>NC_137843.1:13051724-14403867 GCF_948465745.1 Chenopodium album
ATGATCCCCAATGCGAGTTGTTGCTTCTTCGTACGTGTACTGGGGTTTCCAAACTCTACTTTGCTATGCGCACTTGTCCTCCTTGTCTTTTTGAAATGACACAGATTTCTTTGACGTGGCCCTTCGGGCTTCTTTGAAGCGCATTGTAACTGCTTCGGGGCTTGGTTTTGGTGATTGGCAATGGAGACTTGCCACCTTACCTTTTGCTTATGGTGGTTTGGGTGTCTATTCGGCGGGTAATGTTCGACACTATGCTTTCCTTGCGACGCGTCTGCAGTCTTCTACTCTTTAGGCTATGCTTCTTCGCAATTCTGGTATTGTTGGTCTGGGATTGGCCTTTGATGGTGCTCTTAGTCTTTTTAACAGGAGTGTGGAGACTGACCTTATGAGTAACCCTAGTGAGATCGCTGCCCCCAGACTCATGAAAAAACTAGCAGATATATATTTCACGAAGGTCACTGCATCTGCGGATTACACTTTCTCTTTATCTCCGCGTCAGGTTGCCTTATGGAAGTCCCAACAGGGGGATCACTCTTCAGCCTGGTTGCGGACGGTCCCTATATCGGGTTTGGGTCAGACTATGAATGGTAAGACTTACCGTAGTGTTCTTTGCTACCGGTTGGGTGTTCCTTTGTTCTCCGTTTCAACACCGTGTTATGCTTGCTCAAGGGTTTTTGATAGGGATATTTACGGGGATCATGCAGTGTCTTGTGCTGGGATGGTGGGTATCAAACATAGGCACAACGTTGTTCGTGACACCCTGGTTGATATTTGTTTGCGGTATGGGATTTCTGCTTGAAAAGAGGTTAACTTTGGGTTAACTGGAGGGAACGAGGGGCTCTTCGACCAGCAGATGTGTTTCTTTATTCCTGGGATAGAGGCCTTGATGTATGTGTTGACTTGACGGGGTCTTCACCTTTGACACAATCGGGGTTGTCTGACTTCGTTCCTGGTCGTGTTGTGTCGGCAGTGGCTCAGCGGAAGCGGGACAAATATGAGGCGTGTTGCAAGGCTATTGGTTATGGTTTTCTTCCTTTCTCCTTTTCTTCTTTGGGGGAATTAGAGAAGGATGCTATTGCGTTGCTGAAGCAGGTTCAGGCATTCGCTAACACTCAGGATATTGGTGCTTGTGCAGCTGCTCACATTTTCAGCAGGATCAGGTTCGCTATAGCTAGAGGGGTGGGAGCCCAGATTGTATCTCGGCTCCCCACCAATTTCTTGTAAATTGATTGACTTTGTAGGTTTTTTTTTTGATATTATTATTATTATTATTATTATTATAACAATCATACAATTAAAATCAGAATTTTTTTTTAAAAAAAAAACAAAAGAATTTTATTAATATAAATTAAAAGTTTATACATTGTTATCTATAAGGAAAATTACAAAATAAAATTATCACTAGTTAAACTAAGAAAAATTCAATTAAAAGTTAAAACTAAATAATATTGTCCCCCAAACAATATTTTTAGCAATTCCTTAGACAACATTATCATTTCTTTCTACTGCTTCTCGAATTTCTCAAGTAAAGCAGTTCGGGAACAATTCGGGAAGCATGTTCTTGAGCTTAAGTATCCACCCCTAGCACTGTTAGTTTACACATATCCAATGGATTTATGTCCCTGGATAAAAAGAAACACACAAATAAATCAAAATGGTATTATAGAAGAATCGAGCACTATTTTTTTTTTTTTTTAAAAAAAAAAGAGCTGGCACTAGATTTCATTCCATGCTCTTAATCTTAGCATGCTATCAACTTATATTGATGTTGTTAGGTTTTGATGAGTCCGACTCATCGCGGAAAATAAAACTCGAGCCAAGATCAAACTCACAATTAATATAATCAAAAGACATAATTAACAAGAATTAACATAAGAGGTTTCTTCATCCATAACTCGTATGGAGTCTTTTCTACGACTTTTTATGGAGCACGGTTCAGTGTTAATGCCACAGTTAGATGTGCGTATCCCCAGAAAGAGATAGGAAGATCATTAAGACCCATTGTTGATCATACCATGTCCAACAAGGTTCGATTTCTACTTTTGGATACTCCGTTCCATTGAGGAGTTCATGGAGGTGTCAATTCTGAAAGCATACCTTTTTCTTTCAGATGGTCACCAAATTCTTAGCTCAAGTATTCACCACCTCGATCCGATCGAAGGGCTTTGATTTTCTTGCTAAGCTGATTTTCAACTTCACTCTGAAATTCTTTGAACTTTTCAAACGATTCAGATTTATGTGACATAAGGTAGACATAGCCATATCTACTATAGTAGTCTGTGAAGGTGATAAAATATCGATGTCCATTTCTTGTGGTGGAGCTCATTGGTCCACATACATCGGTGTGTATTAGGCCCAACAAGTATCATGTCTTTTCTCCCAACTTGGAGAATGGCTTCTTAATCATCTTGCCTAATAAACATCCTTCCCAATTCTCAAACGATTGCAAATCGAATGGGTCAAGAACACCTTCCTGTACAAGTTTCTTGATGCGTTTGATGTTAATGTGTCCAAGACAACAATGCCACAAGTACGTTTGATTTGACTCCATGGTCTTAGCTTTCTTGGCGGTATTATTTACATTATAAACTTGTTTGTCTAAAGAAAGCACATAAAGACCATTTTCAGAATGTGCAATACCATATAAAACATTATCGAGATAAAACGAATATTCATTATCCTTTACTCGAAACTCAAAACCTTTGGCGTCCAACGCCGAAATTGAAATAATGTTTTTGGTAATGTTGGGAACATAAAAACAGTTTTCTAGTTCCAAAACTAGCCCTGAGGGCAAAGACAAATTGAGAATTCCTACGGATACGGTTGCAATTTTGGCTCTATTGCCGACCCGAAGTTCAACCTCTCCCTTCGCTAGCTTCCTAATGTTCCTTAGTCCCTGAGAATTGGAACAAAGGTGTGAGCCACATCTGGTATCTAATACCCATGATGTTGCGCTAGTGAAGTTTAAGTCTATAACGAATATACCTGATCCAGAATCAACAATTCCGTTCTTCTTATCTTCCTTAAATTTGAGGCAATCTCTCTTCTAATGTCCCTTCTTCTTGCAATAGAAGCATTCGGAATCAAATTTAGAAGATGCTACCTTCTTCTCCTTGTTATCCATGGTAGCCTTTGACTTAGGCGAAAATGGTCTTCTTCTTACCCTTCCCCTTAAAGCCTTTCTTCTTCTTGCCTAAGAATTTGAACGGCTTGCCCTTTTTGATCATGAGCATATCATGCTTCCCCTCATCCTTGAGCATTTGCTCGGCTTGCTTCAACATACCTGTAGGGAATATTTCGAGCATCCCACACTTGAGGCCCACTGTGTTCATACACTTAAGCATGGTGGCGTCCAAAGGGAAGGAAGCTAGAGTAAAAGAGTCGCCAACAAGTTTTAGGAACTTGTAAACCGTTCGTAGGGTGAAGGTTACACCCCTTAACGATCCAGGAGATCGTTAACTCTAATAGGTCTGGAACCATGACTGGAAGTTTGGGGATTAAGGTACAAATCCAACCTAAAAGAGATTGAACCTGCCCTAATAATAGGCCTCTACTTCATTCTTCTCGTATTCATGTGCGCTTTCTGACTAACATACAATCAATAGATTAACCTTAAACCTGTTTAATCTATGCTGGTTGAATATTAATGCACAAACAAAACTATTATTGGCGATCACTTGAATTATAACCATATTAACCCTAAACAAGATTATTAATTATCTTATTAAGCGTGATTACAAGTACAAATTCTCTTTAAACATGCAAGAGAGGGCTTGATCAAGCAACAACAATAAATAATCATCAATCAACATAATAACAATCATCATCATAATAATATTCTCAAAGCATAATAATAGCAAGATCCTAGGCATGACACTAACATGATATTAAGAAAGAAATAGGAAGCATCATAATAATATCAGAAATATTAGTTAACCCTAAACATGATACTAGGAATCATAAAAACATTCTAACATGATACTAGGAATCAACAAAATACTCTAAGCATTATTTCTATATCAAAATAATAATTAAAGTAAATTAAATTACTTACTTCGATGCCTCGTATCTCTTTCTAATAACAAAATACACACGTTAGTAACTTCAAGGAAAATAATAAATCAAACAATTAAATTAAATAATTGAAATAGGAATTTAGGACCAAACCCTTAGAAATTATCAAACCTTTCACGTTTAGGGCGAAGGCAACTTCGAACTTGGCTAGGTGTGTCTAAAATTAATGAATGCGGAATTTTGTAAAAGGGAAGGTTTAGAAAATAATAGAGAGAGAGAAAGCTTCTAGCTTTTTTAGAGAGAAAGAGAGATGATTGATGATTGTTGATGATTTTAAAACAGGGAGATTCGACCCCTATTTATAAGAAAAATAGCACGGGATCAAAGAAAATCATATTCGGAATAAAACTCCTCCTATCGCAAACGACAGGAGTCAGCGCCAAACGACGAGCATCGTCGCCATGCGACGAAGGCCAACGCCAGGTGACGAAGGTCAGGTGACGACGCTGTCGCCTCGCGCTGGTCCAAAAGTCAACGCGCTTTTCCACGCGTAATTACCTTCAACACCGGTTGCGGGTAATTAAGCGTCCGAGCAATTTTCGAAATCAGATTTAATATATTTTAAAACATCCTTTCATTTAAAATAATAGTTAATAGGCCCTCCTCTAGATCATCGGGACACCTTTGAAAATCACTGGGCCTAATCTAATTTAATCCATAACTTCCTCATAAGTCATCGGAATTGGGCCTATAATATATCATTGGAAAGCTCTTTTTGAGCTTAATCCAACTACACTATTATTGGACCTTTATCATGGACCAAACTAAATTGGACTGGCTACTTTTCATAAAATAGGAGTAGGAAAAGAAATATTTTCAAAAACAGAAAGAGAGATATTTTAATAAAAACATCCTCATCATTAGACTTTCCACACTTTCACTTCGTTCGATAATCAAATGACGCAAAAGATATTCATCATTGGGTTTGGTTTTGGGGAGACACATTCAGGTGTCTACAATACCATGAAGCTCGGTGAGGGTTTTCTCCATGCTATGCATGTTATAGTTCATCTTGAACTGATCATAGCCTTTGTGAAGCGAGTGGAGAATGATGTCAATTGCAATCTCGGTTGAATACCCCGCATCAAGCCTTCCCATGTTTTCAAATAATCCTATCATTTTGAGTACATGTGGGCTGACTGGCTCTCCTTTCTTGAGCTTGCTCTTAAGGATTTGCCTGTGGGTTTCAAACCTTTCAGTTCGGGCCTACTCTTGGAACATGTTCTGCAGTTCATAAATGGTCTCAAAAGTTGTCTCCTTCTCAAAGAAAGTCTTTTGAAGCTCGGGAGACATTGTGGCTAACATGATGCATTTAACATCCCAATTGGCAATTTTCCATCGGTTTAGGGCAGCATGAGTCACCTCCTCATTGGGAGTCTCGGGCATTTCCTGATCAAGGACATATTCCTTGTGCCCTTGCATGAGAACTATACGCAAGTTCCTTTGCCAATCAAGAAAATTTGGCCCACTCAACTTCTCCTTGTCAAGAATTGAGCGCAACGAGAATTAGTTGTTTGAGTTATTTGCAGACATTGTTCTACAATTGAAAGAATTTGAAATGAAAAACCATTCATAATACTTAAATAAGATTGAAATCATGCATATTAATCAAACTTATTTAAACGTCTTATTCACACATTAAATTGTCCCCATTTGGTGAGAATAAGTCGATTCCAAGATTCAAAGAAACAATGAGTAGTTAAGCATGCTTTGGCTTGTCTTCACACTCAATATTCTAAGGTAAGCAACTCTTTCTTAATGGCTCCAAGCCAGTCTTGGTTGGATAAATCGTCGCATCTAATGCTCTCTCAACAACTTATCCACTTTTCCACGACATGTTAGGACTTCATCACTCAAATCGTTGAGTATACCCAAAACTAACTTGCATACCTGGTATGCCTTAGGTATCCTAGGGAGTAATAGTGATGCCTCGCTTTGGCGTAGCCCATCACTACTCTCAATAGGTCGATAAGTGTTGTTTTGGAATGGCAATTTTACTCAATATTTTAGGGACCTAGTGTTTCTATGTTGGTTGATTTAAGTGAACTTAATTAATCATCGCAACATTCGAAATCCTAAACATGCATCTAACATATAATTCACATATATATAATCATAAATATATGTTGGATTTAATGATTTTGATGATGACACAACCTCACTTACTTACAGACTAATAAGATCTTGATTGTTTAAGTGTGTGATCAGATGCAATGACTAGGAGAATTAAGTGTCATGCAAAGATACCATGAGAAACAAGAAGATCAGAAGCAAAGCTATCCAAAAAGAAGAGTTCCTTTGAAGGAACTGGTGCTTCAGAAATGAATACTTGAGAAGAGAAGGTTCCCCTCAAGGAACAGAAGCTTCAGAGCAGAAGCTTCACCAGAGAAGAGAAGTTCCCCTCAGGGAACAGAAGCTTCAGAGCAGAAGCTTAATCAGAGAAGAGAAGTTCCTCCCAAGAAACAAGAAGCCTCGGAGTAGAAGCTTCATCAGAGGACATGAAGACTAAATATATTTATATATTTTAGAATTTATGTAAGTATAAGAAATTAGTTACACTCGAAAAAGCTGTGTGGAATTGGTCTAAGTTGATAAAATTATACATGCTAATTTTTAGGAAAACTGTTTTCTAAACGTTTATCTTTTTCCAAATTAAAAGGGATTTTATTTAATTTCTGATTTTGAAAATATCTTCTGAAAATAAAATCTCCCACGTTTTCTAAAAACTTGCGGCCTACTCCTCCATGATTTTCTTCAAGTCATGGTCTTGCAGATTGAGGAGTTCATGTTTCCTTAATTTTAGGAACATAATCTTCTTAGTGGGTTGGAGTAGTGGCGTAGTGGAATTGCTGCATAAAGAAGTTTTTCCTAAACGAATTTTGGTCTATAAATAGCTGTTGATTTCAGTTGAAAAAACTCACCCTTGTTCACATAAGTTTTCTAAACTTTTAATTTGAGTCAAGTGTCAATTCCACACAAGTTAATTAGAGTGTTCTTAATGTTCTTGTACTAGAGTTTGTTTTTCTTTCGAGTTGTAATTTGGGGAATGGGGAAGTTTGAGTGAATTTATGTATGTGAGAAAGATAAGTGAGAAAGAAAAGAGAAAGAGAAGAGGAGAGGAAGAGAAGAGAAGAGTAACAAGTTGGGTGACTTGTTTCTCGGGGTTTCAAGTTCGTTGAGGAACTTGAAGTTTGAGTCTTTAGTTTGTAATAGGACCATTTTCCCTACTCTAGTGAAGATTCTTTTCCCAAAATCCCAAGTGGTCGTGGTTTTTCTCCTTGTTAGGGCCAAGGAGTTTTCCACGTAAAAATCTCTCTCATCCTTTAGTTCCTTCAGTTTAACTTTATGTTCCTTTAGCTTACTTAGTCTTAATTCCGCAAAAAGTTTGGCTAAACTCTCATACTACAATTCAACCCCCCCGTCTTGTAGTATTCATTAGAATAACAATTGGTATCAGAGCCTAACTTCTAGGAAAATCAGGAAACCTTGAAGAAGAAAGGTCTTGGAGAAAATGAATACTCATGAAAAGCTCGAGGAAGGATACTCAACTCAGAGGCCTCCTATGTTCAACGGCAAGTTCTATACCTACTGGAAGAACCGCATGGAAATCTTTATCAAGGCGGAGAACTACCAAGTCTGGAGGGTTATCGAGGTTGGTGATTTCGATGTCACCAAAACAAACGCTCAAAATGAGGTAATCCCTAAGCCTATGTCTGAATTTGAGAAAGAGGATTTTGATAAAATGGAAATCAATGCTATGGCTGTGAAATTGCTCCATTGTGGACTTGGACCTCACGAACACAATCGTGTTATGGGGTGCAAGAACGGTAAGGAAATCTGGGACTTGCTGCAGATTACTCATGAAGGAACCAATGAGGTTAAACGTTCAAAAATCGATGTGTTTATGTCAAAGTATGAAAGATTTGAGATGCAACCTAAGGAAACCATCCAAGAGATGCTAACCCGTTTTACTAACATCATAAATGAGTTGGTTTTCCTTGGTAGACAGATTCCTACAGATGAGCAGGTTAGGAAGGTTATTAGAAGTCTTCCGCAAGATGAGAAATGGAGAGCTAAGGTGACAACCCTTCAGGAAACTAAGGAGTTTACCAAGTTCAACATTGAACAACTAGCAGGTTCTCTCATGACTCATGAGCTGCACCTTGGAGTCAACAACGAATCCATGAGGAACAAAGGATTGGCTCTTAAGGTTGATGAGGAGGAAGACTCAGAAGTAGACGAGGATGAGGCTGCCCTAATTGTGCGAAGATTCAAGAAGATGTTCAAGAAAGGCCGCACCTCAAGGAACTTCGGAAAAAAGACCTCAAATCCAAAACCTGACTACAGCTGCCACAAGTGTGGATCCCCAGAACACTTTATCAGAGACTGTCCCCTCTTGGAAAATGATAAAGGAAAAGGAAAGGCTAAGGAACAAGGAAGAGAAAAATTCAGCAAAGCAAACTACCAAAAGTCAGACATGAGGAAGGCCATGATAGCAGCCTGGGGAGACTCAGACAGTGAAGAAGAAGAGGATGACCAACCAGAAGAGGAGACGGATAATCTTTGTCTGATGGCTAAATCAGATGATGAAAAGGCCTACCTTGAGGAACTCCAGAAAGAGGTATTTCTTGATCCAAAACAGCTTAAAACTCTCTCTAAAGACGTCCTAATAGATATATGTCTAGAAGAAGAAGAATTCTTTAGAGATACTTGTGTGAAACTGAACAAATGTGAAAAAGCTCTTAAGGTTTGCAAAGAACATGGTGCTTGGTTGGAAACAACCTATGCAAAGTCTCAAAGCAAATTAAGAGAGCTTGATTTTAAATATAAACACATAACATAGATAGCTGATAGAATCAAGAATGAAAGTATTCTTCTAAATGTTGAATTAACTCATTATAAGCTCATGAATTCTGATATCAGTTTTAACAGTTCCTCAAGCGATCAGCTGCTTAAATTCAATGTTAATTTTGAAAATTTGAAAAATGAACTCTCTACTTTAAAAACTCAAAAGGATCAACTTGAATCGAAACTGAATGCTAGAAAGGATAGAAGCATTGACCCAAAGGTCATACCTAAGTAGATAGTTGAACCTCAAGGAAAACGAACTGAAGGCCTTGGTTATATGACCAAGAGAAAAGGTAAGCAAAAGAAATATGTTGAGCTTCCTAGCATAAAGGTATGCACTTTTTGTGGTAAGACTGGACATCTCTATGGTCAATGTAGAATAAGAGAAGAAGCTGATAAAAGAAATGTAAAACAAGTGTGGGTCAAGAAAACTGATATTGCATCCACGTCTAAGGAACCCAAGGAAACCTGGGTTCCTGATCCTAATGCTTAGTTTTCTTGCAGGTCCTAGTGAGGGGAAATAACTCGTGGTATCTCGATAACGGGTGTTCAAAGCATATGACAGGTGATAATTCAAAATTCCTCTCACTAGAAGAAGACCCTGGAGGAATAGTAACCTTTGGGGAGAATAAGAAGGGCGAGATCATTGGAAAAGGAAAAATTGGAAGATCAAAATCTCATTCCATTGATAGTGTGTTCCTGGTCGAGGGCTTAATGCACAATTTGCTCAGCATATCACAGTTATGTGATAAAGGAAACTCGGTAAGTTTTACTTCTGACTCTTGCAACATCATCAACAACAAGTCAGGAAAGGTTGTTCTAGAAGGAACAAGAAGAGGGAATACTTATACAGTTGACCTCAACTTAATCCTAAGGAACAACCTTACATGTTTAAGTGTTGTTGAAGATGATCCCCTGCTATGGCATAAACTTTTTGGACATGCTAGCTTTTCATTACTGGACAAGCTAAGGTCAAGGAACCTAGTTGTGGGACTTCCTATAATCAAGTTCCTGCAGAACAAAATTTGTGATGTATGTGTGAAAGGCAAGCATGTTCGTTCATCTTTTAAATTGAAGAAAATGGTGAGCACTACAAAGCGTTTGGAATTAATCCATATGGATTTGTGTGGTCCCATGAGGATTCAAAGCAGGAGTGGCAAGAAATATGTTTTGGTTATTGTTGATGATTATTCCAGATTCACTTGGGTTATTTTTCTTGCTAGTAAAGATGAAACTTTTAACGAGTTTGTTGTTTTTGCCAAGAAAATACAGAAAATCAGTGGTCACTCCATAGTTCATCTCAGATCAGATCACGGAACTGAATTTGAGAACTCAAGATTCGATGAGTTTTGCAGGGAAAATGGCATGAATCATAATTTCTCAGCTCCAAGGACTCCCCAACAAAATGGAGTTGTAGAAAGGAAGAATCGAACCCTTGAGGAAATGGCTACAACGATGCTGATTGCAAGTGGATTGCCAAGGAACTTCTGGGCTGAAGCCGTGAATACAGCATGTTACATCCTTAACAGGGTAACAATCAGAAGTATCATCAACAAGACTCCCTATGAACTATTCAAGGGTAGGAAGCCAAGCATATCTCATGGTAGAGCCTTTGGTTGTAAGTGCTTTGTACATAACAATGGTAAGAAAAACCTAGGGAAATTTGATGAAAGAAGTGAAGAGGCCATATTTCTTGGATATGCCTCTGATAGCAAAGCTTATAGAGTTTACAATAAAAGTTCAATGTGTGTTGAGGAAAGCATTCACATAATCTTTGATGAAGTTAACCAGTTTGTGAGTGTGCAGGAACAAGAAGATGATAATGATTTTGAAATTGGATTGATAAGAGACAGGGATGAAGAAGAGACTCAGAAGCAAACCAAAGAAAAGCAGCCTGCTCCAGAAGAGGATCATCAAGAGAATGAGGAAGTTCCTGAACCAGATGAACAAGCGAATGAGGAACTAGCAGAAGGAACAGATCCAGAAGCCCCTCAAATTGGAGTTCCTGCTAGGGAATTTCAACCTAGGACATTCAAGTATAAAAGTTCCCATCCAACTGATCTCATAATCAATGACATAAGAAAAGGAACTCAAACAAGATCGCAAATGAGGAAATTCTGTGCGTTCCATGCATTTCTGTCCATCCTAGAGCCTCGAAATCATCAAGAAGCCTTGGGAGATGCTGACTGGACAGTGGCCATGCAAGAGGAACTAAATGAGTTCGAAAGGAACAAAGTTTGGCACCTTGAGCCAAAGCCTAAGGATAAGAAAGTCACTGGGCTCGAATGGGTGTTCAGGACAGCTTGATGAGCATGACACTATAGTAAAGAACAAGGCTAGATTGGTTGTGAAGGGCTAGAACCAACAGGAAGGTATTGATTTCGATGAAACCTTTGCTCTTGTGGCTAGATTAGAAGCTATTAGAATCCTAGTAGCTTTTGCCTCTTTTTTGGGTTTCAAATCTATCAAATGGATGTGAAATGTGCTTTTCTAAATGTTTCTTAAATGAGGAGGTATTTGCTGAACAACCTCCTGGTTTCGAAAATCTTAAATTTCCAAATCATGTTTTTAAGCTTGATAAAGCTCTCTATGGGCTTAAACAAGCTCCAAGAGCCTGGTATGAAAGGCTTTCAAAGTTCCTACTGAAAAATGATTTTAAAAGAGGAAAAGTAGATAAAACTCTTTTTCTTAAATCTCGAGGAACTGATTTGTTAGTTGTACAGATCTATGTAGATGATATTATATTTGGTGTTACTAACAATGGTTAGTGCAAGTACTTTGCTGAGCTTAATGGGTGGTGAGTTTGAAATGAGCATGATGGGTGAATTAAATTTCTTCCTTGGACTTCAAATAAAGCAAACAGTAGAAGGAATTATGATTCGCCAACAGAAGTATGTCAAGGAACTTCTAAAGAACTACAACATGGAGAATGCCAAGACAAATCATACACCCATGGGAACAGCAACAAGACTTGATGAGGATCCACAAGGAACAAGTGTGGATCAAACCACTTACAGAGGTATGATTGGTTCATTGCTATATCTAACAGCCAGTAGGCCTGACATTTCTTTTAGTGTTGGATTGTGTGCTAGATTTCAGTCTAATCCTAAAGAATCACATCTAACGGCTGTTAAGAGAATTTTAAGATACCTCAAAGGAACAAATGACCTGTGTCTGTTCTATCCTAGAAGTGATGACTTTATGCTTAGAGGATTTACAGATGCTGACTATGCTAGTGACTTAGTCAACAGGAAAAGCACCTAAGGAATGGTTCAATTCCTTGGCTCTTGTCTAGTTTCTTGGGGTTCCAAGAAACAAAATACTGTTGCATTGTCTACTACAGAGGCTGAGTATGTAGCAGCAGCTGCTTGTTGCTCTCAAGTCCTTTGGATCAAACAACAGTTGCGTGACTTTGGTATTAAATTTAATTGCATTACTATCTATTGTGATAACACTAGTGCAATTTGGGATAATCTTGAAAATGGTTTGATTAAATTAGATTTCTGCCAAAGTGATAATCAAATTGCAGATATTTTAACAAAACCCTTGAATAGATAAAGGCATGAGAAGATGAGAATGGAACTTGGGATGATTAAGTTATACTAAGAAAAATGCATCAAGTTCCCTCAGGTATGAAACTTAAACTGACGTGCTTAATCATGGTATACTGTGCACAAGTGTTATATGTTTAATTACATAGTTAAGACAGGTTGTGAGCAGGAGTAATATTTACTAAGGGCATGTAAATTTGAAAGACATAGAATGTGAAAGTCCAAAATTGGTTGCATGAGCCTTGTTGAATTGTTCTGTGTATCAAGTTGCATTTGCAAGTGATTTTTAACTAATTAAATTCAAGAGATAAAATTATTATGTTTATCTATTATTCAAAATTCCAAATTCTTTTTATCTAAACACAAAATTCGGATGAATGCATCAAATATTCATCATTATCTTTTGTTCAAAAGTAGCCCACTCACATTACTCTCTTAAAACACGGTTTGCGTTTCCCTAAGCAATAAATATGAGTTTCAAATCAACTTAATTCACCTCACCTCCCAAACGACACCTCACTTCACCAATTTACCTCCACCATAAAACAAGTCAGCCTTACACAAATTTACACCACACAAAAATTACCTTCTCTCTCATCACTCCGATCAAAACTACTCTCCAATGTCTACCTCTCCAAAAACCCAAATTGAAGCCGACTCAAACACAAACCCTATCCCAGAAATTACCATGGAATTTCCACCGGAAATCACTCCCATCGAAGTTCAAGAGCCTCTAAAAGTTGAATCGACTACCGAATCTTAGTCTTCTTGCAAAAGGAAGTCTGATGACATGCAAGATGAAGAAGAAAGTGCTCCGGGACTAGGGGTCAATTACCGGGACAAGCCAGCAGCCATGAAAAAGCAAGAGAAAATTGGGGATCACTTTGTGACAGGTTTGGCTATTAATCTCCCTTGGTGTAAGTCTGTTAAGTTTTATGAATTGCTTGATTTGATTGAATCTCAAAATTGGGTGAATTTGTTGAGTAAATGCTTCACTCGGAGTTTGTATGTTGATGCTATGAAGGATTTTGCAAAAGTTTCAAGTACTCTAAAGGTACTATTCGGTGTTGTGTGTATGAAAAAGAAATTGAGTTTGATGCGATGTACTTGACTGAGTTGTTTGATGTTCCTAATACTGGGTATGATATATATTTTAAAAGTAATGTTATAAGAAACCCTCTTCCTGATGCCAATATTGATAAAATAGTGGAGTTTCTAGGCGGTGACCCAGAGGAAACCTACATAAATCACAATGTCCTAACCCCTCTGTAGGGAATATTTCAAGCCATTAACCCCAAGCTTGAACCCCACTGCGATCATACACTTAAGCATGGTGGCGTCCAAAGGGAAGGAAGCTAGAGTAAAAGAGTCGCCAACAAGTTTTAGGAACATGTAAACCGTTCACAGGGTTAAGGTTACACCCCTTAACGATCCAGGAGATCGTTAACTCCAATAGGTCTGGAACCATGACTGGAAGTTCGGGGTGAAGGTACAAATCCAACCTAAAAGAGATTGAACCTACCCTAAATAGGCCTCTACTTTATTCTTCTCATATTCACGTGCACTTTCTGACTAACATACAATCAATAGATTAACCCTAAACCTGTTTATCTATGTTGGTTGAATATTAATGCACAAGCAAAACTATTATTGGCAATCACTTGATTTATAATCATATTAGCCCTAAGCAAGATTATTAATTATCTTATTAAGCGTGATTACAAGTACAAATTCCCTTTAAACCTGCAAGAGAGGGCGTGATCAAGCAATAAGAATAAAAATATATCAAGCAACGTAATAATCATAATCATGATAACAATCATAATAATCATAATTATCATAATCATGTTAAAGCATAATATTAATACTAAGATCCTAGGCATGATACTAACAAGATTAATAACAAAGCCTAGCATGTCACTAAACAATAAAGATCAAAGCTTTAGCTCTAACATAATACTAACATGATATTATAAAAGAGTAAAAGGCACCCTAAACATGATACTAGAAATCAATAATAACATCCTAACATGATACTAGGAATTAAACGAATTTAAACATGCTTTCTACAAGAATAGAGCAATAAGATTACATACTTCGATGCCTCGTACCTCTTTCTAATAACAAAATACACGCGTTAGTAACTTCAAGGAAAATATAAAATCAAACAATTAAATTAAATAAAGATTAAAAGATTAGGGACCAAACCCTCAGAAATTATAACCTTTCACGTCTAGGGCGAAGGCAACTTCGAACTTGGCTAGGTGTGTCTAGATCTCGTGAATGCGGAATTTTGTTTGTGAAAAGCTAGAGAGAGTTTAGAGAGAGAGATGATGATTGTAGATCGATTGATGATTATGATTGTTGAATTCATGATTGTTGATTGATAAAAACGGAGGTTCAGGACCCTATTTATAAGAAAACAGTCCGGAAACAGGTAGAATTTGATAAGGAATAAAACTCCACGCTGTCGCTGCAAAACCGACCTTGTCGTCGGGCGACAGGGTCTGTCGCGTGGCGACAACCTGGATTTCTACGCGCTTTCAACACGGAGTCCACATATGAATCAAAATTGATTTGTAAAGTCCGTATGAAACTGAAATCGTATCTTTCATAAAATAATATTTTATTCCAAATAAAACTTTATCAAAATCTAATTATGAATTCTAATCTTATTAAGATTAAAGAGAACCTTCTAGAGAATTCTAGAATACTATAATTAATTCTAATAACTTTATGAATAATAATTAATATTGGGCCCTCCCCTATATTATTGGGCCGCCGTAAGTAAAGATCAAACCGGGCCTAGTTTAGTATTTTGGCCATAACTTCCTCATTATTCATCGGAATTGGGCTTATAATATATCGTTGGAAAGCTCTTTGCAACCCCATCCAACTACACTATTATTGGACCCTTGTCGTGGACCAAACTAAACTGGATTGGTTGTTTTCATAAAATAGAGTTGTTTTTGAAAACAGAAAGAAAGAATTTAAATAAAAACCAACCGCAACACTAGACTTTTCACACTTTCACCTTATTCGATAATCATTCGACGCAAAAGGAATTCATCACTGGGTTTGGTTTGGGGAGACACATTTGGTATCTCCTTTGCTAATAAGAACCCCTGCCCCTCAAAAACACCGAATATATGCAGCCTATTTTTCTTGAAAACCATAAGATGAAGGTTGTGGATGGATGTTTTGAAGCTGTGCCGGAGGAAAAGGAGAAAAGGCCAAAGGAAGTAGGAGCATTATCTGAGTGGGAAGAAGAGAAGGCTATAGGGATAGTTGAGGGAGTGGTGTAGGATATTCAAGAAGAGGAAGAGGAAAAGATAGTTAAGGAGGTCACTGAAACAGGGGGAAGGAAGAAAAGGAAGAGCTTGAGGTTGATGAAGAAAAAGGAGACCTCTGCACCCATTTGCATTGATATAGCTGGGGTGAAGGAGGATTTGCACAAAGTCACAAGCTCTCCTATTTCGGGCAAGTATGCATCTGCAGGAACAGGTTTTGCAGCTTTCAGTTCCCCTCCAAAGGTTCCCAGCGAAGATGTGAAGGAGCTGAAGGACACGCTCCTTAAGGTGCTGAAGGAACAAGAGCAATCAAAGTTGCAGATGGAGGACTTGAAGAAGAGTGTGCTCACTCTAAATGCTGATGTCAAGAAGCTGGTCTCAAGCACTAAACAAGGGAGACAGTCCATTGTCAAGGACATAGTGTCTCAAATCAGCAAGAAACTGGAGGATCTTGCTGTTGATGATGACCAAAGCATTGCTTCTTAGCCTATCTTTCCTTGCAGCCTCTTTATGTTGATAAAACTTATATTTTATCTGCTTTTGGGAACAATTTTATTTTGGTCTGTAATATTTTGGGCACTTTCAATTTTCTTTTGGTGAACTTGCAAATTTGGTACACTTGGCCGATGTTTTCAATCGGTTTTGGATGATTAATACCTATGTTTATTCTGCCTATATGCTTTGTGAATGTTTTCTTTCTATGCATGCTTCTTGTCTTAACACCAAACCACTTAGATGGTGCTGTGTTATGGTATACTATTGCTTGTGTGTTGGTTTTTGATAATGCCAAAAGGAGGAAGAGATGCAAACTATCAAGGAAACTTAATCATTCTATGGTCTCTGTTCGAAATCTTCACAAGCTGCTGCCTACTCTCTAAACAGATATAATGTATATACAAGTTTCTCCTTAGTTTTTCATTTCAGCATATTAGTTCCCTTTCTGCATTGTACTTTGTTTTTGCATTTTCTTTCTTTTAGAATAGGATGGATTATCTTTTTTTCCTTGTAAGTAAGTTTGGTTTGTTTGTCATCATCAAAAAGGGGAAATATTGTTGGATTAAATGATTTTGATGATGACACAACCTCACTTACTTATAGACTAATAAGATCTTGATTGTTTAAGTGTGTGATCAGATGCAATGACTAGGGAGAATTAAGTGTCGTGCAAAGATACCATGCGGAACAAGAAGGCCATAAGCAAAGCTATCCAAAAAGAAGAGTTCCTTTGATGGAACTAGTGCTTCAGAAATGAAGACTTGAGAAGAGAAGGTTCCCCTCAGGAAACAGAAGCTTCAGAGCAGTAGCTTTACCAGAGAAGAGAAGTTTCCGTCAGGGAACAGAAGCTTCAGAGCAGAAGCTTAATCAGAGAAGAGAAGTTTCTCCCAAGGAACAAGAAGCCTCGGAGTAGAAGCTTCATCAGAGGACATGAAGACTAAATATATTTATATATTTTAGGATTTATGTAAGTATAAGAAATTAGTTACACTCGAAAAAGCTGTGTGGAATTGGTCTGAGTTGATAAAATTGTGCATGCTAATTTTTAGGAAAACTGTTTTCTAAACGTTTATCTTTTTCCAAATTAAAAGGGATTTTATTTAATTTCTGATTTTGAAAATATCTTCTGAAAATAAAATCTCCCACGTTTTCTAAAAACTTGCGGCCTACTCCTCCATGATTTTCTTCAAGTCATGGTCTTGCGGATTGAGGAGTTCATGTTTCCTTAATTTTAGGAACATAATCTTCTAAGTGGGTTTGGAGTAGTGGCGTAGTGGAATTGCTGCATAAAGAAGTTTTTCCTAAACGAATTTTGGTCTATAAATAGCTGTTGATTTCAGTTGAAAAAACTCACCCTTGTTCACATAAGTTTTCTAAACTTTTAATTCGAGTCAAGTGTCAATTCCACACAAGTTAAATAGAGTGTTCTTAATGTTCTTGTACTAGAGTTTGTTTTTCTTTCGAGTTGTAATTTGGGGAATGGGGAAGTTTGAGTGAATTTATGTATGTGAGAAAGAGAAGTGAGAAAGAAAAGAGAAAGAGAAGAGGAGAGAAAGAGAAGAGAGATAGAGAAGAGAAAGAGAAGAGAAGAGTAACAAGTTGGGTGACTTGTTTCTCGGGGTTTCAAGTTCGTTGAGGAACTTGAAGTTTGAGTCTTTAGTTTGTAATAGGACCATTTTCCCAATTTTAGTGAAGATTCTTTTCCCAAAATCCCAAGTGGTCGTGGTTTTTCTCCTTGTTAGGGACAAGGAGTTTTCCACGTAAAAATCTCTCTTGCATCCTTTAGTTCCTTCAGTTTAACTTTCTGTTCCTTTAGCTTACTTAGTCTTAATTCCGCAAAAAGTTTGGCTAAACTCTCATACTACAATTCAACCCTACTTTCTTGTAGTATTCATTGGAATAACAATATATATTGAAAACATAAACAATGATGCATTTGGCAACTAGCATGACTCCTTAAGTCTTCAAGTGTGGTCATTTGCAACTTCATGGCTTCGTCTTCCAAGAACCTCGGTCTTCAAGATATAACCAAAATTATGCAAATACTAGTATCTACGATTAGGAATAATCTAAATAATAAGGTATAAAAATACTCAACGGTTCGCATACCGTATTTAGATTTACAAAAATACAAGACGGAACGCAGCCCGTATTTTCTATCCTAATCGGGCCCCACTAGTTGCCATTTTTATAAAAATTGTGGGAGAATATACATTCCATTCATCCATTCACTATTTGTGAATGGCCCATGCATTTTTCAACGATAAACAAGTAACAATGCACAAACACACGTAAACTAGTAAGTAATTTAGGTCGTTAATCCGATTAACACGCTTAATTAAAACTAGTCAAAGTTGTTTAATCAATTATGTAATTTAAAGCAATTAAAATTGAAGCTCCCACTAAATTCCACATCCATCTTAATTAATCCAATTAATTAAGCCGGTAAACCCAAAATTTTTCCAAAATAAAATTTTGCCAATACTGCTCAAAATTGAGGCCTAACCTCAAAATTAATTAAAATTATTTAAACCAAAATAATTAAATTAATTAGAATAATTAAAACGACAAAATAAGAAAACACGTAGCCGACCGCATGCAAATGGTTTGCGCACCTAGACTAGCTAGGGCGCACCATTGCTAGCCAAGGGTGCCTAGCACCCCTTGGGCAATGCGGCTTGGTGTGTGCTCCCGCACCACCCCACGTAGCACTAGCTAGGCCGAGCATGGTAGCGTTTGCTATGAGTTGTAAGGTGCAAGGCAGCACGCACAAGGCTGCTTGCCCCTTCGCAACGCACCAAAATGCACACACACACAGCTCATACTCCCCGCAACACAGCCTGCACCACACACGCATGCCCAGCCAGGCGTACACACTGCCTTGTGTGCACAGCTAGCAGCTTGCTGCTACTGCGCTGTACTAGTTGCGGCTTGCTGGCTGGGTGTGCCATGCTGCTAGTCATCAGGCAGCAGCCACGCTTGGGGTGTGTGGCGCGCACCAAGCACACCAACCCCCTTGGCAACCACATATGGGCTGCTAGGCAGCCCGGCTGGTCAAGGGTGTTGGGCCTTGGTTTGCGTGCGACACTCTCGGGATTTTAACCTGAAATTTTGCGTGACTTCATTATTAATTCCAAATTAATTTTAGAATTAATTCAATGAGCAAAAAATGAAAAATTATTACAAGTCCAACTAAATAAAAAATTCATCAAAGTGCACACAACCAAAATTATTCTCAAGAACCATTCTTTAATAAAATTGGTTCAACTTGGTAAAATGAAATAAACAAGGGCAATACTCACTATTAATTTAATTAATTTAAATTAATCATGAGATTTGACAAAAATAAAGGGTAGTTGGAATTATGAACACAAATATTCAAAATAAAGATTCCAACTTTAACTTGTGAATCCTTGAAAAATTCATCTTCCAACATGAAGATTAATGAAATTTCTATCACAAGATTGAAACGTTATGATTTCAATCAACTTAAAATGATTAAACCAACAAAGTTCAACAAAAATTCATGGAATTTAGTAACTCAAAGTTTCAATCAGTGGCGGATCCAGGAAGTTAGGTATGGGGGTACGAAATTAGGCTTGTTAGAAAATTTTTATAAAATACAAAATGTGGCATACAAGAATTTCAATTTCTTATTAATTTCACGCGTGCTCTTATTAGTTTTTGTATGTATTCTATCTTCCTTAAATGTTATCCATAATTGAACGAAACAAATAAACCAATTATATAAATTAAAGATTATACTTCTATAAAGCTTTTAGACAAATTATAATTTAAGTTAAAGAATATACATCTACACAAAAAGAAACGTGTAATATACTTTGATACATTATTGCCACCATAGTGTAACACACAAGTACATGACTAATTACCTTGAAGGATATATGTAGAAGAAAAATTACAATGAATGATAAGTATTCCATAATATCTAAGGTTTTTTTTTTTTTTTTTATTGATATAAGTTTTGTGGGAAAAAATTTTAAAATTACAAAAGAAAACTATTGCCATATCCAAGACTACGAGAGCATATAACATTCCCTCAGAAGAAAATCCAAGAAAAAAAGAAAAAAAAACTGATTGTAAAATAAAATCAAAAGGAAAAACCTAAGAGAGTTGTTATCTTAACAGCAGTTATCTTTTCTTACCATAGGTCAGGTATAATCGAAGCACCTAAGAGAGCAATCATATAGAAATAGGTCTCTTTTTGTTTTAATTGTACAGCGCGCGCTAGCTACTTTGTTACTTGACTTACTTCTAATTCGGAAGTGCAGGGTATATGTCAGAACCTAAGAGACTTGTTATCTTAAAAAACAGGTCTCTTTTCTTACTAGATTTTTTTTTAATTTTTGGGAATGGGGATACAACTGTACCTCTGTGTACCCCCCTGGATCCGCCACTGGTTTCAATCACTTAAAATAATTAAAGATTGAATCTTTAGTACTTAGAAGCCTCAAAGAATAAATTTTTCACACTTAATACAATGGATTTGCAATTATGTGAAAATTTTTAACCAATCTTTTAAGCACTAATTACTACCAAGTAACCATGCTTAAAGAGGTTAAAAATTACAGAAATATTAAGGAAAGAACCATATACATAATCACCATAAATATGCAATTAAGATTTAAGGTTAGAAAGACTTAAAAATTTTCATCCAAACAAAAAATACCTCAAAAAAGGCCTTTCTGGTCAGATTTTGGCCTAAAACACAGTTCTAAAAGGGTGAAAACATTTCTAGAACGCCTTTTCCACCCAAAATTCACTATTTTTGGGCGAAAATCTGAGTTTGGGGCCAAAATCAGCTTTAAAACGGGATTAAAATTAATAAAATCGAGCTACTAATCTAATTAGCAACATAAAACCAGAAAAATAAAGCCATAAAAACACCTTGAAAATTATAATTTTAAAAATAAATGAGCAAGGCTCTGATACCGCTGTTGGGTTTTGATGAATCTGACTCATCGCGGAAAATAAAACCCGAGCCAAGATCAAACTCACAATTAACATAATCAAAAGACATAATTAACAAGAATTAAGGAAAGACGAAATTACCTTTGAAGCGTGCTTTGCTCGTCTACCGAGCTCTTTCCCGAGAAAGCTTAAGTCTCGCAATGGGCGAAAACCTCCTAGGGTATTGTAGGGAATATTTCAAGCACCCCACACTTGAGCCCCACTGTAATCATACACTTAAGCATGGTGGCGTTCAAAGGGAAGGAAGCTAGAGTAAAAGAGTCACCAACAAGTTTTAGGAACTTGTAAACCGTTCACAGGGTGAAAGTTACACCCCTTAATGATCCAGGAGATCGTTAACTCTAATAGGTCTGGAACCATGACAGAAAGTTTGGGGATGAAAGTACAAATCCAACCTAAAAGAGATTGAACCTGCCCTAATAATAGGCCTCTACTTTATTCTTCTTTTATTCATGTGCGCTTCTTGACTAACATACAATCAACATATTAACCCTAAACCTGTTTAATCTATGTTGGTTGAATTAACCCTAACTCTATTATTGGCGATCACTTGAATTATAATCTTATTAGCCTAAACAAGATTATTAATTATCTTATTAAGCGTGATTACAAGTACAAATTCCCTTTAAACCTGCAAGAGAGCGTGTGATCAAGCAATAACAATAATATATAACAAGCAATATAATAACAATCATCATCATAATAATAATATTCTCAATCTCAAAGCATAATAACAATAGCAAGATCCTAGACATGATACTAACAAGATTAATAACAAACTCTAACATGTCACTAAACAATAAAGATCAAAGCTTTATTCTTAGCATGATACCAACATAATATTAAGAAAGAAATAGGAAGCATCATAATAAAATATACATGATATTAGAAATTTTAGTTAACACTAAACATGATACTAGGAAGCAATATAACATCCTAACATGATACTATGAATCAAAATAATCAAAGCATGATTTCTATATCAAAAGATCAACAATTAAATTACTTACTTGGATGGCTCGTATCTCTTTCTAATAACAAAATACACACGTTAGTAACTTCAAGGAAAATAATTAATCAAACAATTAAATTAAATAATTGAAATAGGAATTTGGGACCAAACCCTCAGAAATATTCAACCTTTCACGTCTAGGGCGAAGGCAACTTTGAACTTGGCTAGGTGTGTCTAGAACTAATGTATGTGGAATTTTGTAAAAGGGAAGGTTTATAAAAAGAATAGAGAGAAGAAGCTTTTAGCTTTTTTAGAGAGAGAATAGAGAGAGATAATTGATGTGAATCATTAAAAACGGGGAGATACAACCCCTATTTATAGAAAATATAGCACGGTATCAGAGAAAATCATATTCGGAATAAAATACCTCTTGTCGCAGAAGACAAGAGTTAGCGCCAGACGACAGGCTCGTCGCCAGGCGACGACGCGCGCTGGTTTAAAAGTCAACGCGCTTTTCCACGCCTAATTACCTTTAACACCAGTTGCAGGTAATTATATGTCCGAGCAGTTTTCGAAATCAGATTTAACATATTTTATTCTAAATAAAACATCTTTAAAATATAATTAATAGTCCTAATTCCATTAGAATTAAAAGGAACCTTCTAGAAGATCAAAATCAATCCTAACAACTTTATGAATAATAATTAATAGGCCCTCCTCTAGATCATTGGGCCACATGAAAAAATCATTTCGAACCCAATTTAATTTAATCCATAACTTCCTCATTATTCATCGGAATTGGGCTTATAATATATCGTTGGAAAGCTCTCCTCGAGCCCAATCCAACTACACTATTATTGGACCCTTATTATGGACCAAACCAAATTAGACTGGCTACTTTTCATAAGTAAGAGTAAGAGAAGAAATATTTTTTTTAAAACAGAAAGAGAAATATTTTAATAAAAACAACCACATCACTATAATTTTCACACTTTCACCTCATTCGATAATCAAATGACGCGAAACGTATTCATTACTGGGTTTGGTTTTCGGGAGACACATTTGGGTGTCTACGGGTATCCACCCGCAACACGACTCCGACTAGGTCTATTACTTGGAGGTTAGCCAAGTCCAACCAAACTACTCGAGTAATTATGAGTTTAAAGGTTTTCTCAATTGAGATGCATTTTCTAACTCTTACTCAAGTGAGTTTTTCCATACCCCAAGTTAGGTATTTATAGGGAAACTCATGAGTGAAATCTTTTTTCCCATCAATGTGGGAGAGTTGGTAAAATCAATATTCTCCTTATATTTTTAAATCAAATATAAAATTAAATCAAAAATAAACTTTGATCGCCGGCACCACCCACTTAAAAGAAAATATAACAAGCAGCATAAGGGATTTACAAGATTTACCCGTTGCAAGCGAAACACAAGGGCCAACTCACTTTGTTTGAGATATTCCTACAAATAAAAGCAAATAATGTAAAAGCAACTCCACCTAAATTTAATTAAAGAACACACTAACACACCACAAACACAAGGAAACCTAAAGAAAAAAGAAAAAAAATGAAAGAAATAGAGAAAGTTGCATGTAATTTTAATTTATAATATCAGTACGTAATAAGGATTCCCAGTTAGCGAGCATTGAAGCAGCACTCTTTGCTACATAGGATAGAATGCAAAGCATAAAGTAAGAGCCTTGGCTAAAATTAACGTGAAAGAGTATTGAGCATGAGTATTTTATTTTTGCTGCAATTTTGCTTCCCACAAGAGCATTTGTCAATTAGTGAAAGGGATTTTTTCTAATAGTGATACATTGTTTCCCATACACAAAAGACGACCTCTTTCCTTAGCCATAGCTAGTTGGTCATCGGCAATATACAAGCATATCATAAACTAATAATCACATCCTGATCAAAATAAAATGCAAAACTCTACCTATATGCATTAAATTATTATTAGGACAAATAAGCGTGAAAACTACAGTACTCTTAAAATGGCTAACCTGCAAGCATTTTAATCCTAGAAAGAAAAAATAGAAGATCATTTGTTGTAATTTGCAGTTATAGCATCCAATAAAGTTGTAATTTACTAGAAAAATACCTTAATCATAGTCAAGTGTGAGCTTGTTCGATGTCAAAGATAAGTAGCTCTAGCTTAAAAAAGCTATAAGCAATAGCAGCAACAGAAGCATAAGTTAGAGCCCAACACTTATGAGAGCATTATCAATCCCCTACATAAAAGGAAATAACCGATAGAATTCGTCAAGCCTCATCATAAGATTTAATTCCTTTTTTTTCTTAACAAAAGTTTTTTTTAAAAAAAAAAAATCAAATTTGATGCTGAAAGTAAGAACACTAGTAGGAGATATTTTTGATAATTGCAACATGAATATTCTATGTTCATTCATTATTCTTTTAACACCATGTAGTAAACATGTAGTAAACATGTACATATCATATAAATTATGAGCAAATAAAATGACATAACGAGACAAGTGAATTGACTTCCAACCTTATTCCAAACAAACATAATGCCACACCAAACACATCAAAGTTCTTAAAACCCAAACACCATAATAAGAAACCAAACTCACAATTCACAAAGCATTTCTAACAAACTCTTCCATAGATAATTATCTAATAAAACCCACACATTAATTGGCTCCATAACAACAATAAAACCACTTCTAAATTCAAAACCTACTAAATTACTGAAAAACTAATAATAATTGAGTTATCTAAAGGCCAAATAGATATCAAAACCAAAAAAAAATGCAGAAATTCAGAGCACAAACATCTATCCTAATTGATACATTTACCACAAGAATGGAATATAATATAACTATAGCATTCATGTATATAATGACCAAGAATTAAAGCAACTGAATAAGGTAAGGGAAGAAAATAAAAAATAGAATGAAAAAATTACAAGGTTTTGTGGGCATGAAATCTGACAAGATTTCACCAACAAAGAATTCGATCTAAAACCCACAAATACACTATATTATGTACTATGTAGTCTATAATTTCTCATAAGCAATTAACTATAATTGAGCCTCATGAGTAATATCGTTGTTTGTGGGCTTTGTCCTTAATTACCCGTAAGCAACTACATAATCAATTTGGGGATTTTATCATTTGTTTTTCAAAAGAACCTATAGTTGAATGAAATAGTTGATTGGATACAATATAGGTTAATTTAAATATGCACATAGTCGAAATTTTGAAAATTTTGATCTTAATATGTAGTCCATAACTCCATAAAACTAGAAGACGAATAAGAAAACAATTTACAACAAAATAACTTAAATCAGGTCACGAAAATTGTAAGAAAACTATAATAGAAGGAGCAGTAAAGAACATATTCTGAACTTACCCATAAAAATCTTCACAATTTTGTCAAAGTAGCGCATAAAACCCTCAAATTCCAATTAGAAGACCCAAAAACCCAAACCCTAACATTTGAATCACAAAATTAGTAACATAAGAGGAAAGAAAAGGACAAATTATGAAGATGAAAAAGTATAATCATGGAAAGGAAAATAAATGGACTGAGTTCCTGAACTGAAGAATTGAAAGAGTGGATGAAGGCCGTGAAGCCGCAAAAGGGGGGCGGGGCTAGCCCCAGTTGCTCTTATTGATTAACAACTTTGTTTCTCAAAATGGCACTTTAGTAAATAAAATCAATTATTTTAATATTTTAATATTATTTTGCTGTACTTTTGGTTCTCTGTATTCCACTTCCACACTTCATCTGGGTAGTCTACCTCGTGAATCACGCTGCTTTTCTCCGTCCTTCAATGAAGCAGATCGCGAACCAGCGCCTCACCTCCATCATTGAAGCAGATGCGAACCAGCGTTTCACCTCCATTGTAGCAGATCGCAAATTACCGTTTTACCTCTATTGAAGCGTTTCCGGCGGCTTCGCCGCCAAATTAAAACGAAAACCCTAAGGAAATATAGAAAAATAAGGGCATGGTTAACCCCAAAAGGGTAGGGTTGCCGTCCTCCTCCATTAAAGATATTCGCGAGCTTTGATTACACCATTGAAGCTGCTTCATTCTCCATTAAAATTGGTTGATACCTCCATTAAAGCTCTAGTCTTCTGCTGCAATTCTTTATTTTCTTAGGAAAATTACAATATTAACCCTCACTTATTGTCTAAAATTACGAATATACCCTCTTGAGATACATCTCTTGTTAATCAATAAGAGAAACTTGTATTTACCCGGCGGGATAATGAACTATGAAGTAACATACTTCATACCCTTCTTTTATTGGAGGATAAAATAAGTAAAAAAAAAAAAAAAAAGGTTAAGAGCCATTGCATTAGCCCACCTGATGCGACGGCATTTTAGAACCCGTTTTGTTAGCCAACTTAATTTAGAAGTATTAAATGGTCGTTGTGGTACTTGGTTTTTGGTGGACAAAGATTAGTCTATAAAGGTTCCACTTAAGTGTCTGATAAAACTTATAAATAAAACTTAGAGTCGCCAACTCCATGAACTCTAACGACTCCTAGAACTCCTAGAACTCCATGAACTCTAACAACTTAGGATTGTGTCACGTCACCTTCTATCTTCCTTGGAGATGCTTGAGACAAGTGAGCCAACTCCAACGACTCCTAGAACTCCATGAGCTCCTAGTGGTACCTTGCACCACCTATGAAATTGGTAATGTGGAAGCTCTTAGGGCATCATCTCGTGTATGGCAATTTGCACGAATGCTCCCAGCACTCCCAGTTCTTGAAGATGATGTTCCTAACGCGTCCTACACAACATGGTTGTTGGAGGACCTCGAGGACGATGCTTGAACAAATCCTTAAAAGGATTTCCTTATTGTACTTCAATACTTGTACTCGTGTTTCCCTTGTTTGTGTATTTTTAATTCCAAAAGAAGAAATCATATCCGAAAGCAATGGTCTTTCGGGCATGGTGTACATGGTTGTTGTTTTCATGGTTTTTTTTTTAAAAAAAAAACAAAAAAAATGGTTGTAATCTCGCCAAAATGAGAGGGAGTTTGTGTTATGTTTGAATAAAAGAAAAACTGTTTGTTTGTTGTAATCATATTTTGTTAAGTATCGACTTGATCATGATCTTTTAATAATAATGAATATTTCTACACGACCCTAAGCATGCAATGTGAACATGAATGAAATCTAAACTTTAACATGATACACATAGACCTATCTAAAGCTAGTAGGAGATTCACAATTTTATTTTATTTATTTATTTTTTTTTTTGCGAATCTCACAAATACATTACTGTACCAATCAAGCATAATACTTTTTTAACTGATCAAGGTTGGTGAAATGAACAAACTCATTTCCATTAAGGTCCATCAATTTTACTGCTCCTACTGGTGTAAGATGTTTGACCAGGAATGTACCAGACCAGTTTGGCTTGAACTTTTCACGCGGATCATGAATCGGTGCTCGATTTTCCTTAAGTACCAAATCTCCTTCTTGTATATTCCTTTCCCTGACCTTTTTTTATTAAAATCCCGGGCAATACGTCTTTGATAAATTTGAATGTTGTGAAGGGCTTGTAACCTTCGTTCACTTGCTAAAGAAAGTTCATCGTATCGTTCTTTAAACCATTGTTCTTCAAATATCTCGCTTTCATTCATTACGCGAAGCGATTGATTCTCTGTTTCGATTGGAAGAAGTGGATTTATTCCATATACCAAAGAATATGGAGTAGTCCCAATTGGCGTTCGAATAGAAATTCTATATCCCCACAGTGCATAGGGTAGTTTATCGGGCCATTCTCGAGCCCTATCCGTCATCTTGGCGATTATCGTCTTGATGGTTTTGTTAGCTGCTTCAATAGCTCCATTGGTTTGAGGACGATATGGCGATGATTGGTGATGCCTGATTTTGTACTTCTCAAGGGTTTCTTTGAGATGGCCTTCAAATTGTGAACCATTATCGGAGATGATTTCAAAAGGCACCCCATACCGACATATAATGTTATTAATCACAAATTTTGAAACTTGTTTTGCCCCTAGTTTTGAATATGATGGTGCCTCCACCTATTTTGAAAAATAATCAACAGCAACCAATATATATTGATGCCCGTTCGAAGCTTTCGGATGTATTTGCCCAATGATATCTATGCCCCAGCTGGAAAAGGGCCATGGCGAAGTAAAATTATTCAGGCTAATAGGCGGCATATGATTAAGATTTGCAAATAGCTAACATTTTTTACATGTTTGTACGAAATGGATGCAATCACTTTCCAAAGTGGTCCAGTAATACCCTAATCGAAGAATCTTCCGAGCAAGCATCCTTCCATTCATATGAGGCCCACATTCTCCCCCATGTACTTCTTCCATGATCCTTTGTGTCTGTTCCCCATCGATGCATAATTGCAAGTTTCCATCGAAATTTTTATGATACAACAAACCTTTTAATATTGTGAAATGAGAAGTTAGCCTTCGAATAGCCAACTGATCCTTCTTGTGACTTCCTTCAGGATATTCTCCATTAATTAAATACTTATTAACATTAGTATACCAATCATCCTCATTATCTTCGTGGGTTAATAGAGCAATTATTGGTTCAAATTAACCACCGGAGTTTCTATTTCTACAATCATCACCGACTGTACCTTTACATCATCATCCCAAGTCAAATTTAGTGCAAGATTTTCCAAAGCATCGGTGAAGCTATTTTGCTCGCGAGGGAGATGTTTGAACTCTATTCCTTCAAAGAATGGAATAAATTGTTGAAGATACTCCTTGTACATTTGCAACCTTTCATCCAAACTTTCCAAGCTTCAATAGTCTGGGAGATTATGAGATAAGAATCACCGTATACCGTGAGATTTTTTGCACTGGCTGCTAATGCTGCTTTGATTCCATAGATGCAAGCTTCATATTCAGCCGTGTTATTCGTCGTTGGGAATTTAAGCTTCACAGCGAAGGAAATATGTACTCCGTAAGGCTCAATTAATAATATTCGTGCACCATTGCCCCTTCTGTTAGAGGCTCCGTCGAAATACATCTTCCATTGTGATGTACTAAGACAAAAGATATGTTCATCAAGAAAATCATCATCAAATTCATCACCTGATATAGGTCCATCAGCTTAAGCTTCAGATATAGCCCTCCCTTTGACAAACTTTTGATTCACACACTGAATGTCAAATTATGACAATATCGCATGCCATCTCGCTATTCTTTCACTCAAGATTGGCTTCTCAAAAATGTACTTGATTGGATCTAACCTCGAAACTAGATAAGTAGTATGTGCTTGCAGATAATGTCGAAGCTTCTTTGTTGCGTAAATAAGGGCAATGCAAGCTCTTTCCAAAGGAGTGTATTTAGTTTCATACTCAAGGAATTTTTTGCTGAGGTAGTAGATAGCTATTTCCTTCCTCGTACCCTCTTGGTATTGTGCCAAAAGAGCTCCCATGGCCGTTTCCGTGATAGTAAGATATAATATCAAGGGCTATCCCGGCTTTGGTGGCATTAAAACTGGAGGATTGGAGAGGTATTCTTTCATTGAATCGAATGAAGCCTAACATTCGTCATTCCATTTTGTAGGAACATTTTTCTTAAGTAACTTGAATATAGGTTCACACCGGGTTGTCAATTGTGATATGAACCTACTAATATATTGGATTCTACCGAGAAATCCCCGAATCTCCTTTTCCGTTCTTGGTGGAGTAAGCTCTTGTATGGCCTTTACCTTGTCAAAGTCGACTTTAATTCCGTCATGACTCACAACGAAGCCCATAAGTTTTCCTGAAGTTACTCCAAATACACATTTTTGAGGATTCAGTCTCAGATTGTATTTCCTAATTCGGTCAAAGAATGATTTTAAAGCATCAATGTACGTCTCACGATCATGACTTTTGACAATCACGTCATCAACATAGACCTCCACAATATCATGGATGAGATCATGCAAAATCGTCGTTGCAGCCCGTTGATAGGTGGCCCCAGCATTCTTTAATCCGAAGGGCATTGCTCTATAACAAAAGGTTCCCCATGGGGTAATAAAAGAAGTTTTCGACATGTCCTCTTCCGACATGAGTATTTGATTGTATCCTGAGAATCCGTCCATGAATGAGAACATGGCGTGTCCGGCAGTGTTATCAACCAGAACATCAATGTGGGGCAATGGAAAATAGTCTTTTGGTGATGCTGAATTTAAATCCCTAAAATCAATGCATACTCTAACCCTTCCATCTTTTTTGGGCACTACCGCCATATTCGCCAGCCATTCCAGATGCTTGATTGGTTTGATGAAGTTGGCATCAAGCTTGCTTTTGAATTTCTTCTTTAACTTTGAGACTAACTTCTGGTTTCATTCTACGAAGCTTTTGTTGCTTTTGCTTGCTATCGGGGTAGAGTGGTATACGATGTTCAGCAATATCACGATCGACACCAGGCATATCATCATAGGACCATGCAAACACATCCACATATTCTTTAAGTAAAACAATGAATGCATTTTGTTCATCAAGGGAACGGGACGATCCTATCTTGACTTCTTTTACATCATTATCCATACCTATGTTTACAGTTATAGACTCTTCCATGGGTGTCAAACATGATTTAGCTTCATTGAAAAGTTCATTATTAGAAAATGCATCATGATCAAGATTAATTTCTTGTATGCAAATATGTTTACAAGCAACTCCTTCGATATCTTCATGATAGGAGATACCAGGCAATGTAAGGATAGATGATTGGCTATATGATGATCTATCGGTTTCATAACCGTTCGAGGTAGAGGATTGAAAAGGATATAGTTCGGGGAAAGGAAGGAATTGTTCTTAAGTTTTGGATCGGATATTGTTTTCGACTTTTATTCTTATTGGAGTGATAAGAGTAATGGGATTGAACCGGTCTTCGTAATCAGAAATTGGTGAAAACAAGCCTCTTAGAAATCCTTGCTTTAGATGGTCAACCCAATCAATATCTCTCTTAAATACCGGTTTCTTATTAAACCATTTCTTAATAGAGTCTTCATTCCTTGCTTCCGCAAAGAAAATTTCTAACCCAGGGTGAATTTTCTTTTTATCCAAATCATAACAAGGTTCAGGAAACTCATAAAATGGCTCAGTGTCGTTTTGTAACACAAATTGCCCATTTAAGGTGAGAGACTTCTTTTTCATAACATTAGAGCTCATTTTTTCATCGAAACCCAAACCATGACGATTTCGCTCATCAATTATTGGGATTGGGTGCTTCGTGCCTTCACCATTCCTTCCTAAACCAGCTCCTAGAACATAACCCATTTTCAACATCAACTAAAGTCCTCTGGTAATTGTTTGTGGTATCGGATCTTGGATTTCTTGAATGGAATCCGGGGGTAGAGTAGACTTTCGAGTTTGGTTGTTCATCGGTTGGCAAAGGTTACCTAAACATTACATACTTGAAATTAGGATTTCCTCTTTTTTTTTGAAAATAAAAAAAATTAAATGATAAATGCAAAAATGCATGTGGGAAAAAGATTTTGGTAAACATTTAAAAGACATTTGTTAAGTTATTAGCGGGGTGTTCATTCTAAAAAAAATCTTTTAATTATTTCGGGTCGCGCCATCAGACCCTCCGTAGTTCATAATGGAAATAGTGCTTTGGGGGATCAATCTGTACGTAGTTCTTTGTACCAAAAGAAAATATAAAGAGAAAAAAAATGCTTGGTTTACAAAGTTCATACTACTCCTCCCATTCATCCTTCTTGATGGAGGGTAAGATAAAGATCACCATGTTGTTGTTGCGGATGCTTCCTTCCCCATGTAGAGATATTCCTTAGGCTTTAGGGTTTTGATAGTCTTGGAGAAACCTTTCTCATAGTCTTGTTGAGATTTCTTCTCTGAATAGTGACGAGCAATCAAAAGAGTGGGATTGTCTTCGCGTGTCAAAATGGAAAGGGCATTTATGGACACTTTTTGATTCGGGCAGGAAATTCCAATTGTGCGCTTTATATACCAAAGGAGGGCATGAAATTCGTTAGTATCATGACCAGGTAACTAATGATAGTAACAATATTTGTTGTGATTTGGCCTAATAGGATCATCTCCTGCTCGACGAGGTAGTGGCTTGATACGACCTTCTTCGAGCAGTTGAAGGAACAAATCAGCTTGAGACGCCTGTAGTTGTGCCGGGTTTGTCCCTTGTGCGTTAGACTTAGGATGGGCTAGAGTGATGATTCCGCGATCAATGAGATCCTGGATTGCACACATAAGATCATAACAAGTATATGTTTTATGCCCATATTGATGACAATAACTGTAATATTGTCTTATATTGGTTCCATGTGGTGGTAATGAATACACATAGCTCTTTGCCCAAAGAATACCTTTTTTGCTCAAACGATCGTATACCACACTCAATGGTTCGTCGATTCGAGTGAATACCTTCCTGTTAACTCTTTCACCTTGAGGGTGCACCTTAGGCCTTCTTTCCTGTAAAAACACTCATAACTTCTGGATTACCCACGAGCGTCACTACTCCATGATCCGTGAGCAACTTAACCTTTTGGTGTAAGGTAGAGGCTACTGACCTATTCTCATGAAGCCAAGGTCTACCTAGTAGAAGGTTAAAGCACGCTTCAATGTAAATTACCCCAAATTTAACATTTCTAGCCACTGGCTCATATTCCAAAAGTAACTTAATTGACCCCAAAACATTTCTTTTGGCATTGTCGTAAGCCCTAACAACCTGGCTTGAAGGTGTCAAATCTTCTTTTTGATAACCGAGTTTCGTCATAACTCGATAAGGACATACGTTGATGGCAGAACCATTGTCAATAAGTACCCGAGGTATTGTCCATCCATGGCATTTCATAGTTATGTGCAAAGAGTTATTATGGTTGACACTCTCTAGGAGATCATTATCGGTAAACATCAAAGTGCGGTCGGCCCCATGAATAAGTCCTACCATTTGATCCGGTGTTATGGATGGATCAATTGAAACTTCATTGAGAAGTCTCAAAACGGCAGCCCGATAGGGTTGTGAACGGGTCAATAACTTCCATATAGAAACATTTGCGTTAAACTCCTTCATGCGCTTAATAGCATCATCTTCTTCCTTATTCTCCTTTGCTAATTCCATGTCTTTTTCTTTCCTTCTCAAGGCTTCCACGGGGTTCTCATCTTCAAGACATGAAGGTTTAAAGTGACGACCAGCGCGAGTCAAATGAGTCATATGTAGATCTTCGTCATCACTAAGATCGTCAAGGTAGATCGGACATCGAAGATTACTAGGGGTATTAAGGTGTGCCCCAGCATTTTTCTCAACAATTGACAACAACAAGAAAGCATCCTCATCATCATCTATTAGGTAAATTGCCCCATTATAACCCGTAGTGGCAAAGACATCAAAGAACGGATCTTTATTGAAGATAACATCGGAACCCTTGCATGGCATAAGCTTGACCTTTTCCTGAGTGGAGTGATCATACACAAAACACACATAATTCTCGGATAACGGCATCTCATACATTCGAGGGGCATTTCGAACCATTAATAATGTTGGATCAATCTGGTTACTAGAAGTGGAGATGGTGTTTATAGAGACAGGAAGCTTATGATTGGGAAGAGGATTATTAGTAATGATTGGTTGTGTATTTTTAAATTTATCAGAGGATGCCCCAACTGAAAGCCTTCCTCCATCTACTAGATCTTGTATACGGTGCTTGAATGCTGTGCAATTTTCAATGTCATGCCCAAGCCCTTGATGGAATTCACAGTGTTGGTTTGGGTTGTAACTAGAAGGAGGGTTTCTTGGGGTGGCCTTGGGTTCAAAGGTTGAACAAGGTTGGCCTTTTTTAGTTTGGAGAAAGCTTGAGCGTAGGTCATGTTAAAAGGAGAAAAATTTCTCTGTGTCCTGAGTTGGAATGCTGAAACGGCGCCAATATTATGTATCTAGTTTGTTGGTTTTGAAGGTATTGAGTCATTGTTATTGGTTTTCCTGTTACCCCTAAACTTAGGATTGTAGGAGGTGTTACTACTGCTCCCTTCATCCTTCTTGATATCTCCCTTTTTTATGGCATCCTCCACTAAGGTTCTGGTTGATATGAGATCCTTGAATGACGAAAAATACTAGAAAGCCATTCGTCCTTGATAGACGAGAAGAAGATTCTTCACAATCATCTGTAATTTTTCTTCTTCGTTTGGCCTATTTACCATCTTTGCAGCCTTATTTCTTCACAATCATCTGTGATGAAGGCAGAAAACATTTTATTATTATTTTGGGCAGTTGTCTCCAAATCCCTCCTTGTTACATCGATCTCTTCGTTAAATCTATATTGGCTAGAAAATTCTCGCACAATATTAGCCCATGAAGTTTTCTTTGAATTTTCCAAATTAAGAAACCAATGAGCAGCAGCCCAATCTAAATATTATTGAAATAATTGTGCCATTAAAGGTTCATCAACACCCCAAGGACTCATAGCCCCTACGTATAGTTTCAAGAAATTAGTGGGACTTCCTGTACCATCGAATCTCGTGAGATTCGGCATCTTAAACCCAGATGGCAGTCGTGCTTTCGGAAATAAGGTGAGACCATGAATATCCAAACCAAGGTTCCGCTTTGTTCATACCCTCCAGTACTTCCTTGAGCCTGAGAATATCTTCCTCGATCTTGGTAGGAGCTTCCCTATCACCGTTTCCATCATCTAAATGCAATGGAGAAGCTACCTCTAAATCATAGTGAGGAGGAGGAGCACTAGCACTCTGTCTTAACAAACTTTGTATTGTTTGTTCCATAGTATCTTGACGATCAAGGATAGCTCGCATCATTCCTCGAAGATCATTAGATGGATAAGGATTTAGCGAACTTTCATGACCAGGAATCTCAGACACTTTGCTTGGTGGAGAATGAATTTCCCTTGGCATCGAATAACCCGGTGAGAAGGCTACCGAATCAGATTGTAAACTGTGAGAAGAGGTTTGACAGACAAGCCTAGATCCTTTGTGGGTCCAGGTAGATTTCTTGGGGTAAAAAAGGGAACATTACAAAAAACTTCTTCGACAAGCTAAAAAAAATAAATAAAAGATTTTTATAAGAAATGAACACCCCTTTTTTTTTAAAAAAAAAAAGGAAAATTTTTTCAAAAATGACTTGGACCCTACTTACGCAGATTCCTCGTGTGTTGAACACACCATTGGTTCTCGGCTTATAAAAACCTAAAACTTGAATAAGGATTATTCACCCAAACTTCTTCTCTCTCTAAAATCTCAAGTGTTTTCTTTTGAGATTTTTCTCACTTTTCTCAAATTTGAGTTATGGATCCTAATGCCTCACGCGTTAGAGATTTAATTTACTACTTCTCTGACACTTCGCGCTCTTCCCTCCAAGAATTACGAGAGAGAGAACGCAACGAGATTTCTTAGTTCAATACGAGCAGAAGATCATCCATCTCAATTTTCTAGGGAGAACCTTTTTCTCCCTTATGATCAAAATTCTACAGCTATCCCACCTTCAATTCCTCTAGTGAAACTTGCACTAGTGACTAGTCCACCCCAGGTATTCGAGATAAATAGCTCTCCAGAGTCAATCTTCTTATTTGTGGTAGATATAATGGTGCTAGCCTTGTCTCTGTTCCTACGTTTCTCTAGAGACTCGGTTTACCCTATCATAGCTACTATAAGTCAACAAAACCTCCCTTTTGCTAGCCAACTCGTAGAGTCCGAACCTACAATAACATTTCCCTTTTAATCTTCCTCTGTACTCGTCTCTCAAGTTATTGTTTTGGGATGCTCGTGGGTATTGTACGAGTCAAATATTAAATAATATCTCCATATTACATAAAACCTATCTCCCTACTTGTTTGGTTCTACTCATCTCTAATTTGTCAATTGGGAAGGAGGTCTCTAAAAATATAGACATAACAAAGTCTTGTATTCTTTCAGGGCATAATTCCCTCCCATCAACTCTATTCCTATGGAGTGACACATGTTTATTTTCACTCACTCAATTTTCTGAAGGATCAATAGCTATATCGGCTTATAATACCCCTTGCATTATTTATTCTGGGACTTCCTCACGCCAAGGGAGAGGCTTGCCTCAAAGCTCAGTCAATCATCCTTGGTTGGGTATATCAGATTTCTTAACCTATAATCATTTAACAATGATGATGGGTGGTTCTTCAAACTATCGAGAATCTAAGGAGAATTTTCTTCAGAAACTACCTTTGCATCATAGGCGTTACATATCTCTTCTCCCTGAGACTTTATGGTCAATAGGTCAAAGGAGTCTCTTCATAATAATAGATAGATTAACTAGGGCATTATCAACTACTTCTTGGTCACAGGGAGATCCCCTTACTCTGTCTCTAGCCGCTTTATCAGATGGCTCAGATGGATGTAGAGGTGGGTGTACATTGCGAGAGCCTGGGCATGTTTGGAAGTTTGGTTTTGGTTTAAGACTCAGAGGGCCCAGTTTTTCCTTTTTCTCGCTTTGCTTACTCCAAAATGGATTGCAAAAGGCTCGCTCTCTAGAGGTGAAATAATTAGAAGTAATGATGGATGTTAACCGCTTCATCTCATCTCATCTCTGACTAGGCTTAATGTCTACCCAGCAAATGCTGAGCAAAAGTTGTGTGACATACTACTCCTAATGTGCTCTCGTGGTTGGGAAGTTAGTATTCGACATTCCCCTCAAGAAATTCTTTGAGGAGTCTGCCTTATGGTTGATCATTGCCAAGGGTTTACTTGGGGTCAAACAGAGGTATTTGAAGCTCCACCATCTCTTGAGATTCAGTTAGGGCCTTTTTGATCTTTGTATTATGTTTTTTCTTTTAACTCACTATTATGCTTGTATCATTATATAAATATGAATTAATGTTCTTTTCCGTCTATTTTCCACCTCATGGTGAAGGAAAGTATAAAATAATAAATAAATAAGTGAAACCTGCAACAATAACAAACTATTAGTGGCCGGGCCCGAAGGCTGCCTACGTATTCCTGAGTGCGGAAATGTGTTGAGTGTAATGTGATTCAGGAAATCAGGCCTATCGTAGTTCGATATAAAAAGGAAACCAAATTTTTTATTTTTGCGACTACACTCAAAGCGAGTTGCCTACGTACCCTATTACAAGATTTTTTATTTTTTTCATTTTTTCATTTTTTTTAGGGATCAAGTCGCTCTTACTTCACATAAAAAAAAACTTTTACAAAGAAAAATTTAATGAAAATGTAACTAAGGTCACTACTATGCATCTATTTCCCCGGTCAAAAGTCACTTCTCCCAAGCAGCTTTCCGTTTGGCAACATAGAAAGGGTTATCTTCTTTGTTCAAGATCCATGATGCCCATGCTTTACATATTACCATGCACGACTCCATTGTAAAAAGGTCGATGTTGTTAAGGAAGATGTAAGGTTCCATGATTTCTTGAAAAGATGCCCCACTTTATTTGCAGATGTTTCAACCCCCTCACACGGAACTGCTATATCTTTGTCGTAAAGCCAATTAAACCTCCTTCGGATATCATCAGTCTTTGCCTTATTGGGCATCCAATTTGGCTTGTCTCGTTCATCCTCCGGAATAGGAAAATATATTGTTCTTTTTGCAAATGGTGGGTGCCTAATTTCAACAACTTCATCATTTTCTATGTAATGACCCATTGTGCTTATGGTGTTTATCCAACCGCCATATTGCGATAAGCTTTCACCTTCATAGGCTCCCCTACTATAGTCACCACATATAGTGATGATGCCCCATGATGCTCTCATTCTTAGCTTTTGATGTAAGCTAGATGAGACTACTTTACACCTGTGCAGCTAAGGTCTCCCTAGTAAAAAGTTGCATGAGAGTCGAAAATCCACTACCATAAACTCTATGTTGAACAGAACATTCTCATGTACCAAAGGTAAGACTATAGACCCCGTCACTTCCCTTGGCAATTGGTCAAAACCTCTGAGAAGAATGGAGCGGTAAGTGATATGTAAATCATTGTACCCTAGCTCGTACAAGTATTCTTAGGAATAGAGATTAACATCAGATCCGATGTCAACCAATATGTGATTAGTATAACTTGAACCGTGTCGAAGAGTGATATGCAGTGGTTCATTATGATAGTGATTAGGGGGTAAATCGCTATCTATAAAGGTGAGCCCTGGATCGAACATCGTGATGTTCGATGTTTTTCCCTTTTCATGAGGAAAAGTGAAAAGCGTCTAAGGTTTTAAATACATTGATTCATGGATAGGTACATCATACAGTAATTCGGGGCTAGTTTGACGAGAATGTGGGATAGTGTTTTCTTGGCGAGAGACCTTGGATCGTTCTATAGTGGAAACCTTTGGATGCGAGCTTTTATCATTTTGAGATTTAGGCCGTAAGGTTAAAATCTTAGAGCCATCATGGAAGGTTAAAGATTCACGATGCTGTGCCGGCGTCTTTTGGGATTGAACTAACATGAGGGGATGAAATTGGTAAATCTAAGGCTGACCAAGTTTGATATCATAGGGAACTGGTATATCACAAATTATGAAACTTGTGGTGAAACTTACACCTTTGTATTTAACAATAGCATCAATTTTACCACATACATTTTCATATACATAGTTGTTACAAAAATCATCTATTGTTACAGGTCTAAGTTCTTCCTCCTCGAATTCCCAATCAATAAATGTATGGTACGGGGACATATTAATGGAAGACTCTTCATCAATGTGAACATGAAGATACTTGATGTTATGACATATCATTGCATGATCTAGTGAGTCATTTAAAAAACCCTTTCTAATCAAATCGTCTTTGACCTAGTGAGGATCAAGTTTGAAGATTTCACTCAAATCTCTAAAAGGGGTTGAGGCATTTATGATTTGAGATAATCACTAAAAGCCTCACGATACATTGAGGAATTTGATAGTAAGTCCCATAATGATCTTTCATAATTCTCCTTCTTCGGTCTCGAAGTTGAACCTTCCCCTAAACTCACCATATTTCACACCGTGGTTGCCATGTTCGGTAAGATTGCATCCCCATGAATGGTTATCACACCGCCCGGGGTTGAAAATCTGACTTTCTGATGAAGTGCAGAGGCAATTGCCCCTATGTGTTGTAACCATGATTTTCCCAAGGTAAAGATGAGGCTTTCCGGGTCATCGATTACTTGGAACTCTACATTACAAACCCAATCATGATATCCTAATGATAGGGTGATTTCTCCAATTGCCCGCATAAGAGTGCGATCGCTTGTTCTAACCACCTTTTTTGAGGGTCTTAAAGGAGCTTCTTCACACCCTAATTTCTTGAGAATGGTTTTGCTGCAGATGTTGAATGCAGACTCACTGTTTACCGAAATTCCTGAGACTTTGTGACAATTCGATACCAAGGTAATGGATAAGGGCCGGTCATTACTGTAGTCATTCGACAAATTTGCATCGGTAAATCTTAGTGTAGGTGGAGTCCACGATCTTGGAATTGGAATTTTCCCATCATCAATCAGTTGTTGGACTGCATGTCTTAGATCACTACAAACATTTGTATAGTGCCCGTAGTCATGACAATAGTTACAATACTTTCCCATGTCAGCCCCAGGAGATGGCATAGTGTAGTTATTGTCTTTTAACTTGAGGAAACTCTGTAACTTCAGCCGATGATATATAGCACTTAGTGATTCACACCTCCTAGAGTAAATCTGGAGGATAGAACCCCAACGGCCTCCTCCGCTACACATTTATGCTCCTGTATCCATATCTCGATCTCTAAACAACGAGTGAACTGCAATTTTTAAGAACATGGTTAAGCAAACTTTCAAGGTGTGGAGGGGTGTAAGACTTTTTTTTTTAAAAAATAAAAGAACATTAACTCATATATTAATTCGTCAATAGTGATTAAACCATTCTTTAAGTTAAAAAGGTTTCTTAAAGTGCCCCACATATGGTGTTTGTTAGTCTTAGAAAGTTAAACTCTCTTGAGGTCACATGAGGGAAGGTCTAAGGATAACTCTCAGTTTGTTATCGGGTCCATAAATAAGCTTTCTAAAAAAAACAGTTTTATCTTTTTTTTTTAAAAGAAACGAGTGTCAAATAGTGTTTTGAATAGTCTCAAATAGTGTTTGAATAGTGTCATGCAATATGTGATGCGTATGAAATCCAGCTGTCCCAATTAGCATCAGATAAATATTGATACAATTGATCCAAATTGAAATTTATTAGATACAATATTAACCGTGGGGGAAAAAAAGGTAACATTATTTTACTATTGACAATTTTTTATCAAAATTGACGAAAGAATACACAAACTAGACTAATATGAGCAAGACATAAAAAATAATAAAAAAAAAAGAAAAAACAAAAAAAATATACAATGAATATCACTAACTTTGATCCGTCTAGTTAGTTCTGAATGATAAAAGAAAGAAAAAGACAAATGAATACAAGTTCCTTAACATGTCTCCACTCAACAGTATGATGTCGTGGGGTTAATGCCATCGATTGGTATTCAAGATCCGAAATGTACGCTACCGCATACAGTATAACATAACCAAAAGCGAAATAATTGCTCCACTACATTTACTGAAATACAAATTGTATTATTTCATTGTACGCGTAACATTCTTACCATCAAGTTCCCACTGTCCTGCAATCGCTCACATCCATATAACTATTATGCTAGATAAATATTGATACAATTGGCCCGAATTGAAATTAATCGGATCCAATATAAATTGAGGGAAAAAAAAGAAAAAAAAAGTATTATCTTAGTTCACGGCTTATAATGGTAAAATGTGTTCATTCAAGGAGGTCCCTTTAGTGCTATGACGTGTAGTACCTTTTTAGGTGTAGTAATCTTTATTGCAAGAAAGGGAATGTTTGTCATTTCCTTACCTTGGTCAGGCGTGGGTCTTTGGAGTAGTGGACTTTATAGGTAAATTGGCCATATAATGGAGTGTTGCACAAATCCCAAAAATCACTAGATAAAGTATTCTAACACTCTAAGTGAACATACCAATATACTTACTATATTCTAAAGGGTTAAACAATGCTTGACATATTCCCCTGGCGAGACAAAAAATATTGTACTTTATACTATACAATTATTATACATATACGTATAAAAATACGATATAAAATACCCACTTTTACTATATAAAAAGAAAATTACCCTTATCCAAAATCTCCACTCACCACTTATTTCTTATCTTCTTCCATCTCCCTCCTTACCTAAAAAAACCAAACAAAAACCACCATTAATTTCGGCCTCCATGTTTCAAGATAACCAGGAAAATCAGCCTGTCTTCACCTTTGAGGAAGATATGAGAATGATACGAGTGTAATTCATGTACATTGTGGGGCTAGTGGTCCTCCTAATGACTGCATTAATTTACTTGCTAATCCACAAGTAAAGCCCAAAAATTACTTCGGTGGAGCAGGGTAATAATGCATGAGTTGTTAGCTGTACTTCAATATTTTGTAATTTAGTAGTTTAGAAGTACAAATTGTAACATGTATTTTGGAAATTATGAATGAAAATCATTTTTAATACTCATTTTCTTCGTTTTAAATAATAAAAAAAATGTCATTAAGTTTATAAAAATATTTAGCAAAATAATAGTAATTATTTGCAAAAACAATAACTATAATAATAATAGATAATAATAGTGATAATTACAAAAGTAGGATCAAAATTTGGTGTCTACAGTCGTTGCAGTAGAACTATTCTATTGCCAAGACATTAGATAGACCGTTGCATTAGCCTATTTTATGTCGTTGCATTTGATAAAAAATGTAGTAGTGTTAACCTCATCATTTTTTTCAAACAAATACTCATCTAAATCAGACTCACCCTACAAATCATCTTCTAACACAAAATATCCATCTTTAGCATCATCTTCATCAATTTCTACACCGTACAATAACTCATCTATGGGAATGGGACTATTAGGTCTGTCTTCCTCCCAATCATAGTCCACTGGCACTTTAGATCTAATGAATTCAGAATCAGGTTCAAAAGTGTTTGCTGTTTGAATTGGGGTTGCTTTTGTTTGACTAGGGTTTTCTGGAAAAGAAAGGGGTTTTCTGGGATGGAAGTACTAGATCTAGGAGGTGGTTAAAGTTGTTTGTTTGTTGTTGGAGTGGGGACTAGTGCAGCTACTGCTTTGCCTTTAGACTTGTCCAACAAAGGCATCTTCTCTGGTACTGCACTAGATTCCTGGCTCAATTTGCCAGCTCTCCTGGGTGTCAATTTTTTGGGCCTAGTAGGCTCCTGTATTGTGCCAACAATGGATAAAGTGGGCTGGGTTGTGGTATTGGATCAAGTTTGGGATTGTTTAACAAGGGCAACAATCCCAGACTCAGCATCATCATCAACTATATATAAGTCTACTGTCCTGTTCTCCACCATTACTCTACCCAATTCTCTTAATTCATCATCACTATATGCACTCTTTAACCCTTCCCCAAAGTCAAGTCTAGGAACCAAGTAATAAAGTTTGAAACTTTAAGAAAAATTACCACATTTAGCAACTAATTCCAACATATAAAACCAACACAACTCATCAACATCAACATCAAAAGTTCTATACTTCCCTCCCAAATAAACCCAGTAACCATTTTTGTCCTTTTTAAACTACCCACCATGATATATTTTCAAGCATACATGACCCATATTAACATGAAAAATCTAACAATAACTACTCAAATTACTGTTAATTATGTGAATCCAACCTTACTTTGTTTAATTGCTTAAATTTGCAAAATTAATAAAGTTATGGTTTGTCAGTTTACCTCTAACTAGCCCACTTCGAATTGCTCTGTCAAGGAAATCAATTATCTTCAAACATCAAAAATTTGCAACCTTCAACAATTCGTAAAAGATGGGATTTTTTTTGGAGGGGGAATTGTTGGTTTGTTTCATAAAAATGGCGAGGTCGAGTTTTTTGGGAAAATCCATTGGAGAAGAAACACTTTAGGGAGGGAAAGAGAATTGGTTAACCGGTGTAAAGAGTAACCTGTAAAATGGATCGTTTATGGAAGATAGGGGAAAAAGGTGGGATTGTTTCTGGAATCTCAAAGGTGGATTGTTTGTGGAAGACCGACTAAAGGTGGGATTATTAGTTTACAATTTTCCTTTAACAAATGAGCAAAAACATAGTTGCTCATTTGTCAAATGAGCAAACATTTCTTTAATCATTCATTAAATTAAAAAGCATTTCTTTGCTCATTTGTGAAATGAGCAATCAAGTATTTCATCACTTCACAAATGAGCAAATATTTCTTTACTCATTTGTCAAATGATCAAATAGCTCGTTGCTCATTTGTAAAATGAACAAATACTTCAAATAAATGCTAGGTATAAAAGTCACCATAATATAACCACCACAAAAGTCACCATAATATAACCACCACAATAGTCACCATAATCAAAAGTCACCACAAAAGATCCAGTTTTCGATTCAAATATAACCACCATTTTTACATCATTCAAAGACTAACAAAGATCTAGCCACCATTTATAAAATGAGCAAATAATTCTTTGCTCATTTATCAAATGAGCCATAACTCTTTCATTCTTTGTTCATTTATCGAATGAGCAAACAAAAATTCTTTGTTCATTCTTTGTGCTTGAAATTATATGAGCAAAACATTAGGTTGAAATAATTAATAATAACTATATAAACTTTGTTACAACTATACAAATGCTTGTCTCTACATTACACAAATAAACCTACGTGGGATTTGAACCCACATTTTTTGTGCATTTACACAATGCTCTACCAGTTGAGCTATATTTCGAACGTAGTTTTTCAATGATTATGACCTGTAAACAATCAGAAGTGTAAGGAGAAAGAAAATAAAAGAAGCAATAAATTGAAACTATAGAATCACATAAATCATTTTGACAAATGAGCAAATAATTATGTGCTCATTTGAAAAATGAGCAAATAAATATTTGTTCATTTGACAAATGAGAAAATAAATATATTTGCAACTATCAAAGCATGGAGGGTTCAATTCCCTAAAAAAATCTATAACGTAACGTTAATGAAAAGGAAATTTATGTTAGTCAGATAGATGAGAGGAACATGGCCTCTATGTTGACAAATGAGCAAATAATTATTTACTCATTTGACAAATTAGCAAGAATTATTGGCTCGTTTGACAAATGAGCAAAAAATTATTTGCTCATTTGATAAATGAGCATTAAATTGGTTTCTCATTTAACAAATGAGCAAAGAATTAATAAAAGTAACTTAGGGGCTTCTTTCCTAGCAGAACTGTTTTTTAAATCATTGTAAAGTAAAACTATATTCATTTGATGTTTGAACCAGCTTATGTGCCAATTTATATTCACAAAAGTAAATGTCTTAGGTTTGCTCCCAAACCATAAGGAGAGACTCGCTTTAGATACCCTAAACCAATGAGTACTACAGACTCCATACACTATTGTCATCACATTTAGTGGGAAGCCAGGAACAAAATATATGAATTCTTAAAGGTAACAACATTAAAGCATCAGAATAATTGAGCATATTGAATAAGACATTCATTTCGGAATAAATAGATTAATAGCTTCTTTCAGGTTAAAGGAATAGGTGATATTCACTTAAGAATTTTAAACTCTCATAATGTCAGCTGAATCTAGACTATTGTCCAAAGCTACAATATGTAATTCAGATCAAGAGTAGCAACTTATGCAAATTATGATTACCCCACATACTAAATGATATGTATTCAGTTAATTAGAATTCAAACATATGTAATATCATATCAGAGACTTTTATCAAACACTCGGTGTGCACATTACATTCCCATAATTAGAACTAAATTATTACTATCTTAAAACACAAAACATTTACACTACATTATTTAACAAGTAACTAGCAAACATCAAAACATTACATATCCAAAAAATAAACACAATTACATGAAATAATTGAGCAAAAACGGACTTAAATGTCTAGAAAAACACAAAATCAGAAATATATCATCAAAATTATCAACACAAACTCAAAATTCATAAAATTTGATGATGAAATTGAAAAAATCGAACACAAAGTGATAAACTAATTAAGCCGAAAAAATCGAGCACAAATTGAACAAATTAAGCCAAAAAAACCAAACACAAATTGAAAAAATTAATCCAAGAAAATTGAACACAAATTGAGAAAAAAATTAAGCTGAAAAAATTGAAAAAAAAAAACTGAACATTAAACATTGAAAAAATCTATTAATGTAGAAGAATTTGATGATAAAATTGATAAACTTACCATATTTTGATGTTGAATTCCGCTCAAATACACTAGGAAGAGAGAGAAAGGGAGAGGGAGAGAGAGAGAGAAATAAGTAGCTGAAAATTTTAAGTGTAAACTATGAAATTTACAAATATGCCATTATTAAAAAGTGAAAATGGATAGTTAGATCTAAGCAAGTCAATGGTATAGATTTGTTCTTATATATTAGAGTGTTCTCGCATAAGGGATGTGTTCTCACATGATCCCATTTTTGTGAGGCATGTGTTCTCACATGGTATAGATTTGTTCTTATATATTCGTTAAATAATATCTTTTCCTGAGTTTTTATAGCGCCACGGAAGATTTTAATTTTTAAAAAATTATTAAAGCACCACATAGGATTTTTTTTTAAAATGCTACAATCGGATTATGCCACGTAAGATTAGTTTTTTTTAAAGCTCTGCATATAATTATAATTAAAAAAAAAAAAGCATCGTGTAGGATTAATATCTTGAAGATGCTACAATAGGATTATGACACGTAAGAATAGTTATTTTAAAGCGCTACTTAGGATTATAATAAAAAAATACAAAATTATCAGAGCGACACATAAGATTATTATTTTAAAAAATTATCATGAATAAAATTAAATGATTTATTTGGGTGATTAATAGAACTAATATTATGATGTATCACACGGGCTTCATTTAGTCTAGTATATATATAACAATCTAAATGAAGCATTATTTTTCTGGAGCATTCGGCATGCCACATAAGCAAAGATATTATTTTAACCAATGAAAATAGATATTCAAATTTTATTTTAGAATAAAAAAAATCAATTTCCACATAAGCAAAATTAATTAACGAATAAAATTTGAGAGTGTAATTTTGCTTGCCGCATAGGTTAAAAATACGAATAGGGATTTATAATTTAAATATCTTAAATACTATTTTAAAAAAACTTATCTTTTTACAATACAAAAATTTATCCTAATATCTGACAAATGATATAACATATACAAGGAATTATTTTGACAAATGAAAAAAAAAATTAATTTTGATTTTAGAATTATAAAAATCAATCACTATATAAGCAAAATTAAAAAAATAAGATTTGAGAGTTTAATTTTATGTGCTAGGTAAAAAATTACAAATAGTGAATTATCATTAATTTTTTTTTATATAACACGAATAATGAACTAGGATTTAAATTATACAAACAAAAATAAAAAAAATCGTCTATTAACATTATATCTGATGTATCTTATTCTAATATATAACGAATAAGATACCACAATTATAATTTATAGTAATTAAATATAAATTCACTTTTCACGTACATTGCATCAATAAATAAGGTCACATTTTAAATAACATAAAATTAATAAAAAAAAAAAAAGTATCCTAAACAAACAACAGAAAATTAATCAAAAAATTATATGGTCTAAATTAGAAAATTATTTTTTCATATGATTTATGTATTAAAAAAAAAACCGTCCATGCGCTTTCGTCTAGTATGAATTATAGGAAGTAAATAAGTAATAGGAAAATTAGTGGCGATTTGATAATAGAGGGATTATATATAAGTACATTGTTCTTTCTTTCAAAAAAAATAAAAATAAAAATATAAGTACATTGTTCCCATGTATATTTCTGGAAAGATCAACTATTTAACTTAGCTTTTTTTTTTTTTTTCTGACAAGAGCTTATGTAAAAAAGAAGCTAATAGACAAAGTTAAAAGAGGATAAACTAGAGTTCGCTGTCATAGCCAGAACGTGAGCCCTCTCCACTACTACCCGATCCACCTTGAGGACGGCACACCACTCAAAACTGTTACTTAAGTGGCGAATACGAGCAAGTGTCCAACGAATAGAGATATCCGAGTCCTGGTCACCCCGAAGGCAACGAACAACTATAGTAGAGTCTGTATAAATTGTAACTGCACGAAGCAACCTTGTGACTGCCCATTGTAGCCCTTCCAGATAGGCATTCAATTTCACATGCAGAGCAAATTGAGCTAGCCCAGAAGAAGCCCCCCTAGCCAGCCCTGCTCCCCGTACTCCCCAAACTCTGGATACTAACCCATCCCAGATCTGTGTGTACGTTTATTCCACGAGCCATTAACCAAAATTACCGTTTGCCGCAATAAACTTCCAGAATCTAAGTCCTGTAAAACAGCACGTAAAAACCCCGGAGGGTACTCACTTACCAGTTCAGGAGGGTGTAAAGCGCAAAGACTCCCTGACTTCTTAGTAGCAAAAATATCCCGTTGGCGAAGACCTTCTGATATAATCGCCGGTGTCGAAAAAGGATCAGCCCCCGCCGAGTTGAAAACCCTATGTGATATCCACAACCCCCAAAGAGTTGTGTTGAAAAAGGTCGTTCTACAACCATCAAAACCATCCTGGCTTAGAAATAGCCAGATATAGTACAGAATCCAATCATTGAAGGATTGGCCTGCGTTAGCTTCTAAGTGGATACCTAAAATCCCACCCCTCCATGCATCTCGTGCAGAACTGCAAAACCCAAACAAGTGCTGTAAGTCTTCCACCTGAGTCCAACAGAGATCACAGTGTATACTTACAGCCAGTCCACGTCTTCCCAAATTAGTCTTTGTAGCGATTCCATTCCGAAGTAGCTTCCACATAAACAGTTTCCACTTGGGCATTACGTTGAGGGACCAGAAAATCTTGTACAAACCTGAAATGTCTTTTGAGGAATCTATGAGACCGGTTTGTTTGAGGAAAATGTACCCTGTCTTAACAGTAAAATGACCCGACTTATGGTAACGCCAGTACAAATAATCCTCCGAGTCGCCACCAGACAACTCCATACTTGCAATGACTGAGGCATCAAAGTGAACAAAAGCAGTGTTCTAACGGGCAAGGTTCCACTCAGAACCAAACGGGCAAATAAAGTGACTTGCCTTCCAGTCTTTAGCCTGGCACAAAGTTATCATAGAATTATATTCTGGCACTCTACCAACTGTAGGGAATATTTCAAGCATTACCCCAAACTTGAACCCCACTTTGATCATACACTTAAGCATGGTGGCGTCCAAAGGGAAGGAAGCTAGAACAAAAGAGTCGCCAACAAGTTTTAGGAACTTGTAAACCATTCACAGGGTGAAGGTTACACCCCTTAACGATCCCTGAGATCGTCAACTCCAATAGGTCAGGAACCAAGATTGGAAGTTCGGGGATGAAGGTACAAATCCAACCCAAAAGAGATTGAACCTGCCCTAAAAATAGGCCTCTACTTTATTCTTCTCGTATTCATGTGCGCTTTCAGACTAACATGCAATCAACAGATTAACCCTAAACCTGTTTAGTCTATGTTGGTTGAATATTAATGCACAAACAAACTATTATTGGCGATCAATTGAATTATAATCATATTAGCCTAAACAAGATTATTAATTATCTTATTAAGCGTGATTACAAGTACAAATTTCCTTTAAACATGCATAAAAGGTGTGATCAAGCAATAACAATAAATATATCAAGCAACATAATAACAATCATAAATCATAATAATTATAAAAATAATCATGTTAAAGCATAATATTAGCAAGATCCTAGGCATGATACTAACAAGATTAATAACAAACCCTAGCATGTCACTAAACATCAAAGATCAAAGCTTTAGCCCTAACATGATACTAACATGATATTAGGAAAGAAAATAGGAAGCATCCTAGAAATCATAATTGATATAAGCAAATTACCCTAAATATCATACTAAGGAAAGCATCCTAACATGATACTAGGAACCAACAAAACAATCTAAGCATGATTTCTATATCAAAAGATCAATGAAACAATTACATTACTTACTTCGATGCCTCGTATCTCTTTCTAATAACAAAATACACACGTTAGTAACTTCAAGGAAAAGTATTAAACACAAACAATCAAATTAAATAATTGAAATAGAGATTTGGGACCAAACCCTCAGAAATATCAGAGTTCGAAAAGGAATAAAACACGACGCTGTCGCCGCAATAGCCTCTGTCGCCGCGCGACAGAGCCTATCGCCGAGCGACAGGTGTCTCTCCGCGCAACAGGCCTATCGCCTGCGCTGCAGGTAGTTTTTCTACATGTTTTCCTATTTCTGATAAAATTAAGCGCACGAGGGGTAAAACTGTAATTTTATTTAATATACTTCTTTTATTCCAAATAAAACTCATAAAACTCAATTATCAATGCTAATCACATTAGGATTTAAAAGAACCTTCTAGAAGATTCTAGAAGACTATAGTCAATCCTAATTGCATTAGGAATCATAAATCATAATGGGCCCTCCTCTACATCATTGGGCCGCATATAAAGGTCAAACCGGGCCCAGTTTAGTATTTTGGTCATAACTTCCTCATTATTCATCGGAATTGGGCTTATAATATATCGTTGGAAAGGTCTTTTCAAGCCCCATCCAACTACACTATTATTGGACCCATATCATGGACCAAAATAAACTGGAATGCACGTTTTTCATAAATAGGGTAAGAAAAGAAATATTTTCAAAAACAGAAAGAAGAGATATTTTAATAAAAACATCCTCATCACTAGAATTTTCACACTTTCGCTTCGTTCGATAATCAAATGACGTGAAAGGTATTCATCACTGGGTTTGGTTTTTGAAGAGAGTCCACCTTATTCGCAATACCACTCGGCAACTCAAAGTAGCTGAGAACATGAGAGGCAATTGCAATGAGCACAGAGTTGATTAAAATCAATTTTTGTGGCTGAGAAAGACTGATCGCATTCCAACTCGTCAACCTTTTACCAATGTTATTGACCATGAACTAAAAGGAGGAAGATTTGCGGGCACCAAGTCAAAAGGGACTCCAAGGTGTGACGTAAACTGGTCAACCTTGGCCATGCCCAAAATACCTTTGAACAAGGTTTGCAAGGGGAGCGGGGTATTAGGGCTAACTTTAAAGTATGACTTGGAAAGATTAATTTGTTGGCCCGAAATGTTGCTGAACTTGTGAATAACTGCTGCAATGGCATGGGTACTGTGAACGTTGGATTTGTAGAACAATAAGGCGTCGTCAGCAAACCTTGTTGAGAAATAGATGGGCCTCTAAGTCCTAGCTTTATACCATCGAAAAGCCGCATGTCACAATCCTACTGTAACATCCTTGACAGAACATCCATAAAAAAAAGGAAGAGGTAAGGGGATAACAGGTCACCCTAACGTAACCCACAGCTAGGTCTAAACTGTTCACTCATCTCCCCATCCAGTAAAACTTTGTAAGACACCGTCGAGATGCACTGAGCGATCATCTGTAACCAAGTGGAAGGAAAACCGTACCATTGTAGAACTCGATTCAGAAACACCCAATTAACCTTGTCATACGCCTTGCTCATGTCGATCTTGACCGCTGCCAAGTAGTCATACCCTGTAGTCCTCTTGTTTATTTTGTCCAAAACTTCATGGCTTAGAAGAATATTGTCTGTCATTTGTCTCCCAGAAATAAAAGCATGCTGTAACAAAGAGATTAGATCTGGCAAAGCTCTCTTCATAGATTTACCATACATTTTGAGATGCACTTGTAAACCGTGTTACACAGACTAATAAGGTGAAAATGCGCTGTTGTTTCCGGGACATCAATATTCGGGATCATAACCAGGATGGAATGATTCCATTCCTTTAGCAAGTAACCGATGGAAAAAAAGCTCTGGATAGCTAGAACCACCTCACTTCCCACCTTATCCCAGTGCTTTTTGAAGAAGAAGCTGTGAAACCATCAGGGCTAGGGCTTTTATCTCCATTGAGCTAAACATAGTCATTCGTACCTCCTCAGCTGTAACTGGTTTAGATAAAAGCGCCAGCTGGCGACTATTCAAGGTTGGGATATTAAGTTCCCGTAATAGCATGTTCGTTGCAGCATTTGTATCTAAATCCTGCATAGGGCATAACACCATTTTCATCAAGTCCACAACCAAGTCCCTGACTTGATCTTTATCCTCTAGCCACATACCCGCATCATTCTGAAGAGTATGAATCAAATTCTTCTTCTACCGTATTTTCACCCTTGAGTACAAAAGGGAGGTAGGGAGATCTCCCGATGCAACCCAATTTTCTTTCATTTGTTGTTGCCAAAATGCGACACTTAAGGATGCAGAAGTCATAATCGTGTCCATATTTGTGACTAAGATTGAGCAGTTGGTAGGTCCTCTGCTGACCTGCCCTGCGTAGCCATCTTTGTTGTCAACAATTTACAGTTAACCCCCAGAGCTTAGTGTTTTGTAAACACTAGTGACGTATTTGGTTCCTAGTTGTGACCTGTTTTCTAGAGACATAGAACATCGGAGAGCCCACAACAGGTGTATTCCACGTCTGTGAGACAATGGAGCTAATCACTACAAAATCCAGGCACCAATTATCTACCTGATAAGGTCTATTGCTTTGTTTCCGAATGACTTCATTAGTAAAAATAATGGCTGCATGATCAGAGGCTACCACTGGTTGGTTAATAATCCTGCTTTTTAGAAAATGAAAAAACCAATCATTTGACATATAACCCCTATCCAGGCGTTTCGAAACCAGGCCATTGCTAAGTTGTTTATTCGTCCAAGAAAACCTAGGACCGGAAAAAGGGACATCTAAAAGTTGATTGCCAACTTCCAGTTTGTGAATACCTCACTGCCTCTAATGTGCATGGTCCCTCCCATAATATCCTCAAGCAATTCAACCTGATTAAAGTCTCCTTAAATGATGCTATTCGGGAATTGTTGAATTTGCCTAACTTAGCTTTATATTCCATTTATTTCCTATCTCGTTTCTTTTATTTAAGCTTCACCTTGCACACAGGCAATAATGCAAAATTGCACAATTCTAATAGAACGCGTCGCCGCTTACTAATGAAAAGACAAACGGTGAAAAACAAAGGACAAATAAAAGAGCAATATCATCCTAAATTAAACAAACAAGATATTTTGTACCGTGTGCTCTAAGTTCATCTTAAGATATGCATGGACCTACAAAGCACGTATTTTCACATTTTATTTTTATTGTCCTTTTGTGCTTATGTTTTTGTACTAAAATTTACTATTTTCACTAAATTTGTAGGAATATAAGTAATTATATTACCTTTGATAATTACCCTTCATAAATAATCATTTGACCAAACTGTACATTTCACCAACCCTATATAAAACCATGTCATTAACAAAGTATTGGCCTAAAGAGTAGGAGATGGCTCAAGTGGCTAGAGCTTTCATCCTAATTATTCGAGAAGATTTTAGGATCGATTTTCATCATCTTATCTTAGATTCGCTAAACAGCTAAAACTAAAAAATTATTGGTTTATTGATAAGGAAATAAATTATTTACTTAGACATTTATTGGCCTGGGGGTTTATTTCTATTATTAGAAACTATTTAAATTAAAGGTGGAAATCCTCTTATCTTTAATTTCATCCTTACTTTTATTTATAAGTGTCTAATTCACTAATTCAAGTTTGATTAACAAGTGAGAGGTTCCTAACTAGTTGATATTTCTTCTTACTTACCAAACAATATATGTACACATATAAAAATTCTTCAACGGCCATAAAAGTGAAAATTCCAACACAAGCTAATAAGTTACACATCCCCCTTCATAATAGCAAATTATGGAAGCTCAAATCTCAAATAAAAAATTTCATCATGCAATAGTTTTTCCCTTACCACTTCAAGGCCACTTAAATCCAGTAGTTAACTTCTCCCTTAAACTTGCTTCATCAAAAAACTTCACCATAAATTTCTTAACTTTTGAATTCCTCCACCAAATCACACAAGCCCACCCGGGCAAGGGTGATGATTTTGTAGGTTGGTGTTTGCATGGTGGTATGTTTGATTTAGTGGATAAGGAAATTGAGAACTTGTTGATGATAGTAGTAATGAACCCAATAAGCAGCAACTCAAGCACAAGTCAGAAATAGCTTAATGATCACCAGAGCACAGGGTGTCAGCTACTACTAGACCTTTCTGGATGTTTCTAGAGGAAGTTTGTTATTTCCTCTTCCTAGTTATTTGCTGATGTGGCATAGGTTGTTACAATCTGTAACAAACTTAGATTCTTTCTTTATTTTTAGACAGTCTCCCTATATATATTAATTAGTCTACCCCTTGTATTTTATTCATTCAATTTTCTTAAGATCAATAAAATTGCTCTGAAAGTTTACTTAACTTTGCTTATTCCTCAAGCTTTCTTTGAGTATTTCAATGGATTCTCTGATTTTTTCATGGTATCAAAGTCAGGTTATGCTATTAACTCTCTCAGCTAAGAATAAGCTTAGCTTTGTCAATGGAGCTTATGCTAGACCTGCTGATACTTAGAGTAGTGAGTTTATGGCTTGGGAGAGATGCAATGACCTTGTGTTTTCATGGATTTTGTTTAACCTAGAGGAGAGTATAGATAGCAGTGTGATGTTCATGAAGTCTTCCTAAGAAATTTGGTTAGATCTTGAGGAAAGATATGGTTATACTTCACTTGCTTAGATCTTCTCACTTGAGCAAAAACTGGCTGAAATAAGTCATGGTTCTCAGTCCATTGCTGAATTATTTACTAGAATCAAATCTATTTTGGATGCAATTCATGAGGCACAACCCTTACCCTATAACAATTGTACCTGCAATCTCACTAAGAGAGTATTTGAGTTGCATCAATAGAAGATGGTTATCCAATTTATGATGAAGTTGTCTGATCAATATGCTGCAATTAGAGGAAATTTGCTCATGATGCAGAACTTGCCTAAGGTTACAGAAGCTTACAGGATGTTTGCTCAGGAAGAGAAACACAAAGAGATTTCTAGAGTGAATGTTAAGCATGACTCACTAGCATTTGTAGCTGAAAAGAGATTCCACAATGATCCGGGGAAGTAAAGATAAAGATCTCAAGGTGGAGGCAATTTTCAAAGATTGAACAATTTTCTACAGACTAATAGCAGCACTAACAACTTCAGAGGCCAAAATACCGGAGCTAGGGTTCTTAAACCTGGTTCAAAATACTATTGCACATATTGCAAAGTACCAAGACATAGTATAGACAGATGTTTTGAGCAACATGGCTATCCAACCGGCTTCAAAGGATTCAAAGACAAGAAGGTTGCTGCATTTTCTTGTTCTGAGTTGATGACATGGAGATTGATGATAATGATTCAAGAACTGTTATTGGAGCACAATACAACCAATCCATCAGTTATTTGAGTGCTCAGAAGCAGAATTCTGATGTTGTTGGTACTAGTGCTGCTACTCCTATACATGCTATGATGGCAGGTACAGGTTCTTACTACTTACTTTCTTGTTCTAGAACTACATGGTTGCTATAAAGTGGTGCATCTGATCATTTTTTGCTCTGACAATCATTTTATCTCTGAATATAAAACCGTTCATCATTTTTGTCTTTACATCACAATACCTGACGGTAGCAAAATACAAGTTAAGCATATTGGAAGTGTGCAGTTGAATGACCAGATTACTTTACATAATGTGCTTCATATTCTAGATTTTAAGTATAACTTAATTTCTATGCATAAGCTGTGTAAAGATATGAATTATGAACTGCATTTTACTCATGACAAATTCTTTGTTCATTCTAAGAAAGGGAAGTCGATTCCTCTTGGTAGTTTGAAGGCTGGTCTGTATAATGTTGAAGATTAAAAGACTAGTGATCAGTGTCTAGGACAAGTCAATAAACATCATTGCAATGCTGTTTTTTTAGCTGCAGTTGATGATGCTAAGTGTAGGGAATATTTCAAGCATCCCACACTTGAGCCCCACTGTGATCATACACTTAAGCATGGTGGCGTCCAAAGGGAAGGAAACTAGAGTAAAAGAGTCGCCAACAAGTTTTAGGAACATGTAAACCGTTCACAGGGTTAAGGTTACACCCCTTAACGATCCAGGAGATCATTAACTCCAATAGGTCTGGAACCATGACTGGAAGTTCGGGGATGAAGGTACAAATCCAACCTAAAAGAGATTGAACCTACCCTAAATAGGCCTCTACTTTATTCTTCTCATATTCACGTGCGCTTTCTGACTAACATACAATCAATAGATTAACCCTAAACTTGTTTATCTATGTTGGTTGAATATTAATGCACAAATAAAACTATTATTAGCGATCACTTGAATTATAATCATATTAGCCTAAACAAGATTATTATTTATCTTATTAAGCGTGATTACAAGTACAAATTCCCTTTAAACATGCATAAAAGGTGTGATCAAGCAATAAAAATAACAATAATATAATATCAAGCAACATAATAATGACAAAAATCATCATCATCATATTAATAATCTCAATCTCAATAAAGCATAATAATAATAGCAAGATTAATAACAAACCCTAGCATGTCACTAAGCATCAAAGATCAATTAGCCCTAATGTGACACTAACATGCTATTAGGAAAGAAATAGGAAGCATCATAATAATATCAGAAATATTAGTTAACCCTAAGCATGATACTAGGAATCATAAAGACATCCTAACATGATACTAGGAATTAACAAAATAATCTAAGCATGATTTCTATATCTATAAAGCCATTAAAGCAATTACTTACTTCGATGCCTCGTACCTCTTTCTAATAAAAAAATACACACGTTAGTAATTTCAAGGAAAATAATAAAACAAACAATTAATTTAAATAATTGAAATAGGAATTTGGGACTAAACCCTCAGAAATTATCAACCTTTCACGTCTAGGGCGAAGGCAACTACGAACTTGGCTAGGTGTATCTAGAACTAATGTATGAGGAATTTTGTATTTTGAAAAGGGGTAGGACGAGTATCACGCCTACTCCCAACAGTGGAGGAGGAGGGCTCAGCTTCAGCACGGCTGGATCCTGCACGGTCAGCAGCTGTCACAGTGCCAAAGACAGCCCGCAGTTTAGCTGGAGCTAGACGCACCTCATTCTTCAAAGAACCAGCATATACCTCCAGAGTATCAAAAAGCTCTGGGGGATTGTCGGGAGTAGCAATTAAGGGGCCTTCCAATTATCAGCCAACCCAAGAATACGCCTGTCCAGTTTATCATAACCTGAAAATGGGAGACAAAGAGGCAAAACAACATAAGGGCCAAGGCAAAAAGGGAAAAGAAGAAGGAAGAGAAAGAAAAGCAAAACTTACCAGCCTCATGCGTGTAGCATAAACGCATGGCAGAGAGCTGCTCGTTGCCCACGATATATATATAGAGTTGGGCAGCCAGATCTTAGGAAATTTCGAATCACCTATCCCCGCTCCCTGCAGAGCGTCAAAAGCTTCCGTCTCACGAGCAGGCTCAGAAGGGGAGACAGTAACCCCAGCCATGTTGGTGCGAATTTCCCGAAAATTGCGCGGCACAGCAAAAGTAGAGGGTACCTTCACCCAAAAGAAATTACCAGTCCAATCCCGGAAGCGACCAAGCTTTGGGGCCATCCTTGGGAGCTACATTGTACCACCTAGACTCAGTCCTAGAAGCAGACCTTTTCAGGCTCATTAAAGACTTAAATAGGTGCAGGGACTCAAGATACCTTCGAAACCGCAGAAACCATAGCAGACATATCAAAGTATGAAGAGAGGTTGGATGTAGCAAAGATATACAAATGTTGAAGGCACGGAACACCTTCTCCAAAGTGGGTTCAACGGGAAACCTCAGACCCAAGTCCAGCTGAGAAGAAAACACTGCAATATGACCAGCAGGGGGAACAGACAGCTTCGCACCGTCAGCAAGCAGAACCAGCTCATAGCCCTCACCAAAACCATAAAACTTGTGCCCTACAGAAGCAAGGTTCAACCTCTTGGCATCCTTACGCCAACTGGAGTCCAGCACACAGTTCTTTGGTTTATAACACTTGTCATCCAAAAAGAACTCAGTTTTTCCTTCCTCTGTAGGCTCCACGACATAAGTGGGCTGACAGTCATAAAAAGAGCGGTCACCTGGAGATTCAGTCATCCTGCTCGAGTTGACGGCTGGAGAGGGAGATGGTGATAAAGTCTCAGCACTGCCATCTCGCACTACATAATGGTCAAACCGATTCACATTAGCCATGTCATCAAGCCAAGCAAAACTATTTAAAGGCTGGACATGGGGAATGGGACTAACAAGGGACACATCAGGGGGATTAGCCTTAACTGCATCGGCTAACTGCTTATGGTGCATTGCGCGCATCCTCAAATGGGTGAGATGGGACAAAGGAATCCCATCCAAAACAAGCACCCGCTCACAGTAAGGGTCAAAGAAATCAGGGCGAGGCTTGCGCTGAAAAGGGTGAAAAGCACTGCCCTCAGCAAGACGACTACTGCCTGACCCAGATGTGGCAGTAAAAGTCGCAGCAGTACCCGTCCTGCTCGCAGCGAGGGGACAATCAAATGGCATAACCATTTATATAGGAGTGGGGAAAGAAGAAGGATAAATAGGAGGAGTGTGCGCAGGGCGCTCACCTGAAGGAGATGATCGAGAAGGAGAATCCGACTCAGTGGCCACTTGAGGATCACTTATGTTCTGACTATCAGAAGCGTCAAACATTATGAAATCACAAAGACAAAAAGCCCACAGAGAGGAGGAAGAAGAAAATGGGGCACCGAAAATTGAAAATCAGTTTATAGGGACAAGAACAATGGAGGAATAAAAAGAAAGAATCAAGAGTGCAATTACAACAACAAAAAGGGGTAAAATCGGACAATGATAATTAAAACGAGTCGAAAGACACAATTTTGTGAAGGAAAATACAAAAAGAAGCAAAATTGGGTAAGTACATACAACAAAAGGTACAGAGTTAGTACCTTTAGAGCAAAAGTTGCAGAAGCAATAGAGAACAACAACAATGGTGATCCAAGAAATCGAACAGGGACTGAAATTCCAAACTGTAACCAAAAAAGAAAGGTAATTCAGTAAAGGAAAAAGGGCAAAGAAGAGAAAAGCGAACAAGGCAAGAAAATGAAGCAAGAACAAATGTAAACAAGGCAAGAACTTACCGCAACAATGGAGTGGAAACGCGCGTCTGAAGATGGACACAAAAAAGTGAGAAATTTGAAATGAAAAGAAGGAAGACGGGGAAGATGAAAAAAATGAAGAAGGTAAAAAGAAATGGAAAAGGGAGACAATGAATTTAATACGGAGTAAATGGGCTATTGGGCATGAATTAAAGCCAAACCGCCATGTCACTTCAGTAAAATCGAAACTAAAGTCTTGGATGATCGACACGTGTCCCACTCATGCAAACACTGTTCCCGCCAAAAAAAATAATAATAATAAATATATCAAGGGAAAGACTTCCGCGGGAGTGATCGAAATTCCTCTCCGCAAGATCGTCATTTCTCACACTTTAGCGGGAGTGATCGAAATTCCTCTCCGCATGATCGTCATTCCTTAGACATCAGCGGGAGTGATCAAAATCTCTCCCTGTAGTCTTAGCAGGCCACGACCAGACGTGCGCCCAGCAGGTAGAAACAGAGCCATCATAAAAACCCAGTAGTACGATAGTGTAGGGAATATTTCAAGCCATCCCACAAACTTGAGCCCCACTGTGATCATACACTTAAGCATGGTGGCGTCCAAAGGGAAGGAAGCTAGAGCAAAAGAGTCGCCAACAAGTTTTAGGAACTTGTAAACCGTTCACAGGGAGAAAGTAACACCCCTTAACGATCATGAGATCGTCAACTCCAATAGGTCTGGAACCATGACTGGAAGTTCGGGGATGAAGGTACAAATCCAACCTAAAAGAGATTGAACCTGCCCTAATAATAGGCCTCTACTTCATTCTTCTCGTATTTATGTGCGCTTTCTGACTAACATACAACCAATAGGTTAACCCTAAACCTGTTTATCTATGTTGATTGAATTTAATGCACAAACAAAACTATTATTGGCGATCACTTGAATTATAATCATATTAGCCCTAAACAAGATTATTAATTATCTTATTAAGCGTGATTACAAGTACAAATTCCCTTTAAACATGCATAAAATGCGTGATCAAGTAATAACAATGAATAAGCATCAAGCAACATGATAATCATAATAATTATAATCATAATCATAATGACAATCATAATTAAAATAATCATGTTAAAGCATAATATTATTAATATTAGCAAGATCCTAGGCATGATACTAACAAGATTAATAACAAACCCTAGCATGTCACTAAACAATAAAAATCAAAGCTTTAGCCCTAACATGATACTAACATGATATTGATATGATATTAGAAAGTATAGGAAGCACCCTAAATATGATACTAGAAAGCAACAATAACATCCTAACATGATGCTAGGAATTAATAAATAACAAACATGCTTTCTACAAGAATAGAGCAATAAGACTACATACTTTAATGCCTCGTACCTCTTTCTAATAACAAAATACACACATTAGTAACTTCAAGGAAAATATAAAATCAAACAATTAAATTAAATAATTGAAATAGAGATTTGGGACCAAACCCTTGGAAATTATAACCTTTCACGTCTAGGGCGAAAGCAACTTTGAACTTGGCTAGGTGTGTCTAGATCCAATGAATGAGGAATTGTGTTTAAGGGAAGGTTTAAAAAGAATAGAAAGAAGGAAAGCTTCTAGCTTTAGAGAGAAAAATTCTTAATAAGAATTGATGATTGTAGATGAGAATTGATGATTGTAGATGATAGATTGAAAGCGGAGGTTTAAGGATGCTATTTATAACGAAAATCAGCCCGGATGTGATAAAAAAGAATCAGAGTTCGAAAAGGAATAAAACACGACACTGTCGCCGCAATAGCCTCTGTCGCCGCGCGACAGCCTATGGTGCGGCGCTGCAGGCAGTTTTTCCACACGTTTTCCTATTTCTGATAAAATTAAGCGCATGAGGGGTAAAATTGTAATTTTATTTAAAACACTTCTTTTATTCCAAATAAAACTCATAAAACTCAATTATCAATGCTAATGACATTAGGATTCAAAAGAACCTTCTAGAAGATCTAGAAGACTATAATCAATCCTAATTGCATTAGGAATTATAAATCATAATGGGCCCTCCTCTAGATCATTGGGCCGCATATAAAGGTCAAACTGGGCCCAATTTAGTATTTTGGCCATAACTTCCTCATTATTCATCGGAATTGGGCTTATAATATATCGTTGGAAAGGTCTTTTTAAGCCCCATCCAAGTACACTATTATTGGACCCATATCGTGGACCAAACTAAACTGGAATGCACGTTTTTCATAAATAGCGTAAGAAAAGAAATATTTTCAAAAACAGAAAGAAGAGATATTTTAATAAAAACATTCTCATCACTAGAATTTTCACACTTTCGCTTCGTTCAATAATCAAATGACGTGAATGGTATTCATTACTGGGTTTGGTTTTTGGGGAGACACAACTGGGTGTCTACAGAAGCCCCCACTTTGACTGAGTTTAGAGAAACGCAAGTTTCGAAAACGAAAGTCAAAGTAGCGATAGGGACGGAGAATGATTCAGAACGTTCTGCGAACCTAAATCATTCTTGTAACACCGATACCTGCAAACTAGTGTTAGTTAAAATAGATAAAAGAGTTAAGAGTATCTTGCACCGTCGAGCACACGTCTCTGAAGGTAACCGATTTGTTGTGACGATCTTCCTCAAGCTAGGGGATACCGCCTGAAAACTGCTACGCTTGTAATTGCCTCCAATTTCAGCTGTGATAGTTTTCTGCAAGCCAGAGAACACTATCGAAGACTGCTTCGCTTGAAACGATCTTCATTGCTTTTGACAACCTTCCACATCCTAGGGAACGCCGTTTATCAATGCTGCTACATCTCGAGCTTTTTTCTTGAATCATGGTGATAACCTTCCCAATCATAGAGAATGTTGTTGAAGACCGCCCATCTCGTGCTATCTTCTCAAATCTTAATGACAACCTCCACAATCTTAGCGAATGCTGTCGAAGATCGCCCATCTCGTGCTATCTTCTCAAATCTTGGTAACAACCTCCACAATCTTAGCGAATACTGTCGAAGACCGCCCATCTCGTGCTATCTTCTCAAATCTTGGTGACAACCTCCACAATCTTAGCGAATGTTGTCGAAGACCGCCCATCTCGTGCTATCTTCTCAAATCTTGGTGACAACCTCCACAATCTTAGCGAATGCTGTCGAAGACCGCCCATCTCGTGCTATCTTCTCAAATCTGGGTGACAACCTCCACAATCTTAGCAAATGCTGTTAAAGATAACTTCGCTTGAAGTCATCCTCAGTTGTTACAATAATGTTCCAAAGAAAATTACCGAAGACCAACGCTTGTCGATCTTAAAGCTCGCTTGAACTTTGCTGTTGCAAAAAAAATTTTTTTGCTGTAATTACCGCGGTGCCAATACGTCGGCGCATTTTTGCTGTTTGTGAACCATTATGTCGGTGCCTTCTGTTGCTTGTGAACCATTATGTCGGTGCCTTTGCGATGAGCCAATGTTTAGGCGCTTTAAACTAAGTGAGACGATATTTCATCAGGTCGATCACCTATTGTGATTGTAATCGAGCCGATTACTTAATCATGTCAAATTGCTTATAGGGGCTAACTAGCGTACCAAGGAACCCGAAATTGCTGCATAAGGTCCACATAGTCACTTATGAGGGCCATGTATCCTGTCGCCGCACTGACGCACACTGGAAATTACTGTCGCTGTAATTCTGCTCTGTCGCCGGTCGACAGATGTTGTCGCCAGGCGACATCCTTCTCGTCTGGCACTGGAGACGAGTCTTCCTTATTTTTCTCTTGCTGCTGCTGTTCGTTGCTCGGTTTCGCTCCGAACTTTGAACTTAGTCGTTTCCTTTCAACCAAATCCGCTCAAATCTTTTGTAAATTAAAGCTCTTCATCTCTAATTTACTGATCTATGTAACTCCTCTCATCTTGGAAGAATCCCATGTGTTATATTCGCGGTTTTTCGAAAAAATCTGGGAATGTTCTTGCTTTTTGGGATGCACCTGCATTTATATTTTGGACTATAGGACTTTGTTTATCTTTCTTTAGGATTGACCTAAGACTTAGTGTTGCTTGACTCATTGACTTGAGGTTGGCTCAATGTGACTGACTGACTTGAGGTTGACCCAAGGTGAGTTGACACGTGTGACTCATGACTCGTGTGTGCATTGTATTGTGATGTGCTTGACTCAAAATGAGAAAAAGCAAAAATTCAAAAATTTTCCGTCATTTTTGTGGAGGGTACCGACTTTCTCCCGAAAAAGAAAGGCACGAAAAGGAAGAAGTTTTTGATGGTGCTTGTTGAATGAGCTTAGTCAAATGTTGTTTGATACTATCTCTCAAGGTGCACGGATTAATTCATCCTAGGCTATCTCAATTGTTGACTCAATGATGAAAGTATTTGGGTAAATTAGGAACGGAGGCTAAGCACTTCATACTTTTTGATGCAATGATGAGTGATGAGTGATTTTGTTATGACAAAGTATGCTTCAATGTTGTGTTAAGATTTCATGACAAAGGGTTCCTAAGGGAAGGACTATTTGGTCATGTATCTTTGATGTGTGTGAAAGTGACACTACAGTTAGGCTGCAAAGGCTAAGTGTATGAAAAAGTATTTTGAGAAGAGTCAAATGATGGTGACTCTTAGGCTAGGTAAGCTAATAATGTAGGGATCAAGCCCCCAAGTCTAGCTCTAAATGAATAGGGATGAGCATAGGAGATCCTTTGATATGATCATGGTGTGAGTGTGTGAATGTAAATATGAATGCATGTTTATTACGGTCGCACCTCGATGTGAGGTTTCCTAGGTATCCGTTAGGAATCAGGCCGAACGTAGCTCTAGCCGAACCTCGCACAAGTATGTGTATTCCTCAAAGAGGACTTTTGAGGGTTGTAACGTGGTTAGGCTAAAGGTTATAGAAGAAAGGGATAACGGCTCAAGACCCTAGATAAGCCCCCAAGGTGTGCAACCTTGCATTTAGATCCTTGTATTTTTATGCTTGAGTTTTCTCATTTTTGAATTCTCTTTTATATTTTTGCTCTCTCTTTCTTTTTTTTTTTTTTTTTTTTTGCTTTTGCATTTTTTTATTTTGAACCCTTTTTTATAAGTGTGGGCAATCCCGATCATGCGGTCTATCACTCACTTGGCATTAATGTTTCTCAAGCACAGTACCGAGCACTCGATAAGAGACAAAATCTGAGACGTGTTCAAATCAAAGACATTGGAACACTTGCCCTTTTGTACACACTAGTGGAAAAAAGGCCATCCGTAACGGGCAAAAAAGGCTCATCCGTAACGGGCAGCGTCCATTACGTATGCGGCCGTTACGGATGGTCATTATTATTCGTAACGGGCGTTTCAAATGTCCGTTACAAATAATGGGTTATTCGTAACGGGCGTTTCAGGTGCCCATTACGAATAAGGCCTTTTTTGTACTAAAATAAGTCCTTATTCGTAACGGACACCTGAAACGCCCGTTACGAATAACCCATTATTCGTAACGGACACCTCAAATGCCTGTTACGAATAAGGTTTTATAGATATAATTAAATACTTATTTGTAACGGGCAACAAAAATCCCCGTTACGAATAAGTGGTTATTTGTAACTGACAACTCTCCTGCCCGTTACAAATAGTCATTAAATTAAACTTTTTTTTTTATTAAATTTCGGCAGCATGTATTTACATATAATTAATATATATTAATTAAAACATGTTACAATAAACCTGTTCCTGTAAATAAACAGTTATGCCGAACAAAATTTCGTAAAAATTAATACGACATAATATAAAAATTTAAGTAGTAAAACATTACAAATAAAAAATTGTATAAATTTATCCAACACATACAACAACACTAATAATATTACTTTGTTCAACCTAAGCTAATAGTTATGCATTCAATAAATATTTAGTTCTAAAGTATTGCGCCCATTGTTCTCGAACCACATTCAACTCGTCAACATCATACGGGGCTTTCCTTGGACAAAAATCCTATAAAAAAATTAAAAAAAAAAACATATGAATGAGGTTACAAAATAAAAATTATCCATAATAAAAACAGTCATTAGAATAAATGTGATGGTCCAAATTATAGAAGTAAAACTCAAAATATAGAAATAAAAAACATAACATCTATAATTAACTTATATTTTGGTTTCTATTAATTGAAATCAATGAAAAGTGACCATTTACTCACTTTTGGGAGCGTATAGAGCCAAAAAGGCTTCAAAATTGCCTAAGGGACTTCTATCTTTCCCATCTTTCATGTATTAGTCCAAATTATAGAAATAAAACACATAACATCCATAATTAATTTATATTTTGGTTTCTATGAATTGAAATCAATGAAAAGTGACCATTTACTCACTTTTGGGAGCGTATATAGCCAAAAAGGCTTCAAAATTGCCTAAGGGACTTCTATCTTTCCCATCTTTCATGTATTAGTCCAAAATATAGAAATAAAACACATAACATCTATAATTAACTTATATTTTGGTTTCTATGAATTGAAATCAATGAAAAGTGACCATTTACTCACTTTTGGGAGCGTGTAGAGCCAAAAAGGCTTCAAAATTGCCTAAGGGACTTCTATCTTTCCCATCTTTCATGTATTAGTCCAACTTATAGAAATAAAACACATAACATCCATAATTAACTTATATTTTGGTTTCTATGAATTGAAATCAATGAAAAGTGACCATTTACTCACTTTTGGGAGCGTATATAGCCAAAAAGGCTTAAAAATTGACTAAGGGACTTCTATCTTTCCCATCTTTCATGTATTAGTCCAAATTATAGAAATAAAACACATAACATCTATAGTTAACTTATATTTTGGTTTCTATGAATTGAAATCAATGAAAAGTGACCATTTACTCACTTTTGGGAGCGTATAGAGCCAAAAAGGCTTCAAAATTGCCTAAGGGACTTCTATCTTTCCCATCTTTCATGTATTAGTCCAAAATATAGAAATAAAACACATAACATCTATAATTAACTTATATTTTGGTTTCTATTAATTGAAATCAATGAAAAGTGACCATTTACTCACTTTTGGGAGCGTATAGAGCCAAAAAGGCTTCAAAATTGCCTAAGGGACTTCTATCTTTCCCATCTTTCATGTATTAGTCCAAATTATAGAAATAAACACATAACATCCATAATTAATTTATATTTTGGTTTCTATGAATTGAAATCAATGAAAAGTGACCATTTACTCACTTTTGGGAGCGTATAGAGCCAAAAAGGCTTTAAAATTGCCTAAGGGACTTCTATCTTTCCCATCTTTCATGTATTAGTCCAAATTATAGAAATAAAACACATAACATCCATAATTAACTTATATTTTGGTTTCTATGAATTGAAATCAATGAAAAGTGACCATTTACTCACTTTTGGGAGCGTATAGTGCCAAAAAGGCTTCAAAATTGCATAAGGGACTTCTGTCTTTCCCAACTTTCATGTATTGGTCCAAATTAACACAATAAAATACATAACATTCTTAATTTGAGGCAACACTCCAAAGACTACCTGAGATATCATCCATATGATAACTGAAAGCTTTTCTTAATGTAGGCAACACACTCACAAGAACATCTGGTTTACGCCTTAAAACCATAGCCAAAACCGCAAATAAAGCAACCTGTCACATATAGCAACATCCATAAGACAACAACAAAATGACTTAATATATTTCAGGAATCTGAAACTTTCATAGGATACTTTGAGAGTGGAGAGTAATATGACCAATTATTGTAAAAGACTTATGAGCAAGAAAGTGAAAGGAGTGTTAGGCTGGTAGCACAGTCAGTGTTCTCATTAACTCCAATGACATAGTAATTCTGACAAAACTCGATACTTCCTTCCATAGTCTATGGTGTGACAAACATCTAATAACCTAACATTTATGACGATTTAATAATGAAAAAATCGCAAATATTTTGCAACTAAACACAGCAGAACCAGGATTCTAGCGTCGATCTAAACCGAAAACATCAAAAATTGAAGAACAACATAGAAATCAATCCAAAAACATATATAAAGAAATCACACACCAGATCTAATTTCCAATCAAACTGAACAAATTCATCAAATCAAAACAAAAGATAAAAAAACGAAGCTATGATAAGTTGATAGATCTACATAAGAGAAAGATAGCATGAACATTGTAAAAAAGCAATGGAAAGGGAAGAATGATAAGCAATGGAACGGGAAGATTGATCAACAGAAAATTCATGGGTACTGCAAAATTGATTAATATAACCAACATTTTCAATCATTTCTCAAAATAACCATCATTTAACCAAATTTACCCAGAAAAAATGGTGGGTAATACAAAAATGAATGAATTTAAACATTATCTTCAATCCTTTATCAAAATACCAATAACATAACCAAATTCAACCAGGAAAACATGTACATTGCATAAATTAATAAAATTAAATACATTTACAGTCATTTTCATAAACACCCACAATGAAAAAAAAAAAAAAAAAAAAAAAAACTAACATCTTGAGAGGAGATCTTGAGCCAAGTAGGTGGTGTGCGCTTGTAGGGGAGAGCAGAGGAAGAAATACCCTTTGAATTAAACAAAAACAAAAAAAATTGACAGAAAATTAAACAAGAGAAAAAACCAACTTTGAATTGGCAGAAAATTAAACATAAATCAAAAGAAAGAAACTCTCAATGCAATCTACTAATTAAACAAAAAAAACAAGCTACAAATCAATTCAGTTACTCATACCAAATTGTCAGATTTAAGCCGCAATGAGGACCGAGCTGCTTCAATGGAGAGAGATTGGAGAGGACCGAGCTGCTTCAATGGAGTTAAGGGAGCTGAGGACCGAGCTGCTCCTGAAACATTAATGTCAATTCACTCCCATTTCCCAGAAAAATCAAAAAATCAAATTAAACAAGTAAAATCAATCAATTAATTTGGAAAAAAAAATAAAAATTAAACCTATAATTAATTAATTGCAATTAAGCAAATTGAAACAAGGGTTGCGAAATTGGGGCTTATAGGAAGATTTGATGGGAATTTCTTGAGCAGGAAGCTAAGGGCGAGCTTGAGCTGCTTCAATGGAGAGAGCTTGAGCTGCTGCAATGAAGAGAGCTTGGGAGTGAGAAAAGAAGTCGCGAGAAAGCGCAGCTGAGGACCATCGGAGTTTGAGGACCACTAAGCTTGAGGACCACCGGAGTTTGAGGACCACCGAGCTGCTTCAAGAGAGCTTGAGCTGATAACCGAGCTACTTCAATGGAGTTGAGGGAACTGAGGACAACGACCGAGCTGCTTCAATATTAGAGAGAGAAAGGGGAAATAATATTTTGAGAGAGAGAGTGAAAAAGGGGAAATTAAAAGTTAGGGTTTACTTTGAAACCTATTCGTAACGGGCAAGACTTGTTGGTTACGACTAGTTGGTTATTCGTAACGGGCAAGATTTGTTGGTTACGACTAGTTGGTTATTCGTAACGGCCGGAATAATGCCCGTTACAAATAACTACTTATTCGTAACGGACACCAATCTGCCCGTTACAAATATATCTTTTCCTGCTCAAGTCACATATTTTTTGTAACGGACATTGAATTTGCCCGTTACAAATGATGTAATTGTAACGGGAAATCATATGCCCGTTACGAGTAGCTTGTTACAAATAAGGTTTCTTCCACTAGTGACACTTTTATTGTTTTTGCTATTTTATTTATTTTGATCTTTTGAAATCACTCAAGCCTTTTTTAAAATTGCATAAATTGCACACTGTCCCATCCCAAGGCTAGGTAGATGTGGGTTGAAGAAAGAAAGGTCTATCGTTAGACGAGGCTCAAAGTGGTTTATCAAAAAAAAGGATTGTATATTTGAAAGGTGAAAGGTGATATGATGTGGCTACAAGGGGTGCCTCAAACATTGATATACCTTGTACTCAGTTCGACGATTTTTTTTTTAGAATGCAATGCAATGCAATGATCATATGAAAGAAGAAGAAATGCTCATTTTATTTAAAAAGTGAAAAAAGAAAAGTCTTACAAAGTAAATCTAAGGAGAATAGAAAGTGTCTATGATAGACTTATTGGGGAAGGGAAGAATGAAAAAGAAACAGAAAAAAGGTCATGAAATCTTGTGTTGAAGCTCGGCTTGTGTCATCACTCGCTCTTCTTGCTAGCTAGAGGTATAGGAAGCTTGCTATTATCGATCAAATGTTGGATAGCCTCTTTTAACTTCCAACAGCTCTCAGTAGTATGACCCCTACCTTGATGGTACTTGCAATGTGAATCTGGGTTCCAACTAGGCAATCTCTTCTCAGGCGCGGGATCTTGAATAGGTCCAATGGGAGTAATGAGTCCCTTGGCATGGAGTCGATCGAAAGCAGTATCATAGCTCATCCCAATGGGGGTGAATTCTTTCCTCTGTTGTTTCTTAGATCCTTGGTTATCCATGGCTAAGACTTCACTGAGATCAAAGGTACTAACATCTTTACTAGAGTAGGAATTTTTGGAAGAAGAAGGATTGTCGTTCTTCTTTCCTTTCCAGCCACTGTGGTTACTATTGTTAGCAGCTTTTTGCTTTGCGAGGTTATCTTCGATCTCGATGCCTATGTCATAGATGGCCTTGAAAGTATTCAAGTTGTGTTGATATTTTAAGTGCTTTGAATACTTTTCTTGTAAATTTTTGATGAACATCCTCACAGATTCTTTTTCAGTAGGGGCTTCGATCATGTTAGCGGAAGTTTCCCTCCACTTGTTGAAGAAGAAGGTGAATCCTTCGTTTTCTTTTTGTTTCAGCATCTCAAGTTGTCTATGGTCGGTTTCAATTTGAATATTACACTTATATCTATCAATGAAAGCATTTTTTATTCCATCCCAGGTAGAGGTCTTCTCTTTATCAAGGGAGAAGAACCAATGTTAACAAATGGTTTCAAGAGATAGCGAGAACAAAGAGTGAAAAATATTCTTATCAATCTCTTTAATGTTCATTACAGTTTCAAAGGCCCTTAAATGAAAGTAAGGATTGTTAGTTGGCTTAAACTTAGGGATGTCATTGGCATTGAACTTCTGCGGAAGAAGCTCCTTGTCCACTGAGACCCCTTGTGAGCTAATGCCCTGTAATCTATAGTCATTGGATATTTTGCTCAAGCATTCTTGCATGAGCTCCATTTGTTGTTGTTTCACAGGGTCATTGATTTGAAGGTTTAAAGCCTTCAACACCTCAGTCACATTAGCCATTTGCTTCTTAAGCTCCATTATCTTCTTAGCTTTTCTTTTTCGACCGACTGGTTTATCAAAAAGTTGAACTTGAACGATGGTATTGTCCTTGATTAATCGCCCTTCTCTCCTTGACCAAGTACTGTGGAAAGGGAAATTAGGGATAAGTTTTTTTATTATTTATTTTGACTCAGGCTCTATTCAACATGGAAGAGAATGTGGAGGATAATGGGAATAGATTGGACCCCCCACTCGAATGACGGAAAACGACTCATGCATGAACATAAGACATGGTCATGGTGACTTATACAAAGTGTGTGCTAAAACTAGTGGGTGTAGGTGATATGCTTTGACTATTGTGTATGACCATGAGCCTAAGTGCTTATACTCGATTAAGGACTAAACAAGGGTACTGTTATTAACAAAATAATCGAACTGATTAGCAAACTGTTTAATTAGACTCGTCGTGATGACTCGAGCAAAATCCTGAATTGTCGTCAAAGCAACAGGACTGTCGCCGCTCACTGCAGTGCAGCGCTAGACGACAGGGTTGTCGCTCGGCGTTGCATAGCAGTGTGTGGCACTGCAGCCCACATTTCTGCGCCATTACTGGAGCATTAATCTGGGACTGCTTTCAGTATTTTTACTCTACGGGACAGGCCTAAAGTCGTACTAAGTCAATTCTGATTAATTTATTCAACGTTGATTACCCAAATTAATTAATTAATTAGGCAAAGTCTTTTTAGTAATTAATTAGTTTATTTAAGGCTTAAACACAAGTCAAACAAATAGTTAGGAAAAACATATAGAGTATGCACAATAAATAATGCACAAATAGTCAAGTAGGCACAATATGATGCAATGATTTTGCAACCTAACCATGGCTCTAGTTCTCTAAAGTTCGGGATATGGGTTAGTCAAAGAGGGTCCATGGTTATGAGTCCGAATGCACCGCGCGGAAGCCTTACCTTTGGAAGGGTTGGCGCGAGTGGATGGGACCCCGCAAGTTAAACTCGCTTCCATGGTTTGGTGAATTCAACATTCTCGGATGTACCCTTTGTTGCTCAGAGCGTTCAATCAAGTAGATGGAGCATGAATTCCCAGAGGGTTATGTCCATATGTAGAACACATATGGGTTTCAGAAAAGTGAGAAAAACTCAATCAGGAAGTAAAATCAAGCTAGTAGTGCTAGAACTAGTCGAAATTAGAACTCATATTTCTAGCTCGGTATTGGAAGAACGCAGCGCTAGCCAACAGAGATTGTCGCCGCGATATAGCCCTGTCGCCTGGTGACAGAATTGTCGCTCGGCGACAGAGCCATATCTTCGGTGACATGCTCTGTTTTCTAGACGCCGGTTCCTACATGCCTCAGCAACTTTCTGTGTTCGTAAAATTTTCCAGTTTTTCGCAGCATTATTTCGGTTCTAGTTGTGAAAGATATTCCTCAAATTTCCTACGTGTAAAAAATCCTATGTTTTTGACTCATTACGGATGGTCTTTCCAATGAGAACCTTTTTTTATGCATATGACAATAATGTTAATCAAAATTACGCATATGAAATACTTAGAACTTTTCGAGTCTCATCCACTCATTCTAAATCATTGGCAAAATAAATTTTAGGAATTAAAATAGAAATCCTCCCTAGTGGAGTCGCCAAAAACTGTAGGGAATATTTCAAGCCATCCCACAAACTTGAGCCCCACTGTGATCATACACTTAAGCATGGTGGCGTCCAAAGGGAAGGAAGCTACAAGTTTTAGGAACTTGTAAACCATTCACAAGGTGAAAGTTACACCCCTTAACGATCCATGAGATCGTCAACTCCAATAGGTCTGGAACCATGACTGGAAGTTCGGGGATGAAGGTACAAATCTAACCTAAAAGAGATTGAACCTGCCCTAATAATAGGCCTCTACTTCATTCTTCTCGTATTTATGTGCGCTTTCTGACTAACATACAACCAATAGGTTAACCCTAAACCTGTTTATTTATGTTGATTGAATTTAATGCACAAACAAAACTATTATTGGCGATCACTTGAATTATAGTCATATTATCCCTAAACAAGATTATTAATTATCTTATTAAGCGTGATTACAAGTACAAATTCCCTTTAAACATGCATAAAAGGCGTGATCAAGCAATAACAATGAATAAGCATCAAGCACATGATAATCATAATAATTATAATCATAATCATAATAACAATCATAATTAAAATAATCATGTTAAAGCATAATATTATTAATATTAGCAAGATCCTAGGCATGATACTAACAAGATTAATAACAAACCCTAGCATGTCACTAAACAATAAAAATTAAAGCTTTAGCCCTAACATGATACTAACATGATATTGATATGATATTAGAAAGCATAGGAAGCACCCTAAATATGATACTAGAAAGCAACAATAACATCCTAACATGATGCTAGGAATTAATAAATAACAAACATGCTTTCTACAAGAATAGAGCAATAAGACTACATACTTTGATTCCTCGTACCTCTTTCTAATAACAAAAAACACGCGTTAGTAACTTCAAGGAAAATATAAAATCAAACAATTAAATTAAATAATTGAAATAGAGATTTGAGACCAAACCCTCATAAATTATAACCTTTCACGTTTAGGGCGAAGGCAACTTCGAACTTGGCTAGGTGTGTCTAGATCCAATGAATGAGGAATTGTGTTTGAGGGAAGGTTTAAAAAGAATAGAAAGAAGGAAAGCTTCTAGATTTAGAGAGATAAATTCTTAATGAGAATTGATGATTGTAGATGAGAATTGATGATTGTAGATTGTAGATGATAGATTGAAAACAGAGGTTTAAGGACGCTATTTATAACGAAAATCAGCCCGGATATGATAAAAAAGAATCAGAGTTTGAGAAGGAATAAAACACGACGCTGTCGCCGAGCGACAGGCCTGTCGCCAGGCGACAGCCTGTGGTGTGGCGCTTCTGGCAGTTTTTCCACATGTTTTCCTATTTCTGATAAAATTAAGCGCACGAGGGGAAAACTGTACTTTTATTTAAAACACTTCTTTTATTCCAAATAAAACTCATAAAACTCAATTATCAATGCTAATCACATTAGGATTCAAAAGAACTTCTAGAAGATTCTAGAAGACTATAATTAATCCTAATTGCATTAGGAATCATAAATCGTAATGGCCCCTCCTCTAGATCATTAGGCCGCATATAAAGGTCAAACTGGGCCCAGTTTAGTATTTTGGCCATAACTTCTTCATTATTCATCGGAATGAGGCGATTGGATATGGTTTCATTCCCTTCTCCTTTTCTTCGCTTGGGGAATTAGAGAAGGAGGCTGTTGCGTTACTGAAGCGGATTCAGAGGTTCTCGACGACGCAAGACATTGGGGCTCGTGCTGCAGCTCATATCTTCACTAGGGTAGGATTTGCTATAGCTAGAGGAGTGGGGGCCCAGATTGTATCTCGGCTTCCCACTAATTTATTGTAGGTTGTATGACTTTTGTTTTTGATAATAATAATAATAATAATAATAATAATAATAATAATAATAATAATAATAATAATAATAATAATAATAATAATAAACAGAGGAGAGAGAAAATGAAAAGGAGAAAAACAGAGGAAAAGAAAATTATATTGAACAATTTGATGATAATTTGGATCAAAGTTATTATAAGAAAGAAAACAGAAGTGAGAGAATTTGGAAGAAGGAAACAAAAAATAAAAAAATAAAAATAAAAAAAAATTAAAAAAAAAATAAAGGAAACAAAAAACTGTATTGATTGATTTGAATTTGGACTGGTGTTACACCTATTATACATACATGAGGATGCATGTAAGAATATGCCATCATATTCATCTCCTTAAGAAACATGGCCACTTTGATTGCTCAGTATTTACTCTTTTATATATTTATTATCTATTTGATTTGATGTGAGGATTATTATGTTAGTGAGGAAACCTCTTATGGGATTTCATATCTCATGTATGGAGCAAAATTTTAAACGATGTTTGGATGATAATAACATAGACATTGTGGTAATTTTTCTAAATATCATAAGTTAACATAGGTAAAATTGTATTAGTAGTCTAGTCCATAAATTTTTTTTTATTATATTTTTTTTTATTAATTTTTTTTTCTTTTTTTTTTTTTTTTTTTTTTAAAAAAGATGACTTTAATTTTAATTATGAAAAATCTTTGATAAATAAAATAATTAACATGAACTTGTTTGTTTATCTTTGTATAGTTTCAAAATATTAACTTTTTTTTTATTTTTTAATATATAATGCATGATTTTAAGAAAATATACTGATAAACTCGAATATGTGTATTGAAATGTTGTGCAAAAATATGAGACAAATAAAAAGAAATGAAAAAATAGTAATAGATAATTTAACAATACAATGATGCATCACTAGAATATGAGTTGAACCTCTCAAATGCCATCTCTACTCTTAAATAATTACTTTGTATTGTAAATTTATCTTGTACAACAAAACACTACGTATAATGTAACAAACCCTTTATTTTTTTTTTATTTTTTTTCCTAATTTCAATTAATATACTTCGTACGTTGGATTGATAAATTTTACGATTTCCATATTGTACTAATGTTAAAAATTTGTCATATCAATTTTTGTCAATAGATATTCGGAAGGATCCAATTAATTACATACCAGGAGTAGACTCAATTGACTCACAAGACTTGATGTCATATCTCCATGACAAAGATATCTCAACAAATATTCATAGCTCAATTTTTCAATCATTCCAAGGAATTAGATGAGCAGATTATGTACACAATTGAAGAGCTTGAGTCAAACACCATTTCAGCCTTACAAGATATCATGCCCATTTTTGCAATTGGGCCAATTTTCCAATCCGAGTCACTAGAAAATATTGTGTCCACAAGTCTTTGGGCCGAGTCCAATTGCTTGGATTGGCTTGGTCGCAAGCTCAATTATTCGGTTTTGTATGTTTCATTTAGTAGCCTTGCTAATTTTACTCAAAATGATGTTGTGGAGATTGCTTATGGTCTTATAGCAACGTTGATTTCATTTGGGTGCTTTGCCCTCGTACCGTGCTTCATGAATCCGATCACTTGTTGCCTTTTGGGTTCGAGGACCTCGTTCGTGGTTGTGGAATGGTTGTTCCTTGGACTAATCAAATCACGGATTTGTCTCATCCTGCCATTGGTGGAATTTTGACACATTGTGGGTGGAACTCTGTATTAGAGATTATGTGGTATGAAGTTCCAATGTTGTGTTTCTGATGTTTTCTGATCAATTTCCTAATCGGAAGTTAGTGGTTGATGATTGAAATGTCGGAATTAATTTGTGCAAGGAAAAACCATTGAGGAAGGAGATAACGACACAAATCAAAAGTTTTATGATTCAACACAAAGGTGATGGTGATGAATTAAGGAAAAACATGAATGTGTTTAGGAAAATATTAGGGAATGCATTAGAAGATAGTGGATCTTCAAGTGAAAATTCAGATTTGTTTATTGGGACTTGGATCAGTGAAATGTATTCCATGTGAAAAAAGTCCTTTTAATACTTGCATTTCAATTTCACTAAAAGATTCGGGTTCATTATTTTATGTTTATTTAAAAAAATTAATAATAATTTTCTTCCAAACAAATTTTAATTATATATTGGTATAATATTTATGAGTTCCAAAACATTATTTAATTAAAAAATTTGGAGAAATGCTTGAGGAATAAAATCTTATTTACATCACTTTGTAATTGTATTTCAAAAAAAAAAAAAAAATCCCTAGTGATACTTTATCTTAAAAGCAATATAGCACCTATTATCACCTTTGCCCCCCCCAAAAAAAGTGACATTTCACCTCAACTCTTGTAGTCCGATCTCTAGATACAAATTTTAAGCTATTTTACATACGTACATTTATTCTGATCACTTTAAATTAAATCAATTAAATTCCACTATATATCTTCTTTTTTTATTCACTTTAAATCAAACATCACGCACTATCATGCTTTTTACATTCATCTTTAATCAATTACTCATACTATTACAATGTAGAAGTTCTACTCTGTATTATGTTTACCTTTCTAAAACTTCGCAAACTACAAATTATATGGAGTACTAAATTATTAGAAGACAGCGAGAGTAACAAAAAAAAAAAAAAAAAAAAAAAAAAAAACGAACAAACAAAAATTTTTGTTTTGTCTCGAGACTCGACCATTGTACATTACGAGAATATAAAGCCGTGAACATTTTATATTTGGGGTTGTCGTTATAAATAGGTGCCCGGTTTAATTTGCATTATCTAATTAATTATCTATAGATTATAGAACTCCGTATTACATTAGAGTATTTAGAGTACTTAGGCTTAATTAGTATTTGAAAATTTCATAAGAGTTGACTAATAATGTCTCCATGTGCATTAGTACGTACAAAATCCCAAATAACCTCTAAAATAACTAACAATATATGCCAGGTTCAAAGTAAACGAACAAGACTTCGCAAATCCAAAAACAATAGTATCCCAGATTCTGTTGTTTGACGTTAACGGTTAACAAATATTGTTTGTGAATAAAAAAATAGTCTTAATAATAATTTAAATTATGATAATAATACTCCCTCCGTTTCTAAATAATAGTCCCTTATCAGCAAATTTTAGTCCCAAAATGTTCACCGTATTTGATTTTTCCAACAACCATTAATATTAATTTTTTACCAAAATTCCCTCCAATTTACAACAATATTTGTGCAAATTTAAATTTCCCATGTAAATTTTGTTTTTCCATATACTTTTATTACTTTCTCTCTCTACTTTTTTGCATATCCAATGTCAATTTATTTTTTCAATGTACTTTTACTATTCTTATTTGTGTTTATTAATTCTCATAAAAAATGCCCATAAGGTACTATCAATAAGGGACGGAAGGAGTATTTATTATAGATACATGTATATTTGTCTTATTGTAAATATATCAATAAGGTGTACCAAACTAGCTAGGATGCAATGTATTACAGAGTACGTGATTATTATGGGGGTCTAATTGTCCCATGCATTGTTAATAGTCTTAATAATGGCATTAAACAAGAATTTGACCTTCTAATAATTTAATTAGTTGTAGTCTAACTAACAAATATATAACCGATTTTTTACACCTGCAGCAAATTTCCTTTAGAAAACGTACATTTTTTTTTTTTTTTTGGAAACAAATTTACGAAACGTTTAAAAAGCAAGTCAAACAATTATTTGAGTGAGGTATTACGGAGTAGTATATTACCTTAATACCTTATGCATGGTTATCTCATGGCAACCTGAAGGTATTATTCTTTATATTTTGGGTGAATTATATATATTTTGGGTATAATTTATCTAAACTTAGCTAAAGTTATTATATGAACTTATCCAAAAGTAACCCAACCGCAGAATGAACAAAAAAATTACCCAAAATTGGATGACTTGAATTGACTCGGCAAAATCAGATACATACTAATTAAATTTATTTGTTTCCCACACATCATTAAGTTATTTTTCAATCGAACCAAAATTGATCCAACTCATACCTGAATTTTTAAACCACGCCACATAATTATTAACTACTTCATGGCCCTTACATAAGAACACAAATCATCAACATGCACCTAAGCCAATAATTACTCATCAGCAACTCTAAGTAAGTCTGACCTTTAAGTACTTACTTGTAATTACAGATCCAAAATTAAGTGTATATATTTATTGATTTACACTAATCTTCAAAAAAAAAAAAAAAAAAAAAAAAGCACTTATCTAAACCTATCTTAAAAATTGCTTAACACAAATGACATATTCTTGAGGAAATCTTTTGCTTATTTGGTTTTATTTATTTATTTTTGTGCCAAGCCAATATCTTTTATGTGGCCAAACTCTCATATTTATGACAAAAACTAGTGTTTGCATCAATTACTCATCAAGAATTACTATTAATTTTTATCTTTAGCAACATGCATCCTTTTGATCTTCATTATTGAAATTTCATGGGACCCCAAAATAAATAATTGAGATGATAGCCAAGGAGATAATCAAGATTCATTTAATTTGATAATTATGCACAATATTCATACAATCACACATACATAGGTCAACGCATATTTTAATCCCATGCATATACACTAGTTTATATTCTTGTCAATTATTAAAAAATCCAAATGATTCTCTTCAAGACATTCACCTACAAGATTATATGTTGTCTGGAATAATCTGCAAATAATTATGTCAACACCTACGTACATTCCATGGCAATAATACGATCTTCTACGCACGATTTGCTACATAATTAATTTCTAACAACCAAGCTAAGTATTGGAAGTATTATGTGCATTGTATTAAAATAATTATTAACCAAATACTTATACATTTTGCATGTCTTTCCTTGCAATGTACGTAGTGTATATATATAGACATTCACGTAAGTGAGAAAAACAAACCAATTTGCTAATTACATTTGCACACATACATTAACAATTTCATTCATAATTCATAATCATTTGTGAGAAGCTAGAAAGAAAAACAAAAAATGAAGTTTTCGATTACTAGTATTTTGGTCAAAACATTGGCTCTATTGCTCATCTTGGCAATAAGTCATGTGGATCAATCTCATGGTTCTAGTTTGAAACATAGACGATCAAAACCAGGCTATGGTCGTAAATCCCATGGTTCAGTTAATGGAATAAAGGGCCATGGTTCCAATGGTCGACATATGGGTCATGGAAGAAACAAGCCCCCTAGGTTTAATCTTCCAATTATTTCAGGACCTCCTCTAGATCTAAGTCCTATTATTGTTCCTCCAAGTACTCCTACCCCTACTACACCTTCTGGTTTGCAGGTTGGCTTCTATAAAGGTTTGTGCCCTAACAAACTAGTGGATGTAGAGGCAGCACTCACAACCAAAGTACAAGAACATTTTCGAAAGGATTCATCCATTCTTCCTGCCCTGCTCCGTATGCAATTTCATGATTGTTTTGTACATGTAAGTCCTCGAACAACTTTCAAGCCATCTATATTGTAGCATCAATTTTATTGTCCATATGGTTGATAATGACATAATTAAATTGTTTAATCTAATTTTTTTTTTTTTTTGTATAATTTTTGCAGGGATGTGATGCATCAATTCTTATAAATGGACTCTCCTCTGAGAAGACAGCCAGACCCAACCTTAGTGTACGAGGATATGAATTGATTGATGCCTTGAAAGATATAGCGGAAACACAATGCCCGGGTGTTGTATCATGTGCTGACATCCTTGCTATTGCTACTAAGGAAGTTCTTAGGATGGTAAATTCTTACACTAAATGATTTTCCTTTTGATTTTCCAATACTTTGGAATTAATTGAAACATGCATCCCTTTTTTTTTTCTTTTAATTAATTTTATGTTTGTCCATTAATAGGGAGGTGGGCCAAACTACTCAGTACAAACAGGGCGAAGAGATGGACTAGTGTCAAGAGCCCAAGATGTGAATCTTCCAAGTCCTTTTTTGACAGTGAGTGAAACCGTTTCAGCATTCAATGCTAAGAAATTCACTACGGAAGAAATGGTTATTCTTTTAGGTTGCCACACAGTTGGTGTCTCAAGTTGTGGATTCTTCCAGGATAGACTATACCAAGGTACCAGCCAATTCGACCCAACTATGGATCCGACTCTTCGCAAACAACTTATGCCAACATGCCCCAAGGGCACAACAGCAAACAATTCCACATTTCTTGATCAAAATCCACAAAGCTCAAATATAATCGACAACTCTTTCTTTGTCCAAATCCTTGAGCAAAGAGGAATTCTCCCAATCGACCAAGCATTGGCTCGTGATCCTAAAACAGTTTCATTTGTTCAACAATTCGCGCAAAGTGCTTCCTTGTTCAACTCTAAATTGGCTAGTGCCATGGTGAAATTGCAGGCACTTGATGTTCTTACCGGTAGCCAAGGAGAGATTAGAAAAACTTGCAGTAGGTTCAACTAATCAAAGTTCTAAGCTGTAGGCTATTTTATGTTATTAGCCCAGCAATGGAATATGATTAGCTATATTTAAGCAATTGTATTTGTATTTATATGCATGTAATCATATGTTAACATCCCTGCCTTACGCTGGCTCAGTTTTTAATTTGTTGGTACCACAACTAATGTTCTTGGACACACTAATTTAAGTTAAAATCAGCTCGAATCATTAAATTATTAAGAGAAGTATTATATATGTTACTCGCAATTAAATAAAAGAATATAAACTAGTACATAGGATGGAGTATGATACGAGTAACAAGTACTTCCTCCGTTTCTTTATTTATTTGCAACACTTCCCTAATAATAAAAATGTCACAATACTTGTAACACATGCACTAAATTAGATTTTTTTTTTTGTACTACTGTATTACTTTTATTTTAATCTCATTGCCCACTAAATTATACTCCTTACCATCTTTCACCTTTATTTTAATTGTATTAAATCATATGAGTCTCACGTTTCTTAAATACCGTGAAAAAGTGTGTGTTATAAGTACAAAGAAATGGAGGAAGTATATATATGTAGTAATTTTTATCTGATAAAGCTCTAATAAATATGAATAGATCAAAAACCTGCCACCAAACGTAAATACGTAACATTATTATGACTTTCTTTGATGATTTTTACTTAAGAAAAATAGTATTTAGCTTATGCATTGGCTTATATTAAACTTAAAAAGCTGCAAATAAAAACATGGATAAAATATGAAAATATATTACTTCCTCCCTTGCACAAAAATTGTGTCATGTTGACTTTTCTCAAAATAATGATAATCGAACAAATTCATGGAAAACATACTTCTTGCTCCCTTGATTTTATTTGTTTACAAAGTAAAAGTAACTACAACTTCAATACTAGAACATTAAATTAAATCATAAGTGATTATCAGATACAATAATGTTCTTATGTAAAATTTGATACTCTAATTTTGAATAAACATTAACTACATAATGTTTAGTATTCTCTTTTAGAATTCTTCCTACTTTTTATCTTTTGTGAGATAAAATAATCAAAGGAAAATAAATACATAAATAAATGAATAAAACAAGAAAGGTCTAAGGGAATATATCTTATCAAAATGTTGTAAACGTACTTAACTATGATTGATTATATTAGCTAAATAAGCAATTTTAAAACTATTTTATATCAATTATGGTATCCATATTTGACACACAAATCACATGTATATACTACTCTGTACTATACCGTCTATACAGAGCTAATACAAGCCGAGAAAGATTTTATTAATATATCTAACATCTAAAGTAATTAAATTAATTTTCATATAAAATTGTAATGTCTACCAGTTTAGTTGGTCATTTTACGTACATCGCCAGTATCTGACTATCCGTTTGAGGCTCCGAGTTAAAAAAAAAAAAAAAAAAAAAAAAAAAAAAAAAAAAAAAAAATCCTAAAATAAAATTAATACCTAAACAATAGACATGGTACTTGTATAATGTACTTAGTATTTGCATAATGTACTTCATATATCGGAAATTTTCAAAAATAAAATGTGTAAAATCAAAATGACGCAATTTTCTAAGATGGAGGGAATACATGCATCCACAATTTTTAGACCACTTCCAACCAACATCCAAGTTGTATGGTAAACGCGTAATTTCTATCCTATTTCTTCTTTTGGCAAAAACTACAATACGAAGTATAATCATACGGATTATAACTTATAATCACAGAATAATTGTCTTAGCGGAATTCACCTATCAGAATATAATATAATATAAGTTATGGTCTGAAATAATCTGCATATTACTGCGTCAACACTGACGAACATTTCATGGCAACAATACAATCATCTTTACACGTTTTGCATGTCTTCCCCAACAATGTATTCCGTACATAGTATATATCTAGGTATTTGCCTAAATTAAATGAGAAAAACAAACCACTTTGCTAATTACATTTATTTGCATACATACTACACTAATAATTATAATTTCATTCATAATCTATCCATTGTAAGAAGCTAGGAAAAAAAATGAAGTTTTCGGTTACTAGTGTTGTAGTTAGAGCCCTAGTTCTAACAATACTTATATTGGCAATAAGCCATGTGGGTCTATCTCAAGATTCGAATTGGAATCAAGGACGATCAAAATCGAGCTATGGTCGTAAAGACTATGGGAATGGTAAGCCCCCTAGGAATAGCCCTACTCCAATCCCTTCAAGTCCTCTTCTAACTCCTCCCGTTGTTCCTCCAAGTGCTCCTACCCCAATTCCACCTTCTGGTTTGCAGGTCGGCTTCTATAAAGGTCTATGTCCCAACGGACTAGAGAATATTGAGGAAGTCCTCATAACCAAAGTACAAGATAAGTTCCAAAAGGATACATCTATTCTCCCTGCTCTCCGTCGCATGCAATTTCATGATTGTTTCGTACATGTAAGCTCTTTTTAGTTATATGGTCTATATGTTTATCACATATTTATAAATATGTTTCACCTAATTAATTTGTATCTATTTTACTTATTTATTTAATTCTTTATCTTTTAAGGGATGTGATGCATCAATTCTTATATATAGACTCTCCACTGAGAAAACGGCTGGTCCAAACCTTAGCGTAAGAGGGTATGAAGTGATTGACGCCTTGAAAGTTATAGCAGAAGCACAATTGTTAGTTTAGATGAACTACTACGAGAGGGGGGGTGAATAGTAGTAGCTTCCAATTAGGTAAACTTTTGCGGAATTTAAAGACAGAACATAAAAGGAACTTAAAGAACACAACAAGATTTTACGAGAAAACCTTCCAGGGCCTAACTAGAAGTAAAACCTCGACCCTTCTCGGGATTTGCAAAACAAACTCCACTATAATAGGAAACTCTCCTAGTACAACCTATTATTACAGACCTTTCACACAAGTTCCACCACGGACACTTGAATCCTGATAGGACCCTATCTTACCCAACCTAAGTCCCACTTAGATTCACTCAGCACTCCCGGAGTGCCTACAGTCAGCTTCCTACCTAAAGCTCACAAACTGTGCTCTCACAGCTACCACTCAAATTTTAGAGACTTTCAAACTCCTAAATACATACGAATTTTAGAGAATTCAAACTCCTAACTCAAACGTGAATTGTTCAGAACTCACAAACACCCCAAAACCAATTACAACACAAAGACTCACTCTAATACATAATGGAAAGCTACACATGAAACCTGAAATCAAAATGATAAAGCTTTAACCTTTTGGCAAACTTACCCTTAAGCACTAAGTGGTTTTCACACTAAAAACTCTCACCTTACTTCGTCGTATCACTTCTATATTTATAGAAGCTCCTCAGCTAACAAAGTAAGGTTTCCAGAAAATGATAGGTTAAACAGAAATTTATTCTTATCATTTAAAACTGAAACTGACTTAATCTCGATTTTAAGAAAACCTTTTTCTGTGAAATTCGTTTTATTAAAAGATAAAGTTTTATGAAAAAGATAAAACCAATTAAACCAGATTTTAAAATATAAAATCAAATAAAATACTTTTTCATAAATCTAAACTTATCTGTTACGAATTACTTAGTTTGCCAAGGTTTATCCGATTTCTAATAAGTTCCATGTATAACTACCAGATATATATTTACATCAACCTAGAAAACAAACTTATCTTTAATACAATCCTAAGTTATGAAGTCCATCTTTTTCGGTTGATATCTCGAGCTCTGCACTGGTCCTTGATTGTTGAGGTCGTGCTCCAGCATTACACCGGAACGAGGTCATTACAACCCATTGATAAGTTCCTGTTAGGGAACTCCTTGTAGTCCTATCAGGTGAATTTAGAGAACTACTTTCCGGAACTCTTCTTCTGACTTTACTTGTTATCATGGATCTTCTAAAGTTCCTCTGTTTCAATTCCTACTTCAACTCCTAGAATTTACTTGACCTGAAAACATCACAACACTAGAAAATCCTTATTAGATTGAAGTTTGCTCAATTATAGACATCATCATCAAAACCTCAAAACAATTTCCCCCTTTTTGATGATGACAAACTGAGCAAACTTCTGGGATAACAGAGCAAAGCAAAAGGTTAGTTTTTTTCATTTTCCAATTTTTTTTTATTTTTTATTTTTATAGACTAAGGAAAAGATTAAACAAACTCATATTGAAAGAAGACAAAAACAAAAACAGAAATAAACATAAGGAAAACAAACACAAACAAAAAAGAAATGGAGAAGAGAACAACCTTGTTACTTACTCAACTGGAACTAGAACAACTTTCGCTTCCAAGTTTGCTCCTGCTTTTCCCCCTTTTGGCATTATCAATAACTTGACTTTTCAAAGGTTTATTCATCTAACCACAACCCCACAAGCAATTCATCGAATGTGTAAACTGGAAGCAGCGCTGACTAATTCTATTAAGCCAGTACTTTCACACAAATCAACCTGTATTTTCTCAACAAGCAATGCATTCACATATAGACAAAGTTCCAGGATATATAGACATAACAAAACCAACCATCCAGAATAGTTTAAAGTTATTACAAACTAAGTTCCAAATACTCAAACCAAACTTAGGTAAAAAACATCTAAGGAAAACATAACATTGTTCCATAAAAACCAACACATAAAATATGAAATAGGCTAGGAGGTAGGCTGGGGATAGGCTGCAAGGTTTGATGACTTGATCAGTTGTCAAGGGCTTTGAGAATCTGCTCAAGCTCTGCCTTGTTCTCTGCTTGTGCCTTTTTCAGTTTGGCTTCCAAGCTTGAGATAGCTTTTTGAAAGTCCTTCCCTTGAGTTTGAATGCTTTTTTCCAATGTTTTCATCTTCCCTGCCATGTCCAGAAGCTTTCCTTCTACCTGCATGAATCTGTTAGATAAATCAGTGAGTAATTCTTCGGCTCCCTCCTCCCCTTCACTTAACTCCAAAGGATCAGTGATACTTGTTTTAGCCTCAGTTCCAACAGAGAGCCTTCTACTCTTCCTGACAGGCCCTCTTAGTTAGGAATCCTCCTCCTTTTTCTTTGCAGCTTCATATTTCACACACTTCCCCCTTACCACTACAAGACGTATCCCCCTCAATGTGGCTTCATTTATCACATTCTCTTCTTTCTCCCTCATACGACCATAAAAATCCACAAGTTTGACACCTAGATCTTCAAACACTGAAGTGAGGATAGCAGCGTACCCCACTTTAATTTTCTTCTCTATACAGTGTTTTAAGTGTTGCATCATAAGCGCTGGAAAATTAATTTTAATTCTTTTTGACATGCAGAAAATTAAGGCCATATCCAAATAGCACAATTCATTTTTCTTCTGTGTCCTAGGAACTAAGGAATTTTTCACCAAGTTAAACAGTAATTTGTGCAGAGGAGAAAGATCATTGTGATTTATAACACTTACATCCTTTTTACCACCTAGATAGTTGATAATCTCAGTTTTCATATGCCCTACCACCTTCACAGTTACAGCCCCCTTCATATACGCTTCAAATCCATCATATGGAACTTGAAGCAGGGTTCCTAGTCTAGCAGCATCAAACTCAATATCAATTCCATTAATTTTACTATACCACACTCCATCTTCAAATTCACATTCCTTACAGAATTCATCCATAGTCAATGGATACAGAAAATTATTTGCTTTGACAGAAAACATAAAGTCCTACCCTTGGAACTTAATCAGATCTAGAAATTCAAAATTCACTATTCTACACCAAGCATCATCAATTCTATAGCCTACAACATACCTTTCTGCTTGCTTTCTTAGAGCTTTGTCATCTTCTTCCCCTTCAAAATCTTCCTTCGACTCTTCAATTCCTTCCTCCTTGGAAGTTGCATCGATCTCTGCAATTTGCTCCTCTAGTGACTTCTCAGTCTTTTCTGCCTTCCTTTTCTTCCATTGAGCAACTCGATCGAGGATATTTGGTAAGCTTACGGTTGAAGAAGTTGCGGTTTCTTCAAGTGCTTTTGGTTTTGTATTTTCTGAGGGGGTATGAAGTAACATTTCGTGAATTTCTATGTTGACTGGTTGTGGGCTAGGTGATTTGGTGGGTGACTGTTCATCTTGGGTCTTAGGGTTTTTGTCGGCCATGGTTGATGATGGTTTAGCTGTAGAAAATTTTGTGGTTGAGAGAGTTTGAGGGTTTTAATTTAATTTAACTATGAGATAGTGGAGTGGTTGGGTGAGTATTTATAAGGGAGGTAAATATATGAGGCGGTGTGTTGAAGGTGAAGGGTTAGTTTTAGGAACAATGTATTTATCTAATTTTGAAATAGTTATCTGGATGGATTTCTAATTCAAAGTATATCTTTTCACACTTCAATTAATATAAGATTTTTCCAAAAGATAAATTTTGAATAAAAATAAATTTTTGAAAAACAAAAATTATCAGGAACTTGTCACATGCATGTCCACATTAACTTAAAAATTATGTACAGGCTAATAGGTGTTTATTGTACTGACTTCCAAGAAGTTACCAATGGTGACATTCCCGCTATGTTTATCACACCAAATTTGTGATAGACGATTTATTTCTTCTTATTAGTCTCGTAATTAACAATGCCATATTTGGGAAATTCAGTTACAATCAATTCAGCTTGATCATCCCAAGTTCCAGTCTCATTTTCTCAAAGCGTTCTCTGCTCAAAGGCTTAGTTAGAATATCACCAATTTGATTCTCAGTTGAACCAAATTCTAACTTAATATTGCCTTTTTCCACATTATCTTTTAAAAAATGATGTCTAATGTGGATATGCTTAACCTTAGATTGTTGCACTGGATCTTTTGATATATAGATAGCACTAGTATTATCACAATAAATTAGAACACATTCAAATTTTAAACCAAAGTCACGTATTTGTTGTTTTATCCACAGCATTTGTGAGCAACATGCAGCAGCAGCTACATGTTCAGCTTTTGTTGTGGACAAAGAAACCGTATTTTTCTTCTTGGAACCCCAAGAAACTAAACATGGACCAAGGAATTGAGTCATACCTGACGTGCTTTTTCTATTAACTAAATCACCTTCATAGTCTGCATTAGTGTATCCTACGAAGTCAATTGACTCATTTCTAGGATAGTACAGGCATAAGTCCTCAGTTCCTTTCAGATACCTCAGTATCCTTTTGACTGCTTTAAGATGAGATTCCTTTGGATTGGCTTGGAACCTTGCACATAGTCCTACACTAAACGATATGTCAGGTCTAGCTACTAGCAGTTAAATATAGTAAGGAACCTATCATACCTCGATACATCTTCTGATCTACGCAAGTTCCAACTGAGTCTTCATCCAGCCTGATGTTAGTACCCATAGGTGTTCTCATCACCTTGGAACTTTCCATCTGATATTTCTTCACGAGTTCCTTCACATATTTTTGCTAGTGAATCATTATCCCTCTCTCGGTTTGCTTAATTTGCGGACCAAGAAAGAAATTCAGCTCACCCATCATGCTCATTTCAAACTCTCCACTCATAAGGTCAGCAAAATACTTACACAAAGTTTCGTTAGTTGAACCAACAATAATATCATCAACATAAATTTGAACAACTAGAATGTCAATTCCTTTAGATTTCAAAAACAATGTTTTGTCTATTTTACCACGTTTAAAATCATTATCTAACAGGAACTTAGAAAATCTCTCGTACCATGCTCTTGGTGCTTGTTTCAGCCCATAAATTATCAAGTTTATAAACATGATCCGAGAATGCTGGATTTTCAAATCCAGGGGGTTGTTCCACATAGACGTCTTCTTGTAAGAGTCCATTCAAGAATGCACATTTGACGTCCATTTGGAACAACTTAAAACCCATGAAAGCTGGAAAAGCAATAAGTATATGTATAGCTTCTAACCTGGCAACTGGTGCAAACGTCTCATCAAAGTCTATGCCTTCTTGTTGATTGTACCCCTTGATAAAAAACCTAGCTTTGTTTCTAACAATGATTCCATATTCATCAAGCTTGTTCCTATATACCCATTTTAGACCTATGACTTTCTGATCTGGTCTAGGAACTAGGTGCCAGACTTTGTTTCTCTCGAATTCACTCAATTCAGCTTGCATTGCCATTATCCAGTCTGCTTCTTGCAAGGCTTCTTCATAGTTCTTTGGTTCCATTGTAGAGAGGAATGAGAAGAATGCACAGAAGTTTCTCAGTTGGGAACGAGTCTGAGTTCCTTTAGTTATATCACTCATGATCATGTCCACTGGGTGAGATTTTTTATGTTTCCAACGTTTAGGGGTAAAGTCTTTTATTGGATACAATTTCTTAGGTTCAGTGTTGTTGTCTTCTGCCTCCTGATTCAGTGGTTTTGGATCCTCAGGTTTTGGATTCTCAGGCTCTAGATGTTCCTCATGAGGAACTTCTCTTTCAGCTGCCATTGGTTTTTAGCTACAGGATTTTTGTTTTAATTTGCTGCTTCATGGATGTTGATGATTCTTCATCTGGGTCATATCTTCTCACTTACCCTATCTTAAAATCATCATCATCCTGCACATCAATCACATAATCAGTTTCATCAAAAATTATATGTACAGATTCACCAACACACATCGTCCTTTTATTATAAACTCTATAAGCTTTACTATTTAAGGCATATCCTAAGAAAACTGCCTCATCACTTCTTTCATCAAATTTTCCCAAGTTCCTCTTTCCATTGTTGTGTACACAGCACCTGCAACCAAATGATCTAAAGTATGAAATATTTGGTTTTCTTCCTTTCATCATCTCATAAGTGTCTTATTGGTTATTGCTCGAATAGAGACCCTATTTAATATATAACATGCTGTGTTTACTACTTCAGCCCAGAAGTTCCTAAGCAGTCCACTGGAAATCAGCATAGTTCTTTCCATATCTTCTAGGCTCCTATTTTTCCGTTTAACCACTCCATTTTGTTGTGGAGTTCTGGGGGCTGAGAAGTTATGATCCATTCCATATTCCTTGCAGAACTCATCAAACTTGGAGTTCTCGAACTCAGTTCCATGATATGATCTCAGATGAACTAGTTAGCAACCTGTTCTTCTATGTTCTTTCTTGACAAAAGCAACAAACTCATCAAACGTTTCATCTTTGCTTACAAGAAAGAAAACCCAGGTGAATCTAGAAAAATCATCTACAATAACCATTACATACCTTTTGCCACTTCTGCTTTGTATCCTCATAGGACCACACAAATCCATGTGTATAAGTTCCAATGGTTTTGTGGTACTTATCATATTCTTAGATTTAAAAGATATTCGAGTATGCTTACCTTTAACACATGCACTACAGACTTTATCTTTTGGAACTTGATGGATGGAAGTCCTTCCACAAGTCCTTTTGATCTAAGTTTATCAAGTAAAGAGAAACTAGCATGGCCAAAGCATTTGTGCCATAATAGGGGATCATCCTCAATGACACTAAGACAGGTGAAGCTATTGCTTGGAACTTCATTGAGATCCACAACATATGTGTTCCCTTTTCGAGTTCCTTCAAGTATAATTCTATTAGTGTCATTGTTGATGATTCTACATAGATTAGAAGTAAAGCTAATTGAGTTATCTTTATCACAGAATTGAGAAATGCTTAACAAATAGTGTTTAAGACCCTCGACTAAAAAAACATTTTCTATAGCATGGGAACTTGACCTTCCTATTTTTCCAATAGCAATAATTTCACCTTTCTTATTATCTCCAAAGGTCACAGTTCCTCCGTAGTAGGCATCTAGTGAGAGAAATTTCGATTTGTCTCCAGTCATATGCTTAGAACAACCACTGTCGAGGTACCAAGTGTTGTTCCCCCTCACTGGAACCTGCATGAAAACTAAGCGTTAGTTTCTGGAACCCAGGTTTCCTTGGGTTCCATTGTTTTGGAGGAAGAGTCAGATTTCTTCATCCAAACCTGTTCAGCATGGTCAGTATTCTTAAGAGTATCTTTAATTCTTATAGGACATGCAGCTCGAAGATGTCCTGTAAGACCATATAAGTGACATAATTTTTTACTGGGCAGATCTACATATTTCTTGTCTTTTCTAAACTTCTTTTTATATCCTAGTCCTTCCTTATGTTTGTTCAGAGCATTAGCTATCCAGGATGGAATTCCTTCATTGATAACTTCCTTACCTTTCCTAGTTCTTGCAAGTTCCTCCTCTAAAGTTTGATTTTTCATTTTTACTTCTTCCAAGTCTGATTTCAGTTTCTCAAAATTTGGAAGTTGGTTTGTGTGAGGAACTTCTGAATCAGGAGAGTCAATTCCAAGGCTCTACATTTAACATAATGTTATCATGTTTTAGTTTTTCAACTTGTTCTTTTAGAAGGACATTTTTATCATATAAATCGAAAAATCTAGTCTGAACATCAGTTTTCATATTATCAACCCATTCACTATGGTCTTTGTGGATTTTTAAAGCTTGATCAGTTTGGAACTTCGATCTATTTAGTTCAATACAGTCATTTTGAAGTTCCAGAATAATGTCCATAAGATTTCCTTTATTCAAATTTTTAAGTTGTCTATAATCATACCATACCTCATATTCAAGTTCCTTCAGATGAGCTTCATTGTTAGTTTTAGCCATTAAACATAAGTTGGCTGTTTCTTCCACAGGTTCTCCTTCTTCTTCATCTTCTGAATCAGAATTTCCCCTTGCAGCCATCATGGCTTTTCTAACATCTTACTTGGAGAACGATGGCTTATAGAACTTGTTTTGCTCCTTCCCTTTGTATTTGGGTTTCTCGTCCTCCTTAGGCTGAGGACAGTCTCTGATAAGATGTTCCTTGGAACCACATCTGTAACAGTTGATTTCCTTGGAACTTGATTGTCCTTTGTCTGCTCCTGTCTCCTCTCTTACCCAGCATCCTCCTGAACTTTCGGACAAGCATGGTTGTTTCAACATCATTGTCTTCTAAGTCGCTTGATTCATAAGCCTTTAGAGCAAGGCTTTTACTCTTGGAACTTTCAGTATTTGCTCCAAGATGAAGTTCATGAGTGAGCAGGGATCCATTGAGTTGTTCAAGGTTGAACTTAGTGAAGTCCTTGGATTCCTGTAGAGCAGTCACCTTGGATCTCCACCTCTCATCTTGAGGAAGACTTCTGAGTACTTTTCTTACCTGTTCATCAATGGGTATGGACCTGCCTAAAGATTCTAACTCATTGGCAATGTTAGTAAATCTTGTGAACATATCCTGAATGGGTTCCTTGTGTAGCATTTCAAATCTTTCATATTTTGACATCAGTAAGTCAATTTTGGAACATTTAACTTCATTCGTTCCTTCATGTGTTATTAATCTGCTTTACAGACTTACAACCCATAATTCTGTTGTGCTGATGAGGCCCTAGTCCACAATGCAAGATTTTCACTGCTTGAGCATTTAGCTCAAATTTTTCATAATCTTCTTTTTCAAATTCAGACTGTGGTTTAGGAATTACCTCTTTGTTTTCATGGGTTTTTGTTACCTCAAAGTCACCAAATTCAATGACTCTCCAAACTTGGTAGTTATCAACTTTGATGAAGATTTCCATTCTATTCTTCCAGTAAGAATAGAGCTTTCCATTGAACATTGGTTGTCTTTGGGTCGACTACCCTTCTTTAAGTTTCTCGTGGGCATTCATCTCTCCAGGAACTTACTCTACAAGGTTGCTTGTATTACCGTGAGAACCTGCTCTGATACCAATTGTTAGTTTAGATAAACTACTACGAAAGGGGGGTGAATAGTAGTAGGTTCCAATTAGGTAAACTTTTGCGAAATTTAAAGACAGAACATAAAACAAACTTAAAGAACAAAGCAAGATTTTACGAGAAAACCTTCCAGGGCCTAACTAGAAGTAAAACCTCGACCCTTCTCGGGATTTGCAAAACAAACTCCACTATAATAGGCAACTCTCTTAGTACAACCTATTATTACAGACCTTTCACACAAGTTCCACCACGGACACTTGCTACCTGATAGGACCCTATGTTACCCAACCTAAGTCCCACTTAGGTTCACTCAGCACTCCCGAAGTGCCTACACTGAGCTTCCTACCTGAATCTCACTCACTATGCTCTCACAGCTACCACTTGAACTTTTGAGACTTTCAAACTCCTAAACACATACGAATTTTAGAGAATTCAAACTCCTAACTCAAACATGAATCGTCAAGAATTCACAAACACCCCAAAACCAATTACAACACAAAGACTCACTCTAATACATAATGGAAAGCTACACATGAAACCTGAAATCAAAATGGTAAAGCTTTAACCTTTTGGCAAACTTACCCTTAAGCACTAAGTGGTTTTCACACTTAAAACTCTCACCTTACTTCGTCGTATCACTTCTATATTTATAGAAGTTCCTCAGCTAACAAAGTAAGGTTTCCAGAAAATGATAAGTTAAACAGAAATTTATTCTTATCATTTAAAACTGAAACTGACTTAATCTCGATTTTAAGAAAACCTTTTTCTGTGAAATTCGTTTTATTAAAAGATAAAGTTTTATCAAAAAGATAAAACCAATTAAACCAGATTTTAAAAGATAAAATCAAATAAAATACTTTTTCATAAATCTAAACTTATCTTTTACGAATTACTTAGTTTGCCAAGGTTTATCCGATTTCTAATAAGTTCCATGTATAACTACCAGATATATATTTACATCAACCTAGAAAACAAACTTATCTTTAATACAATCCTAAGTTATGAAGTCCATCTGTTTCGGTTGATATCTCGAGCTCTGCACTGGTCCTTGATTGTTGAGGTCGTGCTCCAGCATTACACCGGAACCAGGTCGTTACAACCCATTGATAAGTTCCTATTAGGGAACTCCTTGTAGTCCCATCAGGTGAATTTAGAGAACTAGTTTCTGGAACTCTTCTTCTGACTTTACTTGTTATCATGGAACTTTAGTCTAAAGTTCCTCTGTTTCAGTTCCTACTTCAACTCTCAGAATTTACTTGACCAGCGAACATCACAACACTAGAAAATCCTTATTAGATGGAACTTTGCTCAATTATAGACATCATCATCCAAACCTCATAAGGGTCAACAAATGTCCCGGTGTTGTTTCATGTGCTGACATTATTGCTATTGCTACTAAGGAAGTTCTAAGATTGGTAAATTCATGGCTTTTATGGTTTTAGCTAGTATTTACTTTGTTTTCTCATCAAACTTATTTATGTGATTGATTTATATATACTTAATGGTCTATAATATCAACAATAGGGAGGTGGACCAAATTATCCCGTACAAACAGGGCGAAGAGATGGTCTAGTGTCAAGAGCCCAAGATGTAAATCTTCCAAGTCCATTTTTTACAGTAAGTGAAACCATTTCGGCATTTGGTGATAAAAATTTTACACCCGAGGAAATGTTTATTCTTTTAGGTTTTCATACAGTAGGCGTCTCAAGTTGTGCATTCTTCCAAGATAGACTTTACCAAGGTACTAGCCAATTTGACCCACTGATGGACCTAGATCTTTGACAGCAACTAATGCCAAACCCTAAGGGCAAAACATCGAACAATTCCACATTTCTTGATCAAAATCCACAAAGCTCAAATATAGTTGACAACTCTTTCTTTGATCAAATCCTTGAGCAAAGAGGAATTCTCCCAATTGACCAAGCATTGGCTCGTGACCCAAAAACGACACTCTTTGTTCAACAATTCGCGCAAAGTGCTTCCTTATTCAATTCTAAATTGGCAAGTGCCATGGTGAAAATGCAGGCACTTGATGTCCTTACTGGTAGCCAAGGAGAAATTAGAAAAACTTGCATTAGTTTCAACTAATTGAAGTTCATCTGATACAAAATTTGAAATATGAAGGATATATATTTTCAAGTCTTGCCAAGGATTGAGAACTCTCGGCTTTTTTATGTTACATTCAAGCATTATATTTGCTTTATAATATAAGCGTATATCCTACATTCATTTCCTTGCCCTATGAGGTTTTGATTGTTCAATTATTCATGTTTATTTAATTATTCACTTTTTTTTTTTGTTCCCTACTAATTTCTATGTTTTTTGATACTGTCATTCTCTAGCTAGCTTGAATTATTCAAAATAATTTATATAATTTGATCGCATTTAAGCATATATATGTAAATTGGAATCAAGAATTCCTTCTATCTATATATCAAGCAAATAAAGCATACAATAAATTAAAAAATGAAAAAGGCAAATATGTTTAATTAAATTACCATAAAAAAAAACCATATAAGAAGCAATCATGATTGATGATCCTCTGAGTTTTCTACTCAAACAAATTAAGAATATTGTTATTTTGACATGAAGAAAAATGATTTCATCGATGAAAGACAGTCAAATGGCTCTTACAAACAATTTCTAAGAAATTTTAAATAGCAATACAAGTTTAGGCACTAATTATATCACATTTCCAATTAATATTCGCACAACTTCATCTGAAGCAAAACAATATGTCAGTTAGCACTAATTCGGCTTGCAATCCACTAATAAACAAATGTTTGGGTGAAATATTTATTCATGTGGTCCACTAGCTAGTTACTTATGGTGATTATGAAACCCTAGGTTTTTAACCCTTGTTAGTCGAACCATGTAACAAAATAAACCACAATAGAAAAAAAATCATTTCAACGATGAGATTTATTTATTAAAAGTAAATAAAATGGTTTAAGGGATTACCATCGATAACAATACCCGTGGAAACCCCCTACAAATATTCATAATTAAGACCAAAAATACAAGAGATGAAAGAAAGGAAAGAAAAGGGAGAAGAGTAAAAAAAAAAAAATAGCTATGAAGGCTAGGAAAATCCTCCCAAAAGAGAAATCCAAGAGGGAAACGAAAAACTCTCATAAGGGAGACTCAAATAAATTAAGAAATCTAGTTATAAACGTACTATATATTTCACAAAAGGCCCATACAAATTTAAATATTAAATAATACTTCTTTCGTTTCTATTTAGTTGACGCGTTTGATTTAGGCACATATATTAAGGAGAAGAGAGAGAGTGAGAGAGAATGATAAAGCAAGTGGGGTAGCTAGTAAATGCAAGGTACAAAACTTACTCCAAAAGGAAACGTGTCAACTAAAAAAACGGAGGTAAGTAGTTGACTTGTACAAGGAGAAGTGTTGGTTACTTGGTACAAGATTAATAAAAATGTACAATCAATATTCAATTTATGAAAAGCGGGAATCAATCGATGAGACTATGAGAGTATTTGGAAAGGGAAGTGTTTAAGCAATTCTAGGGAAATTGTAATAGTGGTTAAGGGTAAACTTATTGTAAAAGGGGAGGGAGTCTGATAGAGTATATAACAAATTCCGGGCTTCAACTATTAACTTAAGTTTTTGATTGAGTTGGTCCTTAAACATGGTATTAGAGACAATGTGACACAAAGATCACGAGTTCAAATCTCATCTACCTACCCCGAACTTTTAGTTGAGTTGGTCCATAAATATGGTCAAGGGTTAAAGAAACTCTATTTAATGCAATGAGTGATTAGCAAAACTTGCAAGGTTCTCTAAACTAACGAGTTTACAAATATGGTGGTGGTAGAATGCTCTTTATAATCTCAGTATTAGCTTATGCAAACGAATTAACATATCTTGTAACATTCTTCTTAGCCAAAGGTTAAACAATGAGGGGCATTATGCATGACATTTAAGGGACCTATTATCAAACGATGTTCACTTAAATGATAACTCATACTTTACCAACCTAATTCCGATTCTCATTGACAAATGACAATTAAGCCATAGATTCAATTTCTCAAGCAATATGCACAAATCAAATAAAATAAGGAGTAAGAAAATCCCAAATGTACATATGCAAAATTAATCACGTGGCGTACATACTATATATTTATCTTAATATTTACTTAAATGCAACCCTTAAACGACTACGGCAAGTACTAAATCACAAAAAGATAGAGAAATATTCTTGCTAGCTAGGTGTTTCAACCACCTAAAGTAAATAAAATTAATATCTACATGTCTATGTGCATCCATATCTAATTGAACATATCATTTGAATTGAATAATATTATGACATTCTGATAACTTTGGTAGTCAATTATGAAAAATAATTGAATGAATTGGACAAGGTCAACTAAGTGGTTTCCCCAAATCCCCCCTTACAAAGTCAACATGTTATTCTAATCACCGAACCCATGCAGGTTCAAATTAAACGAACCAGAATTTGCAAATATTTTCTTCATATGAAAAATGATATCAGGTTCGATGTTAAGCGGTTGACGAACATGAGTTGAAATTACATATATTAAAAAGTCAACATGTTATTCCCATGGCATGATCCTAATTAACTATAATCTGGCTCTAGAACTAATTCTAGTTTAATACTCCGTATTTTTTATTAAATAATACTACCTACATTTGTCAAAATATTATCAATAGTAGCTTATTAAAAAATGTGAGAGACTTAAGATGAATTGTTGGAGTAGTTGTAATTATCAATAGTAACTTATTAAATAATAGTGAGAGAGTTAAGATGAATTATCAAAAGTTCTATAATTTTCATTTTATGTTTGCTTATCATTTTTGGAGGATATGATTTTAATTGCATTGAAAGAAATAAATAATTCTTCAATACTCAAAAAACATTTGAAACTAAAACCTTTGTCATTACAAAATTAAAGTGGAAGCAAGCAATATTAAAGGCAAAACTATACAATGCGAACAATAACAAATTTACAAGGATCATGTGCAACTTCTAATATTAGGCGCTTAGTACATTTATTCAATCGATATATACTGTTTCATTTGGATTAAGTTGATTTTTGGAAGGGTTAATTAGTTTACAAAAGAGATATAATATGCTTATTTCCATATTTAATTAGACGAGCTTAAGCTTGTACGGCAACACGTCTATTCTATCCTTTATATTTTAAACAATCTCCAAAAAATTGTGTTGGAGACTTTGCCTACCAGAAGAATATGACGACAATACATTCTGCTGCGCACGTCTTTTTGCAATACTAATTGTAAATTTAAGCCGCCAAGTTTAGGAGTTATAGAAAATTAAATAACAATCATTAGCCAATTAATTATACCTCTAAACCTATGCATGTCTTGCAATATATATAGGTCCTTGCCCAACTGAAACATATAAGCCAATTTGCTAACACATTTGCAAACATACACTAGTAACACTTTCATTCATAAATAATCGATTTAAAGAAGCTAAAACAATATGAAGTTTCCAGCTACTAGTATTTTAGTTAGAGTGTTAGCTTTAACAATGCTCATTTTAGCATTAAGCAATGTGGGTGAGTCTAAGGGTTTGGGTTGGAAACAAGGACGATCAAAATCGAGCTATGGCCGAAAGTCTTATGGTTCTACTCACCGTCATGGACTAAAGAGCCATGGTTCCAAGGGTCGACATGTGGGTCGTGGGCATAACAAGCTTCCTACATATAGTAGTCCTACTCCAATCCCTTCAAGCCCTCCTCTAAGTCCTCCTCTAAGCCCTCCTCTAAGTCCTCCTCTAAGCCCTCCTAATGTTCCTCCACCTACCACTCCAACTCCAACTCCAACTCCTACTCCTACAAGACCTTCGGGTTTGCAGGTTGGTTTTTATAAAGGTCTATGCCCTAACAAACTAGTGGATATTGAGGCAGTGTTTACTGCCAAAGTACAAGAACATTTCCGAAAGGATCCAACTATTCTTCCTGCCATCCTTCGTATGCAATTTCATGATTGTTTTGTACATGTAAGCCCTCAATGCTCTTGCTATCTATATTCTATATCGATCAATGCATCATCAATCTCATTTCCATGTTATGGCCTCATTTATTACCTGTTATTTTAGGATGACTACTTTTTATATAATTTGAAAGAATCACTCAAAACCTTATTATAACATCTATACGTCTTTCTTATATAAAATACACTTACTAATTTCGCTTAATGTTTGGACACCCCCAATCCCAACATGTCATAATTATAAATTATCATTGTCAACTGCATGTACTAATGGTCTTTACATTAAATTATTGAAGGGATGTGATGCCTCCATCCTCATAAATGGACTTTCCACTGAGAAAGCAGCCGGTCCTAACCTTAGTGTAAGAGGATATGATTTGATTGATGCCTTGAAAGCAATTGCAGAAGCACAATGTCCAGGTGTCGTTTCGTGTGCTGACATTATTGCCATTGCTACTACGGAACTGATTAAATTGGTAAGCTCATAGCCTTAACGATATGATTACCCTAATTTGTTTTCATATTAATGGTGATTCAATTCATTATTTGAGGCTGATTCTTTGGATTAAATATTTACATATAATTTAATGGTTATCCAACAACAGGGTGGTGGGCCGATTTACACCGTACAAACAGGACGAAGAGATGGACTAGTGTCAAGAGCCCAAGATGTAAATTTGCCAAGCCCTTTTTTGACTGTCAGTGAAACCATTTCAGCATTCAACGCAAAAAAATTTACAACAGAAGAAATGGTTATTCTTTTAGGTTGCCACACAGTTGGTGTCTCAAGCTGTGCATTCTTCCAAGATAGACTTTACCAAGGTACTACCCAATTTGACCCAAATATGGATCCAACTCTTCGCAAACAACTTATGCCAACATGCCCCAAGGGCACAACAGCGAACAATTCCACATTTCTTGATCAAAATCCACAAAGCTCAAACATAGTTGACAAGTCATTCTTTGATCAAATCCTTAAGCAAAGAGGAATTCTCCCAATCGACCAAGCATTGGCTCGTGATCCTAAAACAGTTTCTTTTGTTCAACAATTCGCGCAAAGTGCTTCCTTATTCAACACAAAATTGGCTAGTGCCATGGTGAAATTACAAGCGCTTGATGTACTAACAGGCAACCAAGGAGAAATTAGAAAAACGTGTAGTAGGTTCAATTAATCAAACTTCAAAGTTGCTTGTGATTCTGAAAATTATTAGCTGACGAAGGTTGTGACTTGTGTCATATCAATCCCAACATTGTTAACTTGATGAGCTGTTCTTATAATACATTTATTTATCATTACATTTGCATTTATATGTAATCATATTTTTCCTTTCTTGCTCGCTCTATGATCTTTCATATTTTAGTTTATATGGTATCAAGTAAATTTCATGCTTTAATACACTTGTGCAAATTAATGTCCAATTTGAGTCATCAAAAAAGCGTAATTAAAGTTACACATCGTACTTAAACATTTCATATATAATCAAGCATTTCCTTATGATACAATATTAATATCAAAAAAATAATAATAAAATTAAAAATAAATAAATAAATAATTAAAAAAAAAAAAAAAACCAACCAATCCTAGGCTTCAACAAGTAGTTGGTTTTAATGTTGATATGGAGAACAATTAACTTAAATCCATATATCATAAACGAATTATGTACTTGACAGTACTATTGGGACCTAAATTACAACAAGAAAGTAGAGTATGTAAAATAATTTGGGCAATGTGCGCTAAGTTTTAGTACATACCTGTGTTGTACCAAGAAACAAATACCATTCCAATTTTTTTAGATAATATGAACTTTTTATGAAATTGTCAAGATATCATTAAGTTTGTAAATATATAATACCATTAAATAGTGTAATGATTTTTACAATACTTTCTGATGGTATAAATACATGTCATAATATTTTTCTAGTAGAACAAATAGAGTTTTATGAAATAGGTAAATTTCGATGATACTAACATGATACCTTATACGTATATGTTTCTAATGGTGCATAAAATATGTTCTTGAAATTTAAAGTTGAAAAAAATGACTAACATAACTAACCCGTGTTGTATGATGCTCATTCAAACATAGGTATGCATCCAGAATCCAGGATCAAATTCCCATAAGCATGATATTTGTTCAATCAATGATAAAGTGATTAAGGATCTATTCTGTTCAGCTTAATTTCAGTTTAGTTCAACTCACTTCAATTCAATTCCAATCAGTTCTGTTTAATTCAGTTCAGTTTCTAATTTTCTTGTCTCATAAAAAATCTTTTCAACTCAGTTCAATTCAATTCAGCCTCAATCAGTTCAATTCAATTCAGTTCAAGTCAATTGTTTTCAGTGAATCAGAACAGAATCTAAGTGGGGCGTTTGTGTAGGATGTTAGGGATGATATAGAAAAAAAAATTAAAAATTAAAAAAAATAAATAAAGGAATAAAATGAAATTGTAGAAGTATAAAGAACAAAACTTATCCAAAAAAAAAGTACAAAGAACCAAAAAAAAAAAAAAAAAAAAGTAATTTCATGGAAATAGTGCAAGTTATTACTATTAATATATTCTATTCACCTAATTTTTACCTATCTAAACATATTAAACTTTATTACAACTTATTTTAATTGTAAATTGAACTTATTTAGCTCTTATTAATCCTTACCAAAATTTAATATATTTTTTTTCTCAACTTATATTTAATCTTCTACACTTTATTGAAACTTTATTCTAGTTGTAATATCTCCGTTTCATATTTTTTGCAACTTTTGCCAACAGTAAATGCTGCATATTATTTGCAACTAATGTTTTCTTTCCTTTTTAAGTTGTCATTTCTCTCTCTCCTTATCACATACATGCCTATTTTTTTTTCTCTCTAATTTACACTCACAAATAAATCTAATAGTCCGTGCACCCTTCAAAGTTGCAAAAAACATGAAACAAAGGTAGTAAATGAAAGTAAGGAACTATCCCTTAGGTTATGTATAACGAAATTTCCATGTTTTCTACAACTTAAATGAAATCAATAGAACTATGTTGAATTGGATTGATAATCTTGACGCGTCCTACTATTGGTAGCTTGAATCATGTCGCGCCTACACTGTTGTTATCTAAGTATTTTATAACTTATAAGCAACCTTTTACCATGGTAGTAGTAGGTACGGACTACGGACTATCATACGTGTATGGGCTAAATACTAGTTATATAGCATCCTTTTACCTTTATAGTAGGTATGGACTATCATATGGGCACAGACTGAATACTAGTTATAACTTTATTAATGCATGGCTTAGTTTAAACAATTGGGAAATATTCTTGAAAGAAGTTTCAACCACCTATTGTGAATCTGACTAACGTCTGCATGTCTATGTGCATCCATATAATGTCTTTTTAATTTATTAATAATTGTTCATTTGTTCTTAATCATTTAAAATATTCTCACATCTTTAGTGATCACGAAAATAATTAAATTAATTATTCAAGGTCAAATGAATGGTTTTCCCCTGAAAAAGTCAACATATTATATATCAATCACCAAACCCAAGGTTCAAATTAAACGAACCAGATTTTGCAAATATTTTCTTCAAAAAAAAAAATATTATATCCAGACATATGGCTGTTTAAACGGTTGGTAAGTTGAGATCACATATAATAATAGAATGGTACGATCCTTGCTTTACACAATTGTCATGATCTGCAATGTTTTCCAGCATTAGTATATAATATAACTAATATGAATTTTTTGTTATAAAAACTAATTTAAAAACCTTGTTTGAACTTTTATAAAAAAAATAAGCATTATATTGTATTATGAAATGCAGAGAGTAATAAAGTTATCAGTTATGTGTATGCCAGTAAAACTTGGATATGTATTTATCAATCTAATAAAATACTATTAAAACGTAATAAAATGTCCGTCCATGCTATATTATTTAAGAAGGATTCAAATGCTAATAACTTCGCTCTAGTATTTTTAAGCTCCAACTTATACATTTTATACTATTCACATATACTCCTTCATTTTGATGATATAAAATGTGCAATGACAAGTGTGAAATCTCAACTTTACAATTACTCCTAAAAAAAAAGGAAAAACAAGTTTCCGATAAACCTTTGAAATATTTGAGACGAACTTGTTGTAAATCAGGCTATCCCTATGTTTTTATGTTTTTAGATTCATAGGAGTAAACTAGAATTTTTGGACCTGTTTCAGCTTCTAGTTGTAAGTCAACGCTTCTATTATGTGTTCTATCCCAAATTTCTTGGCAATGTACAATAATAACAATAATAATATAATAATTTTCAGAATAATTGTCTAGGAAACATCCACCTACCAGAATAATATACGGATGGTCTCTGGAAGAGGAATAATATGTAGGTATTACACTATTACGTATACACCGACGTATAAATGTACATGTATATTCCACGGCTATTTGAATTGGAGACAATACAATCTGCTTCGCACGTATTGTTGCAAAACTAATTGTGATTTTTAACAGCCCAAGTTTAGAAGTTATTGATTGATAATTATATATTAAACTAAATTATTAACCAATTTTATAATTTATAAGTTTTATTTGCATGTCTTACATTGATATATAAATAGGCATTTGCGCAATTGAAACATACAAACCAATTTGCAAACACATACATTAGCAATTTCATCCATATATAATCGTTCATAAGAAGCTAGAAAAAAAAAAAAAAAAAAAAAAAAATGAAGTTTCCAGTTACTAGTATTTTGGTTAGATTGTTAGCTTTAACCGTGCTCATCTTGGCTATAAGCCATGTGGGTCAGTCTAAAGGTTCAGGTTGGAAACAAGGAGGTTCAAAATCGAGCCATGGTCGTAAATCCTATGGTTCTACTCAAGGGCAAAAGAGCCATGGTTCCAAGGGCCGACATATGGGACGTGGAAATAACAAGCCCCCTACAAATAGTCCTACCCCAATCACTTCAAGTCCTCCTCTTAGCCCTCCTCCGAATCCTCCTAATGTTCCTCCAAGTAGTCCAACCCCTGATAGACCTTCGGGTTTGCAAGTCGGGTTTTATAAGGGTTTATGCCCTAACAAGCTAGTGGATATTGAGGCAGCTCTTTCAGCCAAAGTACAAGAACATTTTCGAAAGGATCCGACTATTCTTCCCGCCATCCTTCGTATGCAATTTCATGATTGTTTCGTACATGTAAGCCCTCAATTTTCTTATTATCTCTATTATTGCGTCAATTTTATTTTCAAAAGTGACATTATAAACAAACAGTTATTATAGCTTAATACGTAGTACCGTGTAGGTACTTATACTTACCTCATATTGCAAAATGTTATTTTTCTTTTCTCAATAAAATTAAACGATCATGCAAAAGTTTATAATGCATGTACTGATGTACGTCGTTCTCATATAAAATGCTAATTAATGTAACTTAATATTAGTAAGCCCGACCATCTCATGTCATCATAATTATAAATATGTCATTTAATGATTTTTATTTTAATTGTTTGAAGGGATGTGATGCATCAATCCTTATAAATGGACTTTCAACTGAGAAAACAGCTGGTCCCAACCTTAGTGTAAGAGGATATGAATTAATTGATGCCATGAAAGCTATAGCAGAAGCACAATGTCCGGGAGTTGTTTCGTGTGCTGACATTATTGCTATTGCTACTAAGGAGCTTATCAAACTGGTAAATTCATAAGCTTAATTATTTCCTCGAATTGTTTTATTTGCATCAATGGAAAATCAAATCTAGAGACAATTCTTATATTTGAATTTTTTTATTTTTTTTTTATTTTATCTTTTTTCATACGAATATTTTAATTAATAGTCTCTAATAATAGGGAGGTGGGCCAAACTATTCGGTACAAACAGGACGAAGAGATGGACTAGTGTCAAGAGCCCAAGATGTAAATTTGCCAAGCCCTTTTTTGACTGTCAGTGAAACCATTTCAGCATTCAACGCAAAAAAATTTACAACAGAAGAAATGGTTATTCTTTTAGGTTGCCACACAGTTGGTGTCTCAAGCTGTGCATTCTTCCAAGATAGACTTTACCAAGGTACTACCCAATTTGACCCAAATATGGATCCAACTCTTCGCAAACAACTTATGCCAACATGCCCCAAGGGCACAACAGCGAACAATTCCACATTTCTTGATCAAAATCCACAAAGCTCAAACATAGTTGACAAGTCATTCTTTGATCAAATCCTTAAGCAAAGAGGAATTCTCCCAATCGACCAAGCATTGGCTCGTGATCCTAAAACAGTTTCCTTTGTTCAACAATTCGCGCAAAGTGCTTCCTTATTCAACACAAAATTGGCTAGTGCCATGGTGAAATTACAAGCTCTTGATGTACTAACAGGCAACCAAGGAGAAATTAGAAAAACGTGCAGCAGGTTCAACTAATTAACTTCAAAGTTGCTTCTGATACTGAAATTTGATAGCTGAATTGAAGGCTGCATCATATCAAGCCCTACGTTGAGAACTTGTTGAGCTTTTTTTTTTACACTACATAAATGTAATCATATGTTCCCTTTCTTACCCAATGATCGTTCAGATTTTAATTTATTTAGTATCAAGTATTTTCGTTCTAAAATACTCTAATGCAAATTAATATTGTTTAAATTTTTAAAAATGTATCATTAAAGCTGCACGTGATTGCAATGCAAATAGAATCAAGCATTCCTTATTTTCATATCTTAACTCCAAAAGAAAAAGAAAAAAAAAAAACATTAAACTTGGGTTTCAACCAATAGTTTAAGCTTTTAGTTAGTTTTGATATATGCAAATTACCATATCCTAAACTTGGCCAAAATTCGATCTTAATCAAATAATAAATTGTTGAAATAGAAATTTTCCAAACAACAGATAAAAATATGTCACATTGAGAAATGAAGAGAGAGTTGGGACTACGTACTCCTTGATAATGACTGTCGCCTACACCTCTAAACTTCTAAAGATAGATACATGACTTATAGAATAAAACCATTAATCAGTATGACTCGAAATGATACCAACACAGCAATAAGTCTTGTATAAGGTGGCTTACATTAATTATTGTTGCTTGTAAGACGGTTAATTTAAGGGTAACTTTAACAATTTTTATAGTAAAATTAATCTTTTTAAGGGTAACTTTTAATTTGTAATGAGTTTGATTGCATTTTAATGTATAATATCTAAATATTGTGCTAATATGATTAATCTAATACATTATAAGTGTTTTAAAGGTCAAATTTAGGGTAACTGTAACCGGTCTTTAAATAACTTAATAAATCTAGAATTTGTGCCAACATAAAATCAATACGAATGAATCATGCCACTTGTAGCCCTTAATGACTCAAATAGTCAAATACATCACGTTTAGCAAGACTAGAATCACCCAAACGTCAAAACAAGGCTATGGAGGCAACTTCTCTAGTAGGTCAGTATTTCTCTCTCCTTTTTCGTTTATTTTATATCAAGTTCGAACTTTTAATGATTTTCTAATCTAGATTTTTTAAATTTGGGTCATTATTATTCGAATTTAATAATTCATAAACCCTAATTATGTTGCTAGTTGTTTTTTTTTTTAGTTAAAAGGAACTAATATGTGTTGCTAGTTTCTGTATATTCTATTTTAAGATTTGATATTTTAAAATAAACTAGTTTCGTATTCCAAAGGTTACAATTTCTGCTTTTAATTATTACTTCCTCCGTCCCTTAATACAAAGCTTCTTTTGATTTTTGCATGGGAATTAAAAAAGTTGTAAATTTTGTAAAACTAATGATTAAAAGTACATATGTGCATGTGGGGTTAGAAAGATATAGAAAGAAAAAAAAAAAGTAGTTGAGAATAATAGAAGAGATAGAGAGAGAAAGTGTTAGAAATTGATGTTAAAAGTACAAAAAAGTAAAGGAAAAAATATGACAACTTATAAAAAGAGGGTAATAATGTCAAAAAATACAACCTTTAAATAGAAATAGGCATTATATTTTGATTTACCTAAAAAGGAAATGAGGCTTTGTATTAAGGGACGGAGCGAGTATCAATTTTGTAGATTAAATTAAATTATGTGATACATGATTGAGGAAACTATGATTTAGGGTTGTATCTAATTTTCATTTAGAGTGGATTATTCTAATAAAGATAAGGAAAATTTGTAAATTACCACCCAAATAGGAGATCTGTTTTGAAATTACCACACGTTAAATTAAAAAAGTATTTCGATTCCCACCCTTTTTAAAAATCCGGTGGATTTTCGTTTGAGGGCTCCACCTAACGGCTATATTGACCTTTTTGACTGATTTTCCCCTATTTTTCTATTTAAAACAGCTTCCAACTTCAACTCCCATTCCCTTCACCAAATTCCACCAAATTTTCTTAGATTTTGCTACTTGTTGTTTGAAAATTAATTCCCGCAATTGCAAACACTCAATTCACAAGAAGGTATGATTCCATTTGTAATTAAATTAGGGTTCTTCGCCAACTATAATTAGGGTAAATGGGTAGATTTGGGAATTAAGGATCTGAGGGCAATTGAATTGGGTGTTTTCAATAAATTAGGGTTCTTGGGACAATTAAATTGGCGTTTTCAACAATTGAATGTCAAGAACTTCACCTATAGCTTCTAGTCCCCAAAAAACACCCAAAGATGGCGAATTTTCACACTTTTTCCCCTTCACCGGTACATGCAAGTACAGTATAACAATTACTTTGCAGAAAAACAAAACTTATTACTTTAAAAATTTTAAGGGTAGTTGAGCAATTGACAGAAAACTTAATAAGAAAGAGGGAGAAGATTGAAGATGGTTCACCAATTTATTGGAGGAATTGAATGAGGGAAGTGATAGGTAGAGTTTAAAAGAATACTGAGAGGGTTAAGTCGAGAGAAAAGAAGAAGAAAAAAAAGGAGGGAAGTTAGTTTTGTGCGGCCCTCAAACTGAAAATCCACCGAATTTTTTAAAAAAAGGCGGGAATCAAAATATTTTTTTAATTTAAGGGGTGGTAAAATAAAAAAAAATATTTAACGGGTGGTAATTTCAAAATAAGTCCACTTTTGGGTGGTAATTTACAAATTTTCCTAAAGATAATAATTATTTCCAGTAGATGCAGCTGATCTTTTGAATTTCCGTACGCAACTAGTTAGTTCGATGTTTAAGGACCCTTGTTTGGCAATTTCTATTATATATCACTACAAAAAATGATGGTTTTTGCGACCGTCTTGAACGGTCGCTGAAAATAGAAAAAACGGTCGTTGAAATTAATTGCAACCCATCAACGGTCGTAATAGGGTGATCGTTATTCACTTGGTCGCAAAAAACAATTATTACGACTGGTTGACGGTCGCAATCGTTCTATTGATTTTCAACGACCGCTACTAAAACGGTAGCAATTATTATTGATTGCGACCGTTATCGTACCGGTCGCAAATATGGACATTTGCAACGGCCATAGGTGTTCGCTAATTGTTTTAAAAAAAAATTAAAAAAAACAGAATCAGACACGACCAGCAACCACTTCCTACTGGACTGCATACTTTTACACCCTAAACCACCTTACCCACCACCACTGCCATCCCTAAATAGCCACTACCCACCACCACTGCCGCGCCCTCCCTAAACAACCACTACCCACTACCAACCCTAAACTATCCTAAACCCACAGGAATTAAAGCCACTGAAATTAAACCAACCACCAAACTTATGAATTCATCCAAAAAAAACCACAAAACTAAATCCACGACACTGCCCACTAAAATTAAAAACAAAATCAAAATTAATTAAAATCAAACCCAAATTCAAAATGAAATCAAACCCAAAATTAACATAAATCAAAACAAAAATTAATCCCAAAGTTAACAAAAAAAAAAAAATCAAAGTGGTTTTCGAACCCAAACAGAACAAAAATAAAGTAAAAAAAAATTAACATTAAAATATGGAAATTCGAATAAAAAATCAATCAATAATCTAACCAATTTCGAAAAAAAAACAAACAAAAAAATTACAAACACCAAAACATACCTCAAACTCGAATTGACTTTGAATTTGGTTTAATAAGGCCAAATTCGATTATGAAAAGCCTAGATCTAGAGTTTTCATGGTCGAATTTGACCTTAAAAACCATTAACTTGCTTAAATTACCACCACCACCTAAGAAGGGGGCCAAGAGAATTAGGAAAGTGTGGGAGATTTGCCGGACTCACCAACACCACCGAAGTTGTCGAACTTCCAAAATGAAAAGAAGAGGAAAGACTAATGCGAAGGACAGTTCTGACGTTGCTCCTCGTGAAGTGGAGAATTTTTTGCACAAAGACGGTTCTGAAATTCATTTTGAAAGCAAGCTAGATGATATGCCTTCTGCTGATAGACACAAGTTTGCAGAAGACGAAAAAGGAAATAAAACAAGAAGGAGAAAAGGGAGAAGACAAAAGACAAAGAGAAAAGGAGGGGCAGAAATTCATAGAAAGATAAGGATAAGGAAAAGGAAAAGAGGAAAGAAAAAAAATAAAGGAAAAGAGAAGAAAGATAAAGGAAAGTGGAGAGATGGAGCGGCGGTTCAATAAAATTAGGGTTAGGGTGAGTTCGACACTACTTTTATACCCTTTTTTTTAAAAAAAAAAATAATAACCCTGTTGCGACCGCTTTTGGTGGTCGCAATAGTATTATTTTTACTTAGAATTATTTTTCATAGGTATTCTATTTAAAGAAAATGATAAAATACCTTTGCGACCGTTAAATAGGGAAAAACGATCGCAAATATACGACTGCTTTAGAAACGGTCGCAAAATTGCGACTGTGTCAAAATCGGTCGCAAATTTTATATTTTGCGACCGTTTTAATGACGGTCGTAAAAAAACGGTCGCAATTTGACCGAATTTTAGTAGTGTATACGGTCAATTCGGATATAAGATAGTCATTTTGCTCACCATTGTATCAAATTCTTACAGGAAGAATTTTAGAAATTCAGAAAATATGACAATTCACGATTCTTACCTATACAATATTTACTACCTCTGTTTCACATTTTTTGCAACTTTGAAGGGTGCACGGACTTCTAGGCAAAATTTGTTTGTGAGTGTAAGATAGAGAAAGAAAAATATGAATGCATGTGATGAGGAGAGAGATAGAGAGAAATGACAACCTAAAAAGGAAAGAAAACATTAGTTGCAAATAATGTGAACCATCCATTTTTAGCAAAAGTTGCAAAAAATATGAAATGGAGGTAGTAAGTAGTTACTATCTAACTTATATTAGATGATTTTTGCCTCAAAGTTATTTATTGGTAACAAATACTAGAATCCGGCAAGATTTGCAAGAAATATATGGGATGAATGAACAATGAAGTGACTTTTTAATGGCAAGTTACGAAGTAATTACATATAAAATGAAGTGACTTTTTAATGATTGATAAAGTCTAAAACATGTTACTGGGCCTCAACCATCAGTTTAAACTTTTGGTTAAATTGGTCTTTTTATACGGTATCGGAGCCAACGTGACATAGAGGTCACGGGTTCCAATCTCATCCACCCCTCCTTCCAAAGTGGATTATTTCGCGCAGGGTATGCATGAGGCCCATGCTGCATCCACATTTCAAGCCCAAAGGCTCTTATTGTGAAGGGGGCCCAATTTGTTCTTCATATTTTAGCTAACATTCTTCTTTCCTTGCTTAAATTTTTTGTTTCCTTTTTTCAAATTGTCTCTCTTCACTTTTCTTTCCTATAATAATTTTAATCATAATTTTTGTCAAAATTTCGATCATAATTTTCATCCAAATTTTATTCTCCTTTGTTTTTCCTCTTTCGTTCTTCATTTTCTCTCTCCTCTGTTTTCTTTATTTTCTCTTTTGTTTCACTATTTCGATTGATTTTGTTGCTAGGTTAGTGTTTTGTTTTGTTGAATTGTATTTAGGTTTTTTAGGTTATATTCAAATGTAATTGTATTTTGTTTAATTTCTATCAATTTGAGTTACGTATGAATTTCGATTTATTATGTGGTGATTTTGTAATAAATTTTGATCAATTTGATTAGGTTTGTTAACTTGTAATTCATATGAATTGAATTTACGGCCTTCAATTATGAACATAAGAGTATTAAAGAAATAAAAAATAAAATGATTTGAAACATACGCGTTATAAGTATTAAAAATATGAACATATGCATTGAGAATATGAATATATGGATTTTAGAAAATGAACATACGCATTCAAAATATGAACATATGCATTGATTCATTTTTTGAATGCGTATAAACATTAACATTTCAGAAGGTGAACATATAAATTAAAAAAAAATGAACTTATGGATTTCAAAAAGTGAACGTATGCATTTCAGAAAGCTTACATAAGCATTCAAAATATGAACATAACCATTTAAGAAAATGAACATATGTATAAAAATATATGAACATATACAGTTTAGAAAGTGAACATAAGCATTCAATATATGAACATAGGCATAAACAGACAAAATGAGAACATATTATGAACATTAAAAATATTTTTCATATGAACAACAAATATTAAATATTATGAACATTTTAAAACATGTTATGAACATAAGTTATCCGTTTGATTTCACTTAATTTTTTAACAATTTCAATAAAAATTTCGAACAATAGAGTATCAGACAATATTCAACAAAATTAAGTGATATACATATAAATTCAAATAACATTAAGTGATATTTACATAAAATTACCATTTTTTGGGAGAATCCGTTTGATTTTTCATCTCATCTCGAATTTCCATTATTGTTGTTTTTGAGGAGAGAGAGTGAATTGTGTTAGATTGTTAGAGAGAGGAGTAATAAATTTCATTTTCTATTAAAAAGTTCAGAAATTTAGTTTTGAGTTTTTTTTAAAAAATGTAATTTTACGAAAAAAAAAGATGTTGAAAGTGATGGTTTTGTATAAATGACGGTTGGGTGGGTTGCATTTTAAAAAATCTGTTCAATTTTTTGGGTGAGTTCATTTTGGTTTGGGGCTTTTTTTAATGGGGCACACTTGAAATTGGGCTTTGTAGGTTGGTGTTGCAGCTAAAATAGATGCACAAGGATGCAGCTTAGACCAATTGGCATGATAGAGTATAAAACATATCTTTGGGTCTCAACTATCAGTTTAAGTTTTTGGTTAAGTTGGTATTCTAACATGGTATCGGAACCAGTGTGACATAGAGGTCACGGATTCGAATCTCATCCACCCATCGTTCAAAGTGGAATTAATTCGCGCCGGGTATGGAAGGGTCTGTGACAAGTTACATTACATATAGCTTATTGGTAGTAATAAAAAATGCATAAAGATCCTACCTTCTTGTTTGTTCTTCTGCACAAATTTGACACACTTGTCGCTCACCAATTGCTATATTCTATTTCTTCCACCAACATTTTCGGGCTTTCCATTCCTTACTTGCCTAAATTTGTTTATGCATATGAAATTAGCCAATCCTAGTAGCACAAAGTGCTAGAAATTTTAATTTCCAGTTGTCCAAGGCTACAGAGTCTCAAATTGAACGCTTTTAGAGTGGAGGATCTAGTTATTCGTGCTCCAGAACTACAAGAGTTAATTGTACAAGGCATTTTTTATAATTGAAAATGACTTAAGTGAATTAAGTCCGGGGTTCAGTTGCTTGCCCAATATCAGGAAGCTCGTTCTCAACGACTTTTTTTGGCCTGCGGTACTAAATCCATTTAGCTTCTCTGTATTGCATCTGCTTATTTCTCTTAAATATTGTTGTTCTGATTTACTGATTCTATGCAGTGCAGCGGAAATACGTCTGCAATACTCAATCTCCTGATTTGCCTGCAATTAAATTTGAACGATTGAAAGTGCTGGAACTTCTTCATGTATCTTTTGGTTGTCAGTATATCTTCCATATTTTTCTTTACTTAATTGAAAACTCACCAAACTTACAGCGGAGTTATTATGTTTTGGTGTGAAAAGCCAACTTTATTTTTTATATAGTAGTAAAATAAAACTTAAAATTATGTAGATGGTAAAAGCAAATAAGTTATTTTTTTGAAGGTGGTAAAAGTAAAAAAATCCTAAATTTTACTCAGTAGCTCCCATCAATCTATATGCTCAGGAACAATAGGCATATTTGTTTTGATATTTTTGGTTATTGTGGTTGCTATTGTAACAATTATTTATATATTTAAGCCTTTTTCTTCGTTTTGATGATTACTTCTGTCATTTGTTCCCTATCGAAGATCGACTTGGATTAGGAGTCTTTTCTATTTTAAAACGTAATACGTACATAATTTACTTAGTATGTGTATTCTTGTTATTGCCGCCTCCATTTTTAATACAAGATAAGTGAAATTCAAGTGAACAATAATGTGATACACACATTATGCACATTGAATTCAATTTATTGCTTCGTGTCATCAGCTTGTGGTACCTATTACTCCACGCGTCACTTGATGTTTAACCCATTTTGAGTGTTTCCAAAAGATTACCATGTATATCATACATGTATGTAGACGGTATTACGATAGATCACAACTTTACTCTTACAATAAATTGAAATAAATATCTCACAACTATACTCTCCCAATTTTATTTTTTTTTGGTATGCATCTTGAGGCTTGAACCCTTGAGGTAATTCTCATCAAATTGCTTCAGACATCACCTACAAAAATTGACAGAATTTAGATAATTGGGATTAATGGCATTGGAGTCCACTTGTCAGTCAGGTTATTCATTTTTTCATCTCTATACATCCTACCTTTACTGTATTTTTTATTTCAATTCATCAAGTTCCTAACTTTCTTCCTGCATTAAATTTCTGGGTTTTGTTTTTTAAATTACTATAACATTTTGTCTTTGCTGATTGTATAAAATGCAAATAGTTTGGGTTTTTTTTTTTTTTTTTTTTTTTTTGGATGTTTTAGGATTGATTTGTGAGACGAACTACTAATTCTCTTTGATTTCTTATAAATTAGATGTGAGTTGGATTTTAAATGGTCTATAATTTGAGTTATTTTTTTGTATTGCTATGAAATTTGATATATAAGAATTTGATAATCAATAATTTGATCATTGTTGGTGAATTGCCTGATTAATTTTGGATTTTGTTTGAAGATTAGATCATCTGCATCCGACCTGATAAATTAGAATCTCTGATCCGATATTAATTTTAGGTCGGATATCCAATCTGAAAACTTCGGGTATTGGATACCTATTCAAATATCAATTTTCGTACAAATTCTCAAATGAACCTGGTTCACACTAATTTATTGTGGACCACTAACATTAGAGACTATATGATTGTTTTATTAATAAAAAAAAGGTCACTATATTAAAATAAAAGTTATTATGTTGAAATAATAGTTAGTGTGACATTATAAAAGTTATAAGAGGTAATTTTTTTAATGAAATTTTTAATATAATGGTCAATATGAATAATAAAGATCACTATGTTAAAATTAGTTCACTATTCAACATAATGTTGTACTTTAAATTCATAGTAACATTAAGGGTCACATAAGTTTTAAAAAATATTACTATGTTAAAAATAAGGTTACTGTAATAAAATTAGGGGTCACTATGTTAAATATAATGTCAGTTACGTGCGTATAAACCTTAGGTCCACAATAATATTATTGTGGACCAGATCTACGCAAGATTCTCTGCAATTTTCGGATTTTCAAATATCCAATATTTGAAAAATATCATAAGTAAGATGGATCTCGAATATTGAATAACAGATATCTGATCCAAATATCCAAAAATAGGGTGCTTTTTAAATTTTTTTTTTAAAATGATAATTTAAAAACAAAACCAAAATTGAAAATACTTATATACTATTTCGTATATCGGGTGTGAAATTTCGGATATCGAATATACAAAACTTTTCGGATTGCAAATTTCATAGTTTTCAAATATCAGCTCTCTTCTACCTAATTTAAATTATTCAATTCACTCTAGGCGAAGGTTCAAAAGTAGGGATGACAATGTCTAGGATCTAATAATACCCGAAATCAGAATTTTTAACATGCCCATACCCGGACCGCCCTTAAGGTTTAACAGGGTTAAGATTGGGTCTAAGGTCCAATTAGGGTTGTCCTTTACCAATTTTTTTTTCCAAAATTTTAAATGTCTATTGTTAAGTGTACTTGTATGTAGTGCGTGCAAAATTAAAAAAAAAAAAAAAAAAAAAAAAAAACGATAAATGTGACATGTCGTAAAGTAATTATATAAATAATTGTTAGAATGTTAAAAAAAAAATACAAATTATTGGCATCCACGAAGTGATAAACATATTACAATTCAAAGTCTCGTAACATTAAGTGCACGTGCATCACCAGCCCAAATAAAAAATTTTAAAGTTTAATTTACAACAAAAAAAAATAATAATAAAATAAAAATAAATCAATCAAAGAGACTAGTCTATACTATATTTTAAAACAGGAACTTTTGCAAGTCATACAATGTGCCACGTGGCATTTCCCCCTAATTTCCCTACTATCCATTTGTAGTTACATATTTTTTTTAACTACGTTAAAGGAAACATTTTTATTCATGCCTTTTCATCATATAGTTTTCTATTGAATAAATGTACTCTTTCAACGCCTATTATGAATCTTAATACTCCATACTTCCATAGCCTCCAATAAATGTTACTGAAATCTTTAGTTTCTAACTCTCATCCCAAACGAAAGTCATTATAAATTAAAAATTCTATCCTTTTCCCCGTTTTTGCATGTCTCAAATTTTCTTCCTATTTTTCTAATTTGAATCATAAAACCTTACACCGCAATTAAGTTGATTTCCTTCATTCCTACAAAATACTTCTCTAATTTATATTATACAACCTTACACCACAATCGAATCGATTTTATAATTTTGTAAGATAATTTCGCCAAATTTTGTGTCGATCAGTTTCACACTTTCATCAAATTTGTCACAAAAAGGTTTGTTTTCCCTATGTTTAACTCCCTCTTTTTTTTTTCAATTTGCAATTTTACAATTTTAATTTCAATTATAAATATTGTGATAAATTAAATGATTTGTATGGAGTATTGAAAATTTATGACTAAATGATGTTACTGTTTTATAAAAATTGAATATTTGTTGGTCTTCGATTTTTTTTGGTGTTTTATAATATTAATTTTGCTAGAATTTGAAATACATTGGCGAAACAAAATTTTATTTATTTTCAGAGTTTTTTTTTTTTTTTTTTTTTTTTTTTTTTTTTTTTTTTTTTGCTTGATGTAATTTGTATTATTTAATGTTACATATGATATAATGTATTTTTTTCCTGTTAAGAATATATTGCATTACATTTACATAAATTTTTTTACATTTTAATTTACTATAAAAGAGTAATTTGTATTTACAAATGTGTTTTATTATTTTTTAGAAAAAGTTTTTAGTTAAAAAAAAATGTCTAAATAAAAAGATGATTCCGTGCATCGCACGGGTTAAATACTAGTTAATATAAATAACCAGTCTCTTAGATGCTAGTAGTATCACAACCGCAACTTTCTTCTTTATTATCTCTAACAACCGGTCTCTAAGGTTATTTTACCTTTTTTTTGTTACTATTAAGGGGGCATTTGGTTTGTAGAGTGGTATGGGTTTGGAATCAGGATTGGGGTTAAGGTAGTATTGGGTTGAAACATGATACTTAATACCATGTGTTTGGTTCCATTCTGGAATGAAATCTCTCACTATGTCCTCCTTTTATTTGATACGTAAGGGAATGGAATGGGCCAAACCCACCTTCCCCCCAAGGTTTCTAAAACCCATACCTCATGGGTTTGAGGTATGGGTTTAAAAGTCATACTTTTGACAACCAAACATATAGTATGAGTTTTAGTCATACTAAATACATACCTCGTATCTATATTCCGCGAACCATATGCCACGTAAGGTTAATGTTTGTGCTATTTGTTTATTACATGTTATTTGTAGTACTTTCGACTTGTAAGACGGGTTATTTAAGTACTATTTGACTATTTCGTTGTAGTATGAATTTTTGTGTTCTATTTATGGATTGAAATCAATTGGTTTTAATGAAATTATTTTTATGTAATATTGGATTAAAATCAATTTTGAACTAGACCCGAAAAATATTATTTTCACATGTGATCAATAATTGATGATGACTCACCATCTTGGAAATCATGAATCTGCCACTAAGTGCACAACTATAAAGTTAATATGCTTCCATGTTATTTGATTTATTGCTGATTTATTTGATTTCTAAACTTTTTCAAAGTTAATTTATTGTACAAGTCTATATGAGGGTCTATGTAGGTATGGGTCTTAAGAGTTCGTACGTAAGGTTTAGGTTTAAAAACATAATATCCAAACCTTATATTCTACCCGATGCCACCTAGTGATGTGGATCTCTCAAGACTCTCACAAGGCTCACAAGGCTCACAAGCTATAATAACATTGGATTTTCGGATTTTAATAAGAACTAAAGAAATTACACGAAAATTAAATGGATAGTACTCTAATTCTCACAAGAATAGAGGGTCTCTTCCTAGTCGCAACTAGAAGATGATCACGAGTCGCAACAAGTGATGTTTTTTTTTAACAATCAAATGAGCAACGCTCAAAAAAGATTAATTCCCAAAATAAACTCTCTTATTCTTCAACTATTATTGATATACACCCATATTTATAGGGTGACAAATCGTACAAAGATAAGATAGGAAACTAATAATTATATCTTAAAATAAGATAAAATATTAAGAATCCTAATCCTAATATATCTACTAATTATATTTTAACCAACTACTAAATCTATCCTAACATAAATAAATTAAATAAATAAATATCCTAATGGCTAAAACTCTTAAAGCATAAAAATAGGAAAAATCCTTTCAAGTGAAAGGTAAAAACCCATAGGCAAAAATCCTAATAATTAATAATAGCTAAAAGATAGTGTAGCTTTTCTTAAAATTCCATGAATTTTCAAGAATACCCATATTGGGCCCCGTTCTTTAGAGCTGCTTTGCTCTGATCTGCTCTGCTCGGCTCGGCTCTGTTTCAATCTGCTCTGCTCTGCTTCAATCTGCTCTGCTCTGCCCTGCCCTGCCCTGCCCTGCTCTGCTTAAAAATAGTACTTAAAAATAGCTGCTTCAATCTGCTCTGCTCTGCCCTGTTCTGCTCTGCCTTGCCCTCCTCTGCTCTGCTCTGCTCTGCTTCAATCTGCTCTGCTCTGCTCTGCTTTGCTCTGCTGAAATCTGCTCTGCTCTGCCCAGAAGCTCAAAAGAACAGGGCCTTAGTCTATTGCTCCCGCATCATACTCCCCTTCTTCGAAAAAAATTCGCCTCGAATTTTGTCAAATCTTGAAACATGATAACAAAACCAACACACCAAGATCGTGTAAGTGCCAAAAGGACTCACAAAACCTAAAATAATCTGATACCATTATGATGTGGATCTCTCAAGACTTTCACAAGGCTATATTAGGATAGATTTAGTAGTTGGTTAAAATATGAAAGGATTTTTCCTATTTTAAGGCTTTAAGAGTTTTAGCTATTAGGATATTTATTTATTTAATTTATTTATGTTAGGATAGATTTAGTAGTTGGTTAAAATATGATTAGTAGATATATTAGGATTAGGATTCTTAATATTTTATCTTATTTTAGGATATAATTATTAGTTTCCTCTTATCTTTGTACGATTTGTCACCCTATAAATATGAGTGTATATCAATAATAGTTTATGAATGAGAGAGTTTATTTTGGGAATTAATCTTTTCTGAGCGTTGCTTGTTTGATTGTTAATCAAAAACATCACTTGTTGCGACTCGTGATCATCTTCTAGTTGCGACTAGGAAAAGACCCTCTATTCTTGTGAGAATTAGAGTATTATCCATTTAATTTTCGTGTAATTTCTTTAGTTCTTATTAAAATCCGAAGATCCAATATTATTATAGATTGTGAGTCTTGAAAGATCCACGTCATCTAGACCCATACCCTACTCACTTACTCGGACCCATAAGTCTAGAAAATTAAGATCCATTAGGGTCCTGCACTAACTGTCATCCCTCTGCCGAAAGTTTATACGAAGTATTATGTAGGGCCAATTTCTATGACAGTAGTATTGAAATGATAATAGGTACATTGGAGTTTGGAATGATCTTAACTGATTTATGTTAGGATTTAAATAAGATAATGGGCTTTATTCTTTAGAAGGAGCTGGAAGACTTTTGTAGAAATTTTAAGATTATTCTTGGTATCATATACTCTTGAGTTTTTAGCATGGTATATATTCTTCCAAATATATCAGAAATGGAATTTTTAAACAGAAGACAACATTTTCTAGTGGCAAAAAAATATTTACGCCAACATTAATCGGTACTTGGGTGTTAACTCTATGTGCATCTGTTAGCTCGGTGCCTCCTCAATTGGCCTGATTTATGTGAAGTTTAAAGTATGTATTAGTCTTCTTAGGCTCTAAATTACAATATTTGTGTTCTGTTATAAGCTCCGATTATTACCAATTTCCATTATTCGATTTACTGATAGCTATCTGTTATTTTTGTTGCAGGAAACAGCAAGCAGCTTTGCAAACACTACTAGAAAAAGGCTGATTTCCGACGGACACAAAATTCCGTCGTAAACTGTGGAATTTCCGACGGATTTTTTTTCCGTCGTTTGTTTCCGACGGATTTTATCATTCCGTCGGAAATTTCCGACGGAAAATAAATCTGTCGGTATAAATACACTTTCCGACGGATAATTCCGTCGGAATATTAAATTTCCGACGGATTTTAATTCCGTCGGAAATTTCCGACGGATTTTTTTGTCGGAAATTTCCGACGGAATTAAAATCCGTCGGAAAAATTATTTTTCCGACGGAATATTCCGTCGGAACAAATAATTATATACAATTAAAAAAAACCCGGTCTTTTAAAAACCCCTAGGGTTTTCTCCTCCCCCAGTCATTTCACCAACCTCTTTCTCTCTCTTCAGCTTCCCTTTCTCTCTCTTCCGTTTTTCTCTTCCTCCTCCGCGTCTTCTCTTCCTCTCTCCTCCTCCGCTTCTTCTCTTCCTCTCTCCTCCTTCGTGTCTTCTCTTCCTCCATCTTCTACTTCTTCTTTCTTCACTTTCCTCATTTTTTTTTCTATTTCTTGGTGTTTTTATGGTCAAAAATCGTAATTAATGGTTTCTTTGGTGAAATTCGACCATGAAAAGTGTAGATCTATACTTTTCATGGTCGAATTTGGCCTATTTAAACCAATTTTCAAGGATTCGAAGCCATTTTCAGTAAATAAGGTATGCTTTGAGTTTTTGTGTTGATTTTGTTGTGTAAATTTTCGTTTTTTTGGTCTAATTTTCGTTTTTTGGGGGTTAATTTACGGTTTTTTTGGGTGCTTTTCGTTTTTTTGAGCTTAGTTTTCGTTGTGATGGTGTCGGTGGTTGTGTATGGTGGTGGGATAAGGTCGGTGGTGGTATGTGGTTGGGTCTGGGATAGGATCGGTGGTGGTATGTGGTTGGGTCTGGGATAGGGTCGGTGGTGTGAGGTTGTGGTTGGGTCTGCATAATTGATGGGTGGTCGGATCTGGTGGTTTGGTCGGATGTGGTGGGTTTTATGGGTTATAGTTAAATGGGTTAGGGTTAAATGGGTTAAGGTGGTGATAGATCTGGTTAATTGGGTTAGGGTCGTGGTGGTGGGTGGGTTAGGGTTGGACGTGGTGGGTGGGTGGTGGGTGGTGGTGTGGGGTGGGTTTTTTTTTAATTTTTGGCTTGTGGGGTGGCAGTGGGGGTTGGACGTGGTGGTGGGTGGTGGTGTGGGGTGGGTTTTTTTTTAATTTTTGGCTTGTGGGGTGGCAGTGGGGGTTGGACGTGGTGGTGGGTGGTGGTGTGGGGTGGGGTGGGGTGGGTTTTTTTTATTTTTTTTGGCAGAAGTTTCCGACGGAAAATCCGTCGGAATTTTCCGACGGATTTGTTTTCCGTCGGAAATTTACGACGGACGTTTCCGGGCCCCAATTTGTCTTCCGATGCATGATTTTCGTCGGAAATTTCGTCGGAAATGTGTTTCCGACGGAAATTTCGTCGGAAAATGCCATTTTTCCTACAAAGGGTTTTCCGACGACATATTCCGACGGAATTCCGTCGGAAACCCTATTTCCGACGGAAAATAGGGTGTTTCCAAGGAATTTTTTCCGTCGGAAAACGACACTTTTCTAGTAGTGAAAGAGAATTATCAGCAATTTGCCACAACAAATAACAGTGTATACTAATGCGCTTACCCTATGATCATGCTGTGAGGATGAGCATCTTATCTAGATATTGGAGGTATAAATGGGTTATGCTTCCACATATAATACTTGACCAAATGTTCTTTAAATATGTTCTGAAGAGGTTTAATGAGCGTTGTTGTTTAGAGGCTTCACAAGCATATTCGGATATCATAAGCAATATTTTACTTCGTCACATTGGCCCTATTGATAAGTTTGTTCTTTGTATCCCCTCTTGGTTTCAATTGAAAGCAGACTTAAGTCAGTGGTTGCAATTCGTTGCTCGTCATGGCATCAAAGAATTTACTCTGGCTAATATTCATCATGTTCGATCACCAAAGCTGCCTTCTTGTCTGTATTCTTTTGAGACCTTGACGCAGTTGACACTCTACGGTTGCCATGACCTAAATTTGCCTCCAACATTCAAAGGATTTCCTAACCTTAAATTCATGGAACTAGAAGTGCGCAATAAAGTACCACTTGGAGCTTTAGAGGCACAGATGTTGGAAAATCTTATTTCCCTTTGCTCACGACTACAGTACCTTAAATTATGTATCAAGATGCTTGGCTTAACAATTTGTGCTCCAGAACTTCAAGAATTAGTTTTGAAAGGCATGCTCTCTAGTCTATCACTCAAAGAAACTCAAAACATAAAAGTTATAGCAATGGATGTGACACTTTTGAAAGATGCTGGGTTGAAAAGAAGCATGAATGAATTCTTCGGTAACTTACTCAGTTGTCAGATACTTGTTCTTGACAAAAAATTCTGTTTACCCATGGTAAGTACAATTATATGATAGAGTATGGAACGTCCTAGTAGGCTGATGGATGATTTTGTTTACTGGAAATTCTCTAGGGATGGCAATTTCACTACCAAGTCTGCCTATGCTATGTTGCTTCGCAGGCTTGATCACTCGGGTGGTGTAACTTCCTTCCCCTCTTCATGGTGGAACTTGTTTTGGAGTTTACCTCTTTTACCGAAGTTGCAGTGTTTTTGTTGGAAATTTCTCCAAAATGCCTTGCCTCTCAATGGGATTTTACAAGCTAGAGGGATTCCAGTGAATCCAATTTGTGTTTTATGTCATGGTAATCAGGAGACGATTGATCATCTCTTTCGTGACTGCCCTTTTGTTTCCACTCTTTGGACGACTGCTCCACATGTTCAGTCGCTTGTTGTTCGTCGAGATCAGCCATTCACTGAATGGTTTGTAAACCAAGTGTTATCTTTGCGACAAACTAAGTCTTGGGAACTGTTAATGAGTTTGGTTTCTTTTTTATGGGCTATTTGGATCGCTCGTAATCATAAGGTTTTCCGACAAGCTGTGCTTTCTCTTGCTATTGTTCTTCACATTATGCAGGACTGGGTCTCACGAAGCCTCGCAGTTCAGGATTTTAAAGTTTCAGCTCTCTTGACCAGTGCAGGTGGTTGTCCTAGATCTGGATCATCCTTTTCGTCCTCCTGTCTCCACGGTCCTTCCGGGTCTACATATGATATTTGCCTGGTGTTTGATGGAGCGTTTACAGCTCATGATAGCTCTGCAGGTGCTGGTTGGATTTTTCGTGACCCAGGTTCGGATATGGTATTTGGTGGTGGTTCCAGAGCTTTCCTTTCTTCCTCTGCTCTACACTCAGAATTACAGGCTTGTCTCTGGGCTCTCAAGGCTGCTGATCGTTATGGTTTCAGGCGCTTGTTGATCTACACTGACTGCTTGACTTTATTTTCTTTTCTTCAAGATAAAAGAGGTCGAGATATTTCTTGCATCTAGTTGATTCAGGACATTAGGGATATCCTCCTTAGGTTCTCAGCTTGGGAACTTCGGAAGGTTCCTCGTCAGTGGGTGGCTCCGGCTCATTGGTTAGCTATTCAGGCTCGCCATCGTCATTTTTTGTTCTGGTCCTTTTAGTTGTTTTAGTTCTTTTCTATTGTTCTTTTTTAGTTCGTCCTGTCAAAAAAAAAAAAAAAATATGATAGAGTATAAAACATATTCCTGGGCCTCAACCAAAAGCTTAAGCTTTAATTGGTTGAGTTGGTCCTTTAACATTTTAGACTTTATTAACATTTGATTTTGGAAAGCAGCCGGTCTTTGCTTTTGTTTCCTTAGTCCTAATAATTTGTTAAATCTTATTGTTTTGCAGCTGGGTTGTGAATTATACTGTGATGTTATACCTCCTGAAATGCTCGGAAAAGAATTGGAAGCTTTACAAACTCTTAGAATTATGGAAGTACCGTTGAATTGCAATTACGCAGTCCCTTTTATCCTCTGCTTACTTCGAAGCTCTCCTCATTTACAACGGCTATTCATCAATGTAAGTGTCCTCATCATTAGCTTATATCATGCTCATTCACATATTTTTTTTCAGCTTACTTTAATACTAATCGATCTTATATCTTACTCGAGCTCAGAGTAAGTTAACCATTGTTAACTCTTGTGTAGAACATGCAGGATAGATCATTTGCAAAATGTTCTAGGAAGAGTGTTCAGAACAAGGGAAACTTCACATTTCCTTGCCTTAAATATGCTGAATTTGGCTTTAAGTTGATGATGAGGGTGGAGTTAGAGCTGATAAAACTTGTACTAGCATGTTCTCCCGCTCTTGAGGTATTGACAATTGTGCTCAATGGGCGTTTCTCCAATGAAGAAAAGAGAAAAGTAGAAAATGAGTTGAAGCGACATGACCGAGCTTCGCCAATTGCAGTGATTATTGTTACTGTAAAGCCTTGAGAGACTTCAACATACACAGCTAGCTAAGGTGCGTTGTGTAAGAAAACATGCATGCTGTGGAGAATATTCTAATTTTATGTGTAATTTTTCAAACCATAATTTGTCATACACATTTTAAGGCTTTGTCTGCTTTGATGGAATTTGTGTTCCATGGAACTATATGGGTATTGTGGCACCATCTTTTGATCTCTCATGATGGGAGGGAGAACCTTATGTAATGTACTGTGGCTGCTTTGCGCCGTTTTATTGTGTTTTATTTAAACTAATTTCCCACCTTCAAATAAAAAAATATTTTTTGTTATTTGGTTTGTAGACTGTGAAAAATGCACGTGTTCCGTATATATATCATTGTTTGGATTTAACTATTAATTAGCTTGTGACTCTGGCGATGCCTCGATTTTTTTATTTTTTGGATGATTGTGGATATAGCTATACAAACTTATATAGTTGTTAGGCTTTTATTTAGAGCTGTCAATTTGGGTATTGAAGTCGGGTTTAGATCGGGTCAAATCAGGTTTCGGGTTGAATTAGGATCAGGTTATGTCGGGTCAATCTAGCCTCAGATGAGGTTCAGATTCAGGGTCAATTTCAGTTTAGATTATTTCGGATCGTTTACCTTTTTGGGTATAGGTTGGGTTCGATTCGAGTCAAATTCAGATCGGGTTCAATTTCAGGTTCGGGTGTGTTGAGTTGGGTTTGGGTGGGTTAATAGATGGTACATTCGGGTTCGGGTTAGGGTTGGGTTAGATAATTATTTGGTCGGATAATCTTAAAATTAGATCATTCTTGGTTTTGGTTCAAATTCAATTCGAATAAATATCGATGTGGTGAATCTAAACCTATATAATTACGCCTTTTATAATTTGATCAAACATTATCAAGATTTTATTAAGCCTATATATAAAGTAATAGAATAAAAGGTATATAAAATGAAGAAATTGTACCAATATTTTGTTAAGAATTGAGGGTTTACAGAACTGTACCAGCTGAACGAAAGGTGTGTGAAATTTTATTAAACCTTTCATGACTCGGGTCAATAACAGGTTGTGTTGGGTTATAATTGTTTTCAGGTTCTAATTGGGTCGAGTACTAATTCGGGTTCGGATTGTTGTCGGGTCGAATTAAATCGGTTGACGATTACTATCCAATCGGGTGCAGGTTTAGGTTTAGGTCATAAAATATTGGATCAAATCGATTTTCGGTTAATATTAGGTCGATTCAGGTCGGGTTACAGGTCACTAGTTTCACCCCATTGATCGGGTATAAATCACGTTCAGATCGTTCAGGTCAGGTTCTCGGGTCAGGTCAGCTTTTGACAGCACCACTTTTATCATTCATAATAAATTTATGTTGGTACAATACCTCTTAATAACATTTAAAAATTGAATTCGGAACAATTTTAATGCACAATATTCAATTATTTGAAGATTGGATAAATGAGAATTGTTCAATATAATACCTTCTCACTTTTAAATCAAACAGTGTAAAACTATTACATATGAAAGGTATAAAAATAATGGTTTCAATTAGTTTAAGGGCAGGATAAAAGTCATCGGTTACAAAATCTAAACAAAAATGAACAACAATAATTTACCGTCACTTGCACTGGATATAGTTAATGGATATCATGGATAATCATGTGATAGTGTAGTTAATGGATATCATGGTTTTCAGCTTAATAATGCACAGAATATAATTAGTGGGTGTTTTTAAGGCATTCTAAATTGAGGTTTTTCTTGTTCATTGGAATCCATGATAGATTAAAGATCAAAGGTCAGATAGAAAATAACTACCCAATAAAAGTTATTAATGGTATTCATGTCAGTATGTAGAACCAATTCTTAATGAGGAAAAGACGTGACACATAGGATGCTACATTACACTCATGTGTCGCTTAGTCATGTTGAGAGAAGGGTGACACATGGCGGCACCATGTTGTCCCATTAAGTTTTAATAATATTATAAATTTATTAACTACTTAATTTATAATAATTTGTAAGCTACCGAGTATTAACCGTAATAATATACCGTGTGTTTTATGTGCAGTTGATTATATCATGTGGTCGCTTGTAAAATTGCATAATTACCCCTATAGCATTGACCGAATAACTTCTATAACACATTGATAAAGTAACCCTTGTAACACTGACCAAGTAACCCCTATAATATCGACAAATTAACCCAACATAATGGATATATAGCCACCCACATACTCTCCCTTTGTATTTTATTACTTGCTCCACTTTTCAATTGCGGTTGTATTTTATTATTTGGTCGATTTTCTTTTTTGAAACCTTTTACAATATTTTATTAATTTCTTCTCTCTTAGTAGACCCCTCAACTATCATACTTTAATAACTCCATATTCTCTCATCCCAACTACGAGTGTCATACTTTTTTCTTCCACCAACATTCCTTCATATTTTATTACTTTCTACTATTTTTCATAAACTTCCGCACATTATGAAATGAAGCAAGCAATAATATACGGAGGGAATATAAGAACTTTTGAATAATAATCGTAATATTTAGGGGTGAAACTAATACGGTTTAAATTTGAACCAAACCGAATTAGTAATGTGGTTCGATTTATTTTAAAATATGGTTCGGTATGGTTTGAAAAATAAAAAAATAGCGGTTGCGGTTTGATTTCAGTTTCAAGATTGAAAAACTGAAAATCGAAAACCAAACCGAACTATAGACCCATAACTAAATTATAGCCAAATTCTACTTTTCAGTACTACTATATAAGGCCAAAACAGGTTATGTTGAGTAAGATCCGAAAAAAAATTACAAATCAAAGCTCAAAACACTAGTCCCTGAAATTGCAATGCTATTTGATTTTGTTTTTTATTCAAACCAAGTTATGGCATGGTTTAGTTTGACCGAATAATAATATGCAGAGGTTTGTTTGACAAATCTCAAACCAAATAAATATGCTTTGGTTTCGGTTTCGGTTTGGGTTTGGACTATAAACCGCATCGAGCCAAACTTTCAACCCTAATTGTGTACTATAAGAACGCCTTTTAAAAAGTTATTTTTTTTTAACTGTTTCTTTATTTAGCTTGTAGATAAAGATAAGGCCGAACTAGCTAGAAAAGACAATTTGTTGTATACAAAGGAGTTCATGTCTTTACCAATTGACACTCGCCCCTCGTGCGGAAATATATGTCGACATCATCAACAAGAGCATAATTAAATAAGTTAAATTCCTTAGCTTTGCAATACAAAAGCTATGCAAAGTACGGAGATAAATGTTGTCTAATTTATTTTTTAAAACATAAGAAAAATAAATATTAGGAACTCTCGTTATGAGAATTCTTAATATATCAGAAGAAAAAATAAATTTAAAATATTAAAAACATAAATATTCATACTATTAGATATTAAATGGCTCATATTGTGTTGTGTAAATAGATAAAAGTAAAGATATATTACTTCTATCCACACACTAGACATCGATACACATTGATCTTAATTAAAGTTTAGGTAGGAACTGTCCTAACAACCAATTTGCCATGTATTTGTATGATTGTTGAGTCAAATGGGTCCCATCCCAACTCACGCGCCTATTAGGATTTGTACAAACTGTAACACGTCGACTCCCACAAGGTCTGCTTGGATCAAAATTGTATGAATTCTTACCTATTCCACAACATGCTTTATATAGCCCATCTTTCTCGAATCCTATACATTAATTTTCAAACATACCCCTATTTAGCTCCAATGATGAAAATGGTAAGAAATTAACCATTATACATAATTAATGAGTATGTAACAAAAACTACTATAGTATGATCTTCAGATAATAATAATGCACATTGACAATAACTAACCTAACGAAGAAGCATGGCGAAGGAGCCAAGTTGTGGCAGAGTAGTAGTCTCCATAAGCAATTGCAACACTCGGGTTTTCACGTTTCAAAATCTTGATAGCTTGCATTAGATGGTGATTGTGGAACCTTGAGAGAGTATTATGCTCTTTCAAGCAATGAAGATCATCATACTTTAAGGAATCATTTGAACCATATCTATATAGTAGAGAAGTAACGCAACCAATAGCAACGTTTCCCGGTACCACAACGTTAACCGCTCCAATCTTAATCACTTCCTGCAAAATAATTATGCAACAAACATCACATCAATCACGATCACTTAATTTTTTTGGACAACATTAAGTTAATTCATTTGTTATGTAGATGTAAAGTAACTCACTCTAACTACATGTATGATGGTATTTACAACCTCGGGAACTAGCTTATATGCTTCTTTCATTGTTCTGCCTTGAAGAAGAGCATAGTTATAGTCATTGGCTCCAATTTCCCCTACTAGTACTAGAGATTTTCGAAGTTTTTCTTTGCACTCTGCAAGCAATTTAGTACTTAGTACGGAGTAAATATTCCTTATCATTTCGAAAAAGTTAAAACATTTTGACTTTTACACTAGTATTTGTTAATGCATAACTTTGACTAAATTTGAAAATAATAATACAAAGTTGTAACATTTTGAAATAGATGTTGCAACTAATATGAAGTAAAAGAGTACTATGAGTATCTAGTACATATACCTGCTGGATTGCAACAAATATTAAGGAGGTGAGACTTAAACCAACTAAGTTGAGAAAGCAGGGAGACATTGGCTAGCCGCAATGTAATATTTCTTGTAGCCAAAGTGGCCGCGTCTAGAGCAGTCCCACCTGCAACGGCGAAATTGGCTCCATGGTTGAAGTTGCTTCCGTTGGCCATGAATGGGTTTATGAGTGGTAGGTGAAAGTACTTAGCTATGATTCCATATTAAAATTTCAACAGCGTTAGTTTTTGTCGATCTTCATCGACTTCATGTACTACCTCCGCTACTTTTAGATGTAACAAAAGGATTTTTATTTACAAGATATAAAAAATTTCTTTGTTGCAACTAAAAAATAACCGAGGTAATCAAATCAACCCTCAACCTTATCTTTTGAGGGTTGAGAGACGGTAGTATTGGGAAAATCCGATACAATCATTATATACTATATATTTTATTTAATACGAGTATAATAAAAGTTGATACTTTAAAGTATATACATAAAAAGTGTTAGGTGAACCATACCAAAGTAATCGACCATGAGAAGACCATCGGAGCTACGGCCAGTGGGACGACCGAAGGTCTGCCCATAAGGGAGATTTGCGGAGGGATCATGTGACCCAGGAATCCGAATTAAGTTACCAGTATCGGAGAGGGAGTCTCCGAACTGGTAAATGGCTTCAAAGCGCGTAGTTGACAACTTTCCAGCTCGTTTAATTGTATGAAAGGCTTCAGAAGAACCGGTAGCAGTCGTAACACCACATTGTATGCAAATCAAAGAATACAGAAGGAAGAGCAAAATGAATAATTTCTTCATTTTCATGCACTGTGGTAAAAGTAGAATTTGAAAAAGGGTACGGTGCATTATTCATATAACACTATTACATTAAGATTCGTGACTTGACTAATTAATTTGATAATTGATCAAAAAATTAATAATATATAGAAGTACAAGTAATTATTTGACTAGCCTTCAAAAAAAATTATTTTACTATATGATGATTGATGAAGGATGTGTACTAATCAAATACGTAGTCAAGTAGCTTAATATGACCGGACATGATTTTATAAGTAAAATTGTGGAATTACGTCGGATACATCGGATACATCACATGCATATCATTTAAATATTTAAGGGTGAGTTGTTTGATAGGACTTTAGGTTGGTCCAGTTGACTTTACTGTATAAATAAATAAAAAAATTTACTGTATTTTTATTTAAGAATACAATAACGTTTGTCACTCTGTGTATGCGAGGAGACTGGACACATGCACTGATGCACATATGCTGTACGGAGAACGGATCGGAGTACTTATTTTTCATATTGTTTATTTGTAAATCTCCCCTAATGTCAAAAATCTTCTCCGTAGCTCAGGGCGAGGCAAACTAAACGGGGCCTGTACGACCTCTTAAAATTGGGCCCCTAATCCAAAGTTCTAAAAAATTAAACTTGAGTTATTTCAAAAGTTTACTCTTAATTTCTACTTATTCCAAAAGTTTACTCATAATTGGATTTCAAAAAAAAAAAAAAAAAAAAAAAAAAAGTTTACTCTTAATTTTCTTAAAATATAAAATTTACTTTCTAATAATATCAAATCAAGATCATTTATAATTTTATAGTTAAGTCTTTTTTTAAATACAAACGTACATGATAAAGTAACAAACACAAATATTATGACCAAGAATCCATAGAAATTAGGATATTCACATAAAATTTGGAGAAAGAAAGCAAAAAGTGGATATGTAATTTGAGAAAGAAAGAGTGTAACAATTAAAAAAAAGAAAAAAATCTTACGTCACTTTTTGATTGTTTTACACTACTTATTGTCGGATCATGTAACCAAAAAGTTAATGTAGTGGGGTACAGCTGGCGGCCAAATACTAATACTACTAGTATTTAGTTCTAAAATTAGACCTAGGGACTTTCGAACTCCAGACCTTCATGCTGAGGGCCTCAAGTTTAACGGTTGAGCCACGGAGCATTCTAACCAATATTAGTCAAGCAATAACATTATAGATAATTTTAGGGCCCCTTTTTTATGGAGGCCTTGTGCGGGTGCTCAACCAGCACCGGGCCTCCGCCGCCCCTACCGTAGCTAATACCACAAATTCAATTTTTTTTAAGAGTAGATGCTTATTCTGTTGACTTTATGAGCATGACTCAAACATCATGCAATGAATGAGTATTTGAAGACGAAGACGAATTTCTTTAGGATCAAACATTAGCTTGAGGCTTTTTCTCTACCCCTTCTTACCTTGAAAAACAGGATCACCTTGCGTCCTTAAACCGATAACCATCTTTCGGCTAACCAAGCCTCCTCCATCCCTCAAGACCAACAAGGGGTAGTACAGGAATATTCACCTGTTGTCCATCGACTACGCCTTTCAGCCTGATCTTACATTGGCAAAATTAGAGTAACAAAATATAATATAGTAGAAGAAAGCTGCTTTTCATTACTCAAAATTAAGAAACATAACATCAGTGCCTTATATAAGCCAATATCCCAAAAACAAACAAAGTTAAAAATAAGGAAACTAATTACATAATAATAGGAATAAGATTCCACTAACAAAAAGTGCTTAAATAAATAAACCCACTAACTTCTAACTTATTGTTGACTCAAGCTAAAGACTAGTAACTAATTCAGAGGAAGTGCTTCTGTCGAAAATAGATATGTTTGTCAAGAGGAAGTGCTTTAGTGAGGACATCAGCAACTTGATTGTTGGTTGGACAAAACTTCAACTCAATTTCTATCTTTGCAGCTAGACTTCGAATAAATTGGTAGAATGTGCTTCGTTCTGCTACGGAAAGCTGGATTTTTAGTCATAGCAATAGTTGCTTTGTTGTCACATAATATTTCTGTTGCACCATTTTGCTCACAACTTACATCAGCTAGCAGCCTTCGTAGCCAAACTGCCTGACAAGCTGCTGCTGTCACAACAACATACTCTGCTTCAGAGGATGACAATGCCACCACTTCTTGCTTCTTTGAGCTCCAAGATACTGCACCTGACCCCAAGTTGTAAACATGACCAGAAGTAATTCTTCTATCATCAATGCAACCTGCCCAATCACTGTCACTATACCCAAGTAGGCTGAAGTTTGCATCTTTTGAGTACCAAATACCAAAATCAGTCGTTCCGGCAATGTAGCGAAGTACCCTTTTTGCTGCTCCAAGATGCTGCCTTGTAGGACCATGCATAAACCGTGATAAAACACTCATTGAGTACATGATATCAGGCCGAGTATGAGTTAAATAATTTAACCCACCAACTAAGCTTCTATAATAACTCGGATCAACAGCACCCGTACCATCATCAAGCTGCAATTTTTCTTTAGTATTCATGGGCGTTGCTGTAGGCTTACTGTTGTGCATATGGAACCTGAATAAAATATCTTTTGCATATTTCTTTTGTGAAAGAAATATGCCATCTTCCACCTGATTTACCTCAAGCCCAAGAAAGTATTACAACTTGCCTAAATCTAACATTTCAAACTCCCTCATCATGCATGATTTAAATTCAGCAACAAGATTATCGGAAGACCCAAAATACACCATGTCATCAACATAAATGCAGACAATTAAGAACTCACCATTTTCATGAATTTTCACATACAAAGTGGGTTCATTTTCACTCCTAACAAACCCATGCCTCCAAAAAATAAGAGTCAATTCTCTTGTACCATGCTCTCGATGCTTGTTTTAGCCCATAAAGGGCCTTTTTCAGTTTATACACCTTGTTATCATTCCCTCTGACAATAAAACTAGAAAGTTGTGATACATAAACTTCCTCCTCTAACTCCCCATTAAGAAAAACAGACTTCACATCAAAGTGATAAATAGGAAGATTGAGTTTAGCAGCTAAACATAAAAGAATTCTCAGCGTTTCAAAACGAGCTACGGGTGAGAAAGTTTCATCAAAGTCAATACCTTGATGTTAGCATAGCCTTTTGCTATGAGCCTAGCTTTGAACTTCTGTATACTTCCATCAGCATGGCGATTGATTTTATAAACCCACTTCAGACCAATGGGTTTCTTGCCTCTTGGTAAATCGACCAATTCCTAGGTGCGATTGCGCTCAATTGATCTTATTTTCTCCTTCATTGCAGCTTGCCATTCTTCAATTTCAATTGCTTCATCAAAGCAAGTTGGTTTTGACACATATAGGGAAAATGAGCAAGACTCATACACCTCGCTCAGAGACTTGAACTTTCGAGGTGGTGTTCCTGATGAGGAGCTTGATCTAGATGAGGTGTTTCTAGAGCTTTTAGGAGTTGATGATGTACTTCTAGCTGATGTGGCAGGAGGAGTATTAACTTCATTGCCATTATATTGTCTAGTGGCATCTCCGGTGGGGATGGTTCTTCTTCAACAAGAAGGTGGGAATCAGTTCTAGGAGAGCCATCTTTATCCTATTTCCAGCAAGCTTCTTCATTGAAATTAACATTCCTACTAACAATGACTTTGCCACTTTAGGGTTATATAACTTATATGCTTTAGACTGAGTACTATAACCCACAAAAATGTATTTTTTTGATTTTTCATCAAGCTTAGAACGAGAGTTTACTAAAGCATAAGCTATACAACCAAAAATGCGTAAGTGACTCACCTTGGGTTTGCGACCCTTCCATGCTTCAAATGGAGTTTGATTGTAGATGACCTTTGTTGGTAAAATATTGAGGATATACGCTGCTGTTGCCACGGCCTCTGCCCAAAATATCTTCGGAACACCTCTAGCATTCAACATGCTTCTTCCCATCTCAACAATCGTACAATTTTTCCTCTCTGGTGGTATCGTGGTGTTGGGTGGTAGTTTTTATTTTGGTTTAATTATTTTTTATTGGATTGGATTAATACTAAGTACATCCTCTTATTTTTCAATAATCTGACTTAAGATATTTTGCCTAGAAGTTCGCAAACTCCCTCTTTGTTGCGAGTAACTCGTAACTGAGGGAGTAAAAAGTTAATTTCAAAGAGAAATAATAAAAAAGTTATACAAGTGGGGGTACTAGGAGAGAGAAATAATAAATATTTGTGAAAGTGAGTTTAGTGGAGGGATAATTAATACTTCCTCCGTTTCTTTTTAGTTGACACGCTTCTTTACTCACGTTTATCAATGCACAAATTCAACCGTTAACATATTTAATTACCGATTATAAAAAATTATAAAAAGTAGGTATTTTGAAAATATATATCGTAACGAATCTAACAAGACCCCATATGACTATATTTTTCATTACGTATAAATCACAAAACACGGTCAAAGGAGTGTGTGTAAATAGTGCTAAAGTCAAAACGTGGCAACTAATAAAAAACGGAGGTAGTAAAATAATAGTGGGTTCATAACAAACAAAGAAGTGTTGCAATTGTTATGAAACGGATGTAAAAGGAAATTGTTCGTTTATTACGAAATGGAGAGTAGATTTTTTTATCATAAATAATTAAACCAAATTAGAAATGTTTATATTAGACTAGAAAAACTCATCATATCAGATAAAATATACTCCCTCCGTTATGTATTAATCACAATATTAGGATGTTCACAAAGTTTAAGACAATCTATAGCGGGTCTAAAAGAGATTTTTTTTATAGGGTAATGCTATATAAGAATTTAATATACTTACTTTTTTTATTATTAAGTTGGAAATTTATCAACAATTCACGAGTAAATCAATGCAATAAATGTTAATTTCATGTCTATTCTTTTCACTTTTAGCTCCCTTTATATGCAGCCCACATATATCTTTTTCCTTTTTTATAATCTAAAGTATTGTTAGTAGGAGAGAGAAATAATAAAAAAAAACTAGTATAAGTGGGGTTGATATGAAAGAAAAATAATAAAATATTTGTGAAAGTGGGTTAGTGGAAGAGATACATTATAAAATAATGGTGGGTTCTTTCCAAATATTGTTGCAATTAATATGAAACGAATGAAAAAAAAAATATTTTAATTAATACAAAAGGGAGGAAGGGGTTTTTACGAATATTTCACCTAATGCCTCTGAGTTATTTTTTTATTCACCGTATGCCCATGAAAAATTTCTAATTCACAATATACCCTTAAGTTTAACAAAAATGTCATCAAACGCCCTTAATGACTAACAACACTTAAGTTCGTTTGTCATTAGGGTTAATTATGCCATGTGGATGTTATTGGCTTTTAAATTAATTAATTAAATCTTATAAAAATAGATTAAAAAATTTTCCAAAAAAAAAAACCACCTCTAACCGCCACTGACGAGCCACCTTAGCCCGGCCATCTTCCCAAAATCGACATGGCGACACCCAGCCCAGCCTCACTCGTCACCGTCGCCTCCTCACCACGCCGGCGATGCCTTACCTTTAGCCTTGCGCTAGTGCTCGCTCGTTCCCCAAACCACCTTACCCCCTCCTTCCCGTTGAACCACAAAACCCCTTTTCCACCTTAGCGGAACATCAAACAACCACCCCAAAACCCGTTTTCCAGCAGCCCAAGTCTCATTCCCGACGTCGCCGCCGCCTACCTTAGCCAAAAACCACTAGCCCGAAACCGTTAAACCCCAAAATCGAAACCCTAAAAATCAAAATCTAGGGTTTCGATTTTGGGGTTTTGTATTTTGGGGTTTCGTTGAGGTGGTTCAGGGGATGGAGGTGGCAGCGAAAGTGGCGATTTGGGTTCACCGGCCCAAGGATGAGAGTGTGGGAGCCGGCGGTGGGGAGGGGAGAGATTTTCGAAATAGAGAGGAGGGGCGATTTTAGGTTTGGGGAATCAGTGGTTCAAGGTTCCAGCTGGTGGGGTGTCGAATTGCCGGTGGCGGTGGCATTGGCGCGGGGCCGGGGTTCAGGCGAAATCCGCGTCGGCAGGTACAGGGTGGCGGTCGGGGACTGGGCTGGTGGTTGGTGGATTTTTTATTTGTTTTATTTTTTGATAATTAATTAAATATTTATTTTAAAATTAAAATAATATAAATGGCAGCCAATCATAAACTGTCACGTGGCAAATTAAGCCTAAATGACTAGCGTAGTTAACGTCTGTTAGTCATTTGGGTATTTTTTGTAACATTTTTTGTAAGGAGCATAAGGTGAATTTGAAAAATTTCCAGGGACATTTGGTGAAATTTGCGGAGTTTTTAAATACTTCTTATTCTGTAATGACAAGAAGGCTTAGACAAGAATAGACTAGAAAAAGCTCTTATAGAGTCGGTCACTCATCCCACACTAGAAAAAGTTCTTAAATTGAAGAGAAGAAATCCTTGAGCCCTTGAGGTAATTCTCATCAAATTGCTTCAGACATCACCTACAGAAATTGACAGCATTTGGATATTTGGGATTGATGGCATTGGAGTCCACTTGTCAGTCAGGTTACTCATATTTTTTCATTTCTCTATGCATCTCTGTTTTTTTTTTTTTTTTTTTTTTTTTAAAATTCATCAAGTTCCTAACTTTCGTTATCATTCAGTTTCTGGTGTTTTATTTAAATTACTCATTACTACATTTCATCTCTAAGTATTAATTTGAATGATTGAACTCTTATTTTAATTCTGTGCTATTTGTATGTTGAGATTAGAATTGGGAGTAGATTTTACTCATTTTTTTACATGATTGAATAAAATGCAGATATTTTGGGAGAAAGGGTTGATTTTTTGGGGGGTTTAGGGTAACTTGTCACTAACTCTCTTTGATTTCTGACAAATTAGATGTGAATTGGATTTCAAATGGTCTGTAATTTGAATAGTTTTTCTGTATTGATATGAAATTTGATACATCGCTGAATTCAGCACTTTTCAATTGAACTTCGAAATCTTGTTTGTAAAAGCTATTGAAAAGTCTATAATTTGATTATTGTTGGTGAATTGCCCACTTGTCTTTTGATTTTGCAGAGCCAATTTCTTTTACAGGATACTTAAAATGATAGTTGGTAGTTTGGTACATTGAAATGATCTTTACACTTCTAACTAGGGTTGTTCTGGATTTAAAAATAAGATGATGGTCTTTAGTCTCTAGTAGGAGCCGAAAGGATTCTTGTGGTAATTGTTGAGGGTAAGCTGTTTAAGATTATTCTTAATAGTTGGTATCATATTCTCTGATTTCTGCATATAAGAATCGTGTATCGTGTAGAGACTAGAGAATGTACTGAAGCAAGGCTTGTTACCCGAAGTCATAGTTGGACTAGCTTACTGAGTGTTTACTTGCTATTCATGCATATCGGTGTTTCTGTTTATGGATGAGGGTATTTTGACTCTTTTGATGTCTCACATGTCTTTATGGATTGGCCTGTTAGCAATGGCAGAATAGGATGTATTTGTACTGCCCTACGGGTATGCCATGTGTAATGTGGGTGTGTATTTGTGACAATGATGCTTCCATATCTCAGAAATGGAATTTTGTAACAAAAGACGTCACTTTAAAGGGAAAACTATATGTTTGTACATCAATAAGTGGATGTACTTGAATCCGTAAGTGGTAAAGCACTCAATAATCCAAGACTTGGGCGTAAAATCTCTGTGCATCTGTTAGATTAGTGCCTCCTCAATGATTGGCCTGATTTATGTGGAGTTTATAGTGCGTATTAGTACTGTCAAGCTCTAAATTACAATATCAGTGATTTGCTACATGATTTCTTATGAAAAAGCAGCAGTTTAGCAATTTCTATTAGTATTTGATTTGCTGATATACTTGTTATTTATGTTGCAGGAAACAGCAAGCAGCTTTGCAAAGAGAGCAATTGTATCATCAGCAATTTGCCGCTTCAAGTAACAGAGTGTATACTAGAACACTTACCTTTTCATCATGTTGTGAGGATGAGCATCTTATCTAGTCATTGGAGGTATAAATGGGTTACGCTTCCTTATATAATACTTGACCAAAAATTCTTTGATTATGTCCTGAAGAGGTTTAAAAATACTAGAAGAATTTCTGAGGCTTCACAAGCATATTCAGATCATTAAAAATATTTTACATCGTCACATTGGCCCTATTGATAAATTTGTTCTTTGTATCCCCTCTTGGGTTCCATTGAAAGCAGACTAAACTCAATGATTACAATTTGTTTCTCGTCATGGCATCAAAGAATTTGCTCTGGTTAACAATAATCACGTTCTATAACCAAAGCTGCCTTCTTGTCTATATTCTTTTGTGGTCTTGACACAGTCGACACTCTACAATTGCGATGATCTAAATCTGCCTCCAACATTCAAAGGATTTCCTTGCCTTGTAAGGATGGAACTAAAGTTGCCCGGTAAAGAACTTGGAGCTTTAGAGGCACAGATGGTGGAAAATCTAATTTCCCTTTGCTCACGACTACAGCACCTTAAATTATGTATTGTTGGAAATATGGTTGACTTAACAATTTGTGCTCCAAAACTTCAAGCATTGGTTATGAAAGCCGAGATCTTTAGTCTATCCCTGAAAGCAACTAGAAACATAAAAAGTATAGAAGTGGATATGGTACTTTTGAAGGACGCTGGATTGAAGAGCAGCATGAGAGAATTTTTTGTCAACTTGATCAGTTGTCAGATGCTTGTTCTTAACAGAAATTTTTGGATACCCATGGTAAATACGATTTTAAAGACTTAATTAGCAGTTGATTTTGGAAAACAAATCAGTTTATTGCTTTTGTTTCCTTTGTCCTAATTTGTCGATTATTGTTCTGCAGTGGAATTGTAAATACTACTGTGATCTTGAACCTCTTGAATAGCTCGGAAAAGAATTGGAATCTATCTACAAACTCTGGAAGTACCATTGCATTTTAATTTCGCAGTCCCTTTTATCCTCTGCTTCTTTCAAAGCTCTCCTCACTTACGATGGCTATTTATCAATGTAAGTGTCTTCAATAGTTCATATATATCTCCTGACTCATGCTCACCTATCTTTTAACAGCTTACTTAAATACTTATCTTAAATCTTACTTGAGTTCTGAGTAAGCTTTACTCTCGTGTAAAACATTCATCAATCATCAGACTGCATCATTTGAGAAATGTTTTGGGAAGATTGTTCAGAATAAGGGAAACTTCACACTTCCCATCTTAAGTATGTTGAATTTGTCTTTAAGGCGAGTATAGAGTTAGAGCTGATAACACCTCTACTAGCATGTTCTCTAGATCTTAGGTTATGACTCATGATGATTGTGCTAAATGAGACGCTGAAAAAAAGCTCATAGCAGTGTCTTTATATATATATTAGAGGTGGTTATTGGACAGGGTAGCCCAATGATAACAGGTCAGGGTCAAGCTTATAGGGCTTTTAATGGACAGGGCTATTAATGGACAAGACCCTTATTGGGTAGGGTCAATATAGGGCCAACATGTTTTTCCAATTTAGTTGATAAAGAAAATACATAATATAAAAATAATCATATAGATTAATTTGTATTCATATGTATTTAATAATGGCTTTGTCCAATATTTATTTTAATTGATATTTTGTAGGCCCGTCCATTATCGACCTGCAACCCGCATTGGCCCGACCCTATAAAATGTGACCCTCTTTGACCCTGACCCGCAACCGACCCGCACCAACCCTGACCCGACCCGCCCAATAACCAGGTCTAATATATATATATAATGTCTTATTCCGTCCATATTTTATTACTTGCTCCATTTCCTTTTGGGAAACCTTTTACAATAGTTTACTAAAATTTTCTCTCTTAGTGGACCCCATACTATCTTATATTAATATTTTCATATTCTCTCTCTTCCCAATTAACATATTTTATTCTTCCACCAATCCTATTTCTTTCCTATTTATTACTTTCTACTATTTCTCCTAAAACTTTGTGTATGGAGAAATGGAACAAGTTATACATTACCATATATATTGGGAAAAAATGACTGCAACAACAACTATGATAAAGGTGTGTGTAGCAGCACAACCTTTTAAGGGTGCAATCTACAGCACAAACTATGTTATTGGGTGCACATATTAGCATAAATGACATTAATGATCTAAGACTCCATGAAAAAGGTGAAATCTTTATTATTTTATATAATTTTTTAAATATTATTTAAACGTATATGATTTTCCATCATGCATGACTAATTTAACCTTACCTTTTATTTATTTATTTTTATTTAAGCATTTCATAACCTCCACCATCTTATTAAGCGGATTCCTTCAAAAAAAAAATTGTGCTATTATTTTCCTTTGTTCGATTCTCCAATTACTTTTTCTAATATCGATCTCACATGATTGAATTGGTTTTCTTTCCCCTTCCGCTTAGTTAAATACTAAATTGATAAATTAAAAAAAAAAATTCATTTGAATACCTTTATTCTATAAGATTTTAGGATACATAGGCAACTTTCTAATACCAAACCCCATAAAATGATTTTAAATACTTAATTCAAAAAATAATTTTAGAATTGGATTTTAGGATATGCCAAATTGATTTTCTTGTTTTTGATGTACAACACTTAAATTGTGGAGGTTGAGAGAGAATAATTTAAAGGGAAAAAGTTAATTATAATGGAAGAGAAACAAAGTCAATCATCACATGAGATGTAAAAAAAAGTAATTGAAGAAAGAACGATAGAATATAATGGCGAAAACTTTTTGAAATAATTCAATTTAATGGTTACTTAATTACATGAGATGGATAATCAAGTAGAATGGAATTAAACAAAATATATTTAAACAAAAAAAGCATTAAAAATATTTAAGATTTCACTTTCATAAGAAATCTAAATTTTGCCAATGTCATTTATGTTGTTACGTGCATCCAAGTTCATAGTTTGTGATGTTGAGTGCACTCTTAAAAGGTTGTGCTGCTACATACACCTTTGTCATAGTTGGTGTTGTTGCGGCCAATTTTTCCCAATATAATGGTAATGTATAACTTGTTCCATTTCTCCATGCACAAAGTTTGAACCTGTGATCTTATCGTGTTGGCTCTTGATACCATGTTAAAGGTCATCTTTTGGTTGAACCACATGATCGGTTTATATACTATTGGGGTTCAAGTTCCAATACTTGCATTTTTGTTTTTTTTTTTTTTTTTATTTTTTTAATTTTTTCTTCTCTTACGACTTGCCTTATACAAAGTTTCTAGATCCATATTGGAACAGAGGTGCAAGGGTATTTTTTTGACCATTTAATGTTATTTAGCTCATTTTAAAATCTTAAATTGAGTAAAAAAAAAAAAAAAAAAAATCAAATGAGTACAATATTACTTTTGGGTGCACCTACCTCTCTATAGTGGCGGATCCACTAAGGCACAAGGGTAGCATGTAGCATGACATGCTATCACCGGAAAAAAAAAAAAAAAAAAAAGTTCAAAGAAACCGGTTATAACCGGTCTCTTAAAAGGCTGCCATAACAGTATAACACAATGAATTGTTTGCATGCTTCAATCAAAGAGACCTGTCATATAAAAACAGGTCTCTTTGGTTCTGATTTTACCTTTTTCTTTTTTTTTTTACAGTCTTTTTTATTTTATTTTTATTGAAGAAAATTAATACAAACTACAACACTTTTAGTTATATTTATGCATAGTTTTTTTTTTTTTGAAAGACTCTCATTCAAGGTTATTAAAAAATTATTAGTAATCTATGATTTTTATATTATAATTTTTTTTAGGAAATAAATATATTTAATTATATTTTAATTATTTTTTTAATCATCTTATATGATACCAAAGCTAACAAAAAATAAATAATGAAATGAGTAGCTTATTATTCTTAAAGACTCTATTTTTATTCCACTTTTAATTTCAATTCACATATTTATTTGGTAAGTAACCCATTTACTTAACCTTATGAACAGTAAATACGGATCAAAGTAAATACAAAATTATACTATTAAACATATGAAATGCTTTTTAATTTGATCATATTGATAAGTAGAATATAAACTATTTCATATTAAATGAAAATTTATATACCAAAATAAATTTTTTTTAAAGGTTAATTATTAAACGATAATATAGATATTTTTTCTATTTTTTTCCTTAATATTCCATGTTACCCCTAGGTAAAAATCCTAGATCCGCCACTGCCTCTATATGCACCATAGTGGAGTGCATTTAGGCGCATAGGGCCTATTTATTTTGCATGCACATAGGAGGGCAATGTGGGGATTTTCTTTTGATGTTTCTCTCTTTTAATGGTGCAGTGGTATATTTTTGTGTACTATTATACATGTATAATGTACCATTATAGTATTAGTTGTCTTAATAGTACATTTTTTAGTACTATATACATGTAGTAATACTTTTACCATCATGTTTTCCCCTAAAATACCTTCCACCTGGCGCATTTTCTACACAAAAATGTCATCCTATTTGTTTTCGAAGCGTATAGGCCCTATGCGTTAATACTTCTCTACCATAGTGTATTTAAAAGGAGTTGATAATTCTTCTATTTCTTTTTTCATGCAACACTTTTTATGTACTTTCCAAAATATTATTTTGATCATATATATCTTTGATTACAAATAACAAGATCACATGTGATATGACTATTTTTCCTAAATATTGAGTAGAAACCATCAAATTCGGTCAAACTGGAATATGTTAAACAATGAGAACGTTGAAGTGTTAGAAGTAAACGAAGTAGAGGAATTACTATACAGAAACTTAATTTTTCAAAGTTGTTCAAATCTGTAGGACATTCGAGAAAAAATATTTATGGATGACATTACTTAGCCTTGATTTTTATCTCAGCATTTGGTGAGGCTCGACGATATCTCATTGCCTCCACTAGTGAAAAGTCGTCTTTTACCACTCCACATATGTTGTGGTTTAGATGACAACTGAAGCAACACAGGATTATTTATGTGAATTAGCGGAAGAATACAATTAAAAGGGTGAAGTTAATTAAAAATTAAAAAAAAAAAAAAAAAAACCCATAGCTTGAGACTAAATGGCTGCGTTTTTTTATCAAACCGTTGTGCGAGTTACTGCTCCAAAATTCTTATTGTGAATTGTCATCTGTATATTTTTGCTATTGTGTATATTCATAATTGGGAGAGGTATTGGGTATTAGCTGATTAGTGATTTAGTGTATAATATAAGAAATTGATTATCTGTATTTTTTGCTATTATGTATATTCAAATAAATAGGCTTTTGGTATACGAGTACATGCTACAAGGGCATCTAGGACCACATATGTTTGAGTGGCATGAGCTTAGAGATCCTCCTCTCACAGTTTTGGATGTGGGCAGGGAAATTGAGTATCCACACAATTTGGCGGCAAAAAAGTTTCACAGAGATTTGAAACCTTCTAACATCTTTTTGGATGATGATGACATGAGGGCCAAGGTTGCAGATTTCGGTTTGGTAAAGAATGTTCATGATAGAACTGATTGGGCATTGGCTGGAAATTCGGCCACCTTGCACCTGAATATGCCGATAAACATCTGTTCATATATTCTTGGTGATTCTTCTTCATGTCATGCTATTTTAATATTGGCTAATAAGATATACTACACTGTATTTTATGAATTTTAAACTCCTCGTGAATTCCATTCTCTTGCTAGGGAAGTATATTTCTTAGTAGATTCCAAAAAAATCATATATCAGCTCTGATACAAAATTATGTGTAGGATTTTCTTGATGGCATGTTCTCTATTTTGCTAGCTATTACTGTAAATAATATAATTATGTTTGTCTGATTTGAACTGATTTGAAATGTACTCTTGTATTTGATTTTTGGGAATCTATGATTCCATTTGAATGCTAATTCGAAACTAATGAAACTAATGTTTAGGCTTCTTGGTTTGCTGATGGATGTTATGACTAAAATCATTAGCATTTAAATTATTGCTATCTATTTTATATCATATCACGTGATTGGTGGGGATATCATGTGCCTTAAGGGCATGCTTAGATTGGGGGTAATACATTAAGGGGGTAATAAAAGTCAAAATAAGCAAAATGAATGTGAAAATAGGGAAAAAGGAGATAGTGATGGTGTGATTGAAAGAAAATTATATATTGATGGTATGGTGTGAGGTGAAGAAAGAGGAATTAATACCCTCATTTTGGGGGTAATAATTACACTAAGGGGAGGATGGGTAACTATTACCCTCATTATGAGGATAATAATTCCTCCATCTATCTCTTTTCCTCATGGAACAACTACCAAAAAGTCATCGCCAACCTTCATTTAACATGTATCAGGATTGCATTTTTTGAATTACTAATAATATCACGAAAATTTCTAGTCGTCGGCCTTGACATCTTGTAATTTTCAGCATCCGCAAACGCATCTTCAGCATCAGGATAGATTAAACATCGACCACTCTCCAAAGCATCATACAACTCAATGATATACTCGATTCTCATTCTATCATTCCAAAAAATCACATTTCTGAAAACCATTGTATCATGTTTCAAATATCATATTCACATACTTGCATAATAATTCATGTTCAACCAACATCAATTCCAAGCATATAATCAATTAAACATGCTACTAATTCATCACTTCAATCATAATTCACAATCCTAACAAGAAGTTGGAGAACACCATTAGGATGATCCAAGCTCGAGGTCGCGATGTTAAGAGGCACCAAGAAGAGATGACAATGATGCCGTCATGGAGTGGCTTCAAAGGTTGAGGATGGTGCTTTACCAAGTTGATGACCTGTTTGATCTTGTCCTCACTGTCGACCGCCGGAAACAACATATTGAACTTAACAAACAACGTCGGGGAATGGGTAGGGGAGGGTCGCCGGTGCCGGGGGTTGGGGGATGGGAGAGGGAAGGTGGTCGCCGGCCGCCGACAAGTGGCTTGGTAGTGGCAGTGGGTAGGGGGATGGGTGTGTGCATTATAAACCGGACTCATGTGAAACGGTCTCACGCAAAACCTTCTGTATATTATTATATTAATTCCGAGCTATAACGAAAAAGATATGAATGAAATACCAAACTTCATCCAAATTTGACACCCTTTCTTTATTTCGGCCATATATTTTATTCTACAAAAGATTTTAATCTGATTTCAATTGGGTTGGAAAGTAGACTTCAAGAGCTTTCCAACGACATATTATTTGTTTTATTCCAATTTCTGGATCAAAATATATGATACTCCCTCCGTGTTTTAATAAGTGTTACACTTATCAAATGCGGCCGTGTTTTAATAAGTGTCACACTTCCTTTTTTGGCAAAAAAACTACATTAAAATATTATATCTCTCTCCTCTCATTGTCCCCACCCAAACCCACTACTTTTTTTTTTATAATATCTTTTCTCTCACATTTATTACTTTTAAATAAACTATTAACCCCACTATCTTTCTTTTACAATTTTTTAATACTTCACCTACCCCACTTACCTCTTATTTTATTGAAGTCAATTAATTTGCCTAAAACTACGTGCCGGTCAAACTGTAACACTTAAAAAACAACACGGAGGGAGTAAAAACAAAAACCGGAAAAAAAAAATTTGTTTTGTATCGAAAGGAGTTTTATTCCGATTCAAATTCCGACTAGTTTTCTGATCTTTTCGGTCGTTTTTCTCTATAAACAGGGACGATTTTCTCTGTTTCTATTCACCAACAACAATTATCAATCATCTTCTCTTTCTCTCTCTAAGCTAAAGCTAATTATTCTTTCTTTCTATCTTGATTTTTTTAAACCTTTTCCTAAACACACACCATATGTCATTTGCAAGACTCGAATACACCTAGCCAAGCTCGAAGTTGCCTTAGACCTCGACTTGAAAGGTTGATAGTTCTGAGGGTTTTGTCCCAAATCTATATTTGAATTAATATTATTTATTTGTTTAACTTAATATTTTGTTGAAGTTTACTTATGTATGTATTCTTTTAATACAAAGAGGTACAAGGCATCAAAGTGAGAAATTTAATTGCTCTATTCCTTTAGAAAGCATGCTTAGATTATTATTTTAATTATTAGTATCATGTTAGGATGCTTTTATTACTTTATAATATCATGTGTAGGATAAAAGCTTTGATTTTGCTGTTTAGTGACATGATAGGATTTGTTATTAATCATGTTAGTATCATGCCTAGGATTTTGCTAATATTATACTTTGAGAATATTATTATTATTATTATTATTATTATTATTATTATTATTATTATTATTATTATTATTGTTGTTGTTGTTGTTGTTGTTGTTGTTGTTGTTGTGTTGTGTCAAATTTTTCACCCATTTATTTTTGGTGTTGAGTCAAGAGTTAGTTTATTTATTTACTTACTCAAGTAAGTTAAGATTGAGTCAAGAAAGTGTATTAGTGCATCTTAAGTACCAAGGTAGTAATCGTACACTTTTGTGCACAAAACTAGGCAAGGAACCTTTATTAACGTCTCTGTAAATAAACAAAAAGACAAATTAAAAATCAACTAGACTTAAAATCAAAATCAAGTGTATGTAAATGTTATTCAACAGTGAACTTTTCATTTCTTTTCAATAATGAACTTTCGTTATAAACCAATCATGGAGTAATGGTCATTATCTAATAATAAAATTTTACAAAAATAAAGTGTATACTTTAATTAGCATACGTAGCATATATTATTTATATTGTCATTTAACATACAACATAAATAAATACAAGCTAGATCACCAAGGAAATATGAATATAAATAAATAAAATATGAATAATTCGTTTTACTCACCCAAGTAGATCACTATGATTAGTTGTAATCAACTAATCACCAAAGACTTTCAGTTCAGAATATACGGTAGTTGAACCCCTTGTCTTATATTGCCCTATGCTTTTGAAAAATTTGGACAACTCACTTGCATCAAACATCCAATCATGATGTGCTTCTAAAAAACCAAATCAAAAATGAATGAAAAAATAAATCAATCTTATATTATATTCTTGAATCTAAAAGAAAGAAAGATGTACTAATATGTGCCTCTTTTTTCATAATTAGTGAAAACAACTTTATTGTTTGCATCAATGTACATGTGCTCAGAATCTAGTATGAGCCTAAAAGTTTTTTGTCCTTGAATGTTACAACATTCTTGACAATACTTAACATAAGTTTTTTAAAACTCACACTAGCATACAAATGCGCATTGAAGGTAATGAAGGATTTGTTCGCTAACTTGAAGTCTGTGCGAACCTTTAGTGTTGGAAAAAACCAATTCGCATCAAATCAGCCAACTTTAATTGTATTACCAATTCGCATCAAATAATGTAAAACTATTCGTAAATTAACAAATAATGTAAAACTATTCGTTATTTAACAAATAACAAATAATTGGAGCAACTGCTTAGTTGAGATTAGAGTAGTTGATATTAGAGTAGTTGATATTAGAGCAAGGATTGACTCATTTATGAGACATGTATCGACACACCTTCCAACTCACAATTGTAAGTAAATTTTTACTTTTCATTTAATTATTGTTGTCAATATTAATTCTATTTAATTATAGATTTGTAATGATAGAATATATTTTTTCCTTCTATAATATAGGTAAGATGTCCACTTAAAGAAGTGCAACATATGTATCAATATGTTTTTCCTATACATATAATTGCTTTTGCAAAATTGCAAAATCAGATCCAGTTTGATGCTAAAAGCAATGTTCAGTCATTAGGAATGTTTAAGGAAGAAGATAAATGAAAGGGACCAAGGGAGAATATAATACTCCTTATTTTTATTATATTTTTATATATAAAAATTAATTATTTTATTTATTAAAATGATTTATTTCATTTTAAAAGAAATTATTTAATTAAATAAATTATAAGTGTATATAAATTAAATGAATCATGAATTGAAGCAGCAAAAGTATTTTCCATTAGGTCAATCCTATTAAAATAAGTGGACCAACTTATTGGGAATTTAAAGGCCCAATAAGTTGGCCCAAGTGAAAAGTTGAGGGGAAGTGGGAATTAGTAATGACAAAGTAGTAAATATGAGTTTTGTTTTAAAAAAGAGAGTATAAATACCTTAAAACATCAACATTTTTCCACTCAAGTTTCATAATTGTCAGATTCACAAAAAGTTTTAAAGGTTTTCTCTTTATTTTTTCTCTCCCTTTTCTCCTTATTTTTTCTTCTATTTTTCCCCTTCTTTCCCACGCCATTTTCTATACTCCTCCTTCTTTCTCCCTTACACTAGCCACCACCACCGGCAGCAGCAACAGCGCCGGCAACACCGCTGGTGTCCCTCTCCTTCTTTCTCCTCTTTTTCGGTTTGTGTATTATAAAAAAAAACTCTTTTTATTCCTAAAATTAATTCTATTGTTTTATTGTTTTAAAGGCATGATTTTTATTATGTTTTGGTATTGATTTTGGGATTTTGATGTTGTTAATTATTAATATAAATTTCAGATTTTTATTTAATCAAGAACCCCAAATTATGAACCCTAGAAATTGGAGATTTTGTATTATTGATTAGGGATTGATGCTAGGTTGTTGTTATTGACTAATTCATGGTTTAAACATGTTTTTGATGAGTTTAAATCACTCAATTTAATGTTGAAATTCAATTATACACACTACTCTTAAATTATTGAGTTAGGGTTTGATTATCCATAAAAGGGAAAAAGGTTTTAATGATTTAAAAATGGTTTCCTACTCTAAAAGTGATGTTTTATATTAAATAAGTATGCTGAAATTTTATTTAAGTCATGAAAACTAGGTCTTTTTGAAAGGATTTGAAGTACCCACTTAAAGAAAAGGTTTTCTTTTATCTCATTAAAAGCGGTTGATTAGTAAGGTTTAAGGAGTATTATAGTTGCTGGAAATTTGTTAGAATAGTGGATTAATTATAGTTATGTATTTTTATTTGTAGGAAGTTTCGAGCTAAGTGATTTCTAGCGAGTGTGGCCGATTTAAGGCAATATTCAAGGTCTGTATGTGCACAAGAATATTTGTGTATGCGTAGTATCACGTTAGGATTGTGAATTATGATTGAAGTGATGAATTAGTAGCATGTTTAATTGATTATATGCTTGGAATTGATGTTGGTTGAACATGAATTATTATGCAAGTATGTGAATATGATATTTGAAGCATGATACAATGGTTTTCAGAAATGTGATTTTTTGGAATGATAGAATGAGAATCGAGTATATCATTGAGTTGTATGATGCTTTGGAGAGTGGTCGATGTTTAATCTATCTTGATGCTAAAGATGCGTTTGCGGATGCTGAAAATTACAAGATGTCAAGGCCGACGACTAGAAATTTTCGTGATATTATTAGTAATTCAAAAAATGCAATCCTGATACATGTGCGAATGAAGGCTGGCGATGACTTTTTGGTTGGAGTCATCACATGTTAAATTAGTGGATCACGTAAAGTGTAAGAGGATACGCACCAAAACTCTTGGAACGTATATACCTTGAGTATGAACATATGAGGGGAGTTATGGGGTTTTATATTTAACCATAGCTTCTACAAGGGTACAGGACGATGTACTTTCTTTATTTAATCATTATTATGCGCTGGAATTCCATCACAAGGTGACACTAGTTGGTACTCGCTTGGTTAGCTCCCAAGTGAGGGGTCCCTTATTAATTTAAGAGATAGTTAAGGCAAGAAAACCCGTTTGATGCCTAATCCAAAGCTATTATTTAATAATTAATATTGCTAGTTATGAGTCAAAGGTAAGTTGAGTTGTGATTGTATGGCAAGCATATTTATTATTTTTATTGATGATAGGTTATTCATGATAGTGTGGTGCATATGTACTCAGCTTTTGCTTATTCGTACTTTTGTGTTTATGTTTGGCTTTCCTTTGGTTGTCCCTACTATGACCCATTCATATGCTGAGTAGAGGGTTAAAATAAAGAGAAAGTGACAGGTACTTGAAGCATGAAGAGTAGGGCTGCCAAAAGCCGACACGACACGATAACTCAACATGAACCCGACACGAAATAAATGGGTTTGGGTCAAGAATTCTCGACCCGTTTACATAATTGGCTCGACACAAACACAACACAAAATTAAACGGGCTAGGTTTGAGTTGAAATTTTCAACCCGAAACCGACACGCATAACCCGATTATATAAATGGATTGAACGACAACCCGTCAACCCGAACTCGACGCGCTTAATCTATTAATTAAGTAGTAAAAAAAACAATTTTTTTATTCAAAACTTGTAATTTTGTAAATTACCTTGACACCATGTATACATTTTGATAATTTTTGGCGGTTAATTTGGCGAAAACATTATAATTTTCATTTTGTAATTTAAAATTTAATTTGGTGGTTAATTTGAGACAGTTCTTATGTATGGTTGTATTGTTAAAACTATTAGCGTTAAGCCTTAATGGTATCTTTAGCTAAAACTACTAACTTTAAACTGTTGTAGTATCCTTAATGAATCAATGATGTATGCATTTTTATTTTTGAATTAAATATTAATTAATTTATTACATACTACATGGGTAAAAGGTTACCCAAGTAACCCGTTTAATAAGTGGGTTAGGTTTGGGTCAAGGGTTTTCAACCCGTTTAATAAATGGGTCAGGTTTGGGTAAAGGGTTTTTCAACTCATTAAACATCGACACGAACCCGACACGACACGACCCGTTTGACAGACCTAATGAAGAACATGATGGGAATGAGTGCCGAGAGTTATTTGTTATGCTTTCCTAATATTATATTTTGAATTATTGATGATGGACTAACTTTGTTATGTTTATTTAAGTTGGATTTTTGAAAAGGCCATGTTTGGATTGGTTCCAACTTGTGGATTAGTTATTTCTATTTTGTTTTGAGGTTGTGATCTGAACTCAAGTTTTATTTTGAAAATTGGTTTTTAATTTAGACTTCCGCTGTGTGACTTTGAAAATAGCTTTAGCCGTTATTACGGTGGCAATAATATTGTGAATATTTCCTTGAAAGAGTTTTATTTAGAGTAAAAAGAGTATTTTAAAATAAAGGAATTTCTAGGGTATTACAGAGAACAAAAAAGGTGGTTTAGCAAACTAGGTTAGGAAAGAATTTGTCAATTTTCATCTATTCTAATCCTTTTTATAATGGACTTGATGTGTGTTTGGGAGTAATATGTAATTGTCAAACCTTAGGAGTTAGTTGTGGTCAGTATTAGAACTTAACTAATTTCGGTTTGCTTATTTTGCTTCATTCAGATAATGAACGAGCTTCCTTTTTGCGCAATTCAGTCTATATGTGAAGTTGAATTATGCTTTTGAACATCAATGAGGATTAAATTTTGCATGAAATTAGTTAATAAGACTAGTATTATATAACTGAATTATTGCATTCTCTTATATGGATGATGCTTAATTGGGAAAATTTGACGGGAAAATTTCAATGAGGACTGGTTATGTGGCTCAAAAGTTCTCAATATGTAGCATTCACCCACCTTGTGACGATGGCGAAGAAGTTACCAATACTGTTAATGATACTGGCTATTAAATAAATAGGAAAAGGCGAAGTTCCTATGGAGATGATGAATAGATGGAAGATGAACCAATGGTGATAAGGAAGTGTTCAAACCATGTCATGTAACATTTATAAAACCAGTGGAGCAATTGGTTATTGATGGTTGTGGTTTTACCAGAAAAAGCTTATAGCTAGGCTTGAGTTCGATGACATGGTATGCAAAATAGTTTACATGATTTATACCTATAATTAACATTGCTTCAAACTCACTACGAAATTATAGTTCTGTGATTGCAGATTTGCAAGCAAGATAGTAATTTTCAAAAGAAGTGCAAGTGAAAAAGGTAGAAAATTTTCTTTAGGTGCGGAATACTTGCACACAAATGGTAAGGTTGCTTCATTTGACTGGTTCACTAACCGCAATTGTCAACTGTCTTAGGAATTAAATTTTGCTGGTTCATGATAGTCAATTCCTCGTTGGATAGAATGTATTGTAGTTGGTTGGCTCTCTTCCATTTTCATTGCAGGATCAGAGTTGTTAAGCCATTTAGTTTAATAGTTGTCATTTGCCAAGCTATAAATTATAAAGAATCAATCGATTGCACATTGGGAATGGTTTCATAGGCGGCAGTGGCATGTCTTAAATGGTTTTGTATCAGTGTAACTATGCTCTTTTGTGCACTAGGAAAATGAACATGGTGATAATCTGGGGTATTTGATCATTTTTTATGGTTTAAGAATGCTTATAAGGGAAGTCTGGTCTCTGTTTCTAGAACTAACTTAAGTGGTTGTTAGTTTTGGACTTGATGTGGAGTGTAATTTTTTTGGGTATGTAGGTCCACTTATGTGTCGTAACCCTTTTGATGGTATTTATAGACATGTAACTTTAGTTTTCAATAGACATATCTAACCATGTTCCTATCCTGCCGAAGTGTTGCTCCTTATGTTTGCTATTAACTTTTGATATCTGAGGAAGGCGGGGGTTGCGATTGTAAAAACTGCTTACCTAAAAAAACAAAACCATTGGTCTTGGATCTTGAGAGGTCTAAACTATTGGTTGGGTCTAGTAAGAGACTGGGGTTTATTGGAGTTCTGAACTCGACCAAATAGAACTATAGGGAAATCAACATGTGTCCTCTATCTGTGTGCGCAACTGACTATTAAATTTGTATGCTTCATGAGGATACATTGAAATAATAGTCTCTGCATTTCATTGTATCCAGGTTATAAAGTGTTGACAGGAAAATAGGCAAAGTTGTCATTAGGAAAGGATTGTAATGTGGAGGACTTGAGCGAGTATTACAGTTTATATGATAAGAGAAAAGCAATAAGTGCACTGAAGATCAATGTGTGCTACAAGATGATTTTAAAATTCTATTCTTAAACTGAAATTTGAATGCTTGGACATTGCTTATGGGCAGGCTGACCTTCATGAAGATTTCATCATGTGTTGTACAGTTTATGAAGAGATGACTAGTATGGATTTTTAACGGACTGTCACTAGTTGAGATGTGTTGAGGATAGCATGCTGGAAAGGGAATTAATGAAACCATTCTTGCAGGAGGTGATTTCATTTTATTTGTCTTTTATATCTGCTACAGATAGATAGCATAGTACATAAGCATGTAAGGTACAATTTCATATCTTTGGTAATTGTAACTTATCATCCCCTTGAAGAGACCTAGTTCATGTAGGCGATATATGTAAGTTATTGCTACACCTATCTTTACTTTTGGCCTTTAAAACATTTGAGGTGAAATGCAGGCTATTAAACTTGTGCCGAAATATGTCCCTAAAAATTTGATTTTTCATTATTAATTTTGTGTAGAAATATGCTCATTACATGATCCCATTTGAAAACTATTAACTCCATAGTTTTGGCAGCATTAAGACTTTCATTGCATCTACTATGGAAAGCCCACAGTTTTGGGGTTTAGACCAATTGACCAAGTATTTACCTATAATGTAGGAAAACAAAGGTTTTGTTTGCTTGGGAGTCGAAGTTATTTCCGTGGGAAATTAGGCTTCCTAGAAAGTGAAGTGTTGCTTGGTTGGTTGAAGGTGTAGGAAATTTGATTTTCTGAGAATTGAAGAAGAAGACATGCTTTTCTTTTATTGTAAATATAATGACGAGGAAGAAGAATAGCAACAAGTTGGTCGATCTATTCAAAATTAATAAAGTTGGAAAACATACAAGAGAATGCTAGATAGGTGCTGGTTATTTGTGTTTCTTTTTAAAATCATGCTAAGTTTTTGAATTACCTTACATTTTTGTTGCTTAGATCAGCCTAAAGTTTACCTTATTTTCCCTTAAATCAACTTGATTGGATGTCCCCATGCTATGGCTACTCATCAAATTTGATTACAGCTGTGATTGGATGTCTCTGATCTTATTAAACCTGTTTTTCATAGTAATTTGTTTGATCTTTTCATTTTTTTATGCTTTCGTTGCTCAATTGATGGAGTATTGATCTGTTTAATCTATTTTGCAGCATCTATTTTTTCATGGGGTGGTTGGAAATATGTTGCAGCATCTACATTTTCCAATCTGGTTATTTTTTATTTTCTTTTGAGGAGGCCCCCATTACTCTTCATGAGAAACAAACTTTATTTCTCTAGTGGCAATTTCGAAATTTTTTCCAACTTTTGACCCTACTGGGATGCTGACTGGCTCTACGTGGGGACATTCTTACCTAGCAAGTGCTGCTTAGTTGACAAACGTTTTCTTTTTTTTTTTTCTGTCGTTAAAACATAACAAACGCTTTCTGGGACCACGTAGTAAACCCAGCTAACAACAGCTAACAAAATATGACAAAAGATAACAAAAGGTGTTGCTATCAATGGCGAGATAACATTATTCAAATTCTTGAAGGTGAATCCAGCTCTAGGTTAGCTGCTGCTTTGAGGGCTTTGAGAAGATTTCCAGACTTAAATCTCTGTTGGTGGAAGTGGAGGTTAGTCAAGTTGTTTAATGTTTTTCATTTTTGAATTGCGCAGTATATCTTATCTAGGGTTTGTCGTTTGTGTGTTATTATTGTTGCGAGTTGCGAAATAGCAAATTTTTGTAATTCAACTTTAAATTTTGGTTCATTGCGATGTTTATATCGATTGTGTTTTGTTATTATCGATACTTAAACTTTGGTTTGATTTGTATGTAAAATTGGGAAAAAAAGTGCTGCTATGAAATTGTGGTTTTGATCGGGAAAAAATGAATTGTTTATGAGTGTGAAAATTGAATTGCTGAAATGGAGTTTGAGTTGTTGAAGATTGTATTTTGCTGAATTGGAGTTTGAGTTGTTGAAGATTGTATGTTTCTGAAAATTGAATTTGGTTTCGAATGGGGGGAAGACTGTGAAGATAGTGTTGCTCAAAATTGAATTGGTATGTGCAGTACTTATAATCTGAATTTGGTTAACATGTTAAGTTTGCTGTTGTTTCAGTTGGAATTTTCGTTTGATATTTGCTATTGTTGAAGTTGTAGTTTCCTTTTTGTAGAATCTGCTTGTTTCTGTTTTGTGTCATTTTTTCAATTGAACCTGTTACAATGGTAGAAATTGATTGTTAAGGTTATTGTTGTTCCAGTTGCAATATTATAAGGTTGTTTGAGGGCAATTTTTATATACTCTGTCAGAATGTGAACCAAATGAATTTGTTCAATGGCTGAAATAAATTAGTAAATTATTAAGTTGATATTTGTTGAATTTAAGTTGGAATCTGAATTATGTTGTTTTGTTGTGTGAGAAGGAATTAGGGGACTGGTTTTTTTGACACAGAAATGGAACCGGTTACAAGGGGCAGTGAGGGTGGTGTTGTTGATCGTGGCAGCGGGGTTAAGTTTAGGAGTTGTATGGACGTGGAGGTTGAAGATGTGGTGGATGTTGAAGATGTGGAGGAGGGTGAAGATATAGATGAAGATAGTGTTGAACCAGTTTCTGTTATGTACTTATCCCCCATGAAAACAATTCACACGACACACACGGTTGTTGGTAGCAACCAAATGACTATACTCACTGTTGAAGGGCCTAAGGTTGGGATGGTATTTCGGTCTTGGGAAGAAATTGAAGCCTACTATAAGGAGTATGCTGAGCAGAAGGGGTTTGGGGTGACAAGGGTGCAGGGTGTAAATTGTAAGAAGGACAAGACTAAGAGAATTGCTACCACGTGAAAGTGTGAGTGTTGGGGAAGACCCGACATGAGGGCTATGAGGGAAGCTAAAAAGAGGGCAAAGGCAATGGGAGTTGGAGGTACAGGTGGATTAGTAGAAGGTGTTGTATGTGAGGATGAGTTAAGTCGTGCGAAGAGGACTCTAAAAAGTGTGAATGTTTGGCCCGAATTTATGCTAGTATTAATGAAGATGGTGCTTGGGAATTGAAGACCGTGCACTTAGAGCATAATCACTTGATAGATCCAGCTCAAGTGAAGCTTGTCAAAGACTATCGCAGGAAGCACGTCACCTCAAAGGTGAAGAAGCGCTTGATGGATTACTATGAGCAAGGTGTACCGATTTCTCAAATACACGGGTGCATGGCAACCGAGCGAAACGGAGTTGAGAACATGCCGTTCACTGTGAAAGATTTACAACATGAGGTCTATAAGGCTAGGCGGTTGAAGATGGTTGGCGGTGATGCGGTGGCAATGATGGAGTTTTTTTTGGAAAAATGCAATCCAATAACCAAAATTTTTTCCATGCACAACGTTTGGATGAGGTGGGGAGGCTTAAGGATGTGTTGTGGGTGGATGCTAGAAGTAGAGTATCCTATGAAGACTTCGGTGATGTGGTTTGTTTCGACACAACCTACCTTACGAATGAGTACGAGTTCCCTTTTGCTAACTTCGTGGGTGTGAACCATCATGGGCAAACGTTATTGTTGGGGTGTGCACTTATTTCAAATGAAGATTGTGATACTTTTGAATGGGTATTCCGACAGTGGGTAGCATGCATAAACAACCGGGCTCCTCAATCGATTTTGACTGACCAAGCAGCAGCCATGCGGAGGCCCCTTGCAGAAGTCATGCCAAACACTATTCATCGTTGGTGCATATGACATATTATGAGCAAGATCCCTGACAAACTTGGCAAATGTTCACGGTAAGATTTTTTATTAACCTTATGTAATAATATAGATATGTTTTTGTTGCGTGTGTATTTTGCTTGAACGTTCTGCCTGATTGCAAATTCACATATTTTCATTCACATTGTCTGACTCTGATTTGTTTATATTCGTTGTTATTGTTGACATGTTGTGTTCTTGCTTTAGTACAGTTGACCCCCCCACCCCAACTCTCTTGATTTGTATTTCCTGAATTCTATAGCTTGATTTGTATTCTCTGTTTTTTTTTTTTCGTGTCCTTTTTTTTTTTCTGGATATTTATTTTCTGTTTTTAAATCCTTTTTCCTATTTGTCTGGATATTTTTTCCTGGTTATTTATTTTTTGCTAAATTATAGTTGATCCCCCCCACCCCTCCTCTTATGTGCTATTGATTAAGTACAGTTGACCCCCCCACCCCACCACCTCTCTAATATGTATTTCCTTACTTGTATTTTCTGATTTATATTTTCTGATTATTTCCTTATCTTGATTTAGTACAGTTAACCCCTCCACCCCAACTCTCTTGATTTGCATTTCCTGAATTGTATAGCTTGATTTGTATTCTCTGTTTTTTTTTTCTGTTATGTTTTTTCTGGATATTTATTTTCAGTTTTTAAATCCTTTTTCCTGATTTGTCTGGATATTTTTTCCTGGTTATTTATTTCCTGCTAAATTACAGTTGATCCCCCCTACCCCACCTCTTATGTGTTAATGATTAAGTACAGTTGCTCTCTGATATGTATTTCCTTTCCTGTATTTTCTGATTTATAATTTTTGATTATTTTATTTGTTCTGTTTTTTTTCCCTAAAATTTGTTTCTGTATTCTATTTTTTTTTTCTGATTTACAGTTGACCCCCACTCCACCTCTGATGTGTTCTCTTGATATAGCCATTAATTGACGCACTTGTGTCTTTTATTGTTTTAAAGTGGTTGTGTGTGCCTTGCACATGGTAGATATTTTGGCCTTATTCTGTTTCTTAATGTTATGTTCTTTAGTTACCAAGAATTTGTTAACCCTTTGAAAGAGGTGGTGTATGAGAGTTTTACCCTGGACGAGTTCCATAATCGATGGGCAGAACTTATATTTGAGTATAATTTGGAGAACAATGAATGGCTTCAAAGCCTTCACAAAGAGAGTTTTATGTGGGTGCCGGCTTACACGAAGGATTTCTTTTGGGCTGGTATGAAGACCACTCAAAGGGTAGAGAGTATACATCGGTTTTTTGATGGGTATGTTAATCGTAAAACCAAACTGCATGAGTTCCCTCAAAAGTATTGCATGGCATTAGATAAACGGATTCAAGATGAGGTGAGTGCAGATGACTGTTGCTCGAAGTATCTAAGAAGATTAGTAAGTGGGTTTAAGGTTGAAAAAATCTTTCAAAAATTATACACGGACAGCAAGTTCCAAGAAGTTCAAAAAGAGTGTTCAAGGTTGATGTACTGTAGCGTTCGAGGGGAGACGGTTATTTCTGAAACCCTAATTCAGTATTTGGTGGTTGATCGTGTATGGATTGTACCTCCCGGTGCTAGTGAGGATGTAATGACAGATAGGCGAAGAATATTGAATGTTTCGTACTATCCAATCACTAAGGAGGTGCAATGTGAATGTAGGATGTTCGAGACTCATGGTATACTTTGCAAACACTCCATCAGGATCCGTGATGAAAATGAGGTAGATGATCTCCCGGAAAAGTACATTGTACCACGTTGGCGGAAGGACATAGCCCGGAAGCACATAAGGGTGAAGGTTGCCAACCATGATCCTTGCGACACGGACCATGTTAAGAGATTTGACATGATGATGAAAAAATTTGAGCCTTTATGTGAAGCTGCCGCAATGGTGAACGATGAAACGACCCAAATGGTCATTGAAGCACTCTCGAAACTTCAAGCAGTTGTTAACGAGAGTGGGAACAAGAAGCGTCAGGAAAATGGGAGGAAGTGTTGTCTTCTGGGATCCTACTAGAGTCAATGCAATTGTCATGGTCGCAGAATCTGAAACAATTGAGCTTCGAATGGTGGGATCTGTCGCTGCAAATGAGGTGGAGTAGTTGGTTATTTGTTTCATAGTCACGTATTCATGAATGCATTACTCTAGTAATTCTAATTGTCATTTCAAATGTGTTTAATGAACAGGTTTAGCTGGAGTGTGTGGGTATGCTGCAGTTACTTAGAGAGATCAGCTACAACTGCTATTTATGTGCTAGAGTATGATTTATGTGCTGCAATATTATGTTTGTAATATTTAATTAGTATAGGAGACTTGTAGTTCAATGTCTGTAATATTTAATGAGTATGCAAAACGTGGAGTTTTATGTGTGTAATATTTAATTACTATGGGAGACTTGGGGGATTTTAATGTCTAATATATGACTGAGACTTAATTACTATGAGAGACTTGGACTATAATTCTTATATTCCAACTTCAAAAAGTTTTCAAAACCAAATAGAATTGGACTACACCTTACATTTTAAATTCCAACATCAAAAAGTTTTCAAAACCAAAAAGATTTGGACTACACCTTACAATTTACAGCCCAATTATTGAAAACAATTGAAAACATGAAATAAAATAGGCCCAACAGTTTAAATCAATTTATTGAAATACAATTGAAAAAATGAAATAAAGATAGGCCCAAAAGTTTAAATCAATTTATTGAAAAACAATTGAAAACTAAAATATAAATAGGCCCAACAGTTTCAATCATTTTATTAAAATCCAAAACAAATGGCAACTAAATTATTTTTTTCAATTACTACTACAACAAAATATAGTGTCCAATAGATGAATCAACAAGATAATTACAAAAAAATTAACGAAGCTAAAGTCTAAAACGGCTAATACAAGCATCCATGATCAGGCCATTCATTATGCAGTACGGCCCCTCCTTTGCCTAATCCGTAAGCTCATTGTTTCTGCCGATGCCAACAGCTGAACAAAAAAAAATATTAGTAAAGACATCAACCATACACATACACCAGAAAACATAAATGAGGAATGCTACCAATACTTACATTCATATCATCTTTGGGTCCAACACTATCCCTAGCATCCCTTGGGTGCTGTTCCCCATAAGCTACATCCAACACCTACTTGGAAAAAAATAAATGTTAGGGGTAGCCACAAAAAAAATATGAGGAAACAAGTAAATAATATTGTTACCCCTAACATCCCAAAGTCCCCGGAAATGAGTTTGTCTAACTTCAAAGCTGTTCGAATATACTGAATATTCCAGGCTTTCAGTCTTGGGAAGACATCCCAATCAACTGCCTCCTTATCTAAGCGATCCAAGTAATATATCTGTGAAAAAACATATTCAAAAAATTATTATCATCGAAGCAACACATCAAGTTAAATACAATCTTCACCAAAGCAAAACAATTGGTAAACCCGTACCACTACAAATAAAGAACAACCACCACATCCACTAGTAAAACCATTAGCATAGAAACGTCGACCAAAGCTAGAAACACTTCCCATTAGTTTCTTCAAAACTACAACACACCAATCATACTCAATTGCATTCATACCATAACCAATTGCAGGTATAAGATCAGCCGCAAGGCGAGGAGATTGAGTAGGGCATAATACCATCTCTAAAGCGACTATTAGAAACAATGTCTTGAATTCCTCTTCCTCAGAGGGGTCAAAGTAGCCCTCTAACCGATCCATCATTGTCGTGATCAATGGTATCCCTACGGACGTGTACACACGGCCGCATTGTCCTATTGACTCCCATGACTTCCCGTACTTCATCAAAATTGTTTGAACCTTTTCACGATGTTGTGAACTCATGGATTTATTGGACGGAACAGTCCTCAAACCCATTGGTATTCCTAGAACCCAACAAATTTGTTTCTTAGATAACCTAAATTCACAACCATCGGGAGTTATCAAAATCTTATTAATAGGATCTATACGAGTCATAAGCCAATATGCTAGTTGCCTTGGAAGTTGCATATCAAACGCAAGCTGCAATAGACCCCCGAAACCCATTTCAAACACCCACCGTTTTCTTCTATCATCAAATTTCTGACAAATACGCCTAAATGACTCAACACGGCAACTCATGTTAGGTGGCTGTCAAATGAGAACACACATAAGCACCAGCCTAATAAAATGAAACCCAACAGTTATCAACTCAAGCACAAATAGCTTACCCTCCCGGTACCCTTGGAAAGTTGAGCCATCACTTGTGCTCTAGCTTTCACACATCCTCCAAATGTTAAACTATCATCCTAAAAAACAAAAACATAAACAAAAACAATACTCTGATTACTACACAATACCTCTGTTTTCTCAAAGACCCAATTCATTTCAAATTAACAAACCTACATAAAATGGAAGTACCATTATTCTCTAATACAACAACCAAAATGCAAATAGCAATAGGGTACAAGACAAGTAACATCTAACCTTAAACATGGCAGGGTCCAATTGTATTGTTTTCCGCCTCCCTTTAGATACTTCCTGCAATGAATTAAGTTGTAACATTCAAAAGGGCAATCTTATACATAAATCCCAATTGTAATAAACCTCCATTACCTTTTTCTTCTGGACCTGACCATCCTGCTCCTCTTCACCAACCTACAACAAAGCCAACTAAGTACACCAACTCTAAAGCAAATCTGAACACAATGAACAACAAACATACCAATTTCTCTTCCACGTCAAAACATGAACGTCTACGCTTACAATTGCCTTCAGACATTCACACAATCCTGGACATCGCAACGATATTAATTCATCTATATTACTTTCCCAAAAACATAACAAACCACTACATATTTCACTAATTAGAATCAGTAATTCATAAATTCAATTGAACAAATAATCATATTATACAATTCAATCGACGAAATAATGATACCCTAGATACCTTTCTAATGGGTACAAGTCATATACCCAAATTCAAGAAAATCGAATGTAAAAAGCCAAATAGGTTAAGAGTATTGAAATCGCAAAAAGAAAAGTTACTTGACTCCGATACAGTAGCCAAATTTTCTTCAGATCGAACAACAGCTTGCGAAGAACTCTTCACCACCAGCCTCTTGAAAAACTTCGTCCAGTGACCTAACTCAACCAGAGTGTAGTGCAGATTTACTTGTGTTTGGTTTTACCGTGGTAACTCTTAGCAGGATAAACATTAACTCCGTCAAATGTTGCTGTTATCCCAAATGTAAAGCTGGACATCAAACAACCAGGCATGACAAACACGTGGTATTAAATAACACAACTCATACCCCGGATATTACGATAATGCCCCGAAGAGAAACATTCTTTGTTTCTCATGAAGAGTAACAGGGAATTACCGCTACAACACCACCTCTAATTACTTTTCCTTTTTCAAGTTTGACTTTTATTAACCCCTTAAAGTATTACCCCCAATCTAAGCATGCTCTAAGTGTTTTTTTTTTTTTTTTTTTTTTTTTTTTTTTAAACCGAAGGGAACTTATATTGTTTAAAAAACACCTAGAAAATTGCATCAGAGTGATGCTAATAAAATGGAACTTCATGGTGCTTAGAGTTAGAAAATTAGCCAGCATAAAGCCCAAGGGCTGTAACCCAGTCCCTTTCAGTAGGCAATACATAAAAGCAAAATAAGTAAAAAGTACTAGGCAAACTAGAAAAACTACGACGAGCATTAGTGAGAAAATGGAAGTCAGTTTGTAACTTGAAGCAGCATTTATTAGAAGGGATCATTCTGCAGTTGACATGTTGAGACAATACCGCAACTCTTTCAAGTTGGTGGGGAAGAGTAGTGTAAAACCACTCCATCATGCGATTTTTCTCTGCCAATGGATGCTAATCCATGAGCAATCTTGTTTGCTGATCTTTTGACATGAAGAATAGTGATAGACCATTGATTTTGTAGAAGATCAGCAACATCTTTTATAATTGCTGCAAGTTGATGGTCCATATATGCTTCTAGGTTCTCAAGCATATAGCATAGGGCTTGTGCATCGGTTTCTAAGATAACAAATTTGATTTCTTTATTCCAAGCAAGAGCAAGACCTTCTCTGATTGCAATTAGTTCGGCAGAAGCAGCTCCAAGAGTCTTGATTTTGGTTGTAAATCTCAGCTGCCGGTTGCTGTTCTCACCTCTAATTATGCCTCTAGCACCTGCATTGTCAGTTGCCAACCAAGAGCCATCGGTGTTAATTTTAAAATACCCCCTTTGGGGAGGAGCCTAAGTTCGATGGCATGCTGCTAGACGAGGGAGCATCCTTATCCACTTGTTAGAGCTTTAGATTGCAAGAAAAATCGGCATTGAACTTGTTAAAGGTAGAGTAAATTGAAGTTTCTAAACTTTCAAAAACCTGTTTGTTTCTAGCTAACGAGAGATGCCACATAGCAGTACTAAACAAAATTTTCCAGAAACCTTCCTGTTTGAAATTAAAATCTATCCAATTTTCAAAGTTGGTGTTAAAAAAGGATTGCATGTTCATATTAAGGTGCACTACAAAAATTCGGTCAATTTGCAATCGTTTCTCTACGACCGTCATAAACACGATCGCAAAATATATAAAACCTGCGATAGATTTTTACACCGTTTCAATATTGTGACTGTTTTCAAAGCGGTCGCAAATTTGCGCCGTTTTTGGGTTATAAAATGGTCGCAAAGATATTTAAATATTTTTTTAAAATAAAATACATGTGAAAAGTAATTCAAAATTAAATTCATTCTATTGCGACTGTTATTAGCGGTCGCAAAAGTGCTTTTATTTTTAAAAAAAATCACATAACTAATATATAAAGCTAAATTTTTAGCCAGGCCAGGAAGCAGAGATACTTGGCGTTCGAACTTTTTGCCAACGACAAATAAGCTTAAATATGACACTTATGACATTAGATAAGCAAATTTAAGATAAATTTTTAAGGATAAGAATTTATTTTAGAGTTTGATTTATGCTAGGACTTTTAATATTTCATATGTATAAAATAGATGAGTAATATAAGATAGATTTTTTAGTATAAAAAATTTATTTTAGAGTTTTACCTTTGATAGGACTTTCAATATTCCATATGTATAAAATAGATTATAACATTCAAAAAAATATGTTAATTTTATATCCATTTATGATATATTTTAATCAACTAAAACGAGACATTAAAATTTTAGATTTCAACTTTTTGTCAAGTGTCCGTCAAGTAGACAGCTAATAACAATTAGATGACATATACAGGATTTGAGTGGGGACAATAGAAGGAGATATAATTTATCATATACACATACAACACTGGGGCATTTTGGTCTTTTATGAGAAATTTAAATTTTAATGGTATATTTTGTGTACCATAAAAAACATATATAGTAATCCTTCCATCCTTTTATTTTATGTCTATTTCTCATTTTAATGGTAGAAATAATTGAGAATTGGTGTTAAAGTACAAAAAAGAAAAAGGATGAAAAATCATAAAAAAGACAATAATATTGTAAAAAAGTACAACCTATAAATAAAAACAAACATTTAATTTTGATGACCCAAAAAAGGAATACAGACATGTAATAAAAGGATGGAGTACCATTGAATTGAAGCCTTAATACCACATTAGTATTATGGAAATTTATCATGTTTAAAAATCTTTATTTGAAGTACTATATTAGAAAAATGTAAATTTAAATGGTAATAATTAATTTGATATATGATAGCTAGCTAAATAGAACGCCGATGATCCAGAAGTCCAGGATTTTTTGGAATCCCTCTTAGAAATTAAGACTTCAATGGTACTATGGTGTGTAGCTAGACACTTAGAAAATGCGGGTTGATGTCGTTTGTAAATCCCAAAACTGCTAATGGTTATACATATTTTTTATTTAATAATATTATTAAGTGATCATTAACTCATGTACAGTATTAATTAAAATAATAACTATTAATAAAATTTGTAAAATCACATAAAACTACTTCATAAATATAATTATTCAGTGATAATTAATTCATTCGTATTACAATGAAATAACAAACAAATATCTTAGGAATTATACTATTGTTTTTCTTTCCTACGGTGTATAATTATATAATATATATATTGCTTTTGAATTAATCAAGGGTATGCTATGTCAAAGTATCATAAATCAAACGTGATAATTAGCCTTTTATATGATGATTTGTATCAAAGTGTTAAATTTATATGTGGCATTCGGGATAAAAACATAATCAACAACCCAGCCCGGGCACAAAACTAGTAAAGGTATAAAACTATAAAAGAGTTGCACTCTAACCCTAATTTGTCGAAGAGCCACTCTTACTCTTTCTCTCTCTTCTCACGCTTCTCTCCTCTTCTCCTCTCTTTCTCTTTCTCTCTCTTCTCACGCTTCTCTCCTCTTCTCCTCTCTTTCTCTTTCCTCCCTACACCGAAAATTCACCTCTTTTCTTCATCTTCTCTTTCCTCTTCTCCGGCAACTTCGATGGTTATAAGGAGTCCGGCAATGTCGGTGGTGTTGGCGAGTCGGGGTTCGTTTTACTCTTGGTTCAATGCGTAGGTGATGGTGTAAACAAGTTAACGGTTTTTAAGGTCGAATTTGACCATGAAAACTCTAGATCTAGACTTTTCATGGTTGAATGTGGCCTTATCAAACCAAATTTGAGGTTAAATTTGAAGTTTAAGGTAAGTTTACGTGTTTTTGGTTTATTTTTTGTTTCGTTTTTGGTTTGATTTTTGTTTCGTTTTTAGTTGATTTTTGTTGTTTTTTTTTGCCTAGTTTTTTTAGTGGGTTTGATTTTCGTTTCGTTTTTGGTTGATTGTTTTTTGCCTGGTTTGTTTTAGTGGGTTTGATTTTCATTTCTTTTTGGGTTTGATATTGTTTTCGTTGATTTTTAGGTTTGATTTTCGGATAATTTTGTGGTTTAATTTTCATTAATTTTTGGGTTTGATTTTCGAGGTGAAATTGTTTGATTTTTGTTATTTTTGGATTTGATTTTCGTTAATTTTAGTTGGTTTAAATTTGTTTGATTTTCGTATTCGAATTTTCGTTAACTTGGTTTAGGGGTGGCTTTTGTGGTGGCTGATTGGGATTTTCACGGCAAAAGGATGTGAATCCGTGGTGGCTGGGTGAGATTTATGGTGTGGGCTGGAGTTTTCGTGGTGGCTGGTGGTGTTTTCCAGGTGACTGCGTGGTGTATTCGGGGTGGTTACGTTGGTGGTATTTAGGGTGTGAAGTGGTGGTGGGTAACGGTGGTTTGGGTGGGTAGTGTTGGTGGGGTTGGCTGTGAAATACAGGAAGTTGGTGTTATTTTTTAAAACTTTTAGCGACCGCTTATTTGCGAATTTTCATATTTGTGATTGCTGCTTAAATCGGTCGCAATGATTAATATTTGCGACTGTTTTCCATATGGTCGTTGAAAATACTACCTCTGTTAACTGTTATTTGCAACAAAAGGGGGTAGCAGTGTAGCACAAAAACCTAGGTAAAACTTTTAAAGCATGATTATTGAAAAATAAGGGCACTTGGTTGAGTATTATTAATTCTACCTAAAAAAAAAACAATTAAACAAAAACCAAATCCACTGACACCCAGAATCACTAAACCCAAACCACCACCAAAACCACCGACAACCACTAAAACTAGGGGTGAAAGTTTGATTTTCGATTTTGTTTTTTGCCCAAACCGAAACCGAACCACCATATTTTGGTTTCTTGATTTTGCAAACCAAATCGCACCTTTTTAGCTTAGAAACCGAACCAAACCAAACCACCAAATTTCAGTTTTTTTTTTTAAAAAAACCAAACCAAACCGCACCGAATTTTCCTATCAAGCATCATAAACATCAAAATTTGCAAAAAAACCGAACCAAACCACACCAATCAAAATCGAACCAAACCAAACCAATCCGTAGAAACATAATTAAACAAGTTTTAACCTTATTTCACCACCCCTAATCCAGATCCGCACCCACCACAATCCACGACGACCCACAACCCACCTTATTTCACCACCCTTTTTCTTTTCCACGGTTCCACCCAAACCCTAACTCTAGATCGACCCAAAAGGGCAAAACAACCTATCACCACCGTAATTCAATCACACACCACCATAAAAAAAAATAGGAAAAAAAAACTCAAACCAAATTAAAAGAAAGAAAAAGAGGACATACCTCACACTCCACCGAAAAAATGTCAAATTTGGGTTTTAAAGGTCTATAGAGTTTTCGTGGTCGAATTTGACATGCAAAACCTTTAGTTGAGGGTGTTTGAAATCAAAACCTCGAATTTAGTTGATGGTGTTCGTTAATGGTGAAGCGAGCTAGTGGCGAGGAGAAAGACAAGAAAGAGGAAAAGAAAAGAGGAGATCGAAGAGGAGAAAGAAAGAGCAAAGAAGAGAAGAGGAAAGGAGAGAGAAAGAGGCTGAAAGAAAGATTTGGATTTTTTTTTCTTTATATACATAGAGTTGGGCTAGGTTTTTTCGGGTTGGGCCAAAAATTCAGTTTGGTTTTTCATTTTTTCGAAACCGAAGCCGAACCATATAATTTCGATTTCTTGATTTTGCAAACCGAAACCGAACCACTTTCAAAAAAAGTCGAACCATATTTGTTATTCGGTTTGGTTTTCGATTCGGCTTTAAACTGAGTTTGTTTCACCCCTAACCAAAACCACCGACACTCAGAACCCAAAACCACCGAAATCCAACCACGAACCCAGCCAAAACCACCAAAACTTAACCACGAACCTATCAAACCACCTACGAACCCAGCCAAAACCACAAAAAGCCAACCAAACCCAGCAAACAACCACGAACCAAGCCAAAACCCAGAAACGACCACCGAACCCAGCCAAAACCTAGAAAATCCACCCAAAACCGACGAACCACCACCCACAACTCACTGAAAGTCACCCACAAACCACCAAAATCCACCCAAGAATCACCGAAACCCACCCATGAACCACAAAAACCACCCACAAACAACAACTACCACCAGATCTACCGAATCCACCCACAAACCACCAATATCCATCCACAAACTAAGATCAGAGATGACGACGAAGAAGATGATGAGAGATAAGAAGGAAGAAGATGAGAGATGATGATCAATTCTGAAGATCGAAGAAGATGATAAATGAAGATGGAAGAAAGAGATGGTGGGGAGATGGAATCAGGGATTAATCTAATTTTTTGGTGAAAAAGCTTAGATGATTAAGTTAGATTAGAATTATAATGATTTGTAATTATGTGTAGTATTATGTGTTAATAATTTTTAAATGAGGGTATTTTGGTCATTTTACCAGAAAAGTTACTATATTAGAAAAGAAATAGTTTTGCTGCAAATATTAGGTAGCACGCACCTTATTTTGGTAAATGTTGCAAATAACTGTTAACGGATATAGTAATAAAAACGGTCGCAAAAAATCTGCGACCGTCAACCGGTGGTAATAATGTTTTTTGGAGACCATGTGAATAACAACCACCATGTTACGACCATTGACGGTCGTAATTATTTTCAGCGACTGTCACAGGCGGTCGCAATTTGGCCGAATTTTAGTAGTGGTGAGGATATTTTTCAAAGACAATAGGCAAAAAAGCTAATGTGCTATTCGAGCATTCTCTAAAAAGGTGGATATTATCCTCTGAATGGTGTTTACATCTAACACAAACATGGTCAAAATTAGGAATTTTATTAGCAAGAATTATAACAACTGGGAGAATTCCCCTAACAATGTTCCGGCACAGCATTTTATATTTGTAAGGTATCTTTAGTTTCCACATATTCATCCAAGGAAAATTAACTAGATAGGAAGGGAGTAGGCAGATTAGGGGAAGGAGAAGAGGAAAAATATGATGATTTAATGGTGAAGGAACCCGAGTTATGCAGGGACCATTAAAGTTTATCATCCGGGGAGTGGTAGAGAGAGAGGGGGATGGCTTGGATTTTTTAATTTGTAAGAATATGGTGAGGGAGGAGATGGGCTATGTCATTAAGAATGTGTTAAATAATTAAAATTGTGAAAATAGAACGATGTATTGGAAAGAAGTTCCAAAAGATTGTATTGACCTACTTGTATAATCTATCTATCTCCTTAGTTTTGTGGTTTGTTCATTCTTGTAATGATACAACAAATATGTTGCAAATATTATACCAACTTGACACCAAGATTAGATTATGTTGCAAATATTAACACCAACAAGCTTTTACGTGGATCTATGTTTGACCACTATAACAACATTTGTATCATCTCTGACTTGCATCAAGTAGAAGTTTAATTTAGTCACTGCATTTTAACAACATCCTATTACTTCCTATATGTTAGCTTGATCGCTGAATGTGACTGTTTTACTCACTAATTTAATCCCTTATTCTTTGCTTCCTATTTATTGCTGCTTAAACTTCTTGCAGTCAATCTTGAATGTTGTGTCTAATGTCTTGCCAAAGGTAGAGCATCGCCATTTTGCAAGACATATATTTGCGTTGTGGCACAAATCTTACAGAGGTGAATGATGAGATGAGTGATATATCGTGTATTGTGCGTATTTTTATAGTCTTTTAAGTTATTTTTTGAGTCTAGTTTAGTTGATTTTTGTTCATTTTGGCTTGATTCGGTTTAGATGCAATGACTTTATGCTTTTATGGGTAGTATTGTTATTTTTGATGTATTATAGGATAAACAGAGCTAATTTGGATATTTTATAGTGTTGAGAATCTAAATTGAGGCTCACGAGTATCAAAGATCGAGGCTAAGTTCATTTGTAGCAGTTTTCAAGTCAAGCACGTCCATATTGGATAAGGCATGGACGTACCTAGTCGAGGAAGGAAGTAAGAAGCTGATAAAAGAAGAAAAATTGCCAGGCACGTCCGTGCTCGATGGAGGCACGTCCGTGCCCTAGCAGGGTGTCCATGCCTTTTCACGGGCGTGGACATGTGGATGCAAATAAAGCACGATGCTGTGCAGGCACGTCCATGCCAATTCCAGGTACGTCCGTGCCTCGTTGATGGAAAAGTTTGTGATGCAACAAGCCACTATGTCGGCACGTCCGTGCCCCAGCAAAGAAGATTTAGATGTGTGCGGTCAGGCACGTCTGTGCCTAATTTTGGCATGTCCGTACCTGGACGCGTATTTTAGGAAATTTAAATTATTTTTTATCTTTTGTCTAGGTTTTTCTATTGGAGTATAAATACTTCTTTATTTCCTTAGTTTTATTGGATGAACTCTTACACCTAGTTTTCTCTCTAGGACTTATTTTTCATTACAATTCAAGATTTGATACTTTCTTACTCTCTTTAATTTCTTTTATTATTAATTATGTTTTGTTTAGTTCTTGTTCTTGTTTTTATGATTATGAGTGAGTATTTTTCTTATTCTAAGATCTAGCGGAACCCTAATATGATTGATGCATGAATTATTTCTTTAAATTCTTTTATGATAATTGCAATTAACATGCTTAATTGATTGTGCTTATGCCAATACTAGATTAGATAATTGGTATTGTTATTATTGATCTGTTTTAATCGCAACGAGAGTTGGGTTTTAACGGATTTGAATAGATCAATTAAGGGTTTGAATTTCATCATGAGAATAGTTGAATGAATGATTAGGAATTTAGAGTAATGTGCTTAATGTCTCTCATTTGCATGATTCCACGAGAGTATACTTGATTGTGATTAGGGAAGCCATTTATAACTCGAGAAAGACCTTTGGTATTTTATAGGGATTACTTTTCCTCTTGTCAATTGTATTATATGTTAGGGGTAAAATGACTATGCATTAATTATATTCGTGGTGATGCTTGATCTTGGATGTTTTTATTATCGAATTTCTCTTATTATTTAGAATAATTGTTCTATTTAGTTAATTAGTTAGTATACTCCTTAATATTTAAATTGATTCCTTGCTTAGTAATTACTTGAGTCGCTATAATTGGTTGAACCGTAGTCTCTTGGGATCTGACCCTTACTTGCCTATCTACATAGTAGTGGTCTTGTTAGGTTTATTTTTGTTAGGTGCATGACACGCCTACCAATGAGACTCTTATTTTGGAAAATAGCCAAGTCTTTGAGCATGGTAGATTACAAAGGTGCACTCCAAGAGTTGACTGAACTGAACTTAGAAGCAGTTGAGTCTTTTGGATGTTGAATTTGTAGTACTCTGATATTTTTCTAAAAAGTTGATACATCCAAATTCTACATCCTATTCTGATATATAGAAAATTTTGGAACAACGGTTTGACCTATGCGTTTCGCATATACAATGATGCTGCGTTCAGAGGTTCTATCATGACTAAGAACCCAATTGATGCGAATTAAAGGATTTGATTCTCTAACTCTTTTGACAAATTCTGTGCAGGCATTAACTCATAAATTCGATCAACTCCAACCCTGGTCTCCTATACCCTTAATGGAATCTTGTCAAATATGTGAAACACAGGGTCATACTGCACAAGAGTGTCAACTTAATTATCATGGAATGACGACTGAGTAAGCGTGATTTCTATAACACGACCTCCACAAGGCCATATGAGCCTCATTCCAATACATATGATGGAGGATGAAGAAATCATCAAGGGTTCTCATACAATAACACTCAAGCTCCAGTGAATCCTCTACCACCCGTTTTTCAAGCAAGGGCACCTTTCAATCATCAATCCACGCACCAACCACCACCCCAATATTCAACATATGATCTTGAAACCATTATGGAGACTTTTACTACTTCCCAACGTAACCAACAAGAGCTTGTAGCAAAGTAGTTTGAGTTTACAAGCAAAGCAAAATGAATATTTTAAAAATTCGATTCAACTGCTCGTCGCTCAAAATAAGAGGATAGAGACTCATATTTCCCAACTTTCACAATAAGTGAGTCATTTATCTACTCTTTCAGATCAAGCAGAAGTCCAAAAAAAACAATGCAATGCAATTTTAGTGAGGAGAGATGTTAGTTGAGACGAACACTACAAGAGGGGGGGTGAATTGTATGTGAGTTCCTATAGCTACCTTTTTTTTTTTTTGCAGAATATAAATAAACTGTAAAGGAACTTGCAATGCACACAGATTTTTACGAGGAAACCTTCCAGGCCCCACTAGAAGTAAGACCTCGACCCTTCCTAAGGGATTTCCAAAACCAAATCACTTCACTATAATAGGGCAATCTATTATACACAGACCTTTACTCACAAGTTCCACACTGAACTCGCTACACAGTAGGACCCTATCCTACCCAATTTAAGTCCCAAACTTAGATTCACTTGTAGTCCCAAAGTACTCTCTCAGCCTCACACTAGAAGCTTACACACTATATGCAAAATATAATTCACACACTCACCCAAGAACCCAACCAATACAAAATATATGACACTAGTATATGCTACGCAAGCTATGCACGAAACCCGAAACTAATATGACAAAGATATAAGCTTGGCAAACTTACACAATTAAAGCACGAATGATTTCTTCAAGCATAAACTCCCCAAAAACTATGAAATGAGATTTCTACTATTTATACAAGTCTAGCTTGTATGGCAAGTAGGGTTTTCAAAAGATAATTATGTTAAATTAACTAAATCTCAAAACACTGTTTTAAATAAATTATTTTCAAAGAAAATCTTTTCAGAAAACAAGATAAAGAAAGATTATCAAAAAGAATAATATCTTTTTGATATTCAGTTTTTAAGAAATAAATTATTCAAAAAATCTTTTCCTAAAATCTATCTTTTTATCTTTTTCCGTTCTAATAAATTTGCCAAGCCTTTGCCACGCTTCTAATAGATTTCATGCATATCTTACTTAACATATTTAACAACATATCTAGAAGATAAAATCTTAACTAAATTAAGTTGCTGCGCCGTTTATTCTGTACTCAAAGATTGCTTGGGCTTCACGCAGACCAGGACTAAGTTCCTGCTGTCTTCAAGTTCCTATTAGGGAACGTTCCTATTAGGGAACTTAAATAGTTCTTGTTAGAGAACTAAGTTCCCGTTAGAGAACTCTTCTTTTATCTTATTTAACCTTCTTAAAGAATTCTCTTCATGTTCTTCTTAGTCAAGGTTACTCTTCCACCACCAAGGTCCACTTCACCTGTTCTTAATCAAACACTTAAAGAAATCTTTATTAGTCTATTTTGCTTGAGTTTAAGTCTATCATCATCAAAACCTTTAAGCTTCAACAAGAGATGAATTGAATACGAGAGGATTAGAAGAGAAAGTGGGCAAATGTGGAGTCAAGAATAGAGAAGAGTGAGAATGAAGGTCCCAAATATGTTGCTCCACAGGCCTATGAGGAACCAATGCCTTTCCCGCAAAGATTATCAAAAGCTGTGCTCGATAAGCATTTTGGGAAATATTCTAAGACTCTTAAGAAGGTATACGCTACTATTCCTTTTTCTGATCTTGTAATTCAAATGCCTCAATTTGCAAAATTTGTGAAAGGAATTCTAGATCATAAACATAATGATGTGGAATTAGAAAGTGTAGTAGTAAAGGAGAAAAGCTCTAATACTTTACATGAGAGTTTACCACCTAAATTGCATGACCCTAGTAGTTTTACTATACCTTGCAAGATAAACAAAACATCTTTTGATAGGGTTTTGTGTGATTTAGGTGCTAGTGTTAATTGAATGCCTTCTTCTTTGTATGAAAAATTAGGTTTGAAAAAACTTAAGCCTCTCCTATATCTCTTCAAATGGTTGATAGGAGTGTTAGACTCCCTAAGGGTGTAGTTGAAGATGTATTAGTTGAGATTGGTGAACTTGTTTTTCCTGTAGACTTTGTTGTAGTGGATATGAAAGAAGACCATGAGATCCCACTTATCTTTAGCCGCCCTTTTCTTGCTACAAGTCAAGCTTTAATAGATGTTCCTAAAGGACAAGTGACCATTAGAGCTCAGGATAAACAAGTTAAGTTTAAGCTTTTTAATGACCATAATTTCACTTTTGATGGTGGTGCTTGTTTGAGAATTGATGTTACTAACTTTTTGGTTGATAAGTGTGTTTCTAATAGAAATCCTATGAGCAAAAAGGATAATATTCCATCACATGATGGGTTTAGTTACATGAAGGTAAATTCGGATACAAGGAATATCAACTTTAATCTAAAGGAGTTGTTTGGAGGTGGATATATTAATGAGTAATACCACGGAGTATGACCCAGGTTGAGCTACTAAAGAGAGGTCGAGCTAAAGACCTTAAACAAGCGCTAAATAGGAGGCAACCCATTCTATTTTTGATTTTTTTTTCCTTTTCTTTTTTATTTTCCTTATTCTTGTTTTTGTACTGTCTTGGGGGTATGATGTGACATTATTTTGAGGGTGGTCCTAGCTCCGCCCCAAGGTATTATCCCTCTTCCAGCTAATAGAGCCTAGTTTTCTCTTTCCCTGCTTTCTCAAGCTAAACTTCACATTTTCCTCAATGTGAACATATATCAATCAAAACTTGCATATTAGTTTGTTTGCTTTTGGTTTTTCTAGTGTTCTGTTATGCATCTACATGGTTTTGCCTCAATGATGATATGTGATACATGTGAAAATTTTATGAAAAACGATAAACTCGTTTTCAAAAACCCATTAACTAATTGACTTGGAGTTGAACTTGTTTGTGGCTAGAATGGTCTCCCTGCTCGACTGATATGAATAGCTTGGGTACCCATGTGAGATTTTTGAGCCATATTTGACTGACACATCTTATTTCAGTCGCGTTCTTTTTATGTGTGATGGATTTCCTTCATGTAATTTGATTCTTGGGTTTGCTTTGCGACTATTTGAGACTTTTTGATGCAATATGGAAGAATGATTGAATTTCCTTTTAGTTAATTAGAGCCTCAAATTCTTAGGTTTGTGATTTTTGTTCTACTTTTTATTTTTTTTTATTTTACATTAACTCTTAGAGAGAACCAATTTGAGCCTTGATTCCCTTCTTGGATGCCTTATATTATATGCCTTAATGCCTTTTTGTAGGTTTATTTTGATGGAGAATCATTGTACTGTTTATGTCCCTTTGAGTCGTGGTACTTTCAATTTGAAAAAAAAAAGAGAAGAAAGAAAAGAAGTTGAAAAGAAAGGAGCGAAAGAAAAAAAAAACAGACATTATTTGTTTACGCTCTAGAAAAAAAAAGTGAAATGTTGAGTTGTGAAAAAAAGAAAAAGAAAATTTGAAAAGTCATGAAATTTGAGCTAAAAAGTGATGAAAAAGAAGGTCAATATTTCTAATGAAACTGTGTTTGCTTGAAAAGAAAAAAAAAGTAAGAGAATTGAATTGTGTGAATAAGGGGCTTGTTTGTGTGTTGTTTGGAGGATATAAGGTTGGTTTGAACCCGTTATTTGATTATTATGTAGTGGGGTTAGGATCTTTCTTTTATGAGCACCACATTCCCAAATAACGTCTTCTAACCTTGTTTAACCAAGTTTACCATTATTTAGGAATTCATGACCTCTGTTTTGCATCATCATCCGACAAAGTGGAGAAAGTCTATTAGCAAATCTAAAGAAAATGATTGCATGAAGTCGACAGGCATTTATGCTTAGGATGAGTGATTACATGTTCTAAACTTTGTAAACACATGAGTGGCTTATTTATTTTATTTTGCACAACTAAAGTGAGATGTTATTCATATACGACTGAGTTGGTTAGGGGACATGTGTGGTGAGATTGGATGTTTATTCCGAGTGCTTGAAGTTTTTTGTGGTTTTACAATTGATGGTTTACATTTCTTGTTTTTCACTTTGTTTTGATTGGTAACACATGTATTCTTGGTTGAGAGGCTATCTTGTTTCCCTTAGTGTTCCATGGTCGAATACTTGAGGACAAGCATTAGGCTAGCTTGGAGGAATTTGATATATCGTGTATTGTGCGTATTTTTAGAGTCTTTTAAGTTAGTTTTTGAGTCTAGTTTAGTTGATTTTGGTTCATTTTGGCTTGATTCGGTTTAGGTGCAATGGCTTTCTGCTTTTATGGGTAGTTTTGTTATTTTTAATTTGATGTATTTCAGGATAAACGGAGCTAATTTGGAGATTTTATAGTGTTGAGAATCTAAACCGAGGCTCACGAGGATCAAAGATCGAAGCTAAGTTCATTTGGAGCAATTTTCAAGTCAAACACGTCCATTTTGGATAAAGGATGGACGTAACTAGTCGAGGAAGGAAGTAAGAAGATGAGAAAAGAAGAAAAATGCCCAGGCACGTCCGTGCTCGATAGAGGCATGTCCGTGCTCGAGCAGGGTGTCCATGCCTTTGTGCGGGCGTGGACGAGTGGATGCAAGTGAAGCACGATGCTGTGCAGGCATGTCCATGCCAATTCCAGGCACGTCCGTGCCTCGTTGATGGAGAAGTTTTTGATGCTACTATAACATGTCTTTTAAAGCGTCTATAATAAAAATGAGATTATTCAAATTAAAGTGTCACCCGGGGCAAAGCCCGGGGTCGCACAGTAGTTATTCATATTAAATAGTAACATTTGAGCAGATGTTATCAAGAGATATAAAGAACTTGAAAAATCCTAAAATCAAAGGAAATTGATGATAGCAAACAAACAAAAAAAAAAAAAAAAAAAGAAAAAAAAAAGCTAGTATTAATTATGGGATAATAAAATGAAGGAATTTAAGAGGAAAATAATTAACTAAGTGGTTATTGTTTTAGTATTAGATATAAATATTAGATGGTCTTAGAACATTAACGAACTTACATTATTAAGTTCTTAGTTGCAACATTTCACATATTACTACTCCGTATGACCTAAGCTCACAAACAATTCATCTGAAGAAAACCACGCTAGAAATATTATACTAATTATTATTGAAACATGCAAATCAATTAAGAATTCTAAACTAACAATTGTCCCTTAGGATAAGAAAGGATGCAAATCAATTAAATGTTATTTAATAATAATTTTGGTAAATAATACTCTCAAACTTGAGAGTATTTTAAAAAATAATTTTCATAAAAGATTTTGGTGGATTTCAAACGCACATAAACCAAAAAGTACGTATTAAAACTAGCACTCAAACCAAAGTATAAACACCGGACAATACAACTTCTCCGCAAGAGCTAGCATTTTCGCACGCATCGCGTGTGTAGGCCACCCTATAGTCACATAACAAGTTTATTTTTGAGAAATTTTGCTATAATATTTCACCATTAATATTTGTAGTTTGCTATAACGAATTGCTGAACACTAATTACTATTGTTCCATGTCAAGTAACTGTGATATATTGCTTAAAATAGTCTAACTTCGCATTTAAGTTCTTGAAAACTAGAATAATACTAGGGTAAGATCAATTCTCTTCCATCAAAATTATTTCTTAATAATAATTAATAGAAATAAAAACTGACTTATAGATTGAAATCTTAACTTGATTGTTTCCATCCTTGATCCTATGGTATCTTCATTTAATTTAATATAAAATGAAATTTAAATTAGAATATTTAACGTAATACTTAGCATAAAAAATTCTCCCATGCACTAACATGCTAGCTATGTTCAAAATGGCCTCAAAACCTTAATCGAGCATTTTTTATTTCAATTTCGGCTGGCAAATCAAGAATTAATTGAATAAGGTTTTTTTTTTTTTTTTTTTTTCAACATAACATGCTAGTGAATGCCAAACTCCGGTAGTCAATTTCTATCTCGAGAAATTGAGTGGGGTTCCAACTCATAACTTAAATTGCTTATAAGGTCATTTTTGACACCTTTTTACTTAAATATCCGTTGCAATAGAATGAATAACATAAAACGTTTATTTTTGACAAATTTTCCTATAAAGTTTTACATTATTATTATTTATAGTTTGGTATAATGAATTGCAGAAATCTAAAAACTAGCTACTTATGTAGCAAGTATTGTTCCATGTCTAGTATAGTTTAGAATATTCTTTCCAACAAAAAAATGTATTGTTTAGAATAGTCTAAATTGGCATTTCAGTTCTTGACAGCTAGAGTGATAATACTAGGGTTGGATCTATTCTCCTCCACCAAAATTATTTTACAAAAATTAATTGAAATTAAAATTTGCATATAAATTGTAATTTTAACTTAACTCCACATTTTCTGTGTGGTTGGCCACATAACGTGACTAGCTAACACACCACAAAATAGTGTCCGAGTAACCTCTAACTAATCGAGTAACCCCTGAACGATTGTGTATCCCCTACACGACCTCGTAAATCCTATCGACTTAGTAACCCTAACCGACCGAGTAACCCCTAATATAAGTAACCCCGACCACACAGTTTAGCCAGCCACATATGAAACTTTATGATAACTTGATTGTTTCCATCCTTGATCCTATGGTATTTTCTTTTAATATATAACGAAATAAAAAATAAATTAATAAAAGGTGGCCCATCCTATAATAATATTTTACATGATACTCAACACTATAAAAATCTCCCATGCACTAACATGCTTGCAACGTCCAAAACGGCCTCAAAACCTTAGTCAAATATTTTTCTTTATTTCGGCTTGCAAATCAAGAATTAATGGAACATTTTTCTTTATTTAGGCTTGCAAATCAAGAATCAATATAACATGCTGCTCAATGCCAAACTCCGGTAGTCAATTTTGATCTCGGGAAATGGAGTAAGGTTCCAACTCATAACCTTAAATTGCTATTGCTACTTTTTATTTAAATATTCGTTCTAACATAATGAATCACATAAAATTTTTCTATACAGTTTTACATTATTATTATTATTTGTAGTTTGGTATAATGAATTTCTGAGAATAAAATACTACTCATGTAACAAGTATTGTTTCATGTCAAGCAATAGTTGTGATGTAAAGTACAGAATAGTCTAAATTGATGTTTAAGTTCATTACTAAGATAAGATCAATTCTCTTCCACCAAAACTATTTCTTTAAAAAACGACTAATATTAAATAAAAGCTGGCAATTAGATATATATTAATCGATCGTAACTTGATTATTGTTTCCATCCTTGATCCTATGGCACTTTCATTCAAGATAACGAAATTGATGTGGTCCATCCTAGCTATAAGAAAATTCAACGTAATACTTAGCAAATAATAATATCTCCCATCTTTCAAAAAAAAAGAAATAATAATAATATCTCCCATGCACTAATTAACATGCACGAAATGTCCAAAATGGCCCTTCTCATAACTCTATAAATACCGTTCATTCTTAACCAAACTAATCACACAAAAAAATACCCCCTCCGTCCATTTTTTACATTCCTATTTATAAAATCACACGGGAATTAAGGAACCTGGAATAAAACAAAGAGCAATAAAACAAAGTACAATGGGAATTACAAGACATTAATTGATGTCTTTGAGTAAAACAAAGATAGAATAATATTTAATGCTACGCATGTCATCAATCCTTTGAAAAGAAAAATGACCAATAAAATTTTTTGGTGGAAAAAAAAGGACCAATCATATTCATCTAAATTGATGCACATGGATTATGAAAATAAGAGTGAGAATTAGAAAATAAGAGTGAGAAAACAGAGAAAACATTAATTACAAAACAGAAAGATAGGCATAATTTGGGATATTTGGTAAACATTTACTTACTAAAAAAGAAAAGTAGGAATGTAATTTTGAAATACCCAAAAAGGAAAGAAGGAATGTAAAAAAGGGACGGATGGAGTTTACAACAACAACAATAACAAAAGAGTTAAAAGACCAACCAAAAAAAGGGAAAAATTGACGGGAATAGTCACAACTTTACTTGATTAGCCCATAATAATCCCAATTTTCGATTATTTTTTAATAATCCGAACATTGATATAAATTTGCTTCCAAAAGTCCCAACCTGTCATCAAACTTGTTACAACAAGTCATGTGACATGTGTCAGGACGTGATTGGTCAAAAAATAAAAATTAAAAAAAAAAATTAAATTTTAAAATTTTAAAATTAAAAAAAAATTAATCAACCAAAAAGTAAAAACCCACAACCCCTTCGTTCATATTTAGCAGGTTAGTCTATATACATCCTCCGTTCATCGTTCATTTAACATTGCAACATGGGGGTAATTATGTTTCTCAAGGCACAATTTAAACCTTAAACAAGTTTAATCATATAATAATAACTATAATAGTAATAGTAATCAAGACAAGTCTAACAAAAACTCAAGTGATTATATATTTTTCTTTACCATATTATCTTTAATTTTATACATTAACGGTAACTATGGTCAAAGTTTATAACGTTCGACCCAAAAAATAATCACAATATGATGTTATAGAAGAGTGTGTGAATATGTAGTGTAAAAAGTGCAAATGTTACAGTATTTAAAAAACGGAGATATATGTGAAAATGGGAGTTAATGTATCATTTACCATTATATACGAAGAAAATGTATGATATTTTTAGAACTTCAAAATTTTTATTGTCTGATATTATCTTTTAGGAATCAAATTACTTAAAATGGGAGAGCAAAAACTAGTATATGAAATAGATTATTTTTTAACTTACCTTAAATTTCATAATTTTTTTTGCAAAAAGGGGATGCAAGTGCTCCCCTTCAAGTCTTTATAGATCTGCCAATGGTTGTGAAGGTTAAGGAAGGGGCGATCGGTAGTTTAAGAGGTGGAGGAGGTTTCTCTAAAGATTTTTGGGGGATGAAGGGGGTTATTTCGGGGTGGGTGAATGGAGGTTTAGGGTGAAAGGCGACATCATGGGCGGCGCAAGGGAGGGATCTGGGGAGAAGTGGGGTTGATGGGTGGCCTGGCACTGGGCGGAGGTGGGTAGCTAGCGGGGGCTGATGGAGAACGGAAGGTGTTTTTTTTTTTAATTATTTTTTAAATAATTAGTTTTTTTTTTCAATTTTATTTGTAAGTTAAAAACATTTAGTTGATTTCTAAAAAAAAAAAGAAAAAACATTTAGTAGACTAATCACGTGATGACATGTGTACATAAATTTTTTTAAAAAAAATTACCAATTCAATAGGTTGCTGGTCACTTGGGACCATTGAAAGCAAATTCATATTAAAGTTCGGATTATTATTAAATAATCAAAAGTTGGGATTACTTTGGATGAATCGAACAAAGTTGGAATTATTCTTTTCAATTTTTCAAAAATAAAATAAAATGAAGGGCTTTGTTATCATGATGGTGATGATGTCCCCTAATGGTGGGCACATCAATGGCGAGCCGCGAATGCAACATGTATGGCAGATGCCCTGCAGGCTATTGCTGCAGCAAGTATGGGTACTGTGGTGTTGGACCCGATTACTGCGGCGATGCCGAGATGCAGGTTGCCCACCCATCTGCTAATGCCAATTATCTTCCCCAAGCTCGAAAGATTCGCGCTGCCCCTGTTGTTGGAGTTAAAACTCCTTGATGCTCCAACTTATTCAAAAATGGCCTGATAATTAATTATGTAATCTCGTTCTGCTTAATTATCCACTATAAATAAATAAGCTCCAATCCTATAGGAGTTTTATTTTATTAATGTTTATTGTGGCTAAAAAGTGTTCGTAATCAAATGAATGAACGTTATTCCTTTTTCTATATATCGTCTCTCGTATTGCCAATCTAATCTCTTATCTTATTTATTATTATTTTTTTAATTCTCTTAATCTCTGATAAAGTTAAATGTAGAAGCGTAGAGCTACACATGATTAAATAATAACCATATATAGTACGTTCTACGCCCTGATTTACTAACTATATTTGTCTAGAAAAAAAAACAAGAACAACTTTTGGATTAGTTAGGGTGGCTATCGATAATATATTAGTTAGTCTATGAGCCAATTTACTAACTAGATTATCTAGAAAAATCATTTCCTTTATTTCCTAAATCCTAATAACTTATGGATAAATCATTGACAAACAACCAGATTGGGGAATTAATGGAGGGTCGAAGCTTCTCATAAAGATAATATGAATCATTAAGTAGGTTTTAGGCCTTTCTTTCTCAGCTCACCATTAAAAAAGATGTAAATCAGTATTGTAACAAGTCATTTCATATATCACGAAAATTGAGTAATAATGGTACTTTTAAAAATGGCCCCTAGATTACTAAAATGACCTAAAAAACCCACAATGGGCTAGACATACACCAATGACGTGTTGCCTTTCCATTGGTTCTTCATTTAGGTCCCAAAAAACCAAAATCTTAAATTTCATTTGAAATTTCAAATTCAAAAATGATGTACATATTAATGTTATTGTGGCTAAAAAGTGTTTGTAATCAAATGAAAGAACGTTATTCCTTTTTATATATCGTCTCTGGTACTGCTTTTTTTTAATTCTTTTTTTAAAATATATGAATCTCTAATAATGATAAATTCATGTACAACCGTACAAGTGTAGAACTACACATAATTTAATTTATTGTGACAATTTTTCAAACAATTATCGGAGATTTCTTGTAGCTATTATTAAGGGTAAAAACCCAAAATCTTTCAAAGAGGCGATGAAACATGATGGGTGGCGACAATCTATGAAGGAAGAAATTCATGCTTTAGAGGATAATGATACATGGACTCTAGAACACCTTCCTCCTGGGAAACGTGCTCTTGGCAGTCAATGGGTCTATAAGACCAAATGTTTGTCCAATGGTGATATTGAGCGTCTTAAATCAAGATTAGTGGTGTTTGGTAATCATCAACAAGTTGGAATTGACTATGATGAGATATTTGCTCCGGTTGCCAAGATGACTATCGTCCGTGCTTTTCTTGCAATAGCAGCTTGCAAAAATTGGGAACTACATCAAGTGGATGTACATAATGCCTTTTTGCATGGTGACCTAGCTGAGGAGGTCTATATGAAGTTGCCCCCCGGTCTTGAAAGCTCGGATCCTTCTTTGTTGTGTAGGTTGCGCAAGTCATTGTATGGCTTGAAACAAGCTCCTAGGTGTTGGTTTGCAAAGTTAACGACTGCTCTGAAACGGTAAGGTTTTATCCAATCCTATTCAGATTATTCTTTATTCACATATACTAATGGAAAAACTCAAATCAATGTCTTAGTTTATGTGGATGATCTTATTATTTCTGGGAATGATTCCGCTGCACTTAAGGTGTTCAAAGCATATCTCAGTGATTGCTTCAAAATGAAAGATCTTGGCCCTCTTAAATATTTTTTGGGCATTGAGGTGGCTCATAGTTCTTCCGGATTATTTTTGTGTCAATGGAATTATACTCTAGATATTATCTCTGAAACAAGTTTATTGGGAGCTAAGCCTAGTGGGTTTCCTATGGAACAAAATCACAGACTCGCTCATGCTAGTAGCGAATTACTGCAGAATCCCAAAGCTTATCGTCGTCTCGTGGGACGGATCATATATCTCGCGGTCACTCGACCAGATCTTGCCTACTTAGTTCATATTCTATCATAGTTCATGCATGAAACACGCATAGAACATTGGGAGGTGGCCTTGAGGGTTGTTTGCTATCTCAAAGGATCTCCCGGCCAAGACATATTATTGCACTTAGATAGTGAGCTCACTTTACAGGGGTGGTGTGACTCAGATTGGGTGGCGTGTCCTTTAACTCGATGCTCGTTGACAAGATGGCTAGTGTTTCTAGGAAAATCACCGATTTCTTGGAAAACTAAAAAGCAACTTACAGTATCTACATCTTCAGCAGAGGCAGAGTACAGGTATATGACTGGAGTCATTTACAAATTAAAGTGGCTCATGGGTTTATTGTTGAGTTTAGGTGTGCAACATCCTAAAGCTATTAAATTGTTCTGCAATAGTGAGTCAGCATTGCATATTGCGAGGAACCCTGTGTTTCATGAGCGTACAAAATACATAGAGGTTGATTGTCATTTTGTTCGCGATGCGATCAATGAAGGTTTGAATTCCCCGTCACATGTGTCTACTAAAGATCAATTGGTGGATATATTCACTAAAGCTCTCAGCAAGGCTCAGTTTGACTATCTTCTTTCCAAGTTGGGCATTTTCGACCCTAATGCTCCAACTTGAGGGGGGGTATTACGATATAATTAGGGAATATTTAGATTTGGAGAACATATTATATTTGCTCTACGAGATATTCTGCTAGGATATTATTTTCCATAGTTATCATTCCTTTGCTATTTTGATACGGCTAAGGAAACGTGTTCTGCCTTGTACTATATATTTGCTCTGCTATTTGTCAATGAGATTCAAGCCAAGTTTCATTATTTTATAATATAACATGTTGGTTTATATCAAACTCTAGTAATTAAGTCTCGTTAAATGGAGTTCATAACCTTGAATCACTTATAAGGGGCCTTTCTGCCAAACCACCTTTTAGAAAATTTTGTGTAGAACTACCTTAAAAATAGGTTGTTTTGTGAACAACTACCCAATTTTTTATTTTGTTTAGAATCCGTAAAATCGCAAATGCTTATCTATCACTACCCATAAATGGTTTCCGTCCAATTGAGCTATTTGTGGGGCCCACTCATATGATTTTCCACCCAATTAACTCCCCTCCTTAACTATCTCTCTATTCCTTCATTTACTTTTCCTCCTCCATTTTCACTCCTCTTTTTGACCTTCCACCTTTGATCAATATCTTAATCTAACTAAGCAAATTTCCAAATTCATCCCCTTTTTCAGAAAATTAACAGAGCCTAAAACCCAAATCTTTGTTCTCTCTCTCTCTCTCTCTCTCTTTTATATTCATCTTTTAGTTGTTTTGGGTAGTTCCATGACAGAGGGTGAAAATACATCAATGGTTAAGGGGAAGGGCAAGGTGATTGTTGAAATATAGTAACGAAAATAAGGATGAACGAGGTACAATGTTGTAATTACTATGAAATTTGTGGCCATTAAATTATAAATTGGTAAACATGTGGGAAACCTTGATTTTTTTATTTCTTAAATTAGAACCCTAAATTTTTATTTTATGAAATAGGCAAAACCACTAATTTAATTCAAGTCCTAAACCCTAGAAATTAAAATCCCAAAGTAAACTAAACTGAAACTCTAAACCCTAAATTAAATCCCTAATTATTTTTAATTGAAGTAAATTATAAACCCTAAACCAATTAAATAGACCAAGAATTTAAAACATTACATGATTTAGTGAGAAATTGTGTTGAATTGCTTGAATTTTTTTTTTCCTCTAGGATTTTTGAAAGAGTTTGGAAGATAAGTAATTAAAGGAGGAGAGAATTAAGGTGGAAACTGCAAGTCTGGGCCCCAGAAACGGCGCAATTGAACGTAAACCATTAACAAGTAGTGTTAGACAAACATTTGTCATCTTATGGGTAGTTCTAAACAAAATTTTAGTAAAATTCCTAAAAAAAACAAAATTAAAAATAATCCTTTACAAAAAACGAATAGTTGTTCACAAAACAGTTTATCTTTAGGGTAGTTCTACACAATATTTCTTACCTTTTATTTAAATGTTCATTATTACTCCATTCTCACTAAATAAATCCCTACTCCCTACATTAGAAAAAGTATAACTCTTAGGAATAGAGTGCTACCAACTATACCGTAAAAAATGTGTACAAAAATGTGTATTTGTATTTTTACTCTCATAAATGTATTTACCATCATTAATATATTTAATGTTTTTTTTTTCATTAAACATATCATCAATTAATTCAATTTTTTTTAACAAAAACTTGTAATTTTTTTTTAATAGAAAAAAACTTCTAATGCTATATACTTCATATGGTATTATTATTATTTAAAAAAAAATTTGTATATACGAAGAGACTGTTTATTACCAAGAGATTGTTTATTTTTACTCCTTCGTGGTTGCTCTTCTTATTTACAATGTTATTGTCTTTTAATTGCAACTATTGTTAAGGTTCGTTTATCAGCTTTTGAAATGTACATTGTTTGATGGCACATAAACAACGTTATGAATTGTGAATGCAATATATACTATATATTAAAAGGCGTTCCTAAATTTGTGTATGTGCCACGTGTATCTTTCTTACACCAGTATCACGCCACATTAACACGCCACATCAACATTCAAAAACCTTTAGCATCACGCCGCATCATCACTCAATGTTCTAAATTAAAAATGCATACAAAGAGAATTGAACCCGAAACCTCATTAAAATAAAACCACAAGTATAACCATCTTAGCTAGAAATAAATCATGATCTTAAATCCACAATTATATATAAATACATACAAGTATTATAATGTAAAATAATCACAAAAAAAAAATCCAAATAAGTTATTCTTTGCATTATATTCTTATATACCCATAAAAAAAAATAATTAACCTGTCTTTTAAAGCGTTTATAATAAATATGAAATTATTCAAATTAAAGTGTCACCCAGGGTAAAGCCCGGGGTCACACAGTAGTTATTCATATTAAATAGTGACATTTGAACAGGTGTTATCAAGAGGTATAAAGAACTTAAAAATCCTAAAATCAAAGGAAATTGATGAAAAAAAAGAAGCTAGTATTAATTTTGGGATAATAAAATGAAGGAATTTCAGAGGAAAATAATTAACTAAGTGGTTATTGCTATAGTATTAGATATAAATATTAGATGATCTTAGAACATTAAAGAACTTACATTATTAAGAGCTTGTTTGGCATCGTTTTTTGTTTTCAGATTTCAGTTTTTTTTTTTTAAAAAAAAACAAAAAACCAAAAACAAGAAACAAGAAAAAGGTGTTTTTACTTTTTTATTGTCAGTTTTCAAAATTATCATGATTTTAATAAGTTTAACTAATTTTTAATTCATTATATAATATGTATCATATGATTTTTATAAACAAAAAACCAAAAAACAGAAAACCACAGCGATGCTAAATGAACCCTAAGTTTTTAGTTGCAACATTTCACATATTGCTACTCCGTATGACCTAAGCTCACAAAAAAAAATCATCTGAAGAAAACCACGCTAGAAATATTATACTAATTATTATTGAAACATGCAAATTAATTAAGAGTTCTAAACTAACAATTGCCGCTTAGAATATGAAAGGATGCAAATCAATTAAATGTTATTTAATAATAATTTTGGTGAATAATACTCTCAAACTTTAGACGATTTAAAAAATTAATTGTCATAAAAGATTTTGGTGGATTTCAAACGCACATAAACCAAATAATATGTATTAAAACTAGCACTCAAACCAAAGGTATAAACACACGCCAATACAACTTCTCCGCAAGAGCTAGCCTTTCCGCACACATCGCGCGCGTAGGCCACCATAGTCACATAAGAAGTTTATTTTTATAAAAAATTTGCTATAACATTTCACCATTTATATTTGTAGTTTGCTATAATGAATTCCTGAACACTAATTACTATTGTTCCATGTCAAGTAACTGTGATATATAGTTTAAAATAGCATTAAAGTTCTTAACAACTAGAATAATAGGGTAAGATCAATTCTCTTCCACCAAAATAATTTCTTAATAAAAATTAATAGAAATAAAAACTGACTTATAGATGTTAAGAAATAAAAACTGACTTATAGATGTTAATCTTAACTTGATTGTTTCCATCCTTGATCCTATGGTATCTTCATTTAATTTAATATAAAACGAAATTAAAATAAGAATATTCAACGTAATACTTGGTATAAAAAAATCTCTCATGCACTAACATGCTAGCAATGTCCAAAATGGTCTCAAAACCTTAATCGAACATTTTTTATTTCAATTTCGGCTGACAAATCAAGAATTAATTGAACAAGGGTGTTTCATTTTATTTTATTTTATTTTTTTATAATATAACATGCTAGTCAATGCCAAACTTGGAAAGTCAATTTCTATCCCGGGAAATTGAGTAGGGCAACTCATACGTTAAATCTCTTATAAGGTCATTTTGAAACCTTTTTATTTAAATATCCGTTGCAATAGAATGAATAACATAAAACGTCTATTTATGACAAATTTTCCTATAAAGTTTTACATTATTATTATTTGTAGTTTGGTATAATGAATTTGCTAAAAACTAAAAACTAGCTACTTATGTAGCAACTAGCAAGTATTGTTCCATGTCTAGTGATGTATATAGAATATTCTTTCAAACAAAAAAAATGTATTGTTTAGAATAGTCTAAATTGGCATTTAAGTTCTTGAAAGCTAGATTGATAATACTAGGGTTTGATCAATTCTCCTCCACTAAAATTATTTACAAAAATTAATTGAAATTAAAACTTGGATATAAATTGTAATTAACTTGACTGCGTTTTCTGTGTGGTTGGCCACACCGTGTGACTGGTAACATACCACTAAATAGTGTCCGAGTAACCTCTAACTGATCGAGTAACCCTTGACCAATTGTGTAACCCCTAACCGACCTCATAGCTCCTACCGACTTAGTAACCCTAATCGACCGAGTAACCCCTGATATAAGTAACCCCGGCCACACAGTTTAGCCAGCCACATATAAAACTTTATGATAACTTGATTGTTTCCATCCTTGATCCTATAGTATTTTCTTTTAGGAAAATTTGTTCAGAAAAACCTTTTAAAGAGACCTTTTTGTTCAGAAAAACCTTTTTAAAATTATTTGGCCAGGAGAAACCAGTTTTAAATTTTTTTTTTTGTTCAAGATAGCCAAGTCCCACTTTTCGACGTTGACTGATGTTTTTCCGACGTTGACCACGTGTTTTCCCACATGTGCGTGTCACATGACTTCTAATTTTCTAATTACACCCCCTTTTCCTAAATCAACTATGTTTTCCCTCTAATTAAACACTCTCTCTCCTACTGATCTCTCTCCTTCTCTGTATCCTATTTGGCCTCTTTCTCTACTCTATGTTCTCACACCATTGTTGGAGTGCAGCTAATTCAAGCAATAGAAGGCTTTCCCAACAAGTTTCGACCAGAGGTAAGTGTTTAATTTGTCCATCTTTGAGTTTTTCGATACTTGAATAGTAATTAGGGTTCCCCCTGCTTTTTAAAGTTTCTCAATTATGCAACAATTATGGTTCGAGGAGTTTTTATGAGGTATGAGTGTGGCTTTCCTGTTGCGAAGAGGACTTCATGGACCCATGATAATCTTGGGAAGAAATTTCATTGCATGAAAATTTTAATGAAACAAATTAAAGAATCGATTTTTAAAAGAAAACTTACTGTTTTGGGTTGGTGAAAATTCAATGCAGCTTCAATTCCTCTTTGATGATGCATGTTGCAGCCATGGCAGAGAAGAGTTATGACCTTGTTGTTTGTTCACATAGAGAAGAAGAGAGAGTGTTTAATTGGAGGGAAAAAAGAGTGGATTTAGGAAAAAGAAGGGTGTCATTAGGAAATGAGTTATCATGTGACATGCACACGTGGTAACCACGTGGTCAACGTCGGAAAAACATTAGTCAATGACGAAAAGTGGGACTTGGCTATCTTGAACAAAAAAAAAAAAAATTTAACTGATTTCTCCTGGCAAAAAATTTTTTTAAAGGTTTTTCTGAACAAAAAGGTCACTTTAAAAGGTTTTTCTGAACAAATTTTCCTTTCTTTTAATATATATCGAAATCAAAAATAACTTAATAAAAGGTGGCCCATCCTATAATTATATTTAGCATAATACTCAACATTACAAAAATCTCCCATGCACTAACATGCTTGCAATGTCCAAAATGGCCTCAAAACCTTAATCAAACATTTTTCTTTATTTCGGCTTGCAAATCAAGAATTAATCAAACATGTTTCTTTATTTCGGCTTGCAAATCAAGAATCAATATAACATGCTGCTCAATGCCAAACTTCGGTAGGCAATTTTGATCCCGGGAAATTGAGTAAGGTTCCAACACATAACCTTAAATTGCTAAGGTCATTATTGCTACCTTTTATTTAAATATTCTTTCTAACAGAATGAATCACATAAAATTTTTCTATAAAGTTTTTTATTATTATTATTTGTAGTTTGGTATAATGAATTTCAATTCTGAGAATAAAATACTACTCATGTAACAAGTATTGTTTCATGTCAAGCAATAGTTGTGATGTAAAGTATAGAATAGTCTAAATTGATGTTTAAGTTCATTACTAAGATAAGATCAATTCTCTTCCACCAAAATTATTTCTTTAAAAAAAGACTAATATTAAATAAAAGCTTTCAATTAGATATATATTAATCGATCGTAACTTGATTATTGTTTCCATCCTTGATCCTATCTTTCAAGAAAACGAAATTAATTAATAAACGAAATTGATGTTGGTCCGATCCATCCTAGCTATAAGAAAATTCAACGTAATACTTGGCAAATAATAATATCTCCCATGCACTAATTAACATGCACGAAATGTCCAAAATGACCCTTCTCATAACTCTATAAATACCGTTCATTCTTAACCAAATTAATCACACAAAAAAATATTACAACAACAACAACACTAACAAAAGAGTTAAAAAACCAACCAAAAAAAAATGATGAAGAGCTTTGTTATCATGATGGTGATGATGTCCCTAATGGTGGGCACATCAATGGCAAGCGGCGAATGCAACATGTATGGCAGATGCCCTGCAGGCTATTGCTGCAGCAAGTATGGGTACTGTGGTCTTGGACCCGATTATTGCGGCGATGCCAAGATGCAGGTTGCCCACCCATCTGCTAATGCTACTGATCTTCCCCAAGCTCGGAAGGTTCGCGCTGCCCCTGTTGTTGGAGTTAAAACTCCTTGATGCTCCAACTTATTCAAAAATGGCCTAATAATTAATTATGTAATCTCGTTCTGCTTAATTATCCACTATAAATAAATAAGCTCCAATCGTATAGGAGTTCTATTTTATTAATGTTAATAGTGGCTAAAAAGTGTTCGTAATCAAATGAATGAACGTTATTCCTTTTTCTATATATCGTCTCTCGTATTGCCAATCTAATCTTCTTTTTTTTTTTTTTTTTTTAATCTCTGATAAAGTTAAATGTAGAAGCGTAGAGCTACACATGATTAAATAATAACCATATATAGTACGTTCTACGCCCTGATTTACTAACTATATTGTCTAGAAAAAAAACAAGAACAACTTTTGTATTAGTTAGGATGGCTATCGATAATATATTAGTTAGTCTATGAGCCAATTTACTAACTAGATTATCTAGAAAAATCATTTCCTTTATTTCCTAAATCCTAATAACTTATGGATAAATCATTGACAAACAACCAGATTGGGGAATTAATGGCGGGTCGAAGCTTCTCATAAAGATAATATTCATCATTAAGTAGGTTTTAGGCCTTTCTTTCTCAGCTCACCATTAAAAAATGATGTAAATCAGTATTGTAACAAGTCATTTCATATATCACGAAAATTGAAGCAATAATGGTACTTTTAAAAATGGCCCCTAGATTACTAAAATGACATACAAAACCCACAATGGGCTAGACATACACCAGTGACGTATTGTCTTTCCATTGGTTCTTCATTTAGGTCCAAAAAAACCAAAATCTTACATTTCATTTGAAATTTCAAATTCAAATTTCAGATTCAAAAATGATGAACATATCAATGTTACTGTGGCTAAAAAGTGTTTGTAATCAAATGAACGTTATTCCTTTTTATATGTCGTCTCTCGTACTTTTTTTTTTTTTTTTTTATTCTTTTTATAAAATTTATGAATCTCTAATAATGATAAATTCATGTACAACCGTACAAGTGTAGAACTACACATAATTTAATACTTCCTCTACTTTTTTGTTGACACGTTTTTTTAGTCACGTTTGCTAATGCTCAAATTCAACCATTAATATCTTTAATTATCGATAAGCAAAAGTTATAAAAAGTCGATATTATGAAAATATATACCGTGACAAATCTAACAACACCCCATATATGACTATATCTTTCATTACGTATAAATCACAAAACACGGCCAAAAAGAAGTGTGTGAATAGTGTTAAAGTCAAAACGTGTCAAATAAAAAAAACAGAACTAGTAGTAACCATACAAGATTTCCTTGGAAAAAAAAAATTACCTTTTGGATTAATTATTGAATGGAACAACAAGATTGGTGAATTAATGGCCGATGGGATCTTCGCCTAACGAGATTGGTTAATTAATGGCGGATGGGATCTTCCCATAATGATCTTCCCGAGATATATGTTCATGAATTTCATTCTAACTAGATCAGATGTCTTTTTTTTAATTTCAACCATTGGATAGTACTCCCTCCTTCCTTTAATTAGATTCTTAATTCTCTCTATTATGTGAAAAATAAATGTTAGAACTAGAAATCTAATTATGGGACAGAGGGAGTAAGCGAGTAATAAGAAAAGAGCGTATGCGGGACATGGCAAATCAATTATTCAAATTTAATTAGTAAAACCAACTGAAAAATAATGATGAGGATTTTGGGAGTTATTTTTTTCCTTAATAATAACATAATTTAAAGTCGAAACTAGAGAAAAAAAAAACTACAAGAAATAATGTCTCAATTTGCCTGCAAAAAAATATTTTGACAATTTGTCTGTCATTATTTTCAGGCTAAGAAAATTGTTCAGTTAGTTTTATGGGTAATCTTGTCTCTTAAAGATCCAAATAGAGGTTAAAATAGGGAAAAAATTACAAAAAATTTCTCCTCTTGCCAAAATGTGCCAAGTTATTTCACAGCACGAATATTGAAGCTATAAATTTTGGTATTTTAAAAAATTGCCTCTTGATTACTAAAATAACCCACAAAACCTTAATGGAACAAAATTCCAGGCTTGAAAATGATGGTGTGGATATTGAGATATCAAGCATGCAAAGTGAGACATTATTTCTAATTATTCTTGGTAAATTCTAACCTTAAATTTGACAATTTTGGACAACAAAGTAATTAAACAAATGAGTATATTAAAGCTATATATCTTACACCTTTATGCCTGTTTCAAAGATTTAATGATAAATTGGTTACAATTTATTTTGACTAACCAAATAAGTATTTTAAAATTAAGTATTACACGGTTAACACCCAATGGGTAGAGATACTAACCCCACTTTAGTGATATTTGGTCAATTTTATTTGTTTCCAACAAATTAGTATGATATATGAACATATTGGAGATACAAATAATTAAAATTCAAGCATAATCAACTACGGTAATATTTAAAATGTAAACCATTTATTTATTAATTGACTAATCTTAGCCGTCAACTCAACACTTATGCGAAACCGCCACTAAAGGATTGTTTGTTTGATTGTTTTATTTTTAACCGTAAAAAATGTTTAGCAAATAATAAACATTTTAACTTCATCCTATGTCATCTTTAATCTAGAACCTCATCGTGTCAATCCAAACCTTTCACTCGTCATATAAAACTCGTCTATAAATTGCTATATTATATTTGTAGTTAATAAAGTTAAACAAAAATTGTCATGAATATTATCACCTTTGCCAAGTCTTTAAAAATAATACGACCTTTTGATTGTTCTTCAATAAAACGACCTTTAACATGCATATTTCATAAAAAATGACAATTTTGTTTAATTATTTGTTTTTTTTTTAAAAAAAAAAATAGAGTTTACGGAGTATTATTTATTTATAATTTAAGCAATTAAAACTAGTTTTAATATTTTATTATATAATCATTATTATAAATTCATAACAATATTTATGTATTAAGTCTTATGCGGTGATCTTGCAAGCAAAGCGAGATATTATTATTTCTAGTAATTTTTTTGGCCAAACCTTAACGCAAAAATGACAGCAAAACCTGGCTTTCAACGAGCCATTTATTCATCTTGCAAATAAAGAAATAATGGTATATAACATGTTGGTTAATGTCAAACACTCAAACTCTAGTAATTAACTTTCGTTAAATGGAGTAAGGTTTCAATTCATAACCTTAAATCACTTATGAGGGGCCTTTCTGCCAAATCACCTTTTAGTAAATTTTGTGTAGAACTACCTTAAAAATAGGTTGTTTTGTGAACAACTACTTAATTTTTTATTTTGTTTAGAGCCCATAAAATCGCAAATGCTTATCTATCACTACCCATAAATGGTTTCCATCCAATTGAGCCGTTTGTGGGGCCCATTCGTATGATTTTCCACCCAATTAACTCCTCTCCTTAACTATATCTCTATTCCTTCATTTACTTTTCCTCCTCCATTTTAACTCCTCTTCTTTGACCTTCCACCTTTGATCAGTATCTTAATCTAACTAAGCAAATTTCCGAATTCATCCCTTTTTTCAGAAAATTAACAGAGCCTAAAATCCGATTCCTTGTTCTCTCTCTCTTTTATTCATCTTTTAGTTGTTTTGGGTAGTTTCATGATAGAGGGTGAAACTACATCAATGGTTAAAGGGAAGGGCAAAGTAATTGCAGAAATATACTGAACGAAAATAAGGATGAACGAGGTACAATGTTGTAATTACTATGAAATTTGTGGCCTTTAAATTATAAATTGGTAAACATGTGGAAAGCCTTGATTTTTTTATTGCTCAAATTAGAACCCTAAATTTTTATTTGATGAAATAGGCAAAACCCCTAATTTAATTCAAGTCCTAAACCCTAGAAATTAAAATCCCCAAAGTGACTAAACTAAAGCTCTAAACCTTAAATTAAATTCCTAATTATGTTAATTGAAGTAAATTATAAACCCTAAACCAATTAAATAGACCAAGAATTTAAAACATTACATGATTTAGTGAAAAATTGTGTTGAATTGCTTGATTTTTTTTTTCTCTAGGATTTTTGAATGAGTTTGGAGGATAAGTAATTGAAGGAGGAGAGAATTAAGTGGGAAACTGCAGGTCTGGGCTCAGAAACGGTGCAATTGGACGTAAACCATTAACAAGTAGTGCTAGACAAACATTTGTCATCTTATGGGTAGTTCTAAACAAAATTTTAAAAAAATTCCAAAAAAATAAAATAAATAAAAAATAAATAAAAAAACCAAAAAATTGATAGTTGTTCACAAAATAGTGTATCTTTAGGGTAGTTGTACAAAATATTTCCCACCTTTTATTTTAAATGTTTATTATTACTCCATTCTCACTAAATAAATCCCTACTCCCTACCTTAGAAAAAGTATAATTCTTAGGAATAGTGTGCTACCAACTATACCATAAAAAATGCATACAAAAATATGTACAAAAAATGTGCATTTATATTTTTACTCTCATTAATATATTTATTGTTTTTTTTTTCCATTAAACATATCATCAATTAATTCAATTTTTTTTTTAAAAAAAACTTGTAATGTTTTTTTTTTTTTTTTTTTTTTTTTTGAATAAAAAAAACTTGTAATGTTTTTTTTTTTTGAATAAAAAAAAAAACTTGTAATGCTTTTATACTTCATATGGTATTATTATTATTATTTTAAAAAAAAAATTGTATGTACGAAGAGACTGTTTTTTTTTTTATTTTTTTTATTTTTTGGAAACCATATACGAAGAGACTGTTTATTACCAAGAGATTGTCTATTTTTACTTTTTCATGGTTGCTCTTTTTATTTACAATGTTATTGTCTTTTAACTGCAACTACGGTTCGTTTATCGGCTTTTGAAATGTACATTGTTTTGATGGCACATAAACAACGTTACGAATTGTGAATGCAATCTATACTATATATTAAAAGGCGTTCCTAAATTTGTGTATGTGACACGTGTATCTTTCTTACACCAGTATCACGCCACATTAACATTCAACAACCTTTAGCATCACGCCGCATCATTACTCAATGTTCTAAATTAAAAATGCATGCAAAGAGAATTGAACCCCAAACCTCATTAAATGAAAACCACATGTAAGACCATCTTAGTTAGAAGTAAATCATGATCTTTAATCCACAATTATATATATAAATACATACAAGTATTATAATGTAGAATAATCACAAAAAAAAATAATCCAAATATGTTATTCATTTCATTATATTCTTATATACCCATAATAAAAAAAAATTACTGTGTCTTTTAAAGCGTCTATAATAAAAATTAAATTATTCAAATTAAAGCGTCACCCGGGGCAAAGCCCGGGGTCACACAGTAGTTATTCATATTAAACAGTGACATTTGAGCAGATGTATTATCAAGAGGTATAAAGAACTAAAAAATCCTAAAATCAAAGGAAATTGATGATAGAAAAAAAAAAGCTAGTATTAATTATGGGATAAAAAAAATGAAGGAATTGAAGAGGAAAATAATTTACTAAGTGGTTATTGCTTTAGTATCTAAAACCCTTTACTAAAACATGAGAAATCTTCTACTGTTGCTTATGAACAGTAACCGAAGCCACTATTGAAAATGTATAGTGTAATTCATTCTTTGCCCTCCCATGTGCCTGTTGCTCAAGGGGCCTTTTGTCTTTTTCTACTGGTTTTTTTTGGCTTTTCCCTCAAACTTGCTAGCTGTAGGGCCCTTTATTGGTATTTGCCTTTTTTTTTTCCTGTTTCTTCTGTTTTTTAAAAATTAAAAAAAAAACATTGCATTTGTTTGGGTTGGATGGTTTTGTTAATGTGAATAGCTTAGATTATGAGGTGCTTGTCATTGACCCTCACTAACACATACAAAATTCTACATAAACTTTCACCATCATCATCGAGTGTAAAATATGTTATTATTATGTTTATACACAAAAACAAGTTACATTTATTCAAATTAGACCGACCAAATTAAAATGAAATTATGTCATGTTGTTACTTATCCTTTGTGATAAGTCATAAGTGTGATTTATTAGTGTCATTTAAAAAAAAAATACAATTCGTATTTGTAATAAAATTGCCACTAACGGGAGAAAAATGAAACACACACAATTTTCGTGCCTTCTTTTTATAAGAGTACAATTCCATTTGCGTCTTGTCAAGTAAATGTGATTAGTAAATGCTATTTACCTAAATAAAATTAGACTGACCGAATTCAAATGAAATTATGTCGTGTTGTTACTTATCCTTTTGTAAGACATAAGTGTGATTTTTTTTTTAAAAAAAAACCACAATTTTATTTGCGTTTTGTCAAGTAAATGTGATCAACAAATGCGACGTATTTAGATATTGTCATGTTTTAGATCGACCAAATTAAAATGAAATTATGTCGTGTTGTTACTTATCCTTTGTAATAAGACATAAGTGTGATTTATTAGTGTGATTTTTTTGCTTTTTTTTTTTTAAGAAAATGCGATTCATACTTGTAATAAAACTACCACTAACGGGAGAAAAATGAAACACACACAAGTGTCATGCCTTTTTTTTTATAAGAGTAGAATTCCTTTTGCGTCTTGTCAAGTAAATGTGATTAGTAAATGCTATTTAACTAAATAAAATTAGACCGACCAAATTCAAATGAAATTATGTCGTGTTTTTACTTATCCTTTGTAAGACATAAGTGTGATTTTTTTTTTAAAAAGCGTGTTTCTTTTTACTTATAAGAGTACAATTCTATTTGCGTTTGTCAAGTAAATGTGATCAACAAATGCGACGTATTTAGATATTGTCATGTTTTCGTTCAAATCAAAATCAAACGTGTCATATGGATACAATTGCTTGCCTTTTAAAACCTTGAAACAATTTCTTAGGTAATTATTTGCATGTTCTCGTTACAATGACGTGTTGCTTACAAGTGATTAGGCTGATTTTAACATGCATTTGATTGATGTTTGCTAATTATTTTTACGTTGAGATTTTGCTAATTATTGTTCTTTAATGTTTAATGACTACACTATGTAAATTACATGCACATCAATTAAATAGGCTATAGCATAGAGATATTGAGTGCTCTTGTGTATAGGTTTTGTAGGGTAAAGGTTGAGTTGGTAAAAATATAGTATTAAAATATTTTTAAAAGCTCATGAATTAGGAATACTCTACAATACTTGTGTACTTGCTATTACTTGTGTTGCCCAGTTTACAGTGAAAGTACTTGCATGACTCTTCCTATATACTACACGTAAAGCAATTCAACAACTTTAAGGTCAGAACTTCTATCACATATACATTGGTGCGAAGAAAGCAGTTGAAGCTTTGAAGTAATTACTCTGGTTATTCAAGTTCTCTTACATAAGGTGAGTATTAAAATCCTTTAATTGTTGCAGATGAATTTAGCTTGAGTGTTTCTTCTATTTTACAATATATGCTGGCATTTTAATAAAAACAATTTATTTGCATAAATTTTAAAGAGGTCAAAATTCAGGTTTTAATGAACTTCCCCCTTCAAATGAATTCGCCTGAATCATTGTTATCTTGCTCACTTACCTCACTTCCCTTGTTTTTCGTTTTGGTGTTAATAGGTATCTTGACCTTTGGGAGTTACTGCGATTATTGCTGTTGTTGACGTGGTTTTTTTGGTTAGTTTTCGTGCTATATATATTGTGATGCTATATTTGTTGTGCTAGAATACTTAATTAAGGTTTATTTAAACTTCTGAATTTATTACTGATGCAACTGGATGCATTTAATTTCCCCTGTATTTATGTTAATGGTAATTAATTATGTGAAATAGCAAGTTATTTTTTTTTATTTTAGTTATTTCATGGATTAAATTATTTGTGTATGTGATACAATAGATTGCTGCCTCAAATATGCCTCAACTAAGGTGTATCTGAACTTTGAATTGGTTACTGATTATACCGGATGCATTTAATTTCCCCTTTATTCATGTTAATGGTAATGAATTATGAGAAATAGTAGTTGATTTGGTTTTATTTAATTCATTTAATGAATCATATATGTGAAAATGACACAATACACCGCTTGTTTTAGGTAGTTAGATAGGGTAAGTAGGCAATATCTAATGCATTTGGATTTAGAATGCCACAAATAGAGTCACAGATTATATGGTTAGATTAGGCTTGGTATGTGGTGTTACTTAAGTTAATAATTAATTGTCTAATTATGTGTGCATATGTTCCTATCATGGGAATTGCTTGTATTCATAAAATCAGCTTCCTAAATTGTAGCAATGTGGCCATTTCAGGTTATGGCTTCTTCATCTTCATTTTGGGAAGAAATTTTTATCCCATTTCAGCCACTATTGGTTCAGATCACAGACTGTCTTGACTTCCCTAGGCCTACTTATTCTGTGGTTGATCGAGTTAAGTGTAGTTCATTTGTGTATATAAGAACTGAGGGTGAGTGTGGCATTTTCTAGTTTAATGGAGGAGAAGCAGCTAACATTGAGGACTCTCAAGAAAATGTAGCTCATAGAGCAGTGCGCTTTTTAATTAAAAAGTATGATATATGTGTTGGTGACTTCACTATGGATAGAATGCAGATGTATGACTTGTGTGGAAAGTTTTATAGGCTAAAATGCAACTCTTTAGAATCTCGTGATAAAACAAAGACTTATAGTAAGAAGATTGTAGGTGATGTTTTACATGTTCCGCTTGATTATGTGGCCTTTATGCCTAAAGTTATTAAGCAAACTGGTGTGGTTATAACTCGTTAGAAACAGTTCATTCAGAAAGGCAAGGTTATGTATCTTGGCTTATAGTCATTTATACTCATGCGAAAAGTGGGATGGAGTGTATATTTAGTGAATTTTGTTTGGATAGCAATGAGTCTAGACAAATAGTTGCTAAGAAAACAATTTATTATATTATGCAGCTATATAATTCAAATATTGTGGATGCAAACTATGGTTCTGCAAGTTTAAAAGGAGTTCTATGCTCTCTAGAAAGGGAAAGCTGTTTAGCAGTAGAGGAGCGAAAGAAAGGGCATAAAGATACTGCACAGCTGATGCCTTTCTTGGTGGCAGAAAGTCCAACAACTCCGCCTAAGGACAACCCCCAAGCTCCTGTGATTGTTCCTGCTCTAAGCACTCCTGCTCTTTTAGTTTCCAAAAGACCATTAGGGAGTCCATTTACACCCAAGTCTGAAACTAGCACTCCATCTGTAGTAGCAAAAAGAGTTAGATTTGTATAAGTCTAGAAAGTTGGTTACTGAAACACATTATGTGTTATGTGTTTGTAGATCAACTATTTGTATTTTATAATTTTGTATGGATCTAAGCTTTCTAATATGTAGTTAACAATGATTTAATGTTGACCAATTGCTATGATGTATCATATTCATAGATTATGCTTAAATGTATTTGGTTGTATGAAACGCTTTTGAGTGTATTATATATATATATATATATATATATATATATATATATATATATTCTATTTCTGAAAAATGTCCAAAAGCTTTGGTTTCATTGTTATTTAGATAATATAACTTCCTGCTTTATTGTTATAGTTGTATTAATGCATTTATTATAACAGTATTGTATACTTGTGAAATATTTTGGTTCTTTTTCTTTGTTTTTTTTTTATAGACCAATGATCATATCACTATATACCCTTAGTTACAATACTATTGTTGTATCTAATAGTTCAATATGTGATATCATGAATAGGTGTTAATGTGAACTTGATGTCAAGGTCTCTACCAAGTACAAGCAGACGTCGGCGTGCAATAGCAGCCATGTCTCAGTCTAATATTGTCAGGTGTTTGTTATATATAGTATGCTTTAAGTTAGTTCACTTGAATTGGTTGCTTATGCAGTGTTTATATACATGTGTTTAATTTAGTGTTCGCATTGACAACACACAGACCAGTAGAACTGGCAGATTATGTAGGCATATCGAGGCTCAGCAGGCAGCACATCACATTGGTATCATAGTATTGAAGAGTGTCAAAAGTTTTAGTTATTCACTACATACTAATACTTGACCAACAGACTGAAGTACTAAAGATATACCTTTTATGCAGCTATAGGAACATCTGATGCTGGAACAGAATTGCTGAACCTACAAAATAGTACTCCGAGGTTTATATCAACTGTTAGACAGTTGTGGTTTAAAATATAGTAAGAGCTATAGTTTCATATGTAACTTCCTAACTCTTTATTGTTTGCCGGAGCAGGCGCAGCAGACGGAGGCAAGCACATTCTTCACCTATGAATACTTTAGGTAACTTTAACATTCAGACTTATTAATGGATATGTGAAAATGCACTTTGATCAGCCAAGAAACCTATAATTAAATTGGCTGCTTTGAGTGATGCAGATGAAATTAGTTTGCTAATTGAATCAGAGGTGCCTATTCACACCGGTGGAATAACTAGGCTTGTAAAACGATCAAGAACACGAAGAAGAATAATTGAAATGGGGTCTCAAATGCAGCCTGTCAGGTATTCATACTATAATGCAGTGGCCAGTTAATAGTGTTTTGTTTTCTTTGGACAATAATACAGTTATACTTATTATTTTATAAATCTGACTGTTATGCATCCTGATACTTGGACTAGGATGGCTAGGCAACCACAGAGTCGACACCCTATTCAAAATATTGGTATTAATTATTCTACTTGTTTTAAGATGTTTCATGTTCATGAACAAATATTCACATAATAATGCAACATGTGTATTGTAGAAACCTCAGCAGCAACAATAGGATTGCAGTTGCCTACTGGCCCTGCAAAGTTAGCACTGCCACATTATTGTCTTCAATGCAATGCAAAAAAGTTTGCATACGAGACCTTGCACTTTTTTTGTGGTAATGGAGAAGATAGCTGCCAATGAATATCCCTTGGAGCTAAAGAGACTCTTTACAAGTGATGATGAAGATGCTCTTCATTTTAAACAGTATGCTCGGTTATACAACAACTTGTTCGCTTTCGGCTCATTGGGCGGCAATTATGGTTTTGAAACTCACAAGGGAATTTATGTGTTCAAGGGACATGGTCAGATGTATCACTTTGTTCCGGATTTACTTCTTACTGATGGGAAAGCTAAGTATTTACACCTATATTTCTATGATGGTCAACATGAAACCACCCACCGCACAGAAAGTTTCCCAGAAGTAAGGGATGACATTGTTTCTATATTGATGAATGTTACTAAGGATAATCCATATGCCAGATTCTTCAGATCTTTGCGAGAAATACCTGTTGACCAAACCACAACTATTATCCTGAATAAAGATACAGTCCCTGATCAAAGGGTGTACAATGCTCCATCAATTGATGAAGTTGCTGGTATATGGCCAAATAACTCAGGGTCTAGCGATAGTAGTAGTCCTTACATCATTGTTCGGGGTAAATCATCAGATCCTCATGGCATTCAACATTACTATGGTTGTTGTGATCCATTACAATATCCTATTTTATTTCCAAGAGGTGAATGTGGATGGACTAAGGGGCTCAAGAAAACAACTTGGGGAGGGAGGCAACAATCAGCTAACCAAGTTGATCCCGTCATGTCATGTTCTATTCATACTATGGATGAGTTACTTGCAGAAGAAGAATTACGTATGTTCTTATCTTTTGATTTATGATATACTTCAACCATATATATGCATACTACAAACTGTACATACTAATTTGGTCTTATTCAAAATGTAGGTTCTTCACGACGAAACACAAAAGCAGACAAGTATGTGTCAGCTAGAGAATATTATGCTTATAAATACAAATAAGGCCTAATAATTTGCTGCTCCGGGCAGGGAGATGTTTCCAGCAATATATAGTTGATATGTACGTCAAAATAGAAAACACACGGCTAGATTTCTCGTAGGAATCAAGACACAATTAGAGCTGATCTATATCAAGGTGTGCTTGACTCTTTGGATTGTGGTGAAACTATTGCAGCAAATGTTGGGCGCAGGGTTATACTACCTCCTACTTATATAGGAGGACCACGAGATATGAAAAAGTGGTATTTTAATGCAATGGCTTTAGTGCAAAAGTTTGGAAAACCTGATCTTTTTGTAACAATGACATGCAATGCAAACTGGCCTGAGATAAAAAATGAATTGGGAACTAACAAACAAGCACAAGATCTCCCTGATTTAGTGGTGCGTATTTTTCATGCTAAACTAATTGCATTGAAAAAAGAAATTAAAGAGAAAAAGTGCTTTGGTAGAGTCACTGCTATGGTATTTGTGGTTGAATTTCATAAACGAGGGCTTCTACATGCTCACTTTCTGATTATTTTAAAGCCAGAGTTCAAGCTAAAATGTGTTGAAGATTATGATAGATTTGTCTCTGCAGAAATACCTCCTACTACATCTCCTGCACTTCAGAAAATTGTGCTAAGACATATGATGCATGGTCCATGTGGAAGTTTGAATCCTAAATGTACATGTATCCGTAAATCAGGAATGAAAGATTCTTGCAAATATGGTTACCCTAGACAGTTTTCCGATGATACCATTGCAAATAAAGAAGGCTATCCTTTATACAGACGCAAAAACTCTGGAGAAAGTGTTAAAATAAGAGGTGCCCAGCTGGACAATCGCTGGGTCATACCATATAATCCATATTTATCTATGATGTTTAATAGCCATATAAATGTTGAGGTCTGCTCAACTATTAAAGCTGTCAAATATCTGTATAAACATGTGTATAAAGGTCATGATCAAATCCAATATAACATTGTACCTCAAAAAGATAATGTCGTTGATGAAATTAAACAGTATCAATCTAGGAGATGGGTGTCATCATGTGAAGCTGCATGGAAAATCTTGGTTTTGAATTATTTGAAATGCATCCCCCGGTCCTCCCATTACCAGTACACTTGCCAAACATGCAGACCATTGTGCTTAGGCCACATGAACGACTACAGTCTGTTGTTTCTGATGGCTTGCGGAGCAGAACTCCGTTAACTGAGTTCTTTTTTATCAACTATGCTGTACCAGGTATGTATACATTAGTATCAATATCAATATTAGTGTTGCTTATGCAATGTATTTTCCTTTCCACGACATTTCATATTCTTTCTTATATAATTATGAATATTACATTGTTATTAGTAAATGATAAGGCCTGTTATGTTTAAGATGAGGTTTCCTGTCATTTATATGATTATTATTATTTTGTACCTCAACTTTTTTTCCCGGTTAAAGTTTGATATTCTTCACTAGCCATTCTTGTCTAATGTCTGAATTCCTCACAAGGTGGTACGGGCTATCTACATGGAGAATTTTGTGAGCACTATTGTAGGAAATATTTCAAGCATCCCACACTTGAGCCCTACTGTGATTATACACTTAAGCATGGTGGCGTCCAAAGGGAAGGAAGCTAGATTAAAAGAGTCGCCAACAAGTTTTAGGAACTTGTAAACCGTTCATAGGGTGAAGGTTACACCCCTTAACGATCCAGGAGATCGTTAACTCCAATAGGTCTGGAACCATGACTGGAAGTTCGGGGATGAAGGTACAAATCCAACCTAAAAGAGATTGAACCTGCCCTAATAATAGGCCTTTACTTTATTCTTCTCGTATTCATGTGCGCTTTCTGACTAACATGCAATCAATAGGTTAACCCTAAACCTGTTTAATCTATTTTGGTTGAATATTAATGCACAAACAAAACTATTATTGGCGATCACTTGAATTATAATCATGTTAGCCTAAGCAAGATTATTAGTTATCTTATTAAGCATGATTACAAGTACAAATTCCCTTTAAACATGCATAAAAGGCGTGATCAAGCAATAAAAATAATAATATCGAGCAACATAATAATCACAATTAAAGCATAATAATATTAGCAAGATCCTAGGCATGATACTAACAAGATGAATAACAAATACTAGCATGTCACTAAACATAAAAGATCAAAGCTTCATCCCTAACATGATACTAACATGATAGAAGGAAAGAATAGGAAGCATCATAGAAACATGCATGCCATTAGAAATATTAGTTATTACCCTAAACATGATACTAGGAAGCAACAAAAACATCATAACATGATACTAGGAATCAAAATAATCAAAGCGTGATTTCTATATCAAAAGAATAACAATTAAATTACTTACTTCGATGCCTCGTATCTCTTTCTAATAACAAAATACACGCGTTAGTAACTTCAAGGAAAATATTAAATCAAATAATTAAATTAAATAATTGAAATAGGGATTTGGGACCAAACCCTTGGAAATTATAAACCTTTCACGTCTAGGGAGAAGGCAACTTCGAACTTGGCTAGGTGTGTCTAGAACTAATGTATGTGGAATTTTGTAAAAGGGGAAGGTTTAGAAAAAGAATAGAGAGAAGAAGCTTCTAGCTTTAAGAGAGAGAGAAAGAATAGAGAGAGAGATGATAATTCCTTGGAAAACGAGGAGATACGACCCCTATTTAAAGAATAATAGTCCGGAAACAAATCAAGTCCCATACGGAATAAAATTGGCATATGTCGCCAGGCCACAGGATTAGCGCCAGGCGACAGATGTTAGCGCCAGGTGACAGACTCTGTCGTTTGGCGCTAATTAAAACATAAAATGCGTTTATATGGAATCCTCTTCTTAATATGATTAAACAACAAATTCCGTGTTTATCAAATTAAAATCAGGTTTATCACTTATTTTATTCCAAATAAAACTCTTTAAAAATATAATTTATCAATCCTAATACTATTAGAATTAAAAGGGAGCCTTCTAAATATTCTAGAAGATTAAAATAAATCCTAATAACCTTAGGAATAATAATAAATAGGCCCTCCTCTCGATCATTAGGCTGTATATAAAAATCATTTCGGGCCAAGTTTAGTTTAAGCCATAACTTCCTCATTATTCATCGGAATTGGGCTTTTAATATATCGTTGGAAAGCTCTTTTCGAGCCCGACCCAACTACACTATTATTGGACCCTTATCATGGACCAAACTAAATTGGACTGGCTATTTTCATAAATAGATTAAGAAAAGAAATGTTTTTAAACAGAAAGAGAGACATTTTAATAAAAACATCCACATCACTAGACTTTTCACACTTTCACCTCATTCGATAATCAAATGATGTGGAAGTTATTCATCACTGGGTTTGGTTTTGGGGATACACATTTGGGTGTCTATAGAAGCCCTCACTTTGACTGAGTTTGGAGAACCGCATGTTTCGAAAACGAAAGTCAAAGTAGCGATACGGAGAATGATTCAGAACGTTCTGCGATCCTAAATCATTCTTGTAACGCTGATACCTGCAAACTAGCATTAGTTAAAACAGATAAAAGAGTTAGGAAACGCGTATCTTGCACCGTCGAGCACACGTCTCTAGAGTAACCGATTTTTGTTTGACGATCTTCCTCAAGATAGGGGATATCGCCTGGGACTACTCCGCTTGTAGCTGCCTTCAATTTCTGCCATGATAGTCTTCCACATCTTAGGGAACACCATCAAAGTTTGCTCCACTTGTCGCAACCTTCTGCCTTTTTATGACCATCTTCCACATCCTAGGGAACATGATCGAAGATAACTCCGCTTGTAGCCATCTTCAGTTGTTTATGTCAACTTACCACATCCTAGGGAACATCGTCGAAGACCATTCTGCTTGTAACGATCCTCAGTTTTATCGCGATAATCTTCCACATCTTAGGGAACACCAACTATCATTGCTGTTTCATTACGAGCTATTTTCTTGAATCAACCTTCACAATCATAGCAAATGTCGTCGAAGACCGCCACATCACGAACCGTTCTTCTCAAATCTGGGTGACAAGATCCACAATCTTAGCGAAAGCCGTCGAAGATAGCCCATCTCGTGCTATCTTCTCAATTCTTGGTGACAACCCCCACAATCTTAGCGAAAGCCGTTTAAGGTCGTCCATCTCGTGCCATATTCTCAAATCAAAGACAACCTCCACAATCTTAGCGAACGTCGTCGAAGACCGCCCATTTCGTGCCATCTTCTCAAATCTAAGGGACAACCTCCACAATCTTAGCGAATGTCGTCGAAGACCGCCCATCTCGTGCCATCTTCTCAAATCAAGTGACAACCTCCACAATCTTAGTGAACGTTGTCGAAGACCGCCCATCTCGTGCCATCTACTCAAATCTAAGTGACAACCTCCACAATCTTAGTGAATGTCGTCGAAGACCGCCCATCTCGTGCCATCTTCTCAAATCTAGGTGACAACCTCCACAATCTTAGCGAATGTCATTGAAGACCGCCCATCTGTGCCATCTTCTCAAATCTAAGTGACAACCAACCTCCACAATCTTAGCGATTGCCGTCGAAGACGCCCATCTCGTGCCATATTCTCAAATCTATATGATAATTTCCACCATCTTAACGAAAGCTATCAAAAACTGCTTCATCTCGAATTGTTCTTTTCTCAAATCAAATAATAACCTCCCCAATCATAGTGAAAGCTATCGAAGGTTGTTTCATCTCAAATAGTTCTTTTCTCAAATCAAATAATAACCTCCCCAATCATAGTGAAAGCTATCGAAGGCCGTTTCATCTCGAATCGTCCTTTTCTCAAATCTAAGCGAGAGACTCTTTTGGAGCCTTCTGTTGAAAGCTTCTCCATCTTAAATCTTCAAATCTTCTTGTCCTTACTTTTAGGAGTAATCGACCTTTCTAGCTTTGGGAAGTTAAGATTCTTTCAATCTTCAAGTCAATTTCTGTAGAAATCTCCATCCCAGGGATCCTTTGTGATTATAATCAATCACTACTCAAATCAGTTTTCAAATTCGCTTAATCAATATGCAATCGATAATTTGATCGTCATCAGGTCGATCATCAATCAAGATAGTAATCAGGCCGACTACTAATCAAATATCTTTCAATTTCTCAAATGTTCTTCAGAAAGGCTCGAAATCAAAGTCGTGAGATCATCGAAGGCCTACGCGAAAAAATCAAAGCCGTCGCGTAGCGACAGGTCTGTCACGCCGCGTCAAAGAATATTGTGATGTGCCAAGGTGTATCGTCTTGTGCCGGGGTGCGTCCTGATGCATGGTGCTTTAATCCAAGTCTTAGCTTTTTTGCTCATTCATTTGTGCTCAATCCAATTGCCTGTGATTGTACCTGCATCTATATTCATGGATTTAGGATTTTGCTCATGTTTGTAATTATCTTAGGGTTGACCTAAGGCTCGGTGTTACTCAACTTAATGTGCAAGACCACATATGACTTGGCATGACTCAAGGTGATTGACACATGTGTTAGACTCAACTTGATGTGATATGACATGACATGACTCGTGTGTGTATTTGTAGACACCCAAATGTGTCTCCCCAAAACCAAACCCGGTGATGAATACCTTTTGCGTTGAATGATTATCGAATAAGGTGAAAGTGTGGAAAGTCAAGTGTTGCGGTTGGTTTTTATTAAAATTCTTTCTTTCTGTTTTCGAAAACAACTCTATTTTATGAAAACATCCAATCTAGTTTAGTTTGGTCCACGACAAGGATCCAATAATAGTGTAGTTGGATGAGGCTTGCAAAGAGCTTTCCAACGATATATTATAAACCCAATTCCGATGAATAATGAGGAAGTTAAGGCCAAAATACTAAACTGGGCCCGGTTTGATCTTTCCATGCGGCCCAATGATCTAGGGGAGGGCCCAATGTTAATTATTATTCCTAAAGTTATTAGAATTGATTATAGTCTTCTAGAATTCTCTAGAGGGTTCTCTTTAATCCTAATAGAATTAGAATTAATAATTATATTTTGATAAAGTTTTATTTGGAATAAAATATTATTTTATGAAAAATACGATTTCAGTTTTCATACGGACTTTACAAATCGATTTTGATTCATATGTGGACTTCGTGTTAAAAGCGCGTAGAAATCCAGGCTGTCGCCAGACGACAGGCCTGTCGCCACGCGACAGACCTTGTTGCCCCGCAAAAGACCCTGTCGCCTAGCGACAAGGTCGGTTTTGCAGCGACAGAGTGGAGTTTTATTTCTTATCAAATTCTACCTATTTTCGGACTGTTTTCTTATAAATAGGGTCCTGAACCTCCGTTTTTAATCATCTAAAATCATCAATCATCTACAATCAATTATCTACAACAATCATCTTTCTCTCTAAAGCTAGAAGCTTTCTCTATTCTTTTTCTAAACCATCCCTCTTACAAAATTCCGTATTCACGAGATCTAGACACATCTAGCCGAGTTCGAAGTTGCCTTTGCCCTAGACGTGAAAGGTTATAATTTCTGAGGGTTTGGTCCCTAATCTCTATTTCAATTATTTAATTTAATTGTTTGATTTTATATTTTCCTTGAAGTTACTAACGCGTGTATTTTGTTATTAGAAAGAGGTACGAGGCATCAAAGTATGTAATCTTATTGCTCTATTTTTGTAGAAAGCATGTTTGTTATTTATTAATTCCTAGTATCATGTTAAGATGTCTTTATTGCTTTCTAGTATCATGTTTAGGGTGCTTCCTATGCTTTCTAATATCATATCAATATCATGTTAGTATCATGTTAGGGCTAAAGCTTTGATTTTTATTGTTTAGTGACATGCTAGGGTTTGTTATTAATCTTGTTAGTATCATGCCTAAGATCTTGCTATTAATATTATGCTTTAACATGATTATGATAATTATGATTATTATGATTGTTATTATGATTATGATTATAATTATGATGATTGTTATTATGTTGCTTGATATATTATTATTGTTATTGCTTGATCACGCCTCTTATGCATGTTTAAAGGGAATTTGTATTTGTAATCACGCTTAATAAGATAATTAATAATCTTGTTTAGGGCTAATATGGTTATAATTCAAGTGATCGCCAATAATAGTTTTTTTTGTGCATTAATATTCAACTAACATAGATAAACAGGTTTAGGGTTAATCTGTTGATTGCATGTTAGTCAGAAAGCGCACATGAATACGAGAAGAATGAAGTAGAGGCCTATTATTAGGGCAGGTTCAATCTCTTTTACGTTGGATTTGTACCTTCATTCCCGAACCCTATTTGGTTCAAGACCTTTTGGAGTTGACGATCTCCTGGATCGTTAAGGGGTATAATCTTCACCTTGTGAACGGTTTACAAGTTCCTAAAACTTGTTGGCGACTTTTTTGCTCTAGCTTCCTTCCCTTTGGACGCCACCATGCTTAAGTGTATGATCACAGTGGGGTTCAAGTTTGGGTTAATGGCTTGAAATATTCCCTACAGTTTTTGGTGACTCCACTGGGGAGGATTTCTATTTTAATTCCTGAAATTTATTTCGGCAATGATTTAGAATGAGTGGATGAGACTCGAAAATTTCTAAGTATTTCATGTGCGTAATTTTGATTAGCATTATTGTCATAGGCATAAAAAAGGTCCTCATTGGATAGACCATCCGAAATGAGTCAAAAACATAGGATTTTTACACGTAGAAAATTTGAGAAATATCTTTCACAATTAGAACTGAAATAACGCTGCGAAATCTGGAAAATTCTAAGAACGTAGATACCTGCTGAGGCATGTAGGAACTAGCGCCTAGAAAATAGCATTGTCGCCTGTAAAGTGCTTTTGTTGCCTGGCGATAGTTCTGTCGCTTGGCGATAGGGGCACTTTTGCGGCGACAGTCCCTGTAGTCTGGCACCAAGTTCTTCCAATACCGAGCCAGAACTCTACCTTCTTGTTTTGACCATTTCTAGCACTGTTGGCTCGATTCTACTTCCTGATTGAGTTTTTCTCACTTTTCTGAAACCCATATGTGTTCTACATATGGACATAACCCTCTGGGGGTTCACGCTCCATCTACCTAATCGAACGCTCCTAGCAACGACGGGTACATCCGAGTTTGTGAATCTACCAAACCATGGAAGCAAGTTTTTAACTTGCGGGGTCCCATCCACTCGCGCCAACCCTTCCAAAGGTAAGGCTTCCGCGCGGTGCATCTGGTCTCATAACCATGGACCCTCTTTGACTAACCCATATCCCGAACTTTAGATAACTAGAGCCATGGTTAGGTTGCAAACTCATTGCATTATGTTGTGACTACTTGACTATTTGTGCATTCTTTGCTTGTGCATACCTTATATGTGCTAACCGTTTGTTTGACTTGTGTTTAAGTCTAAATAAACCAATTAATGACTAAAAAGGATTTTGTCTAATTAATGAATTAATTAATTAATTTGACTAATTAAAGACCAATGAAATAATTAATCTGACTTAGTACGACTTTAGGCATGTCCCCTTAGAGTAAAATTACTGGAAACAGTCCTAGATTAATGTTCCAGAAATAGCGCAGGAGTTTGGGATGTGGCGCCGCAGTTTACTGTTTGTTGCCTGGCGACAAGTTTGTCGTCTGGCGACAAGCTTTAAATTGTGGCAACAGTTCTGTTGTTCCGGCGACGGTCCAGATTTTTACTCGAGTCATCACGACGAGTCTATTTAACAGTCTGCTAATCAGTTTAATCAATTTGTTAAGTCCTTAATTGAGTCTAGGCACCTAGTCCCATGGTCATACACAAGAGTCTTAACATGTCACCTACACTCACTAGTGTTAGCACACACTTTATATAGTCACCATGACCATGTCTTAGGTTCATGCATGAGTCGGTTTTTTCCGTCATTTGAGTTGGGGGTACATTCTATTCCTAATTTTTTCATATCTCTCCATCTACATCACCTTTCCATTCTCTACATGCTTTCCCCATATCACAATATTCATTCTTCCTACCTTCTTCCATCCGTTGCATGTTGGATAGAGTTAAGTCAAATAATTAACAATGAATATTCCTTAATTTCCCTTTCCACAGTACTTGGTCAAGGAGAGAAGGATGATTAATCAAAGACAACACCTTTATTCAAATTCAACTTTTTGATATGCCAATCGGTCGAAAAAGGAAAGCTAAGAAGATAATGGCAAGTCAGGAAGAAATCAACGAACTCAAGGGACAAGTGGCTAACATTGCTGAAATGTTGAAGAATTTGACTCTCCAAATCAATGACCCTGTGAAACAGCAGCAAATGGAGCTCATCCAGGAAAATTTGAGCAAATTATCCAATGACTATAGATTGCAAGACATTAGCTCACAAGGGGTCTCGGTGGACAAGGATCTTCTTCCGCAGAAGTTCAATGCCAACGACATCCCGAAATTCAAAGCAATGGAGAACCCTTATTTTCATTTAAGAGCCTTTGAAACTGTAATGAATATTAAGGGAATAGACAAGAAAGCTTTTCATTCTGTGTTTTCCCTATCTTTAGAAACCGTTTGTCAGCAATGGTACTTTTCTCTTGATAAGGAGAAATCCTCTACTTGGGATGCTATTGTAAATGCTTTCATTGATAGATATAAATGTAATATTCAATTCGAAACTGATTATAGACAATTTGAGATGCTGAGACAAGAAGAGAATGAAGGCTTTACTTCTTTCCTTAATAAGTGGAGGGAAACTTCTACAAAGATGGTTGAGGTGCCTAATGAGAAAGAGTCCGTGAGGATGTTCATCAAAAATTTACAAGAAAAGTATTCAAAGCACTTAAAATACCAACACAACTTGAATACTTTCAAGGCCGTCTATGACATAGGCTCGAGATCGAAGATGACCTCGCAAAACAAAAAGCTGCTAACAATAGTAACCACAGTGGCTGGAAAGGATAGAAGAACGACAATCTTTCTTCTTCCGAAAACGCCCACTCTAGTAACAATGTTAGTACCTTTGATCTCAGTGAAATCTTAGCCATGGATAACCAAGGATCTAAGAAACAACTAAGGAAAGATTTCACCCCCATTGGGATGAGCTATGATGCTGCTTTCGACCGACTCCATGCCAAGGGACTCATTACTCCCATTGGACCTATTCAAGATCCCGCGCCCGAAAAAAGATTGCCTAGTTGGAACCCCGATTCACATTGCAAGTACCATCAAGGTAAGGGTCATACTACTGAGAGCTGTTGGAAGCTTAAAGAGGCCATCCAATACTTCACTGATAATAACAAGCTTCCCATACCTCCAGCCAGCAAGAAGAGCGAGTGATGATAAAGCGAACAATACAAGACAAGAGGCAAGCTTCAACGACAAGATTTCATGACCTCTTTTTCTATTTCATTTTCATTTTCCCCTTCCCCAATAAGTCTAGTAATAGGCACCTTTTTCCTTAGATTTTTTATTTTGTATGTTTCTTTTCTCCCTTTAATAAAATGAGCATTTGTTTCCTTTCATGTGATCATTACATTGCATTGCATTCATTAAAAAAAAAAAAAAAAAAAAACGTCGAACTAAGCACAAGGTATACCAATGATTTGAGGCACCCCTTGTAGCCACATCATATCACCTTTCACCTTTCAAATATACAATCATCTTTTTTTGATAAACCACTTTGAGCCTCACCTAACGATAGGCCTTTCTTTTTTCAACCCATATCTACCTAACCTTGGGATGGGATGGTGTGCCACTTATGCAATTTTTTCAAAGAATAAAAGCTTGATTAATTTCAAAAAATTCAATAAGCAAAAATGATAAAAGTGTACAAAAGGGCAAGTGTTCCAATGTCTTTGACATGAAAATGTCTTTGATATGAACACGTCTCAAGATTGTGTTTCTTATCGAGTGCTAGGTACCGTGCCTGAGAAACATGAATGCCAAGTTAGTGATAGACCGCATGATCGGGATTGCCTACACTTATAAACATAAAAAAAAATGCAAAAGCAAAAAAAAAAAAAAGAGAGTTCAAAAGTGAGAAACTTCAAGCATGAAAATACAAACATTCAAAAGCAAAGTTGCACACCTTGGGGGCTTATCTAGGGTCTTGAGCCTTTTATCCCCTTCTTCTTCAAACCTTTAGCCTAACCACGTTACAACCCTTAAAAGACCTTTTTGAGGTATACACACTTGTGCGAGGTTCGGCTAGAGCTACGTTCGGCCTGATTCCTAACGGATACGTAGGCAACCTCACGTCGAGGTGCAGCCGTAATAAAAATGCATTCATATTCACATTCATACACTCACACCATGATCATATCAAAGGATCTCCTATGCTCATCCCTATCTATTTAGAGCTAGACTTAGGGGCTTGATCCTTACATTATTAGCCTACCTAGCTTAAGAGTCACCACCATTTAACTCTTTTCAATATATTTTTCCACACACTTAGCCCTTACGGCCTAACTTTAGTGTCACTTTCACACACTACACAGATACATGACCAAATAGTCTTTCCCTGTAGGAACCCTTTGTCATGAAATCTTAACACAACGCTGAAGCATGCCTTGTCATGTAAAAATCACTGATCACTCATCATTGCATCACAAAGTATGAAGTACTTAGCCTCCATGCCTAAGTTACCCAAATACTTTCATCATTGTGTCAACAATTGAGATAGCCTAGGATGAGTTAATACTTGCACCTTGAGAGATAGTATCAAACGACGTTTGACTAAGCTCATTCAACATGCACCTTTAAAAACTTCACTCCGATTCTTTTTCGCATCTTTCTTTTTCGGGGGAAAGTCGGTACCCTCCACAAAAGTGACGGAAAATTTTTGCTTTTCACAATACAATGCACACACGGGTCATGAGTCACACGTGTCATTTCACTTCGAGTCGAGTCAACCTCAAGTCAATCCCAGCGAGTCAAGTTTATACCTTGAGTCATGTCAAGTCAATGAGTCAAGCAACACTAAGTCTTAGGTCAACCCTAAAAAAAGATAAGCAAAGTCCTATAGTCAAATATAAATGCAGGAGCATCCCAGCAAGCAAGAACATTCCTGGATTTTTTCGAAAAACCGCGAATATGACACATGAGATTCTTCCAAGATGAGAATAGTTACACAGATCGGGAAAATAGATGGAATAAGCTTTAATTTACAAAAGATTTGAGAAGATGGCGCGAGATGGGCGGTCTTCGACAGCGTTCGCTAAGATTGTGGAGGTTGTGACCAAGATTTGAGAAGATAGCGCGAGATGGCGTTCTTCGAGAGCGCTCGCTAAGATTGTGGAGGTTGTCACCAAGATTTGAGAAGATAGCGCGAGATGGGCGGTCTTCGACAGCGTTCGCTAAGATTGTGGAGGTTGTCACTAAGATTTGGGAAGATAGCGCGAGATGGGCGGTCTTTGACAGCGTTCGCTAAGATTGTGGAGGTTGTCACCAAGATTTGAGAAGATATCGCGAGATGGGCGGTCTTCGACAGCGTTCGCTAAGATTGTGGAGGTTGTCACCAAGATTTGAGAAGATAGCGTGAGATGGGCGGTCTTCGACAGCGTTCGCTAAGATTGTGGAGGTTGTCACCAAGATTTGAGAAGATAGTGCGAGATGGGCGGTCTTCGACAGCGTTCGCTAAGATTGTGGAGGTTGTCACCAAGATTTGAGAAGATAGCACGAGATGGGCGGTCTTCCAAAGTGTTCGCTAAGATTGTGGAGGTTGTCACCAAGATTTGAGAAGATAGCACGAGATGGGCGGTCTTCAATAGCATTCGCTAAGATTGTGGAGGTTGTTACCAAGATTTGAGAAGAGCGGTTCGTGATGAGGCGGTCTTCGATGACTTTTTCTATGATTGGGAAGGTTGTCACTATGATTCAAAAAAAAGAGCTCGAGATGTAGCAGCAATGATAGACGACGTTCCCTAGGATGTGGGGAGTTGTCACACAACTGAAGATGGCTACAAGCAGAGATGTCTTCGATCGTGTTCCCTAGGATGTGGAAGATGGTCACAAACAACTGAAGATGCCTACAAGCAGAGTTATCTTCGATCGTGTTCCCTAGGATGTGGAAGATGGTCACAAGCGGTGGAGAATGACTACAAGCAGAGTCATCTTCAATAAAATAGGAGGCAGCTACAAGCAGAGCGGTCTTCAACCAAATGCAGCAAATCGGTTACCTTTAGAGACGTGTGCTCGACGGTGTAAGATACGCGTTTCTTAACTTTCTTATCTGTTTAACTAACGCTAGTTTGCAGGTATCGGCGTTATAAGAATGATTTAGGATCGCAGAACGTTCTGAATCATTCTCCGTCCCTATCGATACTTTGACTTTCGTTTTCGAAACTTGCGTTTCTCCAAACTCAGTCAAAGTGGGGGCTTCTGTAGACACCCAAATGTGTCTCCCCAAAACCAAACCCGGTGATGAATACCTTTTGCGTCGAATGATTATCGCATAAGGTGAAAGTGTGGAAAGTCAAGTGTTGCGGTTGGTTTTTATTAAAATTCTTTCTTTCTGTTTTCGAAAACAACTCTATTTTATGAAAACATCCAATCCAGTTTAGTTTGGTCCACGAAAAGGGTCCAATAATAGTGTAGTTGGATGAGGCCTACAAAGAGCTTTCCAACGATATATTATAAGCCCAATTCCGATGAATAATGAGGAAGTTATGGCCAAAATACTAAACTGGGCCCGGTTTGATCTTTATATGCGGCCCAATAATCTAGGGGAGGGCCCGATGTTAATTATTATTCCTAAAGTTATTAGAATTGATTATAGTCTTCTAGAATTCTCTAGAGGGTTCTCTTTAATCCTAATAGAATTAGAATTAATAATTATATTTTGATAAAGTTTTATTTGGAATAAAATATTATTTTATGAAAAATACGATTTCAGTTTTCATACGGACTTTACAAATCGATTTTGATTCATATGTGGACTTCGTGTTAAAAGCGCGTAGAAATCCAGGCTGTCGCCAGACGACAGGCCTGTCGCCACGTGAGAGACCTTGTTGCCCCGCAACAGACCCTGGCGCCTAGCGACAAGGTCGGTTTTGCAGCGACAGAGTGGAGTTTTATTTCTTATCAAATTCTACCTATTTTCGGACTGTTTTCTTATAAATAGGGTCCTGAACCTCCGTTTTTAATCATCTAAAATCATCAATCATCTACAATCAATTATCTACAACAATCATCTTTCTCTCTAAAGCTAGAAGCTTTCTCTATTCTTTTTCTAAACCATCCCTCTTACAAAATTCCGTATTCACGAGATCTAGACACATCTAGCCGAGTTCGAAGTTGCCTTTGCCCTAGACGTGAAAGGTTATAATTTCTGAGGGTTTGGTCCCTAATCTCTATTTCAATTATTTAATTTAATTGTTTGATTTTATATTTTCCTTGAAGTTACTAACGCGTGTATTTTGTTATTAGAAAGAGGTACGAGGCATCAAAGTATGTAATCTTATTGCTCTATTTTTGTAGAAAGCATGTTTGTTATTTATTAATTCCTAGTATCATGTTAAGATGTCTTTATTGCTTTCTAGTATCATGTTTAGGGTGCTTCCTATGCTTTCTAATATCATATCAATATCATGTTAGTATCATGTTAGGGCTAAAGCTTTGATTTTTATTGTTTAGTGACATGCTAGGGTTTGTTATTAATCTTGTTAGTATCATGCCTAAGATCTTGCTATTAATATTATGCTTTAACATGATTATGATAATTATGATTATTATGATTGTTATTATGATTATGATTATAATTATGATGATTGTTATTATGTTGCTTGATATATTATTATTGTTATTGCTTGATCACGCCTCTTATGCATGTTTAAAGGGAATTTGTATTTGTAATCACGCTTAATAAGATAATTAATAATCTTGTTTAGGGCTAATATGGTTATAATTCAAGTGATCGCCAATAATAGTTTTTTTTGTGCATTAATATTCAACCAACATAGACAAACAGGTTTAGGGTTAATCTGTTGATTGCATGTTAGTCAGAAAGCGCACATGAATACGAGAAGAATGAAGTAGAGGCCTATTATTAGGGCAGGTTCAATCTCTTTTAGGTTGGATTTGTACCTTCATCCCCGAACCCTATTTGGTTCAAGACCTTTTGGAGTTGACGATCTCCTGGATCGTTAAGGGGTGTAATCTTCACCTTATGAACGGTTTACAAGTTCCTAAAACTTGTTGGCGACTCTTTTGCTCTAGCTTCCTTCCCTTTGGATGCCACCATGCTTAAGTGTATGATCACAGTGGGGTTCAAGTTTGGGTTAATGGCTTGAAATATTCCCTACAGTATTGTATTGTGATGCAAAAATTTTCCGTCATTTTTGTGGAGGGTACCGACTTTCTCCCGAAAAAGAAAGACACAAAAAGGAATCGAAGTGGGTGTTTGAGTTGCATGATGAATGAGCTTAGTTAAATGTATATGTCGATGTTGTATCTCATAGTGCAAAGATTAGTTCATCCTAGGCTATCTCAATTGTTGACTCGATGATGAAAGTATTTGGGTAACTTAGGCATGGAGGCTAAATACTTCATACTTTATGGTGCAATGATGAGTGATTTTGATATGACAAAGCATACTTCAACATTATGTCAAGATTTCATGACAAAGGGTTCCTATGAGGAGGATTATTTGTCTATTTATTTGTGATGTGTGTGAAAGTGACACTAAAGCTAAGCTGCAAAGGCTAAGTGTATGGAAATTTTCTTTTGAAAAGAGTCAACTAGTGGTGACTCTTAGGCTAGGTAAGTTAATAATGTAGGGATCAAGCCCCAAAGTCTAGCTCTAAGTGGATAGGGATGAGCAATGGAAATTCCTTGATATGATCATGGTGTAAGTGTATGAATATGAATGCGTTTTTATTATGGCCGCACCTCAATTTGAGGTTGCCTACGTATCCGTTAGGAATCAGGCCGAACGTAGCTCTAGCTGAACCTCGCACAAGTGTGTGTATACCTCAAAGAGGTCTTTTGAGGGTTTTAATGTGGTTAGGCTAAAGGTTAAAGAAGAAAGGGGATAAAGGCTCAAGACCCTAGATAAGCCCCAAAGGTGTGCAACCTTGCTTTTGAATCTTTGTATTATTATGCTTGAGGTTTCTCACTTTTTTAACTCTCTTTAGTTTATATTTTACTCTCTCTCTTTTTGTGCTTTTGAATTTTTTTTTGATAAGTGTGGGTAATCCCGATCATGCGGTCTATCACTAACTTGGCATTCATGTTTCTCAGGCACGATACCTAGCACTCGATAAGAGACGCAATCTGAGACGTGTTCTTATCAAAGATATATTCATATCAAAGACATTGGAACACTTGCCCTTTTGCACACTTTTATTGCTATTTTATTCTTTTGAAATTTTTATAAAATCACTCAAGCTTTTATTCTTTGAAAATTGCATAAATTGCACACCATCCCATCCCAAGGTTAGGTAGATGTGGGTTTAAGAAAAAAAGGTCTGTCGTTAGACGAGGCTCAAAGTAGTTTATCAAGAAAGGATTGTATATTTGAAGGGTGAAAGGTAATATGATATGGCTACAAGGGGTGCCTCAAATCATTAGTATACCTTGTGCTTAATTCGACATGGATTTTTTTTATTTTTTATTTTTTTTTATGTGATGCAATGCGATAATCATATGCAAGAAAATAAATGCTCATTTTATTAAAAGGAAAAGAAAGATCCTACAAAATAAATCTAATGGAATTAAAAGGTGCCTATGCTAGACTTATTGGGGGAAAGGAAGAATCAAAGAAATAGAAAAAAGAGTCACGAAATCTTGTCGTTAAAGCTCGCCTCGTGTCTTGTGCTTTATCGTCACTAGGTCTTCTTGTCAGCTGGAGGTATGGGAAGCTTGTTATTATCGATCAAATATTGGATGGCTTCTTTTAGCTTCCAATAGCTCTCAGTAGTATGACCCCTACCTTGATGGTACTTGCAATGTGCATCTAGGTACCAACTAGGCAATCTCTTCACAGGTGCAGGATCTTGAATAGGTCCAATGGGAGTAATGAGTCCCTTGGCATGGAGTCGATTGAAGGTAGTATCATACCTCATCCCAATAGGAGTGAACTCTTTCCTAAATTTCTTTTTAGACCCTTGGTTATCCATGGCTAAGGCTTCATTGAGATCAAAGGTATTAACGTTGTTGCTAGAGTGGGTGTTTTCAGAAGAAGAAGGATTGTCGTTCTTCTTTCCTTTCCAGCCACTGTTGTTGCTATTGTTAGTGGCTTTTTGCTTTGCAAGGTCATCTTCGATTTCAATACATATGTCGTAGACGGCCATGAAAATATTCAAATTATGTTGATATTTCAAATGCTTCAAATACTTTTCTTGAAGGTTCTTGATGAACATCCTTACAGACTCCTTTTCAGTAGAGACCTCGATCATATTAGCAGAAGTTTCTCTCCACTTGTTAAAGAAAAAGGTGAACCCTTCGTTTTCTTTTTGCTTTAGCAACTCAAGTTGTCTATGGTCTGTTTCAAATTGAATGTTGCACTTATATCTATCAATGAAAGTGTTATTATTCCATCCCAAGTAGAGGTTTTTTCTTTGTCAAGGGAAAGGAACCATTGTTGACAAACGGTTTCAAAAGATAGTGAGAACAAAGAGTGAAAAATATTCCTATCGATCCCCTTAATGTTCATTATAGTTTCAAAAGCCCTTAAGTGAAAGTAAGGATTGTCAGTTGGTTTGAACTTAGGGATGTCGTTGGCATTAAACTTCTGCGGAAGAAGCTCCTTGTCCACCGAGACCCCTTGTGAGCTAATGCCCTAGAATCTATAGTCATTGGAGAGTTTTCTCAAGCTTTCTTGCATGAGCTCTATTTGTTGTTGCTTCACAGAGTCATTGACTTGAAGAGCCATAGCCTTCATCAATTCAGTTAAGTTGGCCACGTCCTTCCTAAGTTCGTTGACTTCTTCCTGAGACGTCATTATCTTCTTAGATTTTCTTTTCCGACTGATGGGTTTATCAAAAAGTAGTACTTGAACGAAGGTGTTGTCCTTGATTAATCTCCTTTCTCTCCTTAACCAAGTGCTGTGGAAAGGGAAATTAGGGGTAAATTTTTATTTTTAACTCAAGCTCTATTCAACATGCAATAGATGGAAGGAGGTAGGAAGAATGAAGGTTGTGATATGGAGAAAGCATGTAGAGAATGGAAAGACGATGTAAATGGAGAGATATGAAAGAACTAGGAATAGAATGTACCCCCAACTCAAATGACGGAAAAATCGACTCATGCATGAACCTAAGACATGGTCGTGATGACATATACACAAAGTGTGTGTGCTAAGACTAGTGAGTGTAGGTGACATGTTTGACTTGTGTCATGACCATGGGACTAGACTATGTGACTAGACTTAATTAAGGACTAAACATGACTATTGTCATTAATAAACTGGTTAAACTGATTAAGTAAATTGATTAATTATACTCGTCGTGAAGACTCGAGCAAAAACATGGACTGTTGCCGGACGATAGGATTGTTACCAAACGCTAAGGATCAGCGCCAGACGACAACATTGTCGCCTGACGCTCATCACTAGCGCCTGGCGCTACATTCCAAACCTCTGCGCCATCGCTGGAACATTGGTCTGGATCTGTTTCCAGTATTTTACTCTAAAGGGACAAGCCTAAAGTCGTACTTAGTCAAGTTTGATCAATTAATTTAGATTTTAATCATTAATTAATTAATTAATTAATTTAGCAAGGTCCTTTAGTCATTAATTAGTTCATTTAAACTCATTCACAAGTCAAACAAACGGTTAGTGGAAACACATATAGGTTATGCACAAACAATTAATGTACAAATAGTCAAATAGTCACAATATGATGAAATGACTTTGCAACCTAACCATGGCTCTATTTCTCTAAAGTTCAGGATATGGGTTAGTCAAATAGGGTCCATGTTTATGAGTCCGGATGCACCGCGCGGAAGCCTTATCTTTGGAAGGGTTGGCGCGAGTGGATGGGACCTCGCGAGTTAAACTCGCTTCCACGGTTTGGTGAATTCAACAAACTCGGATGTACCCTTCGTTGCCAGGAGCGTTCGATTGGGTAGATGGAGTGTGAAGTCCCAGAGGGTTATGGCCATATGTAGAACACATATGGGTTTAGAAAAAAGGAAAAAACTCAATCAGGAAGTAAAACCGAGCAAACAGTACTAGAAACTATTCAAAACAAGAAGGTAGATTTTTGGCTAGGTATTGGAAGAATTCAACGAAAGATAACAGTGCATGTCGCCAGACGATGGCACTGTCGCCAGGCGACAGAGCCATCGCTTGGCGATGGCGCTGTTTTCTCAGCGCTAATTCCTACATGCCTCGGCAGCTTTCTGTTCTTAAATTTTCCAGTTTTTTCGCAGCGTTATTTCGACTTTAGTTGTGAAAGATATTTCCCTAATTTCCTACGTGTAAAAATCCTATGTTTTTGACGCATTACGGATGGTCTTCCAATGCGGACCTTTTTATGCATATGCCACAATGTTAATCAAAATTACGCACATGAAATACTTAGTTATTTTCGAGTCTCATCCACTCATTCTAAATTATTGCCAAAATAAATTTTAGGAATTAAAATAGAAATCCCCCCCAGTGGAGTCGCCAAAAAACTATAGGGAATATTTCAAGCATCCCACACTTGAGCCCCACTGTGATCATACACTTAAGCATGGTGGCGTCCAAGGGGTGAAGGTTACAACCCTTAACGATCCAGGAGATCGTTAACTCCAATAGGTCAGGAACCATGACTGGAAGTTCGGGGATGAAGGTACAAATCCAACCTAAAAGATATTGAACCTGCCCTAATAATAGGCCTCTACTTTATTCTTCTCGTATTCATGTGCGCTTTCTGACTAACATGCAATCAATAGGTTAACCCTAAACCTGTTTAATCTATTTTGGTTGAATATTAATGCACAAACAAAACTATTATTGGCGATCACTTGAATTATAATCATGTTAGCCTAAGCAAGATTATTAACTATCTTATTCAGCGTGATTACAAGTACAAATTCCCTTTAAACATGCATAAAAGGCGTGATCAAGCAATAAAAATAATAATATCGAGCAACATAATACTCACAATTAAAGCATAATAATATTAGCAAGATCCTAGGCATGATACTAACAAGATGAATAAAAAATCCTAGCATGTCATTAAACATAAAAGATTAAAGCTTCATCCCTAACATGATACTAACATGATAGAAGGAAAGAATAGGAAGCATCATAGAAACATGCATGACATTAGAAATATTCGTTATTACCCTAAACATGATACTAGGAAGCAACAAAAACATCATAACATGATACTAGGAATCAAAATAATCAAAGCATGATTTCTATATCAAAAGAATAACAATTAAATTACTTACTTCGATGCCTCGTATCTCTTTCTAATAACAAAATACACGCGTTAGTAACTTCAAGGAAAATATTAAATCAAATAATTAAATTAATAATTGAAATAGGGATTTGGGACCAAACCCTTGGAAATTATAAACCTTTCACGTCTAGGGACAAGGCAACTTCGAACTTGGCTAGGTGTGTCTAGAACTAATGTATGTGGAATTTTGTAAAAGGGGAAGGTTTAGAAAAAGAATAGAGAGAAGAAGCTTCTAGCTTTAAGAGAGAGAGAAAGAATAGAGAGAGAGATGATAATTCCGTGGAAAACGGGGAGATACGACCCTTATTTATAGAATAATAGTCCGGAAACAAATCATGTCCCATACGGAATAAAACTGGCATCTGTCGCCAGGCGACAGACATCAGTGCCAGGCGACAGATGTTAGCGCCAGGCGACAGACTCTGTCGTTTGGCGCTAATTAAAAGCTAAAATGCGTTTATACCGAATCCTCTTCTTAATATGATTAAACAGCAAATTCCGTGTTTATCAAATTAAAATCAGGTTTATTACTTATTTTATTCCAAATAAAACTCTTTAAAAATATAATTTATCAATCCTAATACTATTAGAATTAAAAGGGAACCTTCTAAATATTTTAGAAGATTAAAATAAATCCTAATAACCTTAGGAATAATAATTAACAGGCCCTCCTCTAGATCATTTGGCCGCATATAAAAATCATTTTGGGCCAAATTTAGTTTAAGCCATAACTTCCTCATTATTCATCGGAATTGCGCTTTTAAAATATCGTTGGAAAGCTCTTTTCGAGCCCGACCCAAATACACTATTATTGGACCCTTATCATGGACCAAAATAAATTAGACTGGCTATTTTCATAAATAGAGTAAGAAAAGAAATGTTTTCAAAAACAGAAATAGAGACATTTAAATAAAAACATCCATATCACTAGACTTTTCACACTTTCACCTCGTTCGATAATCAAATGATGTGGAAGGTATTCATTACTGGGTTTGGTTTTGGGGAGACACATTTGGGTGTCTACAACTATCGATGGCAACCATCTAGCAAGGAGTGGATTCAAAGAAAGACAAACACATTAGTTGTTGGTAGATTAGAATTTGTTTATCCAGCTGAAGGAGAGCGTTTCTTTCTTAGATTACATCTAATAAATGTTAGAAGTCCAACATCTTTTGAAGACCTCAGAACTGTGCACAGGGACTTATATCCTATATTTCAAGAAGATGCTATGAAATTTGGATTACTTGAGGAAGATGATGTAGGCGATCTTTGTATGTTAGAAGCAGAAGATACTCACTTGCCTGTGGCTTTACGCCGTTTATTTGCTACTATCCTGATCTTCTTTCAACCAAGAGACCCTTATTCTTTATGGTGTAAATATTTTACATCTTTATCTGAAGATTTCCAACACCAATACCAAGATAATGTGGCTAAAGTTAGAAAGCTGACCATTAGGTCACTTGAGCAATATATAGAAGCAATGGGAAAATCACTGAAAAGTGTAGGATTGAATGAATTGTGTTCTGGTGAAGAAGATGATTTTCAGCATACCAAAGACATTATTGATGCTCTAGATACACCTATTCCTCAATCATTTACACTACTAAACGGTGATTTTACGACCGATTTATTGCGACTGTCATTAAACGGTCGCAATTAATATTAATTAAGACCGTTTTATAGCCTGTCGTAATTTTGATTAATTGCGACCGTTATCTATATTATTGCGGCCATTATACCGGTCGTTGAAATTATGTATTTTTTTATTTTTTAAAAAACAATTACAACCGGTCTGACTTTCATTGAATCGGTCGTTGAAGTTTTAAAACAAATTACAAAAGAAAGTCTTTCGTGCTTTCTTAAAGAAGGGGAAAGAAGAAACAGAGAAGAAGGGGGAAGAGGGAGAACAACGAAGAGGAGGTGACGGTCGCAGACTCCGCCGTTCTTCCCAACGACGAGTTATCTCCGGCCGGCGACGCTACATACAAGTATGTCATTTTATTTTATTTTATTTTTTGAATTTTTAAATTTTGTTAGTTTGTGCGAAAACCCTAACTTTGGGTCGCAAATCAACCCCCACGCAGGACCACCGTCGCCGGACTCCGCTCTCGCCCGTCCCTCATTTGTGTTCCGACAGCGGTACTCAGGTAAGTCACTGCAATTTTGTTTTTGTTTTGAAATTTAGTTAATTTGGGCGAAAACCCTTAATTGGGTCAGAATTCAACCACTTCGCAGGCTTACCGTCGCCGGTTTCCTCTTCTATCCTAGCCTCTTCCGTTTTCCATCGACTAAACTCAGGTAAGTCGATGCAATTTTTTTTTTTTTTGAAATTTAGTTAATTTGGGCGAAAACCCTAATTTTGGGTCTCAAATCAACCCCTTCGCAGGCCTACCGTCACCGGTTTCCTCTTTTGTCCTAGCCTCCTCCGTTTTCCGTCAACTAAACTCAAGTAAGTCGCTGCAATTTGTTTTTCTTAAAAAAAAATTTAGTTAATTTCGGCCAAAAACTCTAAATTTGGGTCACAAATCAACCCAAATGATTTGTACTATTGTTTTTTTAATTTGATGGTCATATTATCAATAATGTTGATCAGAAATTTCTCAAAAAACAAAAAAAAAAAAAAAAAAAAATTATGTTGATCAGAAATTTATGTTTACTTGATCTCATGTACGGATTTTTTTTAGACAGTAAACATAAATAATTTTTTTTTTATCTTTTTATTTATTTATGTTTACTTACATAAGCAAATTAGAAATTTTTTATGGGGTTGAGATTTTGGTTAATGTTTAGACTTGATATTGTGCTTGCTTTTGATATGGGTTTTTTCACTATGAGTGGACATTAGATGGGATATACTAGATTCGAGGAATTTTCACTTATTTTCTTGAGAAATGGGTAGTTTAGATTTGAATTCGGGTTTCATTCAAAATGCGAGTGATCGGTGGTTATGGGGCATTTTGTTTTCATCTAGATTTGGTTTGGAGTTCATTGTTGGTTTATTTATAGCTATTGGTTTTTGCACTTTCGCGATATAGTACTACATGTAAAGACATTGGTTACTTATCTGTTAAAGATTTGAAAGATGTGAGGTGTGTGAAGGTAGTGAGAACGGAGAGGCTGTTGGCTTTGATGAACTAAAGATGAAACTTAAGGCCTGTTACTTCTCCTTGATGGTTGATACTGTAAGACTTCATGCATATATATGATTCTAGGGGCTGGTGTTTTGGGTTCAAAAGCGGGCTGAAATGGGCGATTGTTGTAGCTGAATTGGGGGCCGATTGGAGGTGGTATGTGGCTGGTTTGGTGTGGATTTCAGGCTGTTGCTACACTTTGGAGGGGACAAAAGTTGGTGGTTTGGGTGGTTGTAAAGTGCTGTTTAAGGTTTGGGTGAAATGTATGTAGTATCCTGCATTTTCACATAAAAAATGAATGTAGTGGGTAACAAATTTAAGTATATTGGATAGCTAGGAAGTCTAGGATCAAGTCTAGTTTGCTTTGTTACTATAGGTGATTTGGTGGTTATTTATGATTTTTATGCATGCTTATTACAATTATAGAATACATTCAAGTACCTTGTTATTTATGATTTTCATACATGCTTATTACAATTATTTTTGATAAATTATAGAATTGTTTTAGCTTATCGAAATTAATTACATGATGATAATCCTTGATTAAAATGGAGAAATGTGAAGTGGGGACAAATCTATTATTAATTTCTATGGTTCTTTTTTTTAATTATTATTATTAATTTTTTTTTTTAAATATGTATGTTTATATGAGGGGTTGTGATAATTTTGATGAGTAAAAAGTTAGAAGCTTGTGAAATCAACATAATTGTGTTCAAATCTCTTAATAAAGAACAATACTTATGAAATCAACTTTCCCGTTCAAGTCATGATAAGGACTTTTGAATATCATTTCGATTCTAATTGTATCTTATGCCATTATTGTAATGAATACAAGTTCAGTGTGAATGATTAATGTGATTTGTTTTTCATAGTGTTGTAGAATTTGTCACCATGAAAATGAAAGAGCGTTGGTGGATGTATGATAGATACGATGGCCGTAATGCCCGTAAACTTAGGCAAGAGTTTGTGGATGGTGTTGAACAAAAACAAAATGAGTTAGTTAGAAGGCCATTTAAGCCATTTTAGCCTAGTTATGCCCCTATAGCCTTGTAAATGCTTGAAAATGTCTATTATTAAGCAATTTAAACCTATAAACATGTTTCATATACTCAATATGTGTTTTTTGAATGATAAACGTTTAGAATATATCAAAAACAAACAAAATGGGTAAGCTAGAAGGTCATTTAAGCCATTTTAGCCTAGTTATGCCCCTATAGCCTTGTAAATGCTTGAAAATGTCTATGATTAAGCAATTTAAACCTATAAACATGTTTAATATTCTATATATGTGTTTTTTGAATGATAAACTCTTATAATATAGCAAAAACAAACAAAATGAGTTAGTTAGAATGTCATTTAAGCCATTTTAGCCTAGTTATGCCCGGATAGCCTTGTAAATGATTGAAAATGTCTATGATTAAGCAATTTGAACCTATAAACATGTTTCATATGCTAAATATGAGTTTTTTGATTGATAAACTCTTAGAATGCAGCAAAAACAAACAAAATGGGTAAGTTAGAGGGCCATTTAAGCCATTTTAGCCTAATTATGCCCCATAGCCTTGTAATTGCTTGAATAAACCTATAAAAATGTTTCATATGCCAAATATGTATTGTTTGAATGATAAACCTTTCGAATATATCAAAAACAAACAAAATGGGTAAGCTAGAAGGCCATTTAAGCCATTTTAGCCTAGTTATGCCCCTATAGCCTTGTAAATGCTTGAAAATGTCTATGATTAAGCAATTTAAACATATAAACATTTTTAATATGCTAAATATGTGTTGTTTGAATGATAAAATCTTAGAATATAGCAAAAACAAACAAAATGAGTAAGTTAGAAGGCCATTTAAGCCATTTTAGCCTAGTTATGCCCCTATAGCCTTGTAAATGCTTGAAAATGTCTATGATTAAGCAATTTTAACCTATAAACATGTTTTATATGCTAAATATGAGTTTTTTGATTGATAAACTCTTAGAATATAGCAAAAACAAACAAAATGGGTACGTTAGAAGGCCATTTAAGGCATTTTAGCATAGTTATGCTCCTATTCTAAAATTGCGACTGTCTAGGCCTGTCGCAGATATTTGAAAATTGCGACCGTCGTCTGCTGTCGCAATATCCAATCATTTGCAACCATCAATGCCTGCCGCAATTTGGAACTTTTTGCGACCGTCAGGTACCTGTCGCAATTAATTAATATTTGCGACCGTCATAGGCAGTCGTAATTTTAGATATTTGCGACCGCCTTACCAGTCGCAAATAACAAATTACATCTGCTAATAAAACGGCCGTTGAAAACACAGAAAACGGTCGTAATCTGATCTGCGACCGTCAAGTAGTCGTAAATTTTTTTTGTGACCAATAAAAAACGACGGGTCTGTTGCGACGGGTGACGGTCGCAATTACACTTTGCGACCGTGTTCCTTCACTTTTACGACCGTTTGAGGCGGTCGCAATTCACTGGTTTTTTTGTAGTGGTATTGATTGTATTCATCGTCTCCATAGTGAACAGTTGGCTGCCTTTTCACATATAATGGAATATGTTCAGCTAAGAAACTCTAGAGCATTTTTCATAGATGAACCTGGTGGCACTGGTAAAACCTTTTTGTATAATGCTTTGTAGGCAAAAATAAGGCTGATGAATAAATTAGTATTATCAACAGCTACTTTTGGGATTGCGGCAGCTAATATCCCTTCTGGAAGAACTGCTCATTCAAGGTTCAAAATTTCGATTGATATCGAAAATTCATTAGCATGTGATGTACCTAAACAAGGTAGCTTAGCAACACTTTTGAAGGAAACAACATTAATCATTTGGGATGAAGCTTCTATGGCCAATAAAAGCAACTTGGAATCATTAGATCTATTGCTGCAGGATATATGTAGTAATGACAAGCTGTTTGGTGAGAAATTGGTTGTTCTTGGAGGGGATTTCTGTCAAGTATTACCTGTTGTTCCGCTTAAGAATCAAAAGGAAGTTGTGAAATCTAGCATTGTTACTTCATATATATGGCCTCAGCTCATCAAATTCCAACTAACAGAGAATTAAAGAGCCAAAGAAGATCCAGAATTCTCTAGTTTCTTACTTGCTCCGGGAAATGGTCAATTACAGCAGTCTGAAAATACATATGTTCAGTTGCTTGCACATATCTGTAAACCTTTTCCAACGGATGTAGATCCTGTATCAGAAGTTACCATATCAGTATTCCCAGAGTTTTACAAAGGAGAATTTGATAGCACTTTGTTCACAGAAAGAGCTATCTTAACTCCTTTAAATGATATTGTTGACTCTATCAACAGTTCACTCATACACTAGTTTCCTGGAAATCCTGTAGTCTACAAAAGTTTCGACACAATTCTAAGCGATACATGCGACGTGTATCCTACAGAATTGTTAAATAAACTATGTCCTGGTGGTTTAAGCCTTCATGAACTGGTTCTCAAAAAATAATTGTCCTGTAATATTGTTACGAAATCTACTTCCTTCTGCTGGCCTTTGTAATGGAACGCACCTCATCTGCAAGAATTTCTTCCCCAACACTGTCCAGTGTGTCATTGCTGTAGGACAATACAAAGGTAATGAAATTTTTATCCCACGGATTAACCTCCGACCTTCTGCTTCAGCTAGATATCCTTTTCAATTTGAAAGGAAACAATTCCCTCTAAAGTTGATCTTTGCCATGACAATAAATAAATCACAAGGGCAAACCCTAAATCGAGTTTCTATTTATCTACCTCGTCCTTGTTTTTCACATGGACAGCTATATGTTGCTCTCTCACGAGCAAAGAAGCAAACTGATGTGACTGTCTTTTCTACCATGCCTCTAGAAGAATTCCCTCCAACTTCTATTAAAAATGTTGTTTGTTATGAAGTTTTAAGATTAGCAGGGATCTGTTAGAAAATTTCATTGAAAGCACTTGTATTTTGTATTTTGCCTTCTTTTAAGTGGTCATATAATTACTTTTACTGTTCTTTTATGAGCTTGATTAATATATGCAGTGATATGCATCTTCTGTATGTAATCTATACCTTATCACAAATAAATTATTATGCATAATGAATGTGCTACTACAAGAAATCTTGTTATACTGACATTCTGCTTCTAAAGTGTGCAGTCAATAGAGATACAGAAGCAAAAGAAAGACACTACTTTATCATGTACCATTTAAGTATTACATAAATAGTTGTTTGATTTCAGCCTTACACATACATACTATTAATAAAGTTTAGCTGACTACAATTAAAGTAGCCATGATATGAAGAATAAATTGATAAAAGCTCGATCAAAAAACAAAAAAAATATAACATTTGTGAAATTCAATTTACACAACATAGGAAATAATACTATGCAGTATCAAATATATGCCTTTCCATATAAAGAAATTAAGATACATAGAATCTATAAGCTAAACCAACCTTTTAGCCTGCTATAAATTGTGAATAAAGGTATAAAATCTTCTGAAAATACAAGTAAGATCTAATGAACCCCACAGTATTTGATATTTACCTTAAACCTGAAGAAATTTAAAAGAAGACAAACTCTAAACTGTAGATACATATAATTACTATTCATCTCACATGTGCATTTGCTTGTCCTGTTTATCCTCTATACAGCTTATATATAATAAGCCAAACTATCCACACTTATCATCCAAGAAACTAAAAGCTTCTCAAACCATATCATCAACTGCTGCTACATATTGAGGGTATAACTCTTCCCCTTCCTTTTATTAATTTCATTAAAATTAGATTTTTCAAATATTTGTGCTTCAAATCTTTTTCTTTTTTGCATATTATAGTAGATTTAGACGACTATATGATCTTTACCAATTCCTGCTTATAAATCACAGTAGTCCATAGGAGATAGAGGTTCTTGTGACTTGCCTACTCAACTTTAGCCTATATCAAAATTATCAAGTTATTATGAAGTATAGATGCAAAATATATTCTCATATATACATGTTTAAATTCTGCAGGTTCACAATCATGGAACAAGGGTATGTATATTTGAATGAGTTGAACAGCAACAACAAGAATTATAGTCTTAAAGTTAGAGTTATAGAAAAATCAAGGCCAAAAACTTCTTCCAAAAAAGGAGTTCTGTTTCAGACTTTGTTACTCACTGATGAAAAGGTACTTCTCTCTTCTCAATTAACTATATGCTTTCTATTTAAGGTTAGTTATGAGAGTTACATCTCAGGAACCTTTACAATATATGATTAGCTTAAAATTGCAGGGAAATAAAATGAAGGGTGCATTGTTTGGGGAACAAGTTGACAATTTCAATGAAGCAATAGTCTATAATGGCCAATATATCATTTCAAATGTTCCTATCAAGCTTGTAGAAGAACGGTGGAGAAACAATTCAGATGAGCTTCCTTTTCAAATGACTTTTGGAGGACAAACTGTGGTGCAGAAAGTGAATTCTGAAGGAATAATAGATGGACCATTGTTTCAGTCTATACAATCGATTCCTCGCATTTTAATACCAGGAACTAAATATGGTAACCAATATCTTAATTTCTTTTTGATATTGCACCCTTTTTTTTAAAATAAAAAAACAACAACGCAAAAAAAGAGGGTCATTGAGTGATCTATCATTAACACTAAATATAATGTATTTATTTTGTAGATGTTTTAGGCATTGTTCTTTATGTAGAAGATAAAGTTCGTATTATCAATGCTAATCAAGGCCGAGAATTCCATGTTAGAGAAATTGTTATAACTGATCAAACGTAAGTTTATACATAACCTTACCTTTATAGAACTCTATTCATAGAAACTCATCTTAAGCTAGATTTTAAACTGTGTTTATATTTCCAGAATGGACCAACCTCTTGTCATAACTACTTGGAATGATTTAGCTGACAATGCCTGTGATGTTATTAGTCTACATGCTAAAACCTTCGATGTGATTGGCTTCACTGCTTTAAGACCATCTGTACATAAAGGTATGCATAAACAAAAGTATCACTATCAATTTACAAATTCATGAAAAAAATTTAGTATTTATCTACAAAAACTAACTTCAAACTGTGCTTTATAAGGATTCTCTTTATCTACTGGTATGTATACTGAAATCATATATGATCCTAAAGGAGATAAAGACAATATTCTCCGTGAATGGTATGTATACAAAAACATTATATGACTTGATACTTTTTACAAATGAATATCAAAAATATTTATTAGCTTTCTATATAGGGCGCGGTTTCACACTCAACAACTTTTAGACCGACAAGCAAAGGTACTGCAGGTGCGTTTTGCACCTACAGATGCAACACCTACCTATAGACATTGAGAGTCTCAGAACAAAAACAGTAAAGCATCCTCTACCATTAAGATCAGATTATCACTTCAATGTTTCCTATCAAAAGCATTTACTAACATGTAGATCTACTTACACTACAGCTGTGTAATGTACTTCAAGAAAAGCATCATTGGTTATGAGTAACAATATCTCAGCCTGATTTAAAATATGTTGTTGCTTATATTAGGTGTTCAACTTGTGGGAAACGCATAGATATTCCTGTTGGCACATAATTCAACTATGCCAATTGCAAAAAAAAAGGATAACATTTCTGCATATAAGTAAAAGTGTGAAATTCAGACTTTTCAATATAGCAGCTTAACTATATATCACTAATATGGTCAATTAACCTTGATGTTGCAGAGTTACATTCAAATTTGATGCAGCAAATGACTCAGGAACAATGACTTTCACAACTTTTACGACTGACACAGAAAAACTATTTGGAATATCTGCCCAAGAAATTCATTTTATCAAATATTTTGTAAGCATTTCTCATATGTTCATAGTCACTACCATGCCTTTTGAATTTAACATGTTTCCACCAAACTTCTATTTAATGACACAGTTTCACCATTGATAATGGTTACATTGAAAAATGTTCAGATGTTCAATTCAATTAAGCAGCAAATTAGTGACAACCATATTCTAGTACAAGTAGGTCCTACAACAGCTCTTTCAAGAAACAACATTCTTCAATGGTGTTTGAAAGGCATAAAAGTAGAAGCGAGCAATACAAATATAGACAGCAGCAATTGCATGGCAACATTTTCAGAGCTTCCACAAGATCATACTATTAATAAGAGAAGTGCAAGTAATTTGTCTTCTAGTCAAAAAGAGCTCACACTAGTACCTCAAACACATACTACAAATTCTGGAATTATTAAGGTAACAGGAAATGAAGCAGCTGATACATGATATGGCCACAGTGAACGCATTGCTAGAGTTAGCACAACAGCCACTTAAGAGAAGTTGTACTGAAGCACATATAGCCAAACTGAAAGAAGTTGGAAAAGATTGGAATCCTACTATCCTTGGTGACTTTGCTGAGACAAATTCTACAGTGCAAGGTCACTCAGCCTTAGATGTGAACAAACAGCTTAATTTGAGCTCTGATAAACTAGGTCTTCTTATAAATTAGCAAGTTGTTGCAGGTGTTGGTGATGTTGAGACACTAAGTGTTTCTATGAAACAAGAACAAGGACCAAAAAATGTCCTGAAATCATTTCCACAAAAGCAACACCAAATAAACACTCTTTGAGTGCTCTGTTTGCAGCGACAGAAGCTATAGATCCAGCACAAAGAAGTGACTCAGATATCAAAAACCATGCTACAATTGCAGAAGGTGTTCATTCCTCCACATATGAAAACCATATTGCTCACACAAGCTCTCTTACTGCATCAGTAGAGTAACATCATTGGTTCTTTAAGCTTAGAAAGACATGAATGCAGAATTAGTGCTTCATAGAAAAGTCGATTTTCCCTTTTGGATGTAAAAAATATTACTGTCAAAACCGTATTATATATTTTGTTATTCATGACTTTAAAAATAAAAACATTATAGGAGGAATCCATATTCATGCATGTTACCATCTTAGTTAAGTTAGGTTTACTGGACCTTTAAGCTAGCCATAATGATATTTTTCTTTTGTGTACCTAAGAATGTATAAGTACCTAAGATATATTGTTTATCTACCTATAACTGATTAAGATAATACATCATTTTGTATGGTTCAATGCGAAGGAAATATTGAACTGCTTTACTTTCAATGAAATGATATTATCTTATATTAATACTGCTTGTTAAAGTCTGCTATTGATGTCACTTGTATACATAGTTCATCTAATTTATATACATAGCTAACTTTGAGTATTTTCCATATAAAACATGCTTGTATAGCATTCTTGTGGTTTTGCTCAGATCTTTGTACACAAACATCTTATCCTCAGTTAAAGAAGAATGATCTTCAATGTAAAAGAAAAGTCCAAACAATATTCAAGCTGTTAAGGGTAACTATGGATACTAAAGACAAATTAAACAAATTAGAAAATTTAGAAGATTGCTAAAGGAAACTACATATGTTAAACAATAACCGAAAAGCGTGAACTTCTTGTTACATCTACTCTATAGTACTACAAATAAATACACTCAAATTTATTACACGCCATATATTGTATTTAAATAACACTTCATGTCATGTAGAAGTTTAATTTACGATTTTCCCCATAGTTCCCGTCTTCAACTAATTTCTTAAATGTATGTTAAACATCTACTACTCTTTGTAAAACCAAATTAACAAAATTCTGATCCTATATCATCATATATGCAAATAAGTAGAGTATAAATCTAAATATATTAATGGAATATAGACAAAAGCAAATAAGTAGACATTCATTAAATCACTTCTAAACTTCTATCTATAACAAAAACACCTGAAAGAGCTTGAGAAAAAGGTCATTAATTTATATTAACAAAAAAGCAATTCTACAGCTAAGCAAACTTAATCTTTCATTTTTCATCATATCACAAAATTGCAGACCCAAACAGTAAAAAGTATGGGTTGTGGTACAATAATTATGCTTCTTCCAAAAGATATCTAAAAATCAGAAATCAAAATCTTTTTTAGAAATTAATCTACTATCAAGATCAACTATAATTAGCATCATAGTAAAGTACATTAAAAAAAGATCCACCACATCTTTGTTTTTAACAAGTATAGCTACAGTGTAAAAGTAAATAAACAATAGTATCTATAAATATAAACCATCCATTCACTTTCATTTTCAACTGCTATATATAATTTACCCTCAAAAGTCCTCCTTTTCATAAGCAAAAAAAAAATAAAAAACAAAAGATTTCTTTCAGTCACTATTATTATACTCAAAGTAAACAAAAGGCAACTACTAAGACACTCTACAAACCTTGGTAATTTGCTACACTCTACAATCTAATTTTATATAATAAATGCTACTAGAATATTGTAGTTATTCTTTGTCTTGTTGAGATAAATATTGTATGAATATGCTATGCTTACTTTACTTATATCTTACACGTCTTAGCAATTTCTCATGCTAATAATCCACTACCTAACAACAACTTTGATAATTGAATTCATAGTTGAAGATGAAGCCAGAATTGATGTATATTGAAGAACTAAATCCTGAAACTAAAGAATACAGAATCCAAGTCAAAGAAGTAACTATTGGAAACCGACATCAATCTTTTACTGATGTTACTCTTTATCAAACATTCATGTTTGCTGATGAAAAGGTATTTTTTGTACTTATTAAGCCTATCCAGCATCTATCCTTATAAATATAGCTTTTTCCCTTATCATGTTAATATATAGCTTCCTTTTTTAGAACATATCTGTTTATTTGGAAAAAACAAAGAGCCTTAAATGTTAAGGGAAAAGTCACCATATAGTTGGATAATATGAATGTCAACAAAAAAGAAACCATATAATTATGTACATAATGATCATAGAAGTGACTAACTTATTATGACAAAAACTAATAAATTAGAGTGAAATTTGCAAACTAATTACCAGATATGTATTCAAATAATACAGGACAAATCTTATACAAATAAAGGAACTATACATTTAATTTAAAACTTTGCCACTCAAAACTACAAACTCAGGTAAAATTTAATCTATTTCTTTATGCTCTGTATGATTACTACATGAAAAAATGCTTAGTTTTATATAATTTTTCTTATGCACAATATAAAAGGCTGCTCTATTTCAACACTGGTTTTTTTTTTAAAAAAAAAAACAAAAAAAAAAGCAAGCTCAGACTACTTTATACTCATATTATCATATAGAATATACATTTTCTAACACATAGACTCATATTCTTTGTTAAATAGGGAACTTTAATACATGGTCGTTTGATTAAAGACGAAATAGAAACTATTGGACCAAAATTTTGACTGAATAGCCACTATGAAATTACCAATGCTCCTCTGAAACTGATGCCAAAACATTTTGAGATCTCTATTACAAAAATTCCATATGAACTAACTTTTGGATCACCAGCTGTGATTCATCCAATGTGTCCAATTAAGAACTGGTCATGCAGAACCTGGTTTTGCTGAAATCTCTACAATTGCTACAGCTCATTTTCTTGATGAAATATGTGGTATGATACATTATTCCTTTCATACAGTTTTGTTGATACCCTATGTCTGATTTAACATGATTTTAATTGCAGAATTGAAGGCAGCAACCACCATTACACAAGATATCTGTTATGACTCTACATATGGTATATGAAATTAATACACATAAAAAATCGTAAACAAATGTTAATAAGATACCTACTAACATTTACATCCTGTTTCCAGATGTATTAGGCGTAGTGTTATTTGTAGAAGAAGAAGCTCGGTAGATTGACTCATTCTATGGTCAGCAGGACTATGTTAGAGAGGTTGTTATAACAGATCAAATGTAAGGCTCTTTTCATTATCTTTCATCTTACCACCATTATACAATTCAATAGTCTAGGTACAAGGAATCTAATGTTTACCATGTTTTTATAGCAATGCACAACCTGTAATTGTTAATTTGTGGAACCATCTTGCTAGGAGTGCATGTGACAGTTTCAATGTGTGGGCTGAAAAGTTCATAGTAGTTGGATTCACATCAGTTAAACCCAGTAGGTTACAAGGCTAGTATAGCCTACTCAATAATGAATACAGTGTATAGCATTGGCGATAACTAAGTACCATCTTTTCCTTATAGGGTTTTCTCTATCTGCTGGAATATCCACTAGAATTATCTACAATCTAGAGGGTGATAGAGCTAACGTTCTGCGTGAATGGTATTGAGGCTGCACTTTATAAATTGTGAAATATATTTCACTCTATATCACTTATTCTAACATAAATATCAATTCCATAGGGCAAGACTTTACACACTGCTGCTATTAGATCGACATGACAGAATTTTACAAGTTCGTTATCCTCAAAAGCACCAAGGAACTATCACAATTCAATACTTGAAAGAAAAAAAAGGTTAATTGCTCAGATTATACAATCTTATATAAAAATACTTGTAGTTCCTTGTGTTTTATATATCAAAACTTTAGCTTAATCATCTAACCAAACTGACTATGCTAATTTATCACGGCCACAAAATGCATTACAAAATGAAAGGCATTGGATACCTGCAATAATACAATCTGCAACATTGGACCAACTGGTTGTATACTTAGGCTACTTACAATGTGGAAAACCCACAGATAATCCAGAAGGCATACACTTTTCATGTAGAAAATGCTACACACGAGAGATAGTGTCTTGTTTCAGGCATATTTAACTCTTACTACAACTAATTTCATCTAACTTTGTTAATTATAATTACTCTTTTTTAACTATATATTCAAACACTTCATGCAGAGTTGCTTTTACTTTTAATGTTGTTGATACTACTGACAGCATCTCCTTAACAGCACTGAACAATGAAACAGAGCAAATTTTTCAAATAAAGGCACATCAGCTCCGTGCTATGAAGGAAAGTGTAAGATTTCTGTTTTAATAAATTAATGTCTACATTAAGAGTGAAATACATTTACTGAAAAAAAAAGGTTAACTGACTTATTTCAATTCAAATAATACTCACAACAATTAGCATCATCATAGGAAGACTTAATGTCTTTTACCATCGAAGAACTGAAGACCACTTCAAAACTATTCCATTTCAAGGTTGGACCAACACCGGCATTGACTGCCAACAACACACTCAAATGGGCACTAGACGCAGTTGCCATTATAGATATCAATCACCATAAACAGATATTGTCTAATAAAACACCATTCCTTAATTAGTCACTACATAAACAAGTACGCACATCAGTGAAGAGAAAGCAGCAGTAGATGGCCGGTGAAACAAGCACTAAGTTAAACACGATGTCATCTCCTGAACAAGAAACCAACATATCAGCTGCTGATGCTACAAAAGAAGGAGAAGAACACATGAAACCATTAGACAGATCTAAAGCACCAATATCAGACCATGAAATATGAAATACAAGTCTTTCAAGCTTGGGTGAGAATTTCATTTTGCTAGAAAATATATTCAACTTCCAAATACCAATATAAGTGCTGCATTTTCCTCGTTCCCTAGCACTGTAGATTTAGCGGCTATTAAGGGTAACATATGTTGTTGTTGCATTTTTCTTATTTTGTAGACTTGAAATTTACATAGCCTACTAGAATGCATTAATGTTCATAGATTCTAGGATTTTTGAAAAGTTATGAAGAAACACAAGTGCGAATTTGTGTTCCTACATAACACTTTACCTATATATAGATCAGATGAAGCTGCCTATGTAATTAGTTTCTGTAAAACTAGGCTAAATCTTTTGATGCTTTTCAATGAACATGTAGCATACATAATACATGTTCTTATGAAAAACATATTTCAGACATATTGTGGATGAAATTATATGCACTAAACCAATCTTTATAAAATATAAAAAGCTTTCTACTTGACTTTAATACTTCAACTTTGCAAAGCATTTGTTTTTTCTGAAACTAAATGACCTTTTATGTATAAAACATTGTACCAATCAAAACCCAAAGAAAAAAAAAGAACTCTAAATCAAACACAAGCAATTGTATTACTGCCATATAACACCATCAATATATATAAAAGAGCTGAATTTACAATATATATAACAAAAATTAATTTTTTTCATTATACAAAAAAGAGCTGAATTTACATCTTCACAAACAAGTGAATTCAAAGACAATTTAGTCGCTACATTCAATAAGCAAAATGAAATCCGTAATTATCACTAATACACCACTTATAAATTCTGTAACTATAGAGATGCTAGCACAAACTACATAGCCTACCACATTAATATCTCTAGCAAATTAACGGTGTGTTTGGATAAAGAAATGGGAAAGAAAAGAAGGGGAGGGAAGAAATATGAATTTTCCTTCCAAATCTCTCCATTGTTGGAGAGATCAATTTCTCACAATTTAATCCCTCCATTTCTCTTCCCTCCAATTCCCCTCCTTCCTCATTTTTTATCCAAATGAAAGATAGTTCATCCCTTCATTTCCCTTCCCATCCTTTCCCTCCATTTCCTTCAATCCAAACAAAGTGTAAGAATTTTCTTGATACATATCTTGATTTTTTCCATAGTTAAGAGATAAAACTAATTCTGGTACAACTTCAACTAGATTACTGTCATCATATTGAGCATTCCCACCAATACAACCTTTATTACAATATTCTCCATCTGATTGAATTACTATAACCTCATTTCCAGAAAAAACCATCTTTGTAGCTTCATTTCTTACAGCACTAGATTCACCACCATCTGTCTTCATCTTTGTCTTTTCTTCACCATCATTTGTTAGAAATTGTAAATATAAAGCCATTTTATGTGAAACCTCAGCTATATAACTAATAAAACTAATCACCTTCTGCACTTTACTTTCTTCTGGATTAGGAATCCAGATTTTAGGAACAAATGAATAAGAAGATGATCTATTTAATTTGCTCTCCATTTTCAACAATGAAAAGAAAACTTTAATATGTCATATAGTTAAGGTAAGCATGCAAAGAATACATATACAATATATACTTGTTCCTCAAGACAAAAGATATTTTTTCCCCTGTTTGTTTATATTATTACTAAATTTCAAAAGCCTTACATAACCAACTAGCAGTACTATATGACTAACCAGTATATATAGTATATAATAATATTTATCAATCATGACTAGGACTGTTCATCGGTCCAGAACCAGACCGTACCGACCCAAATTGGACCGAAGACCGAAAATTAGAATTTTAAGAACCAAAGACCGGACCGATTAAGCTAGGACCGAACTCGGACCGGACCGAAAGAATCGTTCCAATACCCGGACCGGACCGCTTTAGACCGATTTAAGAATTTTTTAAAAAAGAATACTAAATTTTTAATAAAGTAATGGAAAACACGAAAAAAGTAAAGGAAAAACTATATTTTAACGTCATTTTTACGTCTTTTTTTGTATGTTTAGTACAAAAACACTTATAAAGTTAAAGTTTTCTAAATTTATTAAGGATAATTTTAACCATTATTTAAGGTTTCACGCATATTTTTAATGAAAAAATCGGTCCGGTCCAAGATCAGTTTTTATAGGGTTTTGGATCGGACCGGACCGAAGACAAAAAAAATGAATAGACCCGAAGACCGGACCAATTAATTCGGATCCGGTCCAGTCCGGGGTGGTCCTGTCCATTTTTTCGATCCGAACCGATTTATGAACACCCCTAATTATGACTACCTAACTTCATACATTAGGAAATAAAAAAAAAATTCATAATTTAGAAATACATAACTATAGTTATATATTCTTGCCTACATACAATATTTCTTTGGTTTTGGACAAACATACATGTATATATATATATATATATATATATATATATATAAATTTGTAACTCATATATATTTTCACAAATACATCAACTAATCCTTCCATAATCTTTCATTAATTACTAAATAACTAATCCCGACAACTTGGGGAACCGCGCGCAACACGAGCTAGTCCACAACTAGTTAGATATAAATATTAAATGGTGTTAGAACATTAAAAAGCTTACATTATTAAGTTTTTAGCTACAACATTTCACATATTACTACTCCGTATGACCAAAGCTCACAAAAAAATCATCTGAAGAAAACCACGCTAGAAATATTATACTAATTATTATTGAAACATGCAAATCAATTAAGAGTTCTAAACTAAAAATTGCCCCTTAGGATATGAAAGGATGCAAATCAATTAAATTTTATTTAATAATAATTTGGTGAATAATACTCTCAAACTTTATACGATTTTAAAAAATAATTGTCCTAAAAGATTTTGGTGGATCTCAAACGCACATAAACTAAATAGTACGTGTTAAAACTAGCACTCAAACCAAAGGTATAATAAAATTTCTAGCATAGTCGTTGACTACGAACGACTATGTTCAACTACGGTAATAATTTAAAGCTAAACCGTTGATATATTACATGTCTAATCTTAGCCGTTCAATTCAACACCTATGTTACACAGTCATCAAGGGATTGTTTGGTTATTATTTTTTGGTTTTACCCAAATAAATTTATTTTTTTAGTTAAAGTTGATTTTTTTTTTCAAATTTTAAATATTTCACCTTCAACCTATATAATCTTTAACATTATTATTAACCCTTGTATGAATTGAATTGAACTTCATCTTCAATCTACGTCATTGTTAACCAAAAACATTCATCCTTCATTGATCTAAAATGTTAGATCTAAATCATTGATATGTTAAAAAGTTGTTCAGTTGATTTATTAAGAATGTAAAAGTAAGATTGATTAAATTATGCACTATTAATTAAACATGATTATCCAAGAAGTATAACAAATAAAATAAATAAATAAATAAAATCTTCAACCTCCATCGTGATTCATCTCTATTATTAACCTCCATTGTCAACAATAACATTGAACCTTCATTTTTTACTCATTATTTAACTTCATCCTTCAACAATAAATCTAGTAAATTACCAAAATCGATGAAAAACTTGTAAAAGCAATGTCAAATTATAACAACTATGCATGCCTATAATTTTAGATCATAGAAAATCAAATTAATTAATTTATTTAAATCAAATCTCAAGGGATAATTAATCTTAATGTAACTAAAAAGGCAATTTAAAACTCATGTATCATGTTCATGTGCAATAATCATTAATCTAAAACGGTACTTGATGTTTTTTTAATCATAATCACCATTAAAATAATATAAAATGAAAATAAGGTAAAAAAAGAAAAAAAAAATATGTAGTTAGTTATGCGTTATTGAGGATTTAAGGGAAGTACATATTTTGTTTTTTGAACAAAAAAACTAGTTTTAAACCTGTGCGATGCACGGTTGTTTATTGTATTGTAATTTTTTTTATTTTTAAACATAAACATCAATAAAATAATATGGACTCTCAACATTTTATTTTATTTTATATATATATATATATATATATATATATATATATATATATATATATATATATATATATATATATATATATATATATATATATATATATATATATATATATATATTACTATCGAATCTTATACCAGTAATAATAGGCAATATTATAACAATAGTGTTATGTTAGCATTTTTAATGTACAATACACTTAAATGTCTGTCAAATTTAAACAATTTGTCATCTTTTTATAGTTACAATTTATAAATGTTGTTCGACAATTTATAAAGAAATCTTGTACTCCACAATACAATATATATACATAAAAGGGCTACAAATTTATTTTTCTAATTCATTGTTCTAAAATAACATAAAATAAAATAAACATGCTTACCAAAAGAGAATTTGCAACCCAATTTGAACTTCAGTCACTATTAGTCATTTGGTCCACAGTGACCTTTCTGCAAATCAAACATAACAATTCTTTTAAATGTGGAAAATAAATTTTGATCATACATAAGCGAAACTTTAAATATGAATACATAGTGAATTAGAATTAGACAGGAATTTACTATTTTCAGTGATGGGTTTATGAACGATTAACTCCCTTTGACATAAAACACTAAATTTGTTTTAATAATTATTTTTTTGATGAAAAAAAATTAAAATTTGAATAGGCATTATTAGGGGATTGAAATGGAGAAAATGAATGATTTATTTTTTTAAAAATAATTTTTTGAATAGGCATATTAGGGATTGGGATGAAAGAGATGTATGATTTTTTTTTTTTTTTGTAATTAAAAAAAATTATTTTAAAATAGGAAAAACGGGATGAGGGACAAGTGTCCTTCTAACTTCCCGTTTTAAAATAACAGTATTGATGTTGTTTTTTTTTTAAATAATCCTACAAATGTATTTAGAACAAACATGATTAGTAAATATGTAAATTTGGTCATAAGAGATGTTTTATTGAATTTTTTAGAAAACCCTCATAAATGTTTTCAATCCCCTAAAAATTGTCCAATTTCATTTGTGTCTGTTCACCTCTAATTTAATTTCTGTTTTAATTATTTTTTTTCGCCTTAAATAAACATGTTTAAGGGATGGATGGAAGAGGGGTGGTTTTTTTTTTTTTTTTGCAATAAAAAAATTATGATAAAACATGAAAAATAGGAGGAGGACAAGTGTCCCTCCAACTTCTTGTTTTAAAATAATAGTATTGATTAGAGGGAATCTTCTAAATTTCTCTCTCTATAATTAAAAAAAAAACATAATCATATGAAGTATAGCTTTATTTGTGTTGATGAGTAATTTATTATTATCTAATATATTTTAATTTTCGTAAGTGTGAGATTAAAGATATTTGCGATTAAAGATTTTTATCGATATACGAAAATGAGATTAACATTATGAAATGGAGAGAGTACTGCATTACTGGACCAAAATAAACATTTAATAGATAATAGATGGTAACTAAAAAAATTCGGATGAAGATTATTATTTGATATGGTATATACGCTTGTAAAAAAAATTAAAAAAAAAAAAGATATGCTATTCTATATAAGTAATCAAGCAATTTCATTGGAATATTTAGTCATTGATATCATCGGCAACAAAACAATATACCAGTAAAAGATTGATATAATATGTCTTGAAATATTAGATTTGCCTTGGCAAAATTAGCGACCTTTCTTATTAGTTTATTCCGTAGAGAAATATGGAGTAATGAAAATCTAATAAAGACAATTTATTATTTATCAAGCTCATATTTTTCGGCCACATTGCAAGTACAGTTGCCGCACTCGCAACCATGGGGAGGTTTAAGGCGATTCAAATCATCAAAAAACCCCATAAGCACCGCGTAATAATCCTCGATGGTCATGGACTTGGTCTGCTTGCAGCCGATAATAGCAGCCCGAATTTGTTGTACCCGAGGGTCGTTTGCCTCACAAAACCTTTTCTCCATGTATTCCCATAATTTCCTTGCTTCTTCAAAATGGGAAACGTTGCTGCAAGCTTGGAGTCTACAGCCCGCAATATCCAGGAGACCAACATGGAGTTGACCGTCTCCCAATCGAGCATTTTTTTCTTTTTAGTAGGTTTAGAGATTGTTCCATCAATGAAGCCATATTTTCTCCTTGATTTCAATGATAAGGTTATAGCACGAGACCACGCAAGGTAATTCTCGCCTTTCAAGACGACATGAGTAATTAGGTTCCCCGGTTGATCACCAGAGCCAAGGTAAAAGGGAGAAGAAGGATCAATCTTGGATTCATCCACCATGATCAAATATTCAACAGAGAAGTGTAGAGAATAGAGATTAGAGTGTAGAGAATAGAGAAAAATTTAGAGAGTTAGGGTTTAGAGTGAAATTAGCTCCAATACCATGTCACGAAAATAATTTCGTAGTTTTCATTAGAGTGTAGAGTAGTGTATTTATACAAATAATTAGGGCACATGAAATAGGCCCGTTAGCTATATGATATGTACACTAAATATAGGCCCTAACAATATATTTATGGTCAATTTAAATCAATGGTCCCAATATACATAGTGATTATCAATGCTGTAGATTTTGTTTTAAAAACAAGAGTAAATTTAGGAAAAAATGAGTTAATTATTTATTTTGTCATAAATTCCTCTAAATAACGCCCCTCTATTTTTTTTTAAAAAAAAGAATTAACAAAAAAACGTTTTTAATCTTGGATAAATATATTTTTAAAAAATGAAATGAAAATATTTTTAAATTTTAATCTAGGATATGTACTAGGCGTGAGAATAAATCTTGTATATATTCCACTTTTATTGTATTTATCTTTATTTAGTTATACAGAGCAAATTAGTTGGATGTTAGCCTAATATTTCTCTTGTAACTTGCATATACTATTTGATGTCCAATGCAATCATTTTTTTTAACTCAAGTTCAATGCAATCATCATGGAATATATATTTGTGATATTATAGGTATGGAAAAGATTCTTCCCTTATATAGTTATATTAGAACTTGTTTTCTGATTTTTTATTTATTTAATTTTTTTTTTAAAATTATATTTATTTATTAACATAAATGAAACACTCTATGTTCTTTAAAAAAAAAATTAATTAATAAGCCCTATGGATTAAGAAGAAATTAATCAAGTTGTAAAGTAGGTTTATTGTTGGAATACAAAATAATAAAATTTTATTTTTAACTCAAATAACGAAAAGTATAAATTTTTTAAGGCAATTTAAATAGTTTCGTTTACTCATTGGTTATTTATACAACAAAAACTTTTGCATGCACCCGGTTTACAATAATTTTATTGTACATCGAACATTTTTGCAAAAAGTGACCCTTTTTTCTTACAAAAGTGACCCTTTTTTTTAACAAAAGTGACCTTTTTTTTTCATAAAAGTGGCTCTTTTTTCACTTAAGTAACTCTTTTTCACAAAAGTGACTCTGTTTCACTAAAGTGACCTTTTTTTTTCACAAAAGTGACATTTTTTTTTCACAAAAGTGACCCTTTTTATTCACTAAAGTGACCCATATTTTACAAAAACGCACTAATGTTCGCCGACGTCCCTGCCATATCCATTGGTGACGGGTTGCATCCTTGTCATAACATTTACACTAGCAACACAGTAAAAACTAGCTCCAATCATTTGATCACATTTACCAAACATAGATCAATAAGAACACACAACCACAGTTTGTTTAAATAGAAAAATTGTAACAAGAAATCAATACAGTATGGAAAAAAAATCAACTGCTTTGTAAAAAAGAGGAGCATTCCATCATTCCTAAAATAAAGCATAGTAGTATAGGAGTAATATTCAACAATTTACTCAAGATTAGAGTTATAAATTTGCGATTGATTTGGTGAAATTATCAATCTCCATCTTCCCCAAATCTCACCAAATCAATCAGTTAAGTGAACATTATATCTAATTATTGTAGTATATCTTCTCACAATCAATATAGAATGAAAGAGAAAAAAGATTGAGGGTATAAAATTAATGTAGTATATCAAAATTAGGGAGGAGAGAGAAAGTGGGAGGAATTATGAAGTTTTGATTATCACCGTAGCATTGAAATTGGAGGAAAATATAATTGAAGAGTTGGATTAACCCATAAGAATTAGAGTAAAAGTAGTGTTGAAGCGGAGAAAGATGGCGATATCGTCAAGTATCAGTTCCTTAACATTGCCATGAACCTTAAAAGAGGAAGGAGATGAAGTTGCCAGCAACCGCCATTCAATAAATAATGTAAACCGGATTTTTTGTAAAGTTTGTGTTTACACAATATATAGGAAACGAATCATCCCTACTTCCCTAGGCTACAAACTAGGAGTTGATATATACAAATTACCAAATTATATTTAAAAAATATATCTTAACAATATTGACAACCACATTGTAAACATATTAAATATTCTCCATTATCTATATATTATGTAAATATATACCCAAAAAAAAAAGGGTCCTCCCCAAAATAACGTTAATCAAGAAACAATAATGCAAATCAGGTTTTAGTTATTTTGTTTTATTTTAATTCATTTTTATCATAAAATCACATGTCCAAGCTTCAACTATCAACAATGGAGGATGATTACTCAGGAATTCATATGTCTGATCTAAATTAAATAAAAAAACATTCCAATTCTAACAATTAATCCCAAAAGATATATTTTTCAATCGAATTTTTTATACCGATAGTTAAATTGATACAAACTTTGAAATACAAAAATTAAAGCATAAATATGGTGATTGAACATTAATATTATTGCTTCCATACATAATTTGATAATTTTTGGTTAAATAATGAATATTGAAGGTTGAAGATGGAGTGCCCCATTAAAATAGATAAAAAATAAAAATAAAAATTAAGTGCGCCATTGAAGATGGAGGAAGCTATTAAAATACAGATGAAGTTATAAAAATGAATTTTGTCAATCGTTTATTTTGGACGATGTTCTTTAATTTTACAACATTGAATGATTATTTATAAATTATAATATTATAACTTGGATTACATGGAAAAAAATTACCCTCTAAAAGTAATGAACCAAACAACCCTTTGCTGATTGGGCGCTCACTAGTTTCTGACTTGTCATGACTTAAATGATGTGTAACTTAAATTTTTAAAAAAAAATTTAAAAAATATTCGAAGGCTAAGATTAAACAATAAAATATATTAATGGTTCAGATTTAGTCTCTTATTGTAGTCGACCATAGTCGTCCGTAGTCGACGACTACACTAGAACCATCCAAGGTATAAATACACGCTAATACAACTTCTCCATAAGAGCTAACCTTTCCGCACGTAATGCGCGCGTAGGCCACCCTAGTCTCATAAGAAGTTTATTTCTAGAAAAGTTTTGCTATAATATTTCACCATTAATATTTGTAGTTTGCTATAATGAATTGCTGAAACTAATTACTATTGTTCCATGTCAAGTAACTGTGATATATAGTTTAAAATTGTCTAACTTCGCATTAAAGTTCTTGAAAACTAGAATAATACTAGGGTAAGATCAATTCTCTTCCACCAAAATTATTTCTTAATAAAAATTAATAGAAATAAAAACTGACTTATAGATTGTAATCTTAACTTGATTGTTTCCATCCTTGATCCTATGGTATCTTCATTTAATTTAATATAAAACAAAATTAAAATAAGAATATTTAACATAATACTTAGCATAAAAAAATCTTTCATTCTAACATGGTAGCAATGTCCAAAATGGCCTCAAAACCTTAATCCAACATTTTTTATTTCAATATCGGCTGGCAAATCAAGAATTAATTGAACAAGGTTTTTTATTTTTTATTTATTTTTTATTTTTTTAAATATAACACGCTAGTCAATGCCAAACTCCGGTAGTCAATTTCTATCCTGGGAAATTGAGTGGAGTTCTGACTCATACCTTAAATCGCTTATAAGGTCATTTTTTACACCTTTTTATTTAAATATCCGTTGCAATAGAATGAATAACATAAAACTTTTATCTTTGACAAATTTTCCTATAAAGTTTTACATTATTATTATTTGTAGTTTGGTATAACAAATTGCTGAAAACTAAAAACTAACTACTTATGTAGCAACTAGAAAGTATTGTTCCATGTCTAGTGATGCATAGTTTAGAATATTCTTTCAAACAAAAAAAAATTGTATTGTTTAGAATAGTCTAAACTGGCATTTAAGTTCTTGACAGCTAGAGTGATAATACTAGTGTTGGATCAATTCTCCTCCACCAAAATTATTTACAAAAATTAATTGAAATTAAAACTTGCATATAAATTGTAATTTTAACTTGACTGCACGTATTATGTGTGGTTGGCCACACCATGTGACCGGCGAACACACCACAAAATAGTGTCCGAGTAACCTCTAACCGATCGAGTAACACCTAACCGATTGTGTAACCCCTAACTGGCCTTGTAACTCCTACCGGCTTAGTAACCCTAACCGACCGAGTAACCCCTGATATAAGTAACCCCGGCCACACAGTTTAGCAAGCCACATAGGAAACTTTATGATAACTTGATTGTTTCCATCCTTGATCCTATGGTATTTTATTTTAATATATAACGAAATCAAAAATAAATTAATAAAAGGTGGCCCATCCTATAATAATATTTAACATAATACACAACATTACAAAAATCTCCCATACTCTAACATGCTGATGCTTGCAATCCAAAATGGCCTCAAAACCTCAATATAACATGCTGCTCAATGCCAAACTCCGGTAGTAAACTTTGATCCCGGAAAATTGAGTAAGGTTCCAACTCATAACCTTAAATTGCTAAGGTCATTATTGCCACCTTTTATTTAAATATTCGTTCTAACATAATGAATCACATCAAATTTTTCTATAAAGTTTTACATTATTATTATTTGTAGTTTGGTATAATGAATTTCAATTCTGAGAATAAAATACTACTCATGTAACAAGTATTGTTTCATCTCAAGCAATAGTTGTGATGTAAAGTATAGAATAGTCTAAATTGATGTTTAAGTTCACGTCTAAGATAAGATCAATTCTCTTCCACCAAAATTATTTCTTTAAAAAAAGACTAATATTAAATAAAAGCTTTCAATTAGATATATATTAATCGATCGTAACTTGATTATTGTTTCCATCCTTGATCCTATCTTTCAAGAAAACGAAATTAATTAATAAACGAAATTGATGTTGGTCCGATCCATCCTAGCTATAAGAAAATTCAACGTAATACTTGGCAAATAATAATATCTCCCATGCACTAATTAACATGCACGAAATGTCCAAAATGACCCTTCTCATAACTCTATAAATACCGTTCATTCTTAACCAAATTAATCACACAAAAAAATATTACAACAACAACAACACTAACAAAAGAGTTAAAAAACCAACCAAAAAAAAATGATGAAGAGCTTTGTTATCATGATGGTGATGATGTCCCTAATGGTGGGCACATCAATGGCAAGCGGCGAATGCAACATGTATGGCAGATGCCCTGCAGGCTATTGCTGCAGCAAGTATGGGTACTGTGGTCTTGGACCCGATTATTGCGGCGATGCCAAGATGCAGGTTGCCCACCCATCTGCTAATGCTACTGATCTTCCCCAAGCTCGGAAGGTTCGCGCTGCCCCTGTTGTTGGAGTTAAAACTCCTTGATGCTCCAACTTATTCAAAAATGGCCTAATAATTAATTATGTAATCTCGTTCTGCTTAATTATCCACTATAAATAAATAAGCTCCAATCGTATAGGAGTTCTATTTTATTAATGTTAATAGTGGCTAAAAAGTGTTCGTAATCAAATGAATGAACGTTATTCCTTTTTCTATATATCGTCTCTCGTATTGCCAATCTAATCTTCTTTTTTTTTTTTTTTTTTTAATCTCTGATAAAGTTAAATGTAGAAGCGTAGAGCTACACATGATTAAATAATAACCATATATAGTACGTTCTACGCCCTGATTTACTAACTATATTGTCTAGAAAAAAAACAAGAACAACTTTTGTATTAGTTAGGATGGCTATCGATAATATATTAGTTAGTCTATGAGCCAATTTACTAACTAGATTATCTAGAAAAATCATTTCCTTTATTTCCTAAATCCTAATAACTTATGGATAAATCATTGACAAACAACCAGATTGGGGAATTAATGGCGGGTCGAAGCTTCTCATAAAGATAATATTCATCATTAAGTAGGTTTTAGGCCTTTCTTTCTCAGCTCACCATTAAAAAATGATGTAAATCAGTATTGTAACAAGTCATTTCATATATCACGAAAATTGAAGCAATAATGGTACTTTTAAAAATGGCCCCTAGATTACTAAAATGACCTACAAAACCCACAATGGGCTAGACATACACCAGTTACGTATTGTCTTTCCATTGGTTCTTCATTTAGGTCCAAAAAAACCAAAATCTTACATTTCATTTGAAATTTCAAATTCAAATTTCAGATTCAAAAATGATGAACATATCAATGTTACTGTGGCTAAAAAGTGTTTGTAATCAAATGAACGTTATTCCTTTTTATATGTCGTCTCTCGTACTTTTTTTTTTTTTTTTTATTCTTTTTATAAAATTTATGAATCTCTAATAATGATAAATTCATGTACAACCGTACAAGTGTAGAACTACACATAATTTAATACTTCCTCTACTTTTTTGTTGACACGTTTTTTTAGTCACGTTTGCTAATGCTCAAATTCAACCATTAATATCTTTAATTATCGATAAGCAAAAGTTATAAAAAGTCGATATTATGAAAATATATACCGTGACAAATCTAACAACACCCCATATATGACTATATCTTTCATTACGTATAAATCACAAAACACGGCCAAAAAGAAGTGTGTGAATAGTGTTAAAGTCAAAACGTGTCAAATAAAAAAAACAGAACTAGTAATAACCATACAAGATTTCCTTGGAAAAAAAAAATTACCTTTTGGATTAATTATTGAATGGAACAACAAGATTGGTGAATTAATGGCCGATGGGATCTTCGCCTAACGAGATTGGTTAATTAATGGCGGATGGGATCTTCCCATAATGATCTTCCCGAGATATATGTTCATGAATTTCATTCTAACTAGATCAGATGTCTTTTTTTTTAATTTCAACCATTGGATAGTACTCCCTCCTTCCTTTAATTAGATTCTTAATTCTCTCTATTATGTGAAAAATAAATGTTAGAACTAGAAATCTAATTATGGGACAGAGGGAGTAAGCGAGTAATAAGAAAAGAGCGTATGCGCGACATGGCAAATCAATTATTCAAATTTAATTAGTAAAACCAACTGAAAAATAATGATGAGGATTTTGGGAGTTATTTTTTTCCTTAATAATAACATAATTTAAAGTCGAAACTAGAGAAAAAAAAAAACTACAAGAAATAATGTCTCAATTTGCCTGCAAAAAAATATTTTGACAATTTGTCTGTCATTATTTTCAGGCTAAGAAAATTGTTCAGTTAGTTTTATGGGTAATCTTGTCTCTTAAAGATCCAAATAGAGGTTAAAATAGGGAAAAAATTACAAAAAATTTCTCCTCTTGCCAAAATGTGCCAAGTTATTTCACAGCACGAATATTGAAGCTATAAATTTTGGTATTTTAAAAAATTGCCTCTTGATTACTAAAATAACCCACAAAACCTTAATGGAACAAAATTCCAGGCTTGAAAATGATGGTGTGGATATTGAGATATCAAGCATGCAAAGTGAGACATTATTTCTAATTATTCTTGGTAAATTTTAACCTTAAATTTGACAATTTTGGACAACAAAGTAATTAAACAAATGAGTATATTAAAGCTATATATCTTACACCTTTATGCCTGTTTCAAAGATTTAATGATAAATTGGTTACAATTTATTTTGACTAACCAAATAAGTATTTTAAAATTAAGTATTACACGGTTAACACCCAATGGGTAGAGATACTAACCCCACTTTAGTGATATTTGGTCAATTTTATTTGTTTCCAACAAATTAGTATGATATATGAACATATTGGAGATACAAATAATTAAAATTCAAGCATAATCAACTACGGTAATATTTAAAATGTAAACCATTTATTTATTAATTGACTAATCTTAGCCGTCAATTCAACACTTATGCGAAACCGTCACTAAAGGATTGTTTGTTTGATTGTTTTATTTTTAACCGTAAAAAATGTTTAGCAAATAATAAACATTTTAACTACATCCTATGTCATCTTTAATCTAGAACCTCATCGTGTCAATCCAAACCTCTCACTCGTCATATAAAACTCGTCTATAAATTGCTATATTATATTTGTAGTTAATAAAGTTAAACAAAAATTGTCATGAATATTATCACCTTTGCCAAGTCTTTAAAAATAATACGACCTTTTGATTGTTCTTCAATAAAACGACCTTTAACATGCATATTTCATAAAAAATGACAATTTTGTTTAATTATTTGTTTTTTTTTTTTAAAAAAAATAGAGTTTACGGTGTATTATTTATTTATAATTTAAGCAATTAAAACTAGTTTTAATATTTTATTATATAATCATTATTATAAATTCATAACAATATTTATGTATTAAGTCTTATGCGGTGATCTTGCAAGCAAAGCGAGATATTATTATTTCTAGTAATTTTTTTGGCCAAACCTTAACGCAAAAATGACAGCAAAACCTGGCTTTCAACGAGCCATTTATTCATCTTGCAAATAAAGAAATAATGGTATATAACATGTTGGTTAATGTCAAACACTCAAACTCTAGTAATTAACTTTCGTTAAATGGAGTAAGGTTTCAATTCATAACCTTAAATCACTTATGAGGGGCCTTTCTGCCAAATCACCTTTTAGTAAATTTTGTGTAGAACTACCTTAAAAATAGGTTGTTTTGTGAACAACTACTTAATTTTTTATTTTGTTTAGAGCCCATAAAATCGCAAATGCTTATCTATCACTACCCATAAATGGTTTCCATCCAATTGAGCCGTTTGTGGGGCCCACTCGTATGATTTTCCACCCAATTAACTCCTCTCCTTAACTATATCTCTATTCCTTCATTTACTTTTCCTCCTCCATTTTAACTCCTCTTCTTTGACCTTCCACCTTTGATCAGTATCTTAATCTAACTAAGCAAATTTCCGAATTCATCCCTTTTTTCAGAAAATTAACAGAGCCTAAAATCCGATTCCTTGTTCTCTCTCTCTTTTATTCATCTTTTAGTTGTTTTGGGTAGTTCCATGATAGAGGGTGAAACTACATCAATGGTTAAAGGGAAGGGCAAAGTAATTGCAGAAATATACTGAATGAAAATAAGGATGAACGAGGTACAATGTTGTAATTACTATGAAATTTGTGGCCTTTAAATTATAAATTGGTAAACATGTGGAAAGCCTTGATTTTTTTATTGCTCAAATTAGAACCCTGAATTTTTATTTGATGAAATAGGCAAAACCCCTAATTTAATTCAAGTCCTAAACCCTAGAAATTAAAATCCCCAAAGTGACTAAACTAAAGCTCTAAACCTTAAATTAAATTCCTAATTATGTTAATTGAAGTAAATTATAAACCCTAAACCAATTAAATAGACCAAGAATTTAAAACATTACATGATTTAGTGAAAAATTGTGTTGAATTGCTTGATTTTTTTTTTCTCTAGGATTTTTGAATGAGTTTGGAGGATAAGTAATTGAAGGAGGAGAGAATTAAGTGGGAAACTGCAGGTCTGGGCTCAGACACGGTGCAATTGGACGTAAACCATTAACAAGTAGTGCTAGAAAAACATTTGTCATCTTATGGGTAGTTCTAAACAAAATTTTAAAAAAATTCCAAAAAAATAAAATAAATAAAAAATAAATAAAAAACCAAAAAATTGATAGTTGTTCACAAAATAGTGTATCTTTGGTAGTTGTACAAAATATTTCCCACCTTTTATTTTAAATGTTTATTATTACTCCATTCTCACTAAATAAATCCCTACTCCCTACCTTAGAAAAAGTATAATTCTTAGGAATAGTGTGCTACCAACTATACCGTAAAAAATGCATACAAAAATATGTACAAAAAATGTGCATTTATATTTTTACTCTCATTAATATATTTATTGTTTTTTTTTTCCATTAAACATATCATCAATTAATTCAATTTTTTTAAAAAAAAAAACTTGTAATGTTTTTTTTTTTTTTTTTTTTGAATAAAAAAAACTTGTAATGTTTTTTTTTTTGAATAAAAAAAAACTTGTATGTACGAAGAGACTATTTTTTTTTTTATTTATTTTTTTTTTTTTATTTTTTGGAAACCATATACGAAGAGACTGTTTATTACCAAGAGATTGTCTATTTTTACTTTTTCATGGTTGCTCTTTTTATTTACAATGTTATTGTCTTTTAACTGCAACTATGGTTCGTTTATCGGCTTTTAAAATGTACATTGTTTTGATGGCACATAAACAACGTTACGAATTGTGAATGCAATCTATACTATATATTAAAAGGTGTTCCTAAATTTGTGTATGTGCCACGTGTATCTTTCTTACACCAGTATCACGCCACATTAACATTCAACAACCTTTAGCATCACGCCGCATCATTACTCAATGTTCTAAATTAAAAATGCATGCAAAGAGAATTGAACCCCAAACCTCATTAAATGAAAACCACATGTATAACCATCTTAGTTAGAAATAAATCATGATCTTTAATCCACAATTATATATATAAATACATACAAGTATTATAATGTAGAATAATCACAAAAAAAAAAAATCCAAATATGTTATTCATTTCATTATATTCTTATATACCCATAATAAAAAAAAAAAAATTACTGTGTCTTTTAAAGCGTCTATAATAAAAATTAAATTATTCAAATTAAAGCGTCACCCGGGGCAAAGCCCGGGGTCACACAGTAGTTATTCATATTAAACAGTGACATTTGAGCAGATGTATTATCAAGAGGTATAAAGAACTAAAAAATCCTAAAATCAAAGGAAATTGATGATAGAAAAAAAAAAGAAGCTAGTATTAATTATGGGATAAAAAAATGAAGGAATTGAAGAGGAAAATAATTTACTAAGTGGTTATTGCTTTAGTATCTAAAACCCTTTATTAAACATGAGAAATCTTCTACTGTTGCTTATGAACAGTAACCGAAGCCACTATTGAAAATGAATAGTGTAATTCATTCTTTGCCCTCCCATGTGCCTGTTGCTCAAGGGGCCTTTTGTCTTTTTCTACTGGTTTATTTGGCTTTTCCCTCAAACTTGCTAGATGTAGGGCCCTTTATTGGTATTTGCCTTTTTTTTTCCGGTTTCTTCTGTTTTTTAAAAATTAAAAAAAAAACGTTGCATTTGTTTGGGTTGGATGGTTTTGTTAATGTGAATAGCTTAGATTATGAGGTGCTTGTCATTGACCCTCACTAACACATACAAAATTCTACATAAACTTTCACCATCATCATCGAGTGTAAAATATGTTATTATTATGTTTATACACAAAAACAAGTTACATTTATTCAAATTAGACCGACCAAATTAAATGAAATTATGTCATGTTGTTACTTATCCTTTGTGATAAGTCATAAGTGTGATTTATTAGTGTCATTTAAAAAAAAAATACAATTCGTATTTGTAATAAAATTGCCACTAACGGGAGAAAAATGAAACACACACAATTTTCGTGCCTTCTTTTTATAAGAGTACAATTCCATTTGCGTCTTGTCAAGTAAATGTGATTAGTAAATGCTATTTACCTAAATAAAATTAGACTGAACAAATTCAAATGAAATTATGTCGTGTTGTTACTTATCCTTTTGTAAGACATAAGTGTGATTTATTAGTGTGATTTTTTTGCTTTTTTTTTTTTAAGAAAATGCGATTCATACTTGTAATAAAACTACCACTAACGGGAGAAAACTGAAACACACACAAGTGTCATGCCTTTTTTTTTTATAAGAGTAGAATTCCTTTTGCGTCTTGTCAAGTAAATGTCATTATTAAATGCTATTTAACTAAATAAAATTAGACCGACCAAATTCAAATGAAATTATGTCGTGTTGTTACTTATCCTTTGTAAGACATAAGTGTGATTTTTTTTTTAAAAAAAAAGCGTGTTTCTTTTTACTTATAAGAGTACAATTCTATTTGCATTTTGTCAAGTAAATGTGATGAACAAATGCGACGTATTTAGATATTGTCATGTTTTCGTTCAAATCAAAATCAAACGTGTCATATGGATACAATTGCTTGCCTTTTAAAACCTTGAAACAATTTCTTAGGTAATTATTTGCATGTTCTCGTTACAATGACGTGTTGCTTACAAGTGATTAGGCTGATTTTAACATGCATTTGATTGATGTTTGCTAATTATTTTTACGTTGAGATTTTGCTAATTATTGTTCTTTAATGTTTAATGACTACACTATGTAAATTACATGCACATCAATTAAATAGGCTATAGCATAGAGATATTGAGTGCTCTTGTGTATAGGTTTTGTAGGGTAAAGGTTGAGTTGGTAAAAATATAGTATTAAAATATTTTTAAAAGCTTATGATTTAGGAATACTCTACAGTACTTGTGTACTTGCTATTACTTGTGTTGCCCAGTTTACAGTGAAAGTACTTGCATGACTCTTCCTATATACTACACGTAAAGCAATTCAACAGCTTTAAGGTCAGAACTTCTATCACATATACATTGGTGCGAAGAAAGCAGTTGAAGCTTTGAAGTAATTACTCTGGTTATTCAAGTTCTCTTACATAAGGTGAGTATTAAAATCCTTTAATTGTTGCAAATGAATTTAGCTTGAGTGTTTCTTCTATTTTACAATATATGCTGGCATTTTAATAAAAACAATTTATTTGCATAAATTTTAAAGAGGTCAAAATTCAGGTTTTAATGAATTTCCCCCTTCAAATGAATTTGCCTGAATCATTGTTATCTTGTTCACTTACCTCACTTCCCTTGTTTTTCGTTTTGGTGTTAATAGGTATCTTGACCTTTGGGAGTTACTGCGATTATTGCTGTTGTTGACGTGGTTTTTTTGGTTAGTTTTCGTGCTATATATATTGTGATGCTATATTTGTTGTGCTAGAATACTTAATTAAGGTTTATTTAAACTTCTGAATTTATTACTGATGCAACTGGATGCATTTAATTTCCCCTGTATTTATGTTAATGGTAATTAATTATGTGAAATAGCAAGTTATTTGTTTTGATTTTAGTTATTTCATGAATAATATTATTTGTGTATGTGATACAATAGATTGCTGCCTCAAATATGCCTCAACTAAGGTGTATCTGAACTTTGAATTGGTTACTGATTATACTGGATGCATTTAATTTCCCCTTTATTCATGTTAATGGTAATGAATTATGAGAAATAGTAGTTGATTTGGTTTTATTTAAATCATTTAATGAATCATATATGTGAAAATGACACAATACACCGCTTGTTTTAGGTAGTTAGATAGGGTAAGTAGGCAATATCTAATGCATTTGGATTTAGAATGCCACAAATAGAGTCACAGATTATATGGTTAGATTAGGCTTGGTATGTGGTGTTACTTAAGTTAATAATTAATTGTCTAATTATGTGTGCATATGTTCCTATCATGAGAATTGCTTGTATTCATAAAATCAGCTTCCTAAATTGTAGCAATGTGGCCATTTCAGGTTATGGCTTCTTCATCTTCATTTTAGGAAGAAATTTTTATCCCTTTTCAGCCACTATTGGTTCAGATCACAGACTGTCTTGACTTCCCTAGGCCTACTTATTTTGTGGTTGATCGAGTTAAGTGTAGTTCATTTGTGTATATAAGAACTGAGGGTGAGTGTGGCATTTTCTGGTTTAATGGAGGAGAAGCAGCTAACATTGAGGACTCTCAAGAAAATGCAGCTCATAGAGCAGTGCGCTTTTTAATTAAAAAGTATGATATATGTGTTGGTGACTTCACTATGGATAGAATGCAGATGTATGACTTGTGTGGAAAGTTGTATAGGCTAAAATGCAACTCTTTAGAATCTTGTGATAAAACAAAGACTTGTAGTAAGAAGATTGTAGGTGATGTTTTACATGTTCCGCTTGATTATGTGGCCTTTCTGCCTAAAGTTATTAAGCAAACTGGTGTGGTTATAACTCGTTAGAAACAGTTCATTCAGAAAGGAAGGGTTATGTATCTTGGCTTATAGTCATTTCGACTCATGCGAAAAGTGGGATGGAGTGTATATTTAATGAATTTTGTTTGGATAGCAATGAGTCTAGACAAATGGTTGCTAAGAAAACAATTTATTATATTATGCAGCTATATAATTCAGATATTGTGGATGCAAACTATGGCTCTGCAAGTTTAAAAGGAGTTCTATGCTCTCTAGAAAGGGAAAGCTGTTTAGCAGTAGAGGAGCGAAAGAAAGGGCATAAAGATACTGCACAGCTGATGCCTTTCTTGGTGGCAGAAAGTCCAACAACTCCGCCTAAGGACAACCCCCAAGCTCCTGTGATTGTTCCTGCTCTAAGCACTCCTGCTCTTTTAGTTTCCAAAAGACCATTAGGGAGTCCATTTACACCCAAGTCTGAAACTAGCACTCCATCTGTAGTAGCAAAAAGAGTTAGATTTGTATAAGTCTAGAAAGTTGGTTACTGAAACACATTATGTGTTATGTGTTTGTATATCAACTATTTGTATTTTATAATTCTGTATGGATCTAATCTTTCTAATGTGTAGTTAACAATGATTTAATGTTGACCAATTGCTATGATGTATCATATTCATAGATTATGCTTAAATGTATTTGGTTGTATGAAACGCTTTTGAGTGTATTATATATATATATATATATATATATATATATATATATATATATATATATTCTATTTCTGAAAAATGTCCAAAAGCTTTGGTTTCATTGTTATTTAGATAATATAACTTCCTGCTTTATTGTTATAGTTGTATTAATGCATTTATTATAACAGTATTGTATACTTGTGAAATATTTTGGTTCTTTTTCTTTGTTCTTTTTCTTTGTTTTTTTTTATAGACCAATGATCATATCACTATATACCCTTAGTTACAATACTATTGTTGTATCTAATAGTTCAATATGTGATATAATGAATAGGTGTTAATGTGAACTTGATGTCAAGGTCTCTACCAAGTATAAGAAGACGTCGGCGTGCAATAGCAGCCATGTCTTAGTCTAATATTTTCAGGTGTTTGTTATATATAGTATGCTTTAAGTTAGTTCACTTGAATTGGTTGCTTATGCAGTGTTTATATACATGTGTTTAATTCAGTGTTCGCATTGACAGCACACAGACCAGTAGAACTGGCAGATTATGTAGGCACATCGAGGCTCAGCAGGCAACACATCACATTGGTATAATAGTATTGAAGAGTGTCAAAAGTTTTAGTTATTCACTACATACTAATACTTGACCAACATACTGAAGTACTAAAGATATACCTTTTATGCAGCTACAGGAACATCTTATGCTGGAACAGAATTGCTGAACCTATAAAATAGTACTCCGAGGTTTATATCAACTGTTAGACAGTTGTGGTTTAAAATATAGTAAGAGCTATAGTTTCATATGTAACTTCCTAACTCTTTATTGTTTGCCGGAGCAGGTGTAGTAGACGGAGGCAAGCACATTCTTCACCTATGAATACTTTAGGTAACTTTAACATTTAGACTTATTAATGGATATGTGAAAATGCACTTTGATCAGCCAAGAAACCTATAATTAAATCGGCTGCTTTGAGTGATGCAGATGAAATCAGTTTGCTAATTGAATCAGAGGTGCCTATTCACACCGGTGGAATAACTAGGCTTGTAAAACGATCAAGAACACGAAGAAGAACAATTGAAATAGGGTCTCAAATGCAGCCTGTTAGGTATTCATACTATAATGCATTGGCCAGTTAATAGTGTTTTGTTTTCTTTGGACAATTATACAATTATACTTATTATTTTATAAATCTGACTGTTATGCATCCTGATACTTGGACTAGGATGGCGAGGCAACCACAGAGTCGACACCCTATTCAAAATATTGGTATTAATTATTCTACTTGTTTTAAGATGTTTCATGTTCATGAACAAATATTCACATAATAATGCAACATGTGTATTGTAGAAACCTCAGCAGCAACAATAGGATTGCAGTTGCCTACTGGCCCTGCAAAGTTAGCATCGCCACATTATTGTCTTAAATGCAATGCAAAAAAGTTTGCATACGAGACCTTGCACTTTTTTTGTGGTAATGGAGAAGATAGCTGCCAATGAATATCCCTTGGAGCTAAAGAGACTCTTTACAAGTGATGATGAAGATGCTCTTCATTTTAAACAGTATGCTCGGTTATACAACAACTTGTTCGCTTTCGGCTCATTGGGCGGCAATTATGGTTCTGAAACTCACAAGGGAATTTATGTGTTCAAGGGACATGGTCAGATGTATCACTTTGTTCCGGATTTACTTCTTACTGATGGGAAAGCTAAGTATTTACAGTTGTATTTCTATGATGGTCAACATGAAACCACCCACCGCACAGAAAGTTTCCCAGAAGTAAGGGATGACATTGTTTCTATATTGATGAATGTTACTAAGGATAATCCATATGCCAGATTCTTCAGATCTTTGCGAGAAATACCTGTTGACCAAACCACAACTATTATCCTGAATAAAGATACAGTCCCTGATCAAAGGGTGTACAATGCTCCATCAATTGATGAAGTTGCTAGTATATGGCCAAATAACTCAGGCTCTAGCGATAGTAGTAGTCCTTACATCATTGTTCGGGGTAAATCATCAGAGCCTCATGGCATTCAACATTACTATGGTTGTTGTGATCCATTACAATATCCTATTTTATTTCCAAGAGGTGAATGTGGATGGACTAAGGGGCTCAAGAAAACAACTTGGGGAGGGAGGCAACAATCAGCTAACCAAGTTGATCCCGTCATGTCATGTTCTGTTCATACTATGGATGAGTTACTTGCAGAAGAAGAATTACGTATGTTCTTATCTTTTGATTTATGATATACTTCAACCATATATATGCATACTACAAACTGTACATACTAATTTGGTCTTATTCAAAATGTAGGTTCTTCACGACGAAACACAAAAGCAGACAAGTATGTGTCAGCTAGAGAATATTATGCTTATAAATACAAATAAGGCCTAATAATTTGCTGCTCCGGGCAGGGAGATGTTTCCAGCAATATATAGTTGATATGTACGTCAAAATAGAAAACACACGGCTAGATTTCTTTCGCAGGAATCAAGACACAATTAGAGCTGATCTATATCAAGGTGTGCTTGACTCTTTGGATTGTGGTGAAACTATTGCAGCAAATGTTGGGCGCAGGGTTATACTACCTCCTACTTATATAGGAGGACCACGAGATATGAAAAAGTGGTATTTTAATGCAATGGCTTTAGTGCAAAAGTTTGGAAAACCTGATCTTTTTGTAACAATGACAAGCAATGCAAACTGGCATGAGATCAAAAATGAATTGGGAACTAACAAACAAGCACAAGATCTCCCTAATTTAGTGGCGCGTATTTTTCGTGCTAAACTAATTGCATTGAAAGAAGAAATCAAAGAGAAAAAGTGCTTTGGTAGAGTCACTGCTATGGTATTTGTGGTTGAATTTCATAAACGAGGGCTTCCACATGCTCACTTTCTGATTATTTTAAAGCCAGAGTTCAAGCTAAAATGTGTTGAAGATTATGATAGATTTGTCTCTGCAGAAATACCTCCTACTACATCTCCTGCACTTCAGAAAATTGTGCTAAGACATATGATGCATGGTCCATGTGGAAGTTTCACTACTAAAAATTAAGGTTTTTGCGACCGCCTTAAACGGTCGCAGAAAACAGCAAAAACGGTCGCAATTCATAATTGCGACCGTCAACGGTCGTAAAGGGATGGTCGTTATTTCCGTGGTCGCAAAAAAAAATTATTACGACTGTGTGACGGTCGCAGATTTATTGCGACCGTTTTTGTTATTTTCAACGACCGCAAAGGAAACGGTCGCAAATATAAATAATTGCGACCGGTAAAAGAAGCGGTTGCAATTAGTGAAATTAGCGACCGCTTTTGGCCGTCGCTAAAAGTTGAAAAAAAAACAAAAAAAAATATTATGCACCACCCCTGCTCTTCACAGCCACGCCCCCCACTTCTCACACCCAAGCCAACTCCACCCACTGCCCTTTCCCAGCCAATCACCTTTACCCACCACACTGCACAACTTAAAACACCACCCAATCACCACGAAAACCCCAGCCACCCACCACGAAAACTAGCAAAAATCAACCCAAAACACAGATAAAATCAAACCCAAATAAAACAGAATATCCAAACAAAAATTCAAACGAAAAAAAGACAAAATTCCAATGATTAAAACATGGAAAAATTCGAATTAATAAAAAAAAAACAGACAAAATTCGAAGTAATAAACCACAAAATCGAAAATGATACAATTATCAAACCATAATCATCCAAAAAATCAAATCCAAAATAAAATTGACAAAAATCAACCCAAAAATCGAAACGAAAATCAAACATACATAGTAATATTAACAAAAATAACAAAATCAAACCCAAACATTAACAAAAAAATGAAAACGAAAATGAATCCCAAAATGAACAAAAATTAACATTCGAGTACTGAAATTCGAACAAAAAAATCAAAAAAATTCGAATAAAAAATCAGAAAAACAAGTATAAACACGATAACATACCTTAAATCTCGAGTGGACTTCGAATTTCACCTTAAATTTGGTTTAATAAGGCCAAATTCGACTATGAAAAGTCTAGATATGGTCGAATTTGACCTTAAAAACCATCAACTTGTTAAGCCTTAAGATTGTGACGGTGGAGATAGTGGTGGTGAGCTAAAGCTTGACGGTGAAAGACATGGTGGTGACGGTTGGTGTCGGTTGAATATTTGGACGATTTTCGATCTATTTCGTTGAAGTGTCTGATTTCCGGCGATAAAAGTCAAAAAATGAAGGAGGAGAGGAGGAATGATGGAGGAGAAGAGGAATGGATCGGAGAGAACGAAAGATGAAGACAGAGAGAAGAGAGAAAGAGAAAAGAGAGAGAGGAGAGAGAAAAAGAAAAGAGAGGAGCGGCTGCTGAAAGTGTGAAAAGAAATTAGGGCTAGGGTTAGTGGGCTTTTATACCAAAAAAAAAGAAAAAAACTACTTTATTTGCGACTGTTGAAAACGGTCGCAACTAGCGACTATTTGCGACTGTGAGTTAAAACGGTCGTAATCTGCGACTGTTTTAGGCGGTCGCAACTACTTTATTTTTATTTTTAATTAATTTTCACATGTATTTATTAAAAAAAAATTATTTAAATATACTTGCGACGGTTCAAATGGTAAAAAACGGTCGCAAAATTGCAACCGCCTTTAAAACGGTCATAAAATTGCGACCGCCTTTAAAACGGTCGCAGATTTTTATTTTTGCGACCGTTTTATTGACGGTCGTAAAAAAACGGTCGCAATTTGCCCGAATTCTAGTAGTGTTTGAATCCTAAATGTACATGTATCCGCAAATCAGGAATGAAAGATTCTTGCAAATATGGTTACCCTAGACAGTTTTCCGATGATACCATTGCAAATAAAGAAGGCTATCCTTTATACAGACGCAAAAACACTAGAGAAAGTGTTAAAATAAGAGGTGCCCAGCTGGACAATCGCTGGGTCATACCCTATAATCCATATTTATCTATGATGTTTAATAGCCATATAAATGTTGAGGTCTGCTCAACTATTAAAGCTGTCAAATATCTGTATAAATATGTGTATAAAGGTCATGATCAAATCCAATATAACATTGTACCTCAAAAAGATAATGTCGTTGATGAAATTAAACAGTATCAATCTGGGAGATGGGTGTCATCATGTGAAGCTGCATGGAAAATCTTGGTTTTGAATTATTTGAAATGCATCCCCCGGTCCTCCCATTACCAGTACACTTGCCAAACATGCAGACCATTGTGCTTAGGCCACATGAACGACTACAGTCTGTTGTTTCTGATGGCTTGCGGAGCAGAACTCCGTTAACTGAGTTCTTTTTTATCAACTATGTTGTACCAGGTATGTATACATTAGTATCAATATCAATATTAGTGTTGCTTATGCAATGTATTTTCCTTTCCACGACATTTCATATTCTTTCTTATATAATTATGAATATTACTTTGTTATTAGTAAATGATAAGGCCTGTTATGTTTAAGATGAGGTTTCCTGTCATTTATATGATTATTATTATTATTTTGTACCTCAACTTTTTTTCCCGGTTAAAGTTTGATATTCTTCACTAGCCATTCTTGTCTAATGTCTGAATTCCTCACAAGGTGGTACAGGCTATCTACATGGAGAATTTTGTGAGCACTATTGTAGGAAATATTTCAAGCATCCCACACTTGAGCCCCACTGTGATCATACACTTAAGCATGGTGGCGTCCAAAGGGAAGGAAGCTAGAGTAAAAGAGTCGCCAACAAATTTTAGGAACTTGTAAACCGTTCACAGGGTGAAGGTTACACCCCTTAACGATCTAGGAGATCGTTAACTCCAATAGGTCTGGAACCATGACTGGAAGTTCGGGGATGAAGGTACAAATCCAACCTAAAAGAGATTGAACCTGTCTAATAATAGGCCTCTACTTTATTCTTCTCGTATTCATGTGTGCTTTCTGACTAACATGCAATCAATAGGTTAACCCTAAACCTGTTTAATCTATTTTAGTTGAATATTAATGCACAAACAAAACTATTATTGCCGATCACTTGAATTATAATCACGTTAGCCTACGCAAGATTATTAATTATCTTATTAAGCGTGATTACAAGTACAAATTCCCTTTAAACATGCATAAAAGGCGTGATCAAGCAATAAAAATAATAATATCGAGCAACATAATAATCACAATTAAAGCATAATAATATTAGCAAGATCCTAGGCATGATACTAACAAGATGAATAACAAATACTAGCATTTCACTAAACATAAAAGATCAAAGCTTCATCCCTAACATGATACTAACATGATAGAAGGAAAGAATAGGAAGCATCATAGAAACATGCATGACATTAGAAATATTAGTTATTACCCTAAACATGATACTAGGAAGCAACAAAAACATCATAACATGATACTAGGAATCAAAATAATCAAAGCATGATTTCTATATCAAAAGAATAACAATTAAATTACTTACTTCGATGCCTCGTATCTCTTTCTAATAACAAAATACACGCGTTAGTAACTTCAAGGAAAATATTAAATCAAATAATTAAATTAAATAATTAAAATAGGGATTTGGGACCAAACCCTTGGAAATTATAAACCTTTCACGTCTAGGGAGAAGACAACTTCGAACTTGGCTAGGTGTGTCTAGAACTAATGTATGTGGAATTTTGTAAAAGGGGAAGGTTTAGAAAAAGAATAGAGAGAAGAATCTTCTAGCTTTAAGAGAGAGAGAAAGAATAGAGAGAGAGATGATAATTCCTTGGAAAACGGGGAGATACGACCCCTATTTATAGAATAATAGTCCGGAAACAAATCAAGTCCCATACGGAATAAAATTGGCATATGTCGCCAGGCGACAGGATTAGCGCCAGGCGACAGATGTTAGCGCCAGGTGACAGACTCTGTCGTTTGGCGCTAAATAAAAGATAAAATGCGTTTATACGGAATCCTCTTCTTAATATGATTAAACAACAAATTCCGTGTTTATCAAATTAAAATCAGGTTTATCACTTATTTTATTCCAAATAAAACTTTTTAAAAATATAATTTATCAATCCTAATACTATTAGAATTAAAAGGGAGCCTTCTAAATATTCTAGAAGATTAAAATAAATCCTAATAACCTTAGGAATAATAATTAATAGGCCCTCCTCTCGATCATTAGGCCGTATATAAAAATCATTTCGGGCCAAGTTAGTTTAAGCCATAACTTCCTCATTATTCATCGGAATTGGGCTTTTAATATGTCGTTGGAAAGCTCTTTTCGAGCCCGACCCAACTACACTATTATTGGACCCTTATCATGGACCAAACTAAATTGGACTGGCTATTTTCATAAATAGATTAAGAAAAGAAATGTTTTTAAACAGAAAGAGAGACATTTTAATAAAAACATCAACATCACTAGACTTTTCACACTTTCACCTCGTTCGATAATCAAATGACGTGGAAGTTATTCATCACTGGGTTTGGTTTTGGGGATACACATTTGGGTGTCTACAGAAGCCCCCACTTTGACTGAGTTTGGAGAACCGCATGTTTCGAAAACGAAAGTCAAAGTAGCGATACGGAGAATGATTCAGAACGTTCTGCGATCCTAAATCATTCTTGTAACGCTGATACCTGCAAACTAGCATTAGTTAAAACAGATAAAAGAGTTAGGAAACGCGTATCTTGTACCGTCGAGCACACGTCCCTAGAGTAACCGATTTTTGTTTGACGATCTTCCTCAAGCTAGGGGATATCGCCTGGGACTACTCTGCTTGTAGCTGCCTTCAATTTCTGCCATGATAGTCTTCCATATCTTAGGGAACACACACGAAGTTTGCTCCGCTTGTCGGAACCTTCTGCCTTTTTGTGACCATCTTCCACATCCTAGGGAACATGATCGAAGATAACTCCGCTTGTAGCCATCTTCAGTTGTTTATGTCAACTCTCCACATCCTAGGGAACATCGTCGAAGACCATTCTGCTTGTAACGATCCTCAGTTTTATCGCGATAATCTTCCACATCCTAGGGAACACCAACTATCATTGCTGTTTCATTACGAGCTATTTTCTTGAATCAACCTTCACAATCATAGCAAATGTCGTCGAAGACCGCCACATCACGAACCGTTCTTCTCAAATCTGGGTGACAAGATCCACAATCTTAGCGAAAGCCGTCGAAGATCGCCCATCTCGTGCTATCTTCTCAATTCTTGGTGACAACCCCCACAATCTTAGCGAAAGCCGTTTAAGGTCGTCCATCTCGTGCCATATTCTCAAATCAAAGACAACCTCCACAATCTTAGCGAACGTCGTCGAAGACCGCCCATTTCGTGCCATCTTCTCAAATCAAGTGACAACCTCCACAATCTTAGTAAACGTTGTCGAAGACCGCCCATCTCGTGCCATCTACTCAAATCTAAGTGACAACCTCCACAATCTTAGTGAATGTCGTCAAAGACCTCCCATCTCGTGCCATCTTCTCAAATCTAGGTGACAACCTCCACAATCTTAGCGAATGTCATTGAAGACCGCCCATCTCGTGCCATCTTCTCAAATCTAAGTGACAACGAACCTCCAAAATCTTAGCGAATGTCGTCGAAGACGCCCATCTCGTGCCATATTCTCAAATCTATATGATAATTTCCACCATCTTAACGAAAGCTATCAAAAACAGCTTCATCTCGAATTGTTCTTTTCTCAAATCAAATAATAACCTCCCCAATCATAGTGAAAGCTATCGAAGGTTGTTTCATCTCAAATCGTTCTTTTCTAAAATCAAATAATAACCTCCCCAATCATAGTGAAAGCTATCGAAGGTTGTTTCATCTCGAATCGTCCTTTTCTCAAATCTAAGCGAGAGACTCTTTTGGAGCCTTCTGTTGAAAGCTTCTCCATCTTAAATCTTCAAATCTTCTTGTCCTTACCTTTAGGAGTAACCGACCTTTCTAGCTTTGGGAAGTTAAGATTCTTTCAATCTTCAAGTCAATTTCTGTAGAAATCTCCATCCTAGGGATCCTTTGTGATTATAATTAATCACTACTCAAATCAGTTTTCAAATTCGCTTAATCAATATGCAATCGATAATTTGATCGTCATCAGGCCGATCATCAATCAAGATCGTAATCGGGCCGACTACTAATCAAATATCTTTCAATTTCTCAAATGTTCTTCAGAAAGGCTCGAAATCAAAGTCGTGAGATCATCGAAGGCCTACGCGAAAAAATCAAAGCCGTCGCGTAGCGACAGGTCTGTCATGCTGCGTCAAAGAATATTGTGATGTGCCAAGGTGTATCGTCTTGTGCCGGGGTGCGTCCTGATGCATGGTGCTTTAATCCAAGTCTGAGCTTTTTTGCTCATTCATTAGTGCTCAATCCAATTGCCTGTGATTGTACCTGCATCTATATTCATGGACTATAGGATTTTGCTCATGTTTGTAATTGTAGACACCCATTTGTGTCTCCCCAAAACCAAACCCAGTGATGAATGCCTTTCACGTTGTGTTATTATCGAATTAGGTGAAAGTGGTTTGAAAGTCGAGTGTTGCAGTTTAGTTTTAATTAAATTCTTTTCTCTCTGTTTTTGAAAATGACTTTGTTTATTTGAAAATAGCCGAACCAGTTTAGTTTGGTCCATAATTAAGGTCCAATAATAGTGTAGATGGATGGGGCTCGAAGAGACCTTTCCAACGATATATTATAAGATCAATTCCGATGAATATTGAGGAAGTTATGGCCAAAATACTAAACCGGGCCTGGTTAATTATTTAAATACGGCCCAATGATCTAGAGGAGGGCCCAATATTAATTATTATTTCTAAAATTATTAGGATTAATTATAGTTTTCTAGAAGTTTCTAGAAAGTTCTTTTTAATTCTAATATTATTAGATTTAATAATTAATTATCTTTAATAGATTTTTATTTGGAATAAAATATTGTTTTGTTATCTTAAAAATATATATTTTATCTTCTGTACGGATTCTGTAGATCAAGTTTATTAAAGATAGGATTCCGTGTGAAGAAAAACGCGCTAATACAGGCTGTCGCCAAACGACAAGTCTGTCGCCACGCGACAGACCCTGTCGCCTCGCAACAGACATTGTCGCGTCGCGACAGAGTTAATTCCTGGCGACAGCGTGGAGTTTTATTCCTTATCAAATTCTATGATTTTTCTGGACTATTTTCATTATAAATAGCGTCCGAATCCCTGTTTTCAAAAATCATTCACAATCATCAATTGACAATCATCAACTCTCATCCTTAATTCTCTCTTTTCTCTCTTAAGCAATATATTCTTTCTTTCTCCCTCTCTTTCTAAACTAGCTTTTTACAAACAATATTCCGCATTCACAAGACTTAGAGTCTCTTAGCCAAGTTCGAAGTTGCCTTCGCCCTAGACGTGCAAGGTTGATATTTCTGAGGGTCTGGTCCAGAACTAGTCAAAACTTTGTTTAACTTGATTTTAATTTAATTCTTTAATTCTTTAATTATTGTTTATTATTTTCATTGAAGTTACTAACTTGTGTATTTTGTTATTAGAAAGAGGTACGAGGCTTCAAAGTATGTAATCTTATTACTCTTTTTCAATGTAGAAAGCATGCTTATTATTGTTTTATGATTCCTAGTATCATGTTAGGATATTTTTAATGCTTTCTAGTATCATGTTAGGATGTTATTTAATGCTTTCTAGTATCATGTTTAGGGTGCCTTTATTCTTTCTAATATCATGTTATCATGTTAGTACCATGTTAGGTTTAAAGCTTTGATCTTTATTGTTTAGTGACATGCTAGGATTTGTTATTAATCTTGTTAGTATCATGCCTAGGATCTTGCTATTATTATTAAGCTTTATTATGCCTTATCATGATTATTACCATTATTGTTATTGCTTATTATTATGTTGCTTGTTTTATTTATTGTTATTGCTTGATCACACCTTTTTATGATTGTTAAAGGGAATTTGTACTTGAAATCACGCTTAATAAGATAATTAATAATTTGGTTTAGGCTAATGTGATTTTAACTCAAGTGATCGCCAATAATAGTCTTGTTTGTGCATTAATTTCAACCAACGTAGATTAAACAGGGTAGGTTTAATATAATGTTTGTATGTTATTCGAAAAGCGCACATGAATACGAGCAGAACAAAGTAGAGGCCTATTTTATAGGGCGGGTCCTTTCTTTTGTACATTGGATTCGTACCCTCATCCCCGGACCCTGTTTGGTTCAAGACCTTATGGAGTAATTGATGGTCCTTTTGGATTGTCTTTTGGGTTTACAAGTTCCTAAAACTTGTTGGCGACTCTTTTTGCTCTTTTTCTTTCCCTTTGGAACGCCACCGTACTTAAGTGTATGATCACAGTGGGGTTCAAGTTTGGGGTTATCGTAATGCTTAAAATATTCCCTACAGTTTTTGGCGACTCCACTGGGGAGGATTTCTATTTATATTCCTGAAATTTATTTAATTTTGGCAATTATTTAGAATGAGCGGATGAGACTCGAAAAATTCTAAGTTTTTTATGTGCGTGATTTGATTAACATTATTGTCATATGCATTAAAAGGTCCTCATGGGAGCACCCCATGAGTCAATCCATAGGAATTTTACACGTAGGAAATTTGAGAAATATCTTTCATGACTAGAATCGAAAAGATAATGCGAAATCTGGAAAATTCGAAGAACACAGAAACTTGCCAAGGCATGTAGGAACTAGCGTCTAGAAAACAGTTTCTGTCGCCTGGCGACAGTTCTGTCGCTTGGCGACAGGAGCTTTTTTGCGGCGATAGTCCCTGTAGTCTGGCGCCAAGTTCTTCCAATACCGAGCCAGGGGTCTGCCTTCTTGCTTTGACCATTTCTAGCGTTGTTGGCTCGATTTTGCTTATTGATTGAGTCATTTTCTCGCTTTTCTGAACCCATATGTGTTCTACATATGGAAATAACCCTCTGGGGGTTCCTGCTTCACCTACCCAATGGAATATTCCACTATCATGTGCAAAGTTCAGATTTGGGTACGTGTAATGTTTGTGAATCCACCAAACCATGGAGTCGAGTTCGATTTCATCACGAACTCGCGGAATCCTGTCCATTCGCTCCAACCCTCCCGGTAGGCTTGTGTGCAATGCATATGGATTCTTAACCATGGACCTTTTTGACTTAACCCATATCCTCGAACTTTAGAGAACTAGAGCCATGGTTAGGTTGCAAACTCATCTTGTGACAATGTGAACTACTTGTGCACCCTTGCTTGTATTTATTATATATGTGTTAACCGTTTGCTTGACTTGTGTTAAAGACTAAATAAATTGACTAATGACTAAAAGGACTTTGTCTAATTAATTAATTAATTTTGAATTAATTAAAGGCTAATAAATTAATCAATTCGACTTAGCATGACTTTAGGCATGTCCATTTAGAGTAAAATTACTGGAAACAGTCCAGATTAATGTTCCAACAATGGCGCAGGAATTTGGACTGTGGCGCTGCAGTCTAGTGTCTGTCGCCTGGCGACAATTTTGTCGTCTGGCGACAGGCTCTAAACAGTGGCGAAAGTTCTGTCGTTTTAGCGACAGTCCAGTTTTCTTGCTCGAGTCATCACGACGAGTCTAATTAACAGTCTACTAATCAGATCAATCGATTTGTTAATAGTACAAACCATGTTTAAGTCTTAAATTGAGTTTAGGCACTTAAAGTCCCATGTTCATACACTAGCAGTTAAAGCATGTCACTCACATACACATAAAGCACACACATAACATGTTTGTCACATTATGACCATGTCTAGAGAGTCTTGAATGCGTGTTTTCCGTCATTTTTTTTAGGGGGGTAAGTCGGATAATAATCCTCCATTTTTTTAAATTCCCTTAAAATATATACCCCATTTTTTCTTTTTCTTTTAGTCTCTTGAACATAAAGTCAAGTCAATAAGAGTCGAGTTTTAAAACAAATATGGTTTAAATTACAGCGCGTGGTCAAGAAAGGAAGGGCGTTTAATCAAGGATAACACTTTTGTTCAAGTCTTAATTTTTGACAAACCAATCGGTAGGAAAAGGAAAGCTAAGAAGGCAATGGCTAGTCAAGAAGAACTTAATGAAGTCAAGGGACAGGTAGCAAACTTGGCTGAAATGTTGCAAAACCTATCGCTGCAAATAAGTAATCCTGAAAAACAAAAACAAATGGACCTAATCCAGGAAAGCTTGGGCAAACTGTCCAACGACTTTAGATTTCAAGAGATTAGCTCCCAAGGGGTCTCGGTGGATAAGGACCTTCTCCCACAAAAGTTCAATCCCAATGACATCCCTAAGTTCAAGGCTATGGACAATCCTTATTTTCATTTAAGAGCTTTTGAAACTGTAATGAGTATTAAGGGGATAGATAGAAAAGCATTTCATTCTGTATTTTCATTATCCTTAGAAGTTGTATGTCAACAGTGGTACTTTTCATTTGATAAAGAAAAGACCTCTAGTTGGGAATCCATTGTGAGCGCTTTCATTGAAAGGTATAAATGCAACATACAAGTTGAAACCGATCATAGAGAATTAGAAATGCTAAAACAAAAAGAAAATGAAGGTTTCACCTTCTTCTTTAATAAATGGAGGGAAACTACTGCAAAAATGGTTGAAGTGCCTAGTGAAAAAGAATCCGTTAGGATGTTCATTAAGAACCTCCAAGAAAAATACTCTAAGCACCTTAAGTACCAAAGCAACTTAAACACTTTCAAAGCTGTATATCATATTGGAATTAATATTGAAGATGACCTTGCTAAACAAAAAGCTACTAATAACAACTCAAGCAGTGGCTGGAAAAATAAGAAGAACGAAAATCCTTCTTCATCCAAATCTACCCACTCAAATAATGTTAGCACTTTTCCTCTAAACGAAGTTTTGGCAATGAATAATAATCAAGGACAAAAGAAACCATTCAGGAAGAATTATACTCCTATTGGTATGAGTTATTACACCGCATTTGATCGCTTACATGCAAAAGGTCTTATAACTCCTATTGGACCATTTGGGGACCCACCTGTCGAAAGGAGAACGACTAGCTGGAACCCAAATGCACATTGCAAATATCACCAAGGTAGGGGTCATTCTACAGAAAATTGTTGGAGACTAAAGGAAACCATTCAAGACTTGATCGATAGTAACAAGCTTCCATTGCCTCCTGCAAGTAAGAAGCCAAGTATCAATACCGCACCGCTATCAGATTCTTTGGCCATTTCTGACGAAGAAAACCAAGAGGATCCATCTAGCCTCATAGAGCCTATCGAGACCATTGAAGAAGAAATCTTCGAAGATGCTCTCGAATTCCTTGGTCAGGAACCTACAACTAAGCAAGAAGTATTGGCATTGACATCAATATTGACAGAATTGAAAAAGTTGATCTCACAAACCTTTGAGGCTATAAAAGAGAAAAATGAGTTACTTAGAAGTAGACCCCCACCTAAACAAAAGAAACCCTTTTCTCTCCAAGTAATTGACACTCCCAAAAAGAATAATAGAAAATATACTCCAATTGGGACGTCATACACAAACATGTTCAAAATGCTCTTCGAGAATGGAAAAATTCAACCTCTCGAACCAAGGCCATTTGAATCACTGAAAAGAATAGACAAATACTATTGTTCATATCATCAATCAGGGGGACATACAATAGAGCAATGCTTCAAGTTTAAGGACTTGGTTCAACGTTTGATTGATGAGAAGAAATTAGTTCAACTTCCACAAGATGCCATGATTAATGAAGTATGGGATAGTGACGATGAGGATGTTTACCTTAAAGACATTGAAGAAACTCCTCTATCAACAATATACCCAGTAAGTGACATTTGGGACGAGGAGGATTCACCCATAGATGTCCTCACTAGGTCCGGGAGAATACAACCTCCCATTTCAACAAAACCTATACCTTCTATTCAGCAAATTCCCGTGCCTGTTATAGAAGACAACGATGTTGTCAAACAGTTAAAAAAGACTAAAGTGGAAATGAATGTATGGAAACTTTTAGCCACATCCCGAGAACATAGAGTTGCAGTCATGGATGTGTTGGCTAAAGTAGACATAGATTCGGACACTACTCCTGAGGGACTTGCTAACTTCCTCACGAGTGACCTTCCAAGTCCAATCAATTTGGTCACTTTTTCGGATAAAGATCTACCACCGGAAGGTGACAAACACAATAAAGCTCTAAACCTCACAGTCATATGCAAAAGAATGAATGTCCCCATGACTCTTGTGGATAACGGTTCAGCAATTAATGTGTGCCCACTTAGAACCGCAAGAATGTTGGGAATAAGAGATGAAGATTTATCCCCATCAACCCAGGGCATAAGAGCTTATGATAACTCACGTCGTCAAGCACTAGGGACGATTACCATGAATATAACGGCGGGTGCAATTGAGCATGCCACTACATTTCAAGTAGTAGATATCAAGGCATCTTTTAACTTGCTATTGGGACGCCCTTGGCTTCATGATTTAAAGGCCGTCCCTTCATCTCTTCATCAACAAGTAAAGGCCATAGTTGGAGGCATTCCAATTACCATTAATGCCTCATCTATGAGAATCAAAACAGTAGAAAATCCACTAATTAATGTGGAACATGATGAAAATGATGAAGATTTGTGGGGCTTTAGCGAAGAGGTCTCATTAATAGAGGAAGATGAAAGGACCCCTCTTCATTACGACCTCCACTCAAACATGACAACGAATGCTATCCTAAGAAAGCAAGGACATTTTCCTGGAATGACTCTAGGAAAGAAGAAAGGAATAGCTAAACACATGGGTTTACCTGGCCTCCCTAAATTGGATACTTTCGGACTTGGTTTTGAACCAACTCGCGAAGACCTTAAGCGGGCCTAGGAAAAATCAAGAGCACGAAGAAATGCCCGCACACAAAAAAAGGAGATACCCATGGACCAATATCCTCTCACTTTAAATGGACAATTTATAAGAGAAGGAGAGGACTATCCTTGTCATGAATTTCCCGAACCCTTCATTGTAAATGGTATAAGACAACCTGGGTTCGAAATATTTTTGGATTGTTGCTTCCTAGACGAGATCCCAGCTCCAATTTATAAGGAGAAGGCACCTCCTTGTTTCAACTTTAATGTCATGGGACTCCTCTTTGGAAGAGAAAAGAATGAATCAAGATACACGGAGGACGATTCTTCACTTATCTAAGCGGTTCTCCAAAGTGAAAGTTTTGACCCCTCCGAATTTATCACTCCAATAAAAGATCAAGAGCGTGGATGGCGCAAGACGGTGAAGATAACCACTACAAATGGAAAGAAGATTTCAGTAACTACAGGACAAGGACCAATGTTCGAAGAATCGTTTGAGTCAGAGTCTGAGTTAGAGTCTTCTAAGTCTTTAGCTGTAGCACCCTTATCTTCCATTTCTACTCCTAGGATAGTTAGCAATCAAGTCCCGACGGACATTTCTTTATTTGATGTAATGATTTCTGAATTTAATAATATGTCTTCTTCCCCGTATTCTTCTTGTTCTTCTTTATCTAAAGATGACGAGCATTGCTTAACTAATGATGAAAATGATAAAGAAATAATTAAAGCAGTGGAAACACTTGAAAATAAGACACCGATAATTGAGGATACAGAAACGGTTGATATCTCAAAAGATCCAACCATTAAAAGAGAAGTTAAAATCAGACTAACACTAAACAAAGAAGAAAGAACCGATTTAATTAATCTACTTAAAGAATTTATCGATGTATTCGCTTGGTCATACGAAGATATGCCAGGCATTAATAGAGAAATAGCTCAACACACAATACCATTAATTCCAGGAATGAAACCTGTAAAACAAAAGTTACGTCGAATGAAACCCGACGTGACTCTTAAGATAAAAGAAGAAGTACAAAAACAAATAACTGCAGGTTTTATCAGGGTATCCAAATACCCCGAATGGGTCGCCAATGTTGTCCCGGTTCCGAAAAAAGATGGTAGAGTTCGAATGTGTGTCGACTATCGAGATTTAAATTAGGCAAGTCCAAAGGACGACTTCCCTTTACCACACATCGATATTTTGGTAGATAACACAGCAAACCATGCACTTCTCTCATTTATGGATGGGTACGCAGGATACAATCAAATCCTCATGGCCGAAGAAGATATGGAAAAGACAACATTCATAACACCTTGGGGTACTTATTGCTACACGGTAATGCAATTCGGGTTAAAAAACGCGGGTGCTACTTACCAACGAGCAGCAACTGCCCTACTCCATGATATGATGCATAAATAAGTGGAGGACTATGTGGATGACATGATTGTAAAATCAAAAGACCGCTAAGGACACCCAATAGCCTTAAAAAAGTTCTTTGAAAGACTAAGAAAATACAACATGAGATTAAACCCCTCCAAATGTGCTTTTGGAGTTACCTCAGGGAAACTCTTGGGATATTTCATAAGCTCTAGAGGAATAGAGATAGATCCCACCAAAATTAAAGCAATCATGTCCATGCCACCGCCCAAAATCGAAAAGCAAATTCGGGGATTTATTGGCCGGTTGCAATACATAACTAGGTTCATATCCAAGTTAACCACGATATGCGAACCAATATTCAAGAAGCTTAAGAAAAATGTACCAATCACATGGGACGATGAGTGTCAAAAAGCCTTTGAAAAGATCAAAGCTTATCTCTCGAATCCTCCTGTATTAGCTCCAGCACTCCCCGGAATACCCTTAAGACTATACTTAACCGTCACGAAGGAAACAATGGGAGCTATGCTTGCACAAGAGGTAGAAAGCAAAGAAAATGCTATTTACTACCTAAGTAAGAAAATGCTCGAGTATGAAACACGCTACACACCATTGGAAAAGCTGTGCCTCGCGCTGGTGTGGGCCACAACTAAATTAAGACATTACATGCTCGTACATACCGTTTACGTAGTCTCGTGAATGGACCTTCTAAATACCTATTCGAAAGATCTACACTTAACGGGCGTATCTCAAGATGGATAGTAAATTTGGCCCAGTTCGATATAAGGTTTATGCCTCAAAAGGCGATTAAAGGATCAGTGGTCTCGGATTTTCTAGCAGATTTCCCAATAGAAGATTCGACACCCTTAGAAGAGAATGAATTCCTAGATGAAAGTCTAATGATGACAGAGGATGATACATGGACTCTATATTTTGATGGAGCCTCAAACCAAAAGGGATGCGAAGTAGGAGTCTTGTTAGTATCACCTAAAGAAGAACATGTCCCCATATCCATTAAATTGGATTTCGACGTCACCAACAACGCAGCCGAATATGAAGCATGTGTGGTAGGCCTCGAAACCGCTTTAGCCTTAGGCGTAAAGAAACTCCGGATATTTGGAGATTCCTCCCTAATTATTAATCAAATTTCCAAAAGATGGAAGGTTAGGAGTGAAAGCTTAGCTCCTTACCAAACGTATTTGGAAACTCTCACCGATCAATTGAAAAAAGTGGAATACACTTACCTACCTAGAGAGGAAAACCAATTCGCCGATGCCTTGGCAAGACTAGCCTCAATGGTCAGAATACCTAAGGAAATTGAGCAAATGCCTTTAACCATAGAAAAAAGGCATAAACCAGCATATATTCAAGCTATAGAAGATGATGAAGTGATTCAAGAAGAGGAACCTGAAGAAGAACCATGGTTCACAGATATATTAAATTATGTCACCAAAGAGCGAAAAGAGCATTAAGACTTTTAGCTTCCCAGTTTGTACTCATAGGAAATGAACTACACAAAAGGGTACCTAAGGGTCGAGCTCTATTATGTGTAGGCAAAAAAGATGCTCAAAGAGCTATGAGAGTAATCCATGAAGGTATATGTGGAACACATGTTAATGGCAAAATGCTAGTCCAAAAGATAATGCGAGAAGGATATTACTGGACTACCATGAATAAAGATTGTCATCAAATATGTAAAAAGATGCCCAAAATGTCAAATTTACGCAAATTTGCAACATATCCCACATTCTCTTCTCTACACCTACACTTCACCATGGCCTTTCTCTACATGGGGAATAGACATAATTGGAAAGATTACACCTCCCGGAACAGGAGGTCATGAATACATCTTGGTTGCAATAGATTACTTCTACAAAATGGGTGGAAGCACAATCATATGCCAAACTCACCGCCAAACATGTAGCACTCTTTATCGAAAGAAACATAATTTGTCGATACGGAGTCCCACATGAAATGATAAGTGACAACGGAACTCACTTTCAAGCCGAATGTGAAGAATTGCTACAAAAATATGGTATTCAACATCACCATTCTTCACCTTATAGACCTCAAGCAAATGGAGCAGTTGAGGCCGCTAATAAAAATTTGAAAACGATCATTGAAAAAATGACTGAAAATTATAAGGATTGGCGTGACAAACGTCACTTCGCACTGTGGGGTTATTGCACGTCAATCCGAACATCAACAGGAAATACGCCATTCAACTTAGTATATGGAATGGATGCCGTACAACCTGTAGAGTTAGAAATACCTTCTCTACGCATTGCGTTAGAAAGTAAACTCGATGAAGTCGAATGGACTAGAGCAGGATATGACGATCTAATCCTACTCGATGAAAAGCGACTAGAAGCTCTACATCATACTCAATGTTATCAAACCCGCATGGCTAGACATTTCAATAAAAAGGTCAAGACTAGAAATATCAAGGTTGGGGACTTGGTATTAAAAGAATTAAGAAAAAATGTTTTAGATCCAAGAGGCAAATTCAGGCCTAATTGGTCCGGACCATATATTGTCAAAACAATCCTGTCAGGGGGTGCGGCTAAATTAACTGATATGGATGGCAATGAATTTTCAAACATGACAAACCTTGACCAACTTAAGAAATACTACCCATAAGTACTTGAGTGAAATACTCAAGAGAGCTACGTTTGGCCTGATTCCTTAAGCAAAGGATACGTAGGCAACCCAGACAGGGTGCGGCCACTTTAATCTCTTCAAATTCTGTATCCCCGAAGTAAAAAACGCATGTCTGCAAAATTTCAAGACTGGCGCCAGAAAATAAACTCTGTCGCCAGACGACAATTTTGTCGCCAGGCGCAGAGCCAAAATTGTCAGCGACAGTGAATCAGATAGCAGCGCCAGCTTTCTGCGAGTGTCTAGACCAGTTTCACATATTCTGGAAATTTATTCGACTTCCGTACTCGAATTAATTCTCCGAAAAATAAATGTTGTAATTGTTTTCATTGCTTTAATTGAAAGTTAATTAAAATAAAAGCTGGAATTTTATTAATTAATAAATAAAGTACATTATTGATAAAATAAAAGCTGAAAAATTAACTCAAAGGAAAAGCAATGCCCTAATCTTTTTTCTCTTTCTTGATACTCTTCAAATTTGTGTCTTCATTCTCTTCCTCTTGATCCATAACCTTTGCTAGGAGACAACCATTAGAAGACCTACACTCTATCTTAGTATAGATGGTTTCTCCCTCCGCTAGAACTCCATGTTTCTTCTCTACCCAAGCTTCCTTCTTTGTAGAGTGAACTTTTCTTTTTCCTTGTTTTTTCTTAGAACATTTCTTTCCTGGCATAATAGGAGTTTTGAATTCAATCCTTTCCCCTAGACGTTCCTTATCAGGGACCTTTTTGTCACCTAGACGATCCTTCACATTGGTCTTCTCAATTTTGACTTGAGATTTTTGGAATCTTCCATCAAGCCATTGTTTCACTTTATTTGACAAACAAGGTGGTTCCTTGTGGGTAATCACTTCCCATAAGGGCCTACCACTCCAGTATCCGTCAAAACGCTCCATCTCTTGTGACACAGGAAATTCATAAGGACGGCGGAGATCTCCCATAGGGATGGTTTGTGCAAGACCATATTGTCTCATAACTCTACAAGGAAAATAAAAGGTTAATCTTGACAAGCTCGGGAGACGACAATATGCTTGGTTACTACAACCAACCATTGCCTCAATCTTCCACCAAGGAACAATCCAGCTTATGGTAAAGTCACCGGCAGCAAACACCTTGCTCCACTCACGACGACCTATTTTCAAAAATCGTTTCTTTCGCCGGACTATGCAATTTGGAACATATGTGTGTATATCGTCAGGAGGATTAATAAGCTTTAACCTCTCCATGAGCCATACCTGTAATATATGTATTTAATTAGCATTACAATGTAAAATAATATTCTTTAGTTCTTGATAAATTAAAAATAGCATTATTTTATACCTGTAATAAAATGGGAGAACCTCGAAAAGGTGCTCTTGGATTCTTTCTTAATGCATCCAACCATAGCATAGTCTCTCCAACAATTAGCGGCATTGGATTTCTCCCAGATTCAACTTGTTCTATAACAGATATAATCATTGATTGGCCTTCATTATCCTTACCACTAACTAAGAGTAATTGGTTAAACAAGCAATAAAGAAAAGCCCTTCTCTTATAAACACGAAAATCAGGATTAGGATTATCATAAAAATAATGTGCAAATTCTGTCAAATCAACTATATTCCCATGCACTATATGTTTCAAAGCCGTACCCCTCAAATCAAAAAAGCATTCAAAATCTTTATAATAATATTCATTGATTCTAGGCATTACCGCAAGACCTGTGGAATAATAACCTATAATGGCTCCAAATTCTTCCGGTAAAGGACATATTTCATCATGGAAAAATCTAAAACAGTGAGTATCAATATCCCAATAGTCTATGGCAGAATAAATAAAATCAATGTCAAGACTCATCCCCTTGATTCCAAACATACCCCCCATATGAGAAATATCTAATGCTTTTTTATCTTTAGCAGTTAAATGACGACACCATTCATCCATGTATCCACAAAAAATTCTTTTAGCTAAAGGCATGATTTCTAGTTAATTAGCTAATTAATAAACTGGTTAAATTATGCAGTAAACGGATGATTCAGGGGCTATTTATAACTTTTTTTTTCATGGCAGACTTCAATTCCTGTAGGAAACAGGAAAGCGCGTCTGTCACCAGGCGACAAAATTGTCGCGTGGCGACAGGATGAATTACACGACACTGGTTTATTTCTTTGCAGCGACACCTATTACGCGTAGGAAACCGTGTTTTTACGTACTTGATTTCGACTTTGACTTGACTTACTGTTCTATTCCTATTCATACACCCTTCTTATCACTATTATTATTATTATTACTATATTATTATTATTATTATATCATATTAAGCTTAATCAATTTTAGGCTTATCATATTTTCTTCCTTCATTTTTCTTTTTTCATTTCCTTTTTTTGGGGGAGAGAGTCGGTACCCTCCACTAATATTAAAAATGACGGAAATTTCACGCAAAAATTACACTTTCTCACACACTCATATGCACAACACATTTGTTATACAATAATAAATCAGGCAAATAAAATGTTAATAAATAATAAAGTGCATATATATACAAGTGCCTAGTACACGAGTCATATGAATAAAATAGACAAAGTCCTACAAAAGTCAAAAATAAATAAACACAGGTACAACTATGGTGCCGGAGGTCGCAAGTCGCGAGGGATGCCAAATGTATCAAAAAATGTCCTACTCCGTGAAGTATGTCCATCATCGCCCCCTGAACCACCAGGCGGCGCGAACTGCAACTCAGGGCCAGGCCACCTAACCTCACCCTGAAATCCGACGAAAAGAGGTTGAGGCTGCCAGCGCTGGAGCGGCGACAGAGTGCTGGGCCCCTCCTTATGGCTTTGTGGGTCTATTTTAGTGATTTGGGTTCCTTGGTACGCCAGTTAGCCCCTTTAAGCAAAATTGACATGATGTAGTCAGCTTGATTGCAATGCATTAAGTGATCGACTTGATGAAGATCGTCTCACTTAACTTAAAGCGCCTAAGTATTGGCTCATAATAAGGTACCGAAATATTGGTTCAACAGATACACCAAAATAATGGTTCAATAGAGGCACCGAAATAATGGTTTACAAAGGCAAAAAGCACCGAAGTATTGGCACAAACATAAAAGATAACAATAATAACAACGGTATATTAAGGGTCAATAGGCAAAATGATTCTTTGGCGATGTATCAACATAGAGAGGAGTTGTCTAGTGGCGAAGCACGGCCGTGGCGAGGTAGTGTCACAAATTTTGGAGATGGCGAAGCAAGGTCACCTTCGACGGTCACTCAAGGTAAAGAAGAGATTGCCTACAGCGGCGATGCACTGCCGTGGCGACGTACAGCCACAACCTAGAAGATGACGACATACAGGTATTTTTGACGATGTTCCCAAAATACTGTGGAGGATTGTCACCAAGAATGTTGAAGGCGACGACATATGGTTATCTTTAACGATGGCGTTCACGAGGCACTGTGGAGGTTGTCACAAACAACAAACAAAAGAAGCAACAGCAAAATGGTTACGCTCAGAGACGTGTGCTCGACGGTGCAAGATACGCGTTTCTTAACTCTTTTATCTGTTTAACTAAAGATTAGTTTGCAGGTATCGGCGTTATAAGAATGATTTGGAATCGCAGAACGTTTTGAATCATTCTCCGTCCCTATCGCTACTTTGACTTTTGTTTTCGAAACTTAAGTTTCTCCAAACTCAGTCAAAGTGGGGGCTTCTGTAGACACCCATTTGTGTCTCCCCAAAACCAAACCCAGTGATGAATGCCTTTCACGTTGTGTTATTATCGAATTAGGTGAAAGTGGTTTGAAAGTCGAGTGTTGCGGTTTAGTTTTAATTAAATTCTTTTCTCTCTGTTTTTGAAAATGACTTTGTTTATTTGAAAATAGCCGAACCAGTTTAGTTTGGTCCATAATTAAGGTCCAATAATAGTGTAGATGGATGGGGCTCGAAGAGACCTTTCCAACGATATATTATAAGATCAATTCCGATGAATATTGAGGAAGTTATGGCCAAAATACTAAACCGGGCCTGGTTAATTATTTAAATACGGCCCAATGATCTAGAGGAGGGCCCAATATTAATTATTATTCCTAAAATTATTAGGATTAATTATAGTTTTCTAGAAGTTTCTAGAAAGTTCTTTTTAATTCCAATATTATTAGATTTAATAATTAATTATCTTTAATAGATTTTTATTTTGAATAAAATATTGTTTTGTTATCTTAAAAATATATATTTTATCTTCTGTATGGATTCTGTAGATCAAGTTGATTAAAGATAGGATTCCGTGTGAAGAAAAACGCGCTAATACAGGCTGTCGCCAAACGACAAGTCTGTCGCCACGCGACAGACTCTGTCGCCGCGCGATAGACCCTGTCGCCTCGCGACAGAGTTAATTCCTGGCGACAGCGTGGAGTTTTATTCCTTATCAAATTCTATGATTTTTCTGGACTATTTTCATTATAAATAGCGTCCGAATCCCTGTTTTCAAAAATCATTCACAATCATCAATTGACAATCATCAACTCTCATCCTTAATTCTCTCTTTTCTCTCTTAAGCAATATATTCTTTCTTTCTCCCTCTCTTTCTAAACTAGCTTTTTACAAACAATAATCCGCACTCACAAGACTTAGAGTCTCTTAGCCAAGTTCGAAGTTGCCTTCGCCCTAGACGTGCAAGGTTGATATTTCTGAGGGTCTGGTCCAGAACTAGTCAAAACTTTGTTTAACTTGATTTTAATTTAATTCTTTAATTATTGTTTATTATTTTCATTGAAGTTACTAACTTGTGTATTTTGTTATTAGAAAGAGGTACGAGGCTTCAAAGTATGTAATCTTATTACTCTCTTTCAATGTAGAAAGCATGCTTATTATTGTTTTATGATTCCTATTATCATGTTAGGATGTTTTTAATGCTTTCTAGTATCATGTTAGGATGTTATTTAATGCTTTCTAGTATCATGTTTAGGGTGCCTTTATTCTTTCTAATATCATGTTATCATGTTAGTACCATGTTAGGTTTAAAGCTTTGATCTTTATTGTTTAGTGACATGCTAGGATTTGTTATTAATCTTGTTAGCATCATGCCTAGGATCTTGCTATTATTATTAAGCTTTATTATGCCTTCTCATGATTACTACCATTATTGTTATTGCTTATTATTATGTTGCTTGTTTTATTTATTGTTATTGCTTGATCACACCTTTTTATGATTGTTAAAGGGAATTTGTACTTGAAATCACGCTTAATAAGATAATTAATAATTTGGTTTAGGATAATGTGATTTTAACTCAAGTGATCGCCAATAATAGTCTTGTTTGTGCATTAATTTCAACCAACGTAGATTAAACAGGGTAGGTTTAATATAATGTTTGTATGTTATTCGAAAAGCGCACATGAATACGAGAAGAACAAAGTAGAGGGCTATTTTATAGGGCGGGCCCTTTCTTTTGTAGATTGGATTCGTACCCTCATCCCCGGACCCTGTTTGGTTCAAGACCTTATGGAGTAGTTGATGGTCCTTTTGGATTGTCTTTTGGGTTTACAAGTTCCTAAAACTTGTTGGCGACTCTTTTTGCACTTTTTCTTTCCCTTTGGAACGCCACCGTACTTAAGTGTATGATCACAGTGGGGTTCAAGTTTGGGGTTATCGTAATGCTTGAAATATTCCCTACAGTAATTATCTTAGGGTTGACCTAAGGCTCAGTGTTACTCAACTTAATGTGCAAGACCACATATGACTTGGCATGACTGAAGGTGATTGACACATGTGTTAGACTCAACTTGATGTGATATGACATGACATGACTCGTGTGTGTATTTGTAGACACCCAAATGTGTCTCCCCAAAACCAAACCCGGTGATGAATACCTTTTGCGTTGAATGATTATCGAATAAGGTGAAAGTGTGGAAAGTCAAGTGTTGCGGTTGGTTTTTATTAAAATTCTTTCTTTTTGTTTTCGAAAACAACTCTATTTTATGAAAACATCCAATCTAGTTTAGTTTGGTCCACGACAAGGGTCCAATAATAGTGTAGTTGGATGAGGCTTGCAAAGAGCTTTCCAACGATATATTATAAGCCCAATTCCGATGAATAATGAGGAAGTTATGGCCAAAATACTAAACTGGGCCCGGTTTGATCTTTACATGCGGCCCAATGATCTAGGGGAGGGCCCAATGTTAATTATTATTCCTAAAGTTATTAGAATTGATTATAGTCTTCTAGAATTCTCTAGAGGGTTCTCTTTAATCCTAATAGAATTAGAATTAATAATTATATTTTGATAAAGTTTTATTTGGAATAAAATATTATTTTATGAAAAATACGATTTCAGTTTTCATACGGACTTTACAAATCGATTTTGATTCATATGTGGACTTCGTGTTAAAAGCGCGTAGAAATCCAGGTTGTCGCCAGACGACAGGCCTGTCTCCACGCGACAGACCTTGTCGCCACGCAACAGACCCTGTCGCCTAGCGACAAGGTCGGTTTTGCAGCGACAGAGTGGAGTTTTATTCCTTATCAAATTCTACCTATTTTCAGATTGTTTTCTTATAAATAGGGTCCTGAACCTCCGTTTTTAATCATCTAAAATCATCAATCATCTACAATCAATTATCTACAACAATCACCTTTCTCTCTTAAGCTAGAAGCTTTCTCTATTCTTTTTCTAAACCATCCCTCTTACAAAATTCCGCATTCACGAGATCTAGACACATCTAGCCGAGTTCGAAGTTACCTTCGCCCTAGACGTGAAAGGTTATAATTTCTGAGGGTTTGGTCCCTAATCTCTATTTCAATTATTTAATTTAATTGTTTGATTTTATATTTTCCTTGAAGTTACTAACGCGTGTATTTTGTTATTAGAAAGAGGTACGAGGCATCAAAGTATGTAATCTTATTGCTCTATTCTTGTAGAAAGCATGTTTGTTATTTATTAATTCCTAGTATCATGTTAAGATGTCTTTATTGCTTTCTAGTATCATGTTTAGGGTGCTTCCTATGCTTTCTAATATCATATCAATATCATGTTAGTATCATGTTAGGGCTAAAGCTTTGATTTTTATTGTTTAGTGACATGCTAGGGTTTGTTATTAATCTTGTTAGTATCATGCCTAAGATCTTGCTATTAATATTATGCTTTAACATGATTATGATAATTATGATTATTATGATTGTTATTATGATTATGATTATAATTATGATGATTGTTATTATGTTGCTTGATATATTATTATTGTTATTGCTTGATCACGCCTCTTATGCATGTTTAAAGGGAATTTGTATTTGTAATCACGCTTAATAAGATAATTAATAATCTTGTTTAGGGCTAATATGGTTATAATTTAAGTGATCGCCAATAATAGTTTTTTTTGTGCATTAATATTCAACCAACATAGATAAACAGGTTTAGGGTTAATCTGTTGATTGCATGTTAGTCAGAAAGCGCACATGAATACGAGAAGAATGAAGTAGAGGCCTATTATTAGGGCAGGTTCAATCTCTTTTAGGTTGGATTTGTACCTTCATCCCCGAACCCTATTTGGTTCAAGACCTTTTGGAGTTGACGATCTCCTGGATCGTTAAGGGGTGTAATCTTCACCTTGTGAATGGTTTACAAGTTCCTAAAACTTGTTGGCGACTCTTTTGCTCTAGCTTCCTTCCCTTTGGACGCCACCATTCTTAAGTGTATGATCACAGTGGGGTTCAAGTTTGGGTTAATGGCTTGAAATAGTCCCTACAGTTTTTGGTGACTCCACTGGGGAGGATTTCTATTTTAATTCCTGAAATTTATTTCGACAATGATTTAGAATGAGTGGATGAGACTCGAAAAGTTCTAAGTATTTCATGTGCGTAATTTTGATTAGCATTATTATCATATGCATAAAAAAGGTCCTCATTGGATAGACCATCCGAAATGAGTCAAAAACATTGGATTTTTACACGTAGGAAATTTGAGAAATATCTTTCACAACTAGAATTGAAATAACGCTGCGAAATCTGGAAAATTCTAAGAACATAGATACCTGCTGAGGCATGTAGGAACTAGCGCCTAGAAAACAGTATTGTCGCCTGTAAAGTGCTTCTGTCGCCTGGAGACAGTTCTGTCGCTTGGCGATAGGGGCACTTTTGTGGCGACAGTCCCTGTAGTCTGGCACCAAGTTCTCCAATACCGAGCCAGAACTCTGCGTTCTTGTTTTGACCATTTCTAGCACTGTTGGCTCGATTCTACTTCCTGATTGAGTTTTTCTCACTTTTCTGAAACCCATATGTGTTCTACATATAGACATAACCCTCTAGGGGTTCACGCTCCATCTACCTAATCGAACGCTCCTGGCAACGACGGGTACATCCGAGTTCGTGAATCTACCAAACCATGGAAGCAAGTTTTTAACTTGCGGGGTCCCATCCACTCGCGCCAACCCTTCCAAAGGTAAGACTTCCGCGCGGTGCATCTGGACTCATAACCATGGACCCTCTTTGACTAACCCATATCCCGAACTTTAGAGAACTAGAGCCATGGTTAGGTTGCAAACTCATTGCATTATGTTGTGACTACTTGACTATTTGTGCATTCTTTGCTTGTGCATACCTTATATGTGCTAACCGTTTGTTTGACTTGTGTTTAAGTCTAAATAAACCAATTAATGACTAAAAAGGATTTTGTCTAATTAATGAATTAATTAATTAATTTGACTAATTAAAGACCAATGAAATAATTAATCTGACTTAGTACGACTTTAGGCATGTCCCCTTAGAGTAAAATTACTGGAAACTGTCCTAGATTAATGTTCCAGAAATGGCATAGGAGTTTGGGCTGTGGCGCCGCAGTTTACTGTTTGTCGCCTGGCGATAGGTTTGTCGTCTGGCGACAAGCTTTAAATTGTGGCGACAGTCCAGATTTTTACTCGAGTCATCACGACGAGTCTATTTAACAGTCTGCTAATCAGTTTAATCAATTTGTTAAGTCCTTAATTGAGTCTAGGCACCTAGTCCCATGGTCATACACAAGAGTCTTAACATGTCACCTACACTCACTAGTGTTAGCACACACTTTATATAGTCACCATGACCATGTCTTAGGTTCATGCATGAGTCGGTTTTTTCCGTCATTTGAGTTGGGGGTATATTCTATTCCTAATTTTTTCATATCTCTCCATCTACATCACCTTTCCATTCTCTACATGCTTTCCCCATATCACAATATTCATTCTTCCTACCTTCTTCCATCTGTTGCATGTTGAATAGAGTTGAGTCAAATAATTAACAATGAATATCCCTTAATTTCCCTTTCCACAGTACTTGGTCAAGGAGAGAAGGACGATTAATCAAAGACAACACCTTTATTCAAATTCAACTTTTTGATAAGCCAATCGGTCGAAAAAGGATAGCTAAGAAGATAATGGCAAGTCAGGAAGAAGTCAACGAACTCAAGGGACAAGTGGCTAACGTTGCTGAAATGTTAAAGAATTTGACTCTCCAAATCAATGACCCTGTGAAACAGCAACAAATGGAGCTCATCCAAGAAAATTTGAGCAAATTATCCAATGACTATAGATTGCAAGGCATTAGCTCACAAGGGGTCTCGGTGGACAAGGATCTTCTTCCGCAGAAGTTCAATGCCAACGACATCCCGAAATTCAAAGCAATGGATAACCCTTATTTTCATTTAAGAGCCTTTGAAACTGTAATGAATATTAAGGGAATAGACAAGAAAGCTTTTCATTCTGTGTTTTCCCTATCTTTAGAAACCGTTTGTCAGCAATGGTACTTTTCTCTTGATAAGGAGAAATCCTCTACTTGGGATGCTATTGTAAACGCTTTCATTGATAGATATAAATGTAATATTCAAGTCGAAGCTGATTATAGACAACTTGAGATGCTGAGACAAGAAGAGAATGAAGGCTTTACTTCTTTCCTTAATAAGTGGAGGGAAACTTCTGCAAAGATGGTTGAGGTGCCTAATGAGAAAGAGCCCATGAGGATGTTCATCAAAAATTTACAAGAAAAGTATTCAAAGCACTTAAAATATCAACAAAACTTGAATACTTTCAAGGCCGTCTATGACATAGGCTCGAGATCGAAGATGACCTCGCAAAACAAAAAGCTGCTAACAATAGTAACCATAGTGGCTGGAAAGGAAAGAAGAACGACAATCTTTCTTCTTTCAAAAACGCCCACTCTAGTAACAATGTTAGTACCTTTGATCTCAGTGAAGTCTTAGCCATGGATAACTAAGGATCTAAGAAACAACTAAGGAAAGATTTCACCCCCATTGGGATGAGCTATGATGCTGCTTTCGACCGACTCCATGCCAAGGGACTCATTACTCCCATTGGACCTATTCAAGATCCCGCGCCCGAAAAAAGATTGCTTAGTTGGAACCCCGATTCACATTGCAAGTACCATCAAGGTAGGGGTCATACTACTGAGAGCTGTTGGAAGCTAAAAGAGGCCATCCAATACTTGACTGATAATAACAAGCTTCCCATACCTCCAGCCAGCAAGAAGAGCGAGTGATGATAAAGCGAACAATACAAGACAAGAGGCAAGCTTCAACGACAAGATTTCATGACCTCTTTTTCTATTTCTTTTTCATTTTCCCCTTCCCCAATAAGTCTAGTAATAGGCACCTTTTTCCTTAGATTTTTTATTTTGTATGTTTCTTTTCTCCCTTTAATAAAATGAGCATTTGTTTCCTTTCATGTGATCATTACATTGCATTGCATTCATTAAAAAAAAAAAAACGTCGAACTAAGCACAAGGTATACCAATGATTTGAGGCACCCCTTGTAGCCACATCATATCACCTTTCACCTTTCAAATATACAATCTTTTTTTGATAAACCACTTTGAGCCTCACCTAACGACAGGCCTTTCTTTTTTCAACCCATATCTACCTAACCTTGGGATGGGATGGTGTGCCACTTATGCAATTTTTTCAAAGAATAAAAGCTTGATTAATTTCAAAAAATTCAATAAGCAAAAATGATAAAAGTGTACAAAAGGGCAAGTGATCCAATGTCTTTGACATGAAAATGTCTTTGATATGAACATGTCTCAAGATTGCGTTTCTTATCGAGTGCTAGGTACCGTGCCTGAGAAACATGAATGCCAAGTGAGTGATAGACCACATGATCGGGATTGCCTACACTTATAAACATAAAAAAATGCAAAAGCAAAAAAAAAAAGAGTTCAAAAGTGAGAAACTTCAAGCATGAAAATACAAACATTCAAAAGCAAAGTTGCACACCTTGGGGGCTTATCTAGGGTCTTGAGCCTTTTATCCCCTTCTTCTTCAAACCTTTAGCCTAATCACGTTACAACCCTTAAAAGACCTTTTTGAGGTATACACACTTGTGCGAGGTTCGGCTAGAGCTACGTTCGGCCTGATTCCTAACGGATACGTAGGCAACCTCACGTCGAGGTGCAGCCGTAATAAAAATGCATTCATATTCACATTCATACACTCACACCATGATCATATCAAAAGATCTCCTATGCTCATCCCTATCTATTTAGAGCTAGACTTAGGGGCTTGATCCTTACATTATTAGCCTACCTAGCTTAAGAGTCACCACCATTTGACTCTTTTCAATATATTTTTCCACACACTTAGCCCTTACGGCCTAACTTTAGTGTCACTTTCACACACTACACAGATACATGACCAAATAGTCTTTCCCTGTAGGAACCCTTTGTCATGAAATCTTAACACAACGCTGAAGCATGCCTTATCATGTAAAAATCACTCATCACTCATCATTGCATCACAAAGTATGAAGTACTTAGCCTCCATGCCTAAGTTACCCAAATACTTTCATCATTAAGTCAACAATTGAGATAGCCTAGGATGAGTTAATCCTTGCACCTTGAGAGATAGTATCAAACAGCGCTTGACTAAGCTCATTCAACATGCACCTTCAAAAACTTCATTCCGATTCTTTTTCGCATCTTTCTTTTTCGGGGGAAAGTCGGTACCCTCCACAAAAGTGACGGAAAATTTTTGCTTTTCACAATACAATGCACACACGGGTCATGAGTCACACGTGTCATTTCACTTCGAGTCGAGTCAACCTCAAGTCAATCACAGCGAGTCAAGTTTATACCTTGAGTCATGTCAAGTCAATGAGTCAAGCAACACTAAGTCTTAGGTCAACCCTAAAGAAAGATAAGCAAAGTCCTATAGTCAAATATAAATGCAGGAGCATCCCAGCAAGAAAGAACATTCCCGGATTTTTTCGAAAAACCGCAAATATGACACATGAGATTCTTCCAAGATGAGAATAGTTACACAGATCGGGAAAATAGATGGAATAAGCTTTAATTTACAAAAGATTTGAGAAGATGGCGCGAGATGGGCGGTCTTCGACAGCGTTCGCTAAGATTGTGGAGGTTGTAACCAAGATTTGAGAAGATAGCGCGAGATGGGCGTTCTTCGACAGCGTTTGCTAAGATTGTGGAGGTTGTCACCAAGATTTGAGAAGATAGCGCGAGATGGACGGTCTTCGACAGCGTTCGCTAAGATTGTGGAGGTTCTCACCAAGATTTGAGAAGATAGCGCGAGATGGGCGGTCTTTGACAGCGTTCGCTAAGATTGTGGAGGTTGTCACCAAGATTTGAGAAGATAGCGCGAGATGGGCGGTCTTCGACAACGTTCGCTAAGATTGTGGAGGTTGTCACCAAGATTTGAGAAGATAGCGCGAGATGGGCGGTCTTTGACAGCGTTCGCTAAGATTGTGGAGGTTGTCACCATGATTTGAGAAGATAGCGCGAGATGGGCGGTCTTTGACAGCGTTCGCTAAGATTGTGGAGGTTGTCACCAAGATTTGAGAAGATAGCGCGAGATGGGCGGTCTTCGATAGCGTTCGCTAAGATTGTGGAGGTTGTCACCAAGATTTGAGAAGATAGCACGAGATGGGCGGTCTTCGACAGCGTTCGCTAAGATTGTGGAGGTTGTCACCAAGATTTGAGAAGATAGCACGAGATGGGCGGTCTTCAATAGCATTCACTAAGGTTGTGGAGGTTGTTACCAAGATTTGAGAAGAGCGGTTCGTGATGAGGCGGTCTTCGATGAATTTTGCTATGATTGGGAAGGTTGTCACTATGATTAAAAAAAAAGCTCGAGATGTAGCAGCAATGATAGACGACGTTCCCTAGGATGTGGGGAGTTGTCACACAACTGAAGATGGCTATAAGCAGAGATGTCTTCGATCGTGTTCCCTAGGATGTGGAAGATGGTCACAAACAACTGAAGATGCCTACAAGCAGAGTTAACTTCGATCGTGTTCCCTAGGATGTGGAAGATGGTCACAAGCGGCGGAGAATGACTACAAGCAGAGTCATCTTCAACAAAATAGGAGGCAGCTACAAGCAGAGCGGTCTTCAACCAAATGCAGCAAATCGGTTACCTTCAGAGACGTATGCTCGACGGTATATGATACGCGTTTCTTAACTCTCTTATCTGTTTAACTAACGCTAGTTTTCAGGTATCGGCGTTATAAGAATGATTTAGGATTGCAGAACGTTCTGAATCATTCTCCGTCCCTATCGATACTTTGACTTTCGTTTTCGAAACTTGCGTTTCTCCAAACTCAGTCAAAGTGGGGGCTTCTGTAGACACCCAAATGTGTCTCCCCAAAACCAAACCCGGTGATGAATACCTTTTGCATCGAATGATCATCGAATAAGGTGAAAGTGTGGAAAGTCAAGTGTTGCGGTTGGTTTTTATTAAAATTCTTTCTTTCTGTTTTCGAAAACAACTCTATTTCATGAAAACATCCAATCCAGTTTAGTTTGGTCCATGACAAGGGTCCAATAATAGTATAGTTGGATGAGGCTTCCAAAGAGCTTTCCAATGATATATTATAAGCCCAATTCCGATGAATAATGAGGAAGTTATGGCCAAAATACTAAACTGGGCCCGGTTTGATCTTTACATGCGGCCCAATAATCTAGGGGTGGGCCCAATGTTAATTATTATTCCTAAAGTTATTAGAATTGATTATAGTCTTCTAGAATTCTCTAGAGGGTTCTCTTTAATCCTAATAGAATTATAATTAATAATTATATTTTGATAAAGTTATATTTGGAATAAAATATTATTTTATGAAAAATACGATTTCAGTTTTCATACGGACTTTAAAAATCGATTTTGATTCATATGTGGACTCCGTGTTGAAAGCGCGTAGAAATCCAGGTTGTCGCCAGACGACAGGCCTGTCGCAACGTGACAGACCCTATCGCCTGGCGAAAAGGTCGGTTTTGCAGCGACAAAGTGGAGTTTTATTCCTTATCAAATTCTACCTATTTCCGGACTGTTTTCTTATAAATAGGGTCCTGAACCTCTGTTTTTAATCATCTACAATCATCAATCATCTACAATCAATTATCTACAACAATCATCTTTCTCTCTAAAGCTAGAAGCTTTCTCTATTCTTTTTCTAAACCATCCCTCTTACAAAATTCCGCATTCACGAGATCTAGACACATCTAGCCGAGTTCGAAGTTGCCTTTGCCCTAGACGTGAAAGGTTATAATTTCTGAGGGTTTGGTCCCTAATCTCTATTTCAATTATTTAATTTAATTATTTGATTTTATATTTTCCTTGAAGTTACTAACGCGTGTATTTTGTTATTTGAAAGAGGTACGAGGCATCAAAGTATGTAATCTTATTTCTTTATTTTTGTAGAAAGCATGTTTGTTATTTACTAATTCCTAGTATCATGTTAAGATGTCTTTATTGCTTTCTAGTATCATGTTTAGGGTGCTTCCTATGCTTTCTAATATCATATCGATATCATGTTAGTATCATGTTAGGGCTAAAGCTTTGATTTTTATTGTTTAGTGACATGCTAGGGTTTGTTATTAATCTTGTTAGTATCATGCCTAAGAGCTTGCTATTAATATTATGCTTTAACATGATTATGATAATTATGATTATTATGATTGTTATTATGATTATGATTATAATTATGATGATTGTTATTATGTTGCTTGATATATTATTATTGTTATTTCTTGATCACGCCTCTTATGCATGTTTAAAGGGAATTTGTATTTGTAATCACGCTTAATAAGATAATTAATAATCTTGTTTAGGGCTAATATGGTTATAATTGAAGTGATCGCCAATAATAGTTTTTTTTGTGCATTAATATTCAACAAACATAGATAAACAGGTTTAGGGTTAATCTGTTGATTGCATGTTAGTCAGAAAGCGCACATGAGTTCTAGAAGAATGAAGTAGAGGCCTATTATTAGGGCAGGTTCAATCTCTTTTAGGTTGGATTTTTATTTTCATCCCCGAACCCTATTTGGTTCAAGACCTTTTGGAGTTGACGATCTCCTGGATCGTTAAGGGGTGTAATCTTCACCTTATGAACGGTTTACAAGTTCCTAAAACTTGTTGGCGACTCTTTTGCTCTAGCTTCCTTCCCTTTTGACGCCACAATGCTTAAGTGTATGATCACAGTGGGGTTCAAGTTTGGGTTAATGGCTTGAAATATTCTCTACAGTATTGTATTGTGATGCAAAAATTTTCCGTCATTTTTGTGGTGGGTACCGACTTTCTCCCGAAAAAGAAAGACACAAAAAGGAATAGAAGTGGGTGTTTGAGCTGCATGATGAATGAGCTTAGTTAAATGTATATGTCGATGTTGTATCTCATAGTGCAAAGATTAGTTCATCTTAGGCTATCTCAATTGTTGACTCGATAATGAAAGTATTTGGGTAACTTAGGCACGGAGGCTAAGTACTTCATACTTTATGGTGCAATGATGAGTGATTTTGATATGACAAAGCATACTTCAACGTTATGTCAAGATTTCATGACAAAGGGTTCCTATGAGGAGGATTATTTGTCTATTTATTTGTGATGTGTGTGAAAGTGACACTAAAGCTAAGCTGCAAAGGCTAAGTGTATGGAAATTTTCTTTTGAAAAGAGTCAACTAGTGGTGACTCTTAGGCTAGGTAAGTTAATAATGTAGGGATCAAGCCCCAAATTCTAGCTCTAAGTGGATAGGGATGAGCAATGGAAATTCCTTGATATGATCATGGTGTAAGTGTATTAATATGAATGCGTTTTTATTTTAGCCGCACCTCAATTTGAGGTTGCCTACGTATCCGTTAGGAATCAGGCCAAACGTAGCTCTAGCCGAACCTCGCACAAGTGTGTGTATACTTCAAAGAGGTCTTTTGAGGGTTTTAACGTGGTTAGGCTAAAGGTTAAAGAAGAAAGGGGATAAAGGCTCAAGACCCTAGATAAGCCCCAAAGGTGTGCAACCTTGCTTTTGAATCTTTGTATTATTATGCTTGAGGTTTCTCACTTTTTTAACTCTCTTTAGTTTATATTTTACTCTCTCTCTCTTTGTGCTTTTGAATATTTTTTTTTTGATAAGTGTGGGCAATCCCGATCATGCGGTCTATCACTCACTTGGCATTCATGTTTCTCAGGCACGATACCTAGCACTCGATAAGAGACGCAATCTAAGACGTGTTCTTATCAAAGATATATCCATATCAAAGACATTGGAACACTTGCCCCTTTGCACACTTTTATTGCTATTTTATTCTTTTGAAATTTTTATAAAATCACTCAAGCTTTTATTCTTTGAAAATTGCATAAATTGCACACCATCCCATCCCAAGGTTAGGTAGATGTGGGTTGAAGAAAAAAAAGGTCTGTCGTTAGACGAGGCTCAAAGTGGTTTATTAAGAAAGGATTGTATATTTGAAGGGTGAAAGGTAATATGATATGGCTACAAGGGGTGCCTCAAATCATTAGTATACCTTGTGCTTAATTCGACATGGATTTTTTTTTATTTTTTATTTTTTTTATGTGATGCAATGCGATAATCATATGCAAGAAAATAAATGCTCATTTTATTAAAAGGAAAAGAAAGATCCTACAAAATAAATCTAATGGAATTAAAAGGTGCCTATGCTAGACTTATTGGGGGAAAGGAAGAATCAAAGAAATAGAAAAAAGAGTCACGAAATCTTGTCGTTAAAGCTCGCCTAGTGTCTTGTGCTTTATCGTCACTCGGTCTTCTTGTCAGCTGGAGGTATGGGAAGCTTGTTATTATCGATCAAATATTGGATGGCTTCTTTTAGCTTCCAATAGCTCTCAGTAGTATGACCCCTACCTTGATGGTACTTGCAATGTGCATCTAGGTACCAACTAGGCAATCTCTTCACAGGTGCAGGATCTTGAATAGGTCCAATAGGAGTAATGAGTCCCTTGGCATGGAGTCGATCGAAGGTAGTATCATACCTCATCCCAATAGGAGTGAACTCTTTCCTTAATTGCTTTTTAGACCCTTGGTTATCCATGGCTAAGGCTTCATTGAGATCAAAGGTATTAACGTTGTTGCTAGAGTGGGTGTTTTCAGAAGAAGAAGGATTGTCGTTCTTCTTTCCTTTCCAGCCACTGTTGTTGCTATTGTTAGTGGCTTTTTGCTTTGCAAGGTCATCTTCGATTTCAATACCTATGTCGTAGACGTCCTTGAAAATATTCAAATTATGTTGATATTTCAAATGCTTCGAATACTTTTCTTGAAGGTTCTTGATGAACATCCTTACAGACACCTTTTCAGTAGAGACCTCGATCATATTAGCAGAAGTTTCTCTCCACTTGTTAAAGAAAAAGGTGAACCCTTCGTTTTCTTTTTGCTTTAGCATCTCAAGTTGTCTATGGTCTGTTTAAAATTGAATGTTGCACTTATATCTATCAATGAAAGTGTTATTATTCCATCCCAAGTAGAGGTTTTTTCTTTGTCAAGGGAAAAGAACCTGTAGACACCCATTTGTGTCTCCCCAAAACCAAACCCAGTGATGAATGCCTTTCACGTTGTGTTATTATCGAATTAGGTGAAAGTGGTTTAAAAGTCAAGTGTTGCTGTTTAGTTTTAATTAAATTCTTTTCTCTCTGTTTTTGAAAATGACTTCATTTATCTGGAAATAGCCGAACCAGTTTAGTTTGGTCCATAATTAAGGTCCAATAATAGTGTAGATGGATGGGGCTCGAAGAGACCTTTCCAACGATATATTATAAGATCAATTCCGATGAATATTGAGGAAGTTATGGCCAAAATACTAAACCGGGCCTGGTTAATTATTTAAATACAGCCCAATGATCTAGAGGAGGGCCCAATATTAATTATTATTCCTAAAATTATTCGGATTAATTGTAGTTTTCTAGAAGTTTCTAGAAAGTTCTTTTTAATTCTAATATTATTAGATTTAATAATTAATTATCTTTAATAGATTTTTATTTGGAATAAAATATCGTTTTGTTATCTTAAAAATATATATTTTATCTTCTGTACGGATTCTGTAGATCAAGTTGATTAAAGATCGGATTCCGCGTGAAGAAAAACGCGCTAATACAGGTTGTCGCCAAACGACAAGTCTGTCGCCGCGCGACAGAGTTGATTCCTGGCGACAGCGTGGAGTTTTATTCCTTATCAAATTCTATGATTTTTCTGGACTATTTTCATTATAAATAGCGTCCAAATCCCTGTTTTCAAAATCATTCACAATCATCAATTCTCATCCTTAATTCTTTTCTTTCTCCCTCTTTTTTCTAAACCAACCTTTTCTACACACAATATTCCGCATTCACAAGACTTAGAGTCTCTTAGCCAAGTTCGAAGTTGCCTTCGCCCTAGACGTGCAAGGTTTGATAATTTCTGAGGGTTTGGTCCAAATCTAGTCTAAACTTTATTTAATTTGATTTTAATTTAATTCTTTAATTATTGTTTATTATTTTCATTGAAGTTTACTAACTTGTGTATTTTGTTATTAGAAAGAGGTACGAGGCTTCAAAGTATGTAATCTTATTACTCTCATTCAATGTAGAAAGCATGCTTATTATTGTTTTATGCTTTCTAGTATCATGTTAGGATGCTTTTAATGCTTTCTAGTATCATGTTAGGATGTTATTTAATGCTTTCTAGTATCATGTTTAGGGTGCCTTTATTCTTTCTAATATCATGTTATCATGTTAGTGCCATGTTAGGTTTAAAGCTTTGATCTTTATGGTTTAGTGACATGCTAGGATTTGTTATTAATCTTGTTAGTATCATGCCTAGGATCTTGCTATTATTATTGAGCTTTATTATGCCTTATCATGCTATTATCATTATCATTATTCTTTATTATTATGTTGCTTGATTATGTTTTATTGTTATTGCTTGATCACACCTTTTTATGATTGTTAAAGGGAATTTGTACTTGAAATCACGCTTAATAAGATAATTAATAATTTGGTTTAGGCTAATGTGATTTTAACTCAAGTGATCGCCAATAATAGTCTGGTTTGTGCATTAATTTCAACCAACATAGATAAACAGGGTAGGTTTAATATAATGTTTGTATGTTATTCGAAAAGCGCACATGAATACGAGCAGAACAAAGTAGAGGCCTATTTTATAGGGCGGGTCCTTTCTTTTGTAGATTGGATTCGTACCCTCATCCCCGGACCCTATTTGGTTCAAGACCTTATGGAGTAGTTGATGGTCCTTTTGGATTGTCTTTTGGGTTTACAAGTTCCTAAAACTTGTTGGCGACTCTTTTTGCTCTTTTTCTTTCCCTTTGGAACGCCACCGTACTTTAGTGTATGATCGCAGTGGGGTTCAAGTTTGGGGTCATAATGCTTGAAATATTCCCTACAGTTTTTAGCAACTCCACTGGGGAGGATTTATATTTATATTCCTGAAATTTATTTAATTTTGGCAATTATTTAGAATGAGCGGATGAGACTCGAAAAATTCTAAGTATTTCATGTGCGTGATTTGATTAACATTATTGTCATATGCATTAAAAGGTCCTCATGGGAGCACCCCATGAGTCAATCCATAGGAATTTTACACGTAGGAAATTTGAGAAATATCTTTCATGACTAGAACCGAAAAGATAATGCGAAATCTGGAAAATTCGAAGAACACAGAAACTTTCCAAGGCATGTAGGAACTAGCGTCTAGAAAACAGGGCTTGTCGCCCGTAAAAAGTTTCTGTCGCCTGGCGACAGTTCTGTCGTTTGGCGACAGGAGCTTTTTTGCGGCGACAGTCCCTGTAGTTTGGCGCCAAGTTCTTCCAATACCAAGCCAGGGGTCTGCCTTCTTGCTTTGACCATTTCTAGCATTGTTGGCTCGATTTTGCTTATTGATTGAGTCATTTTCTCACTTTTCTGAACCCATATGTGTTCTACATATGGAAATATTCCACTATCATGTGCAAAGTTCAGATTTGGGTACGTGTAATGTTTGTGAATCCACCAAACCATGGAGTCGAGTTCGATTTCATCACGAACTCGCGGATTCCTGTCCATTCGCTCCAACCCTCCTGGTAGGCTTGTGTGCAATGCATATGGATTCTTAACCATGGACCTTTTTGACTTAACCCATATCCTCGAAATTTAGAGAACTAGAGCCATGGTTAGGTTGCAAACTCATCTTGTGACTATGTGAACTACTTGTGCACCTTGTTTGTATATGTTATATATGTGTTAACCGTTTGTTTGACTTGTGTTAAAAACTAAATAAATTGACTAATGACTAAAAGGACTTTGTCTAATTAATTAATTAATTTTGAATTAATTAAAGGCTAATAAATTAATCAATTCGACTTAGTACGACTTTAGGCATGTCCATTTAGAGTGAAAATTACTGGAATGTGGACAGGAATTTGGACTGTGGCGCTGCAGTCTAGTGTCTGTCGCCCGGCGACAATTTTGTCGTCTGGCGACAGGCTCTAAACGGTGGCGACAGTTCTGTCGTTTTAGCGACAGTCCAGTTTTCTTGCTCGAGTCATCACGACGAGTCTAATTAACAGTCTACTAATCTGATCAATCGATTTGTTAATAGTACAAACCATGTTTAAGTCTTAAATTGAGTTTAGGCACTTAAAGTCCCATGGTCATACACTAGCAGTTAAAGCATGTCACTCACATACACATAAAGCACACACATAACATGTTTGTCACATTATGACCATGTCTAGAGAGTCTTGAATGCATGTTTTCCGTCATTTTTTTTAGGGGGGTAAGTCGGATATTAATCCTCCATTTTTTTAAATTCCCTTAAAATATATACCCCATTTTTTCTTTTTCTTTTAGTCTCTTGAACATAAAGTCAAGTCAATAAGATTCGAGTTTTAAAACAAATATGGTTTAAATTACAGCGCGTGGTCAAGAAAGGAAGGGTGTTTAATCAAGGATAACACTTTTGTTCAAGTCTTACTTTTTGACAAACCAATCGGTAGGAAAAGGAAAGCTAAGAAGGCAATGGCTAGTCAAGAAGAACTTAATGAAGTCAAGGGACAGGTAGCCAACTTGGCTGAAATGTTGCAAAACCTATCGCTGCAAATAAGTAATCCTGAAAAACAAAAACAAATGGACCTAATCCAGGAAAGCTTGGGCAAACTGTCCAACGACTTTAGATTTCAAGAGATTAGCTACCAAGGGGTCTCGGTGGATAAGGACCTTCTCCCACAAAAGTTCAATCCCAATGACATCCCTAAGTTCAAGGCTATGGACAATCCTTCTTTTCACTTAAGAGCTTTTGAAACTGTAATGAGTATTAAGGGGATAGATAGAAAAACATTTCATTCTGTATTTTCATTATCCTTAGAAGTTGTATGTCAACAGTGGTACTTTTCACTTGATAAAGAAAAGACCTCTAGTTGGGAATCCATTGTGAGCGCTTTCATTGAAAGGTATAAATGCAATATACAAGTTGAAACCGATCATAGAGAATTAGAAATGCTAAAACAAAAAGAAAATGAAGGTTTCACCTCCTTCTTTAATAAATGGAGGGAAACTACTGCAAAAATGGTTGAAGTGCCTAGTGAAAAAGAATCTGTTAGGATGTTCATTAAGAACCTCCAAGAAAAATACTCTAAGCACCTTAAGTACCAAAGCAACTTAAACACTTTCAAAGCTGTATATGATATTGGAATTAATATTGAAGATGACCTTGCTATACAAAAAGTTGCTAATAACAACTCAAGTAGTGGCTGGAAAAATAAGAAGAACGACAATCCTTCTTCATCCAAATCTACCCACTCAAATAATGTTAGCACTTTTCCTCTAAACGAAGTTTTGGCAATGAATAATAATCAAGGACAAAAGAAACCATTCAGGAAGAATTATACTCCTATTGGTATGAGTTATGACACCGCATTTGATCGCTTACATGCAAAAGGTCTTATAACTCCTATTGGACCATTTGGGGACCCACCTGTCGAAAGGAGAACGACTAGCTGGAACCCAAATGCACATTGCAAATATCACCAAGGTAGGGGTCATTCTACAGAAAATTGTTGGAGACTAAAGGAAACCATTCAAGACTTGATCGATAGTAACAAGCTTCCATTGCCTCCTGCAAGTAAGAAGCCAAGTATCAATACCGCACCGCTATCAGATTCTTTGGCCATTTCTGACGAAGAAAACCAAGAGGATCCATCTAGCCTCATAGAGCCTATCGAGACCATTGAAGAAGAAATCTTCGAAGATGCTCTCGAATTCCTTGGTCAGGAACCTACAACTAAGCAAGAAGTATTGGCATTGACATCAATATTGACAGAATTGAAAAAGTTGATCTCACAAACCTTTGAGTCTATAAAAGAGAAAAATGAGTTACTTAGAAGTAGACCCCCACCTAAACAAAAGAAACCCTTTTCTCTCCAAGTAATTGACACTCCCAAAAAGAATAATAGAAAATATACTCCAATTGGGACGTCATACACAAACATGTTCAAAATGCTCTTCGAGAATGGAAAAATTCAACCTCTCGAACCAAGGCCATTTGAATCACTGAAAAGAATAGACAAATACTATTGTTCATATCATCAATCAGGGGGACATACAATAGAGCAATGCTTCAAGTTTAAGGACTTGGTTCAACGTTTGATTGATGAGAAGAAATTAGTTCAACTTCCACAAGATGCCATGATTAATGGAGTATGGGACAGTGACGATGAGGATGTTTACCTTAAAGACATTGAAGAAACTCCTCTATCAACAATATACCCAGTAAGTGACATTTGGGACGAGGAGGATTCACCCATAGATGTCCTCACTAGGTCCGGGAGAATACAACCTTCCTTTTCAACACAACCTATACCTTCTATTCAGCAAATTCCCGTGCCTATTATAGAAGACAACGATGTTGTCAAACAGTTAAAAAAGACTAAAGTGGAAATGAATGTATGGAAACTTTTAGCCACATCCCGAGAACATAGAGTTGCAGTCATGGATGCGTTGGCTAAAGTAGGCATAGATTCGGACACTACTCCTGAGGGACTTGCTAACTTCCTCACGAGTGACCTTCCAAGTCCAATCAATTTAGTCATTTTTTCGGATAAAGATCTACCACCGGAAGGTGACAAACACAATAAAGCTCTAAACCTCACAGTCATATGCAAAAGAATGAACGTCCCCATGACTCTTGTGGATAACGGTTCAGCAATTAATGTGTGCCCACTTAGAACCGCAAGAATGTTGGGAATAAGAGATGAGGATTTATCCCCATCAACCCAGGGCATAAGAGCTTATGATAACTCACGTCATCAAGGACTAGGGACAATTACCATGAATATAACGGCGGGTGCAATTGAGCATGCCACTACATTTCAAGTAGTAGATATCAAGGCATCTTTTAACTTGCTATTGGGAGGCCCTTGGCTTCATGATTTAAAGGCCGTCCTTTCATCTCTTCATCAACAAGTAAAGGCCATAGTTGGAGGCATTCCAATTACCATTGATGCTTCATCTATGAGAATCAAAACAGTAGAAAATCCACTAATTAATGTGGAACATGATGAAAATGATGAAGATTTGTGGGGCTTTAGCGAAGAGGTCTCCTTAATAGAGGAAGATGAAAGGACCCCTCTTCATTACGACCTCCACTCAAACATGACAATGAATGCTATCCTAAGAAAGCAAGGACATTTTCCTGGAATGACTCTAGGAAAGAAGAAAGGAATAGCTAAACACATGGGCGTACGTGGCCTCCCTAAATTGGATACTTTCGGACTTGGTTTTGAACCAACTCGCGAAGACCTTAAGCGGGCCCAGGAAAAATCAAGAGCACGAAGAAATGCCCGCACATAAAAAAAGGAGATACCCATGGACCAATATCCTCTCACTTTAAATGGACAATTTATAAGAGAAGGAGAGGACTATCCTTGTCATGAATTTCCCGAACCCTTCGTTGTAAATAGTATAAGACAACCAGGGTTCGAAATCTTTTTGGATTGTTGCTTCCTAGACGAGATCCCAGCTCCAATTTATAAGGAGAAAGCACCTCCTTGCTTTGACTTTAATGTCATGGGACTCCTCTTTGGAAGAGAAAAGAATGAATCAAGATACACGAAGGATGATTCTTCACTTATCCAAGCGGTTCTCCAAAGTGAAAGTTTTGACCCCTCCGAATTTATCACTCCAATAAAAGACCAATGTTCGAAGAATCGTCTGAGTCAAAATCTAAGTTAGAGTCTTCCCCTATCGAGTCTTCTAAGTCTTTAGCTGTAGCACCCTTATCTTCCATTTCTACTCCTAGGATAGTTAGCAATCAAGTCCCGACGGACATTTCTTTATTTGATGTAATGATTTCTGAATTTAATAATATGTCTTCTTCCCTGTATTCTTCTTGTTCTTCTTTATCTAAAGATGACGAGCATTGCTTAACTAATGATGAAAATGATAAAGAAATAATTAAAGCAATGGAAACACTTGAAAATAAGACACCGATAATTGAGGATACAGAAACGGTTGATATCTCAAAAGATCCAACCATTAAAAGAGAAGTTAAAATCGGACTAACACTAAACAAAGAAGAAAGAATCGATTTAATTAATCTACTTAAAGAATTTATCGATGTATTCGCTTGGTCATACGAAGATATGCCAGGCATTAATAGAGAAATAGCTCAACACACAATACCATTAATTCCAGGAATGAAACCTGTAAAACAAAAGTTACGTCGAATGAAACCCGACGTGGCTCTTAAGATAAAAGAAGAAGTACAAAAACAAATAACTGCAGGTTTTATCAGGGTATCCAAATACCCCGAATGGGTCGCCAATGTTGTTCCGGTTCCGAAAAAAGATGGTAGAGTTCGAATGTGTGTCGACTATCGAGACCTAAATAAGGCAAGTCCAAAGGACGACTTCCCTTTACCACACATCGATATTTTGGTAGATCACACAGCAAACCATGCACTTCTCTCATTTATGGATGGGTACGCAGGATACAATCAAATCCTCATGGCCGAAGAAGATATGGAAAAGACAACATTCATAACACCTTGGGGTACTTATTGCTACACGGTAATGCCATTCGGGTTAAAAAACGCGGGTGCTACTTACCAACGAGCAGCAACTGCCCTACTCCGTGATATGATGCATAAAGAAGTGGAGGTCTATGTGGATGACATGATTGTAAAATCAAAAGACCGCCAAGGACACCCAATAGCCTTAAAAAAGTTCTTTGAAAGACTAAGAAAATACAACATGAGATTAAACCCCTCCAAATGTGCTTTTGGAGTTACCTCAGGGAAACTCTTGGGATATGTCATAAGCTCTAGAGGAATAGAGATAGATCCCACCAAAATTAAAGCAATCATATCCATGCCACCGCCCAAAACCGAAAAGCAAATCCGAGGATTTATTGGCCGGTTGCAATACATAAGTAGGTTCATATCCAAGTTAACCACGATATGCGAACCAATATTCAAGAAGCTTAAGAAAAATGTACCAATCATATGGGACGATGAGTGTCAAAAAGCCTTTGAAAAGATCAAAGCCTATCTCTCGAATCCTCCTGTATTAGCTCCAGCACTCCCCGGAATACCCTTAAGACTATACTTAACCGTCACGAAGGAAACAATGGGAGCTATGCTTGCACAAGAGGTAGAAAGCAAAGAAAATGCTATTTACTACCTAAGTAAGAAAATGCTCGAGTATGAAACACGCTACACACCATTGGAAAAGCTGTGCCTCGCGCTGGTGTGGGCCACAACTAAATTAAGACATTACATGCTCATACATACCGTTTACGTAGTCTCGCGAATGGACACCCTTAAATACCTATTCGAAAGATCTACACTTAACGGGCGTATCTCAAGATGGATAGTAAATTTGGCCCAGTTCGATATAAGTTTATGCCTCAAAAGGCGATTAAAGGATCAGTGGTCTCGGATTTTCTAGCAGATTTCCCAATAGAAGATTCGACACCCTTAGAAGAGAATGAATTCCCAGATGGAAGTTTAATGATGACAGAGGATGATACATGGACTCTATATTTTGATGGAGCCTCAAACCAAAAGGGATGCGGCGTAGGAGTCTTGTTAGTATCACCTAAAGAAGAACATGTCCCTATATCCATTAAATTGGATTTCGACGTCACCAACAATGCAGCCGAATATGAAGCATGTGTGGTAGGCCTCGAAACCGCTTTAGCCTTAGGCGTAAAGAAACTCCGGATATTTGGAGATTCCTCCCTAATTATTAATCAAATTTCCAAAAGATGGAAGGTTAGGAGTGAAAGCTTAGCTCCTTACCAAATGTATTTGGAAACTCTCACCGATCATTTGGAAAAAGTGGAATACACTTACCTACCTAGAGAGGAAAACCAATTCGCCGATGCCTTGGCAAGACTAGCCTCAATGGTCAGAATACCTAAGGAAATTGAGCAAATGCCTTTAACCATAGAAAAAAGGCATAAACCAGCATATATTCAAGCTATAGAAGATGATGAAGTGATTCAAGAAGAGGAACCTGAAGAAGAACCATGGTTCACAGATATATTAAATTATGTCACCAAAGGAGAATATCCTCCTCATGCGGACAAAAGAGCGAAAAGAGCATTAAGACTTTTAGCTTCCTAGTTTGTACTCATAGGAAATGAACTACACAAAAGGGTAACTAAGGGTCGAGCTCTATTATGTGTAGGCAAAAAAGATGCTCAAAGAGCTATGAGAGTAATCCATGAAGGTATATGTGGAACACATGTTAATGGAAAAATGCTAGTCCAAAAGATAATGCGAGAAGGATATTACAGGACTACCATGAATAAAGATTGTCATCAATATGTAAAAAGATGCCCAAAATGTCAAATTTATGCAAATTTGCAACATATCCCACCTTCTCTTCTCTACACCTACACTTCACCATGGCCTTTCTCTACATGGGGAATAGACATAATTGGAAAGATTACACCTCTCGTAACAGGAGGTCATGAATACATCTTGGTTGCAATAGATTACTTCACAAAATGGGTGGAAGCACAATCATATGCCAAACTCACCGCCAAACATGTAGCACTCTTTATCGAAAGAAACATAATTTGTCGATACGGAGTCCCACATGAAATGATAAGTGACAACGGAACTCACTTTCAAGCCGAATGTGAAGAATTGCTACAAAAATATGGTATTCAACATCACCATTCTTCCACGTATAGACCTCAAGCAAATGGAGCAGTTGAGGCCGCTAATAAAAATTTGAAAACGATCATTGAAAAAATGACTGAAAATTATAAGGATTGGCCTGACAAACTTCACTTCGCACTGTGAGGTTATCGCACGTCAATCCGAACATCAACAGGAAATACGCCATTCAACTTAGTATATGGAATGGATGCCGTACAACCTGTAGAGTTAGAAATACCTTCTCTACGCATTGCGTTAGAAAGTAAACTCGATGAAGTCGAATGGACTAGAGAACGATATGAAGAGCTAATCCTACTCGATGAAAAGTGACTAGAAGCTCTACATCATACTCAATGTTATCAAACCCGCATGGCTAGACATTTCAATAAAAAGGTCAAGACTAGAAATATCAAGGTTGGGGACTTGGTATTAAAAACATTAAGAAAAAATGTTTTAGATCCAAGAGGTAAATTCAGGCCTAATTGGTCCGGACCATACATTGTCAAAACAATCCTGTCAGGAGGCGCGGCTAAATTAACTGATATGGATGGCAATGAATTTTCAAACATGACAAACCTTGACCAACTTAAGAAATACTACCCATAAGTACTTGAGTGAAATACTCAAGAGAGCTACGTTTGGCCTGATTCCTTAAGCAAAGGATACGTAGGCAACCCAGACAGGGTGTGGCCACTTTAATCTCTTCAAATTCTGCATCCCCGAAATAAAAAATACATGTCTGCAAAAATTCAAGACTGGCGCCAGAACATAGCCTCTGTCGCCAGACGATAATTTTGTCGCCAGGCGACAGAGCCAAGCTGACAGCGACAGATAATTGGGTAGCAGCACCAAGTTTCTGCGAGTGTCTGGGCAAGTTTCGTATATTCTGGAAATTTATTCGACTTCCGTACTCGAATTAATTCTCCGAAAAATAAATGTTGTAATTGTTTTCATTGCTTTAATTGAAAGTTAATTAAAATAAAAGCTGAAATTTTATTAATTAATAAAGAAAGTACATTATTGATAAAATAAAAGCTGAAAAAATTAACTAAAACAAATTAACTTTGTCTAATAAATCAAAGGAAAAGCAATGCTCTAGTCTTTTTTCTCTTTCTTGATTCTCTTCCAATTTGTGTCTCCATTTTCTTCCTCTTGATCCATAACCTTCGCTAGGAGACAACCATTAGAAGACCTACACTCTATCTTAGTATAGATGGTTTTCCCCTACGCTAGAACTCCATGTTTCTTCTCTACCCAAGCTTCCTTCTTTGTAGAGTCAACTTTTCTTTTTCCTTGATTTTTCTTAGAACTCTTCTTTCCTGTCATAATAGGAGTTTTGAATTCAATCCTTTCCCCTAAACGTTCTTTAGCAGGGACCTTTTTGTCACCTAGACGATCCTTCACATTGGTCTTCTCAATTTTGACTTGAGATTTTTGGAATCTTCCGTCAAGCCATTGTTTCACTTTATTTGGCAAACAAGGTGGTTCCTTGTGGGTAATCACTTCCCATAAGGGCCTACCACTCCAGTATCCGTCAAAACGCTCAATCTCTTGTGACACAGGAAATTCATAAGGACGGCGGAGATCTCCCATAGGGATGGTTTGTGCAAGACTATATTGTCTCATAACTCTACAAGGAAAATAAAAGGTTAATCTTGACAAGCTCGGGAGACGACAATATGCTTGGTTACTACAACCAACCATTGCCTCAATCTTCCACCAAGGAACAATCCAGCTTATGGTAAAGTCACCGGCAGCAAACACCTTGCTCCACTCACGGCGACCTATTTTCAAAAATCGTTTCTTTCGCCGGACTATGCAATTTGGAACATATGTGTGTATATCGTCAGGAGGATTAATAAGCTTTAACCTCTCCATGAGCCATACCTGTATTATATGTATTTAATTAGCATTACAATGTAAAATAATATTCTTTAGTTCTTGATAAATTAAAAATAGCATTATTTTATACCTGTAATAAAATTGGAGAACCTCGAAAAGGTGCTCTTGGATTCTTTCTTAATGCATCCAACCATAGCATAGCCTCTCCAACAATTAGCGGCATTGGATTTCTCCCAGATTCAACTTGTTCTATAACAGATATAATCATTGATTGGCCTTCATTATCCTTACCACTAACTAAGAGTAATTGGTTAAACAAGAAATAAAGAAAAGCCCTTCTCTTATAAACACGAAAATCAGGATTAGGATTATCATAAAAATAATGTGCAAATTCTGTCAAATCAACTATATTCCCATGCACTATATGTTTCAAAGCCGTACCCCTCAAATCAAAAAAGCATTCAAAATCTTTATAATAATATTCATTGATTTTAGGCATTACCGCAAGACCTGTGGAATAATAACCTATAATGGCTCCAAATTCTTCCGGTAAAGGACATATTTCATCATGGAAAAATCTAAAACAGTGAGTATCAATATCCCAATAGTCTATAGCAGAATAAATAAAATCAATGTCAAGACTCATCCCCTTGATTCCAAACATACCCCCCATATGACAAATATCTAATGCTTTTTTTATCTTTAGCAGTTAAATGACGACACCATTCATCCATGTATCCACAAAAAGTTCTTTTAGCTAAAGGCATGATTTCTAGTTAATTAGCTAATTAATAAACTGGTTAAATTATGTAGTAAACGGATAATTCGGGGGCTATTTATAACTTTTTTTTCATGACAGACTTCAATTCCTGTAGGAAACAGGAAAGCGCGTCTGTCGCCAAGCGACAAAATTGTCGCGTGGCGACAGGATGAATTACACGACACCGGTTTATTCCTTTGCAGCGACACCTATTACGCGTAGGAAACCGTGTTTTTACGTACTTGATTTCGACTTTGACTTGACTTACTGTTCTATTCCTATTCATACACCCTTCTTATCATTATTATTACTATTATTATATTATTATTATTATTATTATTATTATATCATATTAAGCTTAATTAATTTTAGGCTTATCATATTTTCTTCCTTCATTTTTCTTTTTTTTCATTTCTTTTTTGGGGGAGAGAGTCGGTACCCTCCACTAATATTAAAAATGACGGAACGGAAATTTTGCGCAAAAATTACACTTTCTCACACACTCATATGCACAACACATTTGTTATAAAATAATAAATCAGGCAAATAAAATGTTAATAAATAATAAAGTGCATATATATACAAATGTCTAGTACATAAGTCATATGAATAAAATAGACAAAGTCCTACAAAAGTCAAAAATAAATAAACACAGGTACAACTATGGCGCCGGAGGTCGCAAGTCGCGAGGGATGCCGAATGTATCGAAAAATGTCCTAATCCGTGGAGTATGTCCATCATCGCCCCCTGAACCACCAGGCGGCGCGAACTGCAACTCAGGGCCAGGCCACCTAACCTCACCCTGAAATCCGACGCAAAGAGGCTGAGGCTGCAAAGGCGGCTGCGACGACGAGCCAAACTCAAACGTCCCACCACCCATTCCACCTCGAACGGTCGGCCCGGTCGGAACCTCCTCAGGTGATGACGCCGAGTCCTCTACCGCTGCGGCCTCAGAACGACCACCCCGACCACCTGAAGTAGTCCGGCGACGCCTCGAGTCGGACCTAGTAGTCTCTCTCCTAGGCTCAGGTCTCGACCGAGTGCGTGGAGAAGGAATAGGCTGCCCCTGCAAAAGTAAATCAAGTTAGCAAATGCAACAAAAATAAAGTCAAAAATAATAAAAACAAAAGTAATACCTCCTCAGCATCATTGCTACGACAGGTAGCACGGTTCCGCAACCTCACAAGCTGGCTGCGAAAGGCGTCTATGCACCTAGCCATAGCCGTCACCACCTCACGAGAAAACTGTCAAAGTAACCAAGTCAGTAACAATTATAAAGCAAACATAAGGATGGTATGGGAAAAGCTACTTACTCGAGTCTGGTGACGAGGAATAGACCGCTCCACAAACTGCTCACCCTCTGGAGCTGGCAGAATAAGCTCCTCGATCGGCCCATACGTGCCCTGATAGCGTATGGACATCCTCGGAGGGATGAACTCTCTAGGGCCAGCCTGTTAAGAATGAAAAGATTAGAAGAATACTTGGGGGCTACCTAAAAAAAGAGATAAACTAAATAAATGAAAGCATACCGCTGCCTCCTCTGAAAGGACGGGAGCCGGTGCTAGCAACGGTAGCAGGTCCTCCTCGTAGCTCTGCTCGAGGAGAACGTAAGACCTCCAAGGAGTACCCCGGGTAGGCCCACCAGCACGATCCCGCCGTAAGGCATCGTGGAACATATGCCGAGGTGGAGGAGCGGGAACAACAAAGGTATCTGCGGAGTGCTGGATGGCTACCCTCTCCCCTAGGTAGACCACCGCGTCGTACGTCCCCAGAAAGTAACAACGCTCAGCTGTATACTGCGCCGCCAGCGCAGAGATAGGGAAAGCAGCCCAAGGTCGATAGACCGGGCTAGGCTCCTGAAAAAATTACTAAGTAAGATACTAACACCGAAAGATGATAAAATAAAAAGCTATGAATTGAAGAACCTACCGTGAGAATCATCTCTCGAAGGCGCAGCACCTCCGGCGGACCTCTGCGGCCTCCCCAACTGGCAGCGATAGGGAGCACGCGAGGAGAAGGCCTCGCAGGTGCAAGAGAAGGAAAATACTCGTAGAACCAGATCTATACGGAACAAATGAAAATTGGTGAAGATTGTGCCTATAAATCTAGAGTTAAAACCTCAAAAAGGAAAGGAGATGTACCTCTACGACCCTCCAAAAGCTGGAAAGAGCTATCTCTCCAGACAAGGCCTTGTGACGATAGGAGCGCCGCAAGCCCAGTAGAAAATCCGCATAGGCCATGCTGGCCCAGTCATATGTCCCGACCAACTGGAGGTCGCGAAGAGCGGACAGGTAGTAAAGTAGTACTCTATTACCTCGATTAGGGGAAAACGTCCCTGATAGCAGGATCAGTACAAAGATGCGCACCCGCTGCTCTCGGGTGGTCGCATCATCCTCAAAGGCTGCAGCCAGCGTGCAGCGACGAATACATCGGGAACTCAGCTGTCCCGACTGAGCCTCAGCCTAGGCCCGAATAACGATCGGCCCCAACAACTCCTGAACCTCCGGCGAATAGACGGTAACACCGGCATCGAAAGGCAGAGGAGTAGACTGAAACTCTAGCCCCGTAATGAGGCTGAAGTCAGCTGGAGTGACTGTCATCTCACCCTAGGGAAGGTGAAAAGTGTTGGGGTGTCCCAAAAGAACTCCACCAAAGCTCGAACGACGAGGTTACCCCCATCGTATGAAAACATGGCCCGGGTGGCCTGCAGCAGGGGAGTCAATCCACATGACTCCCAAAGACGACGAAGTCCTTCATCGCGGCAGATGAAGTTGTCGTACAGAGAAATGATGGTGGAATTACCCGAGCCATGGCTACGGGTCCTCCCACTCGCAAGACCTCGTCGGATCCGCTCCGACAAATGATGAACCGGCGCATGAAACAGGGTGCGCTCGTCCCAATCCGGCATGAGACCCAGCCTGGAAGTAGAAGGCACGTCCTCGCCCTCGCTGGTGGGCTCGTCCTCTCGACGCGTGTCCCTCGACCGAGAACCGGAACCACTTCGTCTAGCCATGCTAAAGTACGTAAAAGTAATTAAGTTTAAGGCTCTACAATATCTAAAGTTCGCCTAGGCCGCATGATACTATGTTCGCAAAACAGAGTACGTAGTACTAAAACAGAGCAAAAATTTCAAACGAGCATGGAAATGTTCTTTAAGAAAATAAACAATTTCTTGCAAACATATGATGAATATTGTGACAAATTGTACAAGTAAAAGCAGTAAAAATGCAAAGAACGGCCCACATTGTTCTTCACGACCTTAAGAGGTCCAACAATGGTGAATCCTTCATTTCTTCACCAAATTGAGTCAAACAAGTCTCAAAATACTCCCAAGGTAATATACAAGCATAATTAAGCAAATTCAAGGCGTAATATTTAACGAACAAAGCAAATTAAGCAAGAACATTTTCGAATTTTCGGAAAAAACGCGAACAAGAATGCATAATTCATCAAAAACCAAGTGGAGTTTGAGCAAAACTTACATAGATCCGGAAAATAGATGAGAAAAGCTTCGATTTGCAACAAGTTTGAGCGAATTTGGTTGAAAGACGAGCAAGAACGAGAATTTTGAAGTTTTTGCGAGAATTTTGAAGCAGAGCAGCGAAATGAGAAAGAAGAAGAAGACGGGTTTTAAAACCCCAATTCTGTCGCCAAACGACGGAATTGTCGCGAGGCGACAGATCCTGTCGCGCGGCGACAGAGGCAAAACCTCGCGACAGGTGTCTCTGGCCAGCGCTGGAGCGGCGACAGAGTGCAAGGCCCCTCCTTATGGTTTTGAGGGCCTATTTTTAGTGATTTGGGTTCCTTGGTACACCAGTTAGCCCCTTTGAGAAAATTGACATGATTCAGTCAGCTTGATCGAAAATGCACTAAGTGATCGACTTGATGAAAGATCGTCTCACTTAACTTAAAGCGCCTAAGTATTGGCTCATAGCAAGGCACCAAAATAATGGTTCAATAGAGGCACCGAAATAATGGTTTACAAAGGCAAAAGCACCGAAGTATTGGCACAAACATAAAAGATAACAATAATAACAACGGTATATTAAGGGTCAATAAGCAAAATGATTCTTTGGCGATGTCTCAACATAGAGAGGAGTTGTCTAGTGGCGAAGCACGGCCGTGGTGAGGTAGTGTCACAAATTTTGGAGATGGCGAAGCAAGGTCACCTTCGACGGTCCCTCAAGGTAAAGAAGAGATTGTCTATAGCGGCGATGCATTGCCGTGGCAACGTACGGCCACAACCTAGAAGATGACGACATACAGTTATTTTCGACGATGTTCCCGAAATACTGTGGAGGATTGTCACCAAGAATATTGAAGGCGACGACATATGGTTATCTTCAACGATGGCGTTCACGAGGCACTGTGGAGGTTGTCACAAACAACAAACAAAAGAAGCAACAGCAAAATGGTTACGCTCAGAGGCGTGTGCTCGACGGTGCAAGATACGCGTTTCTTAACTCTTTTATCTGTTTAACTAATGATTAGTTTGCAGGTATCGGCGTTATAAGAATGATTTGGAATCGCAGAACGTTTTGAATCATTCTCCGTCCCTATCGCTACTTTGACTTTTGTTTTCGAAACTTAAGTTTCTCCAAACTCAGTCAAAGTGGGGGCTTCTGTAGACACCCATTTGTGTCTCCCCAAAACCAAACCCAGTGATGAATGCCTTTCACGTTGTGTTATTATTGAATTAGGTGAAAGTGGTTTAAAAGTCAAGTGTTGCGGTTTAGTTTTAATTAAATTCTTTTCTCTCTGTTTTTGAAAATGACTTCATTTATTTGGAAATAGCCGAACCAGTTTAGTTTGGTCCATAATTAAGGTCCAATAATAGTGTAGATGGATGGGGCTCGAAGAGACCTTTCCAAAGATATATTATAAGATCAATTCCGATGAATATTGAGGAAGTTATGGCCAAAATACTAAACCGGGCCTGGTTAATTATTTAAATACGGCCCAATGATCTAGAGGAGAGCCCAATATTAATTATTATTCCTAAAATTATTATTATTAATTGTATTTTTCTAGAAGTTTCTAGAAAGTTCTTTTTAATTCTAATATTATTATATTTAATAATTAATTATCTTTAATAGATTTTTATTTGGAATAAAATATCGTTTTGTTATCTTAAAAATATATATTTTATCTTCTGTACGTATTCTGTAGATCAAGTTGATTAAAGATCGGATACCGCGTGAAGAAAAACGCGCTAATACAGGTTGTCGCCAAACGACAAGTCTGTCGCCGCGCGACAGACCCTGTCGCGTCGCGACAGAGTTGATTCCTGGCAACAGCGTGGAGTTTTATTCCTTATCAAATTCTATGATTTTTCTGGACTATTTTCATTATAAATAGCGTCCGAATCCCTGTTTTCAAAATCATTCACAATCATCAATTCTCATCCTTAATTCTTTTCTTTCTCCCTCTTTTTTCTAAACCAACCTTTTCTACACACAATATTCCGCATTCACAAGACTTAGAGTCTCTTAGCCAAGTTCGAAGTTGCCTTCGCCCTAGACGTGCAAGGTTTGATAATTTCTGAGGGGTTTGGTCCAAATCTAGTCTAAACTTTATTTAATTTGATTTTAATTTAATTCTTTAATTATTGTTTATTATTTTCATTGAAGTTTACTAACTTGTGTATATTGTTATTAGAAAGAGGTACGAGGCTTCAAAGTATGTAATCTTATTACTCTCTTTCAATGTAGAAAGCATGCTTATTATTGTTTTATGCTTTCTAGTATCATGTTAGGATGCTTTTAATGCTTTCTAGTATCATGTTAGGATGTTATTTAATGCTTTCTAGTATCATGTTTAGGGTGCCTTTCTTCTTTCTAATATCATGTTAGTGCCATGTTAGGTTTAAAGCTTTGATCTTTATGGTTTAGTGACATGCTAGGATTTGTTATTAATCTTGTTAGTATCATGCTTAGGATCTTGCTATTATTATTGAGTTTTATTATGCCTTATCATGCTATTATCATTATTATTATTCTTTATTATTATGTTGCTTGATTATGTTTTATTGGTATTGCTTGATCACACCTTTTTATGATTGTTAAAGGGAATTTGTACTTGAAATCACGCTTAATAAGATAATTAATAATTTGGTTTAGGCTACTGTGATTTTAACTCAAGTGATCGCCAATAATAGTCTGGTTTGTGCATTAATTTCAACCAACATAGATAAACAGGGTAGGTTTAATATAATGTTTGTATGTTATTCGAAAAGCGCACATGAATACGAGCAGAACAAAGTAGAGTCCTATTTTATAGGGCGGGTCCTTTCTTTTGTAGATTGGATTCGTACCCTCATCCCCGGACCCTATTTGGTTCAAGACCTTATGGAGTAGTTGATGGTCCTTTTGGATTGTCTTTTGGGTTTACAAGTTCCTAAAACTTGTTGGCGACTCTTTTTGCTCTTTTTCTTTCCCTTTGGAACGCCACTGTACTTTAGTGTATGATCGCAGTGGGGTTCAAGTTTGGGGTCATAATGCTTGAAATATTCCCTACAGAACCATTTTTGACAAACGGTTTCAAGAGATAGTGAGAACAAAGAGTGAAAAATATTCCTATCAATCCCCCTAATGTTCATTATAGTTTCAAAAGCCCTTAAGTGAAAGTAAGGATTGTCAGTTGGTTTGAACTTAGGGATGTCGTTGGCATTGAACTTCTGCGGAAGAAGCTACTTGTCCACCGAGACCCCTTGTGAGCTAATGCCCTAGAATCTATAGTCATTGGAGAGTTTTCTCAAGCTTTCTTGAATGAGCTCCATTTGTTGTTGCTTCACAGAGTCATTGACTTGAAGAGCCATAGCCTTCATCAATTCAGTTAAGTTGGCCACGTCCTTCCTAAGTTCGTTGACTTCTTCCTGAGACGCCATTATCTTCTTAGATTTTCTTTTCCGACTGATGGGTTTATCAAAAAGTAGTACTTGAACGAAGGTGTTGTCCTTGATTAATCTCCTTTCTCTCCTTAACCAAGTGCTGTGGAAAGGGAAATTAGGGGTAAATTTTTATTTTTAACTCAAGCTCTATTTAACATGCAATAGATGGAAGGAGGTAGGAAGAATGAAGGTTGTGATATGGAGAAAGCATGTAGAGAATGGAAAGACGATGTAAATGGAGAGATATGAAAGAACTAGGAATAGAATGTACCCCCAACTCAAATGACAGAAAAATCGACTCATGCATGAACCTAAGACATGGTCGTGATGACATATACACAAAGTGTGTGTGCTAAGACTAGTGAGTGTAGGTGACATGTTTGACTCGTGTCATGACCATGGGACTAGACTATGTGACTAGACTTAATTAAGGACTAAACATGACTATTGTCATTAATAAACTGGTTAAACTGATTAAGTAAATTGATTAATTATACTCGTCGTGAAGACTCGAGCAAAAACATGGACTGTTGCCGGACGACAGGATTGTTGCCAAACGCTAAGGATCAGCGCCAAGCGACAACATTGTCGCCTGACGCTAATCACTAGCGCCTGGCGCTACATTCCAAACCTCTGCGCCATCGCTGGAACATTGGTCTGGATTTGTTTCCAGTATTTTACTCTAAAGGGACAAGCCTAAAGTCGTACTAAGTCAAGTTTGATCAATTAATTTAGATTTTAATCATTCATTAATTAATTAATTAATTTAGCAAGGTCCTTTAGTCATTAATTAGTTCATTTAAACTCATTCACAAGTCAAACAAACGGTTAGTGGAAACACATATAGGTTATGCACAAACAATTAATGTACAAATAGTCAAATAGTCACAATATGATGCAATGACTTTGCAACCTAACCATGGCTCTATTTCTTTAAAGTTCAGGATAGGGGTTAGTCAAATAGGGTCCATGGTTATGAGTCTGGATGCACCGCGCGGAAGCCTTATCTTTGGAAGGGTTGGCGCGAGTGGATGGGACCTCGCGAGTTAAACTCGCTTCCACGGTTTGGTGAATTCAACAAACTCGGATGTACCCTTCGTTGCCAGAAGAGTTCGATTGGGTAGATGGAGTGTGAAGTCCCAGAGGGTTATGGCCATATGTAGAACACATATGGGTTTAGAAAAAAGGAAAAAACTCAATCAGGAAGTAAAACCGAGCAAACAGTACTAGAAACTATTCAGAACACATATGGCTCGGTATTGGAAGAATTCAACGCAAGATAACAGTGCCTGTCGCCAGACGATGGCACTGTCGCCAGGCGACAGAGCCATCGCTTGGCGATGGCGCTGTTTTCTCAGCGCTAATTCCTACATGCCTCGGCAACTTTCTGTTCTTGAATTTTCCTGCTTTTTCGCAGCGTTATTTCGACTTTAGTTGTGAAAGATATTTCCCTAATTTCCTACGTGTAAAAATCCTATGTTTTTTACGCATTACGGATGGTCTTCCAATGCGGACCTTTTTATGCATATGCCACAATATAATCAAAATTACGCACATGAAGTACTTAGAACTTTTCGAGTCTGATCCACTCATTCTAAATTATTGCCAAAATAAATTTTAGGAATTAAAATAGAAATCCTCCCTAGTGGAGTCGCCAAAAAACTATAGGGAATATTTCAAGCATCCCACACTTGAGCCCCACTGTGATCATACACTTAAGCATGGTGGCGTCCAAAGGGAAGGAAGCTAGAGTAAAAGAGTCGCCAACAAGTTTTAGGAACTTGTAAACCGTTCACAGGGTGAAGGTTACAACCCTTAACGATCCAGGAGATCGTTAACTCCAATAGGTCTGGAACCATGACTGGAAGTTCGGGGATGAAGGTACAAATCCAACCTAAAAGATATTGAACCTGCCCTAATAATAGGCCTCTACTTTATTCTTCTCGTATTCATGTGCGCTTTCTGACTAACATGCAATCAATAGGTTAACCCTAAACCTGTTTAATCTATTTTGGTTAAATATTAATGCACAAACAAAACTATTATTGGCGATCACTTGAATTATAATCATGTTAGCCTAAGCAAGATTATTAATTATCTTATTAAGCGTGATTACAGGTACAAATTCCCTTTAAACATGCATAAAAGGCGTGATCAAGCAATAAAAATAATAATATCGAGCAACATAATACTCACAATTAAAGCATAATAATATTAGCAAGATCCTAGGCATGATACTAACAAGATGAATAAAAAATCCTAGCATGTCACTAAACATAAAAGATCAAACCTTCATCCCTAACATGATACTAACATGATAGAAGGAAAGAATAGGAAGCATCATAGAAACATGCATGACATTAGAAATATTAGTTATTACCCTAAACATGATACTAGGAAGCAACAAAAACATCATAACATGATACTAGGAATCAAAATAATCAAAGCATGATTTCTATATCAAAAGAATAACAATTAAATTACTTACTTCGATGCCTCGTATCTCTTTCTAATGACAAAATACACGCGTTAGTAACTTCAAGGAAAATATTAAATCAAATAATTAAATTAAATAATTGAAATAGGGATTTGGGACCAAACCCTTGGAAATTATAAACCTTTCACGTCTAGGGACAAGGCAACTTCGAACTTGGTTAGGTGTGTCTAGAACTAATGTATGTGGAATTTTGTAAAAGGGGAAGGTTTAGAAAAAGAATAGAGAGAAGAAGCTTCTAGCTTTAAGAGAGAGAGAAAGAATAGAGAGAGAGATGATAATTCCTTGGAAAACGGGGAGATACGACCCTTATTTATAGAATAATAGTCCGGAAACAAATCATGTCCCATACGGAATAAAATTGGCATCTGTCGCCAGACGACAGACATCAGCGCCAGGCAACAGGCGACAGATGTTAGCGCCAGGCGACAGACTCTGTCGTTTGGCGCTAATTAAAAGCTAAAATGCGTTTATACCGAATCCTCTTCTTAATATGATTAAACAGCAAATTCCGTGTTTATCAAATTAAAATCAGGTTTATTACTTATTTTATTCCAAATAAAACTCTTTAAAAATATAATTTATCAATCCTAATACTATTAGAATTAAAAGGGAACCTTCTAAATATTTTAGAAGATTCAAATAAATCCTAATAACCTTAGGAATAATAATTAATAGGCCCTCCTCTAGATCATTTGGCCGCATATAAAAATCATTTCGGGCCAAATTTAGTTTAAGCCATAACTTCCTCATTATTCATCGGAATTGCGCTTTTAATATATCGTTGGAAAGCTCTTTTCGAGCCCGACCCAACTACACTATTATTGGACCCTTATCATGAACCAAAATAAATTGGACTGGCTATTTTCATAAATAGAGTAAGAAAAAAAATGTTTTCAAAAACAGAAAGAGAGACATTTAAATAAAAACATCCACATCACTAAACTTTTCACACTTTCACCTCGTTCGATAATCAAATGACGTGGAAGGTATTCGTTACTGGGTTTGGTTTTGGGGAGACACATTTGGGTGTCTACAACTATCGATGGCAACCATCTAGCAAGGAGTGGATTCAAAGAAAGACAAACACATTAGTTGTTGGTAGATTAGAATTTGTTTATCCAGCTGAAGGAGAGCGTTTCTTTCTTAGACTATATCTAATAAATGTTAGAAGTCCAACATCTTTTGAAGACCTCAGAACTGTGCACAGGCACTTATATCCTACATTTCAAGAAGATGCTATGAAATTTGGATTACTTGAGGAAGATGATGTAGGCGATCTTTGTATGTCAGAAGTAGAAGATACTCACTTGCCTGTGGCTTTACGCCGTTTATTTGCTACTATCCTGATCTTCTGTCAACCAAGAGACCCTTATTCTTTATGGTGTAAATATTTTACATCTTTATCTGAAGATTTCCAACACCAATACCAAGATAATGTGGCTAAAGTTAGAAAGCTGACCATTAGGTCACTTGAGCAATATATAGAAGCAATGGGAAAATCACTGAAAAGTGTAGGATTGAATGAATTGTGTTCTGGTGAAGAAGATGATTTTCAGCATACCAAAGACATTATTGATGCTCTAGATACACCTATTCCTCAATCATGTACACTACTAAACGGTGATTTTACGACCGATTTATTGCGACTGTCATTAAAACGGTCGCAATAAATATTAATTAAGACCGTTTTATAGCCTGTCGTAATTTTGATTAATTGCGACCGTTATCTATATTATTGCGGCCATTATACCGGTCGTTGAAATTATGTGATTTTTTTATTTTTTTAAAAAAAAATTACAACCGGTCTGACTGTCGTTGAATCGGTCGTTGAAGTTTTAAAACAAATTACAAAAGAAAGTCTTTTGGCTTTCTTAAAGAAGGGGAAAGGGGAAAGGGGAAAGAAGAAACAGAAAAGAAGGGGGAAGAGGGAGAACAACGAAGAGGAGGTGACGGTCGCAGACTCCGCCGTTCTTCCCAACGACGAGCTATCTCCGGCCGGCGACGCTACACACAGGTATGTCATTTTATTTTTTTTTATTTTTTGAATTTTTAAATTTCGTTAGTTTGTGCGAAAACCCTAACTTTGGGTGGCAAATCAACCCCCACGCAGGACCATCGTCGCCGGACTCCGCTCTCGCCCGTCCCTCATTTGTGTTCCGACAGCGGTACTCAGGTAAGTCACTGCAATTTTGTTTTTGTTTTGAAATTTAGTTAATTTGGGCGAAAACCCTTAATTTGGGTCAGAATTCAACCACTTCGCAGGCTTACCGTCGCCGGTTTCCTCTTCTATCCTAGCCTCTTCCGTTTTCCATCGACTAAACTCAGGTAAGTCGATGCAATTTTTTTTTTTTTTTTGAAATTTAGTTAATTTGGGCAAAAACCCTAATTTTGGGTCTCAAATCAACCCCTTCGCAGGCCTACCGTCACCGGTTTCCTCTTTTGTCCTAGCCTCCTCCGTTTTCCGTCAACTAAACTCAAGTAAGTCGCTGCAATTTGTTTTTTTAAGAAAAAAATTAGTTAATTTCAGCCAAAAACTCTAAATTTGGGTCACAAATCAACCCAAATGATTTGTACTATTGTTTTTTTAATTTGATGATCATATTATCAATAATGTTGATCAGAAATTTCTCAAAAAACAAAAAAAAAAAAAAAATTATGTTGATCAGAAACTTATGTTTACTTGATCTCATGTACGGCTTTTTTTTTAGACTGTAAACATAAATAATTTTTTTTTTATTTTTTTATTTATTTATGTTTACTTACATAAGCAAATTAGAAATTTTTTATGGGGTTGAGATTTTGGTTAATGTTTAGACTTGATATTGTGCTTGCTTTTGATATGGGTTTTTTCACTATGAGTGGACATTAGATGGGATATGCTAGATTCGAGGAATTTTCACTTAATTTCTTGAGAAATAGGTAGTCTAGATTTGAATTCGGGGGCTAGTGTTTTGGGTTCAAAAGCGGGCTGAAATGGGCGGTTGTTGTAGCTGAATTTGGGGTCGATTGGAGGTGGTATGTGGCTGGTTTGGTATGGATTTCAGGCTGTTGCTACACTTTGGAGGGGACAAAAGTTGGTGGTTTGGGTGGTTGTAAAGTGCTGTTTAAGGTTTGGGTGAAATTTATGTAGTATCCTGCATTTTCACATGAAAAATGAATGTAGTGGGTAACAAATTTAAGTATATTGGATAGCTAGGAAGTCTAGGATCAAGTCTAGTTTGCTTTGTTACTATAGGTGATTTGGTGGTTATTTATGATTTTCATGCATGCTTATTACAATTATAGAATACATTCAAGTAGCTTGTTATTTATGATTTTCATACATGCTTATTACAATTATTTTTGATAAATTATAGAATTGTTTTAGCTTATCGAAATTAATTACATGATGATAATCCTTGATTAAAATGGAGAAATGTGAAGTGGGGACAAATCTATTATTAATTTCTATGGTTCTTTTTTTTTAATTATTATTATTAATTTTTTTTTTAAATATGTATGTTTATATGAGGGGTTGTGATAATTTTGATGAGTAAAAAGTTAGAAGCTTGTGAAATCAACATAATTGTGTTCAAATCTCTTAATAAAGAACAATACTTATGAAATCAACTTTCCCGTTCAAGTCATGATAAGGACCTTTGAATATCATTTCGATTCTAATTGTATCTTATGCCATTATTGTAATGAATACAAGTTCAGTGTGAATGATTAATGTGATTTGTTTTTCATAGTGTTGTAGAATTTGTCACCATGAAAATGAAAGAGCGTTGGTGGATGTATGATAGATACGATGGCCGTAATGCCCGTAAACTTAGGCAAGAGTTTGTGGATGGTGTTGAACAAAAACAAAATGAGTTAGTTAGAAGGCCATTTAAGCCATTTTAGCCTAGTTATACCCCTATAGCCTTGTAAATGCTTCAAAATGTCTATGATTAAGCAATTTAAACCTATAAACATGTTTCATATGCTAAATATGTGTTGTTTTAATGATAAACTTTTAGAATATATCAAAAACAAACAAAATGGGTAAGCTAGAAGGCCATTTAAGCCATTTTAGCCTAGTTATGCCCCTATAGCCTTGTAAATGCTTGAAAATGTCTATGATTAAGCAATTTAAACCTATAAACATGTTTCACATACTCAATATGTGTTGTTTGAATGATAAACTTTTAGAATATATCAAAAACAAACAAAATGGGTAAGCTAGAAGGCCATTTTAGCCATTTTAGCCTAGTTATGCCCCTATAGCCTTGTAAATGCTTGAAAATGTCTATGATTAAGCAATTTAAACCTATAAACATGTTTAATATTCTAAATATGTGTTTTTTGAATGATAAACTCTTATAATATAGCAAAAACAAACAAAATGAGTTAGTTAGAATGTCATTTAAGCCATTTTAGCCTAGTTATGCCTGGATAGCCTTGTAAATGATTGAAAATGTCTATGATTAAGCAATTTGAACCTATAAACATGTTTCATATGCTAAATATGAGTTTTTTGATTGATAAACTCTTAGAATGTAGCAAAAACAAACAAAATGGGTAAGTTATAGGGCCATTTAAGCCATTTTAGCCTAATTATGCCCCATAGCCTTGTAATTGCTTGAAAATGTCTATGATTAAGAAATTTAAACCTATAAAAATGTTTCATATGCTAAATATGTGTTGTTTGAATGATAAACTTTAAGAATATATCAAAAACAAACAAAATGGGTAAGCTAGAAGGCCATTTAAGCCATTTTAGCCTAGTTATGCCTCTATAGCCTTGTAAATGCTTGAAAATGTCTATGATTAAGCAATTTAAACATATAAACATTTTTAATATGCTAAATATGTGTTTTTTGAATGATAAACTCTTAGAATATAGCAAAAACAAACAAAATGAGTAAGTTAGAAGGCCATTTAAGCCATTTTAGCCTAGTTATGCCCCTATAGCCTTGTAAATGCTTGAAAATGTCTATGATTAAGCAATTTGAACCTATAAACATGTTTTATATGCTAAATATGAGTTTTTTGATTGATAAACTCTTAGAATATAGCAAAAACAAACAAAATGGGTACGTTAGAAGGCCATTTAAGTCATTTTAGCATAGTTATGCTCCTATTCTAAAATTGCGACTGTCTAGGCCTGTCGCAGATATTTGAAAATTGCGACTGTCGTCTGCTGTCGCAATATCCAATCATTTGCAACCATCAATGTCTGTCGCAATTTGGAACTTTTTGCGACCGTCAGGTACCTGTCGCAATTAATTAATATTTGCGACCGTCATAGGCAGTCGTAATTTTAGATATTTGCGACCGCCTTACCAGTCGCAAATAACAAATTACATCTGCTAATAAAACGGCTGTTGAAAATACAGAAAACGGTCGCAATCTGATCTGCGACCGTCAAGTAGTCGTAAATTTTTTTTTGCGACCAATAAAATAACGACGGGTATGTTGCGACGGGTGACGGTCGCAATTAAACTTTGCGACCGTGTTCCTTCACTTTTACGACCATTTGAGGCGGTCGCAATTCACTGGTTTTTTTGTAGTGGTATTGATTGTATTCATCGTCTCCATAGTGAACAGTTGGCTGCCTTTTCACATATAATGGAATATGTTCAGCTAGGAAACTCTGGAGCATTTTTCATAGATGAACCTGGTGGCACTGGTAAAACCTTTTTGTATAATGCTTTGTAGGCAAAAATAAGGCTGATGAATAAAATAGTATTATCAACAGCTACTTCTGGGATTGCGGCAGCTAATATCCCTTCTGGAAGAACTGCTCATTCAAGGTTCAAAATTCCGATTGATATCGAAAATTCATTAGCATGTGATGTACCTAAACAAGGTAGCTTAGCAACACTTTTGAAGGAAACAACATTAATCATTTGGGATGAAGCTTCTATGGCCAATAAAAGCAACTTGGAATCATTAGATCTATTGCTGCAGGATATATGTAGTAATGACAAGCTGTTTGGTGGGAAATTGGTTGTTCTTGGAGGGGATTTCTGTCAAGTATTACCTGTTGTTCCGCTTAAGAATCAAAAGGAAGTTGTGAAATCTAGCATTGTTACTTCATACATATGGCCTCAGCTCATCAAATTCCAACTGACAGAGAATTAAAGAGCCAAAGAAGATCCAGAATTCTCTAGTTTCTTACTTGCTCTAGGAAATGGTCAATTACAGCAGTCTGAAAATACATATGTTCAGTTGCTTGCACATATCTGTAAACCTTTTCCAACGGATGTAGATCCTGTATCAGAAGTTACCATATAAGTAGTCCTAGAGTTTTACAAAGGAGAATTTGATAGCACTTTGTTCACAGAAAGAGCTATCTTAACTCCTTTAAATGATACTGTTGACTCTATCAACAATTCACTCATACACTAGTTTGCTGGAAATCGTGTAGTCTACAAAAGTTTCGACACAATTCTAAGTGATACATGCGATGTGTATCCTACAGAATTGTTAAATAAACTATGTCCTGGTGGTTTAAGCCTTCATGAACTGGTTCTCAAAAAATAATTGTCCTGTAATATTGTTACGAAATCTAATTCCTTCTGCTGGCCTTTGTAATGGAACGCACCTCATCTGCAAGAATTTCTTCCCCAACACTGTCCAGTGTGTCATTGCTGTAGGACAATACAAAGGTAATGAAATTTTTATCCCACGGATTAACCTCCGACCTTCTGCTTCAGCTAAGATATCCTTTTCAATTTGAAAGGAAACAATTCCCTCTAAAGTTGATCTTTGCCATGACAATAAATAAATCACAAGGGCAAACCCTAAATCGAGTTTCTATTTATCTACCTCATCCTTGTTTTTCACATGGACAGCTATATGTTGCTCTCTCACGAGCAAAGAAACAAACTGATGTGACTGTCTTTTCTACCATGCCTCTAGAAGAATTCCCTCCAACTTCTATTAAAAATGTTGTTTGTTATGAAGTTTTAAGATTAGCAGGGATCTGTTAGAAAATTTCATTGAAAGCACTTGTATTTTGTATTTTGCCTTCTTTTAAGTGGTCATATAATTACTGTTACTGTTCTTTTATGAGCTTGATTAATATATGCAGTGATATGCATCTTCTGTATGTAATCTATACCTTATCACAAATAAATTATTATGCATAATGAATGTGCTACTACAAGAAATCTTGTTATACTGACATTCTGCTTCTAAAGTGTGCAGTCAATAGAGATACAGAAGCAAAAGAAAGACACTACTTTATCATGTACCATTTAAGTATTACATAAATAGTTGTTTGATTTCAGCCTTACACATACATACTATTAATAAAGTTTAGCTGACTACAATTAAAGTAGCCATGATATGAAGAATAAATTGATAAAAGCTCGATCAAAAAACAAAAAAATTATAACATTTGTGAAATTCAATTTACACAACATAGGAAATAATACTATGCAGTATCAAATATATGCCTTTCCATATAAAGAAATTAAGATACATAGAATCTATAAGCTAAACCAACCTTTTAGCCTGCTATAAATTGTGAATAAAGGTATAAAATCTTCTGAAAATACAAGTAAGATCTAATGAACCCCACAGTATTTTATATTTACCTTAAACCTGAAGAAATTTAAAAGAAGACAAACTCTAAACTGTAGATACATATCATTACTATTCATCTCACATGTGCATTTGCTTGTCCTGTTTCTCCTCTATACAGCTTATATATAATAAGCCAAACTATCCACACTTATCATCCAAGAAACTAAAAGCTTCTCAAACCATCAACTGCTGCTACATATTGAAGGTATAGCTTTTCCCTTTCCTTTTATTAATTTCATTAAAATTAGATTTTTCAAATATTTGTGCTTCAAATCTTTTTCTTTTTTGCATATTATAGTAGATTTAGACGATTATATGATCTTTACCAATTCCTGCTTATAAATAACAGTAGTCCATAGGAGATAGAGGTTCTTGTGACTTGCCTACTCAACTTTAGCCTATATCAAAATTATCAAGTTATTATGAAGTATAGATGCAAAATATATTCTCATACATACATGTTTAAATTCTGCAGGTTCACAATCATGGAACAAGGGATGTATATTTGAATGAGTTGAACAGCAACAACAAGAATTATAGTCTTAAAGTTAGAGTTATAGAAAAATCAAGGCCAAAAACTTCTTCCAAAAAAGGAGTTCTGTTTCAAACTTTGTTACTCACTGATGAAAAGGTACTTCTCTCTTCTCAATTAACTATATGCTTTCTATTTAAGGTTAGTTATGAGAGTTACATCTCAGGAACCTTTACAATATATGATTAGCTTAAAATTGCAGGGAAATAAAATGAAGGGTGCATTGTTTGGGGAACAAGTTGACAATTTCAATGAAGCAATAGTCTATAATGGCCAATATATCATTTCAAATTTTCCTATCAAGCTCATAGAAGAACGGTGGAGAAACAATTCAGATGAGCTTCCTTTTCAAATGACTTTTGGAGGACAAACTGTGGTGCAGAAAGTGAATTCTGAAGGAATAATAGATGGACCATTGTTTCAGTCTATACAATCGATTCCTCGCATTTTAATACCAGGAACTAAATATGGTAACCAATATCTTAATTTCTTTTTGATATTGCACCCTTTTTTTTAAAATAAAAAAACAACAACGCAAAAAAAGAGGGTCATTGAGTGATCTATCATTAACACTAAATATAATGTATTTATTTTGTAGATGTTTTAGGAATTGTTCTTTATGTAGAGATAAAGTTCGTATTGTCAATGCTAATCAAGGCCGAGAATTCCATGTTAGAGAAATTGTTATAACTGATCAAACGTAAGTTTATACATAACCTTACCTTTATAGAACTCTATTCATAGAAACTCATCTCAAGTTAGATTTTAAACTGTGTTTATATTTCCAGAATGGACCAACCTCTTGTCATAACTACTTGGAATGATTTAGCTGACAATGCCTGTGATGTTATTAGTCTATATGCTAAAACCTTCGATGTGATTGGCTTCACTTCTTTAAGACCATCTGTACATAAAGGTATGCATAAACAAAAGTATCACTATCAATTTACAAATTCATGAAAAAAATTTAGTATTTATCTACAAAAACTAACTTCAAACTGTGCTTTATAAGGATTCTCTTTATCTACTGGTATGTATACTGAAATCATATATGATCCTAAAGGAGATAAAGACAATATTCTCCGTGAATGGTATGTATACAAAAACATTATATGACTTGATACTTTTTACAAATGAATATCAAAAATATTTATTAGCTTTCTATATAGGGCGTGGTTTCACACTCAACAACTTTTAGACCGACAAGCAAAGGTACTGCAGGTGCGTTTTGCACCTACAGATGCAACACATACCTATAAACATTGAGAGTCTCAGAACAAAAACAATAAAGAATCCTCTACCATTAAGATTAGATTATCACTTCAATGTTTCCTATCAAAAGCATTTACTAACATGTAGATCTACTTACACTACAACCGTGTAATGTACTTTAGGAAAAGCATCATTGGTTATGAGTAACAATATCTCAGCCTGATTTAAAATATGTTGTTGCTTATATTGGGTGTTCAACTTGTGGGAAACGCATAGATATTCCTGTTGGCACATAATTCAACTGTGCCAATTGCAAAAAAAAAGGATAACATTTCTGCATATCAGTAAAAGTGTGAAATTCAGAGTTTTCAATATAGCAGCTTAACTATATATCACTAATATGGTCAATTAACCTTGATGTTGCAGAGTAACATTCAAATTTGATGCAGCAAATGACTTAGGAACAATGACTTTCACAACTTTTACGACTGACACAGAAAAACTATTTGGAATATCTGCCCAAGAAATTCATTTTATCAAATATTCTGTAAGCATTTCTCATATGTTCATAGTCACTACCATGCCTTTTGAATTTAACATGTTTCCACCAAACTTCTATTTAATGACACAGTTTCACCATTGATAATGGTTACATTGAAAAATGTTCAGATGTTCAATTCAATTAAGCAGCAAATTAGTGACAACCATATTCTAGTACAAGTAGGTCCTACAACAGCTCTTTCAAGAAACAACATTCTTCAATGGTGTTTGAAAGGCATAAAAGTAGAAGCGAGCAATACAAATATAGACAGCAGCAATTGCATGGCAACATTTTCAGAGCTTCCACAAGATCATACTATTAATAAGAGAAGTGCAAGTAATTTGTCTTCTAGTCAAAAAGAGCTCACACTAGTACCTCAAACACATACTACAAATTCTGGAATTATTAAGGTAACAGGAAATGAAGCAGCTGATACATGATATGGCCACGGTGAACGCATTGCTAGAGTTAGCACAACAGCCACCTAAGAGAAGTTGTATTGAAGCACATATAGCCAAACTGAAAGAAGTTGGAAAAGATTGGAATCCTACTATCCTTGGTGACTTTGCTGAGACAGATTCTACAGTGCAAGGTCACTCAGCCTTAGATGTGAACAAACACCTTAATTTGAGCTCTGATAAACTAGGTCTTCTTATAAATCAGCAAGTTGTTGCAGGTGTTGGTGATGTTGAGACACTAAGTGTTTCTATGAAACAAGAACAAGGACCAAAAAAATGTCCTGAAATCATTTCCACAAAAGCAACACCAAATAAACACTCTTTGAGTGCTCTGTTTGCAGCGACAGAAGCTATAGATCCAGCACAAAGAAGTGACTCAGATATCAAAAACCAGGCTACAATTGCAGAAGGTGTTCATTCCTCCACATATGAAAACCATATTGCTCACACAAGCTCTCCTACTGCATCAATAGAGTAACATCACTGGTTCTTTAAGCTTAGAAAGACATGAATGCAGAATTAGTGCTTCATAAAAAAGTCGATTTTCCCTTTTGGATGTAAAAAATATTACTGTCAAAACCGTATTATATATTTTGTCATTCATGACTTAAAAAATAAAAACATTATAGGAGGAATCCATATTCATGCATGTTACCATCTTAGTTAAGTTAGGTTTACTGGACCTTTAAGCTAGCCATAATGATATTTTGCTTTTGTGTACCTAAGAATGTATAAGTACCTAAGATATATTGTTTATCTACCTATAACTGATTAAGATAATACATCATTTTGTATGGTTCAATGCGAAGGAAATATTGAACTGCTTTACTTTCAATGAAATGATATTATCTTATATTAATACTGCTTGTTAAAGTCTGCTATTGATGTCACTTGTATACATAGTTCATCTAATTTATATACATAGCTAACTTTGAGTATTTTCCATATAAAAAATGCTTGTATAGCATTCTTGTGGTTTTGCTCAGATCTTTGTACACAAACATCTTATCCTCAGTTAAAGAAGAATGATCTTCAATATAAAAGAAAAGTCCAAACAATATTCAAGTTGTTAAGGGTAAATATGGATACTAAAGACAAATTAAACAAATTAGAAAATTTAGAAGATTGCTAAAGAAAACTACATATGTTAAACAATAACCGAAAAGCGTGAACTTCTTGTTACATCTACTCTATAGTACTACAAATAAATACACTCAAATTTATTACACGCCATATATTGTATTTAAATAACACTTCATGTCATGTAGAAGTTTAATTTACGATTTTCCCCATAGTTCCCGTCTTCAACTAATTTCTTAAATGTATGTTAAACATCTACTACTCTTTGTAAAACTAAATTAACAAAATTCTGATCCTATATCATCATATATGCAAATAAGTAGAGTATAAATCTAAATATATTAATGGAATATAGACAAAAGCAAATAAGTAGACATTCATTAAATCACTTCTAAACTTCTATCTATAACAAAAACACCTGAAAGAGCTTGAGAAAAAGGTCATTAATTTATATTAACAAAAAAGCAATTCTACAGCTAAGCAAACTTAATCTTTCATTTTTCATCATATCACAAAATTGTAGACCCAAACAGTAAAAAGTATGGGTTGTGGTACAATAATTATGCTTCTTCCAAAAGATATCTAAAAATCAGAAATCAAAATCTTTTTTAGAAATTAATCTACTATCAAGATCAACTATAATTAGCAACATAGTAAAGTACATTAAAAAAAGATCCACCACATCTTTGTTTTTAACAAGTATAGCTACAGTGTAAAAGTAAATAAACAATAGTATCTATAAATATAAACCATCCATTCACTTTCATTTTCAACTGCTATATATAATTCACCCTCAAAAGTCCTCCTTTTCATAAGCAAAAAAAAAATAAAAACCAAAAGATCTCTTTCAGTCACTATTATTATACTCAAAGTAAACAAAAGACAACTACTAAGACACTCTACAAACCTAGGTAATTTGCTACACTCTACAATCTGATTTTATATAATAAATGCTACTAGAATATTGTAGTTATTCTTTGTCTTATTGAGATAAATATTGTATGAATATGCTATGCTTACTTTACTTATATCTTACACGTCTTAGCAATTTCTCATGCTAATAATCCACTACCTAACAACAACTTTGATAATTGAATACATAGTTGAAGATGAAGCCAGAATTGATGTATATTGAAGAACTAAATCCTGAAACTAAAGAATACATAATCCAAGTCAAAGAAGTAACTATTGGAAACCGACATCAATCTTTTACTGATGTTACTCTTTATCAAACATTCATGTTTGCTGATGAAAAGGTATTTTTTGTACTTATTAGGCCTATCCAGCATCTATCCTTATAAATATAGCTTTTTCCCTTATCATGTTAATATATAACTTCCTTTTTTAGAACATATCTATTTATTTGGCAAAAACAAAGAGCCTTAAATGTTAAGAGAAAAGTCACCATATAGTTGGGTAATATGAATGTCAACAAAAAAGAAACCATATAATTATGTACATAATGATCATAGAAGTGACTAACTTATTATGACAAAAACTAATAAATTAGAGTGAAATTTGCAAACTATTACCAGATATGTATTCAAATAATACAGGACAAATCTTATACAAATAAAGGAACTATACATATAATTTAAAACTTTGCCACTCAAAACTACAAACTCAGGTAAAATTTAATCTATTTCGTTATGCTCTGTATGATTACTACATGAAAAAATGCTTAGTTTTATACAATTTTTCTTATGCACAATATAAAAGGCTGCTCTATTTCAACACTGGTTTTTTTTAAAAAAAAAAACAAAAAAAAAAGCAAGCTCAGACTACTTTATACTCATATTATCATATAGAATATACATTTTCTAACACATAGACTCATATTCTTTGTTAAATAGGGAACTTTAATACACGGTCGTTTGATTAAAGACGAAATAGAAACTATTGGACCAAAATTTTCACTGAATAGCCACTATGAAATTACCAATGCTCCTTTGAAACTGATTCCAAAACATTTTGTGATCGCTATTACAAAAATTCCATATGAACTAACTTCTGGATCACCAGCTGTGATTCATCCAATGTGTCCAATTAAGAACTGGTCATGCAGAACCTGGTTTTGCTGAAATCTCTACAATTGCTACAGCTCATTTTCTTGATGAAATATGTGGTATGATACATTATTCCTTTCATACAGTTTTGTTGATACCCTATGTCTGATTTAACATGATTTTAATTGCAGAATTGAAGGCAGCAACCACCATTACACAAGATATCTATTATGACTCTACATATGGTATATGAAATTAGTTCACATAAAAAATCGTAAACAAATGTTAATAAGATACCTACTAACATTTACATCCTGTTTCCAGATGTATTAGGCGTAGTGTTATTTGTAGAAGAAGAAGCTCGGTAGATTGACTCATTCTATGGTCAGCAGGACTATGTTAGAGAGGTTGTTATAACAGATCAAACGTAAGGCTCTTTTCATTATCTTTCATCTTACCACCATTATACAATTCAATAGTCTAGGTACAAGGAATCTAATGTTTACCATGTTTTTATAGCAATGCACAACCTGTAATTGTTAATTTGTGGAACCATCTTGCTAGGAGTGCATGTGACAGTTTCAATGTGTGGGCTGAAAAGTTCATAGTAGTTGGATTCACATTAGTTAAACCCAGTAGGTTACAAGGCTAGTATGGCCTACTCAATAATGAATACAGTGTATAGCATTGGCGATAACTAAGTACCATCTTTTCCTTATAGGGTTTTCTCTATCTGCTGGAATATCCACTAGAATTATCTACAATCTAGAGGGTGATAGAGCTAACGTTCTGCGTGAATGGTATTGAGGCTACACTTTATAAATTATGAAATATATTTCACTCTATATCACTTATTCTAACATAAATATCAATTCCATAGGGCAAGACTTTACACACTGCTGCTATTAGATCGACATGATAGAATTTTACAAGTTCGTTATCCTCAAAAGCACCAAGGAACTGTCACAATTCAATACTTGAAAGAAAAAAAGGTTAATTGCTCAAATTATACAATATTATATAAAAAATACTTGTAGTTCCTTGCGTTTTATATATTTAAACTTTAGCTTAATCATCTAACCAAACTGACTATGCTAATTTATCACGGCCACAAAATGCATTACAAAATGAAAGGCATTAGATACCTGCAATAATACAATCTGCAACATTAGACCAACTGGTTGTATACTTAGGCTACTTACAATGTGGAAAACCCACAGATAATCCAGAAGGCATACACTTTTCATGTAGAAAATGCTACACACGAGAGACAGTGTCTTGTTTCAGGCATATTTAACTCTTACTACAACTAATTTCATCTAACTTTGTTAATTATAACTACTCTTTTTTAACTATATATTCAAACACTTCATGCAGGGTTGCTTTTACTTTTAATGCTGTTGATACTACTGACAGCATCTCCTTAACAGCACTGAACAATGAAACATAGCAAAATTTTCAAATAAAGGCAGATCAGCTCCGTGCTATGAAGGAAAATGTAAGATTTCTGTTTTAATAAATTAATGTCTACATTAAGAGTGAAATACATTTACTGAAAAAAAAAAAGGTTAACTGACTTATTTCAATTCAAATAATACTCAAAACAATTAGCATCATCATAGGAAGACTTAATGTCTTTTACCATCGAAGAACTGAAGACCACTTCAAAACTATTCCATTTCAAGGTTGGACCAACACCGGCATTGACTGCCAACAACACACTCAAATGGGCACTAGACGCAGTTGCCATTACAGATATCAATCACCATAAACAGATATTGTATAATAAAACACCATTCCTTAATTAGTCACTACATAAACAAGTACGCACATCAGTGAAGAGAAAGCAGCAGTAGATGGCCGGTGAAACAAGCACTGAGTTAAACAAGATGTCATCTCCTGAACAAGAAACCAACATATCAGCTGCTGATGCTACAAAAGAAGGAGAAGAACACATGAAACCATTAGACAGATCTAAAGCACCAATATCAGACCATGAAATATGAAATACAAGCCTTTCAAGCTTGGGTGAGAATTTCATTTTGCTAGAAAATATATTCAACTTCCAAATACCAATATAAGTGCTGCATTTTCCTCGTTCCCTAGCACTGTAGATTTAGCGGCTATTAAGGGTAACATATGTTGTTGTTGCATTTTTCTTATTTTGTAGACTTGAAATTTACATAGCCTACTAGAATGCATTAATGTTCATAGATTCTAGGACTTTTGAAAAGTTATGAAGAAACACAAGTGCGAATTTGTGTTCCTACATAACACTTTACCTATATATAGATCAGATGAAGCTGCCTATGTAATTAGTTTCTGTATAACTAGGCTAAATCTTTTGATGCTTTTCAATGAACATGTAGCATACATAATACATGTTCTTATGAAAAACATATTTCAGACATATTGTGGATGAAATTATATGCACTAAACCAATCTTTATAAAATATAAAAAGCTTTTTACTTGACTTTAATACTTCAACTTTGCAAAGCATTTGTTTTTTCTGAAACTAAATGACCTTTTATGTATAAAACATTTTACCAATCAAAACCCAAAGAAAAAAAAAAGAACTCTAAATCAAACACCAGCAATTATATTACTGCCATATAACACCATCAATATATATATAAAAGAGCTGAATTTACAATATATATAACAAAAAATAATTTTTTTCATTATACAAAAAAGAGCTGAATTTACATCTTCACAAACAAGTGAATTCAAAGACAATTTAGTCGCTACATTCAATAAGAAAAATGAAATCCGTAATTATCACTAATACACCACTTATAAATTCTGTAACTATAGAGATGCTAGCACAAACTACATAGCCTACAACATTGATATCATCGGCAACAAAACAATATACCAGTAAAAGATTGATATAATATGTCTTGAAATATTAGATTTGCCTTGGCAAAATTAGCGACCTTTCTTATTAGTTTATTCCGTAGAGAAATATGGAGTAATGAAAATCTAACAAAGACAATTTATTATTTATCAAGCTCATATTTTTCGGCCACATTGCAAGTACAGTTGCCGCACTCGCAACCATGGGGAGGTTTAAGGCGATTCAAATCATCAAAAAACCCCATAAGCACCGCGTAATAATCCTCGATGGTCATGGACTTGGTCTGCTTGCAGCCGGTAATAGCAGCCCGAATTCGTTGTAGCCGAGGGCCGTTTGCCTCACAAAACCTTTTCTCCATGTATTCCCATAATTTCCTTGCTTCTTCAAAATGGGAAACGTTGCTGCAAGCTTGGAGTCTACAGCCCGCAATATCCAGGAGACCAACATGGAGTTGACCGTCTCCCAATCGAGCATTTTTTTCTTTTTAGTAGGTTTAGAGATTGTTCCATCAATGAAGCCATATTTTCTCCTTGATTTCAATGATAAGGTTATAGCACGAGACCACGCAAGGTAATTCTCGCCTTTCAAGACGACATGAGTAATTAGGTTCCCCGGTTGATCACCAGAGCCAAGGTAAAAGGGAGAAGAAGGATCAATCTTGGATTCATCCACCATGATCAAATATTCAACAGAGAAGTGTAGAGAATAGAGATTAGAGTGTAGAGAATAGAGATTAGAGTGTAGAGAGTTAGGGTTTAGAGTGAAATTAGCTCCAATACCATGTCACGAAAATAATTCCGTAGTTTTCATTAGAGTGTAGAATAGTGTATTTATACAAATAATTAGGGCACATGAAATAGGCCCGTTAGCTATATGATATGTACACTAAATATAGGCCCTAACAATATATTTATGGTCAATTTAAATCAATGGTCCCAATATACATAGTGATTATCAATGCTGTAGATTTTGTTTTAAAAACAAGAGTAAATTTAGGAAAAAATGAGTTAATTATTTATTTTGTCATAAATTCCTCTAAATAACGCCCCTCTATTTTTTTTTTAAAAAAGAATTAACAAAAAAACGTTTTTAATCTTGGATAAATATATTTTAAAAAAATGAAATGAAAATATTTTTAAATTTTAATCTAGGATATGTACTAGGCGTTAGAATAAATCTTGTATATATTCCACTTTTATTGTATTTATCTTTATTTAGTTATACAGAGCAAATTAGTTGGATGTGATTTGTAGCCTAATATTTCTCTTGTAACTTGCATATACTATTTGATGTCCAATGCAAACATTTTTTTTAACTCAAGTTCAATGCAATCATCACGGAATATATATTTGTGATATTATAGGTATGGAAAAGATTCTTCCCTTATATAGTTATATTAGAACTTGTTTTCTGATTTTTTATTTATTTAATTTTTTTTTTAAATTATATTTATTTATTAACATAAATGAAACACTCTATGTTCTTTAAAAAAAATTAATTAATAAGCCCTATGGATTAAAAAGAAATTAATCAAGTTGTAAAGTAGGTTTATTGTTGGATTACAAAATAATAAAATTTTATTTTTAACTCAAATAACGAAAAGTATAAATTTTTTAAGGCAATTTAAATAGTTTCGTTTACTCATTGGTTATTTATACAATATATAGGAAACGAATCATCCCTACTTCCCTAGGCTACAAACTAGGAGTTGATATATACAAATTACCAAATTATATTTAAAAAATATATCTTAACAATATTGACAACCACATTGTAAACATATTAAATATTCTCCATTATATATATATTATGTAAATATATACCCAAAAAAAAAGGGTCCTCCTCAAAATAACGTTAATCAAGAAACAATAATGCAAATCAGGTTTTAGTTATTTTGTTTTATTTTAATTCATTTTTATCATAAAATCACATGTCCAAGCTTCAACTATCAACAATGGAGGATGATTACTTAGGAATTCATATGTCTGATCTAAATTAAATAAAAAATCATTCCAATTCTAACAATTAATCCCAAAAGATATATTTTTCAATCGAATTTTTTATACCGATAGTTAAATTGATACAAACTTTGAAATACAAAAATTAAAGCATAAATATGGTGATTGAACATTAATATTATTGCTTCCATACATAATTTGATAATTTTTGGTTAAATAATGAATATTGAAGGTTGAAGATGGAGTGCCCCATTAAAATAGATAAAAAATAAAAATAAAAATTAAGTGCGCCATTGAAGATGGAGGAAGCTATTAAAATACAGATGAAGTTATAAAAATGAATTTTGTCAATCGTTTATTTTGGACGATGTTCTTTAATTTTACAACTTTGAATGATTATTTATAAATTATAATATTATAACTTGGATTACATGGAAAAAAAAATTACCCTCTAAAAGTAATGAACCAAACAACCCTTTGCTGATTGGGCGCTCACTAGTTTCTGACTTGTCATGACTTAAATGATGTGTAACTTAAATTTTTAAAAAATATTCGAAAGCTAAGATTAAACAATAAAATATATTAATGGTTCAGATTTAGTCTCTTATTGTAGTCGACCATAGTCGTCCGTAGTCGACGACTACACTAGAACCATCCAAGGTATAAATACACGCTAATACAACTTCTCCATAAGAGCTAACCTTTCCGCACGTAATGCGCGCGTAGGCCACCCTAGTCTCATAAGAAGTTTATTTCTAGAAAAGTTTTGCTATAATATTTCACCATTAATATTTCACCATTAATATTTGTAGTTTGCTATAATGAATTGCTGAAACTAATTACTATTGTTCCATGTCAAGTAACTGTGATATATAGTTTAAAATTGTCTAACTTCGCATTAAAGTTCTTGAAAACTAGAATAATACTAGGGTAAGATCAATTCTCTTCCACCAAAATTATTTCTTAATAAAAATTAATAGAAATAAAAACTGACTTATAGATTGTAATCTTAACTTGATTGTTTCCATCCTTGATCCTATGGTATCTTCATTTAATTTAATATAAAACGAAATTAAAATAAGAATATTTAACATAATACTTCGCATAAAAAAATCTTTCATACTAACATGGTAGCAATGTCCAAAATGGCCTCAAAACCTTAATCCAACATTTTTTTATTTCAATTTCGGCTGGCAAATCAAGAATTAATTGAACAAGGTTTTTTATTTTATTTTTTTTATTTTTTTTAAATATAACACGCTAGTCAATGCCAAACTCCGGTAGTCAATTTCTATCCCGGGAAATTGAGTGGAGTTCTGACTCATACCTTAAATCGCTTATAAGGTCATTTTTTACACCTTTTTATTTAAATATCCGTTGCAATAGAATGAATAACATAAAACTTTTATCTTTGACAAATTTTCCTATAAAGTTTTACATTATTATTATTTGTAGTTTGGTATAACGAATTGCTGAAAACTAAAAACTAACTACTTATGTAGCAACTAGAAAGTATTGTTCCATGTCTAGTGATGCATAGTTTAGAATATTCTTTCAAACAAAAAAAAATTGTATTGTTTAGAATAGTCTAAACTGGCATTTAAGTTCTTGACAGCTAGAGTGATAATACTAGTGTTGGATCAATTCTCCTCCACCAAAATTATTTACAAAAATTAATTGAAATTAAAACTTGCATATAAATTGTAATTTTAACTTGACTGCACGTATTATGTGTGGTTGGCCACACCATATGACCGGCGAACACACCACAAAATAGTGTCCGAGTAACCTCTAACCGATCGAGTAACACCTAACCGATTGTGTAACCCCTAACCGGCCTTGTAACTCCTACCGGCTTAGTAACCCTAACCGACCGAGTAACCCCTGATATAAGTAACCCCGGCCACACAGTTTAGCCAGCCACATAGGAAACTTTATGATAATTTGATTGTTTCCATCCTTGATCCTATGGTATTTTATTTTAATATATAACGAAATCAAAAATAAATTAATAAAAGGTGGCCCATCCAATAATAATATTTAACATAATACACAACATTACAAAAATCTCCCATACTCTAACATGCTGATGCTTGCAATCCAAAATGGCCTCAAAACCTCAATATAACATGCTGCTCAATGCCAAACTCCGGTAGTAAACTTTGATCCCGGAAAATTGAGTAAGGTTCCAACTCATAACCTTAAATTGCTAAGGTCATTATTGCCACCTTTTATTTAAATATTCGTTCTAACATAATGAATCACATCAAATTTTTCTATAAAGTTTTACATTATTATTATTTGTAGTTTGGTTTAATGAATTTCAATTCTGAGAATAAAATACTACTCATGTAACAAGTATTGTTTCATCTCAAGCAATAGTTGTGATGTAAAGTATAGAATAGTCTAAATTGATGTTTAAGTTCACGTCTAAGATAAGATCAATTCTCTTCCACCAAAATTATTTCTTTAAAAAAAGACTAATATTAAATAAAAGCTTTCAATTAGATATATATTAATCGATCGTAACTTGATTATTGTTTCCATCCTTGATCCTATCTTTCAAGAAAACGAAATTAATTAATAAACGAAATTGATGTTGGTCCGATCCATCCTAGCTACAAGAAAATTCAACGTAATACTTGGCAAATAATAATATCTCCCATGCACTAATTAACATGCACGAAATGTCCAAAATGACCCTTCTCATAACTCTATAAATACCGTTCATTCTTAACCAAATTAATCACACAAAAAAATATTACAACAACAACAACACTAACAAAAGAGTTAAAAGACCAACCAAAAAAAAAAAAAATGATGAAGAGCTTTGTTATCATGATGGTGATGATGTCCCTAATGGTGGGCACATCAATGGCGAGCGGCGAATGCAACATGTATGGCAGATGCCCTGCAGGCTATTGCTGCAGCAAGTATGGGTACTGTGGTGTTGGACCCGCTTACTGCGGCGATGCCGAGATGCAGGTTGCCCACCCATCTGCTAATGCTACTGATCTTCCCCAAGCTCGGAAGGTTCGCGCTGCCCCTGTTGTTGGAGTTAAAACTCCTTGATGCTCCAACTTATTCAAAAATGGCCTGATAATTAATTATGTAATCTCGTTCTGCTTAATTATCCACTATAAATAAATAAGCTCCAATCCTATAGGAGTTTTATTTTATTAATGTTAATAGTGGCTAAAAAGTGTTCGTAATCAAATGATGAATCAAATGAATGAACATTATTCCTTTTTCTTTTTCTATATATTGTCTCTGGTATTGCCAATCTAATCTCTTATCTTATCTTTTGATTAAATAATAACCATATATAGTACGTTCCACGCCTTGATTTATTAACTATATTGTCTAGAAAAAAAAAATAAATAAAAATAAAAAAACTTTTGGATTAGCTAGGGTGGCTAACGATAGAACGTTTTACCCAATTGGTGTTAAAAAATAAATAAATTACTAAAATAGTGTTAACTTAAAAATATTTCTCAAAGTAGTGTCTATGTAGGTTCGGAAATTACAAAGCAAAGAATTAGAAATTACTGGCTAATACAATCCAAATATATATGTATATCATCAAATTCTTTATTTTTAACGCTTATGGTATCTTGACTAGAGTATGCATTATGAATACGAAGTAATATAAATGTTTAAAAATTTCTAGCATTTTTTTTACAACAGATTCTAGCATTTTTGTTAACCTTGTCAAAAAACGTATATGTAACATGATACATAATGCATTATTTAGTCGGATTTAAATTATCAAAGGGCACTCAATCACCATTCTTGAAAATTTGAAGAGTCAAGTTGGCCAAGAAGTAGAGTTGGAAGCTCCATTTGATCTGTTAAAAATTAGACATGCAACATTATTAGTAAGAAAATTAATTCCGTTTGAACAACTAAATATACCTACTAGTTTTGTGCCCATGCGATGCCCGGGTTGTTTATTAAATTTGAAAAAAAAATTTAATTAATATGTCAAATTTAAAATATATCTCTAATACAAAATTAGTTAGTAATTGATGTACTTTTGTGACAATTTAAACTATGTAATAGACATGTAAATGACTAATAATAATATTAGTATTTTTTTTTAAGAGTTATAATCTAATATTTTTTTTGAATAAAATTATAATTCAATTTATACGTATAAAATATTGGTATTTTATCGAAAATAAAACTCTCAACTAATAATTTTATCCTAAAATTCTTTCAAAATTTGATTGAAAATAGAATTCTGAACTAATTTTTTTTATTCTATGAAGTCTATCTAAATATATCCAACGTGGTGCGACACTTGGCGAAAAGTTGGAATGCCAAGTGTCGCTGTCTCGTGACCTGGCTAAAAGTTTAGCTTTATATATTAGTTATATGATAATAAATAAAATTATCTTAGAAAAAGAGAAAAATAATTGTTATTAAAATAAAATAAAATAAAATAAAATTGTTAGTAAGAAAAGTAATTCCATTAAAAGTTTAATCTAATTGTTATGTAAGCCCACAGAAATTTCAGTTGTTAATTAGAAAAGAAGGAAAACATACCTGATTATAGTGATGCTAGAGATTGACTATGTTTCCTTCCCAATCGCTTCTACCATCAACGTCTATAATAATAGTGAAGTAAAACCTAAGGGAACTAGTTTTGGCCATCGAAGAAAAAAAAAAGTAGTTTTGAGACTCTAATTTTTAATTTAGACTATAAAACGAAACAATATTAACTCCTAACTTTGTAATATCTGAACCTACATGAACACTATTTTTAGAAATATTTTTAAGTGAACACTATTTTAATAATTTATTTATTTTTTAACACCAATTTGACAAATCGTTCCTAACGATAATATATTAGTTAGTCTATGACCCAATTTACTAACTAGATTATCTAGAAAAATCATTTCCTTTATTTCCTAATAACTTTTGGATAAATCAATGACGAACAACTAGATTGGGGAATTAATGGCGGATCGGAGCTTCTCATAATGATAATATGCATCATTAAGTAGGTTTTAGGCCTTTCTTTCTCAGCTCACCATTAAAAAATGATGTAAATCAATATTGTAACAAGTCATTTCATTTATCACGAAAATTGGAGCAATTATGGTACTTTTAAAAATTGCCCCTAGATTACTAAAATGACCCACAAAACCCACAATGTGCCAAAAATACATCAGTGACGTGTTGCCTTCCCATTGGCTCTTCATTTGGGTCCTAAAAAATCAAAGTGTTAAATTTCATTTGAAATTTCAGATTCAAATTTCAAATTTCCTTGAACCCCACTCTTTCCAACCACCCTACTCTCTCTCCTCTCTCATCTTATATATAATTTAAGAGACGTTTTCACAAGAAGCCTTTAAAACCCCAATGCTCAACTCTCATGCATTTAGGCTTTTTTTTTTAAATGAAAAAAATAACTACTCATCCCACTACTTTATTTATTTATTTTTTTTTTATCATTTTTTCAAAAAATCAATAATTACCCCTCCACTATCCTTTTTTTTTTTTTTTTTTTTTTACGTAATATGACATATGACATGCATTACCACGAGTATACATTTCCTTTATCAACAATTCACTATAGCACTCAAAATCCCCAACATTTCACTTTTTTTTTTTTTTAAAAAAAAAACACTACGTATTGTCGTACTAACATTTCACTTTGTTTTACGAGTATTTTTTTTTTGGTACGTAGTATAATGTATAACATGCATTAGCACGAGTATACAGTTCCTTTATCAACAATTCACTATAGTAATCTAAATCCCCAACCCTTCAGTTATATGCATTTTAAACAATTTCCACTTCTTTAATCATCAAAAAAAAAAATGTACAACACGTTTTTGCGTAACTGACCTCACCGAATAAATATGTGCAACATAACAAAGTATGTAACTCCTAGAGCAAAACACTAGCCCATATGACACTAACCGAGTAACCCCTATATTATTGAACGGGTAACCTCTATAACTTTGACAAATTAAACCCCATAATAGTTGGCTACATTGCGTGGCCACCGACATAAAATAGTAAGACCCTGTTTTTTGAGCTTCTAAGCAAAGTAGACAATATCATATTTTAGCAGTGCAGAGCAGGTGTCAGCAGGGCAGAACAAATGTTAGCGGATTATTAATACTCAGTAGAGCAGAGGTAAATAGGGTTCAACAGAGTCGGCCAGTCCAAAACCGACCATTGCAGCTCAAGTCTAAGTTACAACATCAAAATCAACTTTTCGTATTTTAAATATATTTTTTCTTATATATCCCGTGCATTTTGCACGAGTACACTTACTCTAGTGATAATAATAATAATAATAAGAGTTATTCTATTACCAAAATTCTAAATATAAAATTTTGATTGGAAAAAAAATAATAAAATACATGTATTTGAAGTAACTTTTTTTTTATTCTAACAAAAAAGTACGGAGTAACTGTTTTTTTAAGGTACACGTATTATATAAGTAGTGTTGTACTTAATATTTTATTTTACTGATTTTTCAAATATTATGTACGCAATACTTTTAGAAAAGTGAGAACCTGACTGACACATGTCATCTCCTGATTGAATAATTTTTCACCTAATATACTTTTTTAGGTACATGTATTTAAAACGAGACATCTATTAACTATTACTAAAATAAAACATTGATGACATCATCATCCCTTAAATTATCCTACGTGTCATTTTCTCATTAAAAAGTTTCTCTCCTTTTCTATTAATGATGCCATTAATTATTATTTTAATCTTTTTTTAAACAATTATTATTTTAATCTACACTATACATTTTTGAATAATAAAAAATTGCTACTCCATGATAACAAAATTATTTCATATGCATGATAACAAAATTATTTAAATCGTGCAATACACGAGTCTAATCTAGTTTCTAATATAAAAAATTAAAATTATATATATAAATGGAATACTCCACAATTCTCTTTTGGGTCACCGCAATACTATTTACACTAATACTTGAATCGGAGGTGATGCTGAAAGTAAATACCTTATGTCATATTATTTCTCACACACAATAGTTGGGATTATTTAGAGCCAATTTTCTACTTTCTCCGTCCCTTATTGATAGTCCTTTATGGTGAAGTTTCACGGGAATTAAGAAACTTAATATTGAAAAGGTAAATTTACATGGGTATGCAAAAAAGTAGAGAGAGAAAGTAATAAAATTATATGGAAATGCAAAATTTACATAGGGAAGATAAATTTGCACAAATATTATTGTAAATTGGAGTGAATTTTGGTAATAAATTAATATTAATAGTACTTGGGAAATGCAAATGGGACTATCATCATTTTAGGACTTAAATTTAGCCATAAGTGACTATCAATAAGGGACGAAGAGAGTATTAAATATAATTAGGATATCCCAAATAATTGTTGTGTAGTCCCAAATAGAGAGGTACTATATAGAATTTGCTATCATTAAAGCAAATTAAGATAAAAATTGATCTTATTAATTTCACTTAACCTTTTTTTTTTCATTATTATAATATTTCTATCCTTTGACAGAAAATTTTCCTTACATAAAATATTTTTGGGTGAAAAATATATACGTTGAAAGTTAGGTAAAAGATGAAATTTGGGAGTATATTTTTGGGCATGTCCAATGGTAAATTTCATAAAAATTAGTTAAAGTGAGATGTCCAGTGTTAAAAAGTGAAACTTTTTTTTTTAATCTTATTAATTGGATAGTCCCAACTCATGGGTGGGTATCCCCACCTTGTTAGGGTGTTATAAAATACATCTATCCTTGATACATTATTGCAATATCATACAACATTGATTAGATTCGAATCTCAAGTATAAAATACATCTATCCTTATTTCGATATCCCTACAATTGATTTAGGAGTGCTCAAATTGAATGTCCTTTTTCTTCAAAAATACATGAATATGTATGCATGGATATTTTATGTACATATATACTTTTGTTTTGTATGTAGAAAACTTGAAGTTAAGTACTCTTTATTTCTTAATTAGCGAAAACATACACATAAGACATAACTTATATAATTATCTAGTCCCAAACGATTAATTAATGGGAAGTACCAAAAAAAAAAAACACATACAATTAAATTGCCTTTAATCAACACAATTCGAATGATAATCACATAGATTAATTCATTCATGAATCCTAATAGAAAATAATTAAATTACGTATTTAGGTATCCCTAATTTATATTTAGGTACTGTAGACACCTAATTGTGTCTCCCCAAAAACCAAACCCAGTGATGAATACCTTTTGCGTCATTGATTATCGAATGAAGTGAAAGTGTGAAAAGTTTTGTGATGCAGTTGTTTTGATAAAATATCTTTCCTTCTGTTTTCGAAAATGTACTCTATTTATGAAAATGTCCAGTCCAATTTATTTTGGTCCATAATAAGGGTCCAATAATGGTGTAGTTGGATCAGGCTCAAAAAGAGCTTTCCAACGATTTATTATAAGCCCAATTCCGATGAATAATGAGGAAGTTATGATCAAAATACTAAATTGGGACTGAAATGGTTTTATGTGGCCCAATGACCTAGTGGAGGGCCCATTAATTAATATTCCTAAATTTATTAGGATTGATTTTAATCTTCTAGAATATTCTAGAAGGTTATTTTAAGTTCTGATGGAGTTAGGATTAATAATTATGTTTTTAGAAAATAAAGACATATTTGGATTAAAACAAGTGTTTTAAAGAGATTAAATCTGATTTTCAAAGATAAGTACAAACGTTAATTAATCGCGAAACGACAGAACTAGCGCGCCACGACAAAGCTGTCGCACAACGACAAGGCTGTCGCGTCGCGCTGGACCCTGTTGCCCCGCGACAGAGGTAGCTTTATTCCAGATAGGATTCGGTCTTTTTCTGATCGTTTCCGGGCTATTTTTCTTATAAATAGAGTCGTATTTCCCCGTTTTTTATTCATCAACAAACATCTTTCTATTCTTCTCTTCTCTCTTAAACAATAGCTTGTTCTTTCTCCCTCTTTCTAGCCTAGCCTTTTTACAAACACAATTCTGCATTCACGAGTTCTAGACACACCTAGCCAAGCTCAAAGTTGCCTTCTCCCTAGACGTGAAAGGTTGATAATTTCTGAGGGTTTGGTCCCAAATCCCTATTTCAATTATTTAAATTAATTGTTTGATTTAATATTTTCCTTGAAGTTACTAACGTGTGTATTGTTTTGATAGAAAGAGATACGAGGCAACAAAGTAAGTTATTCAATTGCTCTATTTCTTTAGGAATCATTCTTAGATTATTTTAATTTCTAGTATCATGTTAGGGTGTCTTTATGATTCCTAGTATCATGTTTAGGGTATTAACTAATATTTTTAATATCATGTATGTTTCTAGTATCATGCTTAGGTTGCTTCCTATTTCTTCTATCATGTTAGTATCATGTTAGGGCTAAAATTTTGATCTTTATTGTTTAGTGACATGCTAGGATTTGTTATTAATCATGTTAGTATCATGCCTAGGATCTCGCTAATATTATTATGTTTGATGATATTATTATTTTGATGATGATGATTGTTATGTTGCTTGATATATTATTATTGTTATTGCTTGATCACGCCCTCTTTTGCAGGTTTAAAGGGAATTTGTACTTGTAATCACGCTTAATAAGATAATGAATAATTTTGTTTAGGCTAATATGATTTTAATTCAAGTGATCGCTAATAATAGACTTGTTTGTGCATTAATATTCAACCAACATAGATTAATCAGGTTCTAGAGTTATTATATTGTTTGTATGTTAGTCAGAAAGCGCACATGAATATGAGAAGAATAAAGTAGAGGCCTATTTTTAGGGCAGGTTCAATCTCTTTTAGGTTGGATTTGTACCTTCATCCCCGAATGTCCAGTCATGGTTCCAGACCACTATGGAGTTAGTGATCTCATGGATCGTGAAGGGGTGTAACTTTCACCTTGTGAACGGTTTACAAGTTCCTAAACCTTGTTGGCGACTCTTTTGCTCTAGCTTCCTTCCCTTTGGACGCCACCATACTTAAGTGTATGATCACAGTGAGACTCAAATGTGGGATGCTTGAAATATTCCCTACAGGTACATATATATAAAAGAATTGAACTGGTCATTTTTTTAAGGAACTTGACATTTTTAAATCAGGAAGACCCAAATACATCTAGCTAGTCCCAAACTAAAATGCTAAGATTAATTTGCATCCAATCCAATTCGGAGGATAATCATTCAAATGAATTAATTCACGAACCATAGCAATTTTCGACATTCTTAATATTTGACAAAATATCCCTTACATAAAACATAGCTATAAACAATGTCTTTATGACATCACTAATTTAAATTTAGCAATTCCCAAATACAAGCATTATAGAACTTTTAATTTAACCTTGCTATTATTCTGACATCCTAAAGTATATTTTGGTACTTGACTGAATGATATAAAATTTAAAAAGGAAGGTTATTCATGAGTGAGTAATATTGCCCATACACTAGTCCATTTTAATTTTTCCAGGGTTAATCAAGAAAACTTCATCTCAATGTAGTACTGTAGGCGTCGTTTGAAGTGCGCCTACATAAGCATGTCGTGAATATGCTTGGCACTCATAGGAAGTGGGAATTGACATATACGATTAGAGAAATAATTAGGGACAAAGCAAGGTAGGGAGCCGCCAACGAGTTTTTAAGGAACTTGTAAATCGTTCACGGATCATAAAAGGCAACCACGAATAAAGGGACAATGATTGACCTGTGAAGGTTACACCTCATTCATAATCCATGAGATTACTAACTCCATATGGTTCGGAATCATGAAAGGAGGATCGGAATGATGGTACGAAGTAAGTCATGGAGTCACATTCGCTCGTATTGGCCTCTACTCGATTCTTATAATGAAAAGTACTCCCTGCGATCTCAAAGACATGCAAATAAAGATTCAATTCACTCCAAACTATTATTTATGCTAAATTGATTGAATATTAACGCAACATATAATTCTAAAAATTCGTGATCACTTGATTAAACAACAAGATTAAAAAGGAACCAAATCCGGTTGTCCAAATTATCTTATTAGTTGTGATTTTCAATTACATACTACCTTTAAACATGCAATATGGTGATCATAAAAACAAAATAAAATAACATTAATATTGGAAGCAATTTAACAATAAATCCAACAATTAATATATGACAAACATAATAAAAATCGTTAGAAAAATAATAGGAACAAAAAGATCATGATTCCTTACTTTGATTTTGCTTGCTTGCAACTATAAAACAATAAACGCGTTATTAACTTCAAGGAAAATTAATAAACAACAATGGAAATTAAATTAAAGTAAACTAGAGTTGATTTGGGGCCAAACCCTCAAACAATTCTACCTTTCACGCCTTGGTTTAAGTGTAGAACTACAGGTAAACTATGGACTCATTGGAGTGCTTAAGGGAAGTAATGTGGAAGAATAGGGTAGGCTAGTGTTTAGGCTAGATCATAGAAGAGAGAATGATTTTTGGTGTATAAGAGAGGAAGAGAGAATGATTTGATGCCCCGAATTAAAGAAATCAGCAGGATATTTATAGTGGAAACGAGCAGGGTATTGCACGAAACCCTAGAAGTGATAAGCGCCGCGGAAAAACCCTAATTAAACACCGCGTCATAGTGTGTGTATCGTGACATGGTGCTAGGCACCGTCACGCGGTACTGGACACCGTCACGCTGTATTGCGCACCGTGACACGGTGTAAAGTTTTGCCTAAAATCGGTAAGATTTATTTTAAAACCAAATTCTTTATCATTAAGCACGGTATTTTTAGGTGCCGTTTCAAAGTTTTGGGCTTATTTAGGTTTATTATTCATTGATCGTGCTTAATTAATAATACGAAATGAATTAAAAAGGGTTTGGGCTAAAATATGAATTCGACTATGCTTTGACTAAACATTAGGACTCACATGTTGACCATTTTGTAAGCTGTGTTTGATTAAACATGGGCTTTAAGCACTCTCAGGATTAAATACTCGACCCGACCAACAACGGCGGTGAAAGGTTGTTCATCATCGGGTTTGGTTTTGGGGAGACATTTTTAAGTGTCTGTAGAAGCCCCCACTCTAATTGAGTTTGTAGAAACGTTAGTTTCGAAAACAATAGTTAAAGTAGTTAATAGGGACGGAGAATGATTTAAGACGTTTTGCGATCCTAAATAATTCTGTATACGCTCATACCTGCAGAAAATGTTAGTTCCACAGATAAAAGAGTAAAGAGGTAGAATGCGTATCTGACACTAGTGTATCGGTGACAAATCTGTTTGGTAGTTTTCTATGCCTGAAGAAATCCACTGGAAGAAGATTGTTGTGATATTTTCCACGCTTGAGGAATGTTGTTGGATGATATATCGTTGACATGTTCGCCTTGAGAAGTGGCAACGACCGACAATTTTCCATGCATGAGAAAAAGCTTGTCTGATGATGAGATTGCAAGTCTCTGTGTCTCGAGAACCTTGTGCCGTGAATCGTCTTCGCTTTGGGAGATGATCACTGATGTTTGAAAAATAATTATTGTTCGATTGTCCCCGAACGTGGGCCGTAGATAGTTCGCTTGTCCATGAACGCGGGCCGTAAATGATTAGACCTTCAAGCCGAGTATATTCGACTGTATTAGGTGCTTAAAATGATGGAAATTTGACTTTGATATTTTCTAGGGGCAAAATGGTAATTTTGGTACCATTTAAATATCAGTTAGAATTTCTCGCGAGTTTTCGGTGAAGAAATAACTCCCAAAAGGCTGCGGAAACCCATTCAAACTGGTCAAATGATGCCATAAAGGTTGTAGAACACGCATAATTACCGTGTCACGATATAGGACACCATGACATGGTATTAGGTATTGTTACGCATCACTGTGTACTATGACGCGGTGCACGTGCTGTGTCACGGTGTTTCTCTTTTTCTTTTAAATTCGACCACGCGTGATTTTTTTCGATTTCACTTTCATTTTGCTGCTCGAGCCTTCGTCTTCGCCGCACTACTGTTCTTCACATATTCTCACTCGTTTCTTCACCGATTTTGTTTAAATATTTTGCAAACTTTCTCATGTTCACATTTCTACATCAATGCATGTAAGTTTTTTAAACTTTCTCTTTGAATTTTGCTGTAAATAGATGATTTTCGTGTGGAAACCTTTTAAAAATCAAATTGGGGGTTTTCAAGTTTGAGATTTTATGTTGAAATTGATGCCATGAATTTATTTTTACATGAATTTATATTGATTCGTGAGCAATTTAAGACCAAGTTTTCATGATTTGGTGGAGGAATAAGCAAATCACCATTTTTGGTACTACTTTGTGCGTGAATGATGTTCATGTTTTCTTGTTGTTTTTTCACTTGAAATGATAATGTAACTGTTGTAGATCTTGTAAAACATGCTATGATGTGGAGATTTTTTGTTTTTGTGCAATTTTTAAACATAATCTGTTTTGTACATGTACTACATTGTCATGGAGAACACAGTATCATGCAACTAGAAGAACTGTAGTATTAGTTTGTCATGAACTAACTAAGTACTAGAGATGATTCACTGTTTGCTAATCTTTATCCTTGAGGTAAAAATTTAGCGTATAACGGGAAATAATGTACCTTTAGGTAGTCCTTAAGCTGTTTTGAATAAATAACTAAATAGCCTAGGAAATGATGCTAGTTATTTAGATCTTTATCTCTTTTGAACACGATAGCATGCCTAGACGACGAGACCGAGATATTTCTACCCACGGCCAGTGTCGGGCCTTGAGAGAGGACACTCCCTCGGTTCTTGAGGATGCGAACGAGACTTTGTAGCCCAAGCCCCAACCTTCCACGAGCAAGAGTAGGTGGACTCCACCGGCGTGGACACCGGATGACTTGGTTTTCTGTCATGAGAACCAAATTTCTCATCGTCCACTTGTTGGATTAGTTGATGGTGTATTTCGCCATCACGGTTCGGGAGCTGGAGATTTGATTCCCCGGTTATACGGTCTCATCACAGGGGATCCTATTACCAACGCCTTGTAGGAGTCTGCAGGTTTAGGTGATTTCTACTCAGCAATTATTGTAGGATTTCGCAGCCCCCGAGGTTACAATTCGACCATGTTCGAGCCTTGTTGGAGTACTTCTGGGATACTACCAACACCTTTTATTTCACTTGGGGGGAGATGACAGTGACCTCTCTCGACTTCAGTATGATCAGCGGCCTGCACTTTACCACTTGTCGCGTTCAGCAGATACCTAACCTCACTTGGGGGTCGAGTGATGTAGCGGGTTTGCTAGGTCCTATTGTTCACCATATCAGGACTCAGCCGGTGCCTCGGGGTGGTCCTCAGAGTGGGCAGACAGAGCTGGCATCTGTTCTTGGTACGGATTTGATATTGCTGAGACGACACCCGAGCAGCGGGTACTGATTTTTGTCTTGATCCTCATTTCTGGGACTCTTTCTCATGATAGGAGTTCTTGTGTACTTCTCTATTACTTTCCGTCTCTAGCCAGGATCACTGAGATTGGTTCCTTTAGTTAGACCAGTCTAGGGTATGCTGATCTATTTTCCTCGTTGCGTCTAGCAGTCGGCAGCTGACACTAGTAGAAAAAACTAAATGGCAAGCGGTTCAAACCCCCTAATGGCAAGCGGTTTTGAACCACATGCACTTGGGGGGCTTTCCATTGGCCTTTTAAATGGGAAGCGGTTCAAAACCGCTTGCCATTTGTAGAGAAAGGGAAGCGGTTTTGGCGCCAAACCGCTTCCCATTTAATATTTTTTTCCAAGTTATTATTAATTAATAATAGAAGATTAGTGACCTGTTTTAATATAAATAGTGATCTGTCTTAATTATAACAGTGACCTGTCACAATAATATTAATATTATGAATTAATAATAATATTAATCTTATTAATAAAATTAATATTATTAATTAATAATAATATTAATATTACAAAGAATAATACAATAACAACATGAAATATATATATATATATATATATATATATATATATATATATATATATATATATATATATATATATATATATATATATATATATATATATCAAAAGTATCATCAACAATATATTAAATTAACAATAATATGTAAGTACACCAAAATACATAAAGATAACACTCACAAATACTACGTACTAATTATAATTAATGTAAATATAAAAAAAAACATAACTAAAATATTGTTCATAATGACTAAACTTAAGCTCCCCAATTAATTTGGTGTGTGTGCACCCACTCCGACAATTCTAGATGCCATCAAATGTCACGAAAAAGCCCACATGTCGCGAATTTCATCGATTTCTTTGCTTGTTAATTAACGAGCCTTCCCTTTGAATGTTGCATGCAAACCTTTGGGAAAAAAAAATATCAAATATTATACATCATGCGTATTATAAAAAATTCAAACCAAATGTATGTCAAATATTTCAAAGGCTATATATATAGGTTTGTTTCTTTCACAAACTTGTATGTCATTAACAAATCACATCAAAAAAGCATTTTACTAAGTTTTAGGATGTATTTTATCCCAAATGGCCCAAATAAGGCCTATATGACTTCTACTTTGCCCATTTTCTACATTTTCTATTAAATGAACTATTTATTTCTCATAGCATGTCAATATTACCTAGTCTTAGGTGTCTAAGGTTTGAAATCACATCAAAAACATTTTACTAAGTTTAAGAACGCTTTTTATCCAAAATGGCCTAAATAAGGCCTATATGACTTCTACTTTGCCCATTTTCTACATTTCTTATCAAATGAACTATTTCTTTCTCATAACATATCAATATTACCTAGTCTTAGGTGTCTAAGGTTTGAAATCACATCAAAAGAACATTTCACTAAGTTTTAGGACACATTTTTATCCCAAATGGCCCAAATAAGCCCTATATAACTTCTACTTTGCCCATTTTCTACATTTCTTATCAAATGAACTATTTCTTTCTCATATAATGCCAATATTACCTGTTATTAGGTTTAAAAGTTTTGAAATTATATCAAAAGAGCATTTTATTAAGTTTTAGGACGCTTTTTATCCAAAATGCCCCAAATACGGCATATACGACTTCTACTTTGCCCATTTTCTACATTTCTTTTCAAATGAACTATTTCTTTCTCATTACATGTCAATATTACCTAGTCTTAGGTGTCTAATGTTTGAAATAACATCAAAAAGGCATTTTACTAAGTTTTAGGACGCTTCTTCTCCAAAATGTGATAAATAAGGCCTATATCACTTATACTTTGCCCATTTTCTACATTTTCTATCAAATGAAGTATTTCTTTCTCATAAAATTTAAATATTACCTATTCTTAGGTGTCTAACGTTTGAAATCACATCAAAAGAGCATTTCACTAAGTTTTACGACGCTTTTTTTTTATCCAAAATAGCCCAAATAACGCCTATATGACTTCGACTTTGCCCATTTTCTACATTTCTTATCAAATGAACTATTTATTTCTCAAAACATGTCAATATTACCTAGTTTTGGTTTCTAAGGCTTGAAATGTCATCAAAAGAGCATTTCACTAAGTTTTAGGATACTTTTTATCGAAAATGACCTAAATAAGGCCTATATGACTTCTACTTTGCCCATTTTCTACATTTCTTATAAAACGAACTATTTCTTTATTATAACATGTCAATATTACCTATTCTTAGGTGCCTAAGGTTTGAAATCATATCAAAATATCATTTCACTAAGTTTTAGGACGCTTTTTATCGAAACTGGCCCAAATAAGGCTTGTATGACTTCTACTTTGCCCATTTTCTACATTTCTTATCAAATGAATTATTTATTTCTCATAACATGTCAATATTACCTAGTATTAGGTTTCTAAAGTTTGAAATCACATCAAAAGTGCATTTTACTAAGTTTCAGGATGCTTTTTTTTTTTTTTTTTTTTTTTTTTTTTTTTTAATCCAAAATGGCCCAAATAAGGCCTATATGACTTCTACTTTGCCTATTTTCTACATTTCTTATCAAATGAACTACCTACAATCAAACTAAGTTTACTTAACAATCCATTCATTCATTCCTATAGTGCTAATTAAACTAGGCAAATGATGATGCAAGCATTTAATAATGTGCATTTATTTGACATTCAACAATGCACAAGTTCATTCATTCATATAGTGCTAATTAAACTACCTAAAATCAAACTAAGGTTATCCATCCATTCATTCATAACAATCCATTCATACATTATATTTTACTAACCAAATTTAACAAACTAACTAGTTAACTAATAATTATTCTATTAAAAAAAATCACTTTAAAGCTACTCAAATTCAAACAACATATATATATATATATATGACATTTAAACAATTAAAATAACAATTAACATTATGGAATAAACAAACAATTAATAAAACAATTAAGATAAAATTGTGTTAACTAAATTTGAAACCCTAACTTTAAAGTTTGGAATAAACAAACAATTAATACATATGGAAGTAAAATTGTTCAAGAACTCGCCCTAATTTGAGAGTGAGAAAGAGAAGGAATGTGGGGTGAGAGAGAGAGAGAGATAGAGGTGTGGTGGTGCCTTTGAATATGTTAGGGCTGGGAGAGAGAGAGAGGTGTGGTGGTGGGGCGAAAAACCTAAACCCACGAACACCACCAGCCACCCACGAACACTACTAGCAACCAACGAAGACCAGCAACAGCCCATCACGAGCAGCAGCCCACGAACAGCAGCAACAACCTACAAACAACAGCAGCAACCCGAACCCAGAAACCCACGAAAAACATAGAGAAAAGGGAGTGAAGGGAGTGGTGGTGGTGAAGTATGCCGGAGTTTGAGAGTGGAAAGGGAGTGAAGCTAAGGCGTGTGAAAGAGAGGAGTGTGAACGCGGGAGCTTGAAATTTTGGCCAAAAAAATCGACTATGGATTTTGATATAGATCCCGCTTTTTTTTTTTTTGTTAATGGCAAGCGGTTTGAACCGCTTCCCATTACATTTTTAGAAGCGGTTCAACCCAAACCGCTTGCCATTACATATCTGGCTTTTTTTTGGGTGGGTTTTTCAAAACGGATTTTAAAAACCATAATTTGGGGCTTCCCATTTAGTTTTTTCTACTAATGTGAGCGATTAGTCTCCTATTACCGTCTATGGTCTTTGGAGAGTTGTAGAGGTGACGATCCTTTTTTCTTTGTGTTTTGCTCTTAGTTCTTTGGCCCATGAACTTACAGATTATCCTTTTTGCAGCTGTGGTTCTATGAGTACTTTCCAGGACTAGCCCCTCGACGTCGTCGGGGAACGGTCCACGACTTTCCTATTAGTGCCACTTGGATTGAGCGGTGCGAGTCTCGAGTGGAGTCAGTGCCGATTCAGCGAGGGTTTCTACGTCGGGGTACCTCCACTGTTGGCGTAAGAATCGACTTTACAGTGTATTGTTTTTCCATTATGATGTTGCTTCTTGACATTCATTATATTCTTTCATCGTTTTTTAGGTTCCGGTCGAGATTCAATACCGACCATGGGTTGGCCTGGCCGATCTTCTAGAGGCCATTATGTCCTGTTTGGTACCTTAGTAAGCGAGTGGTCCGTTAGTACTTAGCACAGCGTTGACCGTTTTATAGTGCCACTGCCTCCACCTATTTCGATTTTGAACTCACGCTCGTTGGAGTCGCTCGTGAGCGGAGGAGAGCGCTTTCAGTTTTCCTGGCTATAGCTCGTGCGTATGTTTGCTGATTACTTTTAGGATCTACTTACTTATTTTGCCCCTCCACCACATCTTCCTCAGGTTTAGCTTTTGACTTTTGAGCATATTTTATTGTAGTCCCTATTTAAACCGTACAATAACTTGATTGTTCGATCACGTTTTAGATGAGTGCTCGTCATAGGGGGAGAGTTGAGATCCCGTCCTAGTCCATCCATTACCCGGGGTCGATCGGTATTTTCGAGGAACATATCTATGACGCACCGGAGGGCTTCAGATAGGCGTAGGAGTCCATTACTGAGGAGTTTAATTCGGTAAGCTTTCTGACGCAGCTTTTACTCTTCTTAATATTACTTGTAACTGATTTAATGCCTTTGCTTTCAAATCATGCATTCGGACATGATGGGCATGATGAAGCTTGTTAATGCTACGAAGTATTGCATCATCAAGCTGCAACGTGGTGCGAGTTATCGGAGCGGTTTCGACGATGTTTATGAGGTATGTTCGCCATTCTTCTCCACGTTTGTTTTTTTTCCCTTTATCTTACACCATTGATATTTTCGCATTTTGTGTCTTTCAGGAGTGACGGAGGTCTCACTCGCGTTCGAGGCATAGAGGCTCGGGCGAGGGGGAGCCTAGCCATCGCAAACGATCCCCTGAGATTCGGCAGCATTTTAAGACCCAGTGGTGACAACCTCAGATTTCTCAGCCATCTCAGCCTTCACATCCTGAGCTTAGGCCAGTCATTACTCTTGTGGATCAGGGCTTACATTAGGTTCCAATGTTCGGGACGATGCCTCCACCGATAATGCCTACGTCTTAGAGTCAGCCCATGCAGTTTACCGGTTGGTCGGGGCCTACCTTGACTTTGTCTTCTACAAGAGTTGCGGGGACAAGTAGGGACACTACTCCTCTCACTCGGAGTATGTTAGTGTGTGCTTAGGACTAATTATGTGTGATTGTGTATTTATTAACGATGCGAAAAAAAACCGTAACTTGTGTTAAGACATTTATTAACGATGCGAAAAAAATCCGTAAGTTTCGAAAACGATAGTCAAAGTAGTCGATAGGAACGGAGAATGATTTAAGACATTCTGTGATCATAAATCACTCTTTATATGCCGATACTTGTAGAATAATGTTAGTTCCATAGATTAAAGAGTAAAGGGATAGAATGCTTATCTGACACCATTGTATCGGTGGCAAATATGTTCGACTGACACCAGTGTATCGGTGAAAAATGATTTTGGTAGCTTTCTATGCTTGAAGAAATCCACCGGATAATGTTTTTTGAGATACTTTCCATGCTTGAGGAAAGTCGACAGATGAATTTGGCAGTTTTCTATGCTTGAAGAAATCCACCGGATGATACTTTCCATGCTTAAGGAAAGTCGATAGATGATATAATCGCTGACTTCTTCGCCTTGAGAGGTGGCAACGACTTACAATTTTCCATGCTTGAGGAAAAACTCGTGTAATGATGATATTGCAAGTCTTTGTGTATCGAGAACCTTGCGCCGTGAATCGTCTTCGCTTGTCCCCGAACGTGGGCTGTATATAGTTCGCTTGTCCCCGAACGTGGGCTGTAGATGGTTTTTTTGTCCCCGAACGTGGGCTGTAGATGGCTTGCTTGTCCCTGAACGTGGGCTGTAGATGGTTCGCTTGTCCCCGAACGTGGGCTGTAGATGGTTTGCTTGTCCCCGAACGTGGGCCGTAGATGGTTCGCTTGTCCCCGAACGTGGGCTGTAAATGGTTCGCTTGTTCCCGAACGTGGGCTGTAAATGGTTTGCTTGTCCCCGAACGTGGGCTATAAATGAGATCTGCAAAATGAAATTTACCAAGTGTAGACACCCAAATGTGTCTCCCCAAAACCAAACCCAGCGATGAATACCTTTTGAGTCGAATGATTATCGAACGAGGTGAAAGTGTGAAAAGTCAAGTGTTGCGGTTGGTTTTTATTAAATTTCTTTCTTTCTGTTTTTAAAACAACTCTATTTTATAAAAACAGCCAATCCAATTTTGTTTGGTCCACGACAAGGGTCCAATAATAGTGTAGTTGGATGGGGTTGCAAAGAGCTTTCCAACGATATATTATAAGCCCAATTCCGATGAATAATGAGGAAGTTATGGCCAAAATACTAAACTGGGCCCGGTTTGATCTTTACATGCTGCCCGATGATCTAGGGGAGGGCCCAATGTTAATTATTATTCCTAAAGTTATTAGAATTGATTATAGTCTTCTAGAGTTCTTTAGAAGGTTCTCTTTAATCCTAATAGAATTAGAATTAGAATTAATAATTATATTTTGATAAAGTTTTATTTACAATAAAATATTATTTTATGAAAAATACGATTTCAGTTTCATACGGACTTTGCAAATTGATTTTGATTCATATGTGGACTCCGTGTTGAAAGCGTGTAGAAATCCAGGCTATCGCCAGACGACAGGCCTGTCGCCACGCAAACAAGCCTTGTTGCCACGCGATAGACCCTGTCGCCTGGCGACAAGGTCGGTTTTGCAGCGACAGAGTGGAATTTTATTCCTTATCAAATTCTACCTATTTTCGGACTGTTTTCTTATAAATAGGGTCCTGAACTTCCGTTTTTAATCATCTACAATCATTCAATTATCTACAATCATTCATATTCTCTATTCTTTTTCTAAACCTTCCCTCTTACAAAATTCCGCATTCACGAGATCTAGATACACCTAGCCGAGTTCGAAGTGGCCTTCGCCCTAGACGTGAAAGGTTATAATTTCTGAGGGTTTGGTCCCTAATCTTTATTTCAATTATTTAATTTGATTGTTTGATTTTATATTTTCCTTGAAGTTACTAACGCGTGTATTTTGTTATTAGAAAGAGGCACGAGGCATCAAAGTATGTAATCTTATTGCTCTATTCTTGTAGAAAACATGTTTAAATTTGTTTAATTCCTAGCATCATGTTAGGATGTTGTTATTGCTTTCTAGTATCATGTTTAGGGTGCCTTTTACTCTTTTCTAATATCATGTTAGTATCATGTTAGGTCTAAAGCTTTGATCTTTATTGCTTAGTGACATGCTAGGGTTTGTTATTAATGTTTTTGGTATCATGCCTAAGATCTTGCTATTATTATGCTTTATTTTTAATATGATGATTATTATGTTGCTTGATATATATATTTGTTATTGCTTGATCACGCCTTTTATGCATGTTTTAAGAGAATTTGTACTTGTAATCACGCTTAATAAGATAATTAATAATCTTGTTTAGGGCTAATATGATTATAATTCAAGTGATCACCAATAATAGTTTTTCTTGTGCATTAAATTCAACCAACATAGATAAACAGGTTTAGGGTTAATCTGTTGATTGCATGCTAGTTAGAAAGCGCACATGAATACGAGAAGAATGAAGTAGAGGCCTATTTTATAGGGCAGGTTCAATCTCTTTTAGGTTGGATTTGTACCTTCATCCCCGAACCCTATTTGGTTCAAGACCTTTTGGAGTTGACGATCTCCTGGATCGTTAAGGGGTGTAATCTTCACCTTGTGAACGGTTTACAAGTTCCTAAAACTTGTTGGCGACTCTTTTGCTCTAGCTTCCTTCCCTTTGGACGCCACCATGCTTAAGTGTATGATCACAATGGGGTTCAAGCTTGGGGTTAATGGCTTGAAATATTCCCTACACCAAGGGACTCACATATACCGTGATTGACTTGACCAACTGACTTGACCAAGCTTGACTTGACACGACATGACATGTGTATGACTTGTGATTGTGTGTGTATAAGTATGATTTGAGTGTATGAGCAGACACAAGTAATTGACAATGCAAAAAGCAAAAATTTTCCGTCATCTTTTTAATGAGTGGAGGGTACTGACTTTATCCCAAAATGGAAAGACGTGAAAAAAAGTTTTGTTTTTGACTTTCCCTCGATGAAAAAATTTTGAAAAAGTTTTTGAAATTCCTCAAAAGAAAAGACATGAAAAAGGGAAGAAGTTTTAAACTTCCTCGTTGAGCAAGACGAAATGAATCACATGGATTAAATTGTTTGTCTTGAAAATAATGTATGCATGATGCATGTCCTTAGGCCAGGAGACTAAGGACAGTTACATCATGTGACAGGATAGATGAATGAACTTAGGTCATGGAGCTAAGCATCATATATGGTGTAAAGAAACGATCTTGAACGTCACTTAGGTGTGGAAGCTAAGCACGTATATAGATGAAGTGATTATTGCATAATTAACGTTGCTTAGGTCAAGGAGCTAAGCACGATATGCTTTGTATGATTATAAATCATTGATATATAAATAGTACTAATCACATTATGCGATGCGTGAAAGAATGAACATTGCTCAGGTCAGGAAGCTAAGCAAGTATACACCGTTTATTCTAATGAATGTTGTCTTAAAAGATGATGAAGCATGCGCGGTAGGGAAACAAGATTTCATGATAAAGGGTTCCTAAGGGAAAGATGATATAGCTATGTATGTGTGAAAAAAGTGTGTGAAAGTGAACTAAGGTGAGGCAGCAAAGGCTATGGTGAGGGAGATGTGAGAAGAGTCAAAATGGTGACCCTTTAGGCTAGGTAGGCTAAATGATGTGGGTTCAAGCCCCCAAGTCTAGATCTAGATGGGTAGGGTCATAGGGATAAGCATTGGATATTCTTTGACTCGATCATGCATATGAATGTGGCCGCACCTCAATGTGAGGTTGCCTACGTATCCGTTATGAATCAAGCCGAACGTAGCTCTAACCGAACTTTGCACAAGTGTATGTACACCTCAAAGAGGTCTTTCAAGGGTTGTAATGTGGTTAAGCTGAAGGTTTAAGGAAGAAAGGGGTAAAAGGCTCAAGACCCGAGCGAAGCCCCCAAGATATGCAATTGCATGTGTATTTGAAAATTTGGACTTTGCAAGTTTTATTTTTCATATATTTTTCTTATTTGGATTCCTTTTCTCTTTTTTTTTCCATTCTTTTGAATCAATGTAGACAATCTCGGATCATGCGGTCCATCACTCACATAGCATTCATGTTTCTCAAGCACGGTACCAAGCACTCGATGAGAAACGCAATTTGAGACGTGTTCATATCGAAGACATTAGAACACTTGCCTTTAGACATTGTTTTTTTTTTTATTTATTTACTTATTCTTTTCTTTTTTTTTTTAATTTTTTTTTATTTGAATGTGCTTTCTGACTGTTACATAAATTGCAGACCTTCCTATCCCAAGGTTAAGTGAATGTGGGTTGAATAAATAAGGTTAATCGTTAGACGAGGCTCAAAGTGGAGGATGAAGAAATGGATAAGTGATTGAATGGTTAATAGGGAATGACAGGGTTGCAAAGGTGCCTCAAGTCATTGGTGTACCTTTTGTTTAGTTCGGTAATTGATTTTTTATTTTTTATTTTTTATTTTTTTTGTGAAAATGATCGAGATGTAAAGAATACTGAATTTTTTGATGAAAAAGGTGAATAAGCTAACAAAATTATCAAATTATAGGAAGAGAAATCTATGCTAGACTTGAATTGGGGAAAGGGAAACTAATAAAAAGAAGAAATCATGAAATCTCGCACGAAGGGCTCGCCGTGCGCTTTGTCTTCATTACTGCTTGTCACTTCTTACCATCTGGAGGGACGGGAAGTTTGTTGGCATCTACTAAGTCTTGAATGGCGTCCTTTAAATTCCAGCATTGTTCGGTAGAGTGACCCCTTCCTTGATGGTACTTGCAATGGGCATTAGGATTCCATTTGGCGCTCCTTTCTTCAGGTTTTGGCTCTGGAAATGGCCCAATAGGTGCGATTAAGCCTTGACCGTAGAGGCGATCAAAGGCCGTATCATAAGTTATTCCTAAAGGAGTGTATGTTCTCCTTTTCTTAGGCAATGGAGCATCAAGAGCTAACACTTCATTGAGATCAACTTGGCTTATATTGTTGGTAGTATTTTTGTGCTTAGAAGACGAAGAAGAAGGAAGGTTGTTCTTCTTGTTTTTCCAAGTGTTATTATTGTTACTACCAGTAGTCTTCATTAGCTCATCCTCGATATTGATGCCAATGTCGTATACAGCTTTGAAAGTGTTCAGTGGAAGAAATTTGAGATGTTCCCTGTACTTGTGAGTCATATTTTAGATGAAGAGGCGAACCATATCTCTTTCTTTGGAGGATCTACCAAGAGTGAAGCCGTTTCCCTCCACCTGTTCAGATAAGCGATGAAGCCTTCATTCTCTTTCTGTTTGAGAATGGAGAGTTAACGTTCAGAAGTTTTGGTTTGAATGTTACACATGTAACGATTCATGAAACTGTCGGTGACATCTTGCCAAGTCGCAGTATGCTTGGCATCTAGGGAATAAAACCATTGTTGGCAAGCATGCTCTAAGGAGAGAGGGAACACCGTAGGGAAGAGTGTTACGTCCAATCCCTTAAGAGCCATGGTTGCAGAGAACGCCTTCAAATGGAATATTGGATTGTCAGTAGGCTTGAACTTTGGAATATCAGTAGTGGAGAACTTTTTAGGGTGCCTGTCTTTCACATCCAAAGGAGTGGGAGGCTGTTCCACAAAAGTGAAATCCTCAGAAATCTTACTCATTTGTTCCTTCAATTTGTCAAGGGTAGAAATAGTGACCTTGTTTTGTTCCATGGTAGTGACCCTAGTGGTAAGGGTTTTCATCATGGCAGACAGTGCTTCGATGGATTTGTTGATGTTCTTAATATCTTCCTTAGTGGCCATTGGAACAAACTGAAAGTAGTTTGAAGGTGAACGCCTCTTAGATCTAAGAGATTGTTGCGGTAATGACTCGAATCGTATTAATCTACCCCTGCTCCTTGACCAAGTACTGAAATAAAACAATTCACTTAATTGTTTGACTGATTGCTCAAGCTAGGAAAAGAAGGGGAAAAAATGGACATTTGAAAACATGTGAGGAAAAAAAAAACTCCACTCATTTTTTTTTATTATGACGAAAAAAAGGGTGCATGAACCTAGTATACGAACATAAACGACATGGTGCACGACTCGAGTCGGAAAATAAAGAAAGTGTGTGGACTATACTAGAATCGTGAGCGATTAAGTGATGTTATAAGACTCGTGGTATGATTGTATGGCTAGACATGTGAATAGTAACAAAAATGACAAACGCGAGAACCAAATTAGCACGAAAGACTAAAAAAAAGCTGATTGGACTTATTCCCTAGGCACCGTGACACGGAAAACGATATCGTGTCGCGGTATAAGCTGCCGTGACACGACACTAATTGCCGTGATGCGGTGATCAGTTCTAGGTGTTTTTGTGTTTTTTTCAGTTTTTTTAGTGTTTCCGCTAATTACTAAGTGAGTATGGTCCATTGGCATTAGTTAGTCATAAAATAAACCACCATAGGCAAAGAAAACTCGTTAAGGTTAACATCAAAACGATCACATATATGGCACGTAGGCACAATGATGCAAAGAAGAGTTCACAACCTAAGGTCAAGTTCTATGTTCCACTATGGTCAAGTTTATTTGGTGTTGTAGGGAATATTTCAAGCATTATGATAACCCCAAACTTGAACCCCACTGTGATCATACACTAAAGTACGGTGGCGTTCGAAAGGGAAAGACAAAGAGCAAAAAGAGTCGCCAACAAGTTTTAGGAACTTGTAAACCCAAAAGACAATCCAAAAGACCGTCAACTACTCCATAAGGTCTTGAACCAAACAGGGTCCGGGGATGAAGGTACGAATCCAATCTACAAAAGAAAGGACCCGCCCTATAAAATAGGCCTCTACTTTGTTCTGCTCGTATTCATGCGCGCTTTTCGAATAACATACAAACATTATATTGAACCTACCCTGTTTATCTATGTTGGTTGAATATTAATGCACAAACAAACTATTATTGGCGATCACTTGACTTAAAATCACATTAGCCTAAACCAAATTAATAATAATCTTATTAAGCATGATTTCAAGTACAAATTCCCTTTAACAATCATAAAAGGTGTGATCAAGCAATAACAATAAATATATCAAGCAACATAATAATAAATCATAAACAATAATGATAATAGCATGATAAGGCATAATAAAGCTCAATAATAATAGCAAGATCCTAGGCATGATACTAACAAGGTTAATAACAAACCCTAGCATGTCACTAAACGATAAAGATCAAAGCTTTAAACATAACATGGTACTAACATGACATTAGAAAGAGTAAAGACATCCTAAACATGATACTAGAAAGCATAAAATAACATCCTAACATGATACTAGGAATATTAAACAATAATAAGCATGCTTTCTACATTGAAAGAGAGTAATAAGATTACATACTTTGAAGCCTCGTACCTCTTTCTAATAACAAAATACACAAGTTAGTAAACTTCAATGAAAATAATAAAGAATAATTAAAGAACTAAATTAAAATCAAATTAAATAAAGTTTTGACTAGTTTTGGACCAAACCCTCAGAAATTATCAACCTTGCACGTCTAGGGCGAAGGCAACTTCGAACTTGGCTAAGAGACTCTAATTCTTGTGAATGCGGAATATTGTATTTGAAAAGGCTAGTTTAGAAATAGGGAGAAAGAAAGAAAAGAATTAAGTAATTCTTGAGAGGGAATAGAGAGAATTGATGATGAGAGTTGATAGAGAGAATTGAAAGTTGATGAATGAAAACAGAAGTTCGGACCCTATTTATAGGAAAATAGTCCGGAAAATCATAGAATTTGATAAGGAATAAAACTCCACTCTGTCGTTAACAAACCGACCTTGTCGCCAAAGATTTATCTTGTCGCCAGGCGACAGAGGTCTGTCGCGCGGCGACAACCTGTATTAGCGCGTTTTCTTCACGCGGAATCCGATCTTTAATCAACTTGATCTACGGAATCCGTACAGAAGATAAAATACATATTTTAAGATAACAAAACGATATTTTATTCCAAATAAAAGTCTATTAAAAGATAATTAATTATTAAATCTAATAATATTAGAATTAAAAGGAACCTTCTAGAAACTTCTAGAAAACTATAATTAATCCTAATAGTTTTAGGAATAATAATTAACATTGGGCCCTCCTCTAGATCATTGGGCCGTATTTAAATAATTAACCGGGCCCAGTTTAGTATATTGGCCATAACATCCTCAATATTAATCGGAATTGGGCTTATAATATATCGTTGGAAAGGTATTTTCGAGCCCCATCCAACTACACTATTATTGGACCTTAATTATGGACCAAACTAAAATGGTTTGGCTACTTTCAAATAAATACAGTTATTTTCAAAACAGAGAGAAGAGAATTTTAATCAAAACTAAACCGCAACACTTGACTTTCAACCACTTTCACCTAATTCGATAATGGTTCGACGTGACAGGTATTCATCACTGGGTTTGGTTTTGGGGAGACACAAATGGGTGTCTACAAAAGCCCCCACTTTGACTGAGTTTGAAGAAACTTAGGTTTCGAAAACAAAAGTCAAAGTATCGATAGGGACGGAGAATGATTCAAAACATTCTGCGATTCCAAATCATTCTTATAACGCCGATACCTGCAAACTAATCATTAGTTAAAACAGATAAAAGAGTTAAGAAACGTGTACCTTGCACCGTGGAGCACACGTCTCTGAACGTGATCATTTGTTGTTGCTTCATCTGTTGTTTGTGACAACCTCCACAGTATTTCGTGAACGGCATCATTGAAAATAACCGTATGTCGTCATCTTCAATATTCTTGGTGACAATCCTCCACAGTATTTCGGGAACAACGTCGAAAATAACTGTATGTCGTCATCTTCCAGGTTGTGGCCGTATGTCGCCACGGCAGTGCATCGCCGCTATAGACAATCTCTTCTTTACCTTGAGGGACCGTCGAAGGTGACCTTGCTTCGCCATCTCCAAATTTTGTGACAACTCTCCACATCCTAGGGAACACTGTCTATCATTGCTGCTACATCTTGAGCTTTTCCTTAAATCATGGTGACAACCTTCCCAATATTAGCGAATGTCGTCGAAGACCGCCTCATCACGAACCGCTCTTCTCAAATATAGGTGACAACTTCCACAATCTTAGCGGGCATTGTCGAAGACCGCCTCATCACGAACCGCTCTTCTCAAATCTAGGTGACAACCTCCACAATCTTAGCGAATGTTGTCGAAGATCGCCCATCTTGTGCTATCTTCTCAAATCTTGGTGACAACTTCCACAATCTTAGCGGGCGTTGTCGAAGATTGCTCATCTCGTGCTATCTTCTCAAATCAAGTGATAACCTTCATAATCTTAGCGAAAGCTATCAAAGACCGCTTCATCTTGAATCATTCTTCTCAAATCTAATAATAACCTCCCCAATCATAGTGAAAGTTATTGAAGGTCGCTTCATCTTGAATCGTTCTTCTCAAATAATAACCTCCCCAATCATAGTGAAAGCTATTGAAGGTCGCTTCATCTCAAACCGTCCTTCTTAAATCCAAGTAATAGACTCTTTTTAATCTTAAAGCCCCCTGTTTAAGGCTTCGTCATCTCGAATCTTCAAATCTTCTTCTATCATAGGAAATCTTTGTGAACCGTTACTTTGGTGCTTGCGATGAGCCAATACTTAGGCGCTTTAAGCTAAGTGAGACGATCTTTTGTGAGGTCGATCACTTATTGTTGATTGTAATCGAGCCGATTACTAAATCATGTCAAATTGCTTATAGGGGCTAACTGGCGTACCAAGGAACCCAAACTTGTTGTATAAGATCCATATGACCACATCATGAAGCCACGTGACCTGTCGCCGCACCAGCGCAAGCCAAAACCTTCTATCGCCGCGATATCGTTCTGAACTTTCAATTTGGTCGTTTCCTTACAACCAAATATGCTCAAATCTTTTGCAAATTAAGGCTCTTCATCTCCATATAATTTTGCTCAAACTTCTCTCATCTTGAAAGAATCTCATATATCTATACTCGCGATTTTTCGAAAAAATCCGGAAACATTCTTGCTCGCTGGAATGTACCTGCATCTATATTTATGACTATAGGACTTTGCTCATCTTTTATTTTATTATCTTAGGGTTGACCTAAGGCTTAGTGTTGCTTGACTCATTGACTTGTCATGACTCGACTCAAAGCGTTTGACACATGTGCTAGACTCTACTCGATGTGATATGACACGACATGACTCAATGTACATGACTCGTGTATATGACTCACATGACTCAAAAAACAAAAAATTTCTGTCATCTTTGTGGAGGGTACCGACTTTTCCCGAAAAAGAAAGAAGTGAAAAAGAATCGAAGTGTTTGATGGTGCATGTTGAATGAGCTTAATCTAGTATATGCGTTCAATGTTGTCTCTCAAGGTGCAAGGAGTAATTCCTCCTAAACTATCTTAGTTGACTCGATTATGAAAGTATTTAGGTAACTTAGGCACGGAGGCTAAGCACCTCATACTTTGATACAATGATGGTTATAAGTGATGAGTGATGTTGATAGGACAAAGCATGCTTCAACATTATGTTAAGACTTCATGACAAAGGGTTCCTAATTGGAAGTCTATTTAGTCATGTATGTGTGCAGTGTGTGAAAGTGACGCTAAAGTTAGGCTACAAAGGCTAAGTGTATGGAAAAGTATTATTTGATAAGAGTCAAATAATGATGACTCTTAGGCTAGGTAGGCTAATGATGTAAGGATCAAGCCCCCAAGTCTAGCTCTAAGTAAATAGGGATGAGCATTGGAAATCCCTTGATATGATCATGGTGTAAGTGTGTGAATGTGAAAATGAATGCATTTTTATTATGGCCGCACCTCAATGTGAGGTTGCCTACGTATCCGTTAGGAATCAGGCCAAACGTAGCTCTAGCCGAACCTCGCACAAGTGTATGTATACCTCAAAAAGGTCTTTTTAAGGGTTGTAACGTGGTTAGGCTAAAGGTTAGAGAAGAAGGGGATAAAGGCTCAAGACCCTAGATAAGCCCCCAAGGTGTGCAACCTTGCTTTTGAATCTTTGTATTTTTTATGCTTGAGTTTTCTCATTTTTGAGCTTTTTTTCTTTTTTTTTTATTTTCTCTTCTATTTTGCTTTTGCATTTTTCATATTCGCATTTTTTTATAAGTGTGGGCAATCTCGATCATGCGGTCTATCACTCACTTGGCATTCATGTTTCTCAGGCACGGTACCGAGCACTCGATAAGAAACGCAATTTGAGATATGTTCTTATCAAAGATATTTTTATATCCAAGACATTGGAACACTTGCCCTTTTGTACACTTTTATTCATTTTTGCTTATTTTTATTTTATTTTTTTGAGATCACTCAAGCTTTCATATTTAGAACATGCATAAGTTGCACACCATCCCATCCCAAGGTTAGTAGATGTGGGTCGAAAAAATGAAAGGTCTATCGTTAGACGAGGCTCAAAGTGTTTTATCAAGAAAAGGATTATATATTTAAAGGGTGAGAGATAATATGATATGGTTACAAGGGGTGCCTCTAATCATGGGTATACCTTGTGCTTAATTCGTCTTTTTTTTTTTTTTTTTTTTTTTTTTTTTGACGATGTAATGATCATATGCAAGAAATTAAAATGCTCATTTTATTAAAGGGGAAAAAAAAGTAAATAAAAAAAACTATGTAATAAATCTAAGGTAGACAAAGGGTGCCTATGCTAGACTTATTGGGGAAAAGAATAAAAAAAGAAATAGAAAAAAGATGTCACGAAATCTTGTCGTTGAAGCTCGCCTCTTGTCTTGTGCTTTATCATCACTCGGTCTTCTTGCCGACTGGAGGTATAGGAAGCTTGTTATTGTCGATCAAATATTGGATGGCCTCCTTTAGCTTCCAACAGCTCTCAGTAGTATGACCCCTACCTTGATGGTATTTACAATGTGCATCCCGATTCCAACTAGGCAATCTCTTTTCAGGTGCGGGATCTTGAATAGGTCCAATGGGAGTAATGAGCCCCTTAGTATGGAGTCGATCGAAGGCAACATCATAGCTCCTCCCAATAGGAGTGAATTCTTTCCTTAATTCTTTCTTAGATTCTTGGTTATTCATGGCTAAGACTTCATTGAGGTCAAAGGTACTAACATTGTTACTAGAGTGGGTGTTTTCAGAAGAAGAAGGATTGCCGTTCTTCTTTCCTTTCCAGCCACTTTGGTTACTATTGTTAGTAGCTTTTTGTTTTGCAAGGTCATCTTCAATCTCAATGCCTACGTCATAGACTGCCTTGAAAGTGTTCAAGTTGTGTTGATATCTCAAATGCTTCGAATACTTCTCTTGTAAATTCTTGATAAATAACCTCACAGCCTCTTTCTCAGTAGGGACTTCAATCATTTTTGCAGTAGTTTCCCTCCATTTATTAAAGAAGGAGGTGAAACTTTCATTTTCTTTTTGTCTTAGCATCTCAAGCTGTCTATGGTCGGTTTCAATTTGTATATTGCATTTATACCTTTCAATGAAGGCACTTACAATAGATTCCCAACTAGAGGTCTTTTCTTTATCAAGTGAAAAGTACCACTGTTGACATACAACTTCTAAGGATAATGAAAATACAGAATGAAATGCTTTTCTATCTATCCCCTTAATACTCATTACAGTTTCAAAAGCTCTTAAATGAAAATAAGGATTGTCCATAGCCTTGAACTTAGGGACGTCATTGGGATTGAACTTTTGTGGGAGAAGGTCCTTATCCACCGAGACCCCTTGGGAGCTAATCTCTTGAAATCTAAAGTCGTTGGACAGTTTTCCCAAGCTTTCCTGGATTAGGTCCATTTGTTTTTGTTTTTCAGGATTACTTATTTGAAGTGATAAGTTTTGTAACATCTCAGCCAAGTTGGCTACCTGTCCCTTGACCTCATTAAGTTCTTCTTAACTAGCCATTGCCTTCTTAGCTTTCCTTTTCTTACCGATTGGTTTGTCAAAAAGTAAAACTTGAACAAAGGTGTTGTCCTTGATTAAACGCCCTTCTTTCCTTGACCAAGTACTGTAGAAAGGGAAATTAAGGATAAGTTTTATACCAATTATTTTGACTCAAGCTTTATTCAACATGCAATAGATGGGAAAAGATTATGGAAGAGTGAGAGGTATGATATGCATGGGGAAAGAATAATGGAGATGGAGAAATATGGAAGAATTAATAATAGAATGGACCCCCAACTCAAATGACGGAAGAACGACTCATGCATGGACCTAAGACATGGTCACGGTGACATATACAAAGTGTGTGCTAAGACTAGTGAGTTTAGGTGACATGTTAAGACTTGTGTCATGACCATGTGGCTAGACTATGTGACTAGACTCAAGCAAGGACTAAATTAAGACTTCGCGTACGTGCATTAAACTGGACAGGCTGTGGTATTTTAGTCATAGCTTTTAATCTGTGACTCTGATTGGGACGAAACCAACGCCAAATTAAAGATAAAACTCGGGGCTACAGATCCATAGGTTATAAGACTCGTGGTTCTTCCTAGAACTTCGGATATGACCAAAACAAGTTGACGCATGTGCAGTATACGGGAATAAAAATCCGGGTTGACTTAAAGGAACTATGACTCGACTTTAGGCTTTTTTTTAGTTCAAATTAATTAATTAATTAATTAAACAAAGCCTTTGACTCTTAGTGTATGACCATTGGACTTTAAGTGCCTAAACTCAATTAAAGACTTAAACGTGGTTTGAACCATTAATAAATTGACAAACTGATTAGCAGACCGTGAGTTAGACTCGTCGTGATGACTCGAGCAAGAAAACTGGACTGTCGCTAAAACAACAGGACTGTCGCCACTGTTTAGAGCCTGTCGCCAGACGACAAAATTGTCGCCAGGCGACAGACACTAAACTGCAGCGCCACAGTCCAAATTTCTGTGCCATTGCTGGAACATTAATCTGGACTGTTTCCAGTAATTTTACTCTAAATGGACATGCCTAAAGTCGTACTAAGTCGAATTGATTAATTTATTAGCCTTTAATTAATTCAAAATTAATTAATTAATTAGACAAAGTCCTTTTAGTCATTAGTCAATTTATTTAGTCTTTAACACAAGTCAAACAAACGGTTAACACATATATAATATATACGAACAAAGGCACAAGTAGTTCACATAGTCACAATATGATGAGTTTGCAACCTAACCATGGCTCTAGTTCTCTAAAGTTCGAGGATATGGGTTAAGTAAAAAAGGTCCATGGTTAAGAATCCATATGCATTGCACACAAGCCTACCAGGAGGGTTGGAGCAAATGGACAGGATTCCGCGAGTTCGTGATGAAATCGAACTCGACGCCATGGTTTGGTGGATTCACAAACATTACACGTACCCAAATCGGAACTTTGCACGTGATAGTGGAATATTCCATTGGGCAGGTGAAGCAGGAACCCCCAGAGGGTTATATCCATATGTAGAACACATATGGGTTCAGAAAAGTGAGAAAATGACTCAATCAATAAGCAAAATCGAGCCAACAACACTAGAAATGGTCAAAGCAAGAAGACAGACCCCTGGCTCGGTATTGGAAGAACTTGGCGCCAGACTACAGGGACTGTCGCCGCAAAAAAGCTCCTGTCGCCAAGCGACAGAATTGTCGCCAGGCGACAGAAACTTTTTACGGGCGACAAGCCCTGTTTTCTAAACGCTACTTCCTACATGCCTTGGCAAGTTTCTGTGTTCTTCGAATTTTCCAGATTTCGCATCATCTTTTCGATTCTAGTCATGAAAGATATTTCTCAAATTTCCTACGTGTAAAATTCCTATGGATTGACTCATGGGGTGCTCCCATGAGGACCTTTTAATGCATATGACAATAATAATAATCAAATCACGCACATGAAATACTTAGAATTTTTCGAGTCTCATCCGCTCATTCTAAATAATTGCCAAAATTAAATAAATTTCAGGAATATAAATAGAAATCCTCCCCAGTGGAGTCGCCAAAAACTGTAGGGAATATTTCAAGCATTATGATAACCCCAAACTTGAACCCCACTGTGATCATACACTAAAGTACGGTGGCGTTCCAAAGGGAAAGACAAAGAGCAAAAAGAGTCGCCAACAAGTTTTAGGAACTTGTAATCCCAAACGACAATCCAAAAGACCGTCAACTACTCCATAAGGTCTTGAACCAAACAGGGTCCGGGGATGAAGGTACGAATCCAATCTACAAAAGAAAGGACCCGCCCTATAAAATAGGCCTCTACTTTGTTCTGCTCGAATTCATGCGCGCTTTTCGAATAACATACAAACATTATACTGAACCTACCCTGTTTATCTATGTTGGTTGAATATTAATGCAAAAACAAACTATTATTGGCGATCACTTGACTTAAAATCACATTAGCCTAAACCAAATTAATAATAATCTTAAGCATGATTTCAAGTACAAATTCCCTTTAACAATCATAAAAGGTGTGATCAAGCAATAACAATAAATATATCAAGCAACATAATAATAAATCATAAACAATAATGATAATAGCATGATAAGGCATAATAAAGCTCAATAATAATAGCAAGATCCTAGGCATGATACTAACAAGGTTAATAACAAACCCTAGCATGTCACTAAACAATAAAGATCAAAGCTTTAAACCTAACATGGTACTAACATGACATTAGAAAGAGTAAAGGCATCCTAAACATGATACTAGAAAGCATAAAATAACATCCTAACATGATACTAGGAATATTAAACAATAATAAGCATGCTTTCTACATTGAAAGAGAGTAATAAGATTACATACTTTGAAGCCTCGTACCTCTTTCTAATAACAAAATACACAAGTTAGTAAACTTCAATGAAAATAATAAAGAATAATTAAAGAACTAAATTAAAATCAAATTAAATAAAGTTTTGACTAGTTTTGGACCAAACCCTCAGAAATTATCAACCTTGCACGTCTAGGGCGAAGGCAACTTCGAACTTGGCTAAGAGACTCTAAGTCTTGTGAATGCGGAATATTGTATTTGAAAAGGCTAGTTTAGAAATAGGGAGAAAGAAAGAAAAGAATTAAGTAATTCTTGAGAGGGAATAGAGAGAATTGATGATGAGAGTTGATAGAGAGAATTGAAAGTTGATGAATGAAAACAGAAGTTCGGACCCTATTTATAGGAAAATAGTCCGGAAAATCATAGAATTTGATAAGGAATAAAACTCCACTCTGTCGCTAACAAACCGATCTTGTCGCCAAAGATTTATCTTGTCGCCAGGCGATAGAGGTCTGTCGCGCGGCGACAGGGTCTGTCGCGCGGCGACAGACTTGTCGCGCGACGACAACCTGTATTAGCGCGTTTTCTTCACGCGGAATCCGATTTTTAATCAACTTGATCTACGGAATCCGTACAGAAGATAAAATACATATTTTAAGATAACAAAACGATATTTTATTCCAAATAAAAGTCTATTAAAAGATAATTAATTATTAAATCTAATAATATTAGAATTAAAAGGAACCTTCTAGAAACTTCTAGAAAACTATAATTAATCCTAATAGTTTTAGGAATAATAATTAACATTGGGCCCTCCTCTAGATCATTGGGCCGTATTTGAATAATTAACCGGGCCCAGTTTAGTATATTGGCCATAACTTCCTCAATATTAATCGGAATTGGGCTTATAATATATCGTTGGAAAGGTATTTTCGAGCCCCATCCAACTACACTATTATTGGACCTTAATTATGGACCAAACTAAAATGGTTTGGCTACTTTCAAATAAATAGAGTTATTTTCAAAACAGAGAGAAGAGAATTTTAATCAAAACTAAACCGCAACACTTGACTTTCAACCACTTTCACCTAATTCGATAATGGTTCAACGTGACAGGTATTCATCACTGGGTTTGGTTTTGGGGAGACCCAAATGGGTGTCTACAGGTGTCAAAAGAGTACCATGGTTAAGAGTTTGGACGCGTTAGCAAGGTAGCCTCCCTTGAGGGTGTATGCCAACGGGCGGCTCCGCGAGTTCGTGATGAAATCGAACTCGACTCCATGGTTTGGGTGGATTTACTAACTCGGATGAACCCTTATTGGCATGAGTGTTGTTGGGTTGATAGAGCTTAAATCCCCAGGGCTAAGACGTATGTAGGACACACACATTTTTTCAGAAAAATAGAAGGAAGCTGATTGTGATAAGAGAAATAAGGCCACTGGAAAAATTTAAGGACTGACGCGACACGGCAGAATCTACCGTGTCACGGTGCTAGACACTACGTCACGGTGCCCTGTGCCATGACACGGCAAACTCTGTCGTGGCGCGACAGTTAGAAAATCTGACTAGTGCCCATATTTTTTTCATTCATGACCACGTTATCCAATTTTTCCTACGGGACAGACCTGAAATACGATGTTAAAACGTCTATGCATATGTTCAAATGCCAATTTAATCACAGGAATATTTTCAAGAATCTTTCAAGTCTCATCCACTCATCTTAATTAAATACCGATCACTCAAATCGATAAATAACCAAGAATCCTCCCAAGTGGAGTCGCCAAATTATAGGCGCACTTCGAACGACGCCTCACGGCACATACGCCGTGTCACGGGATTTTCCCGTGTTTTCTCCGCGTAAACCTGAACGCGTTTTATCCTTTTTAGGGCTGCAACTTTCCCACATCACGCTAAATTATACCGTGTCACGGCATATTTTGCCGTGCCGCGGTAATATGCTGACGTGTCACGACATTTTTTTTAGGGTTTTATCTTTTTAGGGTTCCGTGTGTTCCCTCTACTCATTTTCCCTATAAATACCCCCCTCATTTTTGCAGTTGGGGGAACCAAAAATCATTCTCTCTTTCTCTACACCAAAAATCATTCTCTCTCTCTCTCTACACCAAAATCATTTTCTCCTCCTCTCTTCTACACCAGAAATTTTTCTTTTCTCTCTCTCTCATATTCTAAGCCTTAAACCTATATTTCTAATTACATCATTCTTCCCTTAAGCACTCCAAGGAGTCCATACTTGACCCGAGGTTCTGTCCTTAAACCAAGGCGTGAAAAGGTAGAATTAACTGAGGGTTTGGACCAAATAAACTCTAAATTTATTTAATTTAATTTCCATTTGATTAATATTTTTATTGAAGTTACTAACAATTTATTCATGATGTAGCAATTTTAAGAAATGCGCATAATGTGAGTAATTAATTAATTTAATTACTTATTTTTATATTGCTAGTATCATGATTAGGGTTTGTTATTATTTGATTTGACTAACGTTATTGTTGTTAAATTGCTTCCAATATTAATGTTGATTCTATTATTATTGATCACCATATTGCATGTTTAAAGGGAATATGTAATTGAAAATTACGACTAATAAGATAATTTGGACAACCGGTTTAGGTTCCTTTTTAATCTTGTTATTAATCAAGTGATCACTAATATTTTAGAATTATGTGTTGCATTAATATTCAACCAATTTAGCATAATAATAGTTTAGAGTGAATTGAATATTTGTTTGCATGCCTTTGAGATCGTAGGAATCACTTTTCACAATAAGAATCGAGTAGAGGCCAATACGGGCGAATGTGACTCCATGACTCACTTCGTACCATCATCCCCGATCCTCCTTTCGTGGTTTCGAACCATATGGAGTTAGTAATCTCATGGATTATGAATGAGGTGTAACCTTCACGGGTCAATCGTTGTTGCCTTTTATGGTCCGTGAACGGTTTACAAGTTCCTTAAAAACTTGTTGGCGGCTCCTTACTTTCCTTGTCCCTAATCATATATGTCAATTCCCACTTCCTATGAGTGCCAAGCATATTCACCCATGCTTTAACGTAGGCGCACTTCGAACGACGCCTATAGTGGTGCCTTGGTGGAAGTTTACTAGGATAGTTGGGACGAATGATACTCCATATTGTCGTGTTCCTAGTCTCTCAAAATTGACTTTTTAGTGCCCTTCCCGATTGATGCGACAATATGAACTTGAACAAGTAGTTCCACGCTATAATGATAGTCCTCGTGAAGTATCATTGTATGAAAGTAATGTTAACAAGTATGAGACATATTGGATTGGAAGGCCGATGTGGACCGTTTCTACGAGTAACCAACCTCCTCTACCATTATCTAGTGCATACAAGGCATGGTTGAATCCTCGAAGTAGGAGGGAACGAGTTAGATCATGTAAGTTTGATGGTGATGTGAAGGGACGACTTGGAAGTAAGAAGGCGCCTCCTAAAAATCGTCTTGCATTGGTCCGAGAACATAAGGAATTGAATTTAAGACTCCTATCATGCCTAGGAAGAAGAGTTGGGTAAAAGGAAAGGGTAAAGACAAGACGGTGTATAGGGAGAAGCAACCTAAGAAACATGAAAGAGGTGATAGGGGTGAAAGCTCTACTACAGGTGTGACGGTTCGAGCTACAAAGGATACACTAATGGTGAAGGCCGACCTAGTTGAAAAGAAGAAAGATCCTAAGGTGAAGAAGGATTAGACCAATATTGCTTTGCTTTTATGATTTAAATTTTAATTTTAAATAAGGCGTATGATGTCAATAGTTTTAGTGACATTTATTTTTAATAGCATATTTATTTTTTCCTTAAATATAACTTGCAACGACTATATATGCACATTTGTTCCTTCTCATCCTTCTCATTTTAAGGTCCTTCTCATTTTAATGACTATATACGCGTTGTTGGTGACATCAAAATCGAGTTTCATGTAAATTGGAATGTGTTCTTCGTTGGGTGATACGAGAAAGACTCCTTCACCACAACCCTTTTAGTTTGAAGCTCCATCGAAATAGAGCTTCCAACTATCATCCTCAGTCATGAGTAGATTTTCATCAGGGAAATCATACTCTTCTTCTGTCTTCTCAACTTCTTCTAATGGGAAGTCTGCTAGGAAGTTAAAAACTACAGAACCTTTAATGGCCTTTTTTGGTACGAATTTCAAGTCAAACTGAGCAAGTTGACTATCCACCTTGATAATCCGGCTGGGAGAGAAGGAAAAAGGGCAATATATGATCGTCTAGTTTTTGGTGGTTGAGGATCTGACCGCCTATAACATTATTTCGGGACGTCCCACTCTAAATGAGTGTAAGGCCGTCATCATCCCAGCTCTCATGTTGCTAAAATATGAAAAGGATGATGGCTTTGTTGGCTCCCTAAACGGGGATCAAAAGACGACAAGGGAGTATTACCTCTCAGACGTCAAACCAACGGCTGCCGCAGTCGGTCATGTAAAGGAGCAAATAGACCTTGATGATGTCAAGGACTCTGACCCAGCCCTACCAGCAGCCGGAAAGAAAAGAAATGCTGATTAGCTGGTGGAGGTTAAGAAAGAGAAGAAATAGCAATCACTGACTGGGGAACGGTCAGATGAACTCCGTCCCCAGCCGGTTGGCGATCATATTGATATCCTTTTAGACGACAGCCGTTCAGAGCGAACTGTGAAGGTGGGGACGACTGCTTTTGAAAGGCTGGGTGTAGACTTACACCTCCTATTCAAGGAATTCAAAGACAGTTTTGCCTTTGAAGTGGAAGAGATGTCAGGCATCAGCCTGGATCTCGCTTTCCACAAACTCGCCCTGGATCCTAAAAAGAAGCCCATCCGGCAAAAGAAATGAAATCACGGCAAGGAGAGAAGTCAAGCGGCAGCTGCTGAGGTCAAAAAGCTGTTAGACGCTGGGTTCATTTGGCCACTTAACTTCCCTAATTGGGTTACGAACGTTGTGCTTGTAAAGAAGCTGAATGGTACCTGGCGCATGTGTGTAGATTACACTAACTTGAACAAGGCATGTCCGAAGGACAGTTACCCGCTTCTAAAGATCGACAGCGTGGTCGACTCTTCAGCCGAGCATGCCTTAATGATTTTTATGGATGCCTATTCAGGCTTCCACCAGATACCCCTATGGAAAAAAGATCAAGAAAAGACAACTTTCGTCACTGATTAAGGGTTATTCTGTTATACTGTGATGTCGTTTGGCTTGAAGAATGCGCCTGCTAATTTTCAATGGATGATTAATGTTGTCTTCATTAATTATATTGGGAGGAATGTAGAGGCGTATATTGATGACAAGATAGTCAAATCCAAGCAACAAACGGATCATCTTGCTGACCTCCGATAAACCTTCACCACACTCAAGCGGCACAAGGTCATGCTCAATCCCAAGAAGTGTGTCTTTGGTGTTGAGTCTGGGAAGTTTCTCAGATTCTTAATTGACCAGAGGGGGATAGAGGCTAACCCCGAAAAGATACAGGCGGTCATTGACATGAAATCACCCCGTACTATCAAGGAAGTTCAGAAGCTCACCGGTTGCCTGGCGGCATTGGGAAGATTTCTCAGCTGGTCAGGTGACAAGTGCCTTTATTTCTTCCAGGCGATCAGGAAGAAGACAAGGTTTGAATGGGGGGATGACTTTGAGGCGGCCTTTCAGAGTCTAAAAGAACATTTACACTCTTTGCCAAGGCTTGTTAGCCCTCTGTCCAAAGAAACGCTTTACATGTAGTTAGCCGTCTCAGATCATGCCCTCATTGTTGTTCTCCTTGCTAAGAGAGACGACACTCAGCTCCCGGTCTATTTCATTAGCCATGTGCTCAGAAATACTGAACTACGGTACCCCATGGTTGAAAATTTTGGCCTCGCTCTTTACATGGTTGTCAAGAAGTTGAAACCTTACTTCTTGGCACATCCGGTTATGGTATATACAGACTAACCTCTCAAGCGGCCAATGACAACCTTGGAGTCATCCGGTAGAATGCTCAAGTGGGCTATTGAAATGCAAAGTCTTGAAATTACGTACGAACCAAGAAAGGCAGTGAAGGGTCAGGCGTTTGCCGACTTCATTGTCGAAATGATAAGGCCAGTTGCTCCGAACAATCCTGGTCAGGTTTGGAAAGTGTATGTAGACGGGAGCTCTACTATGAACGGCTGTGGTGTAGGCATAATCTGTTAGTCTCTTGAGAGGGATAAATATGAGTATTCACTACGGTTTAAGTTTTAGGCCTCAAAATACGAGGCAGAATATGAAGCCCTGCTAGCCGGTATCCGCATGTGTAAGGCGGTAGGGGCAACAAAAATTGACGCCTACTCTGATTCACAGTTGGTTGTAAGCCAATACCATGGTGACTATGAAGCCACCCACCTGGCTATGATCAAGTACCTTTAGGCGGTCAAAGCTGAAGCTGGGACACTTGAAGAATTCCGTCTGAATCAAGTGCCCAGGTCTGAAAAATAAGTAGGCGGATGCACTATCAAAATTGGCATCCTCTACCTCCTGGGATACGCCTTAGTTAGTCTTTTGGGAAGTTATGGAAAAACGAAGTATAACTGAAAAAGAGCCCATTGGAGTGCTTGACCGAAGCTCCACCTGAATGGATGGCATCCGGGCATATCTTCAAGATGGCACGCTGCCTTACTCACCACAGGAAGCGGTTGTCCCGAAGAAGCGAGCAGCAAACTTTGAGATAAGAAACGGAGAACTCTTCAAGGCGGGTTTCTTAAAACCTATGTTGAAGTGTGTTACCCCAGAAAAGGGGCAAGAAGTTCTCAAAGAGCTGCACGAGGGATACTGCGCCTCTCACATAGGCGACAGATCCCTAGCTGTTAGGGCCAAGCGGAAGGGTTACTTCTGGCCCACTCTATAGTCAGACGCCATGGAAATGGTCAAAAAATGTGACAAGTGCCAAAGATTTGGCAAGCTCATCCATTAGCCGGAAACTGACCTAACATCAATTCATAGCCCAGTCCCGTTTGCTAAATGGGGCATGGACATCTTGGGACCTTACATGCCTGTACCAGGTGAAAAACGGTACATTCTAGTGGCTGTGTATTATTTCACCAAGTGGGTTGAGGCAGAGGCGGTCAAGAACATCAAGACTAAGGATGTCATCTCTTTCATTTGGAAGAACATCATCACCCGATTTGGGGTACCCATGTCCATGGTGTTTGATAATGACCCTTAGTTTGAGACGCCTTAGCTCAACACTTGGTTGGGAGATTAAGGAATCTCACATTGCTTTGCATCAGTCGACCGACCCTAAGCAAATGGCCAAGTTGAAGCCTTCAACAAACTTATCTTAGACGGCATCAAAAGAAAGTAGAAAGAGACGGAGGTTTATGGGATGAAGAATTAATTCACGTCCTATAGGCCATCTGAACAACTGAAAAAGGGGCAACTGGTGAAACCCCATTTCTCATGGTATACGGTGCTGAAGCTGTCTTGCCCATCGAACATTATGAGCTGACTCTACGAGTCATGCTATACGATGAAGAGGCAAATTAGGAGGCCATGCGGCTAGCATTGGACTCACTCCCGGAATGCAGGGGCAATGCTGCCTTGCGTCATGAGATCTACCGTCTGAGAATGACCCGTGCCTATAACAAAATAGTACACAAACGACCCTTGAAAGTTGGGGACTTTGTGTTACGGAAAATGGAGGCAACCGTTAGGGCCAATAAGCATGGAAAGCTAACTCCTAATTGGGAAGTCCCCTACAGGATTTATGAAGAAGTCAGAGATGGCACCTACCTCCTGGAAACTCCAAACGGCAGGCGGCTGCTTGGAACTTGGAATGTAGACAACTTAAAAAAGTACTACTTTTGAGACTTGTAGATTTTTGTAAATAAAAAGCCTATCAATGAAAAAGTTGATGTTTGCTCTTAATAATGTTGTTTATCTCTTTATATACATGTGCAATATCTCCAGCACCATCTGTACAATGTACAGACGGTCAACCTTCACATACTAAATTTAAACTAAGTAGTTAAACCAATGTCCAAATGACGTGAGGCCAATGGCCGGATGATAAACCAAGTTAAAAACTTAGTAAGTCGAACAAACGTCTAATAGACGTGAGGCCAATGGCCGGATGATACTTATTTTATAAATTCGCCCATCCGGGTGGAATCGTTGCAGAGAGTATCTCCCATCCGGGAAACAAAGTGCTCTACAAACTTATACAGACGGCATAGATTGAACGACCTAATTGGTCAATTCATAGTCGTCTGGCCAGGATAATCTATAGAACGACTAAGTTTACCAAAACCAGATGTCCAAGGACATCAGCCGGTTATCGGCCGAAGTTCTAACTTAGATTATTTCTTGAAATTATGCAAGTCTTCCCAATGGGGCAAAAGGACATTGAGCGTAATTGGATTGCAGATACCCCAGGCGGAGGAGAAGGAAGTTCGGTATAATTATGTCACCGCCGAGGCTAACGACTGTTTTCTTGTGTGATTGGACGACTATGTACTTGGTTTGGGGAAATCACTACTGTGATTGATTGACTTAGGAACATCTCATACTCCTTAAAGTATCAAAAGCTCCCAAGTCAATCAATCAGCAAGTACTAAAACCAACCACACAGCCGCCTAGAGACAAGTACAACCGGTTTAACATATGTTGTATGCTCTCAAGGAGTTAGGCAAATACTCAAGTTTACATAAAAGTAATGCAAAAATTGGAACAAGTAATAGAACAAAACCGACTTAGTCGGTATACTTCATAAATTTAAATCCGACCAAATGGCCGGATGATAATGTTACCCGGATATGCATCCGGGTCAAATAAAGAATAAAAATTGTTGATTTACCCGACTCCCTAGTCGGTAAAATACAAAGGTATGCGGCGTGCAGGCCGGAGAAAATAAGGATTGGCATACTACTGCAGAAAATCCGAGGCTACTGAGCTAAGGCTGCTGAGTTTGCTCTGGCTGGTCTTGGCCCGGTGGGAGGATTGCTTTGGTTTGCTGAGCTGGGGCTTGATTAGTCTGATCCCCTGCCTTCTCTTATTCTTCGTTAGAAGAAATCTTAATACCCTGTTCTAAGGCCCATTCCTTGAATAGAGGTGGCGCCTGCTCCTTCAAGACCTCAGCATCATACACCTTTGTGGCATACTCATACCTCAGCCGGAGATACTCAAAGTCATACCCTGGGTGAACGAGAATCCAAACCAGCCTCAAGCGGGCCTCAGTGTCTTTCTCATTCTCAGCGACCATCTGTCTTGTTCTTTGGACAGCTCCTCTTGATGATGGTTCCGCATTTCAACCATCTCAACTTTGAGCCGGCTGTTCTCGTCCTTTAGTTGGAGGTTCTCTTTGTCCGCTGCCTCCAAAGCCTTCAGTTTAGACTTAGAATTTTTTAACTCCAACTCTAAGTTGGTGGCTTTAGTGTTGGCTTCCTCAACAGCAACCGTCAGGGTCTTAATCAACTCCTCCTGTTTCAACTCTTGAGCTTTAAATTCTATTTCACTCATTCTATTTTGATATTGAGCAGAATTGAGAGCAGCTTCGGCCTTTTGTTTAGCATCATTTGCCTCTTCTTGCTTCCGCCTGAACGGGACCTTGAGCCCGTCTACCCTCAGCATTGTCTGTAGAACACAAACGACAATTTAGAATTCGAATAAGAAGAGTAAAGTACTTAAAATAAATTTTAAGTTACCTCAGCTAGTAGGGCCAGGATCTGGTCGAAGTTGACCACCTGCAGCCTAGGCACTTTGTCCTTCTCTGACCTAGTAAGGGTCCTAAGAATCCGCTTGGCGTACTGCTGGACATCAGGCCAGCTGTTGGAGGCATCTGCACCCACAAGAAATATTTGGTAAGAAGGCAATATAGACGACACCTAAGTTGTGCCAGCTGCTAAGTGAATCTCCAAACGGGCTCACTCGAGTCTTGACTCTCATGAAGTTAAGCGACCATGGGGGTTCAAAGCATTTATTCTTACCTTGGTCCTCAGGGTAGGAAGTTCCCCCTTCCTCAACCGCTGCATTACCGGTTGCAGCTTCGAGTGTTTGCCACTCTTCGACGCCATAAAGGCGTCCGGGAATTCCGCGAAGTGTAGCCGGACCCTTTCCACCAGTTTTGGGGTGTGTAGGGTTCGGCTGATGCTGAAGAAGTTGGTCGGGGTGGGTCTTGTCTCCCCACCTTAGTCGGGGGCTTCTTTAACTCATCCCGAGGCTGCTTGAACATCTTGCTGATGGAAACGGGAATGGGCTTGCTGCCACTTTGTAAAACCAAGTAAAGGGGTTACAAACAGCATATGTGAATAATATATGACAATTACAAGAAAGCATGGCAGGCGGGCCTTACCCCGTCTTGCTTGGCGTCCAAAGCTGCCTTATTCCTTAACAACTGCTCTTTCGTCAGTTGAGTAGCCGACTTGGCAGGTGTCTTGTTAACATCCACCATTTCCAAAGCTTCTTCTGCAGACGAAAACCGGTTAATTAGTTACTTTACAACAAGTTAGTTAAAAATAAACATTAAGAAAAATGGCAGCCGGAATAAATTACATACATCTCTCAAACATGGTGCTAAGACCACAGGCGGAGAGAAACGTCTCATCTTTCAAAAAGTCCGAGTGAGGTATCCAATTTTTTGGTACAATAATGTGAGTCCAATCATCCAAAGGTTCGGTGGTGGTCTTAAAAAACCCCGGCTCTATTATTTGATCCCGAGCCATTGAAGGAATGCGAGGAAGGGCACACTTTTTACCCAGCAAAGCCGAGTCCTTATTGTACCGGCGAAGAAACAGGTTGTGGCCTAAAGAGGAGATCAAATAGAACTTCTTCTTCCAGCCCCTCCACTTCGAAGGTTTGTCCAACGTCATCATATACTGCGGATGCGTCGTCAACGTGTACCATGCCCCAAATCCGCTTAGAGGCCGGCTCATATAATGCATGTGAGAAAAGGCCCCAACGCTAGGCTCAATGTTTTGGAACTCACAGGCGGCAATATAGCTCAAGATATTGATCCACAAATATGGGGTGAGTTTCCAGACGCATAACTCATACCCCTTCAAAATTCTTTTTATTCCCATGTGGAAAGAAAAGCGGAGGCCGGCTCTAATCACAACCTCGTAGCAGCCGAAATATTTATCGACGTTCGCAATATCATCTTCCCAGACCACCGTCGCCTTCGCAGGTGGTACCACTATATCCCAGCCGTCCCCTATTGGGTGTTTATCTTTAAAAGTTCTGAAGCTACCCTTCAAGGTAGCAATGTCCCTAAGGGACATGCCCGCCTGTGTGGGATCTGTCACAGGTGGCCCCCTGGCCGGCTGCTGATAGTCAGTAGCAACATCTCCTTGGTCAGAGCTAGAAACCTCTGAGCCAGGTCTTTCAGCGACCTCCTCACCGCCTAACTCCTCGTTCGAATTATGGACAGAGGCGGACTCCTCGCCGCCTAACGCCCTCAAGATCCTGTCACTGGGAGTGGTGAGAGTGCAAGGCAGATCTAAATGTCCAGAAAAGGCACCTCTAGCTCTAGACTCAGCCGTACCAGGAGACCGGCTAAATGACCTAGGCAGTGTCGTGTATGTCGATGGAGAGTCGATTTTATTTAAAACCTAAGTATACAAACGGAAAAAAACGTAAAAAGCTGGAAGAGAGCAGAGGCGGTTACCTTTTTGAATAACTCTGAAACTCTGAAAGCAGCCTCAAGCAGTGACCGGTTGTGTTCAATGGAAAGGCAGACGGAAGCTTGAGAAATCAGCCACAGGCAGAATCAGAGTATCTCTCTCTAAAAAAATGTTCTTTTTCTCTCTTTAAACTTTAAGAATGGTCAAAGATGGGAAAGAAAGAGAGGGGTAAAACCCCATTTATAGAGGGGTGAAAATGGGGGCGTCCTTGTAGACACCTAATTGTGTCTCCCCAAAACCAAACCCAGTGATTAATATCTTTCACGTCATTTGATTATTGAACGAAGTGAAAGTATGAAAAGTCTTGTGATGCGGTTGTTTTAATAAAAATGTCTTCCTTCTGTTTTTGAAAGTGTACTTGTAGGGAATATTTCAAGCACTACCCCAAACTTGAACCCCACTGTGATCATACACTTAAGCATGGTGGTGTCCAAAGGGAAGGAAGCTAGAGCAAAAGAGTCATCAACAAGTTTTAGGAACTTGTAAACCGTTCACGAGGTGAAGGTTACACCCCTTAACGATCCAGGAGATCGTCAACTCCAATAGGTCTTGAACCAAATTGGGTTCGGGGATGAAGTTACAAATCCAACCTAAAAGAGATTGAACCTGCCCTAAATAGGCCTTTACTTCATTCTTCTCGTATTCATGTGCGCTTTCTGACTAACATGCAATCAACAGATTAACCCTAAACCTGTTTATCTATGTTGGTTGAATTTAATGCACAAGCAAAACTATTATTGGCGATCACTTGAATTATAATCATATTAGCCCAAAACAAGAATATTAATTATCTTATTAAGCGTGATTACAAGAACAAATTCCCTTTAAACATGCATAAAAGGCGTGATAAAGCAATAACAATAATAATCATCAAACAACATAACAATCATCATAATAATTATAACAATTATAATCATGTTAAAGCATAATAATAGCAAGATCCTAGGCATGATACTAACAAGATTAATAACAAACCCTAGCATGTCACTAAGCAATAAAAATCAAAGCTTTAGCCCTAACATGATACTAACATGATATTGATATGATATTAGAAAGCATAGGAAGCACCCTAAACATGGTACTAGAAAGCAATAATAACATCCTAACATGATGCTAGGAATTAATAAATAATAAACATGCTTTCTACAAGAATAGAGCAATAAGACTACATACTTTGATGACTCGTATCTCTTTCTAATAACAAAATACACGCGTTAGTAACTTCAAGGAAAATATAAAATCAAACAATTAAATTAAATAATTGAAATAGAGATTAGGGACCAAACCCTCAGAAATTATAACCTTTCACGTCTAGGGCGAATGCAACTTCGAATTCGGCTAGGTGTGTCTAGATCTTGTGTATGCGGAATTGTGTTTGTGAAAAGCTAGAGAGAAAGAGAGCTTAGAGAGAATTTGTAGAATAGAATTGATTGTGAATTGATGATTGTTGAATGTAGATTGTTGATTGTAGATTGTTAAAAAACGGAGGTTCAGGACCTTATTTATAAGAAAACAGTCCGAAAATAGGTAGAATATTATAAGGAATAAAACTCCACTCTGTCGCCGTAAAACCGACTTTGTCGCTTGGCGACAAGCTCTGTCGCGTGGCGACAAGGCTTGTCGTTTGGCGACAGCCTGGATTCCTACGCGCTTTCAAACACGGAGTCCACTTATCAATCAAAATTGACTTGTAAAGTCCGCATGAAAACTGAAATCGTATTTTTCATAAAATAATATTTATTCCAAGTAAAACTCATCAAAATATAATTATTAATTCCAATTTTATTAGGATTTAAAAGAACCTTCTAGAGAATTCTAGAAGACTATAATTAATTCTAATAACTTTAGGGAATAATAATTAACATTGGGCCCTCCCCTAGATCATCGGGCCGCATGTAAAGATCAACCGGGCCCAGTTTAGTATTTTGGTCATAACTTCCTCATTATTAATCGGAATTGGGCTTATAATATATCGTTGGAAAGATCTTTGCAAGCCCCATCCAACTACACTATTATTGGACCCTTGTCGTGGACAAAAGTAAACTGGATTGGCTATTTTCATAAAATAGAGTTGTTTTTCGAAAACAGAAGGAAAGAATTTTTAATAAAACTGACCGCAACACCTGACCTTTCACACTTTCACTTCGTTCAATTATCATCCAACGCAAAAGGTATTCATCACTGGGTTTGGTTTTGGGGAGACACATTTGGGTGTCTACGGTACTCTATATATGGAAAATATCCTGTCCAATTTAGTTTGGTCCATGATAAGGGTCCAATAATAGTGTAGTTGGTCCATGAGTTTGGAGAAACGCAAGTTTTGAAAACAAAAGTCAAAGTAGCGATAGGGACAGAGAATGATTCAGAACGTTCTGCGATCCTAAATCACTCTTGTAACGCCGATACCTGCAAACTAGCGTTAGTTAAAACAGATAAAAGAGTTAAGAAACGCGTATCTTGCACCGTCGAGCACACGTCTCTAAAGATAACCGATTTGTTGCATTTTGTTTTGACGACCTTCCACAAGCTAGAGAACGCCGTCCCGCCTAAAGACTGCTACGCTTGTAACTGCCTCCAATTACCGCTGTGATAATCTTCCGCAAGCCAGGGAACACTATCGAAGATTGCTTCGCTTGAAACGATCCTCTTACGCTTCGTGACCATCTTCCACATCTTAGGGAACACGATCGAAGGTAACCTCGCTTGAAATCACCTTCAGTTGTCGTGATAATATTCCGAAGAACATTATCGAAGACCAACGCTTGTCGATCTTTTAAAGTTCGCTTGAACTTTGCTTCCGCTATGCCAATACGTCGGTGCTTTTGCTGCTTGAATTTTGCTGTTGATGCTTTGGGTGATGACAATCCTCTTTTCTTCAGGAACAGTTGTCAATGCGACTCTTGTATGATGTATGACAATCCGATTTAGGGAAAGTTGTCAATGCCACGTGTAGACACCCAAATGTGTCTCCCAAAAACCAAACCCAGTGTTGAATACCTTTTGCGTCGAATGATTATCGAATGAGGTGAAAGTGTGAAAGGTCAAGTGTTGCGGTTTGTTTTATTAAAATTCTTTCTTTCTGTTTTCGAAAACAACTCTATTTTATGAAAACAGCCAATCCAGTTTAGTTTGGTCCACGACAAGGGTCCAATAATAGTGTAGTTGGATGAAGCTTGCAAAGAGCTTTCCAACGATATATTATAAGACCAATTCCGATGAATAATGAGGAAGTTATGGCCAAAATACTAAACTGGGCCTGGTTTGATCTTTACATGCGGCCCAATGATCTAGGGGAGGGCCCGATGTTAATTATTATTCCTAAAGTTATTATAATTGATTATAGTCTTCTAGAATTCTCTAGAAGGTTCTTTTTAATCCTAATAGAATTAGAATTAATAATTATATTTTGATAAGTTATATTTGGAATAAAATATTATTTTATGAAAAATACGATTTCAGTTTTCATACGGACTTTACAAATCGATTTTGATTCGTATGCGGACTCCTTGTTGAAAGCGCGTAGAAATGCAGGCTGTCGCCATACGACAGGCCTATCGCCATGCGACAAGCCTTGTCGCTACGCGACAGACCCTGTCGCCATGCGACAAGTTTTTGTTTGCCACGCGACAGAGCTTGTCGCCAAGCGACAAGGTCGGTTTTGCAGCGACAGAGTGGAGTTTTATTCCTTATCAATTCTACCTATTTCCGGACTGTTTTCTTATAAACAGGGTCCTAAACCTCCGTTTTGATTCATTCACAATCATAATCAACAATCATCAATTCTCAATCATCATCTTCAATCATCATCTCTCTCTAAACTCTCTCTAGCTTTTCACAAACAAAATTCTGCATTCACGAGATCTAGAAACACCTAGCCGAGTTCCAAGTTGCCTTCGCCCCAGACGTGAAAGGTTATAATTTCTGAGGGTTTGGTCCCTAATCTCTTGTAGGGAATATTTCAAGCCATTAACCCCAAACTTGAACCCCACTGTGATCATACACTTAAGCATGGTGGCGTCTAAAGGGAAGGAAGCTAGAGCAAAAGAGTCGCCAACAAGTTTTAGGAACTTGTAAACCTTTCACAAGGTGAAGATTACACCCCTTAACGATCCAGGAGATCGTCAACTCCAAAAGGTCTTGAACCAAATAGGGTTCGGGGATGAGGGTACAAATCCAACCTAAAAGAGATTGAACCTGCCCTAAATAGGCCTCTACTTTATTCTTCTCGTATTCATGTGCGCTTTCTGACTAACATGCAAACAATAGATTAACCCTAAACCTGTTTATCTATGTTGGTTGAACTTAATGCGCAAGCAAAACTATTATTGGCGATCACTTGAATTATAATAAAATTAACCCTAAACAAGATTATTAATTATCTTATTAAGCGTGATTACAAGTACAAATTCCCTTTAAACCTGCATAAAAGGTGTGATCAAGAAATAACAATAATATATATCAAGCAACATAATAACAATCATCATAATCATCATAATTATAATCATAATCAAGATAACAATCATCATAATTATCATAATCATGTTAAAGCATAATATTAATAGCAAGATCCTAGGCATGATACTAACAAGATTAATAACAAATCCTAGCATGTCACTAAGCAATAAAGATCAAAGCTTTAGCCCTAACATGATACTAATATGATATTAAAAAAGAGTAAAAGGCACCCTAAACATGATACTAGAAAGCAATAATAACATCCTAAGCATGATACTAGGAATTAAACAAATTTAAACATGCTTTCCACAAGAATAGAGCAATAAGACTACATACTTTGATGCCTCGTATCTCTTTCTAATAACAAAATACACGCGTTAGTAACTTCAAGGAAAATATAAAATCAAAGAATTAAATTAAATAATTGAAAGGGAGATCAAGGTTCAAACCCTCAGAAATTATAACCTTTCACGTCTAGGGCGAAGGCAACTTCGAACTTGGCTAGGTGTGTCTAGTGCTAATGTATGTGAATGCGGAATTTTGTAAATGGGAAGGTTTAGAAAAAGAAGAGAAAGAGAAAGCCTCTAGCTTCTATAGAGAGAAAGAATAGAGATGATTTTTTATTGTAGATGATTGAAAAAAGGGGAGATATGACCTCTATTTATAGGAAAAAAGAGAGTCGATTAGTCGAAGAATAAGAAAAGATTCCGAATTCGAATCGAAATAAAACTCGTTGGTCAGCATTTTTGCAAATTTTGTTTTTATCATAACTTTTGATCCAGAAGTTCAAATAAGTTATATAATCTGTCGTTGGAAAGATATTGAAGTCTACTTTCTAACCCAATTGGAATCAGATTAAAATCTTTTGTAGATATAAAGATATGGCCGAAATAGTGGAACGGTGTCAGTTTTGGATAGAGTTTCGTATTTCTTTCATATCTTTTTCGTTAAAGCTCGGAATTAATATTATAATATATCATTGGAAAGATAATTTAAAGATCTATCCAACCATATAAGATTTGGATAAAAATTATGAGGCACAAATATAATATCTGACTTTCATTGAATATCTTTAAATTCGAATAGAATTAGGACTTAAAAAAGGAAAGTTTTAAAAAAGGAAAGTTTTTATTCAATTTCAAACTCTTTGATTTTATCTTTTCAAAAAGGATAATTAAGATCTTTTAGAAACTCATAGAAGCTTCTAATTAATCCTAATTAGTTTAGGAATGGGATTAAACCCTTGGACCCTCCACATGATCATTGGGTCGTAGGTAAAATCCGATTTGAGCCAAGTTTAGTATTTTAGCCATAACTTCCTCATTATTCATCGGAATTGGGCTTATAATATATTGTTGAAAAGGTCTTTTCAACCCCATCCAACTATACTATTATTGGACCCTTATTATGGACCAAACTAAACTGGACTGCACGTTTTTCATAAATAGGGTAAGAAAAGAAATATTTTCAAAAACAAAAAGAAGAGATATTTTAATAAAAACATCCTCATCACTAGAATTTTCACACTTTCACCTCATTCGATAATCAAATTACGTGAAAGGTATTCATCACTGGGTTTAGTTTTGGGGAGACACATTTGGGTGTCTACATCTCTATTTCAATTATTTGATTTAATTGTTTTGATTTTATGTTTTCCTTGAAGTTACTAACGCGTGTATTTTGTCATTAGAAAGAGGTACGAGGCATCAAAGTATGTAATCTTATTGCTCTATTCTTGTAGAAAGCATGTTTAACTTTGTTTAATTCCTAATAACATGTTAGGATGTTTCTGTTGCTTTCTAGTATCATGTTTAGGGTGCTTCCTCTTTTCTAATATCATGTTAGTACCATGTTAGGGTTAAAGCTTTAATCTTTATTGCTTAGTGACATGCTAGGGTTTGTTATTAATCTTGTTAGTATCATGCCTAGGATCTTGCTATTATTGTGCTTTAACATGATTATTATTTTTATTATTGTTTTTATGATTATTGTTATGTTGCTTGATATTGCTTATATATTGTTATTGCTTGATCACGCCTCTGTTGCAGGATTAAAGGGAATTTGTACTTGTAATCACGCTTAATAAGATAATTATTAATCTTGTTTAGGGTTAATATGATTATAATTCAAGTGATCGCCAATAATAGTTTTGTCTGTGTATTAAATTCAACCAACATAGATTAAACAGGTTTAGGGTTAACCTATTGATTGCATGTTAGTCAGAAAGCGCACATGAATACGAGAAGAATGAAGTAGAGGCCTATTTAGGGCAGGTTCAATCTCTTTTAGGTTGGATTTGTATCTTCATCCCCGAACCCTATTTGGTTCAAGACCTTTTGGAGTTGACGATCTCCTGGATCGTTAAGGGCTGTAATCTTCACCTTGTGAATGGTTTACAAGTTCCTAAAACTTGTTGGCGACTCTTTTGCTCTAGCTTCTTTCCCTTTAAACGCCACCATGCTTAAGTGTATGATCACAGTAGGGTTCAAGCTTGGGTTTAATGGCTTGAAATATTCCCTACACCATGTAACAATCCATCCTTGGAAATATTGCTACGATGAAGCGACAATCCGTGTCTCGAAAAATTTGCCAAAGTCCAATTTCGGGAAAAGTTTCCAATGCTTCATAACAATCTGTCATAAGAACTTTGCTACGATCGATAATCCACATCTTGGAATATAACTCTTGAAAGAAATCCACCTTGAAAATTTGCCAACGCTATGCAACAATCCTTTTAGGAAAATATTGCCACTATTGACAATCCGCGTCTTGGAACATTTGCAAAAAGAGTCGACCGACAATCCACTTCGGGAAAATTTGCCACTTATTGAAATGAATGACAATCCACGTTGAGGAACCTTTGCTGAAATTTATGATGAGTAGAGACCTACGACAATACTTTGGGAAATTTTGCCATAGGGAACAATGTGTATGACAATCCGATCTCGGAAAACTTGCCAGAGATGACAATCCGAACTTAGAAAAAATTTCCAAACAGAGAAAGAATACGACAATCCACGCTTGGAAACTTTGCCAGAGATGACAATCCAATCTTGGAAAAATTGTCGTTAAGAAGATGCACGACAATCAACTTTTGGAAATATTGTCAGTTGGGGATGACAATCCAATCTTAGAAAAATTGTCGTATAAGTGCTTGCTTTTGAACCGATGCCGTGGTGCTTATAATGAGCCAATGCTTAGGCTCTTAAGCTAAGTGAGACGATCGTCGTCGGGTCAATCACTTACTGCGATTGTAATCAAGTTGACTACTAATCATGTCAATTTGCTTATAAGGGCTAACTGGTGTACTAAGGAACCCGAAATTTTGTATGAGGTCCGCATAATCCAATATGGGGCCATGTATCTCATTGCTGCTCCGGCGCACGCTGGAAACCGCTGACGCCGCGTCCTCGCTCTGTCGTCAGGCGACAGATTTGTCGTTTGACGCTGGAGTCAGGTTTTCATTTGCGGTTTTTCTAAAAAATCCGGGAATGTTCTTGATCATTGAAATGTACCTGCATTTATATTTTGGACTATAGGACTTTGCTTATCTTTTTTTAGGGTTGACTTAAGACTTAGTGTTGCTTGACTCGACGTGTAACTTGATGTACTTAAATCGACTCGTGTGCGTTAACTTAACTCAATGTGATAACACGACATGACTCAATGTGTACATGACTCGTGTGTGCATTGTAATGTGATTGTGTGACTCGAAAATGCAAAAAAAGCAAAAATTTCCGTCATTTTTGTGGAGGGTACCGACTTTCTCCCAAAAAAGAAAGACGCGAAAAAAGAAAGAAGCGAAGTTTTTGAAGGTGCATGTTGAATGAGCTTATTCCGTTAACGTTGTCTCTCACAGTACAAGGATTGAAACATCTTAGACTATCCTGGTTGACTCGATAATGAAAGTATTTAGGTAACTTAGGCGTGGAGGCTAAGTACTTCATACCTTGTGATGCAATGATGAGTGATGAGTGATTTTGTTATGACAAAGTATGCTCCAACGTTGTGTTAAGATTTCATGACAAATGGTTCCTAAGGGAAAGACTATTTGGTCATGTATCTGTGTAGTGTGTGAAAGTGACACTAAAGTTAGGCCGCAAGGGCTAAGTGTGTGGAAAAATATATTAAAAAGAGTCAAATGATAGTGTCTCTTAAGCTAGGTAAGCTAATGATGTGAGGATCAAACCCCCAAGTCTAGCTCTAAGTGGAAAAGGATGAGCATTGGAAATTCTTAGATATGATCAATTATGAACGTAAATGTGAATGCATTTTTATTATGGCTGCACCCTAATGTGAGGTTGCCTACGTATCCGTTAGGAATTAGGCCAAACGTAGCTCTAGCCGAACCTCGCACAAGTGTGTATACCTCAAAAAGGTCTTTTAAGGGTTGTAACGTGGTTAGGCTAAAGGTTGAAGAAGAAAGGGATAAAGGCTCAAGACCCTAGATAAGCCCCTAAGGTGTGCAACCTTGCATTTGGATCCTTGTATTTTTATGCTTGAGTGTTTTAACTCTTTTTTGCTTTTGCATTTTTTGTTTTTATTTTTATAAGTGTGGGCAATCCCGATCATGCGGTCTATCACTCACTTGGAATTCATGTTTCTCAAGCACGGTACCGAGCACTCGATAAGAAACGCAATCTGAGACGTGTTCATATCAAAGACATATTCATGTCAAAGACATTGGAACACTTGCCCTTTTGCACACTTTTATTGTTTCTATTTTGCCATTTTAATCTTTTGAAGTCACTCAAGATTTTTATGAAATTGAAAATTGCATAAGTTGCACACCATCCCATCCCAAGGTTAGGTATATATGGGTTGAAAAAAGAAAGGTCTATCGTTAGACGAGGCTCAAAGTGGTTTATCAAAAAAGGATTGCATATTTGAAGGGTGAAAGGTGATATGATGTGGCTACAAGGGGTGCCTCAAATCATTGGTATATCTTGTGCTTAGTTTGAAATGGATTTTTTTTTTTTTTTTTTTTTTTTTTTTTTTTTTTTGCGACGTAACGAAATGATCATATGCAAGAAAATAAATGCTTATTTTATTATAGGAAAAAAAAAAAAACCTACAAAATAAATCTAAGAAAGGTGGCTATGCTAGACTTATTGGGGAAAGGAAAAAATGAAAAAGAAATAGAAAAAAAAAAGGTCATGAAATCTTGTCGTTGACGTTCGCCTTTTGTCTTGTGTCGTTTGCTTCAACATCACCCAGTCTTCTCGCTAGCTAGAGGCAATGGGATCTTGTTTGCTTCTATGAGATCTTGAATGAGATTCTGAAACCTGTAGCATTCATCGGTGGTATGACCATTTCCTTGATGGTACTTGCAATAGGAATTGGGATCCCATCTTGAAGATCGCTTTTCTGGCGTTGGATTCTCGGTAGGGCCAATGGGTTTGATTAATCCTCGATCGTAGAGACGATCGAAAGCAGCATCGTAGGTCATTCCAATGGGTGTAACTCCCTCCTGGGTTTCTTTTTATATCCTTGATTATCCATAGCTAAGACATCGTTATTGTCAAAGGTGCTAACATTGTTACTAGAGTGGGCGTTTCCAGAAGAAGAAGGATTGTCGTTCTTCTTTCCTTTCCAGCCACTGTGGTTACTATTGTTAGTAGCTTTTTGCTTTGCGAGGTCATCTTCGATTTCAATACCGATATCATAGACGGCCTTGAAGGTATTCAAATTATGTTGATACTTTAAATGTTTTGAATACTTCTCTTAGAGGCTCTTGATAAACATCCTTACATATTCTTTTTCGGAGGGCACCTCAATCATCTTAGCAGAAGTTTCCCTCCAGTTATTAAAGAAAGAAGTAAAGCCTTCATTCTCTTTTTGTCTTAGCATCTCAAGTTGTCTATAATCAGTTTCGACTTGAATATTGCATTTATATCTATCAATGAAAGCGTTTACAATAGCATCCCAAGTAGAGGTTTTCTCTTTATCAAGAGAAAAGTACCATTGCTGACAAACAGTTTCTAAAGATAGAGAAAACACAGAATGAAAAGCTTTCTTATCTATTCCCTTAATATTCATTACAGTTTCAAAGGCTCTTAAATGAAAATAAGGGTTATCCATTGCCTTGAATTTCGAGATGTCGTTGGCATTGAACTTCTGCGGAAGAAGATCCTTGTCCACCGAGACCCCTTGTGAGCTAATGCCTTGGAATCTATAGTCATTGGATAATCTGCTCAAACTTTCCTGGATGAGCTCCATTTGCTGTTGTCTCACAGGGTCATTGATTTGAAGATTCAGATTCTTCAACATTTCAGCCATGTTAGCCACTTGTCCCTTGAGTTCGTTGACTTCTTCCTGACTTGCCATTATCTTCTTAGCTTTCCTTTTTTGACCGATTGGCTTATCAAAAAGTTGAACTTGAATAAAGGTGTTATCTTTGATTAATCGTCCTTCTCTCCTTGACCAAGTACCGTGGAAAGGGAAATTAAGGGATATTCATTGTTAATTATTTGACTCAACTCTATTCAACATGCAATAGATGGAAGAAGGTAGGAAGAATGAATATTGTGATATGGGGAAAGCATGTAGAGAATGGAAAGATGATGTAGATGGAGAGATATGAAAAAATTAGGAATAGAATGTACCCCCAACTCAAATGACGGAAAAAACTGAATCATGCATGAACCTAAAAACACAGTCCTAAAAGGGTAAAACCATTTCCAGAACACCATTTCCACCTAAAATTCACTATTTTTGGGCGAAAATCTAAGTTCAAAGCTATAATCAGCTCTAATACGGACTTAAAAATAATAAAACCGAGCTACTAATCTAATTAGCAACATAAAAAATTAAAAAAATTAAGCCATAAAAACACCTTGAAAATTATGATTATAAAAATAAATGAGCAAGGCTCGGATACCGCTGTTGGGTTTCGATAAGTCCGACTCACCGCGGAAGAAAACCCGAGCCAAGACCACACTCACAATAAATATAATCATAAAGCATAATTAACTTAAACAACAAGATTAAGAAAGAGATTAATATCTTTGGCGCGTGCTTCGCTCACTAAAAGAGCTCTTACATCGAAAGCTCTAAGTCTCGCTCGCACGAGAACCTCTAACGGAATTCCACACGCAACTCAACCCGCGAAAATGGTCCAATGCTTAGGGGTTAGCTAAGCCCGACCTAAACCCGAGTAATTATATGTGTTCAAAGGTTTTCTCAATGGAGATGCCTTTTCAACACCTTACTCAAGTGAACAATCCCAAGGTATGCCTTGGCTATTTATAAGGAGTGATTCCACACATCTTTCAATGTGGGACTTTTTCACAAAAAGATCCCATATAGAAAAGAATGTTGAATTCAATCCTTAGTTAAATAAACCAAGGAATAAAAAAGTACCAAGTGTCACATGGTTAGGTGAGGACCACTTCCTCACTTGCTCCCCAAGGCAACTCACATGCATTGTGATCTAACCATGTGGCACCCAACCTTGAGCCCCAAGTTGGGTTCAGTTCGGCCGCCACCTTTTAGCCCGCGTCCATGACCCGCCACCCGGGTCCACGGCCCGTTGCCACATGACATTGCCAACGTGGCACGCTCGGTAATAAAAATGTCTTCCTTCTGTTTTTGAAAGTGTACTCTATTTATGGAAAATGTCCAGTCCAATTTAGTTTAGTCCATGATAAGGGTCTAATAATAGTGTAGTTGGATTGGGCTCGAAAAGATCTTTCCAACGATATATTATAAGCTCAATTCCGATGAATAATGAGGAAGTTATGTCCAAAATACTAAATTGGGCCTAAAATGGCTTTATGGCCCAATGATCTAGTGGAGGGCCCATTAATTAATATTCCTAAAGTTATTAGGATTGATTTTAATAGTCTAGAATAATCTAAAACGTTGTTTTGAGTTCTAATGATATTAGGAAAGATAATTATATCTTTTATGAAAATAAAGAATTTTATTTGGATGAAAACAAGTGAGTTTAAAGAGATTAAATCAGATTTTCGAAGATAAATACGGACATTGTTAATCGAATTTAATTAGATTAAGGATTCCGTACGAGTTTTTAGAAAACGCGTGAAGCAGCGCGGAGCGACAAAGCCGGCGCTGAATGACAAGCTTGTCGCACAGCGACAAGTATGTCGCATTGCGCTGGACTCTGTCGTTCTGCGACAGAGGCAGTTTTACTCCAAATAGGATTCGGCCTTTTTCTGATCATTTTTAGGCTGTATTTTATTATAAATAAGGTCATATTTCCCCGTTTTTTCTCAAGCTAAAAACTTTTCTTTCTCCCTCTTTCTAAGCCTTCCCTGTTCATAAAAATACCGCATTCACGAATTCTAGACACAACTAGCCAAGCTCATAGTTGCCTTTGCCCCAGACGTGAAAGGTTGATAATTTCTGAGGGTTTGGTCCCAAATCTTATTTCAATTATTTGATTAGATTTATTATTTAATATTTTCCTTGAAGTTACTAACGTGTGTATTCTTTTGATAGAAAGAGATACGAAGCAACAAAGTAAGTAGTTTTATTTTTTTTAAAAAGCATGCTTAGATTATATTAATTCCTAGGATCTTGTTAGGATGCTTTTATTGCTTTCTAGTATCATGTTTAGGTTAGTTCCTATTTCTTCTATCATGTTAGTATCATGTTAGGGATAAAGCTTTGATCTTTATTGTTTAGTGACATGCTAGGATTTGTTATTAATCTTGTTAGTATCATGCCTAGGATCTTGCTGTTATTATGCTTTAATGAGATTGAGAATATGATTATGATGATGATGATTTGTTGTATCAATATTTTGTTGCTTGATACTTTGTTATTGCTTGATCACGCCCTCTCTTGCAGGATTAAAGGGAATTTGTATTTGTAATCACGCTTAATAAGATAATTAATAATCTTGTTTAGGTTAATGTGATTTTAATTCAAGTGATCGCCAATAATAGTTTTGTTTGTGCATTAATATTCAACCAACATAGATTAAACAGGTTTAGGATTAATATATTGATTGTATGTTAGTCAGAAAATGCACTTGAATATGAGAAGAATAAAGTAGAGGCCTATTTTTAGGGCAGGTTCAAGTTCTTTTAGGTTGGATTTGTACCTTCATCCCCGAATATCCAGTCATGATTCCAGACCATTATGGAGTTAGCGATCTCATGGATTGTAAAGGGGTGTAACCTTCACCTTGTGAACGGTTTACGAGTTCCTAAAACTTGTTGGCGACTCTTTTGCTCTATCTTCCTTCCCTTTGGACGCCACCATACTTAAGTGTATGATCAAAGTGGGGTTTAAGTTTGGGATGCTTGAAATATTCCCTACAATCCCCGTCACCCCTCAGAAGGTGAATAGCCTTTTTACTGTTCACCACTTGTAGGGAGACGCGTGTCATAGGGGCCCCATGGCCTGCCACGTCACCCCTGTGAGGGGCAAATGTTTAGGGTAAAAATACACTAGACACGTGGCCCAATCAGAGAGGGACACGTGTCAAGCCTGGATAGGTCCAACATGGCCACTCACCAGTTGACACGTGTCAGCCTAAGATATCAGCTAGATTTACGGCCTTCAAGGCCCAATTCCCGAGAGAAAGCTGCAAAACGGCGCAGCCCATTAGGTCAGAATGACCTCATGAGCACGTATTCCCACGACCCTATAAATAAGGAGATTTCCCCCATTTTAGGGGGCACATTCATTTATTACACTGCTCTACATTCTCTCATATCAGAGAAAACCTCTAATCTCGGAATCCGAGAAGATCTCACCTCTACTTTTCCGTACTATTAACATTCTCCGAACATGTTATACCTTGATCGTTGGAGGCGGAGCTTTAACCACCCAGAGTCTCTATTGTTTTGCAGGTACAGGCCGCACCGGACCAGTCTTTGAGTTGTAACTCTCCCGAGGGACTAAAAACACCCAAAACAAAGAGTACCCTACTTTTGCATCTGACTCTCGTAATGTTAGACTTGGGCTTGCTAGTGATGGTTTTCAACCCTTCACAAATTCGAAAAAACCATATAGTATATGGCCAGTTGTAGGGAATATTTCGAGCATCCCACACTTGAGCCCCACTGTAACACCCTAGAAATTCCTTTCTTTTAAAATACATGTTTAAAACTTTCATTAGGAATATTTAAGATATTACCGCCACCGTGATAACGGCTAAGGCAATTATAAAAGACACACAGCGGAAGACAAATTTCAAAACCTTTCAAAACAAGTCAACTTAAAAAGTAAATCAACGAAAGTAAAGTCAAACCAAAGTCAAACGAAATAAAATAAAATTAACCTACAACTTGGAACCATTATAGGCCCTTATTAAAACCAAACCAAATTCAAACCTTTTCGTCAGTCACGCATAATAATATTATCATAAATAATTAAAGCGATAAACACATCATAAACTTATGGAAACTAGCATGATACGCTCTTCACTCATGCCCATTCATGAATATGCTTCAACACCTGAAAAGCTTAACTCTACCTATTTCCACTACTCTCCATTATAAATGGGTCATCATAGGGCCAAGATAAAGACAAGGCCAACAAAACACACAAAACACACAATCAGCAAAGCTGAGTACATAAGCGTAGTTAACACACTAACATACAATTCCCTTTCAACACACAACTTACCTTGTTGCATCTGTTTTTCAAGCGTACAACACTCAATAAAATTCTTACTAGACACTAAATAATTTATTTAGCATTGATTACGCATCGAAAGGGTTTCCCCCTATCCTCCCCCAATAAATTGAGGTTACTGACACGGGAGCTAACCGTGCCAGCATCAAAGACCACACATAGGTGGCGGAATTCCTGCGCTTAATAATAATAATAATAAAAGGAATATACAGCGTCCTGTACTCCATTAGAAGTTATGGTTAAATATAAAACCCAATAACTCCCCCATATGTTCATACTCAAGGTATATACGTTCCAAGAGTTTTGGTGCGTAATCTCTTTCACTTTACGTTATTTACAAATTATTGAACTTGGTGATGATTCTCAAACCATAATTATTCAATCAACAATAATTATTCAAACAGTCAAATATTTCAATTTAATTCTTGAATAATTAGTGACCACATAATATTTAATGTTGAATCCTTTTTAATTCTACCTCGGTGTCAATGATACCTTAAACGCATAAAGCGCCACAAATCTTATCCCTCGGTGTTAAAAAACACCTTAAGTGCACTAAGGCACCAACATATAATCTATTCCTCGTGTACATAGACACTTATATAGCTCCTTTCATGCTTATAGCATCAATAAAAATTATATGAACCATAAATAAATTCCTTTTCAATATTCCAAACCAAATTAAACATTTAGTTTAATAAAACGTGCTCTCTATCATGCCATGAATAAATATGTGGTTCATAAATAATATTCCAAACTATTATTTTCCATCTAATAATCTATCACAAATAAATCATGCTTCATAATCCAATCACCAATAACATCCAGATCAAAATTTCCAATCCAAACCTAGCATGATACTACATGTATTCAATCAAACACATTTAGCATGCTATTACATCAACATAATTATGCTAAGTACGCGAACGTACCTTGAATACGATCTTAATATCGCCACAATTAATAGAAATCACTCACTTCAAAGTCTCCTACAATTTAAAATCATAAAAGAATATTAAAACCCACTCTACACAAATTTCCAGCAATATGTACTATTATAGAACCCCTCATAATTTTTTTAAAATAAGCTGAAATTATATTTAAAACATCATAATTAAATCTTAATTAATGGGTAATTAAAATTCCTTAAAGAAACTTGATTTCTAATGCTTTACCAAAAATTCCAGCACTTTATTTTAATTAAATCTTGCTGTAATTTAGTCTTAAAACACTTTAATCAAAGGTTTATACCATTATATATCATATTCCTTCAATAATTTATAAATCAAGAACCTAGGGTTTTAAAAATTGGGGCTTTTTAATTAAAAACATAATCTGAAAATTAATTAACATAATACTTTTAATCAAACATCAAAATCAAATCACAAAACCCATAATTAATATTTAGATCTATGATTAAATTGATTTTTAAAACAAAAATTAATGATTTTTTTTTAATTCGAAAAAGATGGAGGAAGAAGGTGGCGGCAGCCACCACGCCGGCTGCCAGCGCCGGTGGCCGCCTGTTGGCGGCGGCAGCCACCTGCTGCCGGTGGATGGCAGTGGTGGTGAGGGTGGTCGAAAAAAAAAGAAGGGGAAGGGGAAAAAGGAGAAAGAAAAAAAAGAAAGAAAATAAGGAAAAGGAGAGAGAAGTTTACCTTGGGTTTTCTCCACTCTGGGCAAAGTTTGATTTGCCTCATATGTGGGTTATTTATACCCCTTCTCTAAAACCCTTCTCCCTAAACTTTCCCTTTTTAGTTTTCCTAATCCCATCCCTAATAAAACTTTACTAAAATAAACTTTCCTAAATAAAACCCCAACTTAATTAAAATAATTGCTTAAATAAACTTTCCTTTTATAAAATATTTCCAACTTATTAAAATAAATAAATAAAATACTTTAAATAAAACATTTAAATTCAATTAAATAATTCTCACAATACTTATTTTAAATAAAATACGTATAAAAATACGAGGTATTACACCCACTGTGATCATACACTTAAGCATGGTGGCGTCCAAAGGGAAGGAAGCTAGAGTAAAAGAGTCGCCAACAAGTTTTAGGAACTTGTAAACCGTTCACAGGGTGAAGGTTACACCCCTTAACGATCCAGGAGATCGTTAACTGAAATAGGTCTGGAACCATGACTGGAAGTTCGGGGATAAAGGTACAAATCCAACCTAAAAGAGACTGAACCTGCCCTAAAAATAGGCCTCTACTTTATTCTTCTCGTATTCATGTGCGCTTTCTGACTAACATACAATCAATAGGTTAATCCTAAACCTGTTTAATCTATGTTGGTTGAATATTAATGCACAACCAAAACTATTATTGGTGATCACTTGAATTATAATCGTATTAGCCTAAACAAGATTATTAATTATCTTATTAAGCGTGATTACAAGTACAAATTCCCTTTAAGCATGCATAAAAGGCATGATCAAGCAATAAAAACGATAATAATATCAAGCAACATAATAAATTGACAACAATCATCATCATAATAATATTCTCAGTAAAGCATAATAATATTAGCAAGATCCTTGGCATGATACTAACAAGATTAATAACAAATCCTACCATGTCACTAAACATTAAAAATTAAAGCTTCATCCCTAATATGATACTAACATGATATTAGAAAGAATAGGAAGCATCATAAAAACATGCATGATATTAGAAATCTTAGTTATTACCCTAAACATGATACTAGGAAGCAATAAAAGCATCCTAACATGATACTAGGAATCAAAATAATCAAAGCATGAATTCTATATCAAAAGAATAATTAAATTACTTACTTGGATGTCTCGTATCTCTTTCTAATAACAAAATACACACGTTAGTAACTTCAAGGAAAATATTAAATCAAACAATTAAATTAAATAATTGAAATAGAGATTTGGGACCAAACCCTCAGAAATTATCAACCTTTCACGTCTAAGGTGAAGGCAACTTTGAACTTGGCTAGGTGTGTCTAGAACTAATGTATGCGGAATTTTGTAAAAGGGAAGGTTTAGAAAAAGAATAAAGAGAGAATAAGCTTCTAGCTTTAGAGAGAGAGAAAGAGAATAGATGGTTGTGAATGGTTGATTCTTGATGATGGAAAACGGGGAGATACGACCCCTATTTATAGAAAAATAGTCCGGAAACAAATCAAGTCCTATTCGGAATAAAACTAGCATCTGTCGCCAGGCGACAGACATCAGCGCCAGGCGACAGGATTAGCGCCAGACGACAGATGTTAGCGCCAGGCGATAGACTCTGTCGTTTGGCGCTAATTAAAAGATAATACGCGCTTATACGCGGAATCCTCTTCTTAATATTATTAAGCAGCAAATTCCGTGTTTATCAAATTAAAATCAGGTTTATCATAAAACACTTATTTTATTCCAAATAAAACTCTTTAAAATATAATTACTAATCCTAATTCCATTAGAATTTAAAAGAACCTTCCAGATATTCTAGAAGATTAAAATCAATCCTAATAACTTTAGGAATAATAATTAATAGGCCCTCCTCTAGATCATTGGGCCGCATATAAAATTCATTTCGAGCCAAATTTAGTTTAAGCCATAACTTCCTCATTATTCATCGGAATTGGGCTTATAATATATCATTGGAAAGCTCTTTTCGAGCCCGACCCAACTACTCTATTATTGGACCCTACATCATGGATCAAACTAAATTGGACTGGATATTTTCATAAATAGAGTAAGAAAAGAAATATTTTCAAAAACAAAAAGAAAGATGTTTTAATAAAAACATCCACATCACTAGATCGTTAACACTTTCACCTCGTTCGATAATCAAATGACGTGAAAGATATTCATCACTGGGTTTAGTTTTGGGGAGACACATTTGGGTGTCTACACCAGTGATCCTAATTTTTTATAATTTGCTGCCTGAGCTTTGTATGAAGCAGCATAATATGATTATTTCAATGCTAATTCCAGGTCCCAAAGGTCCTGGTGATGCAATTAACGTGTATTTGCAGCCTCCTATTGAGGAGCTGAAGGAGCTATGGGAAATTGGTGTTGAGACTTATGATGCAGCATCACAACATCATTTCCAGCTCCGTGCATGTTTGATGTGGACTATTAATGATTTTTCAGCATATGCAATGCTTTCAAGATGGAGTACTAAAGGGTATTTGGCTTGTCCTTGTTGTTTAAAAGGTACTTGATTAAAGAGGCTATCTTACAGGGGTAAAGAATGCTATATGGGCCGTCGATGCTATTTTCCAAAGAATCATAAATGGCGAAAGGATAAAGATTAATTCGATGGAAAAGTTGATCATAGTCTACCACCGGAACCATATTCAATTGATGATATTATTTATCAACTTGAGGACTTGGAGAAAATTATTTAGTCTAATGATCCAAGCGTGAAGACAAAAATATCTCATGAGCTTAGATGGGACAATTGGAATAAAAAAGGTATTTTCTTTGAGCTTCCATATTAGAGGACACATCTATTACGACACAATTTAGATATGATGCATATCGAGACGAACATATGTGATAGTATTCTTGGGACAATTATGAATATCAAAGGGAAGACCAAAGACAATTTGAAATCACGTCTTGACTTGGAAGATATGGGGTTGAGGTCTACGTTGCACCCAATAAAAGAAGGGGACAAATGGAAAATTCTTGTAATACCCCGAATTTTTGAAACGTATTTTCTAATTAATTAATTAATTAGTATTTTCTAAAAAGGGTATTTAGTAATTTATTTTATTATTTGAATTTTGGAGCAAAAATGATATTTGAATTTTAGCACCAAAAGTATTTTAAAAACTCAATTATTATTTTTGGATTTTGGATAAAATTTATTATCCATTTATTTTATTTTAAAAACCGGATTATTTATATATATTTCGGATATTTTAACTAATCAAAATTATTTTTTAATTATTTAGTAAGGAGGTCCAAATTTCCTAAATAATAAGCTATGATTTTTGGACTTTCTAAGTGTAGAAAATCTGATTTTCTTAGTGAATTTATTTAGTGAATGATTGGTTTATTCTTAATTAGTTATTTTATACAATATACATTATTTACACAATTATTTTTAATTCCTTAAAACTAGAAAATTAATTCCCTAAATATCTAAAGGGAGGTCCGAAAATATGAGCTTAGGAAAGCTCAAATTTTAGGCCACCATGATGGATTTTTGGGTGATTTATTTTGGTAAATTGTATTTTCAATTATCTCCTCAAAATCTCTTATTTTCCTTAATTTTATTTTTCCATCTCACAAAGATTTGATCATCTTATTTTCCTACCTTATTTCATCTTTGATTATTCCCCAAGTAATCTCTTTTGCCATATTATTTTCATGACAAACACACTTTTTTGAATTCTATTATTCTTAATCACCTTAATATTTAACTTTCCATATTTCTTTCATTCTCTTCTCCAAGTAATTCCTTAATTCTTTTTACCATAATTCTTCCCACATTCTCTTGCCATAATTCTTGCATGAGCTAGCCTATAAATACCCCTTCATACCTCTCATATTCTTCACACCAAAAACCCAATTCTTTTCTTCTCTCTTATTCTTCTTCTTTTCCCTAAACTTTTTCATACTTTTCTTCTCCTCTTTTTACACAAATCATCTCGTTTATATTTGAAACTAGTTTTCGGACACTTCTGGTTAGTTTTTGGGGTATTGATGTTTCACAAAAGATTGTTCCTCTACAAGTTATATTGAAGAATCACCCAATTCGAAGTTATATTGAAGGAGTTATGGCCTCTGCAAGTTCTGCCTATTCTTTCCAACGAATCCTATTCCTTTATCTTCTTCATGGTTAGTTTTCTAAAATACAAATACCTATTTCAAAGCTATAATTTTATATTAAAGTATTATTTTAAAAGATTTTTATAGCCCATGCACATTAGATTTGAGTTTATGTTGTGATAACCTTATGGTTATGTTATTTGCAAGGTGTTTTCGTGATTGAATTTTAAAAGTGAGAAGTATTGATTGATATTCGGAATCAAGGTTCTTGAGGTTCTTTTTGTGTGGTTTTTCTAGCAGGGATCAAGGTATGTTTAGGTGGCTAGATACCTTTGAAAGTGATTGGTTTGAATAACATGTTTTACATGATTTGATTGGTGATTGAATTAAATTGATTTGAATTATGATTTTGAAATAAATTATGTTTGAAGATATTGATTTTAATAAAAGTATTTTGAATGATTGATTTTTAAATCATGTTTTGAATGGTTTGAATTACTTATGGTGTTTAAATAAAGGAATTGATTTTAAAAGGTTTGTTGAATTAAATAAAAGGTTTTTCAAGGAAGAGTTATTGATTTTGAAAAGTTATTAATATGAGATTTTATTCTCAAGTATCTATTTAAAAGGTTTTGATTTTGAAAGTATGTGGAATTATTAAAAAGGAGTTTGAATTATATTAGAATTTATTGGATATTAAAAGGATTTATTGAACCATTGAATTATTATTATTAATGCTTTATAAGCATGTTGGTAATCTCATTATGCAGATTTGGTTTATTGATAAGGCCTTGGACTTTGTAACCAGGTCTTTCCTCAAGAATAGCCTTGTAATATAAGGAGACTAGCTTGGGGGGTGTGCACACTTGGGTGAGGAATTGGATTAAAAGAAATTGGTTCTTAATAAAGGAATTGGTTTTATTAACTATTATTTTAAATATTTAATCATTGGAATCGATTTCGGAATAATGAGTTTGGAATTTATTGGATTAATTATTGGAATTGAATTTAAAGCATGTTTGCAAATAAATTGAGTTTATATTATCTTGCACTTATCGTACTTAGCATAATTTGCTAATCCGTATTTCTTATTTGTTTTTGTTCGCCCTATTTACGGTAATGGTAAGCAGTGTTAACTATTTTCAAGTGGAGTTATGAATGAGCATATGGGAGTCTTGGGATTTGTTTCACCTAGTTTAGGAATGTTGGTCACGTCTTTATTTTGAGTACTCATAACAATGTTACTATTTTTATAAGTATTAATAAAAGAAAGTTGAGTTTCCGCTGCAAGTTTTGTTATTGATTTAAGTATTTTAAGTAGCCTTGCGTAATCACGCGGCGGTAATACGCCCAAGTCTATCTCTACGGTATAATTATACGTATTATACTAGTATTTCTATAGAGGGAGATTTGGGGGTGTTACAATTCCTCCGGCTCCATATACTTTTTCCCCATCTGAAAAAAAACATTTTTGTAATTTTTTGAAAGAGCTAAAAGTTCCTGATGGTTTTTCATCAAATATTTCTTATTGTGTGAATTCAAAGGAATCAAAAATTTCAGGATTAAAGAGTCATGACTATCATGTTATACTCGAGCATTTGCTTCGTTTAACAATACGTGGTCTTCTCACACCACTTGTACGTGAAGCACTAATTGAGTTGTCCATGTATTTTACATTATTATGTGCTAAAACACTTAAGGTTGATGAATTAGAGCAACTAGAGTCTCAAATTCCTATCACTCTTTGTAAATTAAAGAAGGCTTTTCCTCCCTCCTTCTTTGATGTGATGATGCATTTACCTATACATTTAGCCAATAAAGCAAAGATTGGAGGGCCAGTTCAGTTTAGATGGATGTATCCTATTGAACAATATATGTATAAGCTAAAGTCTTATATATAAGGAATAGGGCCCATCCAGAGGCTTCTATTACACAAGGTTATTTAGCAGAGGAGTGTATGAATCTTTGTTCAAGGTATATGCATAATGTAGAGACAAGATTTAATCGTCTTGATCGAAATTATGAAAATGTCCAAGGTCATGTTGATGCTCTGCCTATTTTTAGTCTCCTGGTCAAGCTTTAGGAGCTGCTACTGTTAGAGATATAGAGAAGAGTGAGCTTGATGAAGCTCACATTTATATTTTGAAGAATTGTGATGAGGTCCAACCTTTTCTTCAGTAAGAACCTAAGACCTATCTAAATTCATTCTTTTTCCTATATTAACTTATCAATGTTAATTAGTGTATTTGTATGATTATTTTACAGAGAGTATTCTCAAATTCATGAATCAACGGAACCTAGAATCACAGAAGAGGAATGGTGTGAAAATTTTAAAATTTGGTTTAAGAATAAAGTAAGAAAATATTCTTTTGATTAGGTTTTGAGGTATATGAATTATAAAATTATAATTTGACATTCTATTAAATTATTAAATTTATGTTTTATTTGTTTTCATGGTAGGTTGCCCAATTATATGAGATTAATAAGAGCACAGAAATGGAAAATTTGCTTTCACTTTCACGAGGGCCAACACAATATGTTACATCGTTTACTGGTTATATTGTTAATGGATATAGGTTTCACGTAGAAAGTCGTGAGAAAACCTTAAGAACACAAAATAGTGGGGTGGTTGTGATTGGAAACACAGGGAATGAAGAGGAGAACATTGATTATTATGGAATAGTGACTGATATAATAGAGGTCCAATATCTTGGGCAAAATCGAGTAGTACTATTTCGTTGTAATTGGTGGGACGTATATGATAATGTAAGAGGAGTCAAAATCGATGAATATGGAGTTGTTAGTGTTAATTACAATAGGAAATTAAAAACTAATGAACCATATATATTAGCTAGTCAAGCTAGAAAAGCTTTTTATGCCATCGATAATCTAAATAAAGGTTGGAAGATTGTGTCAAAGACTCAACCGCGCAACTATGATGACAGTGATGATAACGAAGAAGGTGATGCATATCAACACGGTGAATTATTCAAACCTACATATGCGGCATCCTCTTCAACAATGGCAAGTTCTGAAATTTGTAAGAGCAGGGATGGCATAGATCCAATCGTTGTGATAGAGAATAACACCAAAAGTGGAGAACAAGGACCTTTAAAGAGGCGAAGAGAAGAATAAAATAATCTTATTTTTAATTATGTTTTGTTTTAGTTTTTTTTCATGAATTGACTTGAATCATCTTATTTGATTAATTTTTACATTGGAGCTTGCTTATGACTTTTTACATATTGTTTTTTTACTTGCCCTTGTGCTTTTGTTTCATGGGATGACTATTATTGCTGCAAGGATGATTTGAAACAGAAAATATGTATGCATAATCTTCGGAGCTCTATTAATCTGCAAATGAAAATCTAAAAGGGTGTAGAAAAATATGGGGCTGGTACACTAATCAATATTATATAGTGCCAGAGGCATATATTGATGTTCTGTAATTAATACACTTGAGTTTTTCCTGCTCTTTATAAACAAATGAATTCAAGAGTTGAATATTTTGTACAGGTATTTCTCAATTAATTTTTAATTTTTTTTAGAATATGTTGTTATACCTTTATCTTATTTAAATCTTTATAACGAGGTACAAATTTTTTTAATTTATTTCAGGTTAAATGGTTAGACCAAGCGAGAAAGGAGTTCGTCTAAATGAGAAAAGTATTCGATCAAGTGCAAAAGTGGCTCATTCAAATGAAGTTTTTCATAAACCTTCTTTGGTAGGATCTAAGAGAAATTATGTACACCCCAATTGCTTGCTAGGGGACGTGGACAAAGGTTAGCAGACATGTATTCTGCCAAAAGACAAGTTTTACCTAACTCTTTCAATGCAACTAGAACACACAATGATGTTTTGAAGTCTCTTTAAGGTCAAAAGAATCATTCTAGACGTATTCCTATAAGGATAAATCTAATGTAAATGATAGAACTTCCTTAAATCCATTATCTTTTCCCCCACATCAATTAACAAGAAATGATGTGGAAGATTGTAATTCATCATCTGAGTCAATTCAAGAAGACAATGATGATAATGAAATCTATTCCTCCCCTGAAGATGAGGATATGCATATTCCACATGATAATGAGGATGTAAGTGATCATGATTTTGAGGCAGATGAAAATATATGATTGAGCATTATAATGACAATGACAATGAGAGGGAGATATCTACTGATGTTCAAGAAGATGCAAATGGTAATATTTTTAGCAATTAATAATATATTTGATTTATCATGTATCTATTAATTTGATACTTCTAACAATTTTTTTTAATAGATGGGGATGTATCTTCTACCGCTAAGAAAGCTATGATTAGAAAAAAGAGGGGAAGAAACAAATGTAAAGAAATATCTAAGCTTAAGCCTAATGAGAAATTAGAGATTGCATTTTATAATAATAGAGCTGTGGGAACAAATCACAAGGTATTTGCAAGGCATCTTGGGATCATAGTTCGAGACTCAAATATATGCCCAGTTAGAGTCCGCAAATGGAGCGATATTGGAGATAGAGAAAAAGAACACATGTGGACTATTGTTATTATAAGTATTTAGTCAAGTTGATAAGCTATTGATTCATATATCATTTGTATTGATTATCAAGTGAACACTTTTTTTTTCATTTATTGGCCTTGCTTTCTATGTACGTGATGAATTGATGGTTTATCTCCATCGAGGCTGTTTGCTTATGCACAACTCAAATATACTGTGACATTTATGGGATGCTTTTAGATCCATTTTATGTGTAAAATCATCAGTCATTTGGTAGAAGAATGGCCTTTACTTCTATTTCTTTCAATTGCTTTCTTCTACAACTTCTTTTATGAATATATGGTGGGTAGGGGTTGGAGTTGTTCTATGTTTCAAACAAGGTACATGTTGATCAACGGCACCCACAAGCATCTACATAGCTGTTGTTGAAAAACTAATCATTTTTATGTTTTGATATTATGCTTTGTTTTATTAGTGCTATGACTGATCAGACCTTTGATATCCCTTAGGTTACCTTTACAAAATATAATTATGCTGGCCCTAAGGTGAATTTAGTCATTTAGCTACTTGTCACTTTTTCAAACTTCACACACTATATGCTATGTTTTAGTTAACATCCATGTGAATAAGTGAGTGAGCTCCTGTCGAATTTTGGGTCTTGTAAAACCTTGAAAAACTTATATAATTGATCAGAATTAGGCTTTTCTCATTTGTCAACAATTGCTAGCTGCAGTGATCTTTCTTGTCTGTTGAGTTTGAGGTGCTGCAAAACTTTGTATGCTATCATTTTCCATGACCTACCCAGACCTTGTCAATGATAAAATAGAGTTGTTGTGCTCCATTACTAATTCATGACCACTAGCTCTAATATGCAGGTTATGAGGTAACTGATTTGTGAAATTTAGATGGTTGTGTTATTACTTCTAGTTAAGTGTGCTTCATTAGTTGGTAAACCTAAAAACTCATTTAATTTTGTAAACTACTCCGTATTAATTAAGGAATACTTGATACTGGTAACGCTTGTTTGCCTCTTTAAATCAGTATTTCCGTGTGAGCTTTTCACAACATGGGGGAATGTTTCTTTGGTTTCCTCTCAAACAATTGTATGCTGTTGTCTAGATCTTAATTTCTTGTCCTGCTCTCTTTCGGACCCGTATTCAATAGTTTGAATTATGGATGTCAAATGTTAATGAACGGTATCTAATATTTAGTCAAGGTTTTAGCTTTTTTTTTGTATTGATTAAATTATTAGATTATATCTGGTGGTGCTAGAATTAATTATACCTTATGTTCCAACATTAATTGATAATCTATCTTATGTTAGGATGTCTTTACTAATGAAAGCATTGACGCTTACAAGGAGCATGTTCTTAACCATATGAGAGAGCTATGGACAAATTGGATGTCAGATTTATTAAGGCATAATGTCACCAAGAAGAAAATTACCTTAGCAGTTGCATACAAAGGAAAGCCACCAAACGGAGTTGAAGAGAATGATTGGAAGTGGCTAATCAAGGAGGTTTATTTAGACGATGATTTTCAGGTAAATCCACAAAACTAGAATTTTTTGCTATTATTTTTATATGATATAATGATACATATTGTTAATAATTTACAGGAAAGGAGCACAAGGAACACTGAGAATAGAGCTCATTATCCTAAAGAGCTAATGCATCGAACAGGGAGCAAGCCTACTAGACACGTCATTTGGGATGAATTGGTAAGCTGATAATAATAAATTTTTGCTTTCGTGTTTTAAAGTATTGTATGTGATTTATAATAATTTGACTATAAATGAAAAATTATTGTGTTATGGAAGGGGGCAAATAAGGGAAACAAACTAAGTTTATTTGAAGTGTTCCATGCGACTCGTATAAAAGGCACCAACCTTCCAAATGCAGAGACGAAACAAAAATATGTATGTTCATTGAATGCTTGATTTAGTTATAACTTTGATTTTGTTATTTTTGTATTTGTTTTAATTTGGACATGATGATTATATTATTTATGTTGTAGGATGAAATTCGAAAAACAATAGAAAATGAACCATCACTTTCTCATGCACAGGTATATATATATAATTTTTTTTTTTGTCATATATTCCCTTACAGGAATGTAATGTACTCCCTATATATATTTCATAATTTGTGGTATGTAATGTTAAGATGTGCAAAAATTAATGTGATTTAAATGGGTTATATGAAAAATATATAGGTTGCACAAAAGGTTTTAAGTCAAAGTCTCGTGATCGGGTTGTGTGTTTTGGAGGAGGTATAACACTTAAAAATAACGGGACCATAACCTAGTAGAGTGGAACTTCAAACCGAGTTGACAACCGCAAAAAAAAAATCAAGATCTTATTAATCGCGTGGACACGTTACAAGCAGAGAATGATAAGCTCATGGTACGAATAGGTGCATTTGAAGCTAAATTAAAAGCATTCAAGGATTTTATGATGCAACAGCAACAATAAGTGGCTGCTACATACTAGTTGTCAATAATAAGACATTTCTTATGTTTTTTTTTTAGGCTTAAATATTTTATAATTAGTATTACTATTGTGTTTCAAAATCTAAGCAAAAGGCTTAACTCTCACGACTAAGTGTACGTGATTATTGGTTTCATCAATTTTTAAGGTCAAAACTTTTGTGATAGATAAATTTGTCATTGGCTATGTTTTTTTTAATGTCATTAATTTGATTTGATTTTTCTTGGTGAAAATTAATTTTATTTGATAATGTATGTAGTTACTTTTTCAAATTACGACAGATTAGAAATGCCTCTTGTTATCTACATTTGTAGTTAACAGCGAAATATTTGATCGTTATAGATTCAAATTCAAATTTTATATAACCATTCAACAACTATTTTATGAGGAGATAATTGGTCGTTATTGTCTAAAAGTTTGTTGTTGAAAGATTAGATATTAACGATGGTTACTTTGTTTGTCGTTAATGTTTAACGACGAAGTAATAAGTTGTCGTTAACAAGTAACGATGAACATCGTCGTTAAAACCAATAATGACGGAGCCTGTTACAACGAACAAATGACGAAAATATTTTGTTGTTAAATGTTTTAACGACAGTTCAAAGGCCATATAACGACGAAAATATTCGTCTTTAAATATCCTTTTTATAGTAGTGACACACATTGTAAGCAAAGGTACTCATCTCATTGAATTCATTAACATTACATCAAAGGGGGCAAGGTCAGCCGCGACCTCGGCGGAATTATTTAGGATAGAAGGAGGAGACTCAACAAGAGACTCGACATTAGGAGGAACTACAAAAATAGACTCGATAGCAGATAGGGGTTTAGCCTTAGATCCTACATGCTCACTAACAGACTCAAACTGGACTCGGACGATTCAGATTCATCAAATATAAGGCCTTCGCCAGTGGTGACTTCCAGCTTCTCTCCACTTGGCGTAGTGATCTTCACCATCTTACGTCATCCCTTCAAATGACCTTCAGTTGGGACAATGAATTCAGAGGGGTGGAAGTCTTTACTTGACATGACATTTTGAATGAGCGTAGAGTTATCATCATCGATGCACTTGAATTCATTCTTTTCAAACCCGAAAAGAAGATTAATGCCCATATCATCAGAACCTAGACTGTTTGGTTCCTCGGCTGTTGGGAATAAATCACCTTCACTATGAAATCACAATCCATGAACACCTCGAATCCTAGTCCACGCCTCCCTTGGTAAATGAAAGGCTCGGGAAATTCATAGCATGGAAAGTTTTCCCCTTCCTTGATGTAATGGCCATTGAGAGTGAGGGGATAGGGATCCATAGGCATTTCTGTTTTCATGGCTCGAGCATTGTTGCGAGCCCTTATCTTGAGAAAAGCTTGCTTCACATCTTTTTTTGTTGGCTTGAATCCCAAGCTAAAAGTGTCCTTTTTGGGTGCACCAGTATAGCCCCAAAGTTTAGCCATATTTTTCTTAATTTTAAGGGTCATTTCAGGGAAATGCCCTTGTTTTTTCATGATTGCATTGATGTAGACGTTGAAGTAAGGGTCGAAGTCAAGATGACACTTCTATTCATCCTTGATCATGAGAACATCTTCTAGAGAAAAACCCCAAATATCCTCATCTTCCACATCATGTTCAACATGGACAATGGGAGTGTCAATGACTTGGATATGCATAGGAGAGGCATCAATAGTGACTGACACCCCTCCAACTATGGCTTTGACTTTCTGGTGTAGCGATGAAGGAATTGCCTTCAACTCATGAAGCCAAGGGCGCCCTAGCAATAGATTGAAAGAAGCCTTATTGTCCACCACCTGAAACTTGGTGCGACGTTCAATGGCTTCAGTAGTGATGTTTAAAATGATAATACCCACGGCTTGACGACGAGTATTATCATAAGCGCGGACCACTTGCTTAGAGGGAATCAGTTCTTCACCTTTTAAGCCGAGCTTCTGTGCAATGCGAAGCGAGCATACATTTATTATTGAGCCATTACCAACTAGGCTCATAGGAACATTCATCTTTATTCACACCATTGTGAGGTGTAAGGCCTTGTTGTGCTGATCCCCTTCCGGGGGTAAATCCTTGTCAGGAAATGAAATCAGATTATTGGTACTCGGTAATTCAATAGTAAGAAAATTGACTAGCCCTTGAGGAGTCATATCACTATCAACTCCTACCTTCACAAGAGCATTCATCACAGCCTTCCGATGCTCATGGGAAGTAGCCAAAAGCTTCCATACATTCATTTCCACTTTGGTTTTTTGAAGTTGTTTGATCACATCCTTGCTTAAGGGGTCGTCGATGGGATCAACTACCGGTTGTGCTTGCGGTGGAGGTGGACTAGGTTATTGTAACCTTCCATTCCTAGTGAGGACCTAGACCTCGAGGTCTCCCCAAACATCTTCACTATCTTCATAGTTGACAGCGCCAAGAGGTGGATATGTTATGTCTTTGAGATACACGTCTTCATCGTCACTATCCCAAATCCCGTTAACTTTTTCATAAGATGGAACGAAAATAATTTCTGGCAGAAGTTCATCCACAGGTTGAATGACTAGAGACGGATCAAAGAAGACTTTATCTCCTGTGACAGCCAACGCATTAGAAAGAGGACCTATTTAAATATTAGGCTTCTTGGCCCCTTAAGGCATAGGAAGCTGGTTAGCATCAATTAGGTCTTGTATTACATCATTTAACTTTCAACATTACTCAGTAGTATGACCCTTGCCTTGGTGAAACTTACAATGAGCATCGGGGTCATAGCTAGCAGTTCTATTCTTAGGTCTAGGCTCCGAAAACGGCCCAATAGGCATGATCAATCCTTGACTGTGCAAGCGATCAAAAGTAGTATCATAACTCATTCCCAAAGGTGTATAAACCCTCCTTTTCCTTTGGAATTTCTGATTAGAACCATTGAGAGCCAACATATCATTGAGGTTGTACTGGCTGATGTTGTTGGTAGTATTGTTGGGCTTGGAAGACGGAGAAGAAGGACTGTCGTTCTTCTTGTTTTTCCAAGTGTTATTATTATTGTTTCTAGCAGCTGTCTTTATCAACTCATCTTCAATATTGATCCTAATATCGTATACAGCTTCAAAAGTGTTGAAAGGCAGAAACTTCAGATGTTGCATGTACTTATGAATCAGATTCTGAATAAAGAGGCAAACCATCTCCTTCTCTTTGAGAGGATCCACCAAGAGTGCAGCTGTTTCTCTCCACCTGCTCAGATAGGCAGTGAAGCCTTCATTCTCTTTCTATTTAAGAATGGAGAGTTCACGTTCTGAAGTCTTAGCTTGGATGTTACACTTGTAACAATTCATGAAGCTTTCAATAACATCCTCCCATGTCGCGGTATACTTGGATTCTAGAGAGTAAAACCACTATTGGCAGGCCTGCTCCAAGGAAAGAGGGAACACGGTAGGGAAGAGTGCTACATATAATCCCTTGAGAGCCATAGTTGTAGAAAAAGCCTTTAAGTGGAATATTGGGTTGTTAGTAAGCTTAAACTTTGGAATGTCAGCAGTGGAAAATTTCTCAGGAAGCTTGTCCTTAACGGCTAAAGAAGTGGAAGATTGCTCCACATAGGTGAAGTCCTCAGAAATCTTGCTCAGTTGTTCCTTAATTTTGTCCATCGTAGTCACAGTGACTTTATTCTGTTCTATGGTGGTGACTTAATTCGTAGTGAGCATTTGCATCATGTTACTGAGTGTCATGATGGACTTGTTGGTGTTCTAAACTTCTTCCCAAGACGCCATTAGAATGAATTCAAAGTGAACTGAAGATTGAGATGGATTTTGTGGAGATGACTGCGAGGTTATTGTGGCAGTGACTCGAACCGTAACAATCTACCCCTACTTCTTGACCAAGTGTTGCGAGATTAAAAAAACGCGCCTTTAATGACTAGACTCAACCTTGACCCATCTGGAAAAAGAAAAGGCGAGAAATTTTTCGAAATTTTTTTTTAGAAAAAGGAATGTATGGGAGGATACCATCTGACTTACTCCTAAAAAAACGGAAAAAACGACACAAGACCTTCCTAAGTACGGTCATGATCGACATGGTGCATGACTCAAATGAAAGAAAAAGTGTGTGAACTCGACTTGACTTGTGAATGATTATGTGAGGTTATGGACGCATGTTATAACCGTAGAGCTAGACACGACACTAAATGAGACATACAAACCACAGAAATATGCACAAAAGACTAAAAAAAAAGGAATGACAGGACCCTTTCCTGGCGTGACACGGTGCTTTATTCCGTCAAGCGGTACAAGGCGCCGTGGCACGGCACTGCGTACCGTGGCGCGGCATTTCTTCCGTGATACGGTACACAGTTCTAGGTCTAGTTCATGATTTATTCTAGATTTTATTCGATTTTAAGTCTGTACTAAATAATATGTGGAATAAAAACCCTCGGTCATAGGTTAGTTCAAATAACAAGATGTGAAAACAAATGTGGGGTAAGCAATAAATAAACCAAGTAGCACTTAGTCACAATGATGTAAAATAAAATAATGCTTTGGCAAAATAACACAATTTTTTTGTAAAATAACACAAGCTGAGGTTGAAGTAAATAAGTTAAATACAAATTGTTTTAGCAAAATAACAAAAGATTTAAGCAATAAGGTTTAGGCAAAATAACTCAAACATATTGGGTATGAAGTACCATGATCCATAGTATTCCAAGAGTATATAATACTAACTCTGCGGAAACCACTATACTCAAAATTGAACCTAGGTTTTCAAGGGGGTTTCGGGTGGTTGGGTTGGGCTATGGGTGGAGATAGGAGAAGGGTTGCGATGTAGGGTTGGGGTCTTGGGGAGAGGTTGCTATCGGCGGTGAAGCTAAGGTGGGGGTGGTTTTTTTTATTATTTTTTGAGCCAAATACATAGTGACATGCGTTCAAGTAATGTGGTATAAAAGCTTGTTCACCAATTGTTGTTTGGTTGGGCCTGATAAAAGATAATTCGTTCTAAAGTTGGAATTTTCAGAAAAATTAAAAGTTAGATTATTAAAAACTAAAATTTGTTATATACACTTGGGTGCACCGTACTTTATTTTTCATTTGATAATTAAATGAAAAACAATCATACTCATGGGCATACGGTACACCCGAGAGTATATGACAATCTCTCAAAAGAAACTCGTCTAAAGTTGGTATTATTAAAACCAATTACTACCTCCGCTTCAGGTTACTCGCAAGAAAGGACAAGTTTGCGGACTCCTAGGCAAAAGATTGAAAGCATGATTATTGAAAAATAAGGGTATATGCTTAACTATTAATCTAACCCAAAACAAAGAAAAAACAAATTCAACCTTAATTAAATTAAATAACCCACCACCACCGACACCACCAAGCATCACCAAAACCAGCCACCACCACCATCCATCATCACCGAAACCACCACCCACCACCACCCAGCATCATGAAACCACCCACTACCACAACCTAGCATCGAAATTGACGAACCCAGCACCATCGACGCACCCAACACCACCCACGAACCGAGCAAAACCCAGCCATCGTAACCCACCGTACCACCCTTGAAAACCCACATATCTGGAAAACCCACAAAACCACAAAAACCCTAGAACCCACCACCACCACCACCAAAAACCACTCAACCTTGAACCCACCAACCCACCCAGCGAAACAACTCACGACCCTGCACAATCAAAACCCAGAACCTTCAACCAAACCTAGAACCCCAATCAAACCCACAATCGAAACCAAAACCAAACCCACAATCGAAACCAAAACCGAACCCTCAATCAAACCCACGCGAACCCACGAGGTCACCGCACCCACGAACCTAGCAACCACGAACAAACCAACCACGAACCCACAAACCCTTCTATGTCATCAGTTACAGCTTTAATTGGTCAAATTTGACCATCAAAACTCTTTAAAACTCTAGATCTAGAGTTTTGATGGTTAAATTTGACAATAAAACCTTCGAATTTGGGTTTCATCGCCAATGAGGAAACAAAAAGCAAAGGAAGAGACACAAAATAAAGGCGATGTAGGTGTTGGTTGCCATTGAAGATGATGGTGGTGGTGGTCAGTGGTAGTGGTAGTGGTGAAGGTGGTGGTTTCCAGTGAAGGTGGTGGTTTCCATTGAAGGTGGTGGATTATGAAGGAAGAGAGAGAAAAATTATGATAAATGTTGAATGTAGATGGAGGAGGGGAATGAATTAGGATGAATATTGTGGTGGTAAGGTGAAATTAATTGTCCTTAGGGATTAATGTAATAAAACATATTTATGTTGTAAAATAGTGTCTGTTCATTATCACTTGGTAGTTATTTTTGTATATATATACTACTTCATTGGATGATTAATGTGAGATACAGTTTTATGATATTCTTTCTATATTCTCTCCTTTTCCTCTATTCCTTCATCCCCTTCTCTTTACTTTTACAATACGTTATCAGCACCATTGTCTATAATTATCATTGAATATCAAAGACACATCACAAGGGAAACGCATCAACAAGGAAAAGTACAAATAAAATTAAATCATTGCAATCATCTATCATGTAAGTTTACTTTGTATTATGATTGGTTTTGTGAGTGATTAATTTGTTGATCGCTTATCCGAAGATGTGTTTATTTAGCATTACTCATACTTTCATACAATAATATTTCTTCATTAACTTAGTGGTAGTGGTTATATATGCTTTATTCCATTGTCAATTTCTATGCTTATAATCCTACTATGTTCGTCCATATCATTATTTTTGTTCCAAATTATATGTATCTTGTTTTTAATTTCGTTTGTTTCCTACTTAAATTATTTAATAATATTAGATTTTGTTACTTTTTATTATATTAATTACTGCTTTATGATTTGGTTCAAATGTATATAGGATTGTACTGATGTTAGATCTGGACTTTGGCCTAGATTTGAGCAATTGTGTTCTGTTTCTTCAATTACAAAAAGGTCTCTACTATCCTGTAGGAAACGACAATTTCGTGAGTCCAACTTCAATTTTGATGGTTTCTATACTTTTATTTTTGCAATTGATTACTTAATCATTATATTGTGTTAGTACCTCCATGCTTTGTCATTAGTACGACATAATTTTACTTGTATATGAAATGTCTCATGTGAATGTCTATAATAATGCATAATAATTTCTTTAGTATATTACTCGCAACCCTATATGAAATATCTGATGGTGAATTTGAAAATTCATCCCTCTCACTTATATATATCCTGTAGGAATTTCTTCATGATAGACTTTATTAGTGTTAGACATTATCTTTATTGTTATGCATATGACAAATTATCAGTGGTTATGGTTATTTTATTTGATGATTGTGAGAATTGAAGTTTAATTGTAGTATTATAAATTTTGATTTGATATTATCTTGTATAGTGAATAATGTCGAACCTTGCCAAACTTGAATTTGTGGCCCTTGATATTACCGGAAAGAATTATTTATCATGGGTGTTAGATGCCGAAATACACCTAGATGCTAAAGGGCTTGGTGAAACAATCAAAGAGGGTAATAAAGCTACATTTCAAGACAAAGCTAAAGCCATGATATTTCTTCGCCATCACCTCCACGAAGGGCTTAAAAATGAATACCTCACTGTTAAAGACCCGGAAATCCTTTGGAATAGTCTAAAGGAAAGGTATGACCACCAAAAAACTGTTATACATCCTAAAGCTCATTATGATTGGTTAAATTTGAGATTACAGGATTTTAAATCTGTTAGTGAATATAACTCAGCCATTTCAGAATAATTTCTTAATTAAAATTATGTGGGGAGAAAATTACTGATGCGGAGATGCTAGAAAAAACATACTCCACTTTCCATGCAAATAATATTGTCCTACAGACTCAATATCGAGAGAAAGGTTTTAAGAAATATTCTGAATTAATATCTTGTTTACTTGTGGCTGAGAAAAATAACGAGTTGTTGATGAAAAATCATGAATCCCGTCCTACTGGTTTTAGTCTATTCCCTGAAGCGAATGTGATTTCCCATGATGGAAAAGAATAAAAAAATAGAGACCATTCTAGTAGTAGTGGTCGAGGTTGAGGTCGAGGCTGCGGTCAATGGCGTGGTCGTGGTCGTGGTCGTGGTCGGGGACGTTGATATGGTAGAGGTCGTGGAGGTTACTCTAAGAGCTCACATTACCACCGGAAGTGGGAATGCAAAAATGATAATGTTGAGAAAGAAAAACATGAGCCTAATATTTGTTTTCGTTGTGGAGTAAAAGGCCATTGGTCTCGTGTGTGTCGAACACCAAAACACCTTGTTGAGCTTTATCAACAATCACTAAAGAAAGGAAAGAAGGTTGAGACAAATTTTGTAGTTGAAGATGGCGAAGGTAACTTTGATTCTGGCGATGCAACTCATTGTAGGGAATATTTCAATCATTGCCCCAAACTTGAACCCCACTGTGATCATACACTTAAGTATGGTGGCGTCTAGAGGGAAGGAAGCTAGAGCAAAAGAGTCACCAACAAGTTTTAGGAACTTGTAAACCGTTCACAGGGTGAAGGTTACACCCCTTAACGATCCATGAGATCGTCAACTCCAATAGGTCTGGAACCATGACTGGTGTTCGGGGATGAAAGTACAAATTCAACCTAAAAGAGATTGAACCTACCCTAATAATAGGCCTCTACTTTATTCTTCTCGTACTCATGTGCACTTTCTGACTAACATACAATCAATAGGTTAACCCTAAACCTGTTTAATCTATGTTGGTTGAATATAATGCTAAAATAAAACTATTATTGGCGATCACTTGAATTATAATCAAATTAACCCTAAACAAGATTATTAATTATCTTATTAAGCGTGATTACAAGTACAAATTCCCTTTAAACATGCATAAAAGGCGTGATCAAGCAATAACAATGACAATAAGCATCAAGCAACATGATAATCATAAATCATAATAATTATAAAAATAATCATGTTAAAGCATAATAATAGCAAGATCCTAGGCATGATACTAACAAGATTAATAACAAATCCTAACATGTCACTAAGCAATAAAAATCAAAGCTTTAGCCCTAACATGATACTAACATGATATTGATATGATATTAGAAAGCATAGGAAGCACCCTAAACATGATATTAGAAAGCAATAATAACATCCTAACATGATGCTAGGAATTAATAAATAATAAACATGCTTTCTACAAGAATAGAGCAATAAGACTACATACTTTGATGCCTCGTGCCTCTTTCTAATAAAAAAAATACACGCGTTAGTAACTTCAAGGAAAATATAATAAACAAAACAATCAAATTAAATAATTGAAAGAAAGAATTAAAAAGTTTAGACTGGATTTGGAACCAAACCCTCAGAAATATCAAACCTATCACGTCTAGGGCGAAGGCAACTTTGAACTTGGCTAGGTGTGTCTAGATCTTGTGAATGCGGAATTTTGTTTGTAAAAGGGTTGGTTTAGAAAGAGAGAGAGAGAATCAAGAAATTCTTGATGAGAGTTGATCATTGAAAACGGAGGTCCAGGGACCCTATTTATAAGAAAATAGTCTGAAAACCGATAGAAAAGAGTTAGAATTCGAATTGGAATAAAACTCATCCTGTTGCCAGGTGACGAGGTGCATCGCCAGGCGACGAACTTGTCGTCAGGCGGTGCTAAGACAGTTTTTTGCGGATTTTGTTTTTATCATATCTTTTGATCCAGAAGTCCAAATAAGGCATATAATATGTCGTTGGAAAGATTTTGAAGTCTAATTTTCAACCCAATAAGAATAAGATAAAAATATTTTGTAGATAAAAAGATATGGCCAAAATAGTGGAAGGGTGTTAGTTTTGGATAGAGTTTCGTATTCCATTCATATCTTTTTCGTTATAGCTCAGAATTAATATTATAATATATCACTGGAAAGATAATTTCAAGATCTATCCAACCATATAAAATTTGGATAAAGATTATGAGGCACAAAAATAGTATCTGACTGTCTTTGAACATCTTTAAATTCGAATAGAATTAGGATTTAAAAAAAGGAAAGTTTTATTCAATTTCAAACTCTTTGATCTTATCTTTTTAAAAAGGATAATTAAGATCTTTTAGAAACTTATGGAAGCTTCTAATAAATCCTAATTAGTTTATGAATAGGATTAAACCTTTGGACCCTCCACATGATCATTGGGCCGTAGGTAAAATCCGGTTAAGCCCAGTTTAGTATTTTGGCCATAACTTCCTCATTATTCATCGGAATTGGGCTTATAATATATCGTTGGAAAGGTCTTTTCAATCCCCATCCAACTAAACCATTATTGTACCCATATCATGGACCAAACTAAACTAGAATGCACGTTTTTCATAAATAGGGTAAGAAAAGAAATGTTTTCAAAACAGAAAGAAGAGATATTTTAATAAAAACATCCTCATCGCTAGACTTTTCACACTTTCGCTTTGTTCGATAATCAAATGACATGAAAGGTATTCATCACTGGGTTTGGTTTTGGGGAGACACATTTGGGTGTCTACACTCATCTTGAAGTTGTTGATTTTCTTACTACCCTAGAAATAAATAATTAATGATGTATTGGCTATGTTGTTTGATTTTAGTTATAGAACTTTAATTTTGATTTATGTTGGTTATGTATATATTTTATGGTTTTATGATTGTAATATGATTTTATATGTTTCATGAGATATTGTAATATTTTAGATGTTTTATTTTATCTTGTTGACATATTTTATTATTATTAGTCTAGACATGTTTAATTTTTGTGACATATTTTATTTCTTTTAATATATAGTATGAATACTCCTTAAGTTCAAGTGGAAATAAATGATGAAGAATTGTGTCTTGCTGATAGTGCAACTACTCATACTATACTAAAAAATAAGAATCATTTCTCTCAATTGATTTTGAAAAAGGTTAGTATGAGTACTATATCGGGTAGTATAAATATAATTAAAGGCTCCGAAAGAGCTAACATAATATTGCCTTGGGGGACAAAAATTGAAATAACTGATGTTTTATACTCCCCATTGTCTCAAAGAAACTTGCTAAACTTTAAAGATAATCGTAATAATGGCTATCATATTGGGACAAAAAGTGAAGGAAACGATGAATTCCTTCAAATCACTAATATAAACCAAGGTGTAAAATGTATCTTAGAGAAATTGTCTGCATTTTCTACCGGTTTGTACTACACAAAGATCAATGCAATTGAGACACACACTATTGTGAACCAGAAGTTTACTGATGACTTCATTGTTTGGCATGACCGGTTAGGCCATCCCGGTTCAATAATGATGCGAAAAATAATTGATAATTCTTATGGTCATTCATTGAAGACCCGGCAGATTCTTCATAATAATTTTTCATGTGTTGCTTGCTCAGAAGGCAAGTTGATAATTCGTCCATCACCAGTTAAGATAAATTATGAATCAATTAATTTTCTGGAACATATCAGGGGGATATATGTGGGCCCATACACCCCCCATGTGGACCATTTAGATATTTTATGGCATTGATCGATGCATCGACTAGATGGTCACATGTATCTTTGTTATCAACTCGTAACCTATCATTTGCGAGATTACTAGCTCGGTTGATTAAATTAAGAGGACATTTTCCAGATTCTCCTATCAAGACTATTCATCTTGACAATGCTGGTGAATTTACTTCTCAAGATTTTGATGATTATTGCATGTCCATTGGGATAAATGTTGAACATCCTGTAGCACATGTTCATACACAAAACGGCTTGGCAGAATCATTGATTCAACGTCTCCAGTTAATTGCTAGACCATTACTCATGAAATATAAACTCCCAATTTCTGCTTAAGGACATGTTATATTCATGCAGCATCACTAATTCGCATCAGGCCAACAAGTTATCATAAATTCTCCCCATCACAATTGGTTTTTAGTCAGGAACCAAATATCTCCCACATGAGAATTTTGGATGTGCAGTTTATGTTCCAATAGCTCCACCCCAACGCTCTAAGATGGGTTCTCAAAGGAGGTTAGGAATATATGTTGGATTTGAATCTCCATCCATAATTAAATATCTTGAGTCTACCACAGGAGATCATATCTATTTACTGCTCGATTTGTTGTTTGTCATTTTAATGAGTCAGTTTTTCCAACATTAGGGGGAGAAAACAAACATTTGGAAAAAGAAATTAGCTAGAATGAGCTATCATTGATTCATCTTGATCCTCGAACGAAGCAATGTGAATTGGAAGTTTAAAGAATAATTCATTTGCAAAGTTTAGCAAATCAATTGCCATACTCGTTTGCTGACCCAAAAAGAGTGACTAAGTCACATATTCCAGCTACAAATGCTCTATTCATGATTGATGTCTCAAAAGGCCAACATGAAGTTGCTAATGAGTCTAAAGCACGCCTGAAGCGTGGAAGACCAATAGGTTCCAAAGACAAGAATCCTCGAAAAAGGAAAGGATGGCCAAAATGATGATGGCCAAAATGATGATACAATTTCTAAAGAATAACAAGAAGAGACCTTAGACATGATACAAAAGGAAACTCAGGTACCTGATAATGAAGAAATTTCAATAAATTATATCATGTCTGGAATTACATGGAACCGAAACCAAATCGACGTCGATGATGCTTTTGCATGCAATATGGCATTAGATGTTATGAATGCTAATGAGGATCATGAGCCAAAATATATTGATGAATGTCGACAAAGAAATGATTGGCCAAAATGGAAAGAAGCAATTGAAACAAAATTAAAATCTCTTGGAAAAAGAAAAGTATTTGGACCTGTAGTCCATACACCTAAAGGTGTAAAGCCAGTGGGATATAAATGGGTTTTCGTGCGAAAGAGAAATGAAAGAGGTGAAGTTGTGAGATATAAGGCACAATTAGTTGCACAAGGATTCTCACAAAGACCTGGTATTGATTATGAGGAAACATATTCTCCTGTGGTGGATGCAACTACTTTTAGATTTCTCATTAGTCTGGCAATAAGAGAAGGACTAGACTTACGCCTGATGGATGTAGTCGCAGCTTACTTGTATGGCCCACCGGATAATGACATTTATATGAAACTCCCAGATGGTTTTAAGCTGCCTGAAGTAGCAAAATCTAGTTCTCGAGAACAATTCTCTATTAAATTGAATAAATCTCTTTATGAATTGAAACAATCTAGGCGTATGTGGTATAATCGCCTTAGTGAGTATTTATTGAAAGAAGGCTACAAAAATGATCCTATTAGCCCATGCATTTTTATAAAGAGATTTGGATCAGGATTTGTTATAGTTGCAGTGTATGTTGATTATTTGAATATATTTGGAACTCCTGAAGTGATTTCAATGACAGTAGAATTCTTAAAGAAAGAATTTGAAATGAAAGATCTTGGAAAAACAAAATTCTGTTTTGGATTACAAATTGAGCAGCTAAAGAATGGAATCCTTGTGCATCAATCAACATACATATATAAGGTTCTCAAAAGGTTTTCTATAGATAAAGCACATCCATTGAGTAATCCCATGGTTGTAAGATCACTAGACGTAGAGAAGGATCCATTCCGCCCTCGAGAAAATGATGAAGAGATTCTTGGTCCAGAAGTACCATACTTAAGTGCGATAGGAGCCTTAATGTACCTTGCTAGCCATACTCGACCTGACATATCATTTTCAGTAAATTTATTGGCAAGGTTTAGTTCATGTCCAACTTGGAGGCATTGGAACAGGATTAAACATGTACTTTGTTGCCTCCAAGGCACGAAAGATATGGGTTTATTCTTTTCTAAATTATCCAAAGAATATTTGATTGGTTTTGCAGATGCAGGTTATTTATCTGATCCACAGAATGCTCGATCACAAACTAGATATGTGTTTACCTATAGTGGTACTGCCATTTCTTGGCGATCTATGAAACAAACCATAACCGCTACTTCTTCTAACCATTTTGAGATTTTAGCTATTCATGAGGCTAGTCGTGAATATGTATGGTTGAGATCGGTAATTCAGCATATACGAGAAGATTATGGTCTATCTTCCAGAAAAGAAGCACCAACCATTTTATATGAGGATAACGCAGCATGCATTGCGCAGCTCAAGGAAGGATACATTAAAGGAGATCGGACAAAGCATATCTTACCAAAGTTCTTTTTCACTTATGATCTTCAAAAGAATGGTGATATAAATGTTTTAAATATTCGTTCGAGTGAAAATTTGGCAGATTTGTTTACCAAGGCACTTCCAACAGCGATAATTAAGAAGCTATGTCATCACATTGGATTGCGTTCTCTTAAAGATCTTCAATGATGTTGATGTAAGGAGGAGTTTTGCGCGCTACACTCTTTTTCCCTTAACCATGGTTTTTTTCCATTGGGTTTTTCCTTGGTAAGGTTTTTAATGAGGCAGCAATACATGCACATTATAATGTTTTTCATGCACATTCCACTGGGTTTTTCCTTGGTAAGGTTTTTAATGTTGACGTATAACAATTGATGGATTGATATTTTCTTTAATATATATGTAGTCTTCATTGGAGCCTTATGGTGATTTGTGTTTCCAATAACACAATCTACTACTTTGACTCGGCTCGTATCTGGCCACCAAGGAAGTTGCTAGTGAATAACCTACTAAATAGGTACATACCGCTTCCTATTATTTTATATCATCACCTAAGTCATTGAGTGGTTATGTTTCTAATTTTATGCTAATTTTTCTGAAGTGTTATGAAGAATTGCGGGGCCTACGTGGAAATATTCGAAGGTGATGCCTTGATATAGTGATTTGTTTAATAAACTTGCCTTCGGTTATGGCTATGCATGACAAGATTAGATTTGTGTCATGTTAGTGTGCGCAACAAGACAATGGCGTTGATTGTGCTCTGTACGTGATGAGGTTTATGCTTGACATAGTCAATAGGTGCACGGAAGCTCAACACATTGAGGAGGTATGGTTTTTTATATTTTCGTTCGATTTTGGATAAAAAGCGTATGAAAACTTAGTTGGGTGCTCTTTTGATGTGATATCGAAACTTACACGCCTAGTACTATGTTATATGGGCATGGTATGAGAAACAAAAAGTTCATATGAAAACAAATGTAGAAAATGGGCAAAGTAGAAGTCAAATAGCCGATTTTGGGTAAAAGCCATCCTAAAACTTAGTAGAATGCTCTTTTGATATTATTTCAAACATTAGACACCTAAGACTAGTTAATATTGCCATGTTATGATAAAGAAATAGTTCATTAGATAAGAAATGTAGAAAACGGGCAAAGTAGAAGTCAAATAGCCGATTTTGGATAAAAGTCGTCCTAAAACTTAGTAAAATGCTAAATTGCTATGATTTCAAACAATAACATCTAATACTAGGTTAGATTGACATGTTATGATAAAGAAATAGTTCATTATATAAGAAATGTAGAAAACGGGCAAAGTAGAAGTCAAATAGCCGATTTTGGATAAAAGTCGTCCTAAAACTTAGTAAAATGCTAAATTGCTATGATTTCAAACATTAAACACCTAATACTAGGTTATATTGACATGTTATGATAAATAAATAGTTCATTATATAAGAAATGTAGAAAACGGGAAAAGTAGAAGTCAAATAGCCGATTTTGGATAAAAGTCGTCCTAAAACATAGTAAAACCATCTTTTGATGTGATTTCAAACCTTAGACACTTAAGACTAGGTAATATGGGCATGCTAGGAGAAAAAAGTAGGTCATTTGATAGAAAATGTAGAAAATGGGAAAGTGAGAACCCGAGGCAACTGCAGCACCCGAGGCAACTACAGAACCCGAGGCAACAGCCTCGAGTTATGCCAGGCAGCTGCAGTAGTAGCCCAAGCGTATGCCCAGGAAGTTGCAAGCAGCCACAGGCAACTGCCCAGGCAGCTGCAACAGTAGCCTAGGCAACTGGTCAGGCAGCTGTAGCAGTAGCTGCAACAGCCATGGAAGCATCCCGAGCAGCTGCAGTAGCCATGGGCAGCAGCCCGGGGATTAAATTTTTTTCCTTGTGAGTGGTACCTCATGCAATTTTGTGTACTTTTTGCGTAATTGTTAGTGAATATGGTAAATAAGTCACTTACGCCGATTTTGGATAAAAAGCGTACTAAAACTTAGTTGGATGCTCATTTGATGTGATATCAAAACTTACACGCCTAAGACTAAGTAATATGGGCATGGTATGAGAAACAAAAAGTTCATACGAAAAAAAATGTAAAAAATGGGCAAAGTAGGAGTTGAATAGCCGATTTTGGATAAAAGTCGTCCTAAAACTTAGTAAAATGCTCTTTTGATATGATTTCAAACATTAGACACTTAAGACTAGGTAATATTGACATGTTATGATGAAGAAATATTTCATTAGATAAGAAATGTAGAAAATGGGAAAAGTATAAGTCAAATAGCCGATTTTGGATAAAAACCGTCCTAAAACTTAGTAAAATGCTAATTTGCTATGATTTCAAACATTAAACACCTAATACTAGGTTATATTGACATGTTATGATAAAGAAATAGTTCATTATATAAGAAATGTAGAAAATGGGCAAAGTAGAAGTCAAATAGCCGAATTTGGATAAAAACCATCCTAAAACTTAGTAAAATGATATTTTGATATGATTTCAAACATTAAACACATAAGACTAGGTAATATTGTCATGTTATGATAAATAAATAGTTCACTATATAAGAAATGTAGAAAATGGGCAAAGTAGAAGTCATATAGGCCTTATTTAGGAGATTTTGGATAAAAACCGTCCTAAAACTTACTAAAACCCTCTTTTGATGTGATTTCAAACCTTAGACACCTAAGAGTAGGTAATATGGGCATTCCATGAGAAAGAAATTGTTCATTTGATAGACAATGTAGAAATTGGGCAAAGTAGAAGTCATGTCGGCCTTATTTGGGCCATTTTGTGAAAGAAACAAACTTATATATGTTGCCTTTGAAATATTTGACATACATTATTTAGTTTGAATTTTAAGTAATATGAATGATGTTTAATGTTGGGTTTTTTATTATTTTTTTTCAAAGGTTTGCAAGATTCAAAGGGAAGGCCCGTTAACAAGGCAAGAATTTGATGAAATTCGCGACATGTGGGCTTTTTTCGTGACATTTGATGGCATCTAGGTAGAATAATATTAGATAGTGAGCTTGATTTTTTTTTGTTATTGTGAACAATTAATATTTAGTTATCTTTTTTTTTATATGTACATTAATTATATATAATTAGTACTATATATTATTTGTGAGTGTTATATATGTTATTATTATGCATTTTATTGTTGTTATTGTATTATTATTCTTAAATTTGCAATATTTTAATTATTATTAATTATTAATATTAATTAATATTATTAATAATAATAATATTAATAATAATAATAATTTTTAAAATGCCAGATTAATATGTATATCAAAAAAGGTCAGTAATACTATTATTATTAATTAATATAAATTTTGAAAAAAAAAATTAAACAAATGGCAAGCGGTTTGGCGCCAAAACTGCTTGCCATTACACTTGACATAATATTATGTCAAGTGCAAATAGCAAGCGATTTTGGCGCCAAGCCGCTTGCCATTCTCCCCTAATGGCAAGCGGTTCTGAACCGCTTGCCATTTAAATGGCTATTGGCAAGCCCCCTAAGCCCATGCGGTTCAGAACCGCTTGCTATTAGGGGGTTTGAACCGCTTGCCATTACGTTTTTCCTACTAGTGTTAGTAGGTAATATATTGTTTTAGATAATGAACATCTAAGGGGAAGTGTTGTAAAATAGTGTTTGTTCATTATCACTTGGTAGTTATTTTTGTATATAAATACTACTTCATTGGATGATTAATGTGAGATACAGTTTTATGATATTCTACATTCTTTCTATATTCTCTCCTTTTCCTCTATTCCTTCATCCCCTCCTCTTTACTTTTACAATACTTTATAATTTAATTAGAATTTTTTTTAAAAAAATAAGGGCAAAATTGTCATTTTGTAGCCAAAAACTTACTAATAAGGAAAGAAAAATATTTGTTGCGAGTAATGTAAAGCGGCCATTTTAGAAAATTATTGCAAGTAATATGAAACGGAGGTAATATAATAAACCCTACTCATTTATCTCTTAACAAAACAAAAAAAATTAAAAAAAAAAAAAAATCATTCTCCAATTCTTCACCGCCGTGGTACTCTTTTTCTCCAATTCTTTCTAAATTAGCCAAGTTATTTAATCATTCAGCTGATTTAAAGTTTAAACAACTTTCTCCATAAAATTCCGACTCCTTACTTGCAACACTCGTTTGATTGCTTTCGCCCATTGTTAGCATCTCTCTCGGTAATATTTTTGCTCTAAATTGCTTTAATTTTTACTTAATTTCCATTGTTAGTGTTTAAATTTTAAGTGATTAACTTTTTTTTTTTGTGTGTTTCTACTTTAATAACGCATGTTAACTGTTAATTGTGCCGTAATAAAATTTCTTAAATTTTGATCTTGCTAATTATGACAGAAATTTGGTTCTTTTAGTTTTTTTTGTTCCCAATTTTCTGAGTGAGGAATTGAAGGGTATTGTAACACGTACTTCTGCATGAGAATGCAGAAGTTGAGTTATTGTTTTTCTTTTCAATTTCTGAAAAAATAAGCTAAATCTGGTTATATCATTTTAGAATTTTTCAAAGAGCGGAGTTGTATAGGAAAATGAAAAAAAAAAAAAAAAAAAAAAAAAAAGAATATTTGGCTATTCTTGAGGAAAGTAGTTTCACTAATTTCCATTTTATGTCAAGCTATGAATTTGCTAAGCATTAATACTCTCAAACTAGCTCTTGAATGTGATCAATGAATCAAAATTAGCTCTGTTATTCTATAATTTTTATGCTTTAAAACCCCACTTAGCTTCCTCCAAATTTCTGTACTTGGCTTACCACATTGTCCTTGTCTTAGATTCATCAACAACATGTCAACAGCTCGATTCGCAAAAAAGTGCATAAAATATAATACTACTGATAGAATCAGAAACTTGCCTCAAGATTTAACACAACTGATCCTAGAATGCTTAACTCTGCAAGAGGCTGTGAGAATGAGCATCTTATCGAGCTATTGAAGGCATAAATGGGCTTCGATTTCAAAGCTTATACTTGATGAAGGATTTTTTTCTACCTTCAAGTATGGAACTAGTGATGCTAACATATCATTGGCATAATCAAACTGTCAATGATATTATTTTCAGTCATGTTGGCCCGATATCCAAGTTTGTTCTTTACCTTCCAGAGTTGTGTTTGAATTAAATATATTTGTGTCAATGGGTACGACATGTTCAAGCTAATGGGGTCAAGGATTTCACTCTAGTGGATCATCATAACTCAAACAAAAACTTGCCTTCTAGTTTGTTCTCTTGTGTGGGTTTGACACATTTGACACTTAAGAGATGCAGACTCCTCTCTCTTCCTCAAACTTTTAGTGGTTTTCCGTGCCTTATAAGTCTAAAGATGGAGTTCCGTTATCATACTCGAGGCTGTAAAGAGGATGTGTTGGAAACTCTTATTTCCAAATGCCCACAACTTCAAAGCCTCTATTTGCATTTCTTTGAACCACAAGTTGATTTGACTATTCGTGCTCCTCCAAAATTAAAGGACCTGTATGTGGAGGGCAAGATATTTGATTTATGTCTAAAAGGGGACACAGTGATAACCAAACTAACCTTGGATGTTGATTTTTATAAACCATTGCGACAGAGCAGTGGAAACATAAATAAGATCTTCAGTTCCTTGACTAATGTCGAGAAGCTTGTTCTAAGGGAGCTCTTTTGGTGGGTGGGTAAAATGACCTTTAAAAGTTGTATGTCGTAACTAATCATTTACTTTTCTTTAATTTCTTTAGTAGCTGCTCGATTATCTTATGTTTAATTTGCAGGGACTTATTCCTCAAAAAAAAAAAAAAAAAAAAAAAAAAATTGCAGGGACTTAGAAGGTATGAATCTCCCAAAATATTTCCAAGCAAATTGGAACAGCTACGAATTCTCAAACTAGAAGGGATAACTCTTCATTGTCAGTGGACCTTCTCTCTTGCTCTTTTCTTGTTTGTAAGCTGCCCTCATTTTCAGGAGCTATACATCAAAGTAAGTTATCAAAAATTTTCTGTTTTCCTGTTTATTAACTCCCCGGCGGCCCGGCCTATTGGATTTAAGTAACCATAACTTATGCATCAAGTTTCGCACATCTTTGATGACACCTATAATCTTTATCTTTATGAATTTAGGCTTTAAAGTATATAGTCTCTGGTCAGCCGCCTTCAGATAAGATCGAAGGTTCTTGCATCCTTCCTTGCCTAAAAAATGTGCAACTCTTTATTTCTGGGCTGACCTGTGAGTTACAGCTTATAAAGTTTCTACTAGCATACTCTCCTTTGCTGGAGGAAATGACAATTGAACTCAGTACAACGATGGGAGGAGCTCCAGAAAAATTCGATTTTTCCAAGGAGATCATGCAATATCATATAGCCTCAACAAATGTAGAAGTTATTATCAACTCACAGTAAGTTTATGTATAGACTATCTAATCCTAAAATGGTATGGTTTGTATAGTGATGCCGTGATGCACTTTTAGTTTGTTCCAAGTCTGCCTTCGATCTTTTGATACACTTTAGTAACATTCTGATATGTTCAGGGGCTGGAAATATGCTGCTACTGTTAGGATAATAAGGGTAGCTGATGATATTTTGTTAATCTTTTGTGAACTAATCAAGTAGCTGTTTTCTTCTCTACTGAACAAATCTTGCTAATCTTTTGTACCTCGGATTTAGTTGTGTAGAGGTCTATTCTCTATTAGGTTGCTGGTTCATTACATACCCTCAAAGTAAAGGGAAAACTGCATTGATGCATTTCACCGTTTTAACTTGAACATTTGAATACAATTCCAGAGTAGTCTTCTGTGTATTCAGAGACTACATATTCCAAGACATGTGAAACATTAAAGTCTCTCAATATGATATAACAAACTAGCAAACTATTCTAGCACCATGGAGGCATGGATTGCCTCTTCTGCTCATCTGATGTGCCCACAAACTTTGTTCTTAAGCCATTGTGATTGATAATCTTCCATTATTAGACATTGCTTTCACTTCGCATGTAAGCAAGCTTACATCATTTATCTCTATTTGTTAAAATGAAATGATTTTCAATATCAATAGTTAAATTTCGAAATTTTACTAAAACAAAACTAAAGATTTGCCCACAGCTACAGAACCTAATGGTCAAAGTTGTACATTAAATTCCGTACAAAACACGAATGGATTATAAAAGAAAAACGGAAGAAGTAAATAGAACTATTATACTTGGTTTGTAAGTGCTTAAATTAATTAAAAACTTATTCTGCCTTGCCTAAATAAAAACATTTTGTCCTGTATAGGATTTGGTCATCTCTACAAAATAAATTGCTAAGTTTTGTACTCATATTTTTTCCGTTTTCTTAATATTACAATGCAACATGGGTGGGGCTCTGGGGGTACACATATTTTAAGAAAATGAGATATATAGAGAGAAATAAAGATATAGACCCATGTAATGAGAAGCAAGAAGGAAAGATAACATGTGCAAATAGTACCTTGTAATACAATTATGCAACATTTGTAGTATCAATTACATTCCAATTAAAAGAATAAAACTACTCATTTTTTTATTTATTTATTTTATTTTATTTTTTTTATTTTATTTTTTTTTTTTTTTTTTTTTGTATAAGTAGTTTTAGCCTTCCATTTTCAAGCCATGTATCAAAAGAATTAAAGTAAACTGAGTGGATTATGATAAAGACGATGATTAGTAGTGTCCATTTAAAATACATTAATGTGTCACCTTCAATTCCAAAAAAAAAATAGCCAAATCTACAGCTAGCAATTAAGAAGCACAATTGTCTCAACACTTACTATTTATGAACTAGTCTTCTGGCCCGTGCAATGCACGAGTTATTCATATTAAATTGTATTGATAGATAAGTGAGGAAATATCAGTAAGTCATTATAGGGTATAATATGTAATCGGAAATATGATTAAAGAAATTAAAATTTTGGAACTTTAATCGAAAAAGATGCTTAAATAGTTAAATAGAAGGTGGAAGGGCCAAAATTAAAGAGAGAATAGGAAAAGGTTGAATCAAAGGGGAGAGATGAAGATGAAGAGATGAAGTGTGTAGGATAGATGAACTATAAGTTTAATGAAAGAATTTAAAAAAATGGTGTAATAAAAAATTAAAAGTGTAAGATGACATGTGGCACTATGGTTAGAGAAGTGTAATAGAATGGATGGGGACATGTGTCTTTCTTAATTTCTTGGTTATAGTTTTTAAATACTAACTAATAAAGTATAGATAGATGTAACAAATACAATATAAGGGTAAATATGTATATAAATATTTAAAAAGGCATAAGTGTTTAGTTAATATAATATATATATACAAAAAAAAAAAAAAAAAAAAAAAGTCACCTAACATTTGAAATTACAACCAAAATTTTTATTTTAAACTACTTTCACAGAATTATACTACAAACTAAAATGGGTTAAAGTTACCCTTGTATACTACCTCCATCCCACATAGGGGTGTCAATCGGGTTTGCGGTTCGGTTTTTGGTTCGGTTTATCGGTTTTCGGTTTACAACAGATCGATTTTTAACGGGTTGGAATTATTATCGGGTCAGTTCGGATCAGTTTTAAATAATTTCGGGTCGGTTCGGTTAGGTTTGTTTTTATTACAGTTTCTTTTTGGGTCGGATACTAATCGGGTCGGGTTATAATTGGTTCGGGTCATAATCGGTTCGGGTTAAAGTCGGCCGGCTTAAAAACGGTGTTTGTCAGTTTAAAGCGGGTTTTGGGTCAAAACATATCGGGTCCTAATCGGGTCGGGTTGTAATCGGTTCAGGTCATAATTGGCTCGAGTTGAACTTAGTCGGTTTGAAAACTGGTTTTGCCCGTTTTAAACGGGTTACGTTAACGTATGTATCCTAGTATATCCTCAACATTCTATAATTAGTTATTCCAATAGATCATACGGATTATTAATTAGTTGTTTAGCTTTAATTAAGTCCATTTTCTGTATAAAGATTTTCAGGATCAAATAATAATAACAAATCTAGAGTTAGCTTTTGATTCAGATTTTTTTAATACAATATAGTGTTCACCTTTAAGTTACAGGTTGTAAACGATTTGGGTTTATCGGGTTTTTGTCAGGTTTAATCGGTTTCGGTTTACAATGGGTCGGGTTGCTATCGGGTTCGGAAGTACTCGGTTTGGGTTGTTCTCGGTTTCGGGTTGTATCAGTTCGGCTTGATAACGGGTATGGTTCATTAACGGTTCTCAAACATTCGGATCGGTTCAGTTTTAGGTTTTAAAAAATCGGGTCGGGTCGGTTTACGGTTTTAAAATAACAGGTTCATAGCGGTTCGGTTCCTTTTCGGAACAGTTCGAAACGGTTTGGATTCACCAGTTCGGGTCGGTTTTTGACAGGTCTAATCCCACATTATAGTTCCCATTTATCTATTTGGAGACTCAAAATATTATTCTTGTTTCTATTTTTGGATAATAAGTAAATACCATTATACTCTCATTAGTTTTTTATTTTTTTTTCATTGAACTTTCTAAATTACCCTTGAATTTTTCACTTGTCTAGTAATTTTTTCCACTTTCTCTCTCATACTTTTTCCTATAATTCTATTTCTCACTTTTTTCAAATTATTTTCTCTATCCACTCTTTAAATACCGAAAAAAAAACATAAATAAAAATTATAAAATAGGGCAGAGGGAGTACAAAATTCAAGTTTCCATTATTATATTTTATAATTTTACCTTTAAAGTTACGCTTAGGGCCTGTTCACTTCAGCTTAATTTCACTTCAGTTCAGCTCTTAATTTCCTTCTCTCATAAAATATTCATTTTATTTTAGTTCAATTCAATTCAGTTCAACTCATTTCAGTAGATGTGAACAGACCCTTAATCTCTTATATACTATAAAAGTTAACTTTTATAACATTTTGTAAAAAAAAAAAAAAAAGTTTACCTTTTATAACATGTATCATGTATCGATTAAGAGTTACACATTAAAACACAATTTTTTGTATGCAGCCTGCTGTACCAGACCATGCGAAGGGGTTACTTGAGTTGTCGGGCCGGAGTTACTCAAGTTACTTGGTCAAGAGTTACTCAAGTTTCTCGGTCGGGGGTTACTCAAGTTGACAGGTCGGGGTTATTCAAGTTACTTGGTTAGGGGTTACTTGAGTTGTCGGGGTTACTCAAGTTACTCGGTTAGGGGTTACTTGAGTTATTCTTGACCGAGTAACCCCTCAAGGAAACCCAGCCCTGACCGAGTAACCCCTCAAGTAACCCCAGACCGAGTAACCCCTCAAGGAAACCCAGCCCTGACCGAGTAACCGCTCAAGGAAACCCAGCCCTGACCGAGTAACCCCTTAACTAACCCATGACCGAACCTTTCCAGTAATCTCTAAACAAGTAATCTCTGATCAAGTAACTTGAGTAACCCCTGACTAAATAACTCAGATAATCCCTAACAAAATAATTTGGGTAACGTCTACTACACGGTGTGGTTGCATCAAAAAGTTGCTCACATAAGTCACATTAAAAAAATACAATTTTATTCCTTACAAATTACTCTGTAAAAATTACTCTACCTTCAAATTGTCCATTTTTGAATAAATTTAACAGAAATCCGTCATATTTTCTACCAGTACATTAATAATACTCCTTAAATCAATAGCTTCTTAAAGTTTGGTGTTTCTCTTCGTTGCCGTGGTTAATCTTTTACTCCAATTCTCTCTCGATCAGCAAAGTTATCTTTTATGTCAATTAATTTAAACAACTTTTGCTTCAACAGCTGATTTCTCTACCTTCGGCTCTCTCGGTAATTTTTTCCCTAAGTTTCGCTTTATTTTTTCTTAGTTAATTTCCATTTTTAGGCTTCAATTTTGACTATTTACTGAAAACCATTTTTTATTTTAACTTTGAATTGAGAATTGCGCCATACTAAATTAAAATGCTTTCCCACCCTCACTTGTTACTTGGGTTCTTTTGTTTAATTTTAAATCTTGCTAATTATGATAGATTAATGGTGTTTTTAGTTTATTTATTTTAGTGCTTGAGCTAGCTTATGTTAGTCATATAGAAGTACATAAATTAGTACTATGCACCCGGGTGCACCATGCTGGGTGAAATTGATGCTGCGTGATAGTTTATTAAGTTTCTTCAATGCACATGCGTGATCTGTTTCAAAAAAAAAAAAAAATCATGTGTTTCCGTAATTTAAGGGATTGTGAAGAACATTCCATATTATTAGTTTCCAAAATTACTCCACTACGTGAAAAAATGAATTTGGCACCGGTTCAAACCCGGCCTAAGGCACCGGTTTGAACCGGTGCCAATGTGGGGGTGCCAAAAAGGAGTTTAAAAAGTCACCGGTTCAAACCGGTGCAAAAAAATCGAAATGCCAAAAAGACCCACTAAAAATTCTTTCAAAGTTTTGGCACCGGTTAACGGTGCCAAAAAACCCCAAAAATCATTTTTTTTTGTCTTTTTTTGCTTAAAAATTCAATAAACTAAATTAAATAAAAACACAAAATATAAATCAAACATCACAATCAATATAAACGATTCTATTTAATATATATATATAATCAATAAATTTTACAGCATAGATCAATAAAAAAAATTAACATATAAATAAAAAAAATTACAACATATAAATAAATAAAAAAACTACAATATAAATCAAAAAAAAAATATTACAACATCACAATCTAAAAATCCCCATATTCTTGATTCTTGATTCTTCGATTATGTATACCTGCGCCAATTAAAACAACAAAAATAAATTGATTAAAATGAATAAGCTGCGAAAAAAATAAAAAAAAAACCCAGAAAATAAAAAAAAATTGAATTAAATTCGATTAAAATAAAAACAAAATCGAAAAAACCCAGAAATCAAAAAATCAAATTAAAATCGAAAAAAGAAAAACAAAATCCCAGAAAAAAATGAAAAAAAACCTAGAAATCATAAAAATAAAAACAAAATCGAACAATTAAAAAACCCAAAAATCAATTAAAATAAAAACAAAAGCAAAAAAAATTGAAATCGAAAAAACCCAGAAAAAATCGAAAATCAAAATCGAAAAACAAAAATCAAAATAAGACAACGAAAGTAAAAATCGAAACACAAAAATCAAAATCGAAACAAAAGAAAAACAAAAATCAAAATCGAAAAACAAAAATCAAAAATCAAAATCAGACAACAAAAATAAAAATCGAAACACAAAAATCAAAATCGATAAAAAAGAAAAACAAAAATCAAAATCGAAAAACAAAAATAAAAAATTGAAAAACCCAGAAATCGAAAAAATAAAAACAAAAACGAACAAATAAAAAACCCATAAATCAATTAAAATAAAACAAAAACGAAAAAAATTGAAATCGAAAAAACCCAGAAAAAATCGAAAATCAAAATCGAAAAACAAAATTCAAAAATCAAAAATCAAAATCAGAAAACAAAAACCCAGAAAAAATCGAAAAATCAAAATATGTTGCATGTGCTCGCGGTGGTCTCCGTGGTGGTGTTCGTGGTGGTCTCCGTGGTGGTCTTCGTGGTGGGCTTGAAGGAGAAGGAGGAGATGAGAAAGACTGGTAGCTTAGTCTTGAGGGAGAAGGAGGAGATGAGAAAGGGAAGGAGGAGATGAGAAAGACTGGTGAATGATGAGCGAAAGAGGAGAGGAGAAGAGGAGAGAGAAAGAGAAGGAGAGAATAGGAGAGGAGAATCGGCGAATTGGGTTTTAGGGTTTGGGGGGGTTTATATATGGGAGGGTTTTTTTTTTGTAACAATAATGTTAAACCGGTTTTTTTTTAATAAAGGAGCGATACAATTGGCACCGGTTCAAAGTTCAAACCGGTGCCCTTTTAGTTTTTGGCACCGGTTTGGTCTGAACCGATGCCTTTTATATTTGTGTAAAATGGCGCCCAAATTTGGGCCGATTTAGGGCACCGGTTTGGCCTGAACCGGTGCCTTTATGGGGGTGCCTTATTGTATTTTTCTACTAGTGCTCCATCTACATTCTTCCATTATTTTCAAATATTTTAGAGAGAGAAAATTAGAGAGAAGTTTAGAGAGAGAAATTATCGGCGATTTACAGAGAATTTCAGAGCAGTTTTCTCAATTTTAATGGCGTATCAATCAGAATTTCGACATGATTCTGATGCTAGATTTGTTAATGATAACTATGGTGATGATAATGATTATGATAATGGAGGTGAATTTGAAGATATCGTAAACAGAGACGAAGGTAATTTTTGTTGAATTTTTGTTTTGATTATTGATTTGTGGATATATGAATTGTGAAATTATGAAAAATTAGGTTGAATTTGATTTTAGATTTAGATGATTGATTGTTCAATTGATTGTAATTGTGTTGTTTATTTGTTTATAATAGGTTTTTTTTTTAACATATATAATTGCTGGATATTGAAGATGAAGTTCTTTTTATATTTGGTCATGTTCTTTATTTTATTGATTTGGTCATGTTCATAGTGTATATGTTCTTTTTATGATACATGTTCTTTTTCATATGAGTTATGTTCTTTTTATGATACATGTTTTTTTTTCATGTTCTTTTCATGATACATGTTCTTTTTTTATGATACATGTTCTTTTTATGATACATGTTCTTTTTCATATGAGTTATGTTCTTTTTATGATACATGTTCTTTTTTTTAATATTCATGGTCTTTTTATGATACATGTTCTTTTTTTTTTTTATATATTTTTGGTGATATAATTGTTGGACGTTGAAGATGAAGTTCTTTTTATATTTTGTCATGTTCTTTATTTTATTTATTTGTTCATGTTCATAGTGTATATGTTCTTTATATGATACATGTTCTTTTTCATATGAGTTATGTTCTTTTTATGATACATGTTCTTTTTTTTTATTTTCATGTTCTTTTCATGATACATGTTCTTTTTTATGATACATGTTCTTTTTCATTTGAGTTATGTTCTTTTTATGATATATGATCTTTTTTTAATATTCATGTTTTGTATGCAGATGTTCTTTTTATATGAGTTATGTTCTTTTTTAATATTCATGTTCTTTTTATTATTTTAGGCTTTACTGAGTCAAAGGAATCTGAACTTTATCTCAAAAAAGTCAAGTCTGATGATGAGGCATATGAGTTATACAATAACTATGCATTTAAACATGGATTTGGTACACGTAAGGCGAAAAAGAATTTTAGAGAAGATAAGGCTACTATTCGTCAACGATTTTGTGTTTGTTCTTATGCTGGTTTTAAGAAATAAAGAAAGCCAGGTGATGAACCAAAAGTGTATCAGAAGAGAAACTTTCGCACAGGATGCAAATGATTCAATTTGATGTTGAATTAGATTCTGGTTTGTTTGTTTTTGTCAAACATCTCATGGATCATAATCATAGCAGAGTTCCAGTTTCAAAAAGACATTTGATTAGGTCTCATAGGAAGGTAGGATCTTTTTATGATACATGTTCTTTAATATTTTAGCATGTTCTTTATTATATATAAGTATGTTCTTTGTGAAGACATTATGTTCATTAATGTTCTTTTTTGTATAATGTAATGTTCATTATGCATTTTCAGTATGTTCTTTTTAATAATTTTAATGTTCTTTTTCAGAAACAGTGATGTTCATTATATTTTCACAATTGTTCTTTTTAGTTTGCATCATGTTTATTAATGTTTATATTGATCCTGATGTTCTTTTTCAGAAATATTGATGTTAACATGTTCTTTTTTTCTTAATTATTTATAGATCAGTCAGGAACAGTTTGGTATGCTTAATAGTTTAACTGAGAATGGTATACGTGTTGCTGATGTTGTTTGAGTTTTAAAAAATCAAGCTGGTGGTGAGAAAAATTTGGGATTTCTTTGCAGCGATGCTTATGATGCTTTAGCGTCAGAGAAGAGGAAGAAGTTTGATGGGTGTGATACTAAGCAACTGCTCAGTTATTTTAAAGAACGCAAATCAAATGAGTATGACTTCTACTATGATTTTGATGTTGATGATAAAGGTCATTTGCAGTCTTTCTTCTTTCGAGACAATAGGATGAAGGTTGATTATGATGCTTTTGGGGATTTATTGGTTCATGATACAACATATCGTACAAATAAATATGCTATGATTTGTGGTCCATTTGTTGGCATGAATCATCACAATAAAAATGTTATGTTTGGCATTGGATTTTTGATTAATGAGAAGTGGGAGTCATTTGTGTGGTTGTTCACTACCTTTTTGAAATCGATGGGTGGTAAACATCCTGTTACAATCATGACTGATCAGGCCTAAGCTATGGCCAAGGCTATTAGAATTGTCTTCCCAAATTCTCAGCATCGATTACGTACTTGGCATATCAAAGAGAATTCAAAGAAAAATATCAAAGGACTGAGGGCAAAAGAAGGGTTTAATGACTTGTTTGACATAGTCCTAAAATACACAGATACTATTCAGGAGTTTGAGCACTATTGGTCTAGGTAATATTCTTTTGATGTTATGATTTTATTTTGATTTTATGATTTATATTTTCACATGTTCTTTTTTGTATAATGTAATGTTCATTATGCATTTACAGTATGTTCTTTTTAATAATTTTAATGTTCTTTTTCAGAAACAGTGATGTTCATTATATTTTCACAATTGTTCTTTTTAGTTTGCATCATGTTCATTAATGTTTATATTGATCCTGATGTTCTTTTTCAGAAATATTGATGTTCACATGCTCTTTTTTGTATAATGTAATGTACAATGTACTGTTCAGTATGTTTTTTTTTGGCAATTACTGTTGTTCACTATGTCTTTACAGTATGTTCTTTTTAGTAAGAATTATGTTCATTAATGTTTTTCCAAATTTCAGCATGCTTACAAAATATGATTGCAAGAATAATAGTTGGATCAACAACTTGTATAACATCAGAGACGTGGTGTCCTGCATACTCTAAGGACTATTTTAGTGGTGGTATTTTATCTTCTCAGAGAAGTGAAACTACAAACAGGTCTGTTTCCCGTAGACTTCATATCACTCATGGGCTTTGTGAGTTTTACAATTCTTTCATTGAGGTTGTTGATGAATGGAGGAGTAAAGAAGGCAGAAATGATTATGACAGCATGACTGGCAATCGTCATTTAGTGTGGGCAGATGTTGGTTTGTTGGAGCATGCTCGAAACATTTACATAATTCAAGTGTATATACAATTTGAGGATAATTTTGTGAGTGGTGTTCCTTGCACAGCAAAGATAATAGGAATTCAATATCCTCTTTATGAGTATCATGTTGGGCATCCAAAGAGGGATTTGATCATGCACACTGTTTCTTTTGATGAATCATTGGTTTCAGTTGATTGTACATGCAAATATTTTAGTGAGGTTGGACTACTATGTAAGCATTCATTGCGTGTACTTCATTTGAACAACATCACCTACATCCCAAAGTGGTATATTATGAAGAGATGGACAAAGGCTGCAATGTGTACTCGGGTACGGTTGATGATAATGTTGTAGCTGAATCGGGAGTTACACCTTCAAATGTGTGGAGATTACATATTATTAGGACTTTTATAAGGCTTGCTGGTCGTGCACAAATTGATTTGAGGTCGCGAACTGTCATTGAGGAAGCTATTGATGAGTGCACCAACAAAATTGATCTTCTTCTAAGAAAAGATGAAAGTGAAAATCAAGAGTCTTCAAATACTGATTGTCAGTCAACTGTAACACAAGATCAAGGGGATGGTAATTTGTTGGAACCACAAGGAGTAAATGAAGAATTTGTTCCTCAAATTGAAGATGTGAATGGTGAACAAGAAGCTGCAGTTCAAGTAGAAATTAAAGATCCTATCAAGAGAAGAAAGAAGGGGCAAAGAAACACTAGACCTAAGAGTACACAAGAAAAGATGACCAACAAGCTAAAGGGTCAAAAAATCAAGTCATGGAAAAGGAAAACAACAAGAGGTGTTTCAAAATTGAAACAAAAAGCTCAAACTACGATTCAGGTACAGATTTGAGAACTCACAATACCATGTTCTTTTTACTTTACTTTATGTTCTTTTTTACAAAATTAATATGTTCATTTATATATATGTTCTTTTTACCTTACTCTATGTTCTTTTTTACAAAATTAAAAGTTTATATGTTCATTTCACATTAATATATGTTCTTTTTATGTATATGTTCTTTACTTATCTTAACTTTCTTTTTCCATTAATATATATACTGCTTAACTTAATTTTTTTTTATTCATATGTTGTATTATAGGAATTCATGGTTGTACCAGAAGGAAACATATTGGCACATTCAAATGAGTTTGGAGGATCACTAGAGTATTTTGAACCTGATGAGTATTTTGGAGTTAATGTAGTTCCTTTTGAACCTTGTCATTAGAAAGAAAATTTAGATTTAATGTTAGTTTTACTTTTTTTTATATATATTTTGTAGTAGGTTCAGCATATTAAAGGTTTTTTGAACTTATATGATTTTCTTATATAGCATATTATGCACACTTGTTCTTTTACGAAAAAAGGATATATAATTGATTAGTACTTGTATTCATTTCAAATCAAAAAAACAACAAGTCATTGATTAAAAAGAACATGTCATTGATTAAAAAGAACATGTTCTTTAGTCAAAAGAACATATTATAAATTGTAAAAGAGCATTACTTATATATCATAAGAATATGTTTTTTGCAAAAAAAAGAACCAAAGTCATATAGATACATATAAATAATAAACTGCTGCTATTATGTTAATGTTTCAAAATCCAAATAAACCTGAAATTTTAAATGTTCCCTAATTGTTTGAAATGTTTTTTGGCACGAGCGCACATTTCTGGTTTCTTCGTGTTGAGATCATTGGTGAGAAGCTCATATGTGTACCTCAATCTTAGCTTCTTCAATGCATCAAACTGTAAAAAGTGAATGAATAAATTACAACTCAATCAATAAAAACAAAGCACAAATTTATTTATAGATAGACAAATCTTACATTATTAGCTTTGAGACCACAAGTCCATTTTTTCTTCTCAAAATATGTTTCCATGTGTCTCATTGCATACACACCACAATCAATATTGTTTTTCTCAGTCCTCCATGGCATTTCAACCAACTTCACAGAGTAATTGGACATGTTCTCCCCTATTTTAATATCTTTGCTTTGCAAGTATAATCCAAGAGCATCTCTCTGTTAAAAAAGTTTATAAGTTATTATCATAGAGAACATAAAAAAAACATAACTAATGACTAAAAAGAACATACGACACTGAATTCTTACTAATTTTTCAGGATATACAAAATATTTATTCTCCATTGGGATGCCATCTGCAAGTGGTCTGTTGTCAAGTATATCTACTGTCTTTGTCCTAGTGTTGATGACAACAACATAGAAATGTATAGATACGTACACAGGGAAGAAGAACTGAAACAATTAAAAAGAACATGTCATCGAAGAAAAAGAACATAAGTATTAAATAAAGAACATGTCATTGACTACAAAAGAACATAACTAGTAAATAAAGAACATGTTATTTATAAACAAAAAGAACAAGCTACAACAAACTAAAATGAACATAAGTGGTAAATAAAGAACATGTTACTTAAAAAAAATAGCATACTATAGCATATGAAGAAAATTTTTTCAACTTACCAATTGATATCCATCTGCAGATTCTATTTTGTTACTTTCAGTGAGCCAAAAATGCATAGTCTCAAAAAATTTGTCAAGCCTATATCCAGGTGTTGGTGATTGACTATCATCAGCATATGACTCATTCATGCATAGTTGATTCTTTAAAAAAAAATCATATAAATAATAAATTTGAACACAATAACTAAAATAAAGGAATAAAAAGAACATATCTCACTAAAAAGAACATCCAGAATTATATTACTCACAAAGGCATTGTTTGCAAAGAAAATCCTTTTTTTATCATCAACAGCATTCCTTGAATTGAGGATTAGAGCCCAAGCATCAATAATATCAGTGTATATATACACATTGTCCCCAAGTGTTCTGAACATTTCTCTTGTCAAATTTGTATGCCCATCATCATACATCCATTCACTAGGAAAACAATATGAAATTGTATAAGTTAAATATAAACAAGAGAAAATGAGAGTATATACTGCTCTTTAATATGTACCAAACTTACTCGTCATCAAGTTCTGGGGCATATGCATACTCTAATATAGCATGCTCGAACTCTTCTGTTCCTTCTATCATATCAGAGTATTTTACAAGGTAAGGTGACTTGTAAATATATGCCTCCTTTCTAACCCTTTTGACAGCTTTAGGGGATCCACTATAAAAAAAAAATTGCAAACTATCATAAGTTAAAGAACGTTCATATATATTAACAAAAAAAAAAGAATATTCATCATACAACAAAAATATTTACCAATCTTCAACCACTGTTTCTTTTCCTTTTTTCTTATTCTTCTCAGTTATCTTCACTGACTCAATTTTCTTCTCCTCCTTTTCTTCATCTTTTTCCAGAATTTGTGTTTCAACCCTTTCTTTTACAATGGTTTTCTCTGCCTTTTCTTCACTTTGTTTATTTTGTCCTTCTTCCATGCTTTTGTCATTCACCCTTATAACACTCAAAAAGAATATAAGAACATATATAAAGTAAATAAAATAACATACAATACATACTCAAATAAAGAACATAATTTAATAGATAAAAGAACATAATTAATAAAAAAAGAACATGCTTATAAATAAAAGAACATGAATGTACTTTCACAAGAGTCAAAGAACAAACAATACCAAACAAAAAGAACATGCATATAAATAAAAGAACATGCATATAAATAAAAGAACATGAATGTTCTTTCAAAAGTGAAAAGAACATACAAAAGTCAAATAAAGAACATATTCTTTCAAGAGTCAAAGAACAAACAATACCAAACTAAAGAACATATTTATTAAACAAAAAGAACATACAAAAGTCAAACTAAAGAACATATTCTTTAAATAGTCAAACAACAAACAATATCAAACTAAAGAACATATTTATTAAACAAAAAGAACATACTTATAAATAAAAGAACATGAATGTTCTTTCACAAGTGAAAAGAACATACAAAAGTCAAATAAAGAACATAAACTTGTTCATCATAATAATGTTACACATTAATAATTCAAATAATACATTTCTGAATAAACAAATTGCATAATTAAAAGTCAGTATTTGAGTCAATTAGTTACCCCATCGTTTGATCACTCATGACTTGGTCCATTGCATTGGACTCCAATTGTTGCTCGGTGAAGTGTGAATCATATTGAGAAATGTCATCAAAAGCCTGATCACCCAAATTGATTGTACTTGACATGCTTAACCCAAGTGTAAGCCTTAGGTCACATGATGATTCAGGCAATGTGGTGGTTGGAGTAATGACATTAAATACAATTGGTTCAAGTTTGGGTGATTGAGTTCTCTCCGTCTGAACTCCAGTATCTTCAACACCCATATTGTCACCAAATTCCTTGGTGTTTTCCTCAAAACCAGCCATCTTGATAACATTATCTACCATTTCACCAAACCAGTCAGAGGCAAAGAAATCAGTGTCCTGACGAAGAATAGAAGTCCCTTCTTCTCGCTGTGTAGGTATATTTTTCTGATTTTCTTGGGACAATTTGATTCCAGAACATTTTGCCCACATTGTACTCACATTTAATAATGTGGTGTCTACATCAAGTGTGTTACCATGGAACCTCTCCCCTAATTTTAAAACATTTGAGAGGTTCACAAACCCTTCAGCAATTCTCTCTGTTGCCTGACGAAGCAATGGAGTATATTCCTAAAAGATGAAGAAGTATATCATGCATACATTAGCAGAAGAATATATTGAATATATTCAACAAAGTATAGAACATGCGATGAAAAAGAAAAGTTTATATTGTACCTGCAAATTTGTAGGTTGATGCTGATGTTGTTGTTGCTCTTGATGCTCATGTTGTTGCTGTTGTTGTTCATGTTGTTGCTCTTCTTGTGGTTGATGCTGCTGCTGTGGTTTTTGTTGTTGTTGTTGTTGTTGTTGTTCCTGCTGCTGCTGTTGTTGTTGCTGCTTCTGCTGTTGCTGTTGTTGCTGTCCTTCAACATCTTCAATGGCTAAGACTTAGCTAATTTCTGGGGCTTTGATTCTATCCAAAACCGTGCCAATCCCAAAGCCATTTGTTACCTCAAGATTAACCCTTTCCTTGATCATATCACCATTCCACTCTTTGACAAGAGGAATTTCTCTTGGAAAGCTTGATGTACCCCGTTTAAGGCGGTCAAAGTAGCAAATCTACATAATTAAAGAATGAAACAAATGATAATATATAAACACATTCATAATAATTAAAAAGAACATCAAATTAAAAAGAACATCCATAATATATAAAAAGAACATCCAGAATATATAAAAAGAACATCCATAATAAAAGTTAAAAAGAACATCAAACTAAAAATGAACATGCAGAATGAGAGTTAAAAAGAACATCCATAATGAGAACATATATAATGAGAGTTAAAAAGAACATCCATAATGAGAGTTAAAAAGAACATTAAACTAAAAAAGAACATCCAAAATATATAAAAAGAACATTCAGAATATATAAAAAGAACATCCATAATGAGAGTTAAAAAGAACATCAAACTAAAAAAGAACATCAAAAATATATAAAAAGAACATTTAGAATATAACTTAAAAAGATCATCAAACTAAAAAGAACATCAAGAAAATATAAAAAGGAACATCCAACATTTATTAAAAGAACATCTAGTATATAAATAATGAAATAAATGATAAACTACAAACTTATTATAAATAATAAAAAGTACATATGAAAGTACAAAAAAGTACATATGTACATTAAGAATATATTATATACCGTAACAAATGGCAATGGTCCAGGAAAGAATCTTTTTCTATCTCCCTTCCAGTAAATAGTCATCTCCTTCAAGCTCTCTACTGTATAGGAAGACCAGTCAAATTTTGAAATTTTGTTGGTGTCAGCTGCTGTGTACATGAACCTATCATAAAAAAACAACTAATAAGATAAAGAACATGATTGTATAAAAAGAACCCAAACTTTATAGAAAAAGAACATAAACATTAGAGAAAAGAACACTAACATTAGAGAAAAGAACACTATATTTTTACCTGTAATAAGGCTGCGTGTTAGACACAGACTTGATGCAGGAATTCACTACAATAAGTAAGAAACTCCTCTTCCAATTATCATCAAGGGGAGTGTCTGGATTACCTAACTTTCCAGCTAAATCTGTTAAGTTTGGAATACTCCCATCACTATATGCTTTCACTTATTTCATCACCTCAAGTAAAACTTCATCCTCAAGGGCAGAATCTTTTATCTCTGAATTGGTAAACCATATACCAGATGGGCATCAATGGGTTGTATATCAATTTTCTTATTTTTATCACATAAGAAATAGAGACCATCAACTTCCAAATTCTCCACAAGTGTGGCTGAATACTTAGGGGTTCCCTTTGGCATATCAAGATGCAAGAAACCGCCAAACCCCATATTTTCAATGGCTTGCAACTTGTCCTCCTGTTTTGTGCTCTGCAAAGATCTTACCAAGTTTTGTAAAGGCTTAACAGTGTGACTTTGCTTCAACTCTAAATCCTTTATTTCTACTATAGCCATTTTTTGTTCATCTTCCTTATCATCCTTTGTTTTCATTCTCTTGTTTTTTTTGGTTTTGGCACACTTACTATTGTAGATTCAGCCTTTGATTGTTAAATTGATTGTGAAACACCAACATCATATTTCTCCATAATTGGGAACATAGGCTCTCCCAATGGTGCTATCCTTTTCTTTAACACAATTTTTCTTCCACCACCTTCCTCCACTTTACCTTCTTCTATAACTTTATCAGTAGCTGGTTTAGCTGGTGTAGTCTTCCTGACATTTTTTATACAAAAAACAAAACATTTAATATAAATTATAAAGAACATTTACCACAATCAAAATGAACATGATTACTAAAAAGATTATTTATACTATTAAAAAGATCATCCCACTTAAAAGAACATTTATAACATAAACACTGAAAAGAACATTCATGATACATATCAAGAACATGCACACTGAAAAGAACATTTATAACATTGAAAAAGAACATCAACTAAATAGAACATCCAGAATATATAAAAGTGCACACTGAAAAGAACATTCATGATACATAAAAAGAACATCTCAATAAAAAAACATTCATAACATATCTCAAGAACATTTACCACTATCAAAATGAACATGCTTACTGAAAAGGTTAATAATACTATTAAAAAGATCATCCCACTTAAAAGAACATTTATAACATGCACACTGAAAAAAACATTCATGATACATATCTCAAGAACATGCACACTGAAAAGAACATTTATAACATTGAAAAAGAACATCCAAAATATATAAAATAACATGCACACTGAAAAAGAACATTCATGATACATAAAAAGAACATTTCACTAAAAAGAACATCCATAATATATAAAAGAACATGCACACTGAAAAAGAACATTCATGATACATAAAAAGAACATTTCACTAAAAAGAACATCCATAATATATAAAAGAACATGCACACTGAAAAAGAACATTCATGATACATAAAAAGAACATGCACACTGAAAAAGAACATCAATACCTTTTCTTGGTAGCAATTTGTTTGAAACGATAATCTTTCTTCTTTTTTCCTTTGTCTTTCAATTCTTGGGGTTGTGAAGGATCTTCAGTTTTGACTTCTTTTGGTTCTTCTTCTTCATCCCTTCATTTATTTTTTCAAATTATGTATTAATTTAAATAATAAAAGAACAAGAGCATACCCTAATCTCAAAAAGAACATTATTGACATTATGTTAACCAAAAAGAACATCATAATATATATAATTTTAGTGACCCTACCAACCAGATCTACAATTTATAATAAAGTTTAAATGCCATTGAATTCTTCAATAACCAAAAAAGGACCAGAACAACGTGAATATTCTAGATAATGATACTTTAACTTACTTGGGAATATCCTGTACCATAGTTTCTATGGATCTTAGGATTTGGGGGTCCACAATTGGTTCCATATCATCATGTTTCTTTTTACTCACATTTCCTTTTACTTTAAACAATTTAGAAAGAGGTAGAGATTCCTCATCTTGTTCTTGTAATTTACTGTAAAACAATTATAAAACAACAACATGAAACCAACTGAAAATTCAATAATTTCAAAACCAAGAAAAAAATCGAAAAATTGACAAGTTAAAAAATAACCTTTCTTGGTTTTCCTCCAGTTGTTGTTCTTCTTTCTCCTCCAATTGTTCTTTTGGAACATTTTGTACTTCTTTGCTTTAATCATTTAAAAAAAAAATTAAAATGAACAAAATTAAACATTTTAAACTCCAAATTATTGACGAAAAACTGATTGCATGTACAAAATTAATACTTACACTTCACTAGAATCCACCATTTGTTCAAATTTGAAAGTTTAATTGTTGAAATTAGAACAATTTTTCCTAGGTTTTCACTTTGAAGATGACGGTTTTAATTTGTAAATTTTTGAAAAATAGAAAAAAGATAGAGAGAAAAGATCTAGAGAGAGAGAGAGAAAATATCTAGAGAGAGAAAAGATTACTTTTGAAATGATTTTTACTCGCAATTTTTACCAAAAAAAGGTGGGGCATGTGTCAGTTATTTTCCGTAAAAAAAGTAACCCACCTTTCCATTTCTGAAAATTTTACCATACAGCAGGTGGTATGCTGCTTGGTACATCTCTTTAAAAATCACAGCAACTACTTTCCTTTTTTTTTAAAAAAAAAAACCCAACCTCTGTTTTTAATAAGAGGATCTTTCCATATATCTTTTGGTTGAATTAGGATATTCATAAATTAGAAATCATATTTTCAATTTAGATATGAATTTCTAGAGAGAGAATTTTCTAGAGAGAGAACTTCATTGATAGAGAGAGAATTTCTAGTTTTTGGAGGAGAAAATGGCTGCTCAAGAATTTAGACCTGATTTCGATCGTTGATTTGCCGGTGATGATGATCATGAGAATGATGATGGTGGTGAATTTGATGATATTGTAATCGAAGGAAAAGGTAAATTTATTTTTCGCATTGATTTTGTAATCTTATTGAATTTGATGAAAGTAATTGGAAATTTTATTGAATTTTATGCAAATTATTAATTAATTGCTATATATATATATATATTATATATATAATTGTATTGAATCCTGACCTTGTTAGTGTATTTATGTTAAATTTTAATCAATAATTATTGCATTAGTTTATGCTCTGTTTTTTTAATTATACAAAGGTTGAAGATGATGTTCATTCTAAATTGCATTTATGTTCATTCTGCTCTGTTTTTTTTTTAATAATTATACAATGGTTGAAGATGATGTTCATTCTAAATTGCAATTATGTACTTTTACTCGGTTTCTTTTTTTGTCCGTTTATAATAGTTATAATGTTCTTTATTGTATTACATTATGTACATTTAATTTAAACTCTATGTTCTTTATAATATTATACAATGAGCATTACATCAAAGTTATATTTATCTTTATTATAATGTACATTTATCTTTTCTTGTCCCTTGTATTGAATCCTAGCCTTGTTTTGTATATATGTTAAATTTTAATCAATTATTATTGCATTAGTTTATGCTCTGTTTTTTTTTTTTAAATACAAAGGTTGAAGATGATGTTCTTTCTTAATTGCACTAATGTTCATTCTATTTTTTTTTTATTATATAAAGAAGATGATGTTCATTCTAAATTGCATTTATGTTATTGTACTCTAATTTTTTTTTTTAATTATACAAAAGTTGTAGATCAGATGATGTTCATTCTAAATTGCATTTATGTTATTGTACTCTATTTTTTTTTTAATTATACAAAAGTTGTAGATCAGATGATGTTCATTCTAAATTGCAATTATGTTCTTTTATTCAATTTCTTTTTTTATTCGTTTAGAATGGTTATAATGTTATTTATTGTATTACATTATGTACATTTGATTTAAACTCTATGTTCTTTATAATGTACATCAGTTTCTTCTGCTCATTTTTGTAATTTAGAATTAATGTACATGTATGTATATGCTAAAGAACATTATGGTCTATTCAATGTACATTGTGTGAAACGATAATGAACATGTGTTAAAATATATTATATACATGTCAGTGAACATTATATATTATTTTAATGAATTGAACATAATTCATATATGTAATGAACAATTTGTAATTTTACATGTACATTCGTTTCTTTTGCTCATTCTTGTAATTCAAAATTAATGTACATGTCTATATATGATAAAGAACATTATGGCTTGTTTCAATGTACATTGTGTGAAACGATAATAAACATGTGTCAAAATATACTATCTACAGGTCAATGGTGATCAGCTTGCCATGATTACTAGTTTGTCTGAAAATGGTATACCTGTTGCTGATGCATATCGTGTTATAAGGGATCAAGCTAGTGGTGAAGCCAATCTTAGTTTTCTTCAAAGAGATCTTTATGTTGCTTTAAGTGGAGAAAAAAAGGAGTTTGATGGTTGTGACACAAAATAGTTGATTTGTTACTTTTTTTTAAAGGAAAACAAAGGAGTATGACTTTATTCCTTCAAACGATTCTTTTATTTTTTATAGTATATTACCTTGAAATTCTTGTAATAGATAACATTATTATATTTTAAGTTTTAAAATTCGCCTATCTCTGACTTTAATTATTTTACAATTCCTTTTGTAATTGACTAAATAGCATTATACAACAAAGAATATTCTATGTAATTAAAAGAACATATTGTATCATATAAAGATGATATCATGTAACGTTGATATTGTTTGAATTAAAAGAACATACTACATGAATTAAAAGAACATACTACATGAATGAAAAGAACATAGTGTATGAATCAAAAGAACATGCTCTTTTTATACAAATATCATAATAGGAAAACCTAATTATATGAATCCAACATCAATCATGGTTGTGTTTCTTAGCAAGAATATGTATATCTGGTTTCATGTTGTTCTAAATGTGTTTATGGTCATAAAGAAATTCTAAAGGTATGTTTAACTAAATTTTGAAACAAAATCAGATTGTCAGCTTTGTCTAATAAGGAAGTAACCCACTCTTCTACTAATGTTGCTAACCATGCCATAAAACAACATAGTTGCCCTTTACGACAAAAAAAAAAGGATGCACAGAACAAAAAATAGCATGAAAAATGAATTATTAAAATACACACACAATAATAATTGAACAACAACGACTTGATTAGAATGATTAACAAAACAATAATTAAAATATGATAGATGATTTTCTAATCTAAGCAACTTCCTATCTATATTTCTTTCTTGCAAAACAAATGAGGCATAATTCATTAAAGAACATGAGTATTTAATGCAAAGAACATTATATAAATTTTTTAAAAAAACATTAGTATTATATTCATAAAATCAAGCATTTAGAATAAAGTACATTCTACCTATTTAAAAGGAACATGCGAATATATATGATTATGAACATGAGTTTTATATACAAAGAACATCAATACTTTATACAATGAACATTGCTTTCCTTTTCAATTTCTAGTAAAAGTGATGGGTCTACAATAGCTAGCTTCTTTTGGATCTTCAACAATCTTTGCAACTTTATCACCTTTTTTCTTTTTTCCAGTCTTCTTATATATTTTAATGGGTTGATTGTCTTCAATATCTCCATCTTCAACTTGTTTATCACTGTAGCACAAACAAATGAACCCAAAATCACAAAAAAATATCAAACGAATTAAAAAAAAAAAAAAAATCGAAAATCAAACAACATAAAAAGTAACAAAGTGGAGCAAACAATTTCCGTATGAATTGCAAAAAAAAAAACCCAAACAAATTGCAAATTAAACACTTAGGCATTGCGAAAATTATACTTAAATGCAGTTTTTGTCCTCCATATTCAAGAATTTTGGATTTGGAAGTACAAATTTCTTCAAAAATTGCTTAGGGTTTTGAAGTTTGAAGTTTTTTTGGGTTTTTTTTTTAACTTTTTGAAAGAGAAAATCTAGAGAGAGAAAAACATTTATAGAGAGAGAAACTATTGTTTTGTCAAAATTCTAGAGAAAGTATTATACTATAAAAAAATAATTTACTTTTAACTTTTTACCTCTTTCTTTTTCGCGTTCTTTATAAACTAGAGTTATGTTCTTTAAACACCCATGTTCTTTTGTTTCATAGTATATGTTCTTTCCGCCTTTTTATTAATCAAAGCAGCCAAAATACCTCCGCGTTTTATTTACAAAGTGTTGTCGTTTTGAATGGTCGGTACGGTACTCTGTACCGGCGCCTGCAGGGACCAAGCATTGTTCCATTTCACGCGTTCTTTCTATCAAACCCTTTATGTTCTTTTATTAACCCGTGTTCTTTACAATCCTTCTTAATGTTCTTTCCGCCTTTTTAAATTCGCGAGGGGTCTGCGTTTTATGTTTTAGCGTATGTCGTTTTGATCGGGTGCATGATAACTTGTATTTTGGTATGGTTTTAGGGTGTCTTTGAACTTTGTTTACTTGATAAAATCAGTGTTTTGGTTCACTTTTGCTCTATTACTATGCAATTTTTGTGTACCCTATGCTTCACGGGTTGTTGGTGTTTTTGTTGAGTTGCTAGGCCTAAAGATGACCAAGTGAAGCCTATGGATGATGAATCAAGTTGGAAAGCAAGAAGATGATGAAAAGAAGCCAAAGCAAAGTAGCCAAGTGAAGAAGAAGAAGAAACTGCAGTGGAGCGGCCTCTCCAAATAGTGGCGTGGCCTCTCCTTAGGCGCGGCCTCTCCACCTATTTGGAGAGGCCTCTCCACCTCATTGCCAAACTTCCTGCCTCACTTGGCAGTTTTGAAAGAAGAAGTGAGGAGAGGCCTCTCCAACATTATGCCGCGGCCTCTCCACCTGGAGCGGCCTCTCCACCTTTCTGGAGAGCCCTCTCCGCCCTACTACAAATCTTTTTGCCATTTTGTCTCCAGCATGGAGCGGCCTCTCCAGGCCTTGGAGAGGCCGCGCCCGACGGGTTCCGCGAACTTTCTATTGCGGAGTTTACTATGAAATTGGGGGTTATAAATAGCTTTAAGGGGCTCATTCGTGGGGATCTTCGGCTCTCTGAACTCCAGTAAACTTATTATCTTAATTATTTCATAGTTTTCCTCTCCCTTAGTTTAGTTTCTCAAAAACTCAATCATTTGTAAGAATTATTGGAAGTTTGTTCCATCAATTACAACAATTTTCCCAACTTTGAAGTTTATTAAGTAATCTCTTTCCTCTATCTCTTGCGCTTAATTTTCAATTTTAATTGTTTTGAATTGATAATTTCTCCCTTAATCTTGTTTATTAACTCTTGCATGTGTAATCCATCCTTGTTTCATCTCTTTCCTAGCTTATTTGAATTCATGAAAACCCTAGATTTAATTGTTAGAGTATTTTCCACCATGTTTAGTGAGTAGTCTCATAGTTAGGGGTTGGGTGAAGACCCAACCAAGCTATGGCTAATTGACTTGGAATTATTCATGTGCTACCTTGGATTGATAGTTGTTTGTGCTTGAATTGATAATTGCATGTGTATTTTTTTGGCCACAATATGCCCATGTGTTCATCCCTCTTCTCACATCGAAAGATGGGGTTTTGGAGTGTGTCTTTTCTTGTGTAATTAGATTATGCTACTTTCATGATTTTGGATGTTTGGTTTCATTGACTAGGTTGCTTTAGTATGGTAATTAGGTGAGAAATCCCAATTATTTGAGCTTCATGCTAGTTCGGAGCGGATCGAGAGACAAACTCGAGCTAGAAACCCACTTCCTATCCTTGAGACTTAATCCTTATTGTGTTAATGCTTAATCTAGGGAGTACTTATGTTGTGACCTTGAAAGAAGGCAATGTTAAGTTCCTTTTCTATCTTCTATGTGTGCTCATGATTTATCCTTGTTATTGATTCCTTGGCTTTGGTTGGTGTTGAATCCCGTTTCCCCTAGCGTTCTTTTATATAGTAGCTAACCATTCAAAACCCAATTTGTGACCGAATTAGCTTACAACCATTTTATACTCTCGGTGTACTTACCCATTCCCTGTGGATACGATCCTCTACTTACCCTAGACTTGTCTTAGGTTGGTTTAGGTAGAAATATTGTTTGGTTTTAGGGTAATTGTCCAACGACCGATATATCCTCTACCAAAATGGCGCCGTTGCCGGGGAGTGGCGTTAAGCATTGAGTTACTTATGAGATATGTGAGACTAGTTCATTTGTATAGCTTCATTTTTCTTTATTTTCTTTGACTAGCCTACTAATCTCCCATCTAGTCTTCTTTGTTTATGCCCAAACGCAGCAATAGGACACTTCCTCTTGTGCCGTTGAATCTCGAGCTTGAAAAAGTGGTAAGGGAAAATCGAAGAGAAAAGAGGGCGATAGCTAGTGGTGCTACATCAAGTGAGCTACGAGTGGTAGTGGAGTCCGATCACTCTAGTTCTAATGAGTTTAGTGGAGACACCATTCCATTAGAATCACCAAGGACAAATTCTCCAACTTCTCCACCTATCCGCCAATTCGACATGGCCCAACCGAATAAAACTTTGAGAGAGTTTGGTGTCCCTCCACCATACCAAGAAGCGAGTGGGATTGTTACTCCCACCACCGAAGCAAACAATTTTGAGATAAGGCCTGCCCTTATCACCTTGATCGAGGGCTATCAATTTTCCGGGGCCAAGCATGAGGATCCCATTGCACATCTTAAGCAATTTACGCGGTATTGCAGCACCGTGAAGGCTAATGGGGTAACTCCGGAGTACATCCTTCTAAGTATGTTTAAATTTTCTCTCACGGGGAGTGCAAGTGATTGGCTTGATGGGTTGACTCCGAACTCATTGACAACTTGGAATGAGGTAACTTCGGCATTTCTTGGGAGGTTCATACCTCTTGGAAGAACGGCGGAGTTGAGATCCAAAATATCAAATTTCCAACAAGAACCCGATGAGTCTCTTTATGATGCTTGGGAGAGATACAAGAGCTACCAAAAACAATGCCCACATCATGGCATGGAAGATTGGCTCTTATTACATGGGTTCTATAGGGGTCTCTTGAGGGCGGATCACATACTATTGGATGGAGCATCGGGTGGTCCTCTCATGAACAAGCCACCATTGGAAGCACTCAAAATCATCGAAGAGGTGGTGCAAAATTACATCGATTGGAGTCATGATGAAAGGAACTCCACAAAAAAAGGAGGAAGGTATGAGGTTAGTGCTATTAATATGCTTAGCTCAAAATTAGATGCCTTGTCCTCTAAATTTGATCAAAAGCAATCTTCTCCCCCTCCCATTTCCCCTCTCCAAAACTCACATGCATCTAACTCTTCAAATGATAATGTGTCTATGCAATTGGTGTCTTGTGAAGTATGTGGTGGTGAAGACCATATGTCTTCGGAGTGTCCCTTGTTGAATGAGCAATGTTCCCCTTCTATGGAACAAGTTAATAATGTGAATGCTAATCCTAGGTTTGACCCCTACTCCAATACCTATAATGAGGGATGGAAAAATCACCCCAATTTTGGTTGGAGAAGTGGCCAAACCCAAGGGCAAGCTAGAGGTCAAGGTCAAGCTAGTAGTGGTGGTAACTATGTGTCTAATAATCAACGGAATTATAGAAATGACAATAGGTACCAACAAAAAGGTCAATACTCTTCCACTCACAACCCACCCGGTTTCAATGGAGGTGTAAGACCAAATCTAGCTCCTATTCCTAAACCACCACTACAAATTCAAGCTCCCCCTCCTCCTAAGTCTAATCTAGAAAGCATGTTGGAGCAATTCATGAACTCCCAAACTAAAAAGACAAATGACTTAGAGGAAAGCTTAAAGAAAATGCAAACCCACAATAAAATGTTGGAAAATCAAATGGCCCAAATAGCTAGTGCCCTTAAAGGCAAGTCTAGTACCTCATCGCCTAGCCAAGGTCTAGATCCTAGAGAGCAAGCCAATGCCATTGTAACTAGAAGTGGAAAAAGCTTGGGGGAAGTTCAAGGGAAGGGAATGCAACATGACTTAGAAGGTGAGAAGTCAAAAGAAAGAGTGATTGAAATGAGTGATTCCCATGGAGAGTTGAGAGTAGAAGAAGAAGAAGAAGAGAAAACCAAAAAGAAAGAAGTTGAAAAAGAGAAAAAAGAGAGTGAAATCCCACTACATGTGGCAAAGATTCCTTTTCCGGGAAGATTTGCCGGGTCTAGACTTGATGAACAATTTGCTAAGTTTTTGGAGGTCTTGAGGAAGCTTTATGTTAACATTCCATTCACCGATGCTATTAAACAAATGCCAACTTATGCTAAATTTCTTAAAGACATTTTGAGTAATAAAAGAGAAGTTGACTTTGTGGAAACGATTAATATGCCGGAAAATTGTAGTGCAATTATTCAAAATAAGTTGCCCACTAAGCTTAAAGATCCCTGTAGTTTTTCTATTCCATGTGCTATTGGTGAAATGGTATTTGATCGTGCTTTATGTGATCTTGGTGCTAGCATAAGCTTGATGCCCCTTTCTATGTGCAAAAGACTTGGCCTAGGAGAGTTAAAGCCCACCAACATTTCCCTTCAATTAGTCGATCGTTCGGTTAAGATGCCTTTGGGAAAATTAGAGGATGTCCCCCTTAGGGTGGGCAAACTTTACATTCCGGTGGATTTTATTGTGCTTGATATGGATGAGGACTTGAATGTCCCCATAATTCTAGGTAGGCCTTTCTTAGCCACGGTGGGGGCTATTATTGATGTGAAACATGGTAAATTGTCTTTGCTTGTTGGAAAAGAGAAAGTGGAATTCAAATTGAACCAAGTTATGAAATGTCCTTCCAACATGGATGATTGTATGAGTATTGATATTGTTGAGAATGTTATTAATGAATCCATACAATTGCATTTGCATAACACTAATGATTCTCTTGAGTATGAACATGAAAGTAAAGATAGGTCTTGCAATGAAGGCATGGAGATGGAGCCAATTGAGGAGATTCTTGACTCCACCCCCATGGACAAGGAAGAAGCAAACCTAGTAATTGGAAAAGAAGAAGTGAAGAGACAACTCATGAACGACAATGGTAAGGAATGCCCAAGTGTAGAGCTAAAACCTCTACCATCCAACTTGAGGTATGAGTTTCTTGGTCCATCTTCTACTTTTCCGGTTATTTTTAATGCTTCATTGGATGAGGTTCAAACCTCGAAATTATTGAATGTATTAAGGATGCATCGCAAAGCTTTGGGATATAAAATGGATGATTTGAAAGGTATAAGCCCAACGCTTTGCATGCATCGAATTTCATTGGAGGATGATGCTAAACCATCAATTGAAAGACAAAGAAAGCTTAATCCTCCAATGCTTGAAGTGGTCAAGAAGGAAGTTCTTAAACTACTTGCCGCCGGTATCATTTATCCTATTTCTAATAGTAGGTGGGTGGCACCGGTGCAAGTAGTCCCTAAAAAGGGGGGGATGACGGTTATTAAAAATGAAAAAAGTGAACTCATCCCCACTAGAACTATTACCGGTTGGAGGATGTGTATAGACTATCGTAGGCTAAACACATCCACTAAGAAAGACCACTTCCCATTGCCTTTTATTGATCAAATGTTGGAAAGGTTAGCGGCTCACAAGTATTTTTGTTATCTTGATGGTTATTCCGGGTTCTTTCAAATCCCAATTCACCCGGATGACCAAGAGAAAACAACATTCACTTGTCCATATGGCACCTATGCTTACCGTAGGATGCCATTTGGCTTATGCAATGCCCCCGCTACCTTCCAAAGATGTATGATGGCAATTTTTGCGGATATGATTGAGAAAGAAAAGGAAGTTTTTATGGATGACTTCTCGGTTGGGGGAAGTTCTTTTGATGATTGTTTAATTAATCTCAAGCGATGTTTGAAAAAGTGTGAAGAGGTCAACCTTGTCCTCAATTGGAAGAAATGTCATTTTATGGTTCAAGAAGGCATTGTTCTTGGCCATAAGATCTCTCATGAGGGGATTGAGGTTGATAGGGCTAAGGTGGATGTAATAGAGAAGCTCCCACCCCCTACTAATGTGAAAGGGGTGAGATCTTTCTTGGGACATGCCGGTTTCTATCGGCGTTTCATCAAGGACTTCTCTAAAATACCCAAACCTCTTACTACACTTCTTCAAAAGGAGTGTGATTTTGTATTTGATGATGCTTGTCTAGATGCATTTTGTAGGTTGAAGAATGCATTGATCTCGGCACCAATAGTGCAAGCTCCGGATTGAAGCCTCCCCTTTGAATTAATGTGTGATGCAAGTGACACGGCGGTTGGTGCCGTGTTGGGGCAAAGGAAAGAAAAGAGGGTGCACGTGATCCACTATGCAAGAAAAACATTGAATAATGCACAAAAGAACTACACCACGACCGAAAAGGAGCTTCTTGCGGTAATCTATGCTTTTCACAAGTTCCGTTCTTACCTTTTGGGTTTAAAGACCATTGTCTACACCGACCATTCGGCAATCAAATATCTCATGTCCAAGAAGCATTCAAAGCCTAGGTTGATGAGATGGGTGCTTGCTTTGCAAGATTTTGATATAGAAGTGAAAGACAAAAAGGGGACGGAAAATTCGGTAGCGGACCATTTGTCAAGGTTGGAAATCCGAGATGAAGATGTTGATCAACTTCCAATCAATGATGAGCTCAAAGATGATGTTTTGTATGCTATCCAAGCAAAGTCATTGCCTTGGTATGCCGATTTAGTGAGCTACTTGTCTTGTGAGGCGATTCCACCGGAGTTCACCCCTCAACAAAGAAGAAAGTTGAAGCATGAGTCGAAAAGGTACATATGGGATGATCCTATTTTGTACAAGATAGGGGTGGATGATCTTTTGAGAAGATGTGTTCCCGACGATGAAATTCAAAGTGTGCTTCATATGTGCCACTCATCACAATGTGGTGGTCATATGGGAGCAAACAAAACGGCGGCAAAAGTGTTGCAATGTTTGTTATTTTGGCCTACTCTCTTCAAGGATGCATGGGTCTTTGTGAAGACTTGTGACAAATGCCAAAGAACTGGGAACATATCAAAAAGAAATGAGATGCCTCAAAATCCGATCTTGGAATTGGAGGTGTTTGATGTTTGGGGGATCGACTTCATGGGTCCCTTTCCTTCATCTTACGGTAATCTCTACATTCTAGTAGCGGTGGACTATGTGTCCAAATGGGTGGAAGCTCTTGCATCACCAAAGAATGACTCCAAGGTGGTGATGAAGATGTTTAAAAAGATCATATTCCCAAGATTTGGCGTTCCACGGGCTGTGATAAGTGATGGAGGGTCTCATTTTGCTCATCGAACATTCAAGGCTTTATTGGCTAAGTACGGAGTTCACCATAAGGTGGGTTTGTCCTATCATCCTCAGACAAGCGGCCAAACGGAGGTTTCAAATAGAGAAATCAAGCTCATTCTTGAGAAGACCGTGGCTAGAAGTAAGAAGGATTGGGCGGCAAAGCTTGATGATGCCTTATGGGCATACCGTACGGCTTTTAAGAATCCCATAAGGACCACTCTTTATAAGTTGGTCTATGGGAAGTCTTGCCATTTGCCCGTAGAATTGGAGCACAAGGCTCAATGGGCAATCAAAGCCTTGAATTTTGACCTCAAAAGTGCCGGAGAGAAAAGAATGCTAGACTTGCATGAACTAGAGGAATTGAGAATGAATGCATACGATAATGCAAGCTCTTACAAGGCAAAGTCTAAGGAGTTTCATGACAAATACATCATCAAGAAGGACTTTAAGGAAGGTGATAAGGTTCTTCTCTACAACTCAAGGTTAAAGCTTTTTCCCGGAAAGCTTAAATCAAGGTAGAGTGGCCCTTTTAAATTGGTAAAGGTATTTCCCTATGGCTCAATTGAAGTTTGGAGTGAGAGCACCGGAGCATTCAAAGTGAATGGTCAACGCCTCAAGATTTATTATGAGGGTGACAAGAAAGGTGTGGTTCACTCCATCAAGGTGAAAGAATTCAATGTCTCCGGTTAATGTGATTGGAAGGTCGTCAAGCTAGTGACGTTAAAGAAGCGCTTCCGGGAGGCAACCCGAGTTCCTCACCCTCTCCCTTTAAACTATTACTTTATTCCTACTATTTTTATTTTTACTAACTTTTCTATCTTAATATCTTTTTTAGGTATTTGATGAAAGGAGAAGTAAGAAAAGAAATTTTGGTTGAAGTAATCATACAAAAAAAAAAAAGAAGAAGAAGATAGCAGCAGCAGCAAGGGAGCGGCCTCTCCAGTACTGAGGAGAGGCCTCTCCAGAGTCTTCACCAACATACTGCCAAGGAGGCAGATTTGAAATTTTTAGTGAGGAGCGGCCTCTCCAGAAGCAAGTTGCGGCCGCGCCTCAGGAGCGGCCTCTCCTGCTCTTCCTCCAACAAACTGATATTTTTGGCAGATTCAAAAAAAAAAAGTGGAGCGGCCGCTCCACAGGAATGCCGCGGCCACGCCGTAGGAGCGGCCTCTCCAATGATGAGGAGAGGCCTCTCCAGCCTCAACAAAAGCAATCTGCCATTTAGGCAGTTTAAAAAAAATCAGAAGGAGCGGCCTCTCCCCTTTCAAGCCGCGGCCGCGCCAGGTCGTCGCGGCCTCTCCTACTTCTGACGCGACCACGCCTCACCGCCTGGGCGTCACTGCTTTTAATTTATTGACAAACAAAAAAAAATCGATCAGTAAAAACCGAAACCCCCCCCCCCCCTCCCTTCTTCTTTCACCTTTTCACTCCACCACTCATACTCACTCAAACTCTCCTTTCTCTCTCTAAAAAACACCTCAAACACTCACCATCTCTCATCAAATCCTCACCTTTCTACTCAAATTTTCTCACCAAAATTCACAAATCCTCAATCCTCACCACATTTGCAACACATAGAACCCAAGTTTACACATTCTCAAGCAAGAACAAGGAAACCCCCAAATTCACATTCATTTGAAGAACAAGAAGTGGGTCAACGAATTTGAAGCAAGGAGGTACAAAATTGAGCAAGGATAAGCAAATTTAGAGTATTTCCATACTCTAAGGGGTATAATTTCTCTCCTTCCTTCACTTTCCCTCTTGAACCCTAGAGTTCTTCTTGTTTATTTCTTAAATTTGGTAAATTTGAGTGAATTTTTGTCATCCTTGTGTGTGAAATTGTGTAGTACATTGTTGATATTGTGAGAAAAATTGCTATAATGAGTGTTATAATGTGAGATTTGTGATTTGTGAATTTGACATATTGTGGAGTCCTTTGTTAAAATCATTGTTCATGTTGGTTGATTGAATTTTGTTGATTGTTGGTAATTGTTGTTGTGAGTGGCTTGTTGGTATTGGGTTGAAATTTTTGTTGGTAAAATTGGTTGTTTTTGAAAAGAGAAACCATGGTATTTGGGAAGAGAAAGTCTAAATCCGCTACTCCATCTTCCTCTACCACAAATGTACCCGAAGAAAACCAACCTCCAATAATTAAGATCCTACCCGCCTACAAATCCGCTTACAACGATCTCAAAAAAAGAAAAATACTACCAACAAAATTTTATGACCAAGAAGCTTGTCAAACCCTTGGGGTAGATGTGGGAGTAAGAAGGGTGGCCGAAAATTTTGGGTGGCTAGATTTTCTAAACAAAAGAGAGCAAACTTATGCCGACCTCACCCTTGAATTCCTTTCCTCCGTCAAAGCCACAAAAATCTCCCAAGAAGGGGAATTTCCCGAGTTCAAAATCACATTTAGGATGTTTAATGCCGAAAAGACTTTAACCCTCACGAGATTAAATGAGATTTTTGGATGGAATCCCTTGAACCATGTCTTGGATCCTTTAAATGAAAATGTGAGAGGCTATGATGAGCCGAATTGGTGGAATGATGTAGCAAATACCCCTTCTTTCAAAACCAAGTCAAGCCTAGCTAGCCATATGTATAGCCCGGTTCTTCGCACCTTCCATAGATTAATAGGGTATGCATGCTACTCAAAAAAGGACCTAGGCAAGCTCACAAGAGAGGAAATCAAAGTCCTTTACATGGCTTCTAGGTTAGAGAGAGATTTTGATGGACAAGTCAACATGGGGATTAGATTCATCACTAGATGCATTGATTTGAGGGAAAAAGAAGAGATGAACGGAGATATACAATGTGGGGGTATGATAACTATCATAGCTAAAGCTCTTAAGTTTGAATACCATCTTAGCTTGATGACTCCGGTGGGTGGCTCTAATGCTTTAGATATAGAAGCAATGATTAACCGTTCCTTCATTAAGGCTTCTAACCGTCCCGGCATCTATAGTTGGAGAGTGAAGGGTAGACACCATTGCTACCTTCCCTCTCCTCGCTTGACCCAAACTGTGGGTGCGGCTACTACTTGGGCGGTTCCCTTTCAACCCTTGCTTCCGAGAGACAACATTCCCGAAGTAGAGCCACCACCACCCCAACCTAGGGGAGAGCCTAGGAGGGCTAGCACTTCCACCGTACCCGACTACTTGGTAGGTTCCTCTTCCTCCTCCTCTTTTGATCTTGAGTCTGCATTTAGGAACATGAACCTCATGCATTCACAACATTTAGAATATCAAAGCTATGTTGCACAACAATCATATCAACACCAAGTTGAGAGGGGTGACTTTCTCCCCTACCTCAACTACCCTAACCGACCTATTCAAGAGGGTCCCGTGGCGGGTTGGAACAACAACCAACCCACATACCCATTTTGGCAAGGACCACGTAGCTCCTTGACCGAGACTCGCACCTACCCACCCTATGACTACACCCAACCCGGGGGTAGTGACTATAGAGGCGACCCTAGCTACTACTACATCCCCGACCCTCCCATTGAGTCTAGTTCTTCTTCCTCCGCTTTCCTTTACCCGGAGACCCATGACCATTTGTATAGGGGGCATTATGGTTTTCCACCCGGCTATGAGGGTGGATGGGGCACTAGTGGAGTGCCGGATTACGGTCATTATCGTAGTCAACCAAACTACGATTTTCCCCCCTACACCGATGCCCCTTCTCCGACTTCCCTAGGCGACATTGACCCTAACTATAACTTTGTTTACTCGCTCGGGAGAGCCCGTCTTAGAGAGGATGAGGACGAAGGAGACGATATGGATGAGGAGTAGGCACCTCTTTTACCATCCCCTACCCCTCTTTTCTTGTATAGGAACACCGAGGACGGTGTCAAAGACTAGCTTGGGGGGGTGCTTTTGCATTGTTTTTACTTATTTGGGGATGGTAAGTGCCTAGCTTGGGGGTGTGGTTTGTGTGTGAGCTCTTAAGGTTGGTTGTCGATGTTGATTTTGTTATGCTTCTTGATTGTGCTTGCTTGGTTACTCTTTTAGACATATTTGCATGTTGTATGAGTTTTGAGAGGTTGAAGGTGGTATGTCAGATGTTTTGGTATTGACTTAGAATACTTGCATTTTGATGTGGTTTCCCTCTTTGTTCTCATATGCATGTGTCTTTAGAGTACTTATCCTAGCCATAACTTTGATTTTTCGCTCTCTCTTGGCATGTCTTGTTTGATGATGATGATGATTATTTCATGATATTGATTGTTGTGTTGGTGGATTGATTTGATGAGATTTTTGGTGATTCTTGCTCCCTTTTTAATCCAAAGCCCTAAGATCCAAACTTGCTTCCTTAAAATCCAAATTTCTTATCATGTGAATTTTAGTTTCCACTTTTCTAGTTAATATTGTAATTATCCTCTAAAAAAAAAAAATTTGCCCAAGGATGAGACTCAAATGACGATTCTTATGTGATTCCTTTGTTTGACTCTAGAGTGATGAGTAGTTGTAAAAAAAAAATATAAAAAAAAAAATTGTGTATATTAGAGTTGGGGTCATTTAGAAATTTATTAACCTTGATTGCACAAGTGTATATGAAATAAAAGCCGATGAATGCTCAATTGCACGTCTAGTCTAGGACATTGCTTAATTTGCTCGAAGTAGGATATGTTTGAGTTAATTTGTGGTCCCGTGTGCCCTTGATGCGTTTCCCACTCTCCCCAAAGCAAAGCTTTACTAGAGACTTAGTTATTTGTGTAATGTATGAAATAAGTGGCATAATAAGCCACAAGTTATCAATAAAAGAAAAAGCCGCTCACAGTTAAAAGATGTGAGGGCATTGAATGAAATGAAAAAAAAAGGAGTAGAAAAATGAAATGAAAAGAAGAAAAAAAATAGGGACTCCAAAAATTCCCGATAATTTCTTTCTTTAGAGGTCAATTTGTGGTTGCCTCCCACACTTCTTTTTTTTTTATGAAATGTAAAAGTCTCAAAATAGAGTGTAGTTAGGGGGTGTCTACGCGCATCTTGGGAGGTGGACTAGTATTTTGCAATTTTATAACCGAAAGAGAGCTTGTTAAAACCTTGAAATAGCTTGATGTGCTTTAATGAACTAGTAAGAAGCTTAAATAAGTGTCCTAGTGCAATCTTGTTTAATTTCTTTCTCTACCTCTAACTCTTGTGTACATTGGTTAGTTTTTCGTGAATGAAAGTTGCTCTTTAGCTTTACTTGTGTTTCACATCACGATGAGTTGACTTGGGCAAATAACTAAAATAAAAAATAAAAAATAAAAAATAAAAAAAATATTTGAGGATATTTGTAGTTTGGTAGTTTTGTTGTGGTTTGTGTGAGTTGTGGGTTAAGCTCAAGGGAAACCCTCACGAGATAAAAACTCGTCCTCCATGGCGACTTAGGGGTTTAAATTGCTTTTCACTTGTGCTAAAAGTGATTATGGTTGTTACCATGCGGATTTGTATTCATGTGCTTCCTCCTTGTTGCTTTCCCCTTGATACGTTGTAGCAAGTTGTTGTCCTTCTTTGGTTTGACATGTTTGTTTTGCTCGAGGACGAGCAAAGGCTTAGCTTGGGGGGATTTGATAACTTGTATTTTGGTATGGTTTTAGGGTGTCTTTGAACCTTGTTTACTTGATAAAATCAGTGTTTTGGTTCACTTTTGCTCTATTACTATGCAATTTTTGTGTACCCTATGCTTCACGGGTTGTTGGTGTTTTTGTTGAGTTGCTAGGCCTAAAGATGACCAAGTGAAGCCTATGGATGATGAATCAAGTTGGAAAGCAAGAAGATGATGAAAAGAAGCCAAAGCAAAGTAGCCAAGTGAAGAAGAAGAAGAAACTGCAGTGGAGCGGCCTCTCCAAATAGTGGCGCAACCTCTCCTTAGGCGCGGCCTCTCCACCTCGTTGCCAAACTTCCTGCCTCACTTGGCAGTTTTGAAAGAAGAAGTGAGGAGAGGCCTCTCCAACATTATGCCGCGGCCTCTCCACCTGGAGCGGCCTCTCCACCTTTCTGGAGAGCCCTCTCCGCCTTGCTACGAAGCTTTTTGCCATTTTGTCTCCAGCATGGAGCGGCCTCTCTAGGCCTTGGAGAGGCCGCGCCGACGGGTTCCGCAAACTTTCTATTGCGGAGTTTACTATGAAATTGGGGGTTATAAATAGCTTTAAGGGGCTCATTCGTGGGGATCTTCGGCTCTCTGAACTCCAGTAGACTTATTATCTTAATTATTTCATAGTTTTCCTCTCCCTTAGTTTAGTTTCTCAAAAACTCAATCATTTGTAAGAATTATTGGAAGTTTGTTCCATCAATTTCAACAATTTTCCCAACTTTGAAGTTTATTAATAATCACTTTCCTCTATCTCTTGCTCTTAATTTTCAATTTTAATTGTTTTGAATTGATAATTTCTCCCTTAATCTTGTTTATAAACTCTTGCATGTGTAATCCATCTTTGTTTCATCTCTTTCCTAGCTTATTTGAATTCATTAAAACCCTAGATTTAATTGTTAGAGTAATTTCCACCATGTTTAGTGAGTAGTCTCTTAGTTAGGGGTTGGGTGAAGACCCAACCAAGCTATGGCTAATTGACTTGGAATTATTCATGTGCTACCTTGGATTGATAGTTGTTTGTGCTTGAATTGATAATTGCATGTGTATTTTGTTGGCCACAATATGCCCATGTGTTCATCCCTCTTCTCACAATGAAAGATGGGGTTTTGGAGTGAGTCTTTTCTTGTGTAATTAGATTATGCTACTTTCATGATTTTGGATGTTTGGTTTCATTGACTAGGTTGCTTTAGTATGGTAATTAGGTGAGAAATCCCAATTATTTGAGCTTCATGCTAGTTCAGAGCGATCGAGAGACAAACTCGAGCTAGAAAACCACTTCCTATCCTTGAGATTAGACTTAATCCTTATCGTGTTAATGCTTAATCTAGGGAGTACTTATGTTGTGACCTTGAAAGAAGGCAATGTTAAGTTCCTTTTCTATCTTCTATGTGTGCTCATGATTTATCCTTGTTATTGATTCCTTGGCTTTGGTTGGTGTTGAATCCCGTTTCCCCTAGCGTTCTTTTATATAGTAGCTAACCATTCAAAACCCAATTTGTGACCGAATTAGCTTACAACCGTTTCATACTCTCGGTGTACTTACCCATTACCTGTGGATACGATCCTCTACTTACCCTAGACTTGTCTTAGGTTGGTTTAGGTAGAAATATTGTTTGGTTTTAGGGTAATTGTCCAACGACCGATATATCCTCTACCAGTGCACCATGCGCATGGTGCACCCGGGTGCACCAACCAATAAAATTATGTGTTATGATGATTTGAAATAAACTTTTGCGAATTTTGGCAAATATTGGGGTTTTGAGTTTTTTCGCAGCAGGAATGTAAGGGTTTTCCTAAAATTTGTCAATTTGATGCTAATTTTAGTTCATAGTGGTGTTTTAAGAATGGATTTAGTTATTTAAAAGATTATTTTCATGTTGTAAACCATTGAGATTTTAATTTCAGAAACTAGTTTATTTAAAAAAAATAAAAATAAATAAACAAATAAATAAAAAGTAGTGAATGTCAGGGTAAATTGAATTAGGAGTATCAATGGTATCATATATTGATCTTATTCGGACATGGGTATACACCAATTTTGTGAATATATACCATGGCTCGTTTGGCCCAAAATGAAGATCTGACACTTGTACTTGATTTAAAATGGAGAGTACGTATATTTTTATTGACTCCGTACGACTCTTACGAGTAGTATTTATTTGTGGTCCAAAATAAGCAACAAGGTACAAATTACAAATGACAGGGGGTTCAACCTTTGATCTATTATACACAAACCCATAATCTTTGCCATGGCAAAGATCTCACTGTTTTATATACACCTTGTATGAATGTGTGGGTAGAGGTATATCAGCATGAGAATGAATTGCTTTAGTAATGTAGCTGTATTAGTTAATCATAATACTACTTGTTAAAGTACTCCCTCCGTCCCTTAATCCCTAAATTACATTCCTCTTTCTCTCTATTATGTGAGGAATAAATGCTAGAAAGAGGAATGTAATTTAGCGACAGAGGGAGTAGCTTTTTTTGGGATAATTGTTGGTGAAGACAGGGGATCTGTTGTTGGGACTGACTGACCACTTACAAAATACATTTTTTTCACAGTTGAAACAAGGAAAGCTCTTAATGTCCCATGGTAACCGGTCATAAATAGGGCTGGCAAAAGCTGACCCGACCCGACAACCCGACCCGAACCCAACCCTAAATAAATGGGTTTTGAAAGAGATTTTCAACCTGTTTATGTAATTAGGTCAACCCGAACCCGACCTGAAGTTAAATGGGTCGGGTACAGGTTGGAAATCCCAACCCGAAACCAGCCCGCCTAAACCCATTTAATTAATTGGGTTGGTTTCAGGTCGGGTCAACCCGAACCTAACCCACCTAAACCTGTTAACCAGCCCTAATTTTAGTTATTTACACCCTAACTTTTAAATATGGGCTAAGCCCAAATATCTAACCACAAAAATGAAAAACCCTAAGCTTTGTTCTTTATTCACGCCACTTCCCCAATTCCCCTCTTTTTACTCATTCTCTCTCCTCTCTCTCTCTCTCTCTTTCATCTCTCTTCTCTCTTGTTTCCATATTTTTTTCCATGAAAATTGTTTATTAAAGCTTGTGAATCTTCATCTCAACATTGTCAAAGGTAATTTGCTTGCTAATTAATTCTCTTTACTTAATTGTTCTGTTTTTTATGCATTTTAGTTCTTCAATTTCATCTCAACATTAGTTTGTTTTTATGTGTTTACTTGTTTGCGATTTAATTTCTTCGATTTACTTTTTTAATTTGATTTAAGCTCGTTTGTTATGAGTGCGTTTTGTGCAAGCGGTTTTTTTCACCATTATGAGTGAGATTACTTGTTTTTACAACTGTTTTTTATGAGTTTATGAGTGAGATTAAGTGATTTTGTTTGATCTTTTCATCTGATTATATGATTCTAAGTCTGCACGCATTTGGCATTTAGTATTTTGATAAAGTTAGCCTAATTATTTATCTAATTAACTAATTTATTCTTAATTAACAGATGGTTGATACTTGATTGTCCTCTTCCTCCATAACCCGTTGAACTTGCTGATTATGAAGAATCAGATGATGAAGTTACTAATTGGCAAATATTGAATTTCTGTTATATATATTTTGGAACTCTTGGAACTTTTTAGTGTTGTATAATTGTACTATAAACTATGCAGCAAGTGGCTTTGAATTTGCATTTTACATTTTTTATGTTGTTCAATATTTCAGGTTAATTTTTGAAAAAGAATTATATTTTTATTTTTAAAAATTACAAGATTAGTTAAAAAGATTACAGGTTAAAAAAAATAACAAGGTTAATCAATTTTTTTTTTAAATAAAAAAACAGGTTAAGACGGGTCGGGTTCAGGTCAACCCGCTTAAAATCAGGTCGGGTTCGGGTTGAATTTTTTCAACCTGTTTAAGTAAACAGGTCGGGTTCAGGTTGGGGGGTCCTGACCTGTTTATGTAAACAGGTCGACCTGAACCCGACCCGACCTGTTTGCCAGCCCTAGTCATAAATTCTAAGGGAAGTAATAAATATGTATGTAGTTTTATACTCCGTATTAAAAACCATTTTCCATTACAAAGTAAATGAATGTCCTTCCCAATCGTGTGTATTCAATAACTTTCCATACACAATTTGAATAAATAGAAAGATATTGTTTCCTTCTCATTAATCACCTTGGGAAATATATAGCAAATACAAGTCCTAGTCCTAGTATCACAAGATAACTTAGGATCTTCGGAAATTAACTAAAATAGAATATGGAAATATTATCATATCAAACTAAATATTCTATCATATCTCAATACCCCCCTCAAGTTGGAGCGCTCGGATCATAAGTGCCCAACTTGGAAAGAAGATAATCAAACTGTGCCTTCCCAAGAGCTTTTGTAAAAATATCCGCAAGCTGTGAAGATGTCGGAACATGAGATGTAGAAATCCACCCCTCTGTAATTGCATCACGAACAAAGTGACAATCAATCTCGATGTGCTTTGTCCGTTCATGAAAAACTGGATTCTTTGCAATGTGCAGAGCTGCTTCATTATCACAAAATAACTTAATCGCCTTCGGATGCTGTACTCCAAGACTCAACAACAAAGCTTTCACCCATTTTAGCTCTTTAGAGCACGAAGACATGGACCTATATTCGGCCTCCGAAGAAGAGAAAGAAGCAGTAGGTTGTTTCTTAGTTTTCCATGAAATTGGAGATTTTCCAAGGAAAACAAGCCAACCAGATAAAGAACGACGAGTCAAAGGGCAAGCAGCCCAATCTGAATCACACCAACCCTGCAGATTTAAATCACAATCAGAGCTCAATAAAATACCTTGTCCGGGAGACCCTTTCAAGTATCGAACCACCCTCATTGCAGCATCCCAATGTTCAATACGAGGTTGCTGCATAAACTGAGACAGAATATGAACCGAATATGCCAAATCAGGGCGTGTGACAGTAAGATAGATCAGACGACCCACAAGCCGTCTATAAGACTCTGGATCAGAGAGAAAATCGCACGTTGCCAGACCCAGTTTGTGATTTTGCTCCATGGGAAAACCACTAGGCTTCGCACCTAATAAACCTGTCTCAGAAATAATATCCAGAGTATATTTTCTCTGACATAAGAATAAACCTGCAGAGCTACGAGCCACTTCAATCCCCAAAAAATATTTTAAAGGACCTAGATCCTTCATCTTAAAACAGTCACACAAATAGGCCTTAAAAACAGTCAATGCAGCGGAATCATTCCCAGAAATAATCAAATCATCAACATACACTAAAACTGTAATCTGAGTATGACGAGTAGTATGAGTGAATAGAGAATAATCAGAGTAAGATTGTTTGAAACCATACTGTTTCAAGGCCACGGTAAATTTAGCAAACCAACATCGAGGTGCTTGCTTCAAACCATATAGTGACTTCCTCAATCTGCAAACCAATGCAGGATCCGAGCTCTGAAAACCGGGTGGTAATCTCATGTATACCTCCTCATCCAAGTCATCATGAAGAAATGCATTGTGGACGTCCATTTGGTGAATTTCCCAATTTTTGGCGGCCGCAATAGCAAGAACGGTACGAACCGTTGTCATCTTAACAACCGGAGCAAATGTCTCATCATAATCTACACCTTCTTTCTGATGATTCCCGTATACCACCAAACGAGATTTGAGGCGCTCAACTTCACCATTAGAAAGAAACTTGGTCTTATAGACCCATTGACACCCTAGAGCCTTTTTACCAGGGGGAAGAGGCTCCAAAGTCCAAGTACCATTGCTCTCTAAAGCTCGAATTTCTTCATTCATGGACTTACGCCATCCTTCAAATTGCATAGCATCTTTGAAAGTTGTCGGATCCTTAGTCTGAACAACAGCTGAAATAAACTTCCGATAATTCACAGAAAAAATTGTCATAATGTATATAATGTGCTAAAGGATAAGGAGTACCTGGAGACTAATTGGAAGACGGGGATGGACTATTAGCAAAAACCGAATGAGTGACATAGTCACGAAGCAAGACCGAACGATATTTCTCCCTGAACCCACGACCCATATCAGACTGCTGGTCCGTGGCATTTGTGGGTGGCTGCTGCCCCACAGTGTGCTGGTGCGGGGTGTTGGGGCTGACAGCGTGCTGTGTGGCACGGCTGCTGCTGTCCTGCAGTGCCGAGGCAGCGTCCGCAGCATTTCCAGCAGGTTGGGCAGAGCTGGAATGCTGGGGGCTGCTCGGTGTACCTGCGGCAGCTGGCTGGGTGCCCCCTCTACCGTAGACTCATCCCCAAAAGGCTCAAAAACTGCCCCACTTTCAACATCCTCATAAAACCCCGCAAAATCAATATGCACATCTTCCGACATAATATGCATCCCCACATCAATATTACTGTCCTACGGACACCCAAACGGAAAAATATCTTCCACAAATTTCACATCATGAGAAACAAAAAATTCTTTACTCTCAAGATCATATAATCTCCACCCCTTCTTCCCAAAAGGATACCCCAAAAATACACATTTTCGACTCCGACTAGCAAACTTATCCCCCTTAGTTTTTTTGTTATGAGCAAAACATAAACATCCAAATGTACGAATAGCATCGAACGAAGGAGGTTTATTGAATAGGAGTTCAAAAGGAGTTTTGTTTTGTAAGAGAGGTGTCGGGGTACGGTTAATTAAATGAGCGGCGGCCAAAACACATTCACCCCAAAAATATATAGGTAATTTGGCTTGAAATCTCAAGGCTCTCCCAACATTAAGAATATGTTTATTTTTTCGTTCTACTCTCCCATTTTGTTGAGGGGTTCCGACACAAGAGGTTTGAAAAATAATACCAGTAGCAACAAAAAAATCAATCAAGCAATTAAATTCGGTTTCATTATCACTTTGAACAATTTTAATTGTTTGATTAAATTGTCTTTCAACCATAGCAACAAAGGCCATAAACATTTGAAACACCTCAGTTTTATCAATTAACAAGTAAATCCAACACAACTCTTGAATAATCATCAACAATAGTAAAAAAATAACGAGCTCCACACGACGAAACATGTCTATATGGACCCCATAAATCACAATGTATTTTCTCAAAAATTCTAGAAGATTTATTGTCACTCAAAGGAAATTTGTCTCTAGGATGCTTAGCACGAAAACATACTTCACAATTTTTATTTAAACTACTCTTATTATTGCTAATATGCGGAAGCAACTTAACTACTTTTTCCGACGGATGCCCCAGTCTTCTATGCCAAAGCTCCAATTCTGACGACGCTTCAACCACATACACACCTTGCACCACATCCGGTTTGCTAAAGAAATAATATAGTCCATCTCGCCTAAGACCCGTTCCAATCAGCTCCTTCAGTCGGTCCTGTATAGCACACATATATGAGTTAAATAGGACAACAACATATAATTGATCACTGAGTTGCGTAACAGAAATTAAATTGCAATTGAGATTAGGCACAAAAAGAACTCCAGTGATAGTAATTTTATCGGACAATCGGACCGAGCCTTCCAAAGTGGTGAGCACACTTTCACCATTGGGCAAACCAACAGGACACTCAATGTTACGAGTGTCAAATAACCAAGATGAGTTACCGGTAACGTGATGAGTTGCTCCGGTATCAATGATCCAACAAGAGGCATCAAACTTACCATTTAGACGGTTGTCAGGAATATTAGTATTACCCAAAAATCCCGAAAGCACCTTCCATTGTTCGACAGTAAAAGCTTGAGTGGAGGAGGATTGTGCGGCAGGATTAGAAGTGTTATGGGAGTCCCCTGCAGCCGTAGCATGAGCACGTGCCCCCCTACTGTGCTGCCCTGCGGAAGAAGCTTTCTGGCCTGCATTCCAGCCCGCAGGATAGCCCACAATTTCGAAGCAATTATTGGGGTCGTGCCCCTTCCTCTTGCAGTGAGGGCATGGAGCACGAAACCAACAATTAGAGACCTCATGCCCTTGTTTCTTACAATGAGAGAAAACAGAGCCCCGCCCATTGTTAGCACGAACAGCAAAACCGAGAGCATCAGGTGGTTTGGCTTCGGTGTCCTGCCTAGCGTTGCGAACGCGCTCTTCTTGAACCGCCAATTGATATGCCCTATCCAGACTTGGTAAGGGATCTTGTGACAGAATGTTCGAGCGAAGAGAAGAATAGAAATCCGAGTACAATCCCATCAAGAAATCATGTAAACGAGACTGATCACGCCTTTGTTCATGGAGTCGACCCGCCGTACACGAGGAACAACAAGTACACAAAATAAGGGGTTCGTGATGATCCAATTCATGCCACAAAGCATGTAATTTCCCATAGTATACAGAGACAGCCATGTTTTAGTTTGTTCACACCTTGCAAGAGAAGAACGGAGTTGCTGAATTCGAGGCCCATTAGTCTGAGCGAAGCATTTGCGGAGGTGATCCCAAAACGGTTTGACTTCTCTGAATTTCGAAAGGGAAGATTTAATTTCAGGATCAATTGTATTTGAAAGCCAAGAAATCAACATTGCATTTTGGAAGTCCAATCGGACTTGGTACAGGGAGACTCCGGCACTGTAATCGTACCGTCAAGAGACACAAATTTGCGTCGGGCTTCTAAGGCAGTCTGAATATCGGCTGCCCATTCATCATAGTTGTCCCCTTTGAGACGAGTCGGAGTAATATAATCGCCAGGCCTATCTTGAGGTCCTAGAAAATATGGTGAATTGGGTTCTATTTTGGTTGGTGGTGGTGGCGGTGGTGGTACATCGTCACCAGGCATGGTGGTTTAGAAAAAAAATCAAAGGAAAATCCTTGCTCTTGATACCATGAAGAAATAGAAAGATATTGCTTCCTTCTCATTAATCACCTTGGGAAATATATAGCAAATACAAGTCCTAGCTAGTCCTAGTATCGCAAGATAACTTAGGATCTTCGGAAATTAACTAAAATAGAATATGGAAATATTATCATATCAAATTAAATATTCTATCATATCTCAATACAATTCGAAAGTGGGTGTGAAGGTTATGAAAATTTATGATGACGAGGTATTTGGGGATGGAATATTGTGACAATGGATCTAGAAGGAGAGTTACTAATTATTACCACCTTTCAAACACACTTTAAATTACTCATCTTGAACTTTGATAGTGGGCTTGTTTGGTTTTGGCTTTTGGCTTTTGGCTTTTGGCTTTTTGGTTTGGTACAACCAATTTATGTGTTTGGTAAATTAATTTTTTGTTTTGCTAAAAAGCCAGCTTTTCTGCCAAAAGCCAAAAATTAGTAAGATTAGCTTTTTGGAATCTGCTTTTGGTTTTTCATCATTAAAATTACTTCTATGTCCTTAATTTTCACTAATAATTAATAATGGGTTGTGAAATGTAAATATCAAATATAGATTGGGAGGGGATCCAACATTGTCAGAGAAAGTGTCAAATAAATGTGGTGGGAAACCTTGAACTGTGTTCTTGTTTCATCAAGTCAAGAAACTATTATGAATTTTTTGGGAAGGAAAAACAGAAATGGCGGTGAAAGAAATAGAAAATGCTGTGGACTAGGTAGTCAAATAAAGGAAAGTACAGAAATGTGCTAATCACAGCTAATGTCTGTATGAGAAGTCCTTTGGGTTGTTTTTCTTTTCAATTTCAGACAAAAATTAGTTAAATCTGAAAGAGTCTAAGATTGATCATGTTAGAAATTTACAAAAAGGAGCACTGGAAAGGAAAATTAAAAATAGAAGAATTATCAGCCTTTCTTAAGAGTAATATCTATAGTCCTTTGGGTTGTTTGACTAATATCTATTTAATGTAAGAGTCAAGGGGCTAGAGGCCTACATTATTACTTCATTGAATGTGATCCTTACTCTTGAATTGCATTTATAAAACATTGAATGAAAGCTACCTCTTTTATTCTATAGATCCCACTTCCGATTTTTATTTACTTAGTTTCCTATACTTGTCTATGTCTTAGATTCAACAACAACATGTTGGCAGTTGGGTTTGCTAGAAAATGCATCAAAACTACTACGGATAGAATCAGCAACTTGCCTCCAAATTTGACAAAACAGATCCTAGAATGCTTACCTCTGCAAGAGGCAGCAAGAATGAGCATCCTATCGAGCCATTGGAGGCAAAAATGGGCCTTGATTTCACAACTTATATTCGATGAGGGATTTTTTTCTAACATTCTGAAGCATAGAACAGAAACAGCCGACATTTCATTGGCTTACTCAAAAGCTGTCAATGATATTCTTTTTAGTCATGTTGGCCCAATATCTAAGCTTGTTCTTTACCTTCCTTCTTGGTTTCCGAAAGAAATAGACTTATGTCAATGGATAAGGTATGTTCGAGCTAATGGTGTTCACAATTTCACTCTTGTGTATGATCGAGATCCAGAAAAGAACTTGCCTGCTAGTTTTTTCTCTTGTGTGGGCTTGACACATTTGACACTTAAAGGGATGCAAACTCATCTCCCTTCCTCCAAATTTTAGGGGTTTTCCGTGCCTTGTTAGTCTAAACACTAGTATAGCAACCTGTGTGCATTCTCCTAGCACTAGTATAGATGCTAATGTGTTGGAAACTCTTATTTCCAAATGTCCACAACTTCAAAGCCTCTATCTGCTTATCATTGGTCCACAAGTTAATTTGTCTATTCGTGCTCCAAATTTGGAGGACCTGTATGTGGAAGGCCTGCTTTCTGAATTGTGTCTGAAAGGAGACACAGTGATAACCAAACTAACCCTGGATGTTGACTTTGATAAACCGTCGCTACAGAACAGACACATGAGTGAGATCTTCACTTGCTTGACTAATGTTGAAAAGCTTGTTCTAAGGGAGCGCTTTTGGTGGGTGGGTAAAGTGACCTTTAAAAGTTGAATGTCGTAACTAATCATTTACTTTTTTTTGTTAAAAGTTTCTTTAGTAGCTGCTCAATAATGTTATGTTTAATTTGCAGAGAATTAGAAGCTATGATTCGCCCAAAAAATTTCCAAGCAAATTGGAACAGCTACGAACTCTGAAACTAGAAGGGATGACACTTCATCGTCAGTGGACCATCTCTGTTGCTCTTTCCTTGTTTGTAAGCTGCCCTCATTTAGAGCAGCTATACATCAAAGTAAGTTTTCACTGTTTTTCTGTTTTCTTGTTTATGAGCTCCCCTGTTAAATTTAAGTAACCACAACATATGCATCAAGTTTCGCACATCTTTGTTAACATCTATAATTTTATCTTTATGAATTTAGGCTTCAAAACTGTATGCAGTCTCAGATCAGCCGCCTTCAGATAAGATCGAAGGTTCTTGCATCCTTCCTTGCCTCAAAAATGTGCAACTCTTTGGTATTTCTGGGCTGACTGGTGAGTTACAGCTTATAAAGTTTCTACTAGCATACTCTCCTTTGCTGGAGGAAATAGCAATTGAACTCAGTACGACAATTGGAGGAGCTGCAGAAAAGTTCGATTTTGCCAAGGAGACTGTGCGATATCATAGAGCCTCAACTAATGTAATAACGTATTAAAAACTCCGTTTTCATTCACCTACAATCAGTTTTCATTCGCAATCATTAATTCTCTAATTCTCTCTTAATCATTCACCAATCCTCATCAAGTTTTCTTGATTATTTCATCTCTCTCTCTTTCTTTTCTAAACTTTGTTTTCTCATACAAAATTCCGCATTCATTAGATCTAGAAACACCTAGCCATATTCGAAGCTGCCTTCGCCCTAGACGTGAAAGGTTTAATTTCTGAGGGTTTGGTCCCAAATCTCTCTTTCAATTATTTAATTTAATTGTTTGTTTATTATTTTCCTTGAAGTTACTAACGTGTGTATTTTGTTATTAGATTGAGGTACGAAGCATCAAAGTAAGTGCTTTAATTGATTTATTGATATTATGATGTAGAAATCATGTTTATATTGTTATTATGATATTCCTAGTATCATGTCTAGGTTAATTTTAATATTAAATATGATGCCTTTTATTCTCTTCCTAATATTTATGATTGTTAGTATCATGTTAGGGTTAAAGATTTGATTTTTATTGCTTAGTGACATGCTAGGGTTTGTTATTAATCTTGTTAGTATCATGCCTAGGATCTTGCTATTTTTATTATGCTTTAATATTAACATGAACATGATTATGATTATAGTTGTTATAATTTATGATGATTGTGAATATTATTGTTATCATTATTTTGATGATGATTATTTTATTTTTATGTTGCTTAATTATTTATTTTTTATTGCTTGATCACACTTTTCATGCATGTTTAAAGGGAATTGGTACTTGTAATCACGCTTAATAAGATAATTAATAATCTTGTTTAGGGTTAATATGATTATAATTCAAGTGATCACCAATAATAGTTTGTTTGTGCATTAATATTCAACCAACATAGATTAAACAGGTTTAGGGTTAATCTATAGATTGTATGTTAGTCAGAAAGCGCTCATGAATACGATCAGAATAAAGTAGAGGCATATTATTAGGGCATGTTCAATCTCTTTTAGGTTGGATTTGTACCTTCATCCCCGAACCCTTATTTAGTTCTAGACCTTATGGAGTTGACGATCTCTTGGATCGTTAAGGGGTGTAACCTTCATCCTATGAACGGTTTACAAGTTCCTTATAAACTTGTTGGCGACTCTTTTGCTCTATCTTTTTCCCTTTTGGACGCCACCGTACTTTAGTGTATGACCACAGTGGGATTCAAGCTAGTGGGATTTTAAAGGCTTGAAATTATTCCCTACAACTGCCCGAAACCGACCGACCCAAATGAGAACCGAACCTATTAAAAACCGATTTTTTTGAAACCGAAAACCGACCCGAACCGTATTTTAGTAAACCCGAAACCGAATCGACCCGAATAATGTTAAACCGTATAAGAACCGAACCCGTTAACAAACCGAACCGAATATAAACCGAACTGAAAGAAAACCGAACCGAAAAAGAACCGAACCGTATCTAACCCGAAACCGGTTCCAATGCAACCCGAATCCGTTTAAACTGGCAAAAAAACCGCTTACACCGAACCGTTAGTAAACTGCTACCCATTTGCACCGAACCATTTAAAAACCGAACTGATTGTAAACCGAACTGGTTATAAACCGAATCGTTTATGAACCAAACCGCTTCTAAATCGAACCGTTTACAAACTTTTTTTATATAATTAAATGGTTTTTTTTTTTACGGGGATATAATTAAATGGATTAAATATTAGAAATCTTAGAATATTTTTGTAAAAATAGCAAGGTAAATCATTCATTAAGGTCTTAAGGATAATCAGTGTTCACAAACAAGAGCAAAACAAGCAGGCTCAGGCCCTGCCTCAAACTATTAGCAACACTACTGCCTCTAGTCATGTATACATTTGAGGTGATGAAACCAAATGAACAAAAAGCTTGTAATATTAAGTACCAAGGCTTGGCTGAAGGCGTAATAAATAAAATTAATTCACATAGACTATTAAGCATATGATTACATTGATTATGTGAGTAATAATGAAATAAAGATGGGAGTGTGCTAGTGACATGAATATACTATTAGGCTATGTTTTAATTCAGATTCAACTATAATTTAGTAAACTTGAAATGAAACCGATATGAATAACGTTAAAGTGGTTAAACAATCGAAGAACCGAACCAGTTATAAACTGAACCGAAAAAGAACCGAACCAGTTAAAACTGAACCGAAAAAGAACCGAACCAGTTATAAATTGAACCAAAAAAGAACCGAACTGTTTCTAACCCGAAACCGTTTCCAACCCGAAACTGTTTGAACCGGGATAAAAACCGTTTACACCGCACCGTTAACAAACCGCAACCCATCTGTACCGAACCGTTTACTACCCGGACTGTTTACAACCCGAACCGAATTAAAACCGCTTAAATATAAACCGAAACCGAATCGAACCGATAACTATTTAAACCAAACCAAAACCGACCCGTGAGACGATTAAACCGATTCCAAATCGACCCGATTAAATACCGAACCGGTTTCAAACCGAACCGAAACCGAACTGTCAAACCGTTTTGACAGTGCTAGATATAGGCGATAATGGCTTTCATGAACTTTCTTTCACCATTAGGCATAACCGCATAATACGTTAGCGGAATTATAAAGGCTTAGGATTATAAAGTAGAATGTACCGTTATCCACTGTGGGAATACTAGCAATCATAAAGTGGAAATATGCCAATCATATTGATCTACTTATGGAGATTGTGTATGCGATTGTTGGCCAGAAATCATCATCTTAGTAGAATTAATTTGAGAGGATGGTTAAGGGGAAGGGGAAAGAAGAAAGGGTTTTTTTTTTTGAAGAAGAAGTTTAGTTTAGTCAATGGAATTGATGGTGTAGATATAACACTTAAAAATTAATGGTCATGATAAAATGATTATGATGGCTACATAATTAGTGTAGCCACTGCAAAATTGTCGGAAGGGCTAAGAATCCAAATATATAGATATAACAATTCGACACATTCTCGAATCGTTGTCTCATACAATTTTTTGAGTGGATCCGTCGTCGCTTCGCAATTTTGTAAGAATGTAAATTCTTGTGTTGATTCCGTAACCCGAATCCGAACCATAATCAATCGTAGCCCCGCACAATCGGAGACCAAATTAAACATAAATAAAACCTTGTCTTTTGAAGGAATCCGAAAAACCTTGTCTTTCAAAGGAGATCGAAAAAACTTTGTCTTTCGAAGGAGATAAACCCCTTCTTTTGAGAGAAACATTATTGTAACCTAAGAAACAAAAACTTAAAAGAAAATAAAGGTTGAGGCTTTCCACCGGTGAAATCCAATGGAATTCCCTTCAAAATTGACAAAAGATGCTAGAGTTTAGGAGAGAGAAGAGAGAGAGGAGGCTATGTTTTTTTTTTTTCCTTGCATAAACCAAGTAGTATCTATCTAATAATACAACATTTGTAATATCAATTACATTCAAAAGCACAAAATCACTCAATTTTAATTACGAAGTATTTTTTTATTTTCTAGTTTTTGTATCAAAAGTTTTAGCCTTTCATTTTCAAGCCATGTATCAAAAGAATCAAATTAAATTGAGTGGATTATGTTAAAGACGATGATTAGCAGTGTCCATTTACGGAGTAACATACGTACATTAATGTAGACCCTTCAACTTCACAAAAAAATTAGCCAAATCTACTGCTAGCCATTTAATACGGAGTACTATACATTTCATACATATGAAATGAAATATTAAACGTTGCAAAATATTCCTCCGTAGTAATTTTCGACTGATGCAAGTATGAGTCAGACTTACTCTGTACTATGTAACCAACCAAACGTTCATCCTCTAATTTAATACGTAGTTCTCCATTAATTGATCACACATTTTCAAGGCTAGTACATGAATCAAGACAAACTAACGTTGTGACAATTAATCTAGTGAAAATATCATTAACACAATTTTTTTGAAAATATCATCAAACCTTTCACCTTCAAAAGTACAATACCGGTAATATCGCACAAGTCACTACCTCTCTTAATTTATATAGTCTATAAAATATTTTTACATCTCACAACCTCCTTTATTATTGAGCTTTCTTTGCTTTCTTTCATTCTTGCTTCCATAAATCAATTGATAGTATGTCTGCCGTTGCAGCTTCTATAAACAAGCGAAGCTGTGGAATGGATGCTGATCGAATCAGCAACTTGCCACCTAATTTAACACATAAAATCCTAGAACGTTTACCATTAAAAGAAGCCACGAAGACAAGCGTGTTGTCGCAACATTGGAGGTTTCAATGGGCTACCATTCCACAGATTACACTTGATGAGTCATTCTGTGAGAGCATCCAAGCGGGAAAAAGTGAATCTGCGCATGTCTCATTGATTTACTCAAATGCTGTCAACAATATACTTCTTAGTCGTGCTAGACCGATATCTAAGTTTGTGCTTTATGTACCCTCTTGGTTCCCGGGAGAAACATACATGTGGATGCGATCTGTTTGTACCAATGATGTAAAGGAGTTCACTCTGATGTTTGCTCCTGGTCTGCAAAAGAATTTGCCATCATGTTTGTTCAGTTGTTCGGGCTTGACACATTTGACCCTCATTCGATTCAAATCCCTCTCTCTTCCTCCAACTTTTACGGGATTTCCCTGTCTAACCTATCTTGAATTGGAAACGATAGACAAATATATAGACAGCACAATAAAAATGTTGGAATCTCTAATTTCAAAATGCCCACAGCTAGAGAGCCTCAATCTAACAATTTTTGCGGCGGATAATTTGACAATTCGTACTCCAAAACTTAAGAATTTGCTTTTGGCAGGCATCCTTGATAGTTTTTGCGTAAAAGGAGCTATGCCTTCTATCAAATCACTAGTCTTGGATATTCTTTTGTATCTTCCCGACAGGAACAATATCGACTTGGCAAATGTTGAGATGCTCGTTCTAGGAAGCTTTTTTTGGCGGGTAAGTGATGAATTGAATTTGTTTTGCAACGTAGTATATAACAGTTAAAACTTTTCTTCACTAATCACTTTTTAAGTTTTTGGATTTGCTGCAGTCCTTCCATCATTATAAATCACCAAGAAATTTTACGAAATATTTTGGACAATTGCGAACATTGGATATTGTAGATATACGTCTACGTACTAAAACCCAAATTTCTTTTCTTCTTTACTTGTTGGTGAGCTCCCCAAAGTTAGAGGGCCTATCCATTCAAGTAAGTTTTCCTACTTTTCTAGTGATTCACTCTATTTCAACTCTTCCAAGTTCATTGCCAAGTCCGATTACTTAGTTTTTCGATAACATATTGGATTCGCGTCTGCATTATTATATACAGGTTAATGAAACTAGATATGACAACGATATTCAGTTCCAACACTCTTTCAAATTTCAAAGCCTTAGAAAAGTGAAACTCAGTCGTATATCAGGTTGGTGCAATGAGCTACACCTATTGGAATATATTCTAGCCCATTCTCCAGTCCTTGAAGAAATGACTATTGAGCTCAGTACGAATCTACTAGGCGCTCAAGAAAAGTTTAATTTCGCAATGGAGGCAATGCGATATCGTCGATCCTCACCAAAAGCTGAGATAAAAATCATGACTATGTAAGGTCTTTAATAGATATTGGTGTTTGAATTGTTTGAAATTTTTTATTGCCGAGTTTTGTATTTAATTAAGCACTTAAACAAGGCTTACAACAACATTTTGATTTTGCAAATGCTAAGATCCAATGTACATCTATGATATTGTATACAGAGCAGTAGAAATTATGTGTTAAACTCATTTAGACTCTTAACAATGGCTTTGTTTTTGTTTGTAATCTCAGATGAGTTTCCCAAAATAGAAATTATTACTCCGTATTATTTTATTTTTCGTGCTACATATTATGTTTTACCATATTTTATAAAGTTTTTCAACAATTTAAGAATTTATTCAAATGATTACTCCTCTGCCCTTTATTTTTGCCCTATTGCTATTTTTAAGGTCAACTTTAGAAAATTTAGACCATACATTGTCGTTAATTTATAGGAGATTTTACAAACAAGATTAGCCCCGAGTCTCGGGATGACATCATCATTTTTAAAGTTTTAAGTCTTAAGACATGACTTTGTTTTTTTAATGCATTTAAGAAGCTGAGTCTAAACAAAATCTGAGTTGGAGTCTTGAAAATTCAAAACTCAACTTAAGACTCGATTCTACACACTTTACACCGTGTTTTCCCTATATATACATCAAAAAACAGTGTTTTAATAATAAAAAATTAAAAAAAAACTTTATTTCTCAAATACATTAAAATCTATGTACACTAGATGAAGCCCGTGCGATGCACGGTTTGTTTGAATTTTTTTAAATAATTTTTTTATATATATATTTATGTGCTAAAATTTGTTATATATTTAGATAAAATTCCTAATATCAAAAGATAATATTTTATATTTAATTAATTTAAATTGGAAAATCTTATTCGCCAATTTTGCTTACGTGGCATTTGAATTATTTAATTATAAAAGAGTTTAATAATCTCCTATTTAATTGGTTACCCCTAAAATTTATAATCCTACATGGCACACTGAGAAAATTAGATCCTATGTGGCTCTCTAAAAACTCGGGAAAAAAACTCCCCTTTATATATATATTAGATTTCTTCCAAAAAAAAATGTACGTTGTTTTTAATTTTTTATATACAAAAATCATATTGTTTGTTTTATTTTATCTTTTTTGAAAGAAGTCCTAAAGGACATTAAATTTCATTAATAATAGCCTACGACATCTACAATTGACAATTAACGATAATGAAAACAAATTTAGCAAAATCAAACAAGAATTAATCGGGGAAGGGCTAAGAATCCAAATACATAAATATAACAATTCAGCACATTCTCGGTTCGTTGTCTCATACAACTTTTTGAGTGGATCCGTCGCCGCTTCACAATTTTGTGAGAAAGAAAATTCTTGTGTTGATTCCGTAACTCAAATCCGAGCCATAATCAATAGTAGCCCCGCACAACCAGAGACCAAATTAAACACAAATAAAACCTTGTCTTTCGAAGGAGCCCGAAAAACCTTGTCTTTCGAAGGAGATCGAAAAAACCTTGTCTTTCGAAGGAGATAAACCCTTTCTTTCGAGGGAGACATTATTGTAACCTAGAACAAATTAAAAAACTTGAAAGGAAATAAAATTTGGGGCTTTCCACCTACTAGTAGAAAAAGGCTCATTTGCGTCGCCATATTTGCGTCACTCATTCTAAAGAACGAAGCAAATGTGTTTTTACCATCCTTTAAAGTTATTTGCGTCGCTTGTTATTAAAGAAGCGACGCAAAAAACAAGTGTATGTTAGCTTTCTATCATTTGCGTCGCTCTTATTTATTGAAGCGACGCAAATAATAAACTTATTTGCGTCACTCATTTACTGACAAGCGACGCAAATAAGGCAGTGAATAAATTGCGTCACTCTTTTAATAAATGAGCGACGCAAATAACAAATTTTCAGCATTTCAGATTTTGTTATTTGCGTCGCATTTTTATTATAAAGTGACGCAAATAACTCTGTTGCACTTTAGGTTATTCATTCTGCGCTTTTTTGACCTTAGCTTTTCACGTCTACCTTTCACTAATTCACTAAACATAAAGAAAAAAACAGAGTTGCTTCTACAGAAAACAGCAATTCGACCCTTCAATCCAACAAATTCGCCCAAAAAACACCCACAAATTCGCCCAAAAAACTGCAATTCCCCAGCAAATTCAACATCTAAAATCGCAATCAAGTTCAACACCCATAATCGGCAGCAAATCCGAGCAATTTCGAGCAAAAATTTAGACCAAAAACCCTAATTAATTCGAACCCTTAAACCCCAGAAAAATTGATTATTTTCGACCAAAAATCCCCCATTTCGAGCAAAAAATGTACTCAATTCCATACGAATTCGAACCCTAGAAACCCCAAAAAATTCAATTAAAAATCCTGCTGAAAAAATTCGAGCAATAACTGAAATTTTCGAGTGGAAAAATCGCTTAATTTCGCCCCCAAAAACCCGAAGAAGTTCAAGCAAATTACAGCAATGTTGAATTTTTGAATTTTCGAGTGGAAAAATCGCTTAATTTCGCCCCCAAAAATCGATTTCGGCTTGACATTGTTGAATTTTTGAAATCAATTTCACCTATGGTAAGATTACTTCTATTTATGTTCAATCTTTTCATGGTAGATAGAATGTAGCATTTAACTTGAACAATGACTTAGTTTAATTTCAGGTTTAGTGTTAGTTCACTAATTAGAATTTATATGGCAGATTTAATTGAATTTTTATAATTTTCAGTCATTGAATTTTCGTTTGAGCATATTGCATACTTGTGAATTTCAGTCATTGAATTTTTTAAGTCAATTTTCATCTGAGCATATTGCATAGTCATTGAATTTATATGGCTGTTTTGCAATATACTACTGGTTGCTTGTTTGCATCTTTGAACAGTCTGTAGAATAGCATAGTCATTTGAGCATATTGCATAGTCCCTGAAAACGGATATGTACCATACCGGCATACCCAAGCCTAAATAGCATAGTCAATAACGCATGAATAAATTGTTAACTTTGCAATTTAAGCCAATAGTAACTTTTAAAAACTAAAAAACCGAGAAGGCGTTGCATGATAAGCCAGGCCTCTAGCTTATGTCCTAATAGAGAAGTGATATTGTAATTGGAATGCTAGGCTTAATCATCTGGGATCTTTTCAACATTATGTACGGTATAATTATGGAGCAAATATTGAACTTGTTCTCTTTGGGTCTTTGACCTTTAGAAGTAGGCGGATACTTGTGAAGGTATCACAGCCTCACAGGTTATGTACTCAGCCTTAGTTTTTCTCTGGCGTGTAGGAAATTGTCTTTTACTTTCTCTATGTAGTTTAGTTAAGTAAGGAGCTTATTATTACTTCATGTTATTGGCGTAGGAGTGCAGTCAACTTGACATAGTTGTTAACCTGCAAAGCCTGCTTTTATGCGATCTGTTCTTCCACCTAGTGAAATACTATTGCACTGTTCAAAGCCTGGATACAATTTGCGGTAAAAGTTTTTTGGGGCTTTTTTTTTTTTAAATACCATGGTTTCTTTGAAGTTTCAAACTTCAAACTAAAGTAATTTAATAGATTGTGTTCTTTTACTATGCATAATTGTTAGTGCTCCATTTGTTCTGCAAATTTGTTTGCATTTAGTCTGTAGATTTTTACAGTTGCTGTTTTGCAATATACTACTGGTTGACATCTATGATTCTTTGAATGTCTTATTAAAATTATTTTTTATCATTTAATTTTTTTGTAGGCATCATCATAATGGGCGATGGGAAGCACGAATTGGGCGCGTTTATGAGAACAAGTACCTCTACTTAGGCACTTTCAGTAATGTCCTGAACTCTATTTCTCTCGTGCTCGCTCTTGTTCTATGAGATTTAGGATCACGAGCACACACGCAAATACGTGGTCAGACAAAGTGATTATCATAATCACAGGGACAAAGATACTTAATATTTAGACTGACCCTTTTGGTTTGGTCACTTTCTGTGATCATCATATATAGTATATGTTGTATGTATTCCTGTCCCCTATAAACAATAAGATATAAAGGAAAGAGGATTAAAGAATAGAATCAATGCCGAATAACAACTTTTATGTCACATGGAAGATTAAGTTGAATCAACTATGTTGGTTTAATATATGTAATTTTTTATGGCAGATTCTTAATTATGTGGAAGTGAATTCCACAAGTTGCTCGAGGTTCTGGTTGTGGACAAACGATTAAGGCGGTAGTACGCATACAAGATTGTCTTCACTTGTGGTATATATATCTGAACCATTCTTTGCAATATTAAATTATTTGTTCTGGTTGGTATAATGATTGTGAATTGTATGAGATTTTTAATTGTGATATAATTGATTGGAATTGCAATAATACTTGCATCATTGGCTTAGATACCCGTTCAGGGCTTACTCATTAGGAGTAAGTCTTGAATAGTCCCCGGTTTGGGACTGTTCTTGAATGTTCTATCTCATTTAGGTGATAACTACTTGAATTGTTTTGGGTCTAAGAAGATCATGGCTCACTATTTCCCGATTGTTCTCTGGGTACATATGTTGATAGCCGATTATCTACATTGTGTGCTTGGAGAACTATAGGGAAATGCTGCCGGATTTTCTTTAGAACCAAACTTTACAAGTAGTTATTAGTGAGATAGGACATTCAAGAATGGGTTAGGTTGGAGTGATAAGGACCTTATTGGATCATCCGGAGTTACATTTACATGATATAAACTTTGAATGAAAATGGTTGATGCCTTATATTCTTGTTTATAGTTAAGGAGCTATATATGTTACAAAATATACACATTATCTTAAAATTAATTTTGTTATTCAGTGGTTGAAAATGGATCGAAGTTGGATGTATGGTAAACGAAATTGTACAAGTTTTTTACGAGGAATTGAAGAGTTTAGCACTGTTGCCTTAAAACACCAAACAGAGAATGAATCAAAGATTATTCTTTGTCCTTGTTGTGACTGTAATAATTCGAGGGGATATCGTGATATAGTTGATATTAAAGATCATCTAATTCGTTGTGGGTTTAAAGAAAACTACACGAGGTGGACATGGCATGGTGAGAGCATATATATTGAGGCAAGTTCTAGTTATTGTCCAAGGGAAGATGAGAATCATTGTGATGATGATAATGAACACCAAGGTGAGGATATCGATACAGCTGATGATATTGGTGTTGAAAGTGAGAGTGAAGTGGAGAAGGACAGGATAGATGAAATGATGCATGATGTTGAAGACCATTTCACAGAGTGTCCCCAGACATATGATAGTATTTTGAGAGCTGCTGAAACCCCGTTATATCCTGGTTGTACAAAGTTCACTAAACTTGGTGCTATTATGAAGTTATTCAACTTAAAGGCGAGCAATTGTTGGACCGACAAGGGTTTTACGCAGTTGTTAGAAGCCTTAGTAGAAATGTTTCCCGACGGGAATGAACTTCCAAACTCCACCTATGAGGCCAAGAAACTTATGTGCCCCTTGGGTATGGAGTATGAGAAGATACATGCTTGTCCCAATGACTGTGTGTTGTATCGAAATGAGTATGCTGATTTGCATGAGTGTCCAAGGTGTGGAGTTTCTCGTTACAAGATGAATGATACTGGTGAGATGTGTAAGAAAGGGTCTCCGGCTAAGGTATTATGGTATCTTCCAATTATACCGAGATTTAGGAGACTCTTCTCGGATGAAAAAACTGCAAAATTATTGAGGTGGCATGCTGATGGGAGGAAGAAAGATGGGTTAATGAGGCATCCTGCTGATTCCCCGCAATGGAGGAACATTGATCGAAAGTTAAAGGACTTTGGTGAAGAAGATCGAAATCTTAGGCTTGGTCTTAGTACAGATGGAATGAACCCATTTGGGACACTAAGTACCCAATATAGCACCTGGCCGGTTCTTCTAACTATCTACAATTTGCCTCCTTGGTTATGCATGAAGTCTAGATACATTATGTTGTCCCTTCTAATATCTGGGCCTAAACAACCTGGAAATGACATTGATGTGTATCTAGCGCCTCTCATTGAAGATTTGAAATTGTTGTGGAATGAAGGTGTCCAAATGTTTGATGCATATAGTAAAACCAATTTCACTTTACGTGCCATGATTTTTTGTACGATAAATGCATAAATTGCTTATTATTGTATAAATTGCTTATTATTGTTATGTGTTCAAGTTTATAATTTAAAAATGATATAAATCGATGTCTTAATTTATTTATGTCTTTTTTTTTCAGGTAAGTAATAATGGAGGATGAGGATTTGCATAATCGTTCCATGTCTTTGCAAAGTGAGGAAGATGAGCCACACAATCAATCACAATCAGAGCAACAAACAACCGACTCTCAGAAGAAGAAAAAGAAGCCAAGAGGTCCTTCAAAGGGCCTAAAATCCATGCCTGGGGTTCCTAGAGTGCTTGAATGGGATGAATTGTGTCGACCCATTGGAAAGTGGGCAAAAGCATACAAAATTCATGTTGGTGAAATAAGTCGTGCAAAGGTGTCTATATTGTATAAAGATTGGAATCAAGTTCCACAAGGAATAAAAGACACTTTGTGGGAAGATGTTAAGGTAATATTCACTATTATATGTTAAATGTTATACTATTATATTATCATTTTGACATTATTTGAATATGATGAAATTATTTACTAACTTTTTTTATTTTTTTAATTTTTTGCGTAGAGAGAGTTTCAAATCGAAGAAGATGAAGACAAGAAAAAAAAGGTCCTATGCACTTGTGATAAAACTTGGAGAGATTTCAAAACAAAATTGGTCAGTGGTTGGATCACATGTACCAGGAATATGCCGAAGGAGAAAAGAATGCCGTATGTACTCTATGATTTCATATCTGAGGATATGTGGAAAACATTTGTGAAGGAGCATACTACAGATGATTTTAAGGTTTGTGTGTATTAATATCAATGGTCATGCGGGTTATTAATACTTTGTTAACGGATTCTTATGTACTAATCTTCATTTATGCTCGTGAAAATAGGAAATCAGTGAGAAGGCAAGACAAAGCCAGTCTTTCAACGAATACCCTCACCATTTAGGAGCCAAATCATATGGTGAAATGAATAATGTATGGCGTAGAAAAGGGTATATTCCCATGGCATCTTCAGCATCCAGTACTTCATCTTGTTCTTCGGTTGTGTCTAGTTTGCCGGATAGGACATATGCTTGGCTTCTAGCAAGATCAATAGAAGATGATAAGGGAAATCCTTATTTGCCGGATGAGAAAACAAGAGAGGTGAAAGAATCCATTGTAAGTATATAATAAGTCCGTATTTCAATTTTGAATATATTTTGTTAAGTTTATGTATTGCAACCAAAGTTTTCTAACTTGACGTCATTGTGTAGGATAATTGGAGAAAGCAACAAGCTGAAGGAAACTTTGTTCCTAATAGGCATGATGATATCTTATCTCGTGCCCTTGGGAAAAAAGATCGTAAAGGTCGGGCAATAGCATTTGGCAGTGGAATTGGCATTAAAGCTGTATGGGGATCCAGAGAGAGGCGTAGTGGCCGACGGGGTAGGGAATTCGGAGATGATGAGATGGAAGAATTAGAGGAAAGAGTAGCCCGGAGGGTACGAGAGGAGACTATGCAGGAGATGGATTCTAAAATGGATTCCATGGTTCAAGAGAAGTTTATGTTATTTGCTAAACAGATTGGTATTCAAATTCCAACTGAAATGATAGAAATGAATAACATAGGCCAGACGACTCAACAAAATCCTAGTAGTTGCCAATCAGTGGGTGATGATCCATTTGCAAACATACAGGTATCCAAAACTTTGTTATTTTATATTTTTTATCTTTTTTTTTAATGATTTATGACTGCGACATACTTTTAACTTTGTAACTCAGTTTTCTATATTTTTTAATTATGATTTTTTTCTATCTTTGTAAGGAACCGGTTCCTTGTCGGCTATCATTGTTGAAAAATGACTCTGAGAAAGTCATTGTAGCTGAAGGTACATATCATCCGGAGTTAATCCTTGATCATCATAGTAACCTCCTTCCGGATCACATGAGGGTGAGTGTTGATGATTTTTTTGACGAGTTCAAAGAATTCTTGGTTCCAGTTCCTTCTTCAGTCATCAAGAAACTTAAGCATGCTCATGGTACATTTACCCAATGGCCGAAAGACTTGGTTTCACTCATGCATGACAAGGTAAATTATTTTTGTAACAATTTACATATAGTTTGCCATACAAAATATAGCAAATTGTTGAATAGATTTGCTTTACTATTGATTAGGAATTCATATCAAATAAGAACATTGGTAACAACAAAGTGGCCAAAGAAAACATGCAAGACAAACTGAAAGTAGTTGAAAGTGGTCACGAAACAAAAGAGTCCAACACCAATCCAAAAAAAGTTTTTCTTATGGATTATGCTTTGGAAAACTTGTCTCAGAAGTGTGGGTCTTTGAATAGTTTGTTATCTTCATTACCCGAAGGTGAAACTATTAAGGTTAAGGCTGATGCTTGGACCTTTAGTTATGAAGACAGTAAGTACATCATTATCAAACGTGAAGATGTCAATCAACTTCTCATAGGAGCTTGGCTGAATATTTCAGTTTTGCAAGTTTTTATGATGTAAGATATTCAAATTTCACTCTTCCCATATACTTATTTATTACCATTTATAATGTTATTACATGATATATATGTAGGGCCTTGAGTGACTTACTCGATACGGAGGAAGTGGCTTCCATTGGATTCATGTGTCCGGAAATGATTTCAGAAACCTATTTGCATAGTGATGCTGATCGTATCCTACTATACATGACACATGTGATGGAAAAACAAAAATCTAAGCAGTTCATCTTATGCCCATACCATGAAAAGTATAAACTTTGAACTTGTATTTATTTGAACTTTGCAAATTGTTGATATTATTTTACTCTTTTACAAATGTGTGTCTAATTTATTATGTAGGAATCATTGGTTTCTTTTGGTCTTATGCATGGCTAAGCGTGAAGTCATCATCTTTGATTCTGTGAGGCAGAAGCGAAATTTAGCAATTAAGTTTGCAATGACAAAGTAAGTCTAGTTTGTTATTAATGTCATGATTTTATGTGTGTAAGGGTAATATATATGTTATTTGTTTCAAATGTGTAGTGCTTTTCGAAGATTTAAGGCATTAAGTGGACAATCTAGGGGAAGTAAATTGACATGGCATTTGGGACAGGTTACCTTAATTTCTTACCCTAACTTTTAGTTTCTTAATAATTGAAGTATAGCAATTTAATTCAACTTACAAATATATTACATGTAGTGTCCTCAACAATTGGGTGGACGTGAGTGTGGCTACTACGTCATGCGTTATATGTACGAAATACTTGAACATCACCATAGCCGTGAAGATCTTATTCAGGTATGAGTTGTCAAATATTTCATTTTTGTTTGATAAATACAATTTGATGTTAGCTACAATCTTGAATTAAAACTTTCCTCTTGTATATTTGTCGTGTTGATAGGATTTTTCAAGAACTACACCGTACACCGAGGAGGAGATAAATGAGATCCGAGATATTTGGGCAGAGTATTTTATATGTAATGTTGAACTTTAGATTTACCACTTAGCGCATGTTTGACTCTTGTTTTGGATTATAGGCTTGAAATGAAGTAATTTGGTTAATTGGTGTTGGGATGATGAGTATAATGTCTATGATATTGAGATGTAAATTATTGAACAGGTTGTTAATATAATGCCGTCATTCCCAATTTTATGGGTAGGCCAAATTACAAAGGAGACTCTGCCGAAATTTACATTTGCATTATTCAATAATATTGCATTTTAATTTCAATTATATTAGCGTTAGCATATTACTTTATACCTAGGAAAACAAGTACTACAAACATATACAAGGCAATTATTATATTATAATTAAAAAAAAAAATTCACCTCATTTGCGTCACCCATTAAACAAACAAGTGACGCAAATACAACAGTTTTGTATTGTCTACTCAGTCATTTGTGTCACTCCTATATAAACAAGTGACGCAAATAACAAAAAATAAGTTTATTGGAAGAGTCATTTGCGTCGCTTTTTTATAAAGGAGCGACGCAAATAACAAAAAAAGTTTATCTGAAGAGTTATTTGCGTCGCTTGTTTATAAAGGAGCGACGCAAATGACTAAAAATAAGTTTATCAGAAAAGTCATTTGCGTCGCTCTTTTATAAAGGAGTGACGCAAATGACTAAAAATAAGTTTATCAGAAAAGTTATTTGCGTCGCTCCTTTATAAAGGAGTGACGCAAATAACAAAAAATAAGTTTATCTGAAGAGTTATTTGCATCGCTCCTTTATTAAAGATTGACGCAAATAACAAAAAATAAGTTTATCAGAAGAGTCATTTGCGTCGCTTATTTATAAAGGAGCGACGCAAATAACAAAAAATAAGTTTATCAAAAAAGTCATTTGGGTCGCTCCTTTATAAAGGAGTATAATTCAACAATTTCTTATATACAAATGATTCTCTTACAAAAAGTACGATAAAGGTACATATTATCTAAAAGGTAATTAGATGCAAATTTGTGCTATGTACTATACGGTTTTTAGTTAGTTATTGTGATATTTGAATCACTATGATTTTTTTTTAAAGAAAATGCATTAGCTTTAAAGTTTTTACCTACGAATATCAATATTTGCAAAATATGTTGAATTTTTTTTAAAAAAAATTTATAAATATTATCTCTAATATCAAATAATTTGTTTATATTTTTATTGAAAAAAATAATGATTTTTGTTTAATTAAAAATTGTACTCTCTAAACTTCATTATGAATTCAATTCGTTCATCATATGCATTTTGTAGTACATAATATTCTCTCAAGATATGATGATATCTTGAGATATTCAAGTTAAAATAATCAAACCTTTACAAATCCTATCTTTTAGCAAGCAAACAATCCTTAAATACGATAATCATCAAGTCAATGCAATCGCAACAAGAATAACAAAACCAAACAATAATTTCAACCCCCTAACATAAATATGAAAAACTTAAAATTTAGAGAAAAATAGGAACCAACCAAACGTTTATCCCTCTAATAAATGGAGTTCATTCTTAATTCCTTAAACCACCTTTTAATTAAGCGAATTTGTGGAAAGGAAGTTGATCGAATCAGCAACTTGCCATTAGATTTAACACACAAAATCCTAGAATATCTACCAATACAAGAAGCTGTTAAGACGAGCGTACTGTCGAAACATTGGAGGTTTCAATGGGCTTCCATTCCACAGCTTATACTTGATGAGTCATTCTGTAAAATCGTCCAACGGAGAATACTATACGAATCAGCAGATTTCTCATCGATTTACTCAAATGCGGTCAACAATATAATTCTTAACCATGTTGGTCCGATATCTAAGTTTGTGCTTTATGTTCCCGCTTGGTTCCAGGGAGAAACACACATGTGGATACGGCGTGTTTGTGCCAATGATGTCAAGGAGTTCATGCTCGTGTTTGCTCCCGATCTGCAAAAGAATTTGCCATCATGTTTGTTCAGTTGTTCGGGTTTGACACATTTGACCCTCACTGGATACAAGTTCCTCTATCTTCCTCCAGCTTTTAAGGGCTGGACAGATTTGACCCTTTTTCGATACAAAATCCTCGATCTTCCTTCAACTTTTAAGGACTTTCCTCACCTTATTTATCTGAAATTGTATAGCGGGATGAGGATCGAGGCAAAGGTTTTGGAAACTCTAATTTCATGGTGCCCACAACTCGAGAGCCTTCATCTAATGATTATAAATGAAGGGGCAATTTTGAAAATTCAGTCTCCAAAACTTAAGAATTTGTTCGTGAAAGGCTATATTAATCGATTGCACTTGGAGGAAACTACGACTATAAACACACTAGGTCTGGATGTTAACATTCATTCCGGCCTAATCGAGATTTATAATTGCCTTGCCAACGTTGAGAATCTCGTTTTGAAAAAAGAATTTTGGTGGGTAAGTGAACATTATTTTGAAGTCTTATTTCAGCACACAAGTACTATTCTTTTGTTGATTGTTGAATTTGTAGGCACCTGAGTATTCAAGAACAATATCAGTTAAAATGAGACGATTGCGAACTTTGAAGTTGGCAGAGATACTACTATACCATCAATCCCATATGTTTTTTATTCTAAGTTTGTTTGAGAATTCCCCAAAGTTAGAGCAACTAAACATAGAAGTAAGTTTTTGCAACTTAATTATTTCTACCCTTATCTTAATAGATTACTGTTGTTTGAATTTTATTTTAATGTCTAATTTTCTATAAATTATGATAATATATTGTAAAGGCTAATTTGATTAATCTAATAAATTATAAGTTTTTTTTTTTTGTAAGATACTTACAATACTTTTAAAATACTTAACTCGTTTTATAATAAATTAGCGCGCACACATCTTTTGGAGGATTTGTGTATCTTAATTTTCAAGCTTAATTAGCATAAATAACTCTATCGTGAACAAATCATCATATATATTCTTTGCCTTTTTTATTTTAGGTCTCCAAGGCTGTGATCGATGATCATCACTCAATTCCAATTGAAAGATCTTACAACCTTCGACAACTTAGAAAAGTGCAACTGTGTGGTATATCCGGGCATAGCGTTCATCAACAGCTGTTGCAATATATTGTAGCCCATTCTCCTGTCCTTAAGGAAATGAGTATTGAATTCTCTTCAAAGATGGGTCTGGAAGAAAAAAATAATCTGGCACTGATGGTAATGGGTTATCGTCGAGCCTCTGCGAATGCTGAGATAATAATCAAGACTTGATAACAATCATAACTTCATAAGGTCTATAATCAAGGTCTTACAAAAGGCTTCCAACTGTTTAATATGTAAGAATGTTAGTCCATTAGCGAGGGAACTATTTTACTGTTGCAAAACCTTCTTTTGACTCCCATGAATCAGTCGTGTTAAACTCTAGATCGTTATACATACTTAGGGCCTGTTCTCATACGTTGAAGTTCAGTTCAGCTCAGTTCAGTTCAGTTCATTTTTGTTCCGCTCCTAATTTCCTTCTCTTATAAAATATTCATTTCAGTTCAGCTGAGTTCAGTCAATGAGAACAGGCCCTCATTGGCTGCTATAGTGCTATTCGACACTTAATCAAGTAATTTAACTGCCCTTTCCTACCCAAAAAAAGTATCATAATAATATAGTACAAAGTACTTTTATGGTAAGCTACTCTACTTCTTAGTCCTTTTCTTCATATCATATGAAGTATACGGAGTAGTAATTTTTTTTATTTAAAAAGTGTTGAAAAATATAGTCAAGTGAGATCTTGCTAGATTCGTCACAATGTATATTTTCCAAATATCAACTTTTTATAATTTTTGCTTATCGCTAATTAAAGATATAAATTATTGAAAATGTGTCAACTAAAAATAAACGGAGGAAGTACGTTGTATTAACAATATTAAACATTTAATGATACAAAACTGAACATTTATATTTACAAAAATGAACATTTATATATACCAAATTGAACATTTTATATATGATTCGAAACCGAAAAATTATAAGATGATGCCATTATGATGAAGACACTACTAAAAATTGGCCAAATTGCGACCGGCGCAAACGGTTGCAAAATATAGTGAAAACGGTCGCAAAACATAATTGCGACCGTCAACGGTCGCAACATGACGGTCGTTATTATCTTGGTCGCAAAAAAGAAAATATTACGACCGTTTGACGGTCGCAGATTTTTAACGGCCATTTTACCTATTTTCAACGATCGTTAAAAAACGGTCGCAAATATTGAAAATTGCGACCGCCTTATGAAACGGTCGCAAATATTGAATTTAGCGACTGTCATAAGCCGTCGCTAAAAGTATTTAAAAAAAACAAAAAAAAAAAAGAAAAAGACCCACCCACCCACCCACCCTTAACCCAGATCCCACCCAAACAGCCACCACTGCCCACCCTAAACTACCACTAGCCGCCTCCGCCACCCTCTACCCACCATCACCTTCGCCCACCTTCAACCACCACTACCCACCACCACCCACCCACCTTTAACCCAGAAAAACAGTAAAAAAAAAATCACCTACATAATTTTGAACAAAAAGGAAACAAAAACGAAATAAAACATCATCAAACAATCTGTGAAATTCGAACAAATAAAGAACAAATTCAATCAAATAAAATGCACAAAAATTATATAAAAATTTGAACGAAAATTAAATTAAAAAAATCGCCCAAAAATGCACAAAATTAAACCAAAAAACGAACAAAAAATAAAAAAAAAGTCGCCCAAAAATTCAACCCAATAATTATACCAAAAAAAAAACCCCACAACAATTAAACCCACAATTTGAACAAAACATTCGACAAAAAAATCATACCAAAAATCTATGAAATTCGAACAAATAAAGAAGAAATTCGAACAAAATTAACAAAAACTCGAAATAAAACCAAAATCAAAGGAATTTGAACAAAAACGCAATTAAAAATCGATAACAAAATCAAACAAACATGGAAATTCGAACGGATCGAAAACGAAATTCAACCACAAAATTCGAAAATAAACAAATTTTTCAGAAAAATAAACATACCTTTCATAATATATCTTCCTCTTTAGGTTAATATGGTCAAATTCGACCAAGAAAACTCCAGGTCTGGAATTTTTAAGGTCGAATTTGACCATAAACACCAAACTTCGTGTGTTGCTTTTAACGAGAGGAGATGCTTGTGACGGTGGCTGCTCTATTTCGGGTCGGTGAAGAGAGGAGATGCTAGAGAAAGAGAAAAATATGAGGAGACGAGGATGCGTGAGATGGGTTGTTCACTGGCATGGGAGGTGGAATGAGGAAAGAGAAGAGAGAGAAAGGAGAATGGTGTACGAAAAGAGAGAGGAGAAGAGGATGCGTGAGGAGAGAGAGAGAGGATAAAGGATGGGTGAGGAGAAGAAGACGGATGCTTCTAATACTAGGGTTGGGTGGGGTGATCTCCTTCTATACTCTTTTTTTTTTTATTTAAAAAAGCACTTTTGCGACCGGTATGACGGTCGTAATTTTGCGACCGTTTCTCAAACGGTCGTAATTAACACATTTACGACCGGTATGGCGGTCGTAATTTTGCAACAGTTTTTCAAACGGTCGTAATTAACGCATTTTGCGACCGCTTCTAACGGTCGTAACAGAATTAATATAATTTTGAATAAATTTTCAGATGAGTTATATTTTAAAAATATATTTAAGTACCTTTGCGACCATTTTATAGCCCAAAAACGGTTGCAAATTTGCGACCGCTTTAAAAACGGTCGCAAATATCGGTTTTGCGACCGTTTTCATGACGGTCGTAGAAAAACGGTCGCAATTCAACCGAATTTTAGTAGTGAGAGGGGGTGCAGGCAGTGCTACCTACATAGCTAGAGGTGTAGGGAAAAATTTGTATTGCCCAAACTCGCGTTATTTTCGGACCGGATCGGGTCGGGCATTGAAAATAATTGTCATAAAATTGGTGAATTTCAAATGCATATAATCCACATAGTAGTATTAAAACTACCACCCAAACCAAAGGTGTAAACAAATGCCAATAAAACTTCTCTGCAAGAGCTAGCCCTTTTGCGCGCATCGCGCACGTAGGCCACCCTAATTGTATAAAATATAGAACTCCAAGGGTCCAAGTCTCCTGCCATTAATTAATTAATTGACTAGTTTGTGACCTAATTTTTGCAAATAACCCCGAGATAAGAGCTATACAAATCCTCTACAAATTGTAATTAATTATAGGTAACTTTAACCTGTCTTACAAGTAGTTAATAAAAAATTTGTCTCACCCAATATTGTGTAATCATGTTACCCAGCTAATTGTAATTTGGAGAGAATAACCCAGCCAATTATTGACTACTAATCTGCTATGTGCCACTTAGGGGCTGTTGGCAATCGGTGGTTTGTTGTTGGTAGTTGGCTTGTTTGACTATTAGTTGAAAGTAGTAGGTGTATGGATTATTGGCTTTATGAGTTGGTTTTTTTAGCCAACTTTTTACAAAAGTGTTTTTGGTAAAATTATTTATAGTTAGCTGTTAATTAGTAATAAAGTGATCCAACAAGCCAAAAGCTAATAGAAAAGGCTTCTCCAATTAGCTTTTGACTTTTGGCAAAAAAAAAAACCAGCTTATTAAAAGCCAACAAAAAAAACTATCAAACCCCTTGATCTAATTGAACTACCCTCATGACCTCTCCACCAATAAAAAAAATGTGCTCAGCTCCTTCCGTCCTTATATAAAGTTCTCGTTTGACTTTTCATGGTCACCAAGACGTGTCTATATATCTTTATTTTCATACCGTAAAAATTATAACAATTTGATATTAATATTATACAATCATGAACATATAATCTCTTATATATTAACGGCAATTTATAGTCAAAATTTTCATATTTAAACCCAAATTAGTCAAATAAATATTAAATTTAGGGACGAAGATAGTAGTATATCATAATTTTTTTTTTAAATTTAAAAATATATTATCATAGAGTTTTTTTTTTTTTTTTTTTTTTTGAAACCCATTATCATGACTCATGTGTCCTTCATTGAGAGCTATGTAAAAAATTATTGTGTTTCATCACCAATTGCACTTTGCCCAAAAAAAGAACATACCCCTAAGGATTAAAATAATGTACCACGTACTCTTGTAAAGTTTTGAATGAACGGTATACCCTTGACAAATATTAATTATGTATTAGACACCGTTATTAACACCGTTAATATTCCGTTAGTGTCAAAAGACAATAATGCCCTTAGTATTATAGTTGATGTCATTAAACCAAACACAACACTGATACATACATTTTTTTTATTATTATTATTATTTTTTTTTTTTTTTACGGAACACTGATACATACCTACAATAGAACACTAACGCCTATTTTGAAGAAATTTTCGAATGCAATTCAAATGGAGTTATTGTGCAATCGCTTGATTAAAAGGTTAGTATACTTCAATTTCTTTTGCCTAAAGTGAAATTCGTTGTTGTAAATTATGAAATTTGGGGAATAGGGTCCGTTTGGGGTCTTTGTATATGTTAAAATTCTGGAATTTTAGGCCTTTTATTAATGAAATTGTGCAGTTTTTGGGGTTTAGTGGTCGAAATTTTAAACTAATTTATACTAGCAGTAAAATTATGCATTTTTTTTTTTTGGTTTTTAATGTCGAAATCATGCAGTTTTAGGGGTTTAATACTTTCACGAAATTCTCACGGCGAAACCTCGTGTCGAAATTCAGCGATAATTTATACTTGTTGTTGTATTGAAAATCTGTATTTTTTGGGCTTATGTTGTCGAAATTCTGCAATTTTTTTGGGTATACTTTGCCCAAAAATAAAATATTATTGAGTCCGTTATTGAGACTTTGAGAGCTACTCCACTTGCCCAAATCAATGGCTTCCTGAAATTTGGTACTAATTTCCGCATCCGTACTACGATTCTCACCCAATCTTTTAGTGGATTTCATTAATTGCAACCACGTCTCACGGTATGGTCACCACAATTTACCTTTAAATTGCTTTAATTGTTCTGATGATTTCTATTTCTAGGGTTTCTATTTTGAGTGATTATTTTTTTGGTTTATCTAAACTAATGTAAATGAAATTAGATGAAGGATTTTTTGACATTTGCTACCACCTAAAACGCCTTGCTTCAGATTTGCTACCGTTTTTAAAAAAAAATTTACTTTGCTACCACCTAAATTAGAGTTTGTTAGGAATCACTACCCCATGCCTTATACCGTTACCATTTCCGTTATGAGATCCAACCACCGTCCAACCACCTTCCATCCACCTTCCAACCACCTCACTGCCACCTTCCTATCCCCCATCAATGCTGCCCCTCCCCCCTCTGGCGGCTGACGCCGGCAAACTCTTCGCCTTCCCTTTTCCCCTCCTTCCAGCCACCTTCCCTCGGAACCACCCTCACTTACAACCACCAATTCGCACCTTCACCGCACGCATTTCGTAGAGCTTCAATTCACAAACCCCCTAATTCGCCACCACAACCACCACCGCCACCAATTTCGCAGACCCCTACTTCGCAGCCACCAATTCGCTGAAGCCCGCAACACCACCACAACCCCCAATTTCGCAGAGCTTCAATTCACAAACCCCCAATTCGCAAACCCTAAAAGTCGTTTGGGTGGTTTCGGGCTGGTAGCTAAGGGTTAGGGGTGTCGGTTTTTGGGTGGGGGAAGGGGAGGGGTTCGATTCCGGTGGGGTAACGGGAAGGGGGGCTGATTTCGGTGGGGGTTGGCTTTGTGGGTGGTGGGGCTTCGTGGGTGAGGGATAGGGAGGGGGTTGGCTTCGTGGGTGGTGGGCCTTCGTGGGTGAGGTCGCCGGCGCCGGGCGAATCTTTTGGCAAGAAAGTTAGAAGTAGATTGTTTGTTACTTTGTTGGTTGTTTAAAGGTGGTTCGATGTCAAAAAATTAGTTTAAAGTGAAAATTTACTTAGAGGTAATATTTCACGACATGATACCGTCCGTACTGTGTAGTTTCTTTAAGAGACTAGTCATTGGCTCATTGCATCGAAACCAAAGAGAGGCAATACAGTTAATAGTAGTATTCCAGACCATGAATAAGTTAGAGACTAATCATTGCTAAAGCAGTTTATTTAAAATGGAGTTAGTAATATCAGTTTATGTGACAATGTGTCGTGTGTAAATAAATTAGTCACAGGGTAGATAGAGTTAATGAAAAGGAAAAAGATAAAATTAAAAAGAAAGAATCTTACATATTCCAAATTACCGGCGAAATCGATGGCTTGAGTTTTCATTTGGGACGGAAAAAGTATGGCGTGAATTTACCTAACCCAAACTTTCTCCAATTTGACAATGATTCTACCCAAAGTGACCCTAATCCGAGAAGACATTATCAAAACCAACCCAACTAAAAGTTTACTCACATATGAAATATCCTGCTACAAACCTGTATCAAATCTAGACTAATTAAGCTGGCCCAATTGATTTGAACTTATCATGACTTGAACTCGAATTGAACCCAATTGGATGCATGATTGAGATTTAGGATCACGAGCACACACGCAAATACCTCTACTTAGGCACTTTCAGTAATGTCCTGAACTCTATTTCTCTCGTGCTCGCTCTTGTTCTATGAGATTTAGGATCACGAGCACACACGCAAATACGTGGTCAGACAAAGTGATTATCATAATCACAGGGACAAAGATACTTAATATTTAGACTGACCCTTTTGGTTTGGTCACTTTCTGTGATCATCATATATAGTATATGTTGTATGTATTCCTGTCCCCTATAAACAATAAGATATAAAGGAAAGAGGATTAAAGAATAGAATCAATGCCGAATAACAACTTTTATGTCACATGGAAGATTAAGTTGAATCAACTATGTTGGTTTAATATATGTAATTTTTTATGGCAGATTCTTAATTATGTGGAAGTGAATTCCACAAGTTGCTCGAGGTTCTGGTTGTGGACAAACGATTAAGGCGGTAGTACGCATACAAGATTGTCTTCACTTGTGGTATATATATCTGAACCATTCTTTGCAATATTAAATTATTTGTTCTGGTTGGTATAATGATTGTGAATTGTATGAGATTTTTAATTGTGATATAATTGATTGGAATTGCAATAATACTTGCATCATTGGCTTAGATACCCGTTCAGGGCTTACTCATTAGGAGTAAGTCTTGAATAGTCCCCGGTTTGGGACTGTTCTTGAATGTTCTATCTCATTTAGGTGATAACTACTTGAATTGTTTTGGGTCTAAGAAGATCATGGCTCACTATTTCCCGATTGTTCTCTGGGTACATATGTTGATAGCCGATTATCTACATTGTGTGCTTGGAGAACTATAGGGAAATGCTGCCGGATTTTCTTTAGAACCAAACTTTACAAGTAGTTATTAGTGAGATAGGACATTCAAGAATGGGTTAGGTTGGAGTGATAAGGACCTTATTGGATCATCCGGAGTTACATTTACATGATATAAACTTTGAATGAAAATGGTTGATGCCTTATATTCTTGTTTATAGTTAAGGAGCTATATATGTTACAAAATATACACATTATCTTAAAATTAATTTTGTTATTCAGTGGTTGAAAATGGATCGAAGTTGGATGTATGGTAAACGAAATTGTACAAGTTTTTTACGAGGAATTGAAGAGTTTAGCACTGTTGCCTTAAAACACCAAACAGAGAATGAATCAAAGATTATTCTTTGTCCTTGTTGTGACTGTAATAATTCGAGGGGATATCGTGATATAGTTGATATTAAAGATCATCTAATTCGTTGTGGGTTTAAAGAAAACTACACGAGGTGGACATGGCATGGTGAGAGCATATATATTGAGGCAAGTTCTAGTTATTGTCCAAGGGAAGATGAGAATCATTGTGATGATGATAATGAACACCAAGGTGAGGATATCGATACAGCTGATGATATTGGTGTTGAAAGTGAGAGTGAAGTGGAGAAGGACAGGATAGATGAAATGATGCATGATGTTGAAGACCATTTCACAGAGTGTCCCCAGACATATGATAGTATTTTGAGAGCTGCTGAAACCCCGTTATATCCTGGTTGTACAAAGTTCACTAAACTTGGTGCTATTATGAAGTTATTCAACTTAAAGGCGAGCAATTGTTGGACCGACAAGGGTTTTACGCAGTTGTTAGAAGCCTTAGTAGAAATGTTTCCCGACGGGAATGAACTTCCAAACTCCACCTATGAGGCCAAGAAACTTATGTGCCCCTTGGGTATGGAGTATGAGAAGATACATGCTTGTCCCAATGACTGTGTGTTGTATCGAAATGAGTATGCTGATTTGCATGAGTGTCCAAGGTGTGGAGTTTCTCGTTACAAGATGAATGATACTGGTGAGATGTGTAAGAAAGGGTCTCCGGCTAAGGTATTATGGTATCTTCCAATTATACCGAGATTTAGGAGACTCTTCTCGGATGAAAAAACTGCAAAATTATTGAGGTGGCATGCTGATGGGAGGAAGAAAGATGGGTTAATGAGGCATCCTGCTGATTCCCCGCAATGGAGGAACATTGATCGAAAGTTAAAGGACTTTGGTGAAGAAGATCGAAATCTTAGGCTTGGTCTTAGTACAGATGGAATGAACCCATTTGGGATACTAAGTACCCAATATAGCACCTGGCCGGTTCTTCTAACTATCTACAATTTGCCTCCTTGGTTATGCATGAAGTCTAGATACATTATGTTGTCCCTTCTAATATCTGGGCCTAAACAACCTGGAAATGACATTGATGTGTATCTAGCGCCTCTCATTGAAGATTTGAAATTGTTGTGGAATGAAGGTGTCCAAATGTTTGATGCATATAGTAAAACCAATTTCACTTTACGTGCCATGATTTTTTGTACGATAAATGCATAAATTGCTTATTATTGTATAAATTGCTTATTATTGTTATGTGTTCAAGTTTATAATTTAAAAATGATATAAATCGATGTCTTAATTTATTTATGTCTTTTTTTTCAGGTAAGTAATAATGGAGGATGAGGATTTGCATAATCGTTCCATGTCTTTGCAAAGTGAGGAAGATGAGCCACACAATCAATCACAATCAGAGCAACAAACAACCGACTCTCAGAAGAAGAAAAAGAAGCCAAGAGGTCCTTCAAAGGGCCTAAAATCCATGCCTGGGGTTCCTAGAGTGCTTGAATGGGATGAATTGTGTCGACCCATTGGAAAGTGGGCAAAAGCATACAAAATTCATGTTGGTGAAATAAGTCGTGCAAAGGTGTCTATATTGTATAAAGATTGGAATCAAGTTCCACAAGGAATAAAAGACACTTTGTGGGAAGATGTTAAGGTAATATTCACTATTATATGTTAAATGTTATACTATTATATTATCATTTTGACATTATTTGAATATGATGAAATTATTTACTAACTTTTTTTATTTTTTTAATTTTTTGCGTAGAGAGAGTTTCAAATCGAAGAAGATGAAGACAAGAAAAAAAAGGTCCTATGCACTTGTGATAAAACTTGGAGAGATTTCAAAACAAAATTGGTCAGTGGTTGGATCACATGTACCAGGAATATGCCGAAGGAGAAAAGAATGCCGTATGTACTCTATGATTTCATATCTGAGGATATGTGGAAAACATTTGTGAAGGAGCATACTACAGATGATTTTAAGGTTTGTGTGTATTAATATCAATGGTCATGCGGGTTTATAATACTTTGTTAACGGATTCTTATGTACTAATCTTCATTTATGCTCGTGAAAATAGGAAATCAGTGAGAAGGCAAGACAAAGCCAGTCTTTCAACGAATACCCTCACCATTTAGGAGCCAAATCATATGGTGAAATGAATATTGTATGGCGTAGAAAAGGGTATATTCCCATGGCATCTTCAGCATCCAGTACTTCATCTTGTTCTTCGGTTGTGTCTAGTTTGCCGGGTAGGACATATGCTTGGCTTCTAGCAAGATCAATAGAAGATGATAAGGGAAATCCTTATTTGCCGGATGAGAAAACAAGAGAGGTGAAAGAATCCATTGTAAGTATATAATAAGTCCGTATTTCAATTTTGAATATATTTTGTTAAGTTTATGTATTGCAACCAAAGTTTTCTAACTTGACGTCATTGTGTAGGATAATTGGAGAAAGCAACAAGCTGAAGGAAACTTTGTTCCTAATAGGCATGATGATATCTTATCTCGTGCCCTTGGGAAAAAAGATCGTAAAGGTCGGGCAATAGCATTTGGCAGTGGAATTGGCATTAAAGCTGTATGGGGATCCAGAGAGAGGCGTAGTGGCCGACGGGGTAGGGAATTCGGAGATGATGAGATGGAAGAATTAGAGGAAAGAGTAGCCCGGAGGGTACGAGAGGAGACTATGCAGGAGATGGATTCTAAAATGGATTCCATGGTTCAAGAGAAGTTTATGTTATTTGCTAAACAGATTGGTATTCAAATTCCAACTGAAATGATAGAAATGAATAACATAGGCCGGACGACTCAACAAAATCCTAGTAGTTGCCAATCAGTGGGTGATGATCCATTTGCAAACATACAGGTATCCAAAACTTTGTTATTTTATATTTTTTATCTTTTTTTTTAATGATTTATGACTGCGACATACTTTTAACTTTGTAACTCAGTTTTCTATATTTTTTAATTATGATTTTTTTCTATCTTTGTAAGGAACCGGTTCCTTGTCGGCTATCATTGTTGAAAAATGACTCTGAGAAAGTCATTGTAGCTGAAGGTACATATCATCCGGAGTTAATCCTTGATCATCATAGTAACCTCCTTCCGGATCACATGAGGGTGAGTGTTGATGATTTTTTTGACGAGTTCAAAGAATTCTCGGTTCCAGTTCCTTCTTCAGTCATCAAGAAACTTAAGCATGCTCATGGTACATTTACCCAATGGCCGAAAGACTTGGTTTCACTCATGCATGACAAGGTAAATTATTTTTGTAACAATTTACATATAGTTTTCCATACAAAATATAGCAAATTGTTGAATAGATTTGCTTTACTATTGATTAGGAATTCATATCAAATAAGAACATTGGTAACAACAAAGTGGCCAAAGAAAACATGCAAGACAAACTGAAAGTAGTTGAAAGTGGTCACGAAACAAAAGAGTCCAACACCAATCCAAAAAAAGTTTTTCTTATGGATTATGCTTTGGAAAACTTGTCTCAGAAGTGTGGGTCTTTGAATAGTTTGTTATCTTCATTACCCGAAGGTGAAACTATTAAGGTTAAGGCTGATGCTTGGACCTTTAGTTATGAAGACAGTAAGTACATCATTATCAAACGTGAAGATGTCAATCAACTTCTCATAGGAGCTTGGCTGAATATTTCAGTTTTGCAAGTTTTTATGATGTAAGATATTCAAATTTCACTCTTCCCATATACTTATTTATTACCATTTATAATGTTATTACATGATATATATGTAGGGCCTTGAGTGACTTACTCGATACGGAGGAAGTGGCTTCCATTGGATTCATGTGTCCGGAAATGATTTCAGAAACCTATTTGCATAGTGATGCTGATCGTATCCTACTATACATGACACATGTGATGGAAAAACAAAAATCTAAGCAGTTCATCTTATGCCCATACCATGAAAAGTATAAACTTTGAACTTGTATTTATTTGAACTTTGCAAATTGTTGATATTATTTTACTCTTTTACAAATGTGTGTCTAATTTATTATGTAGGAATCATTGGTTTCTTTTGGTCTTATGCATGGCTAAGCGTGAAGTCATCATCTTTGATTCTGTGAGGCAGAAGCGAAATTTAGCAATTAAGTTTGCAATGACAAAGTAAGTCTAGTTTGTTATTAATGTCATGATTTTATGTGTGTAAGGGTAATATATATGTTATTTGTTTCAAATGTGTAGTGCTTTTCGAAGATTTAAGGCATTAAGTGGACAATCTAGGGGAAGTAAATTGACATGGCATTTGGGACAGGTTACCTTAATTTCTTACCCTAACTTTTAGTTTCTTAATAATTGAAGTATAGCAATTTAATTCAACTTACAAATATATTACATGTAGTGTCCTCAACAATTGGGTGGACGTGAGTGTGGCTACTACGTCATGCGTTATATGTACGAAATACTTGAACATCACCATAGCCGTGAAGATCTTATTCAGGTATGAGTTGTCAAATATTTCATTTTTGTTTGATAAATACAATTTGATGTTAGCTACAATCTTGAATTAAAACTTTCCTCTTGTATATTTGTCGTGTTGATAGGATTTTTCAAGAACTACACCGTACACCGAGGAGGAGATAAATGAGATCCGAGATATTTGGGCAGAGTATTTTATATGTAATGTTGAACTTTAGATTTACCACTTAGCGCATGTTTGACTCTTGTTTTGGATTATAGGCTTGAAATGAAGTAATTTGGTTAATTGGTGTTGGGATGATGAGTATAATGTCTATGATATTGAGATGTAAATTATTGAACAGGTTGTTAATATAATGCCGTCATTCCCAATTTTATGGGTAGGCCAAATTACAAAGGAGACTCTGCCGAAATTTACATTTGCATTATTCAATAATATTGCATTTTAATTTCAATTATATTAGCGTTAGCATATTACTTTATACCTAGGAAAACAAGTACTACAAACATATACAAGGCAATTATTATATTATAATTAAAAAAAAAAATTCACCTCATTTGCGTCACCCATTAAACAAACAAGTGACGCAAATACAACAGTTTTGTATTGTCTACTCAGTCATTTGTGTCACTCCTATATAAACAAGTGACGCAAATAACAAAAAATAAGTTTATTGGAAGAGTCATTTGCGTCGCTTTTTTATAAAGGAGCGACGCAAATAACAAAAAAAGTTTATCTGAAGAGTTATTTGCGTCGCTTGTTTATAAAGGAGCGACGCAAATGACTAAAAATAAGTTTATCAGAAAAGTCATTTGCGTCGCTCTTTTATAAAGGAGTGACGCAAATGACTAAAAATAAGTTTATCAGAAAAGTTATTTGCGTCGCTCCTTTATAAAGGAGTGACGCAAATAACAAAAAATAAGTTTATCTGAAGAGTTATTTGCATCGCTCCTTTATTAAAGATTGACGCAAATAACAAAAAATAAGTTTATCAGAAGAGTCATTTGCGTCGCTTATTTATAAAGGAGCGACGCAAATAACAAAAAATAAGTTTATCAAAAAAGTCATTTGCGTCGCTCCTTTATAAAGGAGTATAATTCAACAATTTCTTATATACAAATGATTCTCTTACAAAAAGTACGATAAAGGTACATATTATCTAAAAGGTAATTAGATGCAAATTTGTGCTATGTACTATACGGTTTTTAGTTAGTTATTGTGATATTTGAATCACTATGATTTTTTTTTAAAGAAAATGCATTAGCTTTAAAGTTTTTACCTACGAATATCAATATTTGCAAAATATGTTGAATTTTTTTTTAAAAAAATTTATAAATATTATCTCTAATATCAAATAATTTGTTTATATTTTTATTGAAAAAAATAATGATTTTTGTTTAATTAAAAATTGTACTCTCTAAACTTCATTATGAATTCAATTCGTTCATCATATGCATTTTGTAGTACATAATATTCTCTCAAGATATGATGATATCTTGAGATATTCAAGTTAAAATAATCAAACCTTTACAAATCCTATCTTTTAGCAAGCAAACAATCCTTAAATACGATAATCATCAAGTCAATGCAATCGCAACAAGAATAACAAAACCAAACAATAATTTCAACCCCCTAACATAAATATGAAAAACTTAAAATTTAGAGAAAAATAGGAACCAACCAAACGTTTATCCCTCTAATAAATGGAGTTCATTCTTAATTCCTTAAACCACCTTTTAATTAAGCGAATTTGTGGAAAGGAAGTTGATCGAATCAGCAACTTGCCATTAGATTTAACACACAAAATCCTAGAATATCTACCAATACAAGAAGCTGTTAAGACGAGCGTACTGTCGAAACATTGGAGGTTTCAATGGGCTTCCATTCCACAGCTTATACTTGATGAGTCATTCTGTAAAATCGTCCAACGGAGAATACTATACGAATCAGCAGATTTCTCATCGATTTACTCAAATGCGGTCAACAATATAATTCTTAACCATGTTGGTCCGATATCTAAGTTTGTGCTTTATGTTCCCGCTTGGTTCCAGGGAGAAACACACATGTGGATACGGCGTGTTTGTGCCAATGATGTCAAGGAGTTCATGCTCGTGTTTGCTCCCGATCTGCAAAAGAATTTGCCATCATGTTTGTTCAGTTGTTCGGGTTTGACACATTTGACCCTCACTGGATACAAGTTCCTCTATCTTCCTCCAGCTTTTAAGGGCTGGACAGATTTGACCCTTTTTCGATACAAAATCCTCGATCTTCCTTCAACTTTTAAGGACTTTCCTCACCTTATTTATCTGAAATTGTATAGCGGGATGAGGATCGAGGCAAAGGTTTTGGAAACTCTAATTTCATGGTGCCCACAACTCGAGAGCCTTCATCTAATGATTATAAATGAAGGGGCAATTTTGAAAATTCAGTCTCCAAAACTTAAGAATTTGTTCGTGAAAGGCTATATTAATCGATTGCACTTGGAGGAAACTACGACTATAAACACACTAGGTCTGGATGTTAACATTCATTCCGGCCTAATCGAGATTTATAATTGCCTTGCCAACGTTGAGAATCTCGTTTTGAAAAAAGAATTTTGGTGGGTAAGTGAACATTATTTTGAAGTCTTATTTCAGCACACAAGTACTATTCTTTTGTTGATTGTTGAATTTGTAGGCACCTGAGTATTCAAGAACAATATCAGTTAAAATGAGACGATTGCGAACTTTGAAGTTGGCAGAGATACTACTATACCATCAATCCCATATGTTTTTTATTCTAAGTTTGTTTGAGAATTCCCCAAAGTTAGAGCAACTAAACATAGAAGTAAGTTTTTGCAACTTAATTATTTCTACCCTTATCTTAATAGATTACTGTTGTTTGAATTTTATTTTAATGTCTAATTTTCTATAAATTATGATAATATATTGTAAAGGCTAATTTGATTAATCTAATAAATTATAAGTTTTTTTTTTTTTGTAAGATACTTACAATACTTTTAAAATACTTAACTCGTTTTATAATAAATTAGCGCGCACACATCTTTTGGAGGATTTGTGTATCTTAATTTTCAAGCTTAATTAGCATAAATAACTCTATCGTGAACAAATCATCATATATATTCTTTGCCTTTTTTATTTTAGGTCTCCAAGGCTGTGATCGATGATCATCACTCAATTCCAATTGAAAGATCTTACAACCTTCGACAACTTAGAAAAGTGCAACTGTGTGGTATATCCGGGCATAGCGTTCATCAACAGCTGTTGCAATATATTGTAGCCCATTCTCCTGTCCTTAAGGAAATGAGTATTGAATTCTCTTCAAAGATGGGTCTGGAAGAAAAAAATAATCTGGCACTGATGGTAATGGGTTATCGTCGAGCCTCTGCGAATGCTGAGATAATAATCAAGACTTGATAACAATCATAACTTCATAAGGTCTATAATCAAGGTCTTACAAAAGGCTTCCAACTGTTTAATATGTAAGAATGTTAGTCCATTAGCGAGGGAACTATTTTACTGTTGCAAAACCTTCTTTTGACTCCCATGAATCAGTCGTGTTAAACTCTAGATCGTTATACATACTTAGGGCCTGTTCTCATACGTTGAAGTTCAGTTCAGCTCAGTTCAGTTCAGTTCATTTTTGTTCCGCTCCTAATTTCCTTCTCTTATAAAATATTCATTTCAGTTCAGCTGAGTTCAGTCAATGAGAACAGGCCCTCATTGGCTGCTATAGTGCTATTCGACACTTAATCAAGTAATTTAACTGCCCTTTCCTACCCAAAAAAAGTATCATAATAATATAGTACAAAGTACTTTTATGGTAAGCTACTCTACTTCTTAGTCCTTTTCTTCATATCATATGAAGTATACGGAGTAGTAATTTTTTTTATTTAAAAAGTGTTGAAAAATATAGTCAAGTGAGATCTTGCTAGATTCGTCACAATGTATATTTTCCAAATATCAACTTTTTATAATTTTTGCTTATCGCTAATTAAAGATATAAATTATTGAAAATGTGTCAACTAAAAATAAACGGAGGAAGTACGTTGTATTAACAATATTAAACATTTAATGATACAAAACTGAACATTTATATTTACAAAAATGAACATTTATATATACCAAATTGAACATTTTATATATGATTCGAAACCGAAAAATTATAAGATGATGCCATTATGATGAAGACACTACTAAAAATTGGCCAAATTGCGACCGGCGCAAACGGTTGCAAAATATAGTGAAAACGGTCGCAAAACATAATTGCGACCGTCAACGGTCGCAACATGACGGTCGTTATTATCTTGGTCGCAAAAAAGAAAATATTACGACCGTTTGACGGTCGCAGATTTTTAACGGCCATTTTACCTATTTTCAACGATCGTTAAAAAACGGTCGCAAATATTGAAAATTGCGACCGCCTTATGAAACGGTCGCAAATATTGAATTTAGCGACTGTCATAAGCCGTCGCTAAAAGTATTTAAAAAAAACAAAAAAAAAAAAGAAAAAGACCCACCCACCCACCCACCCTTAACCCAGATCCCACCCAAACAGCCACCACTGCCCACCCTAAACTACCACTAGCCGCCTCCGCCACCCTCTACCCACCATCACCTTCGCCCACCTTCAACCACCACTACCCACCACCACCCACCCACCTTTAACCCAGAAAAACAGTAAAAAAAAAATCACCTACATAATTTTGAACAAAAAGGAAACAAAAACGAAATAAAACATCATCAAACAATCTGTGAAATTCGAACAAATAAAGAACAAATTCAATCAAATAAAATGCACAAAAATTATATAAAAATTTGAACGAAAATTAAATTAAAAAAATCGCCCAAAAATGCACAAAATTAAACCAAAAAACGAACAAAAAATAAAAAAAAAGTCGCCCAAAAATTCAACCCAATAATTATACCAAAAAAAAAACCCCACAACAATTAAACCCACAATTTGAACAAAACATTCGACAAAAAAATCATACCAAAAATCTATGAAATTCGAACAAATAAAGAAGAAATTCGAACAAAATTAACAAAAACTCGAAATAAAACCAAAATCAAAGGAATTTGAACAAAAACGCAATTAAAAATCGATAACAAAATCAAACAAACATGGAAATTCGAACGGATCGAAAACGAAATTCAACCACAAAATTCGAAAATAAACAAATTTTTCAGAAAAATAAACATACCTTTCATAATATATCTTCCTCTTTAGGTTAATATGGTCAAATTCGACCAAGAAAACTCCAGGTCTGGAATTTTTAAGGTCGAATTTGACCATAAACACCAAACTTCGTGTGTTGCTTTTAACGAGAGGAGATGCTTGTGACGGTGGCTGCTCTATTTCGGGTCGGTGAAGAGAGGAGATGCTAGAGAAAGAGAAAAATATGAGGAGACGAGGATGCGTGAGATGGGTTGTTCACTGGCATGGGAGGTGGAATGAGGAAAGAGAAGAGAGAGAAAGGAGAATGGTGTACGAAAAGAGAGAGGAGAAGAGGATGCGTGAGGAGAGAGAGAGAGGATAAAGGATGGGTGAGGAGAAGAAGACGGATGCTTCTAATACTAGGGTTGGGTGGGGTGATCTCCTTCTATACTCTTTTTTTTTTATTTAAAAAAGCACTTTTGCGACCGGTATGACGGTCGTAATTTTGCGACCGTTTCTCAAACGGTCGTAATTAACACATTTACGACCGGTATGGCGGTCGTAATTTTGCAACAGTTTTTCAAACGGTCGTAATTAACGCATTTTGCGACCGCTTCTAACGGTCGTAACAGAATTAATATAATTTTGAATAAATTTTCAGATGAGTTATATTTTAAAAATATATTTAAGTACCTTTGCGACCATTTTATAGCCCAAAAACGGTTGCAAATTTGCGACCGCTTTAAAAACGGTCGCAAATATCGGTTTTGCGACCGTTTTCATGACGGTCGTAGAAAAACGGTCGCAATTCAACCGAATTTTAGTAGTGAGAGGGGGTGCAGGCAGTGCTACCTACATAGCTAGAGGTGTAGGGAAAAATTTGTATTGCCCAAACTCGCGTTATTTTCGGACCGGATCGGGTCGGGCATTGAAAATAATTGTCATAAAATTGGTGAATTTCAAATGCATATAATCCACATAGTAGTATTAAAACTACCACCCAAACCAAAGGTGTAAACAAATGCCAATAAAACTTCTCTGCAAGAGCTAGCCCTTTTGCGCGCATCGCGCACGTAGGCCACCCTAATTGTATAAAATATAGAACTCCAAGGGTCCAAGTCTCCTGCCATTAATTAATTAATTGACTAGTTTGTGACCTAATTTTTGCAAATAACCCCGAGATAAGAGCTATACAAATCCTCTACAAATTGTAATTAATTATAGGTAACTTTAACCTGTCTTACAAGTAGTTAATAAAAAATTTGTCTCACCCAATATTGTGTAATCATGTTACCCAGCTAATTGTAATTTGGAGAGAATAACCCAGCCAATTATTGACTACTAATCTGCTATGTGCCACTTAGGGGCTGTTGGCAATCGGTGGTTTGTTGTTGGTAGTTGGCTTGTTTGACTATTAGTTGAAAGTAGTAGGTGTATGGATTATTGGCTTTATGAGTTGGTTTTTTTAGCCAACTTTTTACAAAAGTGTTTTTGGTAAAATTATTTATAGTTAGCTGTTAATTAGTAATAAAGTGATCCAACAAGCCAAAAGCTAATAGAAAAGGCTTCTCCAATTAGCTTTTGACTTTTGGCAAAAAAAAAAACCAGCTTATTAAAAGCCAACAAAAAAAACTATCAAACCCCTTGATCTAATTGAACTACCCTCATGACCTCTCCACCAATAAAAAAAATGTGCTCAGCTCCTTCCGTCCTTATATAAAGTTCTCGTTTGACTTTTCATGGTCACCAAGACGTGTCTATATATCTTTATTTTCATACCGTAAAAATTATAACAATTTGATATTAATATTATACAATCATGAACATATAATCTCTTATATATTAACGGCAATTTATAGTCAAAATTTTCATATTTAAACCCAAATTAGTCAAATAAATATTAAATTTAGGGACGAAGATAGTAGTATATCATAATTTTTTTTTTAAATTTAAAAATATATTATCATAGAGTTTTTTTTTTTTTTTTTTTTTTTGAAACCCATTATCATGACTCATGTGTCCTTCATTGAGAGCTATGTAAAAAATTATTGTGTTTCATCACCAATTGCACTTTGCCCAAAAAAAGAACATACCCCTAAGGATTAAAATAATGTACCACGTACTCTTGTAAAGTTTTGAATGAACGGTATACCCTTGACAAATATTAATTATGTATTAGACACCGTTATTAACACCGTTAATATTCCGTTAGTGTCAAAAGACAATAATGCCCTTAGTATTATAGTTGATGTCATTAAACCAAACACAACACTGATACATACATTTTTTTTATTATTATTATTATTTTTTTTTTTTTTTACGGAACACTGATACATACCTACAATAGAACACTAACGCCTATTTTGAAGAAATTTTCGAATGCAATTCAAATGGAGTTATTGTGCAATCGCTTGATTAAAAGGTTAGTATACTTCAATTTCTTTTGCCTAAAGTGAAATTCGTTGTTGTAAATTATGAAATTTGGGGAATAGGGTCCGTTTGGGGTCTTTGTATATGTTAAAATTCTGGAATTTTAGGCCTTTTATTAATGAAATTGTGCAGTTTTTGGGGTTTAGTGGTCGAAATTTTAAACTAATTTATACTAGCAGTAAAATTATGCATTTTTTTTTTTTGGTTTTTAATGTCGAAATCATGCAGTTTTAGGGGTTTAATACTTTCACGAAATTCTCACGGCGAAACCTCGTGTCGAAATTCAGCGATAATTTATACTTGTTGTTGTATTGAAAATCTGTATTTTTTGGGCTTATGTTGTCGAAATTCTGCAATTTTTTTGGGTATACTTTGCCCAAAAATAAAATATTATTGAGTCCGTTATTGAGACTTTGAGAGCTACTCCACTTGCCCAAATCAATGGCTTCCTGAAATTTGGTACTAATTTCCGCATCCGTACTACGATTCTCACCCAATCTTTTAGTGGATTTCATTAATTGCAACCACGTCTCACGGTATGGTCACCACAATTTACCTTTAAATTGCTTTAATTGTTCTGATGATTTCTATTTCTAGGGTTTCTATTTTGAGTGATTATTTTTTTGGTTTATCTAAACTAATGTAAATGAAATTAGATGAAGGATTTTTTGACATTTGCTACCACCTAAAACGCCTTGCTTCAGATTTGCTACCGTTTTTAAAAAAAAATTTACTTTGCTACCACCTAAATTAGAGTTTGTTAGGAATCACTACCCCATGCCTTATACCGTTACCATTTCCGTTATGAGATCCAACCACCGTCCAACCACCTTCCATCCACCTTCCAACCACCTCACTGCCACCTTCCTATCCCCCATCAATGCTGCCCCTCCCCCCTCTGGCGGCTGACGCCGGCAAACTCTTCGCCTTCCCTTTTCCCCTCCTTCCAGCCACCTTCCCTCGGAACCACCCTCACTTACAACCACCAATTCGCACCTTCACCGCACGCATTTCGTAGAGCTTCAATTCACAAACCCCCTAATTCGCCACCACAACCACCACCGCCACCAATTTCGCAGACCCCTACTTCGCAGCCACCAATTCGCTGAAGCCCGCAACACCACCACAACCCCCAATTTCGCAGAGCTTCAATTCACAAACCCCCAATTCGCAAACCCTAAAAGTCGTTTGGGTGGTTTCGGGCTGGTAGCTAAGGGTTAGGGGTGTCGGTTTTTGGGTGGGGGAAGGGGAGGGGTTCGATTCCGGTGGGGTAACGGGAAGGGGGGCTGATTTCGGTGGGGGTTGGCTTTGTGGGTGGTGGGGCTTCGTGGGTGAGGGATAGGGAGGGGGTTGGCTTCGTGGGTGGTGGGCCTTCGTGGGTGAGGTCGCCGGCGCCGGGCGAATCTTTTGGCAAGAAAGTTAGAAGTAGATTGTTTGTTACTTTGTTGGTTGTTTAAAGGTGGTTCGATGTCAAAAAATTAGTTTAAAGTGAAAATTTACTTAGAGGTAATATTTCACGACATGATACCGTCCGTACTGTGTAGTTTCTTTAAGAGACTAGTCATTGGCTCATTGCATCGAAACCAAAGAGAGGCAATACAGTTAATAGTAGTATTCCAGACCATGAATAAGTTAGAGACTAATCATTGCTAAAGCAGTTTATTTAAAATGGAGTTAGTAATATCAGTTTATGTGACAATGTGTCGTGTGTAAATAAATTAGTCACAGGGTAGATAGAGTTAATGAAAAGGAAAAAGATAAAATTAAAAAGAAAGAATCTTACATATTCCAAATTACCGGCGAAATCGATGGCTTGAGTTTTCATTTGGGACGGAAAAAGTATGGCGTGAATTTACCTAACCCAAACTTTCTCCAATTTGACAATGATTCTACCCAAAGTGACCCTAATCCGAGAAGACATTATCAAAACCAACCCAACTAAAAGTTTACTCACATATGAAATATCCTGCTACAAACCTGTATCAAATCTAGACTAATTAAGCTGGCCCAATTGATTTGAACTTATCATGACTTGAACTCGAATTGAACCCAATTGGATGCATGATTGAGATTTAGGATCACGAGCACACACGCAAATACCTCTACTTAGGCACTTTCAGTAATGTCCTGAACTCTATTTCTCTCGTGCTCGCTCTTGTTCTATGAGATTTAGGATCACGAGCACACACGCAAATACGTGGTCAGACAAAGTGATTATCATAATCACAGGGACAAAGATACTTAATATTTAGACTGACCCTTTTGGTTTGGTCACTTTCTGTGATCATCATATATAGTATATGTTGTATGTATTCCTGTCCCCTATAAACAATAAGATATAAAGGAAAGAGGATTAAAGAATAGAATCAATGCCGAATAACAACTTTTATGTCACATGGAAGATTAAGTTGAATCAACTATGTTGGTTTAATATATGTAATTTTTTATGGCAGATTCTTAATTATGTGGAAGTGAATTCCACAAGTTGCTCGAGGTTCTGGTTGTGGACAAACGATTAAGGCGGTAGTACGCATACAAGATTGTCTTCACTTGTGGTATATATATCTGAACCATTCTTTGCAATATTAAATTATTTGTTCTGGTTGGTATAATGATTGTGAATTGTATGAGATTTTTAATTGTGATATAATTGATTGGAATTGCAATAATACTTGCATCATTGGCTTAGATACCCGTTCAGGGCTTACTCATTAGGAGTAAGTCTTGAATAGTCCCCGGTTTGGGACTGTTCTTGAATGTTCTATCTCATTTAGGTGATAACTACTTGAATTGTTTTGGGTCTAAGAAGATCATGGCTCACTATTTCCCGATTGTTCTCTGGGTACATATGTTGATAGCCGATTATCTACATTGTGTGCTTGGAGAACTATAGGGAAATGCTGCCGGATTTTCTTTAGAACCAAACTTTACAAGTAGTTATTAGTGAGATAGGACATTCAAGAATGGGTTAGGTTGGAGTGATAAGGACCTTATTGGATCATCCGGAGTTACATTTACATGATATAAACTTTGAATGAAAATGGTTGATGCCTTATATTCTTGTTTATAGTTAAGGAGCTATATATGTTACAAAATATACACATTATCTTAAAATTAATTTTGTTATTCAGTGGTTGAAAATGGATCGAAGTTGGATGTATGGTAAACGAAATTGTACAAGTTTTTTACGAGGAATTGAAGAGTTTAGCACTGTTGCCTTAAAACACCAAACAGAGAATGAATCAAAGATTATTCTTTGTCCTTGTTGTGACTGTAATAATTCGAGGGGATATCGTGATATAGTTGATATTAAAGATCATCTAATTCGTTGTGGGTTTAAAGAAAACTACACGAGGTGGACATGGCATGGTGAGAGCATATATATTGAGGCAAGTTCTAGTTATTGTCCAAGGGAAGATGAGAATCATTGTGATGATGATAATGAACACCAAGGTGAGGATATCGATACAGCTGATGATATTGGTGTTGAAAGTGAGAGTGAAGTGGAGAAGGACAGGATAGATGAAATGATGCATGATGTTGAAGACCATTTCACAGAGTGTCCCCAGACATATGATAGTATTTTGAGAGCTGCTGAAACCCCGTTATATCCTGGTTGTACAAAGTTCACTAAACTTGGTGCTATTATGAAGTTATTCAACTTAAAGGCGAGCAATTGTTGGACCGACAAGGGTTTTACGCAGTTGTTAGAAGCCTTAGTAGAAATGTTTCCCGACGGGAATGAACTTCCAAACTCCACCTATGAGGCCAAGAAACTTATGTGCCCCTTGGGTATGGAGTATGAGAAGATACATGCTTGTCCCAATGACTGTGTGTTGTATCGAAATGAGTATGCTGATTTGCATGAGTGTCCAAGGTGTGGAGTTTCTCGTTACAAGATGAATGATACTGGTGAGATGTGTAAGAAAGGGTCTCCGGCTAAGGTATTATGGTATCTTCCAATTATACCGAGATTTAGGAGACTCTTCTCGGATGAAAAAACTGCAAAATTATTGAGGTGGCATGCTGATGGGAGGAAGAAAGATGGGTTAATGAGGCATCCTGCTGATTCCCCGCAATGGAGGAACATTGATCGAAAGTTAAAGGACTTTGGTGAAGAAGATCGAAATCTTAGGCTTGGTCTTAGTACAGATGGAATGAACCCATTTGGGACACTAAGTACCCAATATAGCACCTGGCCGGTTCTTCTAACTATCTACAATTTGCCTCCTTGGTTATGCATGAAGTCTAGATACATTATGTTGTCCCTTCTAATATCTGGGCCTAAACAACCTGGAAATGACATTGATGTGTATCTAGCGCCTCTCATTCAAGATTTGAAATTGTTGTGGAATGAAGGTGTCCAAATGTTTGATGCATATAGTAAAACCAATTTCACTTTACGTGCCATGATTTTTTGTACGATAAATGCATAAATTGCTTATTATTGTATAAATTGCTTATTATTGTTATGTGTTCAAGTTTATAATTTAAAAATGATATAAATCGATGTCTTAATTTATTTATGTCTTTTTTTTCAGGTAAGTAATAATGGAGGATGAGGATTTGCATAATCGTTCCATGTCTTTGCAAAGTGAGGAAGATGAGCCACACAATCAATCACAATCAGAGCAACAAACAACCGACTCTCAGAAGAAGAAAAAGAAGCCAAGAGGTCCTTCAAAGGGCCTAAAATCCATGCCTGGGGTTCCTAGAGTGCTTGAATGGGATGAATTGTGTCGACCCATTGGAAAGTGGGCAAAAGCATACAAAATTCATGTTGGTGAAATAAGTCGTGCAAAGGTGTCTATATTGTATAAAGATTGGAATCAAGTTCCACAAGGAATAAAAGACACTTTGTGGGAAGATGTTAAGGTAATATTCACTATTATATGTTAAATGTTATACTATTATATTATCATTTTGACATTATTTGAATATGATGAAATTATTTACTAACTTTTTTTATTTTTTTAATTTTTTGCGTAGAGAGAGTTTCAAATCGAAGAAGATGAAGACAAGAAAAAAAAGGTCCTATGCACTTGTGATAAAACTTGGAGAGATTTCAAAACAAAATTGGTCAGTGGTTGGATCACATGTACCAGGAATATGCCGAAGGAGAAAAGAATGCCGTATGTACTCTATGATTTCATATCTGAGGATATGTGGAAAACATTTGTGAAGGAGCATACTACAGATGATTTTAAGGTTTGTGTGTATTAATATCAATGGTCATGCGGGTTTATAATACTTTGTTAACGGATTCTTATGTACTAATCTTCATTTATGCTCGTGAAAATAGGAAATCAGTGAGAAGGCAAGACAAAGCCAGTCTTTCAACGAATACCCTCACCATTTAGGAGCCAAATCATATGGTGAAATGAATATTGTATGGCGTAGAAAAGGGTATATTCCCATGGCATCTTCAGCATCCAGTACTTCATCTTGTTCTTCGGTTGTGTCTAGTTTGCCGGATAGGACATATGCTTGGCTTCTAGCAAGATCAATAGAAGATGATAAGGGAAATCCTTATTTGCCGGATGAGAAAACAAGAGAGGTGAAAGAATCCATTGTAAGTATATAATAAGTCCGTATTTCAATTTTGAATATATTTTGTTAAGTTTATGTATTGCAACCAAAGTTTTCTAACTTGACGTCATTGTGTAGGATAATTGGAGAAAGCAACAAGCTGAAGGAAACTTTGTTCCTAATAGGCATGATGATATCTTATCTCGTGCCCTTGGGAAAAAAGATCGTAAAGGTCGGGCAATAGCATTTGGCAGTGGAATTGGCATTAAAGCTGTATGGGGATCCAGAGAGAGGCGTAGTGGCCGACGGGGTAGGGAATTCGGAGATGATGAGATGGAAGAATTAGAGGAAAGAGTAGCCCGGAGGGTACGAGAGGAGACTATGCAGGAGATGGATTCTAAAATGGATTCCATGGTTCAAGAGAAGTTTATGTTATTTGCTAAACAGATTGGTATTCAAATTCCAACTGAAATGATAGAAATGAATAACATAGGCCGGACGACTCAACAAAATCCTAGTAGTTGCCAATCAGTGGGTGATGATCCATTTGCAAACATACAGGTATCCAAAACTTTGTTATTTTATATTTTTTATCTTTTTTTTTAATGATTTATGACTGCGACATACTTTTAACTTTGTAACTCAGTTTTCTATATTTTTTAATTATGATTTTTTTCTATCTTTGTAAGGAACCGGTTCCTTGTCGGCTATCATTGTTGAAAAATGACTCTGAGAAAGTCATTGTAGCTGAAGGTACATATCATCCGGAGTTAATCCTTGATCATCATAGTAACCTCCTTCCGGATCACATGAGGGTGAGTGTTGATGATTTTTTTGACGAGTTCAAAGAATTCTCGGTTCCAGTTCCTTCTTCAGTCATCAAGAAACTTAAGCATGCTCATGGTACATTTACCCAATGGCCGAAAGACTTGGTTTCACTCATGCATGACAAGGTAAATTATTTTTGTAACAATTTACATATAGTTTTCCATACAAAATATAGCAAATTGTTGAATAGATTTGCTTTACTATTGATTAGGAATTCATATCAAATAAGAACATTGGTAACAACAAAGTGGCCAAAGAAAACATGCAAGACAAACTGAAAGTAGTTGAAAGTGGTCACGAAACAAAAGAGTCCAACACCAATCCAAAAAAAGTTTTTCTTATGGATTATGCTTTGGAAAACTTGTCTCAGAAGTGTGGGTCTTTGAATAGTTTGTTATCTTCATTACCCGAAGGTGAAACTATTAAGGTTAAGGCTGATGCTTGGACCTTTAGTTATGAAGACAGTAAGTACATCATTATCAAACGTGAAGATGTCAATCAACTTCTCATAGGAGCTTGGCTGAATATTTCAGTTTTGCAAGTTTTTATGATGTAAGATATTCAAATTTCACTCTTCCCATATACTTATTTATTACCATTTATAATGTTATTACATGATATATATGTAGGGCCTTGAGTGACTTACTCGATACGGAGGAAGTGGCTTCCATTGGATTCATGTGTCCGGAAATGATTTCAGAAACCTATTTGCATAGTGATGCTGATCGTATCCTACTATACATGACACATGTGATGGAAAAACAAAAATCTAAGCAGTTCATCTTATGCCCATACCATGAAAAGTATAAACTTTGAACTTGTATTTATTTGAACTTTGCAAATTGTTGATATTATTTTACTCTTTTACAAATGTGTGTCTAATTTATTATGTAGGAATCATTGGTTTCTTTTGGTCTTATGCATGGCTAAGCGTGAAGTCATCATCTTTGATTCTGTGAGGCAGAAGCGAAATTTAGCAATTAAGTTTGCAATGACAAAGTAAGTCTAGTTTGTTATTAATGTCATGATTTTATGTGTGTAAGGGTAATATATATGTTATTTGTTTCAAATGTGTAGTGCTTTTCGAAGATTTAAGGCATTAAGTGGACAATCTAGGGGAAGTAAATTGACATGGCATTTGGGACAGGTTACCTTAATTTCTTACCCTAACTTTTAGTTTCTTAATAATTGAAGTATAGCAATTTAATTCAACTTACAAATATATTACATGTAGTGTCCTCAACAATTGGGTGGACGTGAGTGTGGCTACTACGTCATGCGTTATATGTACGAAATACTTGAACATCACCATAGCCGTGAAGATCTTATTCAGGTATGAGTTGTCAAATATTTCATTTTTGTTTGATAAATACAATTTGATGTTAGCTACAATCTTGAATTAAAACTTTCCTCTTGTATATTTGTCGTGTTGATAGGATTTTTCAAGAACTACACCGTACACCGAGGAGGAGATAAATGAGATCCGAGATATTTGGGCAGAGTATTTTATATGTAATGTTGAACTTTAGATTTACCACTTAGCGCATGTTTGACTCTTGTTTTGGATTATAGGCTTGAAATGAAGTAATTTGGTTAATTGGTGTTGGGATGATGAGTATAATGTCTATGATATTGAGATGTAAATTATTGAACAGGTTGTTAATATAATGCCGTCATTCCCAATTTTATGGGTAGGCCAAATTACAAAGGAGACTCTGCCGAAATTTACATTTGCATTATTCAATAATATTGCATTTTAATTTCAATTATATTAGCGTTAGCATATTACTTTATACCTAGGAAAACAAGTACTACAAACATATACAAGGCAATTATTATATTATAATTAAAAAAAAAAATTCACCTCATTTGCGTCACCCATTAAACAAACAAGTGACGCAAATACAACAGTTTTGTATTGTCTACTCAGTCATTTGTGTCACTCCTATATAAACAAGTGACGCAAATAACAAAAAATAAGTTTATTGGAAGAGTCATTTGCGTCGCTTTTTTATAAAGGAGCGACGCAAATAACAAAAAAAGTTTATCTGAAGAGTTATTTGCGTCGCTTGTTTATAAAGGAGCGACGCAAATGACTAAAAATAAGTTTATCAGAAAAGTCATTTGCGTCGCTCTTTTATAAAGGAGTGACGCAAATGACTAAAAATAAGTTTATCAGAAAAGTTATTTGCGTCGCTCCTTTATAAAGGAGTGACGCAAATAACAAAAAATAAGTTTATCTGAAGAGTTATTTGCATCGCTCCTTTATTAAAGATTGACGCAAATAACAAAAAATAAGTTTATCAGAAGAGTCATTTGCGTCGCTTATTTATAAAGGAGCGACGCAAATAACAAAAAATAAGTTTATCAAAAAAGTCATTTGCGTCGCTCCTTTATAAAGGAGTATAATTCAACAATTTCTTATATACAAATGATTCTCTTACAAAAAGTACGATAAAGGTACATATTATCTAAAAGGTAATTAGATGCAAATTTGTGCTATGTACTATACGGTTTTTAGTTAGTTATTGTGATATTTGAATCACTATGATTTTTTTTTAAAGAAAATGCATTAGCTTTAAAGTTTTTACCTACGAATATCAATATTTGCAAAATATGTTGAATTTTTTTTTAAAAAAATTTATAAATATTATCTCTAATATCAAATAATTTGTTTATATTTTTATTGAAAAAAATAATGATTTTTGTTTAATTAAAAATTGTACTCTCTAAACTTCATTATGAATTCAATTCGTTCATCATATGCATTTTGTAGTACATAATATTCTCTCAAGATATGATGATATCTTGAGATATTCAAGTTAAAATAATCAAACCTTTACAAATCCTATCTTTTAGCAAGCAAACAATCCTTAAATACGATAATCATCAAGTCAATGCAATCGCAACAAGAATAACAAAACCAAACAATAATTTCAACCCCCTAACATAAATATGAAAAACTTAAAATTTAGAGAAAAATAGGAACCAACCAAACGTTTATCCCTCTAATAAATGGAGTTCATTCTTAATTCCTTAAACCACCTTTTAATTAAGCGAATTTGTGGAAAGGAAGTTGATCGAATCAGCAACTTGCCATTAGATTTAACACACAAAATCCTAGAATATCTACCAATACAAGAAGCTGTTAAGACGAGCGTACTGTCGAAACATTGGAGGTTTCAATGGGCTTCCATTCCACAGCTTATACTTGATGAGTCATTCTGTAAAATCGTCCAACGGAGAATACTATACGAATCAGCAGATTTCTCATCGATTTACTCAAATGCGGTCAACAATATAATTCTTAACCATGTTGGTCCGATATCTAAGTTTGTGCTTTATGTTCCCGCTTGGTTCCAGGGAGAAACACACATGTGGATACGGCGTGTTTGTGCCAATGATGTCAAGGAGTTCATGCTCGTGTTTGCTCCCGATCTGCAAAAGAATTTGCCATCATGTTTGTTCAGTTGTTCGGGTTTGACACATTTGACCCTCACTGGATACAAGTTCCTCTATCTTCCTCCAGCTTTTAAGGGCTGGACAGATTTGACCCTTTTTCGATACAAAATCCTCGATCTTCCTTCAACTTTTAAGGACTTTCCTCACCTTATTTATCTGAAATTGTATAGCGGGATGAGGATCGAGGCAAAGGTTTTGGAAACTCTAATTTCATGGTGCCCACAACTCGAGAGCCTTCATCTAATGATTATAAATGAAGGGGCAATTTTGAAAATTCAGTCTCCAAAACTTAAGAATTTGTTCGTGAAAGGCTATATTAATCGATTGCACTTGGAGGAAACTACGACTATAAACACACTAGGTCTGGATGTTAACATTCATTCCGGCCTAATCGAGATTTATAATTGCCTTGCCAACGTTGAGAATCTCGTTTTGAAAAAAGAATTTTGGTGGGTAAGTGAACATTATTTTGAAGTCTTATTTCAGCACACAAGTACTATTCTTTTGTTGATTGTTGAATTTGTAGGCACCTGAGTATTCAAGAACAATATCAGTTAAAATGAGACGATTGCGAACTTTGAAGTTGGCAGAGATACTACTATACCATCAATCCCATATGTTTTTTATTCTAAGTTTGTTTGAGAATTCCCCAAAGTTAGAGCAACTAAACATAGAAGTAAGTTTTTGCAACTTAATTATTTCTACCCTTATCTTAATAGATTACTGTTGTTTGAATTTTATTTTAATGTCTAATTTTCTATAAATTATGATAATATATTGTAAAGGCTAATTTGATTAATCTAATAAATTATAAGTTTTTTTTTTTTGTAAGATACTTACAATACTTTTAAAATACTTAACTCGTTTTATAATAAATTAGCGCGCACACATCTTTTGGAGGATTTGTGTATCTTAATTTTCAAGCTTAATTAGCATAAATAACTCTATCGTGAACAAATCATCATATATATTCTTTGCCTTTTTTATTTTAGGTCTCCAAGGCTGTGATCGATGATCATCACTCAATTCCAATTGAAAGATCTTACAACCTTCGACAACTTAGAAAAGTGCAACTGTGTGGTATATCCGGGCATAGCGTTCATCAACAGCTGTTGCAATATATTGTAGCCCATTCTCCTGTCCTTAAGGAAATGAGTATTGAATTCTCTTCAAAGATGGGTCTGGAAGAAAAAAATAATCTGGCACTGATGGTAATGGGTTATCGTCGAGCCTCTGCGAATGCTGAGATAATAATCAAGACTTGATAACAATCATAACTTCATAAGGTCTATAATCAAGGTCTTACAAAAGGCTTCCAACTGTTTAATATGTAAGAATGTTAGTCCATTAGCGAGGGAACTATTTTACTGTTGCAAAACCTTCTTTTGACTCCCATGAATCAGTCGTGTTAAACTCTAGATCGTTATACATACTTAGGGCATGTTCTCATACGTTGAAGTTCAGTTCAGCTCAGTTCAGTTCAGTTCATTTTTGTTCCGCTCCTAATTTCCTTCTCTTATAAAATATTCATTTCAGTTCAGCTGAGTTCAGTCAATGAGAACAGGCCCTCATTGGCTGCTATAGTGCTATTCGACACTTAATCAAGTAATTTAACTGCCCTTTCCTACCCAAAAAAAGTATCATAATAATATAGTACAAAGTACTTTTATGGTAAGCTACTCTACTTCTTAGTCCTTTTCTTCATATCATATGAAGTATACGGAGTAGTAATTTTTTTTATTTAAAAAGTGTTGAAAAATATAGTCAAGTGAGATCTTGCTAGATTCGTCACAATGTATATTTTCCAAATATCAACTTTTTATAATTTTTGCTTATCGCTAATTAAAGATATAAATTATTGAAAATGTGTCAACTAAAAAGAAACGGAGGAAGTACGTTGTATTAACAATATTAAACATTTAATGATACAAAACTGAACATTTATATTTACAAAAATGAACATTTATATATACCAAATTGAACATTTTATATATGATTCGAAACCGAAAAATTATAAGATGACGCCATTATGATGAAGACACTACTAAAAATTGGCCAAATTGCGACCGGCGCAAACGGTTGCAAAATATAGTGAAAACGGTCGCAAAACATAATTGCGACCGTCAACGGTCGCAACATGACGGTCGTTATTATCTTGGTCGCAAAAAAGAAAATATTACGACCGTTTGACGGTCGCAGATTTTTAACGGCCATTTTACCTATTTTCAACGATCGTTAAAAAACGGTCGCAAATATTGAAAATTGCGACCGCCTTATGAAACGGTCGCAAATATTGAATTTAGCGACTGTCATAAGCCGTCGCTAAAAGTATTTAAAAAAACAAAAAAAAAAAAAGAAAAAGACCCACCCACCCACCCACCCTTAACCCAGATCCCACCCAAACAGCCACCACTGCCCACCCTAAACTACCACTAGCCGCCTCCGCCACCCTCTACCCACCATCACCTTCGCCCACCTTCAACCACCACTACCCACCACCACCCACCCACCTTTAACCCAGAAAAACAGTAAAAAAAATCACCTACATAATTTTGAACAAAAAGGAAACAAAAACGAAATAAAACATCATCAAACAATCTGTGAAATTCGAACAAATAAAGAACAAATTCAATCAAATAAAATGCACAAAAATTATATAAAAATTTGAACGAAAATTAAATTAAAAAAATCGCCCAAAAATGCACAAAATTAAACCAAAAAACGAACAAAAAATAAAAAAAAAGTCGCCCAAAAATTCAACCCAATAATTATACCAAAAAAAAAACCCCACAACAATTAAACCCACAATTTGAACAAAAAATTCGACAAAAAAATCATACCAAAAATCTATGAAATTCGAACAAATAAAGAAGAAATTCGAACAAAATTAACAAAAACTCGAAATAAAACCAAAATCAAAGGAATTTGAACAAAAACGCAATTAAAAATCGATAACAAAATCAAACAAACATGGAAATTCGAACGGATCGAAAACGAAATTCAACCACAAAATTCGAAAATAAACAAATTTTTCAGAAAAATAAACATACCTTTTATAATATATCTTCCTCTTTAGGTTAATATGGTCAAATTCGACCAAGAAAACTCCAGGTCTGGAATTTTTAAGGTCGAATTTGACCATAAACACCAAACTTCGTGTGTTGCTTTTAACGAGAGGAGATGCTTGTGACGGTGGCTGCTCTATTTCGGGTCGGTGAAGAGAGGAGATGCTAGAGAAAGAGAAAAATATGAGGAGACGAGGATGCGTGAGATGGGTTGTTCACTGGCATGGGAGGTGGAAAGAGGAAAGAGAAGAGAGAGAAAGGAGAATGGTGTACGAAAAGAGAGAGGAGAAGAGGATGCGTGAGGAGAGAGAGAGAGGATAAAGGATGGGTGAGGAGAAGAAGACGGATGCTTCTAATACTAGGGTTGGGTGGGGTGATCTCCTTCTATACTCTTTTTTTTTATTTAAAAAAGCACTTTTGCGACCGGTATGACGGTCGTAATTTTGCGACCGTTTCTCAAACGGTCGTAATTAACACATTTACGACCGGTATGGCGGTCGTAATTTTGCAACAGTTTTTCAAACGGTCGTAATTAACGCATTTTGCGACCGCTTCTAACGGTCGTAACAGAATTAATATAATTTTGAATAAATTTTCAAATGAGTTATATTTTAAAAATATATTTAAGTACCTTTGCGACCATTTTATAGCCCAAAAACGGTCGCAAATTTGCGACCGCTTTAAAAACGGTCGCAAATATCGGTTTTGCGACCGTTTTCATGACGGTCGTAGAAAAACGGTCACAATTCAACCGAATTTTAGTAGTGAGAGGGGGTGCAGGCAGTGCTACCTACATAGCTAGAGGTGTAGGGAAAAATTTGTATTGCCCAAACTCGCGTTATTTTCGGACCGGATCGGGTCGGGCATTGAAAATAATTGTCATAAAATTGGTGAATTTCAAATGCATATAATCCACATAGTAGTATTAAAACTACCACCCAAACCAAAGGTGTAAACAAATGCCAATAAAACTTCTCTGCAAGAGCTAGCCCTTTTGCGCGCATCGCGCACGTAGGCCACCCTAATTGTATAAAATATAGAACTCCAAGGGTCCAAGTCTCCTGCCATTAATTAATTAATTGACTAGTTTGTGACCTAATTTTTGCAAATAACCCCGAGATAAGAGCTATACAAATCCTCTACAAATTGTAATTAATTATAGGTAACTTTAACCTGTCTTACAAGTAGTTAATAAAAAATTTGTCTCACCCAATATTGTGTAATCATGTTACCCAGCTAATTGTAATTTGGAGAAAATAACCCAGCCAATTATTGACTACTAATCTGCTATGTGCCACTTAGGGGCTGTTGGCAATCGGTGGTTTGTTGTTGGTAGTTGGCTTGTTTGACTATTAGTTGAAAGTAGTAGGTGTATGGATTATTGGCTTTATGAGTTGGTTTTTTTAGCCAACTTTTTACAAAAGTGTTTTTGGTAAAATTATTTATAGTTAGCTGTTAATTAGTAATAAAGTGATCCAACAAGCCAAAAGCTAATAGAAAAGGCTTCTCCAATTAGCTTTTGACTTTTGGCAAAAAAAAAAACCAGCTTATTAAAAGCCAACAAAAAAACTATCAAACCCCTTGATCTAATTGAACTGCCCTCATGACCTCTCCACCAATAAAAAAAATGTGCTCAGCTCCTTCCGTCCTTATATAAAGTTCTCGTTTGACTTTTCATGGTCACCAAGACGTGTCTATATATCTTTATTTTCATACCGTAAAAATTATAACAATTTGATATTAATAATATACAATCATGAACATATAATCTCTTATATATTAACGGCAATTTATAGTCAAAATTTTCATATTTAAACCCAAATTAGTCAAATAAATATTAAATTTAGGGACGAAGATAGTAGTATATCATAATTTTTTTTTTTAAATTTAAAAATATATTATCATAGAGTTTTTTTTTTTTTTTTTTTTTTTTGAAACCCATTATCATGACTCATGTGTCCTTCATTGAGAGCTATGTAAAAAATTATTGTGTTTCATCACCAATTGCACTTTGCCCAAAAAAAGAACATACCCCTAAGGATTAAAATAATGTACCACGTACTCTTGTAAAGTTTTGAATGAACGGTATACCCTTGACAAATATTAATTATGTATTAGACACCGTTATTAACACCGTTAATATTCCGTTAGTGTCAAAAGACAATAATGCCCTTAGTATTATAGTTGATGTCATTAAACCAAACACAACACTGATACATACATTTTTTTATTATTATTATTATTTTTTTTTTTTTTTTTACGGAACACTGATACATACCTACAATAGAACACTAACGCCTATTTTGAAGAAATTTTCGAATGCAATTCAAATGGAGTTATTGTGCAATCGCTTGATTAAAAGGTTAGTATACTTCAATTTCTTTTGCCTAAAGTGAAATTCGTTGTTGTAAATTATGAAATTTGGGGAATAGGGTCCGTTTGGGGTCTTTGTATATGTTAAAATTCTGGAATTTTAGGCCTTTTATTAATGAAATTGTGCAGTTTTTGGGGTTTAGTGGTCGAAATTTTAAACTAATTTATACTAGCAGTAAAATTATGCATTTTTTTTTTTTGGTTTTTAATGTCGAAATCATGCAGTTTTAGGGGTTTAATACTTTCACGAAATTCTCACGGCGAAACCTCGTGTCGAAATTCAGCGATAATTTATACTTGTTGTATTGAAAATCTGTATTTTTTGGGCTTATGTTGTCGAAATTCTGCAATTTTTTTGGGTATACTTTGCCCAAAAATAAAATATTATTGAGTCCGTTATTGAGACTTTGAGAGCTACTCCACTTGCCCAAATCAATGGCTTCCTGAAATTTGGTACTAATTTCCGCATCCGTACTACGATTCTCACCCAATCTTTTAGTGGATTTCATTAATTGCAACCACGTCTCACGGTATGGTCACCACAATTTACCTTTAAATTGCTTTAATTGTTCTGATGATTTCTATTTCTAGGGTTTCTATTTTGAGTGATTATTTTTTTGGTTTATCTAAACTAATGTAAATGAAATTAGATGAAGGATTTTTTGACATTTGCTACCACCTAAAACGCCTTGCTTCAGATTTGCTACCGTTTTTAAAAAAAAATTTACTTTGCTACCACCTAAATTAGAGTTTGTTAGGAATCACTACCCCATGCCTTATACCGTTACCATTTCCGTTATGAGATCCAACCACCGTCCAACCACCTTCCATCCACCTTCCAACCACCTCACTGCCACCTTCCTATCCCCCATCAATGCTGCCCCTCCCCCCTCTGGCGGCTGACGCCGGCAAACTCTTCGCCTTCCCTTTTCCCCTCCTTCCAGCCACCTTCCCTCGGAACCACCCTCACTTACAACCACCAATTCGCACCTTCACCGCACGCATTTCGTAGAGCTTCAATTCACAAACCCCCTAATTCGCCACCACAACCACCACCGCCACCAATTTCGCAGACCCCTACTTCGCAGCCACCAATTCGCTGAAGCCCGCAACACCACCACAACCCTCAATTTCGCAGAGCTTCAATTCACAAACCCCCAATTCGCAAACCCTAAAAGTCGTTTGGGTGGTTTCGGGCTGGTAGCTAAGGGTTAGGGGTGTCGGTTTTTGGGTGGGGGAAGGGGAGGGGTTCGATTCCGGTGGGGTAACGGGAAGGGGGGCTGATTTCGGTGGGGGTTGGCTTTGTGGGTGGTGGGGCTTCGTGGGTGAGGGATAGGGAGGGGGTTGGCTTCGTGGGTGGTGGGCCTTCGTGGGTGAGGTCGCCGGCGCCGGGCGAATCTTTTGGAAAGAAAGTTAGAAGTAGATTGTTTGTTACTTTGTTGGTTGTTTAAAGGTGGTTCGATGTCAAAAAATTAGTTTAAAGTGAAAATTTACTTAGAGGTAATATTTCACGACATGATACCGTCTGTACTGTGTAGTTTCTTTAAGAGACTAGTCATTGGCTCATTGCATCGAAACCAAAGAGAGGCAATACAGTTAATAGTAGTATTCCAGACCATGAATAAGTTAGAGACTAATCATTGCTAAAGCAGTTTATTTAAAATGGAGTTAGTAATATCAGTTTATGTGACAATGTGTCGTGTGTAAATAAATTAGTCACAGGGTAGATAGAGTTAATGAAAAGGAAAAAGATAAAATTAAAAAGAAAGAATCTTACATATTCCAAATTACCGGCGAAATCGATGGCTTGAGTTTTCATTTGGGACGGAAAAAGTATGGCGTGAATTTACCTAACCCAAACTTTCTCCAATTTGACAATGATTCTACCCAAAGTGACCCTAATCCGAGAAGACATTATCAAAACCAACCCAACTAAAAGTTTACTCACATATGAAATATCCTGCTACAAACCTGTATCAAATCTAGACTAATTAAGCTGGCCCAATTGATTTGAACTTATCATGACTTGAACTCGAATTGAACCCAATTGGATGCATGATTGACATGGCCTCAATACCAATTAGTATTATGTGCACCATGATAGGTGCACCACTCCTATACTTTTGAACATTTAGTGAAAAAAATTTGAACATTTTACAAAAATATGAACATCTAGTAAAAAAAATATGAATACTTCACAAAACATGAACATAAACATGCAATTTTTTTGTTCATATTTTATAAAGAAATGTTCATTTTGTATACAATAAATGTTCAGTTTATATTACAAAACTATTGAATTATTACGAGTTAGACAAACTTCTTTCAAAATTTGTTTGACTTGCAATAATTCAAAATTTGTGATTGTTCATATTTGTTTACTTAATGTTCAAAATTTGTTATTGCTCATATTTTTTTACTAAATTTTTAAAAGTATATGTGTGGTGCATTGCGATTGTTCATATTTTTTTTTACTAAATGTTCAAAATTTGCGATGTTCAGATATTTTTACTAAATGTTCAAAATTCGCGATTGTTCAGAATTTTTTACTAAATGTTCAAAAGTATAGGTGAGATGCATTGCGATTGTTCAGATTTTTTAACTAAATGTTCAAAATTTGCGATGATCAGATATTATTACTACATGTTCAAAATTTGCAATTGTTCAGATTTTTTTTTACTAAATGTTCAAAAATATAGGCGTGGTGCACCTATTTCTAGTTGCACCATGGTGCATCTTAAAAGTTGCTCAAATATTGTGTTCCTAAAATCCTAAATGCTCTATATATTTAACCATGAATATAATTAGCTTAGAGGTGATAAAAAAAATCGGGTCGGGCCAAGCCGTGCCTTAACATAATTCCTCATGCTTAAACTCACCAAAACGTAACGGGCTAGTTGGGTCAAAGCAGACTTAACCCGGGTCGGGTTCGGGTTTTTTTAAACAAAAATGTGTTTTTAGACTTGCCCAAACCCGCCTTATTTCGGGTCGGATCGGGGTGGGACCGATGTTGATCTAGTGGCGGATCCAGAAATTGTATCTAGGGGGTTCAAACTTCATCAAGCCCCCTGTTTTGGGTGTTTTTGTCCCTCGGGAGAGTTACATCACGAAGACTGATCCGGCTTGAGCTGCACCTGCACAATAACGGAGACTTCGGGTGGTTGGAGCTCCGCCTCCGACGGTCAAGTTAGTAACTTGAAAAGGAATAAAGAGTACGGAGATTTAGGTGGGTATCTGCTCGGATTCCAAGCTCAGGTGTTTCTCTGATGTAAGAGAATGCAGGTATATTAAATGGTAAAACCTGTCCTCAAAATGAGGGACATCTCCCTATTTATAAGGTCTTTGGGAATTGCTCCTGATTAGGTCACTGAACCCTAATCATTGGTGGGCTGCGCCGTTTTCCGGCGTTCTCGGGATTTGGGCCTGAAAGGCCGCCTTTTCCCCTTTATTTCTGGAATGACACGTGTCAAGCAGGGATTGGTCTATTTTGGACCAACCTGAGGCTGACACGAGTCACCCTCTGATTGGGCCACGTGGCAGGGTAAAAATACCCTAAACACCCCCAATATCCGAATGCACAGATATAAATTGGGTATTGAAGTATAAAATAAAGTGTTGAAACAAATACCAACCTTTGAGTACTTGCTCCATGTGCTTATGGATTGCTTTCAAGTGGAGGTTGAATGACATTAGGTGACTCGATGTCTTCTTCATCCTCTATGTCTTCACTAATAGGTTAAGAGTTTGGAGAGGAAAAGTTTGATGATTTTTGAGATTTGTTCCAAAAATGCTCCAAACTTTTCGTGGTCACACACTACAATAACTAAAATAAATTAATCAGTGCTGCACTACTCTACTGCCCATTTAACAGTTAACAATACAACAAAACAATCAACATATTAACAATTAAGAAATTGAAAAACTCAAAAACGGATTGAAAAAAAAAACCACTTAAAAGAAAAAAGATTAACAATCTACGATTTAAACAAGTAAAAAACATATCAAAATATTTAAGAAATTGACAGAGTGAGAGAGAGAGAGAGAGAGAGAGAGAGAGTAGCAGACTGCCTTTACCTAGGGGAGTAGCCGAGTAAGGGTCCGACGGTCCCGCGGCAATGACGCTGCAGCAGAGTCATCGGTCGTGGCATTGTGACTAGGGGTATTTGTTCGGACTTTGGATTGAAGTGAAGCCTAGTCCAATCCAATTTGAAATATATTTGGACTCTCATTTTATAGTCCAAATCCAAATTCAAAGTTTTCAATCCAATCCAATCCAATCCAAATTAAAATCTTATAGTCCGAATCTAGTCCGATCCAATTCGAATTATTAATAAAAAAAATTCCAAAAAAATTCATAAGAATCATTACTCCAATAAACGAAACAACCTTTAAATTGTAATTGTGTGAACCCTGGTCCATCTATTTTAGATGGACCACCATCTATTTTAGATGGACCACCTCCTAAAACACACCTCTTTACAAATAAAACACAACTCAACTCTCCTCCTTCTTCTTGCATCTTTATATCTTCTTCTTCTTCTTCCTTTTTTTTGTTAAATTTATGTTCCTTCTATACAAAATCTCTCTCTCTTTCTCTTTTTTTTTTTTAAAAAAAAATTTGATATCTTTTTATTTCTATCTCGATTTTAATTCATTCCTTTTTTTTCAAATTCTTATATTCTCTCTCCTCTATTTTTTGATTTTTTTTTCATTAATTTTTTCCATTAATTTTCAGCATTTAACGTGATGAAAATTGTCGATATTCCTGAAGAGATCAATCCAAGTTAGTTATTATGAATTCACTGTGATCAATATTAATTAATTTTTCTATTTAAAAAAAATATTAATTAATTTTTTGATTTTGCAATGAATTTGTGGATGAAATTATTGTTTAATATCAATTGAATTTGTTGCAACTAATCTGATCGATTTCAATCGTAAGCTATTACGATCGATTAATTGATATTATTTATTGTTATCATTAATTTTATCGATTAATTTAGTAAAATTGGACATTGCAAATTTTGAACATTTAGTAAAAAAATCTGAACAATTGCAAATTTTGAACATTTAGTTAAAAGATTCCAAACTGGACATCGAAAATTTTGAACATTTAGTAAAAATATCTGAACAATCGCAATGTAACACATCTATACTTTTGAACATTTAGTAAAAAAAACTGAACGTTTGCAAATTTTGAAAATTTAGTAAAAAAAAAAAATCTGAACTGAATAACAAAATTTTGAACATTTAATAAAAATATCAGAACAATCGCAATGTACCTATACTTTTGAACATTTAGTAAAAAAATATGAACGATTGCAAATTTTGAACATTTTGTAAAAAAAAAACCGAACTGAACATTAAAATTTTTGAACATTTAGTAAAAGTATCTGAACAATCGCAATGTACCACGCCTATACTTTTGAACATTTTGTAAAAAAAAAATCTGAACGACTGCAAATTTTGAACATTTAGTAAAAAAATTATGAACTAAACATCAAAAATTTTGACTATTTAGTAAAAGTATCTGAACAATCGCATTGTTCCACACCATACTTTTGAACATTTAGTAAAAAAACTGAACAATTGCAAATTTTGAACATTTGGTAAAAAAAAAAAAAAAAAATCCAAACTGGACATCGAAAATTTTCAACATTTAGTAAAACAATCTGAAAAATCGCAATGTACCACGCATATACTTTTGAATATTTAGTAAAAAAAAATTGAACGATTGCATATTTTGAACATTTAGTTAAAAAATCCGAACATCGTAAATTTTGAACATTTAGCAAAAATATCTGAACAATTGTAATGTACCACGGCTTTACTTTTAAAAATTTAATAAAAAAATCTAAACAATTTCAAAATTTGAATTTTTAGTAAAAAAATATGAACATCGCAAATTTTGAACATTTGGTAAATATATCCGAACAATCGCAAGACACCATTGCATGCCTTGAAATCAATCGGATTAGCTTCAACAATTCATCTTCATCATTACTTGTAGAATAATTTATCGAAAAAATGTGGAAAATGTTTAGAAATTATACACAATTACCAAAATTTAAATAATTTTAACAAATTACAACAAGTTCGAAGGAAATCAATTAACGAATTTAAAGAAATCTAAAGAAATTTTAAGTTGTTCAAACATTTAATTACCTTTCTCGACCTTTTTCTTGTTTTCTTCCATGATGATTCGTCAATTGCAGAGGAGAGAGACAAGTATCGAGCAATTGCATCATGAAATTAAAGTAATTGCAGAGGAGAGAGATATGTTTGTTTGAAAAAAAAATTGAAGAAATTTTGAGAGTGTTTGGGCCGCGAGATTTGAGTTTTGTAGTATATATGGGCCAGTGATCCACCTATTCTAGAAGGACCAGGGTCTACAATAGACTTATTGGGGGATTTGGCGGATTTGGCCTATTGGGTTTGGGCTTACTAATGTTATATGGGTTGAGGTTTATATTATTATTATTATTATTATTATTATTATTACTATTATTATTATTATTATTACTATTATTATTATTATTATTATTATTATTATTATTAGATGTAAGCCCGTGCGATGCACGGTTTTTAAATATTTCATTTTGTATATTTTTTTTTTGTAATTTCTTAATATTTTGTGTTTTTATTTTCTATTCTATTATTTTAACATTAATTTAAGGTAAAATATTTTGTTAAGTTTTAAATTATTATTATTCAAATTTTATGTATATAGAACTTGAATTTATAAATTGAAATAAATATTATCTCATTCATTGGATAGTTAGATAAAATCATTAAATCAAAATATATTTTTTAATTTCTAATTATTTGTTAAAATAATATAAATCCTAATGTAAAATATAATATCAAAGATAATTATTGTTTTTTTTTCATAATTTAAATCTTAAATTACTATTTTTTTGTTTTCAATTCTCAAATTTCATTTGTTAATTTTTTCTTAAATGGCGACTGAAAATTAAAATTCTAAATTAATATACAAATCTAATTTTTCAGTGGTCAAAATATTACTTTTGCTTATGTGGCGTGCGATGCACGTATTTTTATATACATTTTGTATATAAATATTTTTTTGGTGATCTCTTAATTTTTTTCTTGCATTATAAATTTTAAAATTTTGTATGAAAGTATCATATCATCAGATATTTACATAAAACCATTAACATCAAATGATAATTTATATTTTTTAAATATCAAAATATAATTTTTAGTTTTTTAAATAATATAAATCATCGAAAGATAATTTTTAGTTTTGTAACAAATAAAAATGATAAAATTTAATGTTCTTAAATAATTAAAATCCTAATAAATTACTATTCGTCGCTTTTACCTACTTGACAAAAATTTAAATTTCATTCGTCACTTTTGTTTAGCCCGTGCGATGCACAGTTTTTAAATATTTCATTTTGTATATTTTTTTTAATTTCTTAATATTTTTTGTTTTTATTTTCTATTCTATTATTTTAACATTAATTTAAGGTAAAATATTTTGTTGAGTTTTAAATTATTCTTATTCAAATTTTACGTATATAGAACTTGAATATATAAATTGAAATAAAGATTATCTCATTCATCGGATAGTTAGATAAAATAATTAAATCAAAATATAATTTTGAATTTCTAATTATTTGTTAAAATAATATAAATCCTAATGTAAAAGATAATATAAAAGATAATTTTTGTTTTTTTTTCATAATTTAAATATTAAATTACTATTTTTTATTTTCAATTCTCAAATTTCATTTGTTAATTTTTTCTTAAATGACGACTGTAAATTAAAATTCTAAATTAATTCTAAATATAATTTTTCATTGGTTGAAATATTACTTTTTCTTATGTGGCGTGCGATGCACAAATTTTAATATACATTTTGTATATAAATTTTTTTTGGTGATCTCTTAATTTTTTTCTTGCATAAGTTTTAAAATTTTGTATAAAAGTATCATAACATCAGGTATTTACATAAATCCATTAACATCAAATAATATTTTATATTTTTTAAATATCAAAATATAATTTTTAGTTTTTTAAATAATATAAATCCTAATATCTAAAGATAATTTTTAGTTTTGTAACAAATAAAAATGATAAAATTTAGTGTTCTTAAATAATTAAAATCCTAATAAATTACTATTCGTCGTTTTTACCTACGTGGCAAAAATTTAAAATTTCATTCGTCACTTTTGTTTAGGTGGCGAGTGATTTTTATAATTCTAAAATAAAATAGAAATCTAATTTTTGATTGGTCGAAAATATACCTTTTCTTATGTGGCGCTCCCAATGCTCTCCAAAAATGCCTAATTTATTTATTTATTTATTTATTTATTTATTTATTTATTTATTTATTTATTATTATTATTATTATTATTATTATTATTATTATTATTATTATTATTATTATTATTATTATTATTATTATTATTATTATTATGTTCGGACTATGTGGACTGGACTTACACAATTCGAGTCCAAATCCAATCCGAATTTCAAAATTTTTGAGTCCAAATCCAATCCAAATAAAAAAAAATTCCAATTCGAATAGCTTATTTGGACTGGATTAGATTGGATTTCGGACTGGAGTCCGAATAATGGACACCCTTAAGTGCGGCGGCCAGAGATTTAGAGAAGAGTGAAGTCTCTAAGAGGATGGCTACTTGCCTAGGGTTTTTAATTTTATCTATGTGAAAAATAAAAGAGAAAGAGAGGCCCTAAGGATAGGGGAAAAACAGATAAAATTAAAAAGAAAAAAAAAAACTAAGAATGCATCTCTGTACTCAAACCCGGGACCTTCTGTTTAAAAATTACTAACTTATCCAACTAAGCTGCGCGCCTAACATCGTGCCTAACATTGTATATATTTGTTTTGAAAATTCTTTATTAGCTGCACATTATAAATGATACAATAATATAATGTGTTTCTATTTTATTTTTTTTTAGTAAAACTCCTATTTTAAAGTAAAATTAAGAATGCATTTGTATTTTTTTTTTAAAGTAAAACTCCCATCTTTTTTCCGGATCTAATAACGGGGTTTAGTTGAACCCCCTAACCTCGTTGGATCCGCCCCTGGTCTTGATCACCTCTAAATTAGCTGCACATTATAAATGATACAATAATATATTATTAAATATCAATTTTTGTGTGCGGCTAACACACACCAAGTAAACTTTGATAAAAGAATAACCTCTAATCGTGTAATCCTTGATCGACCGAGTAACCCTTGATCAAGTAACCCATGACCAACTTAGAATCCTCTAACCGACTTAGTAACCCCTGACCGAGCAACTCTTAACCGACCAATTAATCCCTGACCCAAGGGCGAGCGAAGCCACCGGAGGGGTTGAGCAAGGCCCGGCCCTCGTGGCCCAAATGCAAGTTTCTTTATTGTAAAAATCTGGTCCCCCTTAAATTATTGTTATAAATTGTAAAGTTGCATGTTAATATTCCCTTTGTTTCGTATTAGTTGCAACAGTAGACTTGGGCCACTTGGCTCATAGTTTAAGAAAATTATAGATTAGACTTATAATATAAAGTATTGTTAGTAAGAGATAAAAATAATAAAAAAAACAAACCGAAAGCGTAGAATGATATTAAGGCATCAAGTTTGCAATATCATTACAAACGACCTCTTGTAATTCAAGTGGGTACACTTCGAGTCAAACACGGTACTCACTTAAATTGCAACTTAAATTTTCTAAACAATGCGCTGCTTCATTACCCGCTCTCCTCACAAAAGAGAAGGATACCCTTCGAAATTCTTTCGAGAGCTTTAATATATACTTGACCACCATGCCAAACTCATTTGGGGGAGTAAATCCCTTCTTCATATGATGAAAAAGCTTGATGTTATCGGTTTCTAACACAAAATCTCGAAAGCCTGCTTCAATAGCCAACATAAAGCATTGCCTAATCGCCATAGCTTCGCCAACATCAACCTCGAAATCCCCTGAGAGCACGCACAGCAGGCCAACACAACATCACCTATGCAGTCACGCAGACCATACACCTCCATACCCAGTCTTCTGCTGACCAAAAAAGGCAGCATCTGTGTTAAGTTTATACAAGCCATTACTAGGGGCCTTCCACACCGACTCCATCAGCGAAGCTGGTTGCTTCACCACAGCCTTCTCAAGCTCATCAGCAATTTCTCCAACACATTCTAATATTTCTTTTAATAGTTTTTCCAATATTCCTCTTATCCTTGCAATGTTTCTATTTGTTTATTTGTTATTACAATCTTTTTTATAATTATATTCCTCATATTCTTAATTGACTTAATTGTATAGCGTAAATTTAATTCTTGTATGATTTTATATTTGTCTTTAAGCATTAGTACAAATGAGCCACAATGGCAATACATAATACAAATGGGAAAAGGAAAAAATGAAAAATTTGCAAATTGCAGCCATTTAAAGTTCGTATTTTGCAAATTGCAGTCATTTAAATAAAAAATTGCAAATTGCAGCCCAAAAGTTCATATAAATTGTAAATTGCAGCCCGATTCAACTTTTTCATTGGTTTACAAGTTGAAAAATCTTCGATTAAGGTTTTAAGGGCCATTTTATTTTTTAGGGACCCGAATTGAGCTCGGAATTAGCAAAAAAATAACGCAAGTATCTCGTTTTGCGTAACAAAAATATATCGATTTGTGGGAAACTGTAAATATGAGACACTTACGTTATTTTTTTGCTAATTCCGAGCTCAATTCGGGACCTTAAGGGCTAAAATGACCCCTAAAACCTTAACCGAAGATTTTTCAACATGTAAACCGATGAAAAAATTGAATCAGACTGCAATTTACAATTTATACGAACTTTTGGGCTGCAATTTGCAAAAAAAAATTTAAATGGTTGCAATTTGCAAAATACGAACTTTAAATGGCTGCAATTTGCAAATTTTCCGGAAAAAATCAAACTCTTAACATTGTACACAAGCCCTCAATCTTAAGCACTAGCCAAAATCTTGTTGGTTTTGTGTTATTCTATGTAATCTTGATTATTTTGATGAATAACAAAACTATGGGTTAAAGATATTTTGTTGAAAATCAACTACTAGGCATAATTTTTTTCCTTTTCTATTTGATTATAATTGGTCACAATGTTTTGAGTTTTGCACGATTGCACTTATGAACATATTGTACAGATTTAACCATATCTTTGATAATCAAAATGGATGGCCTGGTTTATTTGAAACTATACATTGAGTCTAATCATAGTACGTAAAACCTATTAGCTAATAACATTATTTGTTTTGTTATATATTACTTCGTAGTAAATAAATTTATCAAAAAAAATATAGTCGTCGAAGCTAATTTATAATAATGAAAAATAAAAAGTTTGCAACTGAAAACATATTTAATATTATCTTAGTTAGGGCGTGTTCGGCGCTAGCTTTTGAGTAGCTTTTAGTAGTTTGACCAAGTCAAATCACTACTTGACAAAAAATGTGACTGTTTGGCAAAGTAGTGGTTAGGGTAGCTTTTAGTGGTGGAGGTAGCTTTTATGAAAAGTTAGAAAGATTAGCTTTTGAAATTAGAGGTAGCTGTTGAAAATTTAATCTATAGTTTTAAAAATAAAATGTTAATTTTATATGTAACAGCTAGTCAACCGCTACTTTACCGAACCCTCATATCTAAATTATTTATCTTCACAGCTAACAGCTTGTTGACAGCTAATAGCTACATACACAGCTCACAGCTACCTTCACAGCTATATTTTGCCGAACATACCCTTAATATAAGTTTCGGCCCCTTCAAATTATTTCCTGGTTTCGCCCTTACCTTGATCGAGTAACCCTTGATCGACTTAATAACCCCTGATCAAGTAACTCCTATAACACTAACCAAATAACCTCTAGATCACTATATGTGGTTGGCCACACGATGTGGTCAACCACAAATAAAAGTTTGGTTGGAAGGGGTTTGGAGCAGTGGCTTCAACCCCACCTTTGATCCTTGTTGTCAGAGGTTCGAATCCTCATACCCCCTTCCCCCGTTATAAATATGTACTCGCCATTGTGACTCATTTGCACAAAAAAAGAAAAACATATAAAAGTTTGTTATTAATATTCATAGAGATATATCTAGTAATTAATCAAAATGATTATTTTATGTTGTATATATTCTGAATATTTTAGAAGATTATTTTTTAATGAAACGAAAATCAGTTATACAAGGCCCTCGTTCACTTAAATTAATTTTACTAAAGTGAAATTATTTTTGCTGATTTTTTATTATAATCTATCTTATATATATATATATATATATATATATATATATATATATATATATATATATATATATATATATATATATATATATATACTAATATATAAAGCTAAACTTTTAGCCAGGTCACGACGTTGCGACACTTGGCGTTCTACCTTTTTGCCAAGTGTCGCGACACGTTGGATAAATTTAAATAAAATTCATAAGATAAAAAATAGTTAATTTAGAATTCTATTTGGATAAAATTTTAAGTTTAGAATTTTAATTTCGATAAAATACCAATATTTCAGAGATACAAATTGAATTATAATTTTATTCAAAAAAAATTATTAGATTATAATTCTCAAAATTATCATATAAATTTATTTTTTATGTCATAATATTTTTTTAGAATGAAATAATTATTTTAAAGCGTAAAACATCTATTATAATATATAATAATTAGTTAATATAATATACTTCACAACCAATAGAAATGTTCAACCCTTGCCCAAAGATTTGGATTCGGGTCAATCCAACGGGCTTTAAACATTTATCTTATTTAATTTATTATTTGCTTTTTTTTTTAATGTATTAAATCGAACACTTCCACCAACATTATTATTAATCATTACATGCCTACTAGACAGTAAATCGTCACAAAAGCACATCAATAAACTAATTTTGTATCAATGGTATATTAAATTTTTTGATATATAGATTAAAAACTTATCTTTAAATTCAATAAATAACCCGGGCACCACACGGGCACAAAACTATATATATATGTGTGTGTGTGTGTGTGTATATATATATATATGACTATTCAAAAAATAAATTTAAAAATTAAATGGTTATGGTGACAAATGAGGTAATTTAGTCGAAATGAAAATATTATAAATTACGAGTAAATGTCACAAGAGTTATAAGAGAAAAAAAAAACGTGACAACAATTTTGAAACACACACAAGAAGTCCTACGAAAGATTTCTTTTATCCCCTTCAATTATTGTTATGTCAAACATGCACACCATCACTTCTATATAAAGGATCAATCAACCTAATAATAAATTTATAATTAGGCCACAAGACAACATCATTTAGCGTTTTAATTTTTCACTTGGCATTCCAACTTTTCGCCAAGTGTCGCGCCACCTTGGATATACTTAGATAGACTACATATGATAAAAAAACCATCAAGTGTCGCATCACCTTGGATAGATTTCATAAAATTAAAAAAAAAATTAGATAAAAATCCTATTTTCAATCAAATTAGGATAGAATTTTAGAATAAGATTATTAGTTTAGAGTTATTTCTTTGATAAAATACCAAATAATAAATTTATAATTAGGCCACAAGACAACATCATTTAGCGTTTTAATTTTTCGCCAAGCATCGTACCACGTTGGATAAATATAGATTGACTTTGTAGGAAAAAAAAAGTTAATTTATAATTCTATTTTCAATCAAATGTTATAATAGTATAATTTTATCTTTAAAAAAGTCCATAACTACCCGGGCATCGCCGGGGCACAAAATATATATATATAAAGGGGATTATTTTCCCGAGTTTTTAAGAGAGCCACATGATCTAATTTTCTTAGTGTGCCATGTAGGATTATAAATTTTAGTAGTAGCCAATTAAATAAGAGATTATTAAAATCTTTTATAATTAAATAATTCAAATGCCACGTAAGCAAAATTGGCGAATGAGATTTTTCAGTTTAAATTAATTGAATATAAAATATTTTTTTAAAAATATATAACAAATTTTAGCATATATATATATATATATATATTAAAAAATTCAATCGCACGGGCTTTCTCTAGTTTTTTTTTAAAAAAACTAATTTTTTACTGAACTGAAATTATTTTTATTGAACCGAAATTAATTTTACCGAACTAAATTTTTTTTGCTGAAATTAAAATGATTTTTACTTGTATTTTTTTTTTAATAAGGTGAAGTAAATATGCAAGTATATTTAAAAAAAAAAAAATAGAGAAAATTTCCATATTTTTAGCTACGGTTGTTGAGTTCTTTAAGCTCTTAAACAAGTTTACTCCTTTCCGAAAAAAAAATAAATAAATAAAAAAAATAAAAAAAAAATAAATAAATAAAAAAAATAAAAAAAAAATAAAAAATAAAAAAAAGATAAACAAGTTTTCTCCGTCTACTTTCTTTGATTATCTGTCTTGGTCGAAATCGCTAATTGCAACTTTGCAATCACTTCTCCTGGTATGTTTACGGATTTCCCACTAGTATTGATTTAATTTCTGTTTCCGGGATTTCTATTTTGTGAAATGATTCGCCCCTATTTTGAATTTCTCTCAAAACTTTATTTACTATTAACGTTTAGGGTCGTTTGTTGAAAGATAAGAATTCTTGTAATTTGTAATTTGATGTTGCTTTGTATTAGCTGTTTGTTGGTAGAATTCAAGGGTTTTGTAACAATTGGTCAATTTTGAATTTTGATGATCAATTGTGTTTTAATGGTGTTTATTTAAAGCTCGTAACAATTTGTTTGATTGAGTTCGTGAAAATGGGCTTATACTGTAATGGGTGGGAGTCTTTTTACAAGTTGCTGAAAAAGAGAGATGGGATTTTCTTCACTGGCTATTTCATGTTAGTTTCTGGTTACATTGCATTCCACATATTAGTTAAGATCTGTGTTTGTGGGTGAGTTGTGTGTGTGGAGTTAATACTTAATAGTATGCCAGTGTTGTGTTATTTTGGTGCGCAATGTGCATTGTGTGCTTGTGTCGTCGTGTTGATGATCTAATTTGCGTGTAAGGCAATTACTTTGGAAGTTTATTACACTGGAAATTAGAAATTTAGTATAAACTTTGTATATTCTATCTATGTTGCACAAAGGTTGGATGTTGGCTCGTTTATTCGAAGTTAGGCTTAGATATGTGGTATAAGAACCGATATAATGTTTGAGAAAGTAGGGTAGGATGGATAACTAGTAGACTGATGAGTTGATTGTATTGAAACCCAAAGTGTGGACCTTGTTAGTATAAGAGTTCTTAGGGTATTAAGACCTCTTGCTAAGTTCTAACGAAGTCCATCCAAGAATTTCTTCATAAATTAGCTTTTATTTAGTGAACTTGTTACCTATTGAAAATCTGAATTCCTGACCTTATTAATGCACAGATCATATTTCTATTATCTTTGTATATTCTTCATTGGGTGTAGAATCAGGGAGGCTGGGGTATGGAAGTCACATCGGATTTTGGTTATGTTCTTGCTGCTATCTTCAATTTGGCATTTGACGCTACATCATAATACTCTGTAGTATATATTTTGGTACAGTATGTTGTATTTAGTCTGTGGTATGCTCTTGTGACATAACTTCTCTTGACATTGATTTGGTTTGGTGAAATTTGAGCTTCTCTATCTTTTCCTACAATTCACTATGTGGGAATGCTTGTATTGGTTTTTGTTTCTTGTACAATATATATGATGGCCTGGTTAAGTATTTACTATATCTCTTTCATATTATTTGCAACAAACGAGTTTGCAAAGATTCCTAAGAAAAATTTGTTTGTGAGTGTTTAATAAAGAAAAAAGATATGCATATGATGAAGAGATAGAGATAAATGACTACTTAAAAAGGAAAAAAAAAAAAAGAAAAAGAAACATCTTTTCAAATTATGTGAAGCATCCATTTTTGACAATTATTGCAAATAATATAAGTAGTAAAACGGATGTAGTATTCAGAGTGCTGTGAAGGGTATTCAGAGTGCTAGAAAGGTTTGGGATGACCTTACCAATGCATATGATGAGTGCGAGACAACATCAGCTAGGGAGGAGGGCACAAGTGCAGAAAGCTGATTGGGTAGCTAGGCAAGCAAGACAACAGCTGAGAGCTGCAACTTCCTTCAGAGATGTTATACCAAGCATGACTGAGCCTCCTTTTGTAGGGCAGCAGCATGAGGTTGTTTTTGGCACCTATGAAAACTGCTTTAGCAATGATTAGTCTCTAACTTATTCATGGTCTGTAATATTACTATTAACTGTATTGCCTCTCTTTTGGCTTCTGAAGGAGTGATTAAACTCTGTACTAAACTTGGGTTTCATTTATGTTTAAGTAGCTGCTGCTTTTTAATCAAAAATAAAATAAAATAATTAGAGAAAACCTAGATGAGTTGATTCCATTGAAACCAAAAGTGTGGACCTTGTTAGTATAAGAATGCTTAGGGTGTTAAGGCCTCTTGCTAAGATCTAGCGACGACAATCCAAGAATTTCTTCATGGATCAGCTTTTAGTAAACTAGTTGTCAATTGAAAAGCCAAGTTCTTGACCTTATTAATGGAATAAATCTTATTTCTATTATCTTACATATTAAGATATTCTTCATTGGGTGTAGAATCAGGAAGGCTGGGGTAGGGAAGTCACATCGGTTTTGGATTATGTTCTTGCTTCTACCTTCAATTTGGCATTTGATGCTTATTTATAATAATCCATAGTATATATTTTGACAGAGTACTCTGTATTTAGTCTGTGATCTGCCCTTGTTTTTAAATGCCTTCTCTTAACACTGATTCAGTTTGGTAAAATTTGAGCTTCTCTATCTTTTACTTCTATATCAGTATGTGGGAATGCTTGCATTGGTTTTTGTTTCTTGTATAGGTATGAATCTCAAACATAGCATTGGGTAGCAGTGAAATGCTAAATTGCAACATAGCTACAATGGCTAGACATGAATCATGTGAAAAAGATGTCATTATCGATTAAGTCTCATAATATGTGTGAACAAGCATGTTCTTACTAGTTTTTTGTTAGATGTTGAGTCCTTGAGGAATAGAGTTGAGATTATGCTATTCAAGTTTGTTTGCTTTTCTTTAGTGATATGTTGTCTGATACTTCACTTTTTAATTGTTTTCCCTCTTCTTTATCAAGTGGTTTGATTGGTTTTTCTGTATAAGGTTGTCGTCATCATTGTTGGTTTCTCTGAAGGATCTTATCATTTGCTTCAATGTCACATGTTGAGCTCTCTCTTTTCAAAATAATTGCCATTTGCAGTTCTTTTCATTAAGGATTTAGATAAATGTTTGGTTTTCCATTTATGTATTGAATGTGAACCATCTACTCTTCAACTGCACAAATATATCAAAGCTATCTTTAATTTTATGCTGCATAATCTCACTTCTGTCAGAATTTTACTAAGTTCACCACCCTTTTTCTATCCCTTAGATTCATCAACATGTTTGCAACTTGGATTGCAAGCAAGCTCAAGCTCAACCAAAAAACTGATAGGATCAGCAACTTGCCCCAAAATGTAACACAACAAATCCTAGAATGTTTACCCCTGCGAGATGCAGCAAGGATGAGCATCCTATCGAGCCATTGGAGACTTGAATGGGGTTCAATTTCGCAACTTTTACTTGATCAGGATCTCTTCTCTAGCATTCTGAAGGGACGATTAGATACTGAAGACAATTTATTGGCATATACAAATGTTGTTTATGATATTCTTTTTAGTCATGCTGGCCCGATATTAAAGTTCAATCTTTACCTTCCCTATTGGCTTCCAAACGAATATGACATTAGTCAGTGGATGCAGTATCTTAGTTCCAATGGTGTTAAGGAATTTACACTTGAGGATTCTCGCAGTCCAAGAATGAACTTGCCTACATGCTTATTTTCTTGTGAGAGCTTGACACACTTGACACTCATCGATTGCATATTGTCCCCTCTTCCAGCTACATTTAAGGGGTTTCCATGCCTTGTTAGTCTTAAGTTGGAGAAACTCTACATGAGTCCAGGCAATCATACAGTGGTTAATTTGTTTGAAATTCTTATTTCCAAATGTCCTCAGCTTAAGATCCTCAATATAAGCTTAGCTGAACGACTTTATAATCTGACTATTTGTGCTCCGAAACTTCAAGACTTGTTTGTGGACTATTGGTTTGGTAATTTATCCTTGGAGGGAACAACAAATATAAACAAGCTATCCCTAGATTGTTATAGTCAAAAGTATCAACACAGCAATCACATGAGTGACTTCTTCAGCAACTTGTGCAACGTTGAGAAGCTCATTCTTGGACACTCATTTTGGTGGGTAAGTGTTATGATTAAGTTTTACACTATGAATTATCTGTCAAGTATTGTAATATTGTTACAGTTTATCAATCTTTGATATAAATTTCAGGGAGTAGAGCTTTACAGTTTAAGATCTCCCACAAAGTTTCCAGAAGAGCTGGAAAGGTTGCGAACTCTCAAAGTCGTAGAAATATCACTGTTTTGTCATTCCAGCATTTCTCTTGTTCTCTGCTTATTTATGAGCTCCCCACACTTGGAGCTACTACATATTGAAGTAAGTTTTGACAAATTTTATATCATTGGCTCATGTTAATTTCGTCATTAATTAGCTTTTCCTGATCAATTTTCTGCATCCAAATTGAGACATGCAATGTAATGCGATTTTTGATAATAATAATAAAACATATAACTATTTTTTGTGCACCCGATGAAAAAATTTATGGTGCTACGACTTTGTACTAGTATTCATGTTGCTATATGCACTATTTGGTAAAATGTCGTGTTGTTTAGGCCAATTTTTTCGTACTCTTTTTACTCTTATGTGGCACTTGACGCTTATCTAAAATCATTCTTGCATAAAATCAGGCAACAAATTGCCCACGCTATGAAAATGTCCATGATGGTCCATTAGCCCAGATTGATGGCTCTTGTTTCCATCGTCCATACCTTAAGAAGGTACAACTTATTGGTATTTCGGAGTTGATTAATGGGTTGCTGCTTATGAAGTTTCTACTTGCATGTTCTCCTGCACTGGAGGAAATGACTGTTGAGCTAAATATGACTACAGAAACGATTAATTTTATCGAGGAAGCAATGCAGTATCGTCGAGCCTCACCAATTGCAAAGATTAATATCATGCCAAAGAAAGCAACTGATAGGTCTCCTATAAAGGTAAGGTGTTTTTAACAATACAGGTGATTTTATTAAATTTTTTGACAATTGCTATTTGATGAAGTAGATAATTATTATCATGTCATCGTCTTTTATTTCTGTACCTTTAATTTTACACATAATCCTGTGCATTGTTTATGTATGCTTTCACTATTTTCAACAGGAGGGTGGTCGTCGTGGTGGTTGGTGTTGGTTGTTAAACTTATCAAGAATGCACCGTGCACTTTGCTTTGGGTAATTGGGGTGAATGCAACAAACAATACTCGTGGTTTTGCTTAAATTTTTGAAGACAAAAGTATTCAGTGTGTTGCAATTTTGTTTTCAGACCCATCTATCCCTCCGATCAAAACTCACTTTTCATGCCATCCTCTTAGTTTGACAGAGGCATTGGGGAGAAGGTAAAGAGTATTTGGTAAGGAGGATTTGAATTTCATACATTCACATTGGCCCTGTTTGGGAGAAAGCTGAAAGTTGAAGCTGATTGAGTTAACTGATTTTGACTAGCTGATTTTATTAACTGATTTGACTAACTTATTGTATTAACTGATTATATAAAAGTGTTTGGTAAATAGCTGATAGCTTAAAGGTGATTGAGTAAGTGAAATGACCAATAAGCTAATTGTGGGGTAGGTAGTTTAGATAGAATTTTAAATTAAATGAGGTTATAAGTGTCATTTCACAATAATTAATGAATAAGCTAATTGAAAAAGCTCCTAAAATGAGCTTTTTCAAAAAGAGCTTATTTAGTGGTATAAGCTCTTTCAATAAGCTTACTACCAAACACTTGTATTAGCTTGTTTGACTAGTCAATCAGCTAAAGTTAGTCAAATAAGCTAATATACCTCCAATAAGCTAACTACCAAACAGGGCCATTGTCTCCTCCCTCTCCTGACTCCTTTTGGCTTATTCTCTTCTTCATTGCTTGGTTATTGTTTGCTTGTTCTTGGATTGTCAATTGCAAACTACTCCAATTAAATGGGAGTCTTGGAAAATAAAACACAATAGATGAATACAAATTTAAAATATTGGAGTAGAAATAAAGTTGTAATATTATGTACAGCTTATAAGAAACATAAAATTAAAGTGAAACACCCAAATTGGAGTAGAAATAAAGTTGTAATATTATGTACAGCTTATAAGAAACATAAAATTAAAGTGAAACACCCAAAATAGACGTGAATACGTAATTATAAAGAATAGAGGGAGTATGATTTATGAGTATTGTTGTCCAAAAACATACAGAGTAACAAGTATACAGTAAATACTCTCTCCGTTCCTTATTTACATTCCTATTTTTAAAATTATACGGGAATTAAAGAACTTTGAGTAACCTTAAAAATCTATGATTCGAAAGTAATGTGGGAATTACAAGACATTTATTGTTGTCTTTGAATAAAACAAAGATAGAATGATATTAAACGAAGCACATGCCATCAATCCTTTAAAAAAAAAAGATCAACTACATTTTTTGGGTGAAAAATAAAAGGATCAATCATATTTCAGTATAGTGCTGGATCTAAAATGTTTAAAAGGGTGAGTGCCAAAATTATGGTTTATGTGCCATTTATTGCAACACTGAAAAATAATAAAAGTAATGTCGCATTACGGATATTTGGCAAAAATTTATTTACTAAAAAGGAAAAGTAAGAATGTAATTTTGAAACACCCAAAATAAAAAGCATGAATGTTTATAAGGGACGGAGGGAGTACTTTAGATAGGAAGCCCTACATTCTTAATTCTCTCTATTATGTGACAAATAAATGTTAGAATTAAAAATGTAATTTAGGGATGAAGGGAGTATTTCAAATGAGATAAGAGGAAAGAGTATAATACAAAGTATCTAATAAATAATTGGCAACATTGGAATTCAGATCAACTTTGGGAATTATTCTTATATTATATGGAAATTCAAAACGCCATCTACTTAAATTTCTCAGCTATAATGATCACCCATTTTCGAGGGAAGTAAATTCGTAACTACTGTGTAAAGGGAATGAACCAATTGGGAAATTCCCTGTTTCTCATGGTGAGAAACAAAATTTGTTTCTCATGGTGGCATTTTCGTGAATAAATCAACAACTTTTTCAGTATTGTGGGTTCCACAGTTAAAAAAGTTGAATAAAGTTGTTGGTTTATTTACGAAAATGCCATGTGAGAAACAAAATTTGTTTCTCATCATGAGAAATTGGGGCATCCTCGAACCAATTAGTTTATCAATACTTGCTAAATTATTTATGAGAGAATGAGTTTGAATTGTATTTATGATCTTGACTATTATTTATAGTCTACAAAAGATAACCTACACAATATAAACTCTATCATATAAACTTCTATAAATCTATCTTTGAATATCAAGATATATTATTATCCTAAATATAATATCATAAGATCTATATGGAAAATATATCACAATAATATATTTTCCTATATTCTTAACAATACTAGTTCATTGACTGTGATCCTCCATCCCTCTCCACCTCTTCAACTCCCTTGAAAAATTAAAGTTATCTCTGTCATTTTATGCTATATAAGCTAAGTCCATGTATTGTTTGTTGTTTCCTCCAAATCTCAAAGTTTTCAACCCTATTATAAACATTTGATTCATCAAAACCATATTTCAAAAAAACAAAAAAACAAATATTCAATAAAACCATGTCCACAGCTAAGCAGCAACATCATGCAACATCCGATAGAATTAGCAACTTGCCACTAAACGTAACACAGCAAATCCTTGAATGTTTACCTCTGCAACAAGCAGCAAGGACGAGCGTGCTATCGAAGTATTGGAGGAACAAATGGGCTTCGACTTCTAAGCTGATACTTGATGAGTCATTCGCTAAATGCATCTGTGAAAAAAAAACTAAACCTTCTGACAAATTATTAGCATACAATAAAGATGTTACTGATATTCTCTTAAGTCATGTTGGACCGATAGGTAAATTTGTTCTTTACATCCCCTCTTGGATTCCGAAAAAAACAGACTTTAGCTCGTGGCTACGATTTGTTTATGATAATGGTGTCAATGATATTACTACAAATGATGATCGCAGTCTATATAGAAACGTTCCAACTTGTTTGTTCTCTTTTGTAAGATTGACACATTTAACACTCCTCAATTGCAATTTTGGTTCTCTTTCTCCAACATATAGGGGCTTTCCATGTCTTATTAGTCTAGAGATTGATATCACCTACACATATTACAGCCGAGGGGATGCGTTGACAAATCTTATTTCCAAATGCCCATTGCTTGAGCGCCTCCATTTATCTTTCTATATTTCTTCCGGCAATATGACTATTCGTGCTCCGAAGCTTCGAGAGTTTATTTTGAGAGCCCAGAAGGTTATTGATGTATCCTTGGTAGCAACCAGAGCTATAGAAGTTTTGTCTCTACATATGCATTATTGTCAAACGTTGCAAGGGAGCAAAAGCGTGACTGATTTCTTTAGTTGTTTGGCTAATGTGGAAAAGATAAGTTTAAGGGTTAGTAATTTATTTTTAATGTTATTATATAGCTGAAATTTTGTTCCATGAATTCTTTATTAATTGTTGGCTTGTTGCTAACTATTTTGTAATGTTTGTTTGATTTGCAGGTATTCAATTTCAGTGATTTTACATCTCCAAAAATGTTTCCGAAGTTCCTGACAAGGTTACAAGCACTTGAACTTATAGATATAGCTCTGAATTATGATTCCAACATCTCTCTTGTTCTCTGCTTGCTATTGAGCTCACCAAATCTAGAGCGACTACGTATCAAAGTGAGTTTTTGATTCGAATGTATCTTATAGCAACCTTCTCCTTGATATTACCTATATGTGCAATTCTAATAATCTTGTTTCTGTCTTTGTAATATATAGGCTGCGAATGATGAAGCAGAATCAGATGGTCAGTTAAGTCAGTTTGATGACACTTATATCTTTCAACACCTTAAAATCATACACCTTGTTGGTATCACAGGTTTGAGCAATGAACTAAAACTTATAAGATTTCTACTAGCCTGCTCCCCTGTGCTGGAAAAAATAACTATTGAATTGAGTACGAAAATAGGAGGTGCTGATGAACAGGTTAATTTCTTCAAGGAGTTGAATCAATATCGTCGAGCCTCTACAAATGTAGAGATGATATTTAAAACTTAGAATAAAAGTGTTGGCTACACTGATCATTCTCTATGTAACAGATGTTCCTAGATTTAATCTTTGTTATATACTCTATTAAATTGCCTTAAAACTCTCAGAAGCTGTTTTAGTTATTTGGTGAATTTTGTTCCATTTTACTGCAATATACTGTAGTTAATATTTCTGTTTACTTTCATTGGTTTAAGATCCTTTTTAGCTTGTTTTACCCCTAGATATTTCGAACCTTTTAGTGTGGATATGTTAGAAGTTATATGAGGTATGGTGAAATTAGATATACATACATTATTGGCTATTTATGAATTATGATAAATTTTGCCTATTGTTGGACCGCTACTTAGCAGGGTTAATCAAGATTTTGGTATTGGTAAAGTGTTATGGCGAATAGGAGATCATATGATAAATGTGAGTTTTACATGATAGCTAGCCACATAATATCAAATGCTTACTATTTGGTTTGGTAGAAAGAAACTAGATTGGATTAAGATAGTTGGAACATATATCATTATACAACACTAATTATAACTTTTGTGCATCTTATGGCGCTACATTAAGCAAATTCATCCTGTACAATGAGCAAATGACCTTGGCCCTTGGGTGTAGGCGTGTAGCCTAAATACCAAAGGCTCGAAAAGGAAGCTTCAATGCCAGCGAGCAAGGAGAGTGATGCCTAACCACGTTGTAACAGTGTTATGCCTACAAGTTTGAAGTTGCTTATGCTCAGTTAGCAATAGGCATAGTTAATGTAGGAATACTAATTTTAAAGTTTTCTCTTAAATGGAACTGTTACCATGGATAGATAGAGATCACCAAATTCATTTATTCAACCATTATTGTTTATATTTGAGATATGTACTCTATCATCTGTTCATGTCAATTACATTACTCTTATTGCACCACATCATCTGATCTGTATCCAACTGTTGATAATTGTTTTCAAGCTAAGGACTTGTTGAATTATGAACATTGTATTGGAATAATATCAACCCTTCCATCCTACTCCATTTCTGCTCTAGCCTCTATTCGATTTTCGAATAACCTGTAACCACCAGTTATAATCTTAAGCACAATGATAGTTGATTATGGACCTTTAAAGTAGGTTTTATAATTAATAATAATCTATCTAAAGATGTTTGAATTGAAAAAATTAATACAAGTACTATCATCAATCAATCATCATCAATCAATAAACCTATACTAAAAGCGAATCTTAAATGACACGTGTCTATGTATAGTTAAAAAAATTCCAGCCTATTTTTTATTTCCAAATTTCTCTTTTAATATAATTGATACTAATCTCTAATATTTCTTAAATTATTATTTTTATGGATGATGTTAATAATACAGAGTATCTTTTTATTTAATATACAAGTCAAGATATGTACATGATATATCATCATTAACTATTAATAACAATAAATTTACTTTTTTATATTAATACAAATCTAAAATCGGAAAAAGAAAAATCAATAAATATAATTTTAAAAATAAACTTTTTATACATAATAATTTATTATAATACTAATGTTAGTACAAACTCAAATGCAAAAAATACTTATGTGTCAATTGATTTTATTTAATTTTATCTATGATCAAGGTACACATAATACTAATTGGTAGGAATGCATTGTATTGCCCAAATATAATAACGGGCCTATAAGATGTCCGCACAAGATTGGGCCTACATCATGGAGTAGTGGACAGTGGTATGCGGCCCAAGAATATTTGTTTTTTTTTTTTGGTGCTTAGAGAGCCACAAGGGCGAGTGATGAGAATCGATCCCAAGATCTCTTGGAACCGGGAGGGGAGCTCTAACCACTTGAGCTATCCCTCATTCTCCGGCCCAAGAATATCTCCTACAAGCTTTTCTTTTATTGTCGATTGTAGATTTGTAGATCAAACAATGCAACAGATCAGGAATATTATTGCTTAAGTTTAAATAGTCACACATCTCTCAAAAAAAAAAAAAAAAAGGCATACATTGAATTATATTTAAGTATAAACAAAGAAATTCAAAAGATACAGACAATTGATAAACAATATTTGTCTACCCTAAACTAATCATAGTACTCCGTATGATGAATGCAATTAATAAATCTTAAACTACCAACAGAAGCAATTTACAATATATTTACATCTTATTACATTTCACCAAAAAAAAAACAATATATGGTTTCAAAATATATATATATATATATATATATATATATATATATATATATATATATATATATATATATATATATATATATATACATCCTATCTACTACTGACATCATCAACCTCTAAACTATCTTACGCGTTATTTTCACATTAAAAAATTTTCCTCCATTTCTTAGTAGATGTCATCAATTATTATTATTTTTTAATCTACATTATATATTTTTCAAACTGAAAATAATTGTCACTCTCTTTTACACAAATGATAAAAATTAATTTTTATGCATAATAATAAGGATCTTGCTAACGAACGCCCCAATAAAGTATCACCTAAATTGGTATTAATTTGAGAAAGCATGACAAAATCACGCGTCAATAGGTGTAATTAATGTTAATTTTAAATTTAATGTTTCCACTTTTAGCTAGCTTATCCAACGCCCCGGAGATGTTTGTTAGTTTTTCCTAATAATAATAAAAAAAAATAATTAAATTGTGCAACGTACGAGTCTAATTTAGTTTAGCTAATAATTACAGTAAAAAAAATTAGCGCCGGACTATCACGCACGATAGCACTATTACCCATTTTAAAACGAAGGAAGTATTGCGTCCAAAAATAAAAACCGAACGAAGTAGAAAATACTTGTACCCCCTCCATATTTTATTACTCGCTCATTTTTTCTTTTTCAGTTGTATTTTATTACTTACCCATTTCCTTTTTTGGAAATCATTTATAATATTTTACTAACTTTTTCTCTTCTAGTGGACCCAAATATCACACATTAATATTTTCACATTCTTTTTCCTCATAACTATGACCCTTTTTATTCTTTCACCAACTCTACTTTTCGAGAGCCTATTTTATACACCCGAATATACCATACACAGTAAAAATATTTCATATTTAACAAATGAGCAATAATTATTTGCACATTTGTTGATTAAATAAGCAAATGACTCTAGTATACGGTATACTCAGATATAATAACAGGTGTCTTTTGGCTGACAAATAAATGAAACATGGAGAGAAATATTTAGAAATTAAAATTTCTTTGGATTTGTTTGGTTGACAAATTCATGACTTCTCACAAAATGGAGGTATTTAATTACCTAAAGGAACCTAAGTAAATGGAACTTCCCATGGTTATTAACCTAATACACGTACAATTTAACATTTCCTAAGAATTCCAATAACATAGGAATATAAATTTCCAAGGCACATCTAACCAAACAAGGCCACAAATTCTAATATGTAGTGGAGTATTTTTCCCTTACAAAATACTGAGGGATTATTAAATTCCTTTCCATCTTTCATAACCTCGATCTCCATCAAACCATGGGAAAATATGATTTATTTCCTCTCTCCTCCTCTTCCCTTCTCTTCCCTTCCTTTACTAATTTATATTCACATTACCCAAATTAATGACTTCTTGAAGTTTGATGCTTCTCTTTGTTGCCATGGTTGTTCATTTTGACCGTTGTTTTTAGACCATCTCTTTTAATAAGACTCAACTTTGAGTATTGAAATATGAAATGAGTTGTTGTTTTACCTCAAATGTGATACCCACCTCATTTTTCAATTTAGCAACTCATGTAAACTCTAATTTCTCAATGCTAAGACACTCTAAAGTATGCATAATACTCCTTTCAATTCGTTTTTAAATACTTGCTCCATTTTTTTCGTCCGTTTTAAAATACTTGCTTCTTTTCCTTATTTGAAAGATTTTACAATATTAAAATAATATCTTTCACCTAGCGGACCCTCAATGATCATATTTAATTATTTTCATATTAACTCTCCCTTGACTATAACCGTTGTAGTCTTTGGGAGGCTTGTGAGATTTGTTATTTTGGTTTGAATGAGCAAACTAGGGACATAGTTGAAGGAATGCATAATAGTAGATTTAGAGCATTTTCTATTGATGATGCTTGAGAATTTTATGTTTGGTTTGCTTGGAAAGTTCATAATGGGGGTAATCATGCTAGCATTAGAAGAATTAACACATTGCACATCAAAATTAGAAGCATGATTACCCCCATTATGAACTTCCCAAGCAAACCAAACATAAAATTCCCAAACATCATCAATAGAAAATGCTCTAAATATACCATTATGCATTCCTTCAACTATGTCCCTAGTTTGCTCATTCAAACCAAAATAACAAATCTCACAAGCCTCCCAAAGATTACAACGATTATAGTCAAGAAATCCAATATTAAAATAATATCTTTCACCTAGCGGACCCTCAATGACCAAATTTTATTATTTTCATATTCACTCTCCCCCAATTCTCTCTACTATTTTTGCTCCACCTACCCTACTACCTCCAATCCATATTTATTACTTTCTCCATTTTCTTCTAAAACTCCGCGCATCAAGAAATGAAGCAATTATTTAAAAACGGAAGGAGTGATAACACTCTCAATTTATGCCCACCAAATCCATATTGCAAGTGTTAGGAATTCGGGATCAAATTAAAACACAAGCAAAAAATAAAATAATTCCAAAAAACAATAAAAACAACACAAACAATTTATGGGTAATTTTGTTACCCTTCTAAAAAACAATCTCACTATTGAATTTGAGCTACAAAACCACAATTACAAATACTTTTAGTGAGCTCACAAGCTCTTTAGTATTTGCACTCACAAGCTACTAACTACTACTCATTCTCTTATGTTTTCTCTTAAAACCTTAAAGTAAGTATGTTTTCCTCACAACTACAATGCTTGTGTATGTAAGGATGTGGAGTTGGCTTGATGGTAGCACTCTCATCTCGTAACCTCGAGGTTACGGGATCGATCCTTGCCCCCAGCATATGCTGGAATTTCCCCCGCCCCCCGTTATACCCGCCCTTGTGGCTCATATGAATAAAAAAAAACAATGCTTGTGTATGTGACCACTCTTCTTATGATTAGTGATATTACAACAAGACCTATACTATAGCTTATATAGCACTCTATCAAGTTTGGCTTATTCTACAAGCCAACTACAAAGTGTACAAAGCACACTACCACAAAAGGAACCAATTAAGTCAACACTTGGCTTACTCTACACACACCTTGCATGACGTATTCCACACACTATTAATTGCTTGTCTTATTCTACAAGCTATCCTACTAGTGTTAGTAGTGAGTGTTAAACACTACAGTAAGTTTTTTAAAAAATAAAATAAAACTTAAAAAATTACAAAATACTACGTATATTTAATATTGATAAAGGCCACATTTTTTGTCAAATGAGATTCAAAGTTAATATTTTAAATTCCCAACCTTTTGCAAAAACAAAAAATACTCTCTCCTATAAAACTCCCTCAATTCTTACTGTTGAAGATGGTGTTATGCTTATTACAGAAGTTTTCTCATCTTTTTCAGCCTAATTGAAACAATTTTCTCAACTAATTTAATCTCCTTACATCTATTCACTCTCTTGGTAGTTACAAGCACTTCTCTAGGTATGGTCACATAAACTTACAATTTTGATTTAAATTGCTTTAATTATTGACTTTATTTCTATTTCTAGGGTTTCTATCTTCAGTGAATGTTTTTTTCTTTTTCGTTTTAGCTTTGACAATGCATTTGAAATGATTTGCCCCATTATGAAATGAAATTCTCTTAGATTTAAGCTTAATTAATGTTTGTTGCCTTGTTGGTATAATTCAAGGGTTTTGTTAAATTTACCAAATTAAGGGTCAATTCGGTTAATAATGGTGGTTATTTAAAGCCGGTGACAATTTGTTTGAATGAGTTCGACAAAATTTGCTAGCTTTAACAGTAATGTGTGTTCAATTTTCTTAAGGTTGCTGAAAAAAGTGATGGTATTTTGTTAACTACTTGTTTTCGAATTAATTTCTGGGATTTTGTTTTAGTGGAAATAGTCGTATCCTAGACGATTAACTATGTGTCAAGTCTTTATACTCAGCCAAAGTAGGGATGCTGGCTCTAATATTTAGTTGGCTGATCTACATATGGCAAATGTTTGAGTAAGTACATGATATTTGGATGACTAGCTTCGATAACGCATCGGAGATCTCTCAAGTAGTTAGAGAAAAGCTGTATGTTTTGAAAGTACTGAAGCCCAAAGTGTAGTACTTGTCAAGCAAGCTTGGGGAATGGCCTCTTGCTAGGATTAAGCAACGAAAATCCAAGAATCTCTTATGCTATGTTTGGATAGAGTGAAATGGAGGGAAAGGAAGAGAAGAGAAATAGAGTGATACATCCTCCCTTGTTTGGATATTTAATGCAATGAAGGAAGGGGAGGGAATTGAAAGGATCCGTTTTTCTTTCACTTTTAATAAATCAAATTCCTCCATTGTTGGAGAGATTTGGAAGAAAAATGAAAGGTCTCCTTCTCCTTCCCCTCCCCTCCCTTTCCCTCCCCTCCTCTTCTCCTCCCTCCCCAAGGGAGGGGAGGGAAGAAGGATGAGTTTTCATTCCAAATCTCTCAATTGTTGGAGGGATCAATTTCTTACAATTTAATCCTTTCATTTCTCTCCCCTCCAATTCCCTCCCTTCCTCATTTGCTATCCAAATGAAATATACTCCATCTCTCCATTTCTCTTCCCTTCCTTTCCCTCCATTTCCTTCAATCCAAACACACCGTTATGCTTTGTTTGGATAGCAAAGAAGGAAGGAAAAGAAGGGGAGGGAAAATGGAGGAAGGGAAAAAGAAAGGGAGGGGGAGGTGAGCTCCATTTTCCCTCCAAATCTCTCCAATTTTGGAGAGATTATGGTTATTAAAGAGAGAGGGAAAATTGTTCCCTCCCTCTCCTTCCCCTTCCTTCCCCCATTCTTTTACCCAAACAAGAGATTTTGTCCCCCTCCATTTCTTTTCTCTTCTTTTCCTTCCATTTCTTCCTATCCAAACAAAGTGTTAGTGATCGAACTTGTTGTTATTTGAAAATGTGAATTATTGAACTTGTTTGGAGCACAATCTTACTTGCTTTCTCTTCAGTCTTCACTGGCTGTAAAATCAGGGAGGCTTGGGGTAGAGTAATATCATTGGTTTTTTTAGTTATCTTTTTTAGTTACTACTAAATATTTGAATATTTTATTTTAGTTGGGTACTCTTGTATATAGTTTGTGATCTGCTTTAGTTAAATGACTTCTCTTGAAACTGATTTGTATGGTGAAATTTGTGATTTTCTATCTTTTGCTTCTGAAGACTTACATTGGTAATTAGTTCTTATCAGCAAATCCACCAAGTACTTGTTTATAATGGTCAGTTGTGGACATTCTTATTTAGTTTGTATGTGTTTATGGTGTCTGCCTCGTGTCTTCTTTTGAATGGTTTTTTTGTTAGATGTTGAGTAGTTAGACCCTTCAACTTCACTTGACATTAGAAGATCAGAGACCTACTTGTCTACCTCCAACAGTTATTACAGGCTATAAATTATTGACATCTTAATATTTTCTTTAATTGAGTTCTCTTTCCTTACCTTCATCCTTTATTTCTAAAAATCAATTTATAGTATGTCTTCCATCGGAGCTGCTAGAAACAAGCGAAGCTGTGGAATGGAAGTTGATAGAATCAGCAACTTGCCATTAGATTTAACTCATAAAATCCTAGAATGTTTACCACTACATGAAGTTGCTAGGACAAGTGTGTTGTCGCAACAATGGAGGTTTAAATGGGCTTCCATGCCACAGCTCATACTTGGCAAGTCCTTCTGTAAGAGCATCCAAGAGAGAAGAAATGATCCTGAGTACATTTCATTGATATACTCAAATGCTGTCAACAATATAATTCTTAGCCGTGTTGGTCCGATATCTAAGTTTGTACTTCATGTTCCCTTATGGTTTCGCGGAGAAACATACATGTGGATACGGTATGTTTGTGCTAATGGTGTCAATGAATTTTCTCTGGAGTATGATCAAAAGAAAGTACCTACAAGTTTGTTTACTTGTTCAGGGTTAACACATTTGACACTCATTGAATGCAAACTCCTCTCTCTTCCTCCAACTTTCAAGGGCTTTCCACACCTTATTTATCTTCAATTGTCTATCTGCTTGGAACTAGAGAGGTGTAACGAGGCAAAGGTGTTTGAAATTCTTATTTCTAAGTGCCCACAACTTGAGAGCCTTCATCTATTAATAAATGTACCATTGGATTTTACAATTTATGCTCCAAAAGTTACAAATTTGTTTGTGGAAGGCTTTCTTTATAGATTATTCTTGGAAGAAACTACGGCTATAAAGACACTAGACCTGGATATTTACTTAGATTCCGGCGGGAATTGGATTTTCAATTGCTTTGCCAATGTTGAGAATCTCGTTCTTAAAGAATATTTTTGGGAGGTAAATAAATTCGTTTGAAACTTCAGCACTAACAAATATTCTTTTCTTTGCTCATGAACTTTTGTTGATTGTTTAATTTGATTTTGATTATTCCAGAAAATTTCAAAGTAAAATGGGACAATTACGAACTTTGAAGTTGGTAGAGATACCACTACATGATCAATCCCACATTTCTTTTTTACTTTGTTTGTTTGCGAGCTCCCCACTGCTGGAGCAACTACACATAAAAGTAAGTTTTGGCAACTGAATTTCTTATTTTCATGTCAAATTGGACTAATAAGCATACATAGTTCTATCTTCAACCAATCATATCTATTTGTACCTTTTTTATACATTAGGTTTCCGAGAGTGAGGTAGATGTTGATATCGAAGATCACTCAATTCAGATTGAATGCCCTTACATCCATCAATGCCTTAGAAATGTGCAACTCCGTGGTATATCAGGGTTGACCTTTGATCTACAGCTACTGAAATATATTCTAGCTCATTCTCCTGTCCTTGAGGAAATGACTATTAAGCTCAGTACGTATATGGGAGGAGCTGAAGAGAAATTCAAATTTGCAATAGAGGCAATGAGATATCGTCGAGCCTCACCAAATGCAGAGATAATAATCAAGGCTAAGTAATGTCTTCCGTAGATATTTGTTATGTACTGTCCTATTTGGAAAACTCTGAAAGATTATATATTTGTATTGGAATTCCTCTGTTTCTTTTACTTGCAACACTTTGGTGTACTGTCCTATTTGGAGCTTTGATCTATAGCTATTGAAATTTATTCTAGCAATCTAGCCCATTCTCCTGTCCTTGAGGAAATTACAAGCTCATAGCATGTATGAGACTTGAAGCAAAATACCATTTCTTAATGTTGGGTACGCGTTATGGACTTATCATCAAGCCTTGACAAATGCAGAGATAAAAATCAAGACTGCATAAGGTCTTTATTGGATATATCATATATGTTCTGTACTGTCCCATTTGGACATCTTTGAAAATTTATATTGATTCTTAAAGAAGAAGACCAACTGCTTAAATTGAGATATGCTCAGATATAATTTCATTCAAGTTTGCCAAGGGCAATGGAAATGTGGAAATGGTTAGGCAAAATTATCATACTCCCTCCGTCCCCTTTTGATAGTAAAAACATATTGAAAAAGTAAATTGACATTGGGTATGTAAAAAAGTAGAGAGAAAAAGTAATAAAAGTACATGGGAAAACAAAATTTACATGGAAAATTTAAATTTACACAAGTATTGTTGCAAATTAGAGAGAATTTTGGTAAAAAATTAATATTAATGGTTGTTGGAAAAAGCAATTGGGGTGAACATTTTGGGACTAAAATTTGCCCATAAGGAACTATCAAAAGGGGACGGAGGGAGTTATAGGTAGTAACTTCATTGAACATTTCCCCATTACTATTGTTTCATCATGTATAGTACTTCATTGAACAATACTATTGTTTCATAATTGACATCGATTTGACTTAATCAAAACTTAACTTGACATCAATTTGACCCGACCTGAACTTAAGTTGGAACCGATTTGACCCTGATTTAAACTCAAACCGAAATAACATTATGTATATTTAAAAGAACATGGGCGAAAAAAAAACATTATAGATATTTATAAAAAACGTGAGCATAATATGTTCTTTAAGTTTGATTATTATGTTATTTGAGTTTGAACAATATGTTCTTTACATAATACAATATGTTCTTTAATGTATGTACATTAAAAAAAAAAAATCACCTGAGTAATCAGGAAAAAGAATATGTTCTTTAATGTATTATCATGTTCTTTTTGTAAAGACTTTATGTTCTTTGGCCAGAGGTGATCAAAGTTAGACCAGCCCCGCCCGATTTTGGACGGCTTTTAGGCAGAATTTTTCACCCCCCAAATCGGGTAAAACGCCAATAACTGAAACGCCAATAAATCAACTAAAGATAGAGCGAAACTTCAAAGGCTATAACCCTTGACTTCCACCAAAAATAGAAGAAGCCAATTCCAAAGTTGCACATAAAATATTTTAAAGTTGCACGTAACATTTAACGGAGGTAGTATTAAAATGCTTATAACAAGATTTGAAGTCGAAACCAACAAGTCTTACCATCTTAGCCATTTTTCTATTATCTTTGGGGATTTTCCTTGGTTCTACTTTTTATAAAGGATAAAGATGATTATATCATCATTATCATTATTAGTTATTGTTTAGAATATGTAAATCCCTTGATTTACTCCTTAATTTTAATAGTCAAAGTATATCCCTTATAATTAGCTAACGTACCTAGTCACATATTGTATCTAGTCATAGATTGGTATGTTCAATGTTCTAATCTTGTACTATATATACTCGTGTATATTCATCAATATAATTAAGCTTCCCAACATTCTCTTTCTCATAACTCTATCATGGTATCATGAGCTTTTGATCCATATTTTCTTGCTTCTGCTACTACCATGGTTACACTATCAAAACCCTTTGTTGACGCCGACAAATGATGGTGGCCATATCAAACTTTCTTCTCGGAAAGCTTCAAACCAAATACACACTTTTCGCTCAACTCTTTTGGCACCCCGCATTTCATATACCAAGAGATGCCATTGACATATATATATATATATATATATATATATATATATATATATATATATATATATATATATATATATATATATATATATATATCACTACTAAAATTCGGTCAAATTGCGACCGATTTTTTACGACCGTCACAAAAACGGTCGCAAAATATAAGATTTGCGACCGGTTATCAGACGGTCGCAGATTTGCGACCGTTTTTTGGCTATAAAACGGTCGCAAAAGTAATTAATCAATATTTTAAATAAAATGTATATGAAAAATAATTCAAAATTAAATTAATTGCGACCGTTTCAGAAACAGTCGCAATTTGCATCTAATTGCGACTGGTAAAACGGTCGCAAATGTTTTATTATTTTTATTAAAAAAATAGATGTATATAAGTGTGCATCCTAACCCTAAAAGGTTGAACAGCCGCTCCTCTCCTCTCTTTCTCTCTCTTCTCATGCTTCTCCTATTCTCCTCTCTTCTCTTTCCTTTCTCTCTCCTCTTCTCACGCCAGAACTTTAACCTCTCACGCTCCAAATTTTAACCTCTTCTCCTTCGATTTCCTCTTCTCCTTCTCTTTGCTCTATTGGCGAGTCAACTTCTTCCTCAGGGTCCGTTTCTCTTGCTTGGTTCGATTCGTAGGCGGTGGTATAACAAGTTAATGGTTTTAAGGTGGAATTCGACTATGAAAACTCTAGATCTAGAGTTTTCATGGTCGAATTTGGCCTTATTAAACCAAAATTGAGGTGAATTTTGAAGTCAAATCGGGGTTTGAGGTACGTTTTCTTGTTTATAAGTTATTTGTTCGAATTTCATTTGATTTTTTTTGTCGAATTCTGTTTGGGTTTATATTCGAATTTTCTTGTTCAAGCATGATTTTTTATGTTTTGATTTTTGTTCAATTTAGATTTGATTGTCGTTAATTTTTTTAAATTTTTTGTTAATTTTGTTCTGGGTTTGATTTTTTGTTACATTTTTTCAGATCTTTTTGTTTTTTCTTTTTTTAAATTTTTGTTAATTTCGTTTTTCTTGTTTCTGTTTTTTATTTTTGTTAATTTTTTCCTGGTTTCAATTTTTTTTTGTTATATTTTTTTCCTAGATTTGATTTTTTGTTAATTTTTTTTTTCTGGTTTCTTTTTGTATTCTATTAATGTTTTTTTTTTAATTGGTTTAATATTCAGTTGATATATTGTTTGATTTTGTGCGTTTTTGTTTTTGTTTTTGATCTTTGTTCAATGTGGGTTTTGTTTGATTTTTGTTGTTTTGTTTTGGATTTTTGTTGTCAGATTTTGTGGGTTAATTTAGTGTGGTGGTGGGGGGTTAAGGTTGTTAATGGTGAGATGCCGGCGGTGGTAAAAGTTTCTGGTGGGTTGTATAGCAGTGGGATGGGATGGGCTGGGCTGGGTAGGGGAGTACATTCAGTTTTTTTTTTTTTTTTTTTTTTCAATAATTTTTGCGACCGCCAAGACAGTCGCAATCTGATTTTTTTTTGCGACCATCAACAAAACAGTCGCAATAAATAAAAATTGCGACCGTTTTTCAACCGGTCGTTGAAAATTAGGAAAACGGTCGCTAAAAAATCTGCGACCGTCAACCGGTCGTAATTTTTATTTTTTGCGACCATGAAAATTACGACCGGCTTGTTGCGACCGTTGACGGTCGCAAATACTGTTAGCGACCGTTTTCCCTATTATTTGCGACCGTTTGAGACGGTCGCAAAAACCTTCATTTTTAGTAGTGTATATATATATATATATTTTTTTCTCCAAACCCCTTACACGGAGAAACAAAGCTTTTTCGATATCCCGTAGTTTACCTACCAAGTGTTACCATATACGAAATTCTCTCCAAAACCATTATGGAGAAACATAACATTATGTTCTAAACCACCATTACAATTTTTCTATCTCGCCTTCAATGGTGGTCAAGGAACCTCTATATTTTCTTCCCTTCCATTTGTTGCAAGCATACGCTAGCCAATTTGAAATTTCTTTATTTTTTTTTTGATTATTTACAATCAATGATTCATGTGTTTAAAAACCGTGAAAAACACCCATTAAACAACTTCTTAATCTCTCTCTATATATACTATCTTTTAACTTCTTCACGCAACTCCTCCATCCAAAAAAAAAAAAAAAAAAAATCTACTATTGCTCCACTCCCTCTAGACCTTATTGGAGAATCGCAATGCAATGCAACCTTTCTCACCACCACTTCAATTCCTACATTGAACAAGATTTGATATCTTATATCCAAGATCGGTCTCTCGTTCCGAACGTCCGTCTTGTGGGGGCGTATAAAGGATAAAGATGATTATATTATCATTATCATTATTAGTTATTGTTTAGAATATGTAAATCCCTTGATTTACTCTTTAATTTTAATAGTCAAAGTATATCCCTTATAATTAGCTAACGTACCTAGTCACATATTGTATCTAGTCATAGTTTGGTATGTTCAATGTTCTAATCTTGTACTATATATACTCGTGTATATTCATCAATATAATTAAGCTTTCCAACATTCTCTTTCTTATAACTCTATCACTTTTATGGAAATTCAAAACGCATCTACTTATGTTTGTCATATATAATGATCACCAATTTTCGAGGGTAGTAAATATAAACTAACTCAAGGGGAATGAACCAATTAGTTTATCAATACTACTTCATCGGATGTGATCTCTATCTCTTTAACTCCCTTGAAAAGTCGAAGTTATCCGTCATTTTATGCTATATTAGTCCAAGTATTGTTTCCTCCGAAACACTAAGTTTCAACCCTGTTATACACTTATAAACAGCACAATCATCAAAACCATGTCCTCAGTTCGTCGTGCAAAAAACCGCAAGCAGCAGCTTCGTGAACCATCCAATAGGATTAGCATCTTACCACTAACCGTATTACAGCAAATCCTTGAATGTCTACCCCTACAACAAGCAGCGAGGACGAGCATCCTATCGAAGCATTGGCGAAACAAATGGGCTTCGACTTCTCAGCTGATACTTGATGAGTCCTTCGTTAAAAGCATCTGTGAAAAAAGAAGTGAACCTTCTGCCATATTATTAGCATACAATAAAGCTATTAATGATATTCTCTTAAGTCAGGTTGGACCGATAGGTAAATTTGTACTTTACATTCCATCTTGGTTTCCGAAAGAAACAGACTTTAGTTCGTGGCTACGATTTGTTCATGGTAATGGTGTCAATAAAATTACAATAGAAGATGATCGCGGTCCAATTATAAGAAATGTTCCAACTTGCTTGTTCTCTTTTGTTAGATTGACAGATTTGGCGCTCCTCAAATGCAAACTTGCTTATCTTTCTCCAACATTCAGGGGCTTTCCATGTCTTATTAATCTAAAATTCGATACCAGACATAATGTATCTGACCTAAATGTGTTGGCAAATCTTATTTCCAAATGCCCATTGCTTGAGCGCCTCCATTTATCGTTTGGTTACTCTTTTGGCTCTCTGACTATTCGTGCTCCGAAACTTCAAGACTTTTATTTCAGGGCCCGTTGTGAGCTTATTGATTTATCCTTGGAAGAAACCAGAGCTATAAAAGTTTTGTCTCTATTTATTTATGGTCAAAAGTTGCAAAAGAGCAGAAACATGGCTGATTTCTTTAGTTGTTTGGCTAATGTCGAAAAGCTCAGTTTATTTGAGGTTAGGAAATTTATTTTGAAGTTTAACATAAGTAGCAATACCTGAACTCTTGCTCCTTGAATTCATTATTAATCATTGTAAATTATTGTGTAACAAGAGGAAGCCCCAGTTTCTCACCGTGAGAAACGAATTCTCATGGGGGCATTTTTGTGAATAAATCAACAACTTTTTCAACTTTATTCAACTGTGGAGCCCACAATATTGAAAAAGTTGTTGATTTATTCACGAAAATGCCATCATGAGAAACAAATTTTGTTTCTCACCATGAGAAACAGGGAATTTCCCGTGTAACAAAACTTATTTTTTTTGCTTTTAAAATTGCAGGCATATTATTTGAATGATTTTACATCTCCAAAAAGGTTTCCAAAGTCACTAACAAGGTTGCAAGTACTTCAGCTTATGCAAATACCTCTGAATTGTAAATCGAGCATTTCCCTTGCTCTCTGCTTGTTATTGAGCTCACCAAATCTAGAGCAACTACATATCAAAGTAAGTTTTTGATTCGAAAGTTTCTTATTAGCTATCTTCTGCTTGATATTACCTTTCTAATCTTGTTTCTGTCTTTGACTCTTTGTAATGTAGGCTATGAAAAGAGAAGTAGAATCAGATGATCAGTTAAATCAGTTCGATAACCCTTGTATCTTTCGATGCCTTAAAACTGTACACCTTGTTGGTATCACAGGATTGAGCAATGAGCTTAAACTTATTAAATTTCTATTAGCCTGCTCTCCCGTGCTGGATGAAATGACTATAGAACTGGGTACGGAAATGGGAGTTGCTGAAAAACAGGCTAATTTCTTCAAGGAGTTGAATCAATATCGTCGAGCCTCTCCAAATGCCGAGATGATTATTAAAACTTAGAATACAAATGTTGGCTACACTGGTCATTCTCTATGTAACAGATGTTCCTAGATTTGATTTTGTAACGTATGTACTCTATTTGCCTTAAACTCTCAGAAGCTGTATCAGTTATTTAGTAGTGAATTTTGTTCCATTTTCTTAACTTTCATTGGTTTAATATAGGGTATTAGTAGCTTATTTAGCCCCTTTTTAGCAGGGTTGATCAATGATGTATACTGGTGGAAGTTAAATGATGTATGGTGATTTTAGCTATACATACATTATTGGCTATTTATGAAGATTGCCTATAGTAGAACCACTTTTTAGCAGGGTTGCTCAAGATTTAGGTAGTGGTAAAATGCTCTGCCCATCATATGATAAACTTGAGTTTTAGTGTACGCGTGATAGCTAGCCACATGATATCAAATGCTTACATACCTTTTTGTTTCGGGTGTTGTTATTTGTCGCTCCCATTTTACCGGGTAACGCTCCCTTTTTGTCTTGAAATTTCAATTTTACCCCTAATATATAAATACGGTTTTTTCCTTCCCGACCAACATTTCTCACTTTCTTACTTCTCTCTCTAACTCTCTTACTCTCAAACTCTCTTACTCTCTAACTCTCTAAAACAATTTTTTTTTTTTTTTTAAAAAAAAAATTCAAAAATTTTCTTCATTTTTTAAAAAAACAACAATCATCATAAACACAAAAAAAATTGGTGATTCGAGGCGGATTAGGCTGAGATTCGGAGGGAGGACCTTCGGCGGCGCTGGTGGCAGCGACAGCGATGGTGGAGACAAGGTAATTTTTTTTTTTTAATTTCGGATCCCGGGAACTTCCAGGCGGATCCTCCATGGAACTTCCGGAATTTTTGGGCGGAAGTTCCAATTTTTTTTTTTTTTTTTTTTTTTTTTTTTTTTTTGCCCGTTAATAAAATTGTTAATTTTAATTTTTTTTTCGGATTTTTTTTTTTTTGTTATTTTGAAGTGTTATGGTGATTATTGTTGATATTATTATTATTGTTGTTGTTATTATTGTGCTTATTATATTTTGTAATGTAATTATTTTTAAAAATATGATAATTTTTATTATTTTGTTGATATTAGGTTTTTATTATTAATGTTAAGGTTATTGTTGTTGTTGTTAATTTGTTTTTTTTTTTTTTGGATTTTGTTATTTTTGTTGTTATTTTGAAGTGTTATGGTTAGTATTATTATTATTATTGTTATTATTATTGTTGATATTATTATTATTATTATTGTTATTATTATTATTATTATTATTATTATTATTATTATTATTATTATTATTAGTGTTATTATTTTTAAAAATATGATTAGTATTATTATTAAACTAATTTGATATTAGGGTTTTTATGGTTATTGTTGTTGTTTAATTTTTTTTTTTGTTGTTGTTGTTGTTATAATAATATTATTATTATTGTTATTAGTAGTACTATTATTAATATTTTTAATTATGATTAGTATTATAGTTGTTGATATTAGTGTTATTATTATTGTTATTATGGTTATTGTTGTTGTTGTTAATTTGTATTTGTTGTTATTGTTGTTAGTTATTGTTGTTGTTAAGTTTATTTGTTGTTGTTAATTTGTATTTGTTGTTGTTGTTGTTGTTGTTGTTGTTGTTGTTGTTATTATTGTTATTATGGTTATTATGGTTATTGTTATTGTTATTACTAAAATCGGATTATTTTTTTATTTTATGTAGATCGAGGGTTCTGGTGCTCGACATGCAATATCACGACGTCTGAATGCGTCTTTTAGGAGACAAACATCTCGATCTTCACCGCTTCAGCCCGAGCAGCAGCAATATGGGTCTACTAGTGGTTGGTCGAGAGACCAACAGTCTGGTAGTAGTCGGCCCTTGTACTCTGCAAGTGGAGCACCCATATCTGACGAGGAAGACGAATGTTCTGCTAGTCATGCTGGTGACCGGGATGGAGAACAGGACCCTCAGGATTTCCATATGGTATATAGGGGTCAGTTTGGGAGATTTGTTGGTAGTGGGTCGAGTCAGCCTACTTCCAGCTCTGCAGAGGCATGGTTAGTGCAGGAACCGATGCCGGGTGGGCCTGAGGATGGGTCAATTATCCCTAGTTTTGGCGGTCACGTGGCACGGTATATCTGGATGGAGAAGGAGCGTAGTGTTTTGCGCTGTTTGAGTAGGACAAAGTTATGTTCTGACTTGTTCACTTGGCGAGGTCGTCAATCTGTGGAGGACATTGTGGGATTGATGCTAGTTGGTTGTCTCACTTGCCCGCCCTGATGTTTAAGAGACTTGATTGGCCGTTGATTTCTGCTTTTGTTGAGAGGTGGCAGCCAGATACGAACACCTTTCACATGCCATTTGGGGAGATTACGATCTTGCTGCATGACGTGTACAACATACTTGGGTTACGGGTTGCAGGCAATATGGTGACCACTACTCCTAGCACGGACGTGTTACGGGACGCGTGCTCGGTCACCATGGATATGACTCCAGATGATCTGTCTGAGGTTTGCGGCACAAAGACCATTTGGCAGGGTAGTGGGGTGTTGACGATAAGATTTTTGAGTCGACATTGGCGGTTGACCGGGATTTTAGTGAGCAGCTTGATGCATACTTGTGGTTAGTGCTTGGAGGTACACTGTTTGTAGACAAGAGTGGTAACCGTACGCATCCTTCCTTCCTCCACGAGCTATGTCACATGGATGTCCCTATTAACGAGTATGCTTGGGGAACAGCTGCACTGGCCTACTTGTATCGGCAACTGGGCACGGCATCACGGAAAGGTGCTGATTCGATTGCTGGTTGTCTCACGCTTCTGCAAGCGTGGATTTACGAGTACTTTCCGTGCTTTCGGCCACAGTAGGGTACCTTGACCCGGGACCTTCAAATGCCTCGTGCATCTGCTTGGGATGTAGGAGCGGGATTTCCTAGCAAGAACGCCTGTTAGCTTTTCGTACTAGGATTGATGCGCTTACTGACCGTGAGGTGAACTGGCTACCGTACGGAGCTGATCCTGCATTACGAGTGCCCCCCACTTTATTCATTGGCTGCATCTAGTACCGTAACATCATTGAGCCGTACATGCCTGCTAGAGTGGTGCGCCAGCTTGGTTTCGTGCAAGGCATTCCCCGCGAGATCATCAGGCCAGAAAAGGCCAAGAGGCCGACTAACTTGAAGATGTATCGGGTAGACTTCCCGACTGAGATGACAGCTGTGATGTGGAACAGGTTTGTCCCTGGGGTATCTCAGAGTGTTATTTTAGGTGCCCTACCCAGGCTTAGTGCTGCAGCTCCTTCGGTTGCGCCCGGTTACATGCAGTGGCTGTATAGGTTTTCTCACCCGCGGGTATCTCCAGGTCCAGGAGTTACAAGCAACCTGCCTGAGCGGACTAACACTGATTACGTAAGTATTTATGCTTATTATTATATTAACAATGACTTCTATGAATTTTTGTGTTTATAATATGTTATTGTTTGATTTGCAGTGGATGGGTCGATCCATGGAGATTCACCAAAGAGCACTAGCTGAGTATCCTGAAATGTCGAGTGAGACTCGAACAATGACTGAGCAGCTTGTATTTGATTGGAAGTCAAAAATGGGACTTTAGATTATTTTGATTAGATGTTCTGTTAGTGGTTTTAATTATGTTATGAACTTATTTTTATTTTATTTTTTTAAATGTAATGTATAAACTGGACACTTATTTTATTTTATATTTGATGTTTTGATGCATATCATGTTAGATTAAAAGCAAATACATTTAAAATTAATTTTATAATTCTAATTTTCTTACAAAGGAGCAAAGTTAGTGAATGTACATTACAAAGTACCTAACTAATGCATCCCACATGTCCCTTCTCAATTGATATGCTTGATCCCATCCATTGACACTATCCTCGTGGTGTTCCGTCCACCAACCGGCGATCGGCGGGAGTGGTGAATCAGGTACAAGGTCAAGACGGATAAAATGTGATCCACCAACTGTAGCAATCACAAACTCTCGAGTCGGTGACCGAACCCCATTGCGTGCCCTAAGCGGTAAGACTGTGATGCATGGGTAGTAGCAAGTTGGTACTAGGCCTACTCCGAGACAAATCACCATTGCGTTGAACCACGTAGCAATAGGAAATAAATCTTGAATTGTAACCATCCAATGCCGCTCCCCGACAGCCCCACCATCCCATCGAATATGCTCCACGTTCATCCAAAGTCGCCCAAGCCCGTAAATCTGTTCGTACAAATCAGGATGACCAGCGACCTCGTTCGCTATTGTTTCCCGAGCGTCAAACCACTGATTTTGATCGCCAAAGAAGAAGTCGGCGACACAACGAAAGCCACAGTTCCCATCACCAATGACATCCTTCCAAGACGAAATGTACGACAACATTGGGGCTGGAAGCAAGTTCAAATACCTGCATTGACTAATGTCACTTAGATCTACAAAACAAAATTAAAAGATAAATTATTAGTAAAGCTACAAGTATTAAGTTTACATATTTTTATATTAAATATAGAATTTTAGTATTACCTGGTTCTGGGTCACCACCACGTTGAGTGTGTTGACGGTTCACATGCTCGAAATAACTACAATCACGCCTGGTGTTATTTCTCCTCGGTCGACCACGAGTGTTAAGGTTAATATGTGGTTCTTCAAGGTGTGAATGATCTGGATGTAGCTCCTCTTCAATGATTCGCGTTACATTTCGACGTACGGCCGGGTCACTTTCCATGACTTCGTCGATTAGGGACCGAAAATGTGCAGCCTCCTCGGTCGAATCATTTACCACTTCAGGAATGTTAACACCATCACCAATAACCAGTATCTTCCAGAAAGAATGAATTTGGCTGCTATACAATCCTGTCTGTGCAACTATCGAATCATGTATCTGGCAAGCACATGGAAGACCATGGGTCACACGCATAGCACATCCACACCATTCATGGACCTGGTAACTCAAATCCCGCATCCTTTTCGTCTCCTTATCCAGAACGTTCAAGCAATGTTGAGACACTTTGCCATATATACGTGACAGTGGCAACTGTCTGTACATCTGACCAATTTTAGACCTTGATGCCTCCAAGTCATTATGAATTTGTATGATGCGATTACCGATATGACAATGGACTCGGGCCCATACGGTATCCAAAGCACCTGCCAATGATTCTAATTAGTAAATTCAAATACAATTACAATTAATACAATTACAATTACGTAACAACGAGAACAACTAATAAAATAATACAACTAACCTGTGGATGATTCTAACCATGTTTTCACTGCTGAATGTTGGCTCTCAACTGTGCAGTTGGTGGTGTTACCAAAATGAAGAACCTGGTTCGTCCAAAATTTCACAAATTTCTCCTTATGACAAAGCCATGTTCTCTGAACATACTGAATCACTTCCGGATATTTTCCCCACCTCACTTGCATGGCAGTTAGAGCACGATCATACTCCGCCTGTGTTGTTGCATTCACGATTTTAAACCATCTCCCAGCTCTAAAACTGACACCAACCGTCTTGTTTCCAAACATCTTCGTCACCTTAGCCTCCACATCTCTATTGATGTGCCATAGACAGAGTAAATGTGACGTCCCTGGAAAGACTTCTCTCAAAGCCGTACATAGCCCAAGATCACGGTCTGAAATAAATACAGATGGCTCTTTATCAAACCCAATCAACTCCCTTAATCTCTGCAACACCCACCGATAGCTAGCCGTGCACTCGTCGCGCATGAAAACATATCCAACTAGAAAATTCTGGTTTGTCGGTGTCACGCCTACTATCTCAAAGAAAGGCATGTTATATCGATTGGTCTTGTAAGTAGAATCCATACCTATGACATGTGGGTATGTGCGGAGTATGTTGACCATGATCGGGTGCACCATAAATGCACGTTGCAAAACGTTGTGATCATCGTTCGTGACCCAGTAAATGTATTTACTCTCTCTCGCCAGATGAAGAAATTGCTGAACAACTCCTCTTCCTTCGGAAATCTCCATCCTGAAGTCATTTCGGCAATTGTAAATGTGTCGGATGTTTGGATGATCATCAGGAAATTGCTCGGCAATAGTGGACATGATGTTACGGGGAGCAACCTTGGACTTTGTCATGTCCCGCACAACCTGTTTTGCACCCGGACTCAATCCGCTCACTTTACGGTGACCCTCTGGGTACACAATCATTGGGTGGTTATGTGTCCCGGTGTGATCATTTTTCGCAATGATCTTCCAACTTTCAGTGCTGACATCATAATATATCTTGATGTAGAATGGACAACCATTAGCTTTGGTTTTGGTGTCCTTCCGTATCGCGTTCTCCAAATCTCTCGGCTTGCTCCTTCGTGACCGATCACATCGCAAATACCGATACGGCCGACCATCTCTAGTTTTGTTATAAGACGATTTCACCAATATAAATCCCAATTTTATGGAAACACATGCAGCCCATGTAACAGCATCGACAAATGTAGGAAAAAACGTATCGGTGACAAAATTCCCACTATAATTCACACCGTCACCGCCTTCCTCAGATTCCATATCCTATACAAATTAAACAAAACATGCTTTATGTCAAAATAATAATAATAAAAACAATAATAATAATAATAATTATAATAATAATAATAATAAAAACAATACTAATAATAATAATAATAATAATAATAACAATACTAATAACAATACTAATAATAATAACAACAAATACAAAACAATAACAATATTAATGATAATAAAAAATTATAACAACAACTACAAAACAATTTATAAGACCATAACATTAATTAATTCATAAATAATAATAATAATACTAATATTAAAATTATATTTCTACTAATTAATAATAACAATATCAACAACAACAACAATAAAAATAACAGCAACAACAACAATAATAATATCAACTACAACAACAACAACAACAATAATATCAACAACAACTGCGATGATGATGATAATAATAATAATAATAATAATAATAATAATATTTTCAATAATAATAATAATATAAATAATAATAATAATAATGAAACAAAAATTAAACATATTACTAATAATCATATTAATACAACAAAATTACATTAATTATCAAATACTAAATCACAACAATAATCACAAGACCACGAAAAAAAATACATAAAAAAAAAACTTAATAAACATAAAAAAATTAAATAAACGTACTTAACATTAAAAAAAAAAATATGAATAGGGACATCCGCCTAAAATTTCCGGATGTCCCTTGGTACATCGGCCTAAAATTTCCGGATGTACCATGGAACATCCGGATTTTTTAGGCGGATCCCATCTTTCGCTTGAAATTTCCGGATGTTCCATGGTACATCCGGAAATTTTAGGCGGATGTACCTAGGACATCCGGAAATTTTAGGCGGATGTCCTAATTACTGAAAATAAAATAAAAAAAACTTACAGAATGATCCGACGCATTCTCCATCGTACGTATGTTCCACTCGCCGTCCATGACCCAAGACCCGTCGGAAAATTTAACGATTTTTTAAAATAAAAAATTTAGGAGGTCGTGGGGACCGATTTGGTTGCAAGGTCGTGGGGACCGATTTTGGGAAGCTCGGGACAGCAATGTCGTGAAGTGAGGGGATCGTTTCATGTATTGTGTCCAAATGGGGAACAAAGTCCTTTTTATAACACAAATTGCATAAAGGGCATAGTGGTCCATTCAAGTCAAAAAGGGAGCGTTACCTGGTAATTTGGGAGCGACAAATAGCAGTTGAGTTTTGTTTGGTAGAAATAAACTAGCTAGATCTAATAAGGATAAAAATAAGAGTAATGATAATATGTATAAGCGAAATGAAATTAAATTGAGAATTCATGACAAAATCACGTGCAGGTTCATATATATTGAATGTTAATCTATCCTCATTATTTCCTTTTTTAGGTTCTTATACATATCCCTTAGGGTACATGAATACGTAAAGAATTATAAAGAATAGAGGTAGTACGATTTTATTGTTGTCCAAAAATATAGCAAGTACAGAAGTATTGTATGCATTAAAAACTTTAGATATTTACAATGAGATAAAATTAAAAATGTGAGGATTATTCATATATAATACAAAGTACTGTATAATACTCCATATGTCCCCAAACGATAGTCCCTTATGGGCAAAAATCACGGGAATTAAGTACATTGAAAAACAAACTTTATATCAAATTGTTGCAAATAATATTTAATAGAGGTAGTAGAAAAGATATATTTACATTGGGTATGTAAAATAGTAGAGAGAGAAAGTAATAAAAGTACATCGATAAACAAAATTTATACGGGAAAGTAACGTTAAATTTGCACAAATATTGTTGCAATAGAAGGGGATTTTGAGAAAAAATTGATAATAATGGTATTTAGAAAAAACAAATAGGACTATCAATTTGGAAATAAAAATAGGTTATAAGGGACTATCATTTGGGGACCGAGAGAATCTAAAATAATGCAAATAATGACAACATTGGAAATTAGATTATATTTGGGGATTATTCTTATATTATACGCAAATTCCAACGCATATAAACCGGAGTACATAGTCAAGGGAAATGAACCAATTTGTTTTTCAGTACTAGTTCATTGAATGTGATCCACTGATCCTCCATTCCTCTGTATCTCTTCAACTCCCTTGAAAAATCAAAGTTATCTCTGTCATTTTATGCTATATAAGTCCAAGTATTGTTTCCTCCTTCACTCTAAGTCTTCTACCCTATTATACACAATTGATTCATCAAATCATCCCATGTCCACAATTCAGCAGCAAAATCACGCAACATCTGATAGGATTAGCAACTTGCCACTAAACGTAACACAACAAATCCTTGAATGTTTACCTCTGAAACAAGCAGCGAGGACAAGCGTCTTATCGAAATATTGGAGAAACAAATGGGCTTCCACTTCTCAGTTGATGCTTGATAAATCATTCGTTACAAGCATCTGTGCTAAGAGAATTGACGAACCTTCTGCCATATTATTAGCATACATTAAAGCTGTTAATGATATTCTTTTGAGTCATGTTGGACCGATATGTAAATTTGTTCTTTACATCCCCTTTTGGTTTCGGGAAGAAACTGACTTTAGTTCGTGGCTACGATTTGTTTATGACAATGGTGTCAAGGAAATTATTTTGGAAGATGATCGCCGTCCAACTAGAAACTTTCCAACTTGTTTGTTCTCTTTTGTTAGATTGACACATTTGACACTCCTCAATTGCAACCTCAGTTCTCTATCTCCAACATTTAGGGGCTTTCCATGTCTTATCAGTCTAAAGTTCGATACCTTGTATAAAAGATCTTTTTATAAGCCGAATGTATTGACAAATCTTATTGCTACATGCCCATTGCTTGAGCGCCTCCATATATCTGCCGAATTGTCAACCGGCGCTCTGACTATACGTGCTCCAAAACTTCTAAACTTATTGATAAAAACCCATTATCATTTTTTTACAGGGAATTTCTCTTTTTTTATTGACTTATCCTTGGAAGAAACCAGAGCTATAGAAATTTTGTCTCTACATATTAATTGTCGAACGTTGCAAGGGAACAAAAGCATGACTGATTTCTTTAGTTGTTTGGCTAATGTAAAAAAGCTCAGTTTAAAGGTTAGTATGATGTTATTAAATACAGCAGCTGAAATTTTGCTACTTATATTCTTTATTTATCATTGCTACTGTAACTATTTTTTTATTGTTTGTTTGATTTGCAGGTATTCCTTTTCACTGATTTTGCATTTCCAAAAATGTTTTCGAAGTCACTGACAAAGTTACAAGTACTTGAACTTATAGAATTACCTATGAAATGTGATTCCAGCATCTCTCTTACTCTCTGCTTGTTATTGAGCTCACCAAATCTAGAGCAACTACATATTGAAGTAAGTTTTTGATTCGAATGTATCTTATTAGCTACCTTCTCCAATTCGTGATATTACATTTCTAATCTTGTTTCTGTCTGTCTTTGTAATGTAGGCTATGAAAAGAGAAGTAGAATTAGATGATGATCAGTTAAATCAGTTCGACGACTCTTGTATATTTCAATGCCTTAAAACCGTACACCTTGTTGGTATCACAGGAATGAGCAATGAGCTTAAGCTTATCAAATTTCTACTAGCCTGTTCTTCCGTGCTGGAAGAATTGACTATTGAACTGGGTACGGAAATGGGAGGTGCCGAAGAACAGGCTAATTTCTTCAAGGAGTTGAATCAATATCGTCGAGCCTCTCCAAATGCCAAAATGATTATTAAAACTTAGTTTACAAATGTTGGCTACTCTGATCATTCTCTATGTAACAGATGTTCCTAGATTTTGATTTTTGTTACGTACTCTATTTGCCTTAAAATCTCAGTAGCTGTTAGTAGAGAATTTCGTTCCATTTCCTGCCACATACAAGTAGTTTATATTTCTCATAACTATCATTAGTTTATTGTAGGACCACTAATTAGCAGGGTTAATCAAGATTCTTGTATTGGTGAAGTGCTTTGCTGATCTTATGATAAACATGAAGTTTACTGATAGCTAGCCACGTGATATCAAATGCTTACTTTTGAAATTGGTACGAAGCTACTAGATTAGATTAAGATAGTAGAAACATACATAATTTTAAGTCAAAATTGAGCTTAGCAGCACTAATTTTAGCTTAGATGCATCTTACGGCATGATCATAAGGAGGATGCCCCGTTTTATTTTGTTTCTCACATGGCATTTTCGTAAATAAACCAACAACTTTATTCAATTGTGGAGCCTACAATAATAAAAAAAAAAAGTTATTAATTTATTCACGAAAGTGCCATTATGAGAAATTTGTTTCTCACCATGAGAAATAGGGAATTTCCCGATAATCATAAGCAGGTGCAACCTTACAACCCACACTATGAAGGCATGAACTATCCTTGGATGTCGTAGCCCCTAAACGTTGGTAATCTCTCATCTTTCAAGTGTATGATTTTGGTCCTTCAATTTGAAGTTTTCGGACCTCATCAAAGAAGTATCTATATTTGTAGTGTTGTGAAACAAATTGAGCATGTCTCACAACTATTAAAAAATTCTAAAGTTACAAGGAAAAGAGAGATATAAGAAGAGTGAAAAAGGTGGGGTAGCCACGTCAAACATACATTCACATGTAAAACGGACAAAAAATTATAAGTGATTATTACTCCCTCCGTTTTTAAATATTTGCTCCAATTCTCCATGCACGGAGTTTTAGGAGAAATAATTGGATAAAGTAATAAAATATGAAGGTAGTGGGGTTGGTGAAAGAATACAAATTATAAAAGGCAAAAGTAGTGGAGAGAATTGGAGGAGAGAAAATATATGTTGGGTCCACCAAGTGAGATAAATTAATTAAATATTGTAAAAGTTTTCCAAATAAGAAAATGGAGCAAGTGTTTAAAAACGACCGAAAAAAGAAAGTGGAGCAAGTATTTAAAAATGGAGGGAGTACCACTGCAAATACATTTTGTATCACTGAAACAAACATTTAGAGTGTATTTTGTACTACTAGAACTCCAATGGTATTTGACGTACAACTTAATGAAACTTCTATGAAATTGCAACTAAATGACGTGGAATGACTAAATTCACTACAAGAAAACAAGCAATTTTCGACGGAAAAATTCCCCTGAAAACATGGAAATTCCGTCGGAACCGGTTATCGGGAGAGCTTTTGTAGGAAAAACGACCTTTTCCGACAGAATTTCTGTCGAAAACACTTTTCCGACGGAATTCAATTGTCAGAAGAGATTTTTTGGCCCGGAAAATCTGTCGGAAATTTCCGACGAATAGTTTTCAGCAGGAAAAGTTCCGACGGGAATTCCGTCAGAAAATGTTGCAGAAAAAAAAATGTCATATCACCACCTCCAACCACCACAACCCAAGTACCCAACTGCCCGAAAAACCCTAGAAAACCCATGGCCATACCCACCTAGCAACAAGAAACCACCGTAACCCACCCTACCTAACCCTATCACCCAAATCCATATCTACCACTGAAACCCATCTAAGTCAAACCCAGATCTACACCCCTATTACTAACCCTAATTAAACAATCCAGATCTTCCACACAAACCTAACTAATTAAACAAAACCTGGCCTAGATCTACAACCCTAACCAATCTGGCCGAAACAAGCATCCTAAGCGAAACACCACACCACCCACTCTAACTGAACCCAGACCCAACATCTAAATCGACCGCCCAAGTTTATCCTCCACGACCGCCGAAAGCCACAACAACAACCCAAAAATTAACCAAAAAAAAAGAACATTAAAACAAGAAACATAGTTTTAAAACTGAATTTAGCTTTGAATTTCACCTCAAACTTGTAGACATCTTATTGTGCACCTCAAAAACCAAATCCAGTTATAGTACTTTTCACGTCATTTAGGATTCATACCCTAAAATATGAGTTGGGTCTAACCAAGTCGAGGTTAGGTCGTAGACTCATTTCCATCTCTAGGTAATATATTAGATATATGAATGGGCATGCATGACCTTAATTTATGAGTCATTCTTATCTAATAGATAAAAAAAATACTATACATAGCCTTACATAAAAGTATTAAAAACACTATTGAAAATTGTATGATTTAGAAAATCATGACTAAAACACATAACTACACTAATCTACGCGTGTTTTTGTCATGAATCCTAATTTTATACAAATTTCAAGAGTATTTAATTAATAACTTAAGTAGGTTAGTTCCCGTGTCATGCACGATAATTTTTAATAACCATTATTAAACTATCATTATAATAAGTTTTTATAAAATTAAAAAAAAAATCTAAAAATATAGTTGACAAATTTTGAGCAAAATAAAGGAGTATGTAAGATATGTTAGATATAAAACGATGTTGAAAATTAGTAAAATTATGTTAAGAAATTTTTTATAGCTATATAAATATTCGTGTAAAATATATGTCAATTCTTTTTTATTTTAAGTAATTATATCATATAAGATTAGAATTATTTTTGTAAATAAATTTTGTTTCTTTAATTGATTTTTTTTTAAAAAAAAAAAACAACTAAGGACACACTAGAAAATGACATGTGTCATTGCTAGTGTGTCTTTAAGTATATAGTTACTAGATGAAGCCCGTGCAATGCACGATTTGTCAGTATTTTTTTTTAAAAAAAATATTTTTCATATTTATGTGATTAAAATTGTTATTATATTAGTTTTAGAATATTAGATAAAATTCCTAATATCAAAAGATAATGTTTTGTATTTAATTAATTTAAACTTTAAAATTTCATTTGTTAATTTTGCTTACGTGGCATTTGAATTATTTATTTGTAAAAGAAATTAATAATCTCTTATTTAATTGGTTATTACTTAAATTCATAATCCTACATGGCGCGCTAAGAAAATTAAATCCTACGTGGCTCTCTAAAAACTCGGGGAAAAACTCCCCTTTATATATATATATATTATTTAATTGTAAAAGAAATTAATAATCTCTTATTTAATTGGTTATTACTTAAATTCATAATCCTACATGGCGCGCTAAGAAAATTAAATCCTACGTGGCTCTCTAAAAACTCGGGGAAAAACTCCCCTTTATATATATATATATATTATTTAATTGTAAAAGAAATTAATAATCTCTTATTTAATTGGTTATTACTTAAATTCATAATCCTACATGGCGCGCTAAGAAAATTAAATCCTACGTGGCTCTCTAAAAACTCGGGGAAAAACTCCCCTTTATATATATATATATATTAGATTGTTATTATAGATATTAAAACAGACACCGGCGGTGCCACGTGTCACACCCTGGTGCTGTTTTTTCCCTCCAAAATTTCCCTTTCTTTTTAGCTGAAATCTTTTTTTAGAATATGTTTATTATACAACTATATTAACATTATTACAAATCTTTTATATTGTTTTTGTAATAATATTTTCCTTTTTATTTGGTGTTCTTAAATCTTTCATAAACATTTACCTAAAATATTAGTCCATTCTTTTTTTTAATTGATATATATATAGTGAGATTACTTTAATCTGATTATTATTAGATTTTTCCAAATATAATTGTTAAATTAAATTGTTTCATATAATTGATATCAACAAAATCACTTAAATTTTTCAGCATGTTTTGTATGCGGCTGGTCACACCCTATAACCGGGCAACCCCTGTAATATAATTTTTTTTATCTAAAACATGATATTATATACTTTGTAGTAATCTTTTGTTTTGCCTTTTAATATAGTTTATGATAATATAATTTCTATATATTTGACGGGTAGGTTTTATCAAATTTTATTTGTTTTTTAATATTTTTTTTTAAAAAAAAAACTGAATTTCACGGGGCCTAAATTAGTTAATTATGTTATACAGTCTTTTTAGAGGAAATATTCACTCCTACACTCTACTTTCTATAATATATTTCGCAAAGTCTTATATGTGGCTAGCCTGCCTAGCCACACGGCGTGGCATAAAGCAATTAATTAAGTAATAGGGGTTACGTGATGAGAGAATGGGGTTACCTTGACATATGTGGGTTACTTAAATGAAAAAAGGGTTTCTCTCTTACATAAGTAGAATCATTCTTTTAATTTTTCTTTTAAAAAAATAAGGGTTATTCCAATAAACAAATGAAGTTCTTAAGTAGTTGATATTACTCATACAATGAATATTGGAGTTACTTTAATGGACAAAATGAGATAATTTTTATGAATAAAGAGGGTTACTCATATACTTCCTCCGTTTCTTTTTACTTGCAACACAGCCTTGTGGCACGTGTTTTGAGGTCGGGTTTATGTAATGTAATAAACAATTATATATTCATTATAATTTTTACAAATGATACTTAACCCTATTCTAATCTTTGTGTAAAAATTATATTGATAAGAATTATTCTTATTAATCAATTAGATCACACCGTGTGACTAGCCACAAGACTTGTATTTTTGTAAAAAATTTAATTTGCCTAGCAGCTGATTCAAACCCCCTTTTAACATTCGGGAGAATTTTACATGACAATGTAGTAGGTGTGGCCGCCATAGTTTGTTCCCCTGTAGTCTTGCTTTAGTTTTTTCTTTTTGGGGCTTTGCCCCTTGTGAGCAGACTGTCAGACTGAGCACCAAAAAAAAATTGATAACTTATTGTTATACGAGTAATTAACTACTCCGTATTTGAGTAACATTTTTCTAGTGAATATAGAAATCGATTTAACAATTCCAATTGCATTTTAGACGTGTCAAAATGGTAGAAATGCTCAAAGCTTGACCCTCTTCTCATAGATTCAAAACATATATAGGGAACAATAGCTTCTCAAATTATATATGATAAAATCACAAGATATTGAAGATATTATCAAAGTCTAATAAGGGAAACTATAAATCTATAATATTGAAGATATTATCAAAGTATATGATAATTATGAATCAATATTCTCCTAATATCTTCCTAACAAAATTCGAGAAAAAGGTGAAAATAGTAATTTCAGTACTTTCTCAGTCTATGAAAGGTGAATAATCTTCACATTTCTAGAAACACCTCTATTGATTACCCAAATCAATGGCTTCTTGCAGTTTCTTACTTCTCTTCATCGTCATTGTTACTCGTTTCGCTAGTTATTTCTCGGCTTGCTGAATTTCAAGCTAATTTATACAAGTTTTTCAAGAGGAAATTCTTGTTCATCAGGCTGATTTACAGCTTATGTAAATCAGGGGTTAATTTTGTCTTTTCATGCATAATAGTAAGGGTACTCTTGTCAATGCACACATAACTTGGCAAACGTTGGGATAACGCTCGTTAACTCGTTCCCATCCTTCACGCCAGAAACCAAAACCAGAAAGTCAGAAACCCAGTTCTTCCTCCACACCAGATACCAAAACCCAAAAACCCACTTCATCCTCTACCACTACTAGAAAAGGGCCAATTTCCGACCGAATTATGCCGACGGACATGATTTTCCGTCGCAAATCCTATCATCAACGACGGATTTAAGTTTGTCGTTAATTTCGGTCGGAAAATATAGTTTCCGACGGAAAATTCCTTGCAAATTTTCCGACGGAATTAATTTCATATTCCGTCGGAAACTATATTTTCCGACCGAAATTAATTCCGTCGGAAAATTAATTAGACAAAGTCAAGGGTTTTTTATTTTTGAATTCATTTGCTACGAAAGGAAAAAAAGAGGAAGAGAGAGGAAGAAAGAAAGAAAAGGAGATCCGCCGCCGTCGAAGAGGAAACGTCGCCAGCTGTTCGCCGCAGCCGGAGATTCGCTGCCGCGTTGGTCGAAACGCCCTTCCGTTGGTCGGCCGCCGGTAAGTGTAGGTTTTGTTTTTTTTTTAAAAATTATAAACACGCCTCCACTCACCACCGTTTGCTGTCAACAGCCACCACTGCGCAGGTCAGAGGTCCCGCGTCGCCCAACCACGCAGTTCTCCGCCGCCGGTAAGTTGTTTTGTGTTTTTTTTTTTTTACTTTTTTTTTTTAAAATTTTAGTCTGAAAATGCAACCTTTGCTTTGTATAGCCACCACCGCCGGCGGTATCAAGTCGGCGCCTTTACAATCACCCACCACCGCCGGTATCTTTTGCTTTTTTTTTTTTTTTTAATTTCTGGTTATTTATTTATTATTTTAAAAATTTCTATTTTTTTTTATGAAACCCTAACCACCACCACCCATTTTGGACAGGTTCCTCCTCCAATATTGTCCTCGCTCCGACCAGAACCACCACCATCTTCACCACCCGCCGTTCTACAGCCGGTAATTGTACATTTATTATATATATATTTTATTTTTTAAAAAATAATTGTACCTTTATTATAAAAATTGACATATTAATTTTTACTATTTGTAGGATTTGAACATTTACTTGCTTTGAATCTCAATAAATAGTGCATATCTTGAGGTTAGTGACATTATAATTTTAAAAATTCTTAGTTTAGTTTATTTTGTGATAATTTTATGTTACTTTAGTTTGGTTTATTTTATTATAATAATGGTTGATATGTTAGTTTAATTTGGCTTATCATAATAATGTAAGACATGACATGTGAAATTGCTTTGATTTAGTATAATAATGTATGACACGATATGTTAGTTTAGGTTGATATTTTATTATAATAATGTACGAGATTATATGTTAGTTTATATTGGTTTTGTTTAGTATAATGATGTATGTTAGCTTAGTTTAATTTGTGATAATTTTATAATGTATGTTAGCTTAGTTTACATATGATTATTTATATTAATTAAATGATGATTATGATATATTTGGTTTACTTATAATTATTAATTTAATTTAATTAATTGTGTTCTTTACTTTATAATGGTTGTGTTATTTGCTTGACATATTTTAAAATGAGTGTGTTATAATGATGGATGTGTTATAATGAATGTGTTATAACAATGGATGTGTTTTTGGCTTTATATACATTTTAATGAATCATTTGCATAATCATTTGCCTAGATACCCGTTCAAGTCATACTCATTAGGAGTATGTCTTGAATAGTCCCCAGTTGGGACTGTCCTTAGACGTTTATTCTCACTTAGGTGGTGAATGTATGCCTTGTTATTGATTCTAGGGATTATCCTGCTTTGTCATTTCTCTACAATGTTCTCTGGGTACATATGACGGGTTATCTAATAGCATTGATCGTGTACTTGGAGAACTTAAGGGAAATGCTGCCGGATTTTCCATAGAATTGAAAACCTGGCATACATTCGCTAGTGAGATTAAATGTCCAAGGATGGGTTAGGTTGGAGTGATAAGGACCTTTGGACATCATTTACAATCTTATTTGCATATTCATAACATTTTTATGGATAATGAATATTCAATACGCATTGTGACTAATGTAATTATACATATTCGTGAGTTGTGTAGAAGTTGTAATCATGAAACGAACAGAACGTAGCTGGATGTATGAAAGGAAGGTTGGACATTCTATTAATCCGGATTTTGTGAAAGGGGTAGATGAATTCCTTAAATACGTGGAAGATCATCCCGAGAGCAGCAACCCGAATGAAGTTAGGTGTCCATGTTTTAAATGTAAGAACAAGCGGCTATGGGATGCGGAAACGGTTAAAATTCATTTGTACCGCAAGGGTTTTGTGCCTAATTACTATGAGTGGATGTGTCATGGGGAAGGGTTTCCGGGAGTTCCTGAAGGGCCGTCAAATGAATACCGTGAAATGGTTTTCGATGATTTTGGTCATAATGAAGATCAAGGGCCATCTGAAGAGGCAGAGGAGGAGCCTAATGCACAAGCTAAGCATTTCTTGGATTTGTTAAAAGTGTCCGAACAACCATTATACGAAGGGAGTTCGTTGTCTGTCTTAGAGATGGCTGCCTGAATTACTAGTCTTAAATGCGAGTATAATTTGCCCCATAGATGTGTTGATGGGTTTGCTTCTTTGGTCAATGAGGCTATTCCTAACAACAACCATATGGCCGATACATTCTATGAGGTGAAGAAGATTGTAAAGGGGTTGGAGTTGCCTCATGAAAAGATTCATGCATGCCCGAAAGGATGTATGCTATTTTGGAAGGATGATGTTCAGCTATCTACATGTCGGGTGTGTGGTAGCGACCGATACAAGAAGACTTCCAAAGGTAGCTTAGTGCCTTTGAATGTTTTAATTTACTTTCCGATCACACCGAGATTGCAAAGGCTCTATGCAACCAAGAACATTTCGGAGGAAATGACATGGCATTCGAAAAATCCTCGATTTCAAGGCACAATGGCTCACCCTAGTGATAGTGAAGCTTGGAAACACCTCGACAATTGCTTCCCAGAATTTTCCAATGAGCCTCGTAATGTTCGACTTGGCTTGTGTACAGATGGTTTTTCTCCTCATGGTAAGTTTGGGGGACAATATTCTTGTTGGCCTATCATATTGACCCCTTATAACTTGCCTCCCTCAATGTGTATGAAAAGATAATTCATGTTTCTTTCATTGCTTGTTCCTGGTTCTAAGAACCCTAAGGGAAATTTGGATGTGTATATGCAACCGTTGGTAGAAGAGTTGAAGCATTTATGGGAAGTTGGCGCAAATACTTATGACATTTCAAGGAAACAAATTTTAATCTTCGAGCAGCCATCCTGTGACCATTAGTGACTTCCCAGCTTACGGTATGTTGTCTGGTTGGACCACAGCGGGTAAGAAGGCTTGTCCTTATTGTATGGATAAAAGCAAAGCATTTTGGCTTGAACATGGTGGCAAAGTTTCTTGGTTTGATTGCCATCGCCAATTCCTTCCAACCGAACACCCTTTTCGAAAAAGCAAAATTGCATTTTGTAAAAACAAAGTCAAAAAAGGTTCACCGCCACACATCATGTCAGGTGAGGAATTGTGGGAATGTGTGAGACACCTTCCAAAGGCAACTGATGGACCGGAGGCATTGAAACACCTAAAAAAGGCAAAAAAAGGGGTGGTTCAAGCAAAGCTCGTTGTGGGAACTTCCTTATTGGAAGCATTTGCTCATCCATCACAACTTGGATGTCATGCACATTGAAAAGAACTTCTTTGATCAGCTAATCCACACCATAATGGATGTGAAAAAGCATACATGTGACACGCCATCGGCTCGAAATGACATTGCCAAATATTGTAAACGACGGCCACAACTTCATATGGATGAAGATGATAGAGGAAAAGAGTTTATGCCAAAAGCCCCATTCGCTCTTGACAAGGCTCAAAGAAAAGTGTTGTGTGAATGGGTTAAACAGTTGCGTTTTCCAGATGGATATGCCTCCAATTTGAGCAGATGCGTAGATTTACAAGCCTGTAAGCTTCATGGAATGAAAAGCCACGACTTTCACGTGTTCATGGAGTGGTTGTTGCCCACTGCTTTGAGGGAATTGCTCCCTACCCATATTTGGAATGCGGTTACAGAGATCAGTCAATTCTTCCGTGATTTGTGTTGTTACACAATCACAGTTAGTGACATGGAGCGATTAGAGAAAAACATAGCTGAAATCCTTTGCAAGCTTGAGAAGGTTTTCCCTCCTGCATTCTTCAACTCTATGGAGCATTTACCTATTTATTTGCCATATGAGGGCAAGTTATGTGGTCCTGTTCAATATAGATGGATGTATCCCTTCGAAAGGTAAATCAAAGTCCCATTAATTTCTTTCATAAAAACCCTTCATAGTCATGACCTATTTACGCAATTAATTATACTATTTTAAATGCAGGTTCCTTAATCACTTGAAACGTAAAATTGGGAACAAGGCACGAGTTGAAGGTTCAATATGCAATGCTTATCTCACCGAAGAGATAGAAAACTTTTGCTCAAATTACTTCCAGGCGTCAGTTGACACAAAAACTCGGGATCTTGGTCGAAATGTGAATGTAGACGTGGAATCCACATTGGAGAACGCTGACTTACCGGAGTTGTTCTCGGAGGATAGCGGTCGTGTCTCATCTGAGGGCAAAACTCGGTACTTAGATGAAAAGGAACTCGAGTGTGCTCATTTATTCGTTTTGCGAAACTGCGGCATTCTTGGTGAATACGAAAGGTATACGTGGTCAGGATTGAAATTTTTTCATAGTTTTGAAGAATTAAATCAGTTGAATTACTAATTTTATCTCGTGTCATTGACCTAATAGGAAGTTTGAGGACTACGTTCTTAGTACCCGGCCTTTTTTGCGTAGAGAGGAAGTCATGGAGAAATGTGACGTCGAATTCTCTGATTGGTTTCACCATAAGGTGATAGAATTGTTGTATCTGTTCTTTAAATATGACTTTTAGATATTGCAATTCTCTGTAATTAATTCTTCTATTCTGACGTAAATAGGTGGTTGAAGAGAAACCAAATTCGGATGTCCTCCAAGCTTTGTGCATGCGTCCTTTTAAGCGTGTTCGAACTTGGAAGCGAATTTTTGTTGGTGGATTTAATTTCCATACACATTCCTATGGTAAACACAAGTCTACGATGAATTACGGTGTTTGTGTGTCTAGTGAGGACGGTGGAGAGTACTTTGGCATTCTAGACGATATAATTGAACTTGTCTACACTGGTCCAATTAAAGAGTATAAGACTATACTCTTTAAGTGTAGTTGGATGGATTGTGGTAGGGGTATGAACATACATGAACAATATAAGCTTGTCGAAGTGAATCATACTAAGAAATACCCCAAGTATGATCCCTTCGTATTATCTTATCAAGTGACCCAAGTGTACTACACATCCTACCCTAGCCTAAAACGGGATCGAGTTCAATGGTGGTCTGTGTTTAAAACACAAGCAAGGTCAGTGGTTGATGCTCCAGTAGACCTTGAGTTTTTGCAGGCACCGTCCCCAGAAGTATATGCAACGCTTTGTCCACCGAATGACATTCTTGACTACGACCCAGTTGAGGATGACGACGAAGATGATGATGACGACTTAATAATCTCAAGTGAATCAGATGATGAATCCAGCGTCGACTCTAGTGACAGTGACGAGGATGATGACATCGATGTGTTTTTAGATGATAGTAGTGATAATACCAGTAGTGATAGTAGCGATGAAAGCCACGAGTAGGAAAATGTGGTTGTTATTGTAAAATAAATAGGATGCATTTGCTTGTACTTTGAATGTAATTGTCGGTTTAATTTGATTGTTATTGTAAAACCATTAATATGAGTTGGTCGTTCTATTTTATTACTTTTACATCTCATTGTACTACTAATTTTTGTAATGTTAATAATATCATAGCATGTTACTAACGTTTTTTTCAGGTTGCAATGGTGGGAGGGAAAAAAGGAGAAACGTCGAAGAGTAGAAAGGGAAAGGAGAAAAGACAGGTTTTGATATATGATGATGATGAGGAAATGGAGGACGCGGAAGATTTGGGTGACGACGAGGATCCTCAAACACAGATGCAGATTGAGCATCATGAGAAACAACTTCAGGCGCAACAGCTTCAGGGGCAACATGCCTCGCAGTCTTCTCAGACGGTGGTACTAGACCCTGCCACGTGCTGGTATATATTTAGTTGTTATTTCAATCCCTTTGTATCCATATTTTATATCATGACCTATGGAATACTCTAACATGAACTACTTATTTTCTTTTTGATCTTGATGTACGTTAAAATAGGTTTGATGATAAAGCCGTGGTAAAGGCCATCTCCGGTACCCTAACAGGCTAATATCGAAAGCCTTGGAGGAATTACGGAGAAGTTGATGCTAAAACAAAGGAGCATTGGTGGAACTTGTTTTGTGTATGTCATTTTATACTTACAACTATGTATTACTAATTGCGAAGTTTGAGATTTGGTTGTTAACTTTAAATGTTTGTCAATTGCAGAAGCAATGAACATGGGCACCCGAGTTGGAGGACCATGTGAAGACAACCTTCGAATCCAAGTTCGCATATCGGTTGAAGGACATGTTTCACACAATCACACACAAGATGAAAGGTCAGAAGTCGGGCTGGCTTATCGATGAAGTCCACCGGAAGATGATGAACATTGTTGCCAATGATGATACGTACAAGAAACGGTCCGAAGAAAACAAGAAGAATAGAAGAGGCGGATCGGTGGACAATGTGGTTGAACCAACCCACTACCAGGGTTCAATTTCAGCTGTACAACATGCAAAAAGGATGGTTAGTTTCTTTATAAGGCATGTAAATAGGTAACAATTGTGGTTCACATTGAAATGACAAGTTTTATTTGTTTTTGTGCATGTACATTCAAAGGCGGCGAAAAACAAAGGGCAGTTACCTACTGCACATGAGCTTTTCATGAAGACGCACTTCAAAGAGGTCCCTAGGAAAGGAATGGTGCCTGCCAATGCCAAATCCAAAAACATAGCGGTAACAACTTTAATATAATTTTGTATGGTTTACTTATTATGTTTTGGATTAATTAAACTTAGAAATATGCTTCTTTATTGTGATTTAAACCCATAATATGTTATAAGTATGTAAATATGAGATGGTTTGACAAAGAATGAGTTAAAAAGTTAAGAAATGTTGGAAATAGGCATGTAAGAAGCCATAAAGGCTTGAAATGGCTTCATTTTGAGGATAAAGACCCTTAAACTTAGAAATATGCTTCTTTTTTGTGATTTAAACCCATAATATGTTATAAGTATGTAAATATGAGATGGTTTGACAAAGAATGAGTTAAAAAGTTAAGAAATGTTGAAAATGGGCATGTAAGAAGCCATAAAGGCTTGAAATGGCTTCATTTTGAGGATAAAGACCCTTAAACTTAGAAATATGCTTCTTTTTTGTGATTTAAACCCATAATATATTATAAGTATGTAAATATGAGATGATTTGACAAAGAATGAGTTAAAAGGTAAAGACATATAGAAAATAGGCATGTAAGAAGCCATAAAGGCTTGAAATGGCTTCATTTTGAGGATAAAGACCCTTAAACTTAGAAATATGCTTCTTTTATGTGATTTAAACCCATAATATGTTATAAGTATGTAAATATGAGATTGTTTGACAAATAATGAGTTAAAAAGTTAAGAAATATAGAAAATAGGCATGTAAGAAGCCATAAAGGCTTGAAATGGCTTCATTTTGAGGATAAAGACCCTTAAACTTAGAAATATGCTTCTTTTTTGTGATTTAAACCCATAATATGTTATAAGTATGTAAATATGAGATGTTTTGACAAAGAATGAGTAAAAAAGTTAAGAAATATAGAAAATAGGCATGTAAGAAGCCATAAAGGCTTGAAATGGCTTCATTTTGAGGATAAAGACCCTTAAACTTAGAAATATGCTTCTTTTATGTGATTTAAACCCATAATATGTTATAAGTATGTAAATATAAGATGGTTTGACAAATAATGAGTTAAGAAGTTAAGAAATGTTGGAAATAGGCATGTAAGAAGCCATAAAGGCTTGAAATGGCTTCATTTTGAGAATAAAGACCCTTCAACTTAGAAATATGCTTCTTTTATTGTTATCTGATTCCATTTTCACTTATATGTTGCTTTACTTGTAACTGATGTTGTTGGTAAATTATTAAAACCATATATAATTGTATAATGTATTTCTTGTAGGAGTCCTACCAGAAGAAGGTTGAAGAAGCCACCACCCAAGGGATTAAAAAGAGTCCCAATGAGTTGTATTGGGAGACTGTGGGTGGTCGCAACAAGAAGGGTCGAGTGGGGGGACTTGGAGAAAGCGCATCGCTGTACTATGGCGAACGGATGGGTCGGGTGTCTAGGTCTTCACAACAGTACACAGCATCCGTTGTTTCTCAGATGCAGGATCAGATGGAGCATAGGGTCGAGGCTCTTCGTAGTGAGATCCGTAGTGAACTCCGGAGTGAAATACGGAGTGAACTTCGGAGTGAAATGGAAGTTGAGATGCAAGCTCAAATTCAAGCTGAAGTGGCCCAAATGGAGAGGAGAGCCGAGGAGAGGTGGAATGACTTCATGAGACGATTCGGCAACAACACCGACACATGTTCCACCATTCAGCCTCAGCGTCGAGACCCTAGGGATGATCCGGGTAGTGGAGGAGCAAGCCAGGGTACCCCTGCAGTTTTTTAGCCTAGCTTAGGTTTGTGTAGTATGGACATGCACTTAATTTGATCGATTTTATGTAGCGTTTGATTATGTTCCCGCTTTGGTAGAACTTACTATATATTATGTAGCTTTTGGATATATATAGCTTTTGAGAAAATAATATTTATTAATATTTCCGCAATTCGATAATAGTTTTAATTATCACAGGTATTTGGTGCAGGAACATACGCAATTATAATAATATTTGTTATTATTTTTGTTCGAAAGGAAAAACAATTTGCGACGGAATTATATTGGTCATAAGCACTAAATTTGCGACGGAAAACTGGAGTAAATTCCGTCGGAAGTCACCACCATTTCCGACGGAAAATATATCCGTCGCTAGACTAACGACCGAATGTTCCGTCGTAAGCCAGCGACGGAATAGTTTTCGTCGCAACATACACTACCAGCGACGGACATAATCGGTCGGAAGATTCTTTTTGCGACAGAAAGTTTCGGTCGGAAATGTACTTTTGCAACGGAAATATCCGTCGTTGAGGACACCACACCGACGGAAAATTCCGTCGCACATTAGCGACGGAATAACCCCAAAAGTCAATATTTTCTGCGACGGATTAAATTCGGTCGTAAAATCCGTCGAAATACACCTTTCCGACGGTATATTCCTCGAAAATTCATGAATTTCCTACCAAAGCTTTTACGACGGAAATCAACGACAGAATTCCGTCGCAAACATGATTTGCGACGGATTTACAGCCTTCAGCGACGGGAAATTTCGGTCGGAAACTGGCCATTTTCTTGTTGTGTACGCCACCACCGCCTATAGTAGTTCAAAATGCTGTTGCGAATGAAAGGTTTTCCCTAAGGGGTTGATATGGCCCTAATTTACACTCTTTTCTAGTAGGGTGTCTTTTTGATTCGCCGCGAAGCGGCCATTGTTGAGGAAGAAGAGGAGGACGACGGGAAGAAGATGAGGATGTGGAAGGCCTTTGTCGGTTTGATCGGCGGAAAGAGGAGAGATGGTGGTGCTTGTGAGGGGTTTCAGATGGTAGTCGATGTGATGGTGGTGGCTGTGATGGGGTTCCGATGGTAGTCGATGTGATGGTGGTGAACCAGATGGTGGCTATGGTGTGCTCGCTGCCGGTGGAAGATTGGAGAAGATGGGTTAAAAAACAAAAAAAAAATTGTAAAAAAAAATGAGACTTAAATTAAAGCTAACGTCTTATGAATCTCCGTCAATTTGTCTGGCAAGTGGGGCCCACAAATGCAGCTGATTAACAAGAATTGGTTAATCAGGCTGATCAACCGGGTCGGCCTCGTTTTTCAACTAATATCCGTCTCCTTACTTCTATTCTCTCTTTGATTTTGTCAATTGCAAGCACTTCTCCCGGTATGATCATACAAACTTACAATTACCCTTTAAATTGCTTTAATTATTGAGTTAATTTTGATTTCTAGGGTTTCTATTTTGAGTAATTTCTATTTTGTTTAGCTTTGATAATGCATGTTAATTGTTAAATAAAGATGTTTTGCCCCATTATGAAATTCTCTCACGTTTTCACTTACTATTAATTTTATAGAATTATTCTTGTTTTCTTTTGTTTTAATGGGTTTAACTACTTGTTTACTTGTAGAATTAAGGATTTTGCTAATATTTGTCAATTTGATGATTAATTATGCTTCTAATGTTGTTCCTTTAAAGCTGGTGTTAACTAGTTTGAATGAGTTTGAGAAAATGGGTTAGCTTTATGCCTTAATAGGTGTTCAGCTTCTTTAAGGTTGCTGAAAATAAAATTGAGAATTTGAGGAAATAGTAATCTCTCCATTCCCTTTTGTTCGTTTTTGACGTTTGAATTTACATGTCGTTATTAAGAAATTGTGAGTAGAGGTATGTAAGAAGAGGGGATTTTTGTGTGGCCACGTCGGGTGGTCGGTATTACTTGAGTTACTCGATCATGGTTACTTGAGTTATCCTGATTGAATGACTGAGTATCTCCTGACCGAACCCCTCAAGTAATACTTGACCGAACCCCTCGAGTATCCCCTAATAACCGAGTAACTCGACTAACCTCGACCACACGGTTTGGTCAGCCACATATAAAAATTATGATGTAAGAATTAGTACAATGACGGGGCGTTTGGCAAATGAGAATGGGAATTTGGGGATTTGAGGGTTGGGAATAGGATTGACTAATTGAGGTTTATATTTGGGAATTCAATAAAATATTGACAATCTATTATTGGGTTGTGAAAGGAACTGATTTGGTACAAAATAGCAAATCTACCATAACACCTTTACTAATGTTATCCTTATGCTTTCATTAATGACAAAATGATCTTTTCCTCTTTATTCCCAATTCTAATCTCTATCACTTGCCCCACTGGGTAGTAAAATCATGGGAATAGGGAAATTTTAGTCCCATTTTCAATCCCACCTACAAATCCCCTTCCCACAAAATAAACAAGGCAATACATACTCCGACCTTCTAAATTCCCATTCCCAAACCCCAGGAATAGAACAAACACACACCGATTGGGAACGATTTGCCCAATTGGTGTTAAAAAGTAAATAAATTACTAAAATAGTGTTCACTTAAAAATATTTCTCAAAGTAGTGTCCATATAGGTTCGGAAATTACAAAGCTATGAATTAAAAATTAATGGCTAATACAATCCAAATATATGCGTATACCATCAAATTCTTTATTTTTAACGCTTACGGTATCTTGACTAGAGTATGGATTATGAATACAAAGTAATATAAATGTTTAAAATTTTCTAGCATTTTTGTTATGGATATAACCTTGTCAAAAAACGTATATATAACATGATGCATTATTTAATTGGATTTAAATTATCAAGGCACTCAATCACCATTCCTGAAAATAACTGCTACTCCCTCCGTATTTAAATACTTGCTCTATTTCTATTTTTGCACTATTTTTTTGACCTGCTTTGACTAATGTTTGTAATTTATACATAAGAAAAAATATAGTCTTGTGGGTATTTGTTGGAATCGTTTCGATGAATAGATTATTAATTTTCAATTGTTAGAATTTATACTTATTAATAATTAAAAATATTATTAATCAAAGGTTAGCATTGGCATGCGTGCCCAAGAAAAATGGAGCAAGCTAAGTATTTAAAAACAGAGGGAGTAGTTCTACAATGCAATATCAATTTGGAGATAGTATTACTTTATTACAAAATAACTCAAAACATGTCATACTAGCTAAATAAAAAAAACACAATATAGTATCATTTTTTATCACCCTCAATTCCTCATTAGAATAATATATATCATTTTTTATCACACAATATATTCAATTGCAAAGTCTAATTCACCTACCTTAAGTCGAATAATTTTTCATAATTAGGTTAAATTTAACCAAGTTACATTATTCCGTTAAACTTTAATCTACTTTTTATGTAAGCTCACATAAATTTCAGTTGAATTTTAATTAGAAAAGAAGAAAAACACACTTGATTATAGTGATGTCAAAGATTGACTATGCTTCCTTCCCGATAGCATCTACCATCAACGTCTATAACAATAGTAAATTAAAACCTAAGAGAACTAGTTTTGCCCGTCAAAGAAAAAAAGAGAACTAGTTTAGAGACTCTAATTTTTAATTATATTTAGACTTTTAAAACGAAGCAATATTAACTCCTAGCTTTGTAATTTCCTGGTAGAGGGAAATAATCGGTCGTTGGACAATCACCCTAAAACCAAACAATAATTATACCTAAACCAACCTAAGACAAGTCTAAGGTAAGTAGAGGATCGTATCCACAGGGAATGGGTAAGTACACCGAGAGTATGAAACGGTTGCAATCTAGTTCGGTCACAAATTGGGGGTTTTGATTAGGTAACTACTATGGAGACAAACACTAGGGGGAAATGGGAATCGACGCCAACCAAGCCAATGGATCAAAACACTAGGCAAGCATGAACACAATTTGGGTGATAGAGAGGGCACTCAATGTTTCCTTCTTTCGAAGCCACAACACTAAGCATTCCTAAGCCAAACTCAACTAACAAGATAGGCCAACCAAGTCTTAACGATGAGAAGTAGACTACTAACTCGGGTTTGTCTTTCGATCGGTCCAAGAAAGCATTAAAGCACAAGCAATTGAGATTTCTCACCTAATTGTTGCAACTAAGACTACTACATCATTCAAACAAGGAACCATAATCAAGAGGAATTTAGCATAACCATATAAGAAAAGGCTCACAACTAGACTTCATCTCTCAATGCAAGCATAGAAGTGAATACATGAGCAATAAGTGGCCATCCAATTACACATGCAATTAACCAACTCTTTAACAATCAATCATCAACCCAAAATGAACATACAAGCACAAACATCAATCAACCCATGGCTTAGTTGGGTCTTCACCCAACCCCTAGCTAATTAACTACTCACTAAACATGGTGAGGGACATCAAAACAACAAGTTCCAATTCAAGCATTAAGTTAACAAGTTGAGAGGAGTAGTAGGAATAAGGTAGATTGGACATGCAACAACAATTAAGCAAGATCAAGAGAGAAATTAACAATTCAAAGTAAATAAAAACTGAAATTAAAGAGTAAGAGATAGAGGAAAGAGATTACTTAAAATGCTTCAAAGTTGAGAAATTGTTGAATTCAAGAGAACAATCTTCAATTAATCTATTACAATGATTGAGTTTGAGAAGATCTAAGCTAATTAATGAGGGTTGAGAGAAACTAAGGACCTAAGAAAACTAAAAGGGGAAGAAGATACAGAAAACTGAAGCCAAGGGTCGTATTTATACACCCCAAAATAACATTGTAAGATCCGCCCAAAAAGTCGGGTCTGCATGTAGGAGCGCCCGCTCCTACATAGAGGAGCGCCCGCTCCTCAGGATGGAGCGCCCTCTCCTGGCTCTTGCGCGCCCTCTCCTCCTGCAGCAATTTGAGGCAGTTTGTAGGAAAACAGGGAGGAGCGCCCGCTCCTATATAGGTGCACGCCCGCTCCTAAAAGTGCAGGGGAGGCAGAATGTGGCAGTTCAGGCAGGAGCGCCCGCTCCTAAAAGGCTGCACGCCCGCTCCTGCTTTCCTTTGCTTCCAAAGAGTATTTCTTCATGCTTATGCTATTTAGCCCATTTTTCATCGTACCTACAAGCACGAGCACACACATAAAAAGAAACGGGGAAGCCAAAAGATGCAAATTAGCACAAGAGGAGTTAGAAAAAGGGATTAGAGTAGGGGAAAGAGTACAAAATTGTGTTTAGAAAGCCATGATAAGTGGACAAATAAAACACTTATCATTTCCAAACCTACATGAGCACTAGTTTGAGAAATATTTTTAAGTGAACACTATTTTAATAATTTATTTATTTATTAACACCAATTTGGCAAATCGTTCCACCGATTGGAAGTAATTTCAATTTAAATAAAAAATTGTATATGTGGGGTAAAGAAAGTAAAAAGAAAAGCAAGATTGTGGAAGAGAGAGGAGAGACCCATTAAAACATTGCAAATGGTACAATTGAACATGGATATTTGATAACTTTAATTGTTTAACTTCATTTAAAAGTCAGTTATTTCTGTCAGTTCATACTTTAAATCCGTGAATTGTTTCCTCCAACAACTATAACTAAGTTTTCAACTCTATTATACAGAATAGATTCATCAAAACATGTCCACAGCAAGAAACCGCAAGCAGCAACTCCACGCATCATCCGATAGGATTAGCAACTTGCCACTAAACGTCTCACAGCAAATCCTTGAATGTTTACCCCTGCAACAAGCAGCGAGGACAAGCATCTTATCCAAGTATTGGAGAAACAAATGGGCTTCGATTTCTCAGCTGATACTTGATGAGTCATTCTTTACATGCATCCTCGATAAGAGAAGTGAACTTTCTGACAGGTTATTGGCATACAATAAAGCTGTTACTGATATTCTTTTGAGTCATGTTGGACCGTTATGTAAGTTTGTTCTTTACATTCCCGGTTGGTGTACAAAAGAAACAGACTTTGGTTCGTGGTTACGATTTGTTCATGCTAATGGTGTCAAGGAAATTACTTTGGAAGATGATCGCCGTCCAGCTAGAAACTTTCCAACTTGTTTGTTCTCTTTTGTTAGATTGACACATTTGACAGTCGTCAATTGCAATCTTTTATCTCTTTCTCCAACATTTAGGGGATTTCCATGTCTTATTAGTCTAAAGCTCGGTAACCCCTATGAAGTAGGATCTAGTTATAACCTGAATGAGTTTACAGATCTTATTTCCAAATGCCCGTTGCTTGAGCACCTCCATTTATCCTTTACTTTTTCTGAAGGCTATCTGACTATTCGTGCTCCGAAACTTCGAGAGTTTTTTCTTGAAGGCGGTTTTGTTAAGGATTTATCGTTGGAAGAAACTAGAGCTATAGAAATTTTGTCTCTACGTATGGATTGCCTAAAGTTGCAAGGGAGCAAAAACATAACTGATTTCTTTAGTTGTTTGGCCAACGTTGAAAAGCTCACTTTATGGGTTAGTAAATTTATTTTGAGGTTAAATATAGCAGCTGAAATTTTGCTCCTTGAATGCTTTATTAATCAGTGGTAACTATTGTATAACTTTATGTTTGATTTGCAGGTATACAATTTCACTGGTTTTGCATATCCAAAAGTGTTTCCAAAGTCACTTACAAGGTTACAAGTACTTGAACTTAAAAATATAGCTCTGAATTGTGATTCCGGCATCTCTCTTGCTCTCTACTTGTTATTGAGCTCACCAAATCTAGGGCGACTACATATCCAAGTAAGTTTTTGATTCGAATGTATCTTATTAGCTAGCTTCTCCTTGATATTACATTACTAATCATGATTCTGTCTGTCTTTGTAATATAGGTTATAGACCCTATAGTAGGTCGTCGAGTAGAATCAGATGATCATCAGTTATATCAGTTCGATGACTCTTGTATATTTCAATGCCTTTAAACTGTACACCTTGTTGGTATCACAGGATTATTGAGCAAGGAGCTAAAACTTATAAGATTTCTACTCGCCTGCTCTCCCGTGCTGGATGAAATGACTATTAAACTGTGTATGGCAATGGGAGGTGCCGACAAACAGGCTAATTTCTTCAAGGAGTTGAATCAATGTCGTCGAGCCTCTCCAAATGCCGTGATGATTATTAAAACTTAGAATACAAATGTTGGCTACACTGATCTTTTTTTTTATGTAACAGATGTTCTTTGATTTGACTTTTGCTACGTACTCTATTTGCCTTAGAATCTTAGAAGCTGTATTAGTTTCATCTTAACTTCCATTGACTTAAGATATAGCTTATTTTGCCCCAAGATATTTCGAATTTTTTAGTGTGGATACTGGTGGAAATTAAATGATGTATGGTGATTTTAGCTATACATACATTATTGGCTATTTATGATAAATTTTGCATATAGCAGGACCACTATTTAACCAGGTTGATCAAGATTTAGGTAGTGGTAAAATGCTCACTTGAGTTTACAGTGATGGCTAGCCACATGATATCAAATGCTTACTTTTTTGTTTGGTAGAAAGGAGCTAGATTTGATTACGATAGTATCTTGCAAAAAAAAAAAAAAAAAAAAAAAAAATGAAAATAAAGACTATGATAGTACTCATAGTAGGAACATACATCATTATAAGACAAAATTGAATTGGCTTCAACAACATTACTATAGCTTTGGTTACTCTTATGGCACAACCTTAAGCCAATTCAGCCCACACCATGAACTATATGGAATTGGTTCACTTGGCCCTTGGGTGTACCATAGCAACAAATTATGTTTCTAAATGATATAAATGAAATGACATTATCTACTACGAGTATTACGTATTTTATTTCACATTTAATGATCAATGTCATTTTCATGAACTATATGGTCTTGATTCACTTGAATCCGAGAAATAGCATAAATTAGAGAATCGGACAATCTTGTATTTTATATCACCTCTAGTGCCTTTTATGCCATTTCATGCACTCAATGTTAAGGTTTGGTGGGGGGACGGGGAATGGGCGGGCCTATTGTGGGGGACGAGAGAAAGGGGTGTAAGGTCGGAGAAAGGGAGGGATGGGGGTGTCGTGGGTGGGGGAAAGGGAGGTCGCAAGCAAGGGAGCTGGGCGGTGACATAGAGGGTGGATTTTCCTTTTTTTTTTTTAACTATTAGAAAAATATTTAAACTATAAATGTTCATGCGGCAAGGCAAAGTACCCCTTGACCAAATAACCCATAACCAACAAAGTAGCCCCTAATCAGCCACATATTAAACTTTGTAAACTTAGTATCAAAAATATAACATTACCAAAGATAATAAATCTTTTTTTATATTTCATCAAATAAAAAATTAAGAGAATTTCTAATTTAACCCTTATCACTGGCTTTGTAACTAGGGTACATCAATTGATATTACTTGCAATTCTATTTTGCATTATATATTTCTCATATTATTATTTAGGAATACGAAATTCTCATTGAAATTGATTGGGATAGTAGATTGGTTGAGCGGCAATCATGACCTTCTCAGCGACTTCTGAATTTGTATCGTTTTCCATTATGAGGTTTTCTATTGCATCCCCAATCCCATCTGTTATGGAGAATCAGGATGTGCCACTGCCCGACGTCATGAAAATACCAATAAGACCAGGTAATTTCAAAAAATATTATTATACATTTAGATTTCATTGAAATTAATTAAAAATATATTTGATTATTGAAATAACGATTGTAATTTTTATTTATTTTTGTTTGTTTATATACTACTAAATTAGCTATCTAGCAAATCTTGTAGGAGTTGAGGAAGGGTACTACATTTGAAGTAGACAGTAGTTTGGATTTCGGGTGTACATAGAGTTAGTGCACCTCGTGGCCGTGTTCATAGATATTGTTCGTGTTTATGGTTTAGCAAATAAGAGACACTTATTGCTAACACTCGTTCATTCCTTATTGTTATCGCTTTATCACATTGCTATATTTATCGAGCAATTAGCAATGCTATCAATGCATTAGAAAATTAATTTTACACATTATAGTAGATCCAATTTGTCTTATTTTTGTTTGAGTGGTTGAGTTTAGATCTGATAAACCTGTGTTAGTTTATAGGTTGGTTAATTTAATCATTCTGTTTAATATAGTATCTTTAATTTAGTCCATGCTCATTGCTCAGAAGCTAATTCAATTCCTAATTTATAAGTATTATAATGTGTAGATTTTGCAACTCTATTTAGAAAATGGAGCATGGACGATCTAATTAGCAATTTGCCCAGAGATGTAAGGTATGGGATCATGAAACGCTTACCCTTAAGAGATGCAGCAAGGATGAGTGCATTGTCGAAACAATGGAAAGAGGCTTGGAAAACACTTCCATCTCTTGTGTTTGATGGTGATTTCTTTAGAGAAGTACTAGGGAAAAAAACGATATATAAAGCTCGAGTACACTAACATTGTGAGTAAAATACTCTTGCAACATGACGGTCCAATTGCTAAATTCAGTCTTCATATTCCGCGACATATACAGAAACACCCAGATGATGTTGTGCTCTGGATAATGAACCTATCCATGAATTGCATCAATGAATTTACTCTGAATAATTGGAAATACTCATCGCCTTTTAAGTTGCCTTCTCAACTTTTTGGTTGCACCAATTTAACTATATTGAAGCTGGATTATTGTATATTCAATCCTCCTAGTTCTTTTAAGGGATTTCCGAAGTTGATATGCATTTATCTTGAAAATATTCATTTTCCGAGTGATGATGTTATTGGAAGCTTTGTTGCTAAATGCCCGAGCCTTGAGAAGTTGGTTATACAAGGCGAAGATGGTAATGATGAACTACCAAACCTGGTTATCAATGCACCTAATCTCAAGTACTTGACCGTCTCTAGTACATTTCACTCTATATGTCTGGACGGTTCGGAAGCTCTTTCGTCGGTTTCATTTACATTACAGAAATTGGTAGATCAAAAAAAGAAAAGAACACGAAACATGATAAAGTTTCTTACTTCTACATGTAGGATTGAAAACCTTAGTTTCAGAAAGCACTTTGTCAAGGTATGTAAGCGTGTTATATTTTTTTTTTTTTTAATTTTTATTTACTATCTAGATTTTTTTTTTATTTGCAACAAAGAGGTATTTTATGTGAGATATAAGCAATTCATTTGTTGCATATAAAAAGAAACGGATGCTAGCTAGTATATCTTTTATTCATGGTTTCCTATATGAATCTCAATCGAAAGAATAATGTGTTTCAACCTGGCGTGTGCATCCTTGATCGAAGTTCTTGGCCGCGTGTGGTGTATCAAGAATGCTACCATTTACCTTTACTCATGTGAGAAATTTACGACTCACAAGCATTGATTCCTCTACGGATCTCTTCTGCGCTGTTGGCATACTTCGGAGCTGTCCTAATGTCGAAAAGTTGCAAATTTCGGTAAGTCACATACTTACACTAGCACTTAACATCTAATGATATTTTGCCAACTTCAAATTTGAAGTATCTCATCGTTGCAATTACACCTAAATGTAGGTGAAAATTTCGGAGAATACTGCTGACTCTGTTGAGGATAACTGGAGTTGTAACCTTTCAAGTAAGTTTCTCCAACTCCGTAGCATCGATGTGAGACTGAACAGTGGATCAGCTGAAGAGCTGAAGCTCGTTGAGTTTTTGTTAGCCTGCTCTCCTGTGTTGCATACATTCAATCTCGAGTTTTTTGAAGAACTCGATGTAGACGACAAGATGAAGATGTCTAAGAAATTGATGCAATTTCATAGGGCATTTTCCAACATTACTGTCTTTCTTATCTTCATAAAAGGCAAATGTGATAGATGATGATATTGTAAACTTCATGCTGAATTTTTGATACCAATATAGGTCCGAAACTACCAGATTTGAGCGTTCATTAAATAAGATTGTGTAGCTAATGTTTGTTGATCGGACAAAGCAGTGAAGCACATCCATAGTTTCTCTAATATTAGTGGTCAACAATAAATTAGTGTGAACCAGGTTCATTTAAGAATTTGTATATTCAACTAAACAATCTCCACTATCGTGATATTTCACTCCGTTTAACTCACATTTCTAAAACTATGTACCAGTTATTTTAAGTTGTTACTCTTACAAAAATGTACTATTTTTTTTTTTTTTACGCAAAAGGGGAAAGATATATTACATCAAGGTAGTATGAGCAAAAGATGAATAAGGCCCTGTTCTCTTCACCTTAAAAAAATAATATTAAGTATAAATAATTTCAGTTCAGTAAAATTAAGTTCAATTCAGTAAAGATTATTTTAGTTCAGTAAAAATAAGTTCAGTTCAGTAAAATTAAGTTTTCTTAAAGAAGAATTATAATAGAAAATCAGTAAAAATAATTTCAATTTAGCAAAAATAATTCAATTTAGTAAAATTAATTTAAGTTTAGTAAAATTGATTCAGCAAATATAATTTTGTTTCTCTAAAAATAATTTCAGTAAGGCGGAGAGATCGAACGGGACCTAAGTTGGCGCATGTGTAGCAGCCAAATACTTATCCATAAACTTAGTTACAGTAACATAAAAAGCATTAAGATAGTTGTTAGAAGTTTGTACCAGTTATTTTAAATTGTTACTCTTAAAAATATGAAAGGGGGATCATTTTTCATGTGCTACCCACATGTTTTTGTAATATATATTACTCGCTCGGTTCCTAAAACTTCGACCTTTTTGGGTTGATTTTGCGGGTATTAAGAAAGTTAAACAACAAGAAGTGAAAGTATATTGAAAATATAAATTTTAATGGGGTTTGTAAACAAATAGGGTGAGAAAGTATAAAAATAAAGGGGAAAACAAAATTTTATATGAGGAAGCTAATTTTGCACAAATATTATTGCAAGTTAATGGATATTTTAATGCAAATTGGTCGATCATTTTGGGACTAAAATTAAGCCAAAAGGGTCGAAGTTTTGGGATGGAAGGAGTAGACATAAATTAATTGCAAATGTTTCATTAATTCATGGTTACTTAGGGCCTGTTCATATTTACTAAACTGAGCTGAACTGAACTGAACTGAACTGATTGGAGCTGAACTGAACTGAACTGAACTGATTGGAACTGAACTGAACTGAACTGAACTGAATTGAGCTGAAATGAATATTTTATGTGAGAGGGAAATTAAGAGCTGAACTGAACTGAACTGAACTGATTGGAACTGAACTGAACTGAACTGAACTGATTGGAGCTGAACTGAACTGAACTGAAATTAAGTAAATATGAACAGGCCCTTAATTTTGCAAGTTCTTTTAGGAAAATTAAGGGCATTGTGAATAAATTAATTAATACAATAACAGGCATGTGGGGTTATTGGGCTAATTTTACTAGAGTTTGTAAGAGAGAAACAATAATCAATGCAAATGGGTATAGTGCAATAGTAGGGGAGATAAATTATTTGCCCCCTACACCCAAAACAGATTTATTGAATTGAACTAATTGGAGCTAAACTAAAATAAATAGAGCTAAAATGAATTGTTTATTAGAGAATGAAATAATGAACTGAATTGAACTTAACTAATTGGAACTGAACTAAACTGAAATTAAGCCGAAGAAAAGTAGAAAACAGCCTTTAAAATAAAGCACAATGTTAAAAACATTTTTTTTAAAACTATCAATATAACAAAAACTACTATCAACAAAAACCATTAAATTATGTATTCAACAATTAGATAAATGAATCTTTAAATTTTTTTTATAAAATTACTCCCTCCGTTTTGAAATACTTGCTACATTTCTCCATGCACGGAGTTTTAGGAGAAATTGGAGAAAATAATAGAATATGGAGGTAGTGGGGTTGGTGGAAGAATTAAAAAATGTAAAAGGCAAAAGTACTGGACAGGATGGAGGAGAGAGAATATATGTTGGGTCCTCTAGGTGAGAGGAATTAATCTAAGAATAAACTAATAGAACAACCGCTGACATCACATTGTCCATGTGGCAGTTTTATAAGAAAAATTTTCCCGGATAAATAAAAATCTGATGTCATTATATTTTCTTTGGTTTCAAATATCAAATTTAATTTCTCCTCCTCTCAATTTATCTATACTCTTTAATCTATTTATTTTTAATCTATCACCAACTATTGATATCTACTACATCTTTCCCTTATGCTTCATCGAACAAAATACTTTAAAATCATTTTTATTTGCTTAATTAAAATCGTATATTAAAAATCTAACTTTTATGTACATGCTTAAATTTTCATATTCGGTTTGTTCTTCTTCAAAATTACTTTTATAAAAATAGCATTTACAACTAATGGTTATGTCTCAATAATTTTTCTGATACGTAAGAATACATAAAATATATACTCTATATTTCAAAGATATTCGTGCATCGCACGGAACTAATCTAGTTAAATATTGTAAGAGCTTTCTAAAAAAGGAAATAGAGAAAAAATTTAAAAACGGTCACAAATAAAAAGGGGGGCAAGTATTTAAAAACGGAGGGTATATTTTAATGTTAAGTTTTGTATAAATTTTGTAAAATTGACTATCAAAAATAGAACCATCACTCTCATGCTAAAATAAGAGTGTAGGGGATAGGGGCTGTGAGGGCGTAGGGGCTGCTGGGATTATGGGGAAGAAGGGTGATGTGAGCTTGACTGGGCAAGGGAGGGAGTTGGAGAGTGAAGGGGTAATTCTGAAGCAAGGGAAGGTGAGTGAAAAAAATAAAATGAAAAAAGGGTGGAAAAGATATGAGAGGATGGAGGAGGGGTATGTGGGGGCAGTAAACTGTGAAATGAGGGGAGAGGAGGTGGAGAACAATAAAAAAAAAGGGGGATTGCTTTGATGGACTGTGATGTGGAGTATGAGGAGTCAGTGGAATGTGAGAAAAAGAGGAAGCTTGACGGTGTTACTGGGGACAGTCAAATCCAAGTAGAGGGAGTTGGCATATGCCAATCTCTCGAATGACAATGAAAATATTGAGCTGGAACGTCTTTGAGATTGGCAACCTGATGACGGAAAGGACTCTCCGAAATTTATGTTGGAGAGAGAGGCCAAATGTAGTGTTTTTAATGGAGACAAAGTCCGATAGTAGTGTTATGGAGAGAATAAAAAGACTTTGTGGTTTTGAGAATGGCATATGTATTAGTAGCAATGGTAGATCGGGTGGTATTTGATTTTGGTGGCATGATATCAATGCAACAGTAGTATCATATTCGAATCATCACTTTGCAGCAAATATTTGTGACGGTACGAATACCCCAATTTGGTGTGCTGTTGGGATTTATGGGTGGCCGGAATCGAAAAACAAATATAAAACTTGGGACTTGATGAAAACATTGAAACAATCATGTAATGTCCATTGCGTTATGTTTGGAGATTTTAATGAGATAGTAAGTATGTCGGAGAAGGATGGTGGTGCGCTAAGAAGAGAGAGTTTAATGGATGCATTCCGTGATGCCATTGATGTTTGTGAGCTCCGCGACCTTGGTTATAAAGGGTGCATTTATACATGGCAAAGAGGGAATTATGTTGATACGGTGGTGAGAGAAAGGTTGGACAGATTTCTTGGTGATGATAGTTGGTGTGGCTTAAATTACATCCAAAATATTCGGTCCAACATATGGCTAGGGTGTCTTCGGACCATACTCCGCTCTTACTTGATACTATCAATTACTATGAAAGGGGGAGAAAGAAGAGGTTATTCCGGTTTGAGGCAATGTGGTTATCCAGAGAAGATTGTAGTGAAGTGGTTTCGAAAGCTTGGAGTGATGGAGAGGGGCGTGATCCTCATGCTCGAATTGCTTTATGTGCCGAATACTTGAAGAAATGGGCTGCAACTTCTTTTGGAACGGTGAAGAAAAAAATAAAGTTGAAGGAGGTGGAATTACAGGAGGCGCAAGCTGCTCATGTGGATGCATCAATGCTAGCTAGATTAGAACTTCTTGCGGGAGAAATTAATGAATTGCGTTGCTTGGAAGAGTCGTATTGGTATGCTAGATCTCGGGCTAATGAGATGCGTGATGGGGATAAAAATACGGCTTATTTTCATCGAAAGGCAAGTCAGAGGAGTAAGAAGAATCACATAGCCGGTCTCTTTGACTCACAAGGGAACTGGCAGGTGGGAGAAAGCCGTATCCAGGCCAAAACATTGTGGCAGACTATTTTAGCTCATTGTTTGAGACGAGTAACCCCTCCGGATTTGAGGCAGCCCTTGAGGGCGTGGAGCACATTGTGTTGGCAGATATGAACAATGTATTGGATGAGGAACCTAGTGCGGATGAAATTAAAAACGCTCTTTTTCAAATGCACCCTAATAAGGTGCTAGGTACGGATGGTATGCATGCTTTATTTTTTCAGAAATTTTGGCATATACTTGGCCCTGATATTGTTGCTCTAGTTAAGAATTGGGGGAATGGCTTGGTTGATATTGCTGAGATAAATAGGACGTGCATTGTGTTAATTCCTAAATGTGACGATCCTAAATTTATGACCGAGTTTCGGTCAATTAGTTGTTGCAATGTGATTTACACAATAATATCAAAAACTATGGCAAATAAATTAAAGATGTTCCTGGATGATATTATTTCTGTAAATCAAAGCGCCTTTATTCTGGGGCGATTGATCACTGATAATGCTATGATTGCTTTTGAGATCTTCCACTCCATGAAAAGATGGGGAGAAGGACGGAATGGTACTGTGGCATTGAAACTTGACATGAGCAAAGCATATGACAGAGTTAAATGGTGCTTTTTGAAAAGGGTAATGTGTAAGATGGGTTTCTCAGATAATTGGGTGCATAGAATTATGGATTGCATTTCTAGTGTTTCATTCTCTTTTAAGGTGAATAATGAAATATGTGGATCGGTGGTTCTTTCCCGTGGCCTCCGGCAAGGTGACCCAATTTCACCTTATTTATTTCTTTTATGTGCGGATGTTTTTTCGGGCTTATTATCAAAAGCTTCCCTTGAAAAGAAATTAAGTGGTGCAAAAATTTGCCACTCTGCTCCTAGAGTGTCTCATCTGTTTTTCACCAATGATAGTATTTTATTTGCAAAAGCTACTACTCTGCAGGAATGTTCAAAAATAGTTGATATTATCAGTTTATACGAAAGAGCATCTGGTCAGAAAGTCAATCTAGATAAGACGGAGGTTGCTTTTAGCAAATGTGTGAATGCGGAAAGAAGGCAGGCTATTGTTGACACTTTAGGGGTTCGTGAAGTTGATAGACATGAAAAATATTTGGGGCTTCCTACGGTCATTGGCAAATCGAAGAAGGCAATTTTGCGGGCTTAAAAGAGAGGATTTGGAAAAAATTGAACCGGTGGAAAGAGAAGCTGCTTTCAAAACCGGGAAAGGAGGTGCTAATCAAAGCGGTAGCTCAAGCAATCCCGATGTACATGATGAGTATTTCTAAGGTACCGGACGGTCTTATTGATGAAATTCACAGTCTCCTATGTCGATTTTGGTGGGGCTCAACCGTTAATCAAAGGAAAATGCATTGGCAGAGTTGGGATAAGTTGTGTCTACCAAAGGCAAAAGGTGGAATGGAGTTTCGAGATCTCAAGTGCTTTAACCAAGCACTTTTAGCAAAACAAATTTGGAGACTGCAATCCAATCCGAACACATTGATTTCGAAAATTCTTAAGGCACGTTATTTTAAGAATTCAAGTGTGTTGGATGCTAATAGAGGTCATGACCAAAGTTTCACTTGGAGGAGTATTTGGGGTGCCAAAGGTTTGCTTCGGGATGGATTGGTGTGGAGAGTGGGAGATGGGAGTTATATTAGAGCTTGGAAGGATGCTTGGATGGTAAAGAATGGCAAACAATTCTTTTTGCAGCAACCAAGTGGTTGGGAGGAGCATACTATGGTAAATGAGCTAATGGTTGAGGGGTGTGTGAGGTGGGATGCTACTAAAATTTGTGAGTTGTTTAATTTGACAATGAGACAACTGCTCTTATTCTTGCTAACCCTCTGTCAACTCACCCTGCTAGGGACACGATGTACTGGAGCTGCACAAAGAATGGTATTTTCAGTGTAAAATCAGGCTATTGGCTTGCCAGGGACGTTATGGATGATGTGGGTGATGTGGGAAGCAATGAGGATTGTTGGAGATCGGTATGGAATATACAAGGACCTCCTAAGCTTAAGCACTTCTTATGGGGTGTTGTTAAAGGGAACCTCGCTGTGAGGGATCGACTTGTTCAGCAGCATATCATTACTGAAGCTACTTGTCAGATCTGTGGAGGGGCGAGTGAAACAATAATTCATTCCTTGTTTGACTGTACAGCAGCTCGAGAAATCTGGAAGCACAGCGAGCTCTCTGAATATTTAATGGATGCTCCGACAGAATTCTTCGTTGCTAGATGGATGTGGTTGTATAGTAAGATGGAGGGAAGCGTATTAAGGCATATGGTTGCTCTTATGTGGGCAGCGTGGCATTGCAAGAACTTAATTGTGCACAAAAATGAGTACCCTGATGTGATTATGCTTGCGGAAGGTTATTGTAGGCTTGTTGAGGATTATACAGAATATGCAAAAAAGGTTTTTCTCCCTATGATTAGCAGCTATGGCGAGCAGTTCGGTTTGGAAGTGCCCCCCGCAAGGATGCATCAAAGCCAATGTTGATGCACATGTTCCTACGATGGGTAGTTCTGGGTTGGGAGTGGTATTCAGGGATGCTGATTGTCATATTATGTTGATAGCAACGAGGAAAGCAGAAACTTCCACTCCGGAGTGTGTAGAAGCACAGGCTGTTAGATATGCCCTCCAAATTGCCAGGCGGTTTGACTATAGGAATGTGTGGGTTGAGTCGGATGCGGTGAATGTTATCAAAGCTATTTCTTCTGATTGTGTTGGTCGTGCCCCAATTCATGTCGTCTATGATGATATTATATTAGATAGAGCATGGTTCAATGTTTGTCTTTTTTCACATGCCAAGAGGAATTGTAATACGGTAGCTCACCTAGTTGCTAGGGGGGTACGGGAGGGAACGATGAGGTTGTACGTTTTAGTTCCTTTCCTCAAAGTATTGTAACCTTGGCGGAAATGGACATTTCCCCTTAAATTAATATAATGCTCTATCTTTCTTTCAAGAAAAAAAAAACTTGAAAATACTCAAAAATAGAAAGAAAAAAAAAATACAAGTATTTGGTCTCACATGGAAATATTAGAATGCACGTGTTCATATTCAAAATGGGAATAAATGTTTGGAACTTAACAAAGGTAGAAAATCATAAAATTGGTCTTTAAAGTTTTGTTACGGTAAAAAAGCCATTGATATTCCCTTCATGATTTGATAAATGTTACACATATTAAATTCGGTCGTATTTTAATAAGTGTTACACTTTTTTTTTTACAAAATAACTTCAATTTAATATTATATCTTTTCTCTTTCATGGTCCCCACCCAAACCCACTACTTATATTTTATTATTTATTTTCTCTCACATTTTTTTGGTACACACAAGGAGCAAGGCTCCGAAAAAGAAAAACAAACTAACAGAAACTAAGGGGGAACAAAACGTGGCAAAGCCACACATAGTACATCATTATGCAAAATACTCCCTAAGGCTAAGAGGGGACTTGAATAATCTGAAATTTGTTTTTCTAAGGCCTTGCTTGGTTGCAATAGAAAATAACTTCCCGTGGTAATTTACAATTCATGAAAAGTTATTTCACTCATGCAATTCCTAGGAATTTAGTCTAATTTATTTGGTAGGTATTAAGGAAATTATAATTCATAGGAATTTTGAATGACCTAGGGGGACCTAGGTAATTTACTTCCTATATTATGTGGGAACTTCAAATTCTGATGAATTTCAACTTCCTTCATTTTGCACTTTTTTTTGTTAACCAACCAACTTATCAATTTTGCATTTCCTCGCAATTTTGAGTGCCCACGGAAAATTAATGTATCCAAACAACACCTAAGATACTCCTTGATTGGCTAGCCAATTTGCCGCTTGGCTTACAATAATTTATTAACTCCACTATCTTTCTTTTACAATTTTTTTAATACTCCAACTACCCCACTAACCTTTTATTTTAGGAAAAATTTTAAATTACCACCCAAAAATGTAATCATTTTCGAACTAATAACCACCCGTTTAATTTTTTATTTTAAATTACCACCCCTAAAATTAAATAAATGCTCAGATTACCACCCATTTCAGAAATTCGGTGGATTTTCCGTCTGTGGGTCCCATACACCGTTTATTTTGACTGATTTTTTCCCCGATTTTTCTCTTTAAAAACGCTATCCTAACTTCAATTCACATTTTTCTCTCTTTGAAATTTGGTAGAATTTGGTGAAGGAAATGTGAATTAAAGTTTAGAGAGTGTTTTTAAAGAGAAAAATCAAGAAAAAAATCAGTCAAAAAGGTCAAATAAAGTGTTGGGTGGGGCCTACAGACGGAAAATCCACCAGATTTTTGAAATGTGTGGTAATCTAAGCATTAACTTAATTTAAGGGGTGGTAATTTAAAATAAAAAAAATTAAACGGGTGGTTAGTTTGAAAATGGTTATATTTTTTGGTGGTAATTTAAAAATTAACCTTTATTTTATTTAAGTCAATTAAATTGTCTAAATCTTTATATCGGTGTTAGTGTAACACTTAATAATACACTCAGGGAGTATTGGTATTAAAAAAAAAAAAAAAAAAAAAAAAAAAAAAAAAAAAACAAGCTAGTGGTGCAATATCATAAGCTCTATTCTCCTTAATTCGAATATATAAAAACAATAACTTTATTGTAAATCAAATAGTTGATGAAGTCTTAAGTATTTTTTTTATCGAGTAATTAATTAAGAAAAGGATTGATAAATACTTGTACAAATGTATGTAGTATTTTGTATTATCTAATTATATACTAGGTTAGGTCCCGTGTTATGCACGGTAATTTAAAATATCTGCTTTTTAAATTAACACTACTCCCTTCGTGTTTTTTTAAGTGTTACACTTTGACCGACACATAATTTTAGGCAATTTAATTGACTTAAATGTAATAAAAGGTGTAACACCCCAATAATTCTCCCTTTTCCAAACCACTTACTTTAAATAAAAAATAGAGGAGAACCATTGGCATGTTACCGCCACGTGTTAAAACGTTAAGGCTTTATCAAAGTATTGCAGCGGATTTCCAACTTAAATATTAAAATAATATAATTTAGAAAACCAATAAGTCAAAGCTTACAAATTGGAACCATAAAGGCCCTTATTTAAAACCAACCAATAATCAAAAATCCCAAAACATAATTAAAATAGTAAAACATAAATAAGTTCAACACAAAGAACGAATACTCTCAATCACACCAATCCCTTGACAATGCGTATGTCAAATCCCCGAACTTCACATCATCAAGCTAACCTGTGCAATACTGCTCCCCAATAATACAAGTGTAATAATTGGATCATCACAGGGTCATTGAAAGGCGAAGGCCATGACCAAAAGAAAACACACAATAGCACGCAATCAGCAGAGTTGAGTACATACAAGCTACAACGCACAAAATCTAGCAAGCTCAACTAGTTTAAGTAAATAAACATACAACACGAATTCATTAATCAAGACTCCACACTTAAACAATTCAATCGACTCAACATACTTGCTAATCAATTCCAAACAATTGACTCTTTATATTTAATTTAATTAATTTAATTGGAGTAAGCAATAGACGAGGTTGTCCAATCCACCAAATCATTTTGGTCCCAAATGACCATTTAAAATAAAAGTTTAGCGCGATGCAAGAATGGGCGCGACTCCATTCTCACAAAGTTAGTCTAGGATCCCATCTAACTTTCATTATAAAATAAAAATGTAAATACCAAAAGAGAAGAGGACATGTTGATCAAACAAGCCTCGGAAAGCCACGGGCTACCACCGTGTACCCCAACCCATAATTGTCAATACTCTAGAAGTGCACGCTTTCCAGAGTTTTATTGATCATCCATGTTTCACTTTACGTGATTACAATTTTAATTAATAGCCGACTCAATCAAGAAGACCATACATAACAATCATACATCAATTCACTTTTAATCTTATTTAGGACAATGGTGATCACATCACAAGTTGACCTTTAATTCCATTAAACTTCCAAATTATTCAAAATTGTTGAACATAGTCAACCCACCTAGCCATTTCGGCTTAATCCACCTTTACTCAACATACTAACAAATCATGATTGAGTAATAAATAAATAAATAAATAAATAATAACCTTGTGGAATAATTAATAAATTCATTCCACTTAAACCATTCAATTCCAATCCTTTAATAATCCAAACGTGGTTAACAAACCAATCCAATAAAATATGTTTGTATGAACATTCCATACAAAAAATTAATCCAATATAATTCCACATACTTGCATCCATAATTCCATACAAGCATAATTAATTCACCAAAACATGCCTCATAAACATAAATACATGAATTAATTAAATATATAACCAAACAATTTCCATCCAAGTGTTCTCTAATCATGAAACTAAGTTCTTTTCTTTGGTACCTAAACATGATACTACTTACAACGAAGTAGACATGTACGTACCTCGTATAAACAATCCTTTGTGCCACTTTTAATCACTTAAAAGTCTCCTAAGAAATAATCACTTCCTAGAAAACAAGCAACAATAATAAATTAATACTTAACCAAATTTCCAGCAATATAATTTAGATTAAAACTCCTTAAAACTTCATTAAAAACATGTTTTTATGGTTAATTATGCATTAGAAATACAATAGGAACAAAAGCCCCAATTTAATTAGTCATAAGAACCCTAAAATCCCAATTTAAATAAATTGAAACCCTAGGTTTTTAAAATTATAAAATCTGAAAATTATAACAACAATTATAATCTGAAATTATTAGTTTAAAACATAAAAACATGATTTTGATACTAAAAATATAAACTTTATACTATAAAATCAAAACCCAAAACTAATTATAAACATTAAGCATAAAAAAACTTCGTTAAAAATCAAAAACTGCCCGAAAATCATATTTAGAGGCTGAATTTGGCCACGAGAGGGTGGTGTCAAAATCGGATGAGTTCAGAACCTGATCTGGATTAAAACGGGATTAATATTAACGAACCAAAATCTAAACATTAAAACACGAATTTACGTGTTCAAAATAATCTGGAATTAAGTTAAACTAATTAGTAGTATAATCACCAAAATTTCAAAACATCATTACTATAAAAGCCCTAAATCGATTGTTCATAAAAACCCTAAAATCATGATTTTCAATGATTAAAAACCCTAGGTTATTAAATTTACAAAATCTGAAAATTATAACATTTATAAAATCTGAAATTATAAAGTTTAATCATCAAAATACAATTTGATACTAATTAAATTAATTTCAAACAATAAAATCAAAACCCATAATCAATAATTATAATTACACAAATTAATAAAATAAAGGAGAAAGAAAATAAGACTAACCTTTGTGTGGGGAAATTTTTGGGGATGTATGGGGTATTTATAGGAGAGAGGGTAGTAGGGTAAGTAAGGATATTGGGCCTCATTAAATTAATGGGTCAATTAAGAAAGTAAACTGGGTTTGGTTTGTTTGTTGGACATAAATTATAGAAGGAAGGTTCATAAAAAGTTCTTTGTAATAAAATCGTTTATCAACCCCAAAAATAATTTGAAACTTTTGAAATTAAATTTCGGAAAAATACAAATAAATATTATAAATAATATATAATTTCATTTATAATATATTTTAAAATATAGGGGATTACAAAAGGTAAGTGGGGTAGTTGAAGTATTAAAAAATTGTAAAAGAAATATAGTGGGATTAATAGTTTATTGAAAAGTAATAAATGTGAAAGGAAAGATATCATAAAAAAGTAGTAGTGGGTTTGGGTGGGGACTATGAGAGGAGCGAGATATAATATTTTAATGTAGCTTTTTGCCAGAAAAAGAAGTGTAACACTTAAAAACACACGGGCGGAAATGGAAAGTGTAACACTTAAAAAACACGGAGGGAGCATATCAAAATTTTATGACTTTCGTATGTTATATTTATATCAAAATCAATTACATTATACAGAAGGCGAATCTGGTATGACACTTGTCAGGTTTTGATTAAAAAAATTCCCGCCACTTTTACTTTCCTTTTTTTAACAAATATTTATGAACATTATTTTATAATATCCTATAATATTTAACTTTCAATTTGACAACTATATATAAAGTATATTCTACATGCATTCAATGAAAATATTTTGACATATAATATTTTATAATAGGTATTTTATGGAAAAGAAAATCAAGTATTTGTTTCAATTAAAAATATTGATTTTTAATTTTAATTAATTATTGTTAAATTAACATTATAATTTATAAATATGCTAAGTAAAAACCATGCATTGCACGGGACTTAAACTAGTTGAATACTAAAGAACAACAACAAAAATAGTAGGAAAAATTAACATTAAGAATTTTCCTAAAAAAAAAAAAATTTAACATTAAGAATAATCAACATGTATCGTTCTTGACAAGTATTATTGAAATATCCATGGAGTATTACTTGATTAAAATTATATTCATAAATTATTCAAGGAAATAACAAAAACATCATTTGTTGATTTGATAAGTGTATTTCATTGTTTAAGTTTGTAGCTTTTATTACATAATCAATAATAAATCTTGTTGTACTCAACGTATGTAGTACATAAAATGATATGTTATTTTGTAAGTTTATAGCTGTCAATATGATGTTTTATGTAAAGATACATTAAATCTCCCTCAAAAAAAAAAAAAAATGTTATTTGTAAATTTTTGTCCCACCGAGCCTGCCAAAATTTGTAAACCATAAAATTTCAAACCTGCAATATATAATTAAAGAGTTAGAAAAATATATAAGAACAATTATTTCATTGATAATTTGTGGGGTTACAACTCTCGTATATCTTTTGATTCCTCTCTCCAAAGGGTTAGAGTTTTAATATGTTTATAGTACGGGGCCTTGTCGGCTTAAATCCATACTATGCACCTACAATGTTTGGTAGCAGGGAGGGGATGGGGTATTTGTGACTTGTTCCATCTGAGCCTCCTTTAAACCCTATAAACAACCTTCTTTATATAGAGTGTCATAGAGTAGTAAACAAGATATCTATCAAATATTTTACGAGATCTTGAAGATAATATCTTATATTTTTTTGATATTATCTCCTTATTTACAAATATCTGACACCTAATAATTAACAAAATTGGTGTCAATAGATACATTAAATCTTATATTATACTATCTTATATTTTTTGATATTATCTCCTTATTTACAAATATCTGACACCTAATAATTAACAAAATTGGTGTCAACAGATACATTAAATCTTCTATTATACTTTTTACGTAATTAGTACCGTAATATTTGTTTTTTAAATTGAATTTTTTTCAAAAAAAAAATAAAAATTAAAAACTAAGGATACACCAGAAGATGACACGTGTTATTATTGGTGTGTCTTTTAGTATATAGTTATTGATGATTGATGATTAGGATACGAAGGAAAAAGTATACTTTTAAAAGGTTCAATAGTACGGATATATGAATTGAGAGTACAAGGGGCGAGTTAAAATTCTAGGTAACTGAAATTGGAAACAAAACAGTTAGGAATGGGTGGATCCAAATCGAAATTAGATTTGATAGTTTCAATTTTGGGTAATAAATTAAGGAACTAGTTGACCAGTTGTAATTAAGGGTGAACAAAAATTCTAGGTACCCGGAATTAGAGCTCGAATGGTTAGGAACGATGGGTCCAAATTTGGAATTGGACCCGATGGTTTCAATTTTGGGTAATAAATTAAGAAACCTGTTAAAACCGGTTCTAATTCCAAGTCTCAATTTTTTAGACCCGATATCGGTTGGGACCTGATTACCCAACATATATTAAACTAATTTTTTTTTTTTTAAAAAAAAAAACGAAAATATGTTGAAGGCATATTGTTGGTAAAATAAATAAAATATATAATTAATACCTAACATAATTCAAATAGCTTAATTCCAATTCCGAATTTTAGGATCCAGTTCCAATCAATTACGAGTTTGATTTCTAAAATTTTAACAAGAGATGAAAATTTTGTTGTGACTTAGCATAAGAAAGACAACTTTTTTTTTTTTTTGTTTGTGTGTTTCAGCCGATTCACCATTTGGATTAATCCGGATTCGATAATCAGTTTTGAATGGTTAGGTTCCAGTGCCTTCCCAATTGTTATTGTGAAGGATCGAACACAAATTCTCTTTATCAAATGTAGTCCTAATCACCACTATACCAACCGTGAATTGCGAATGGGTAAAGTCAACTTCTTTTTTAGCAGTCAAAACACTCAAACTTAACTCACTTTAAATGTTTTCAAAAAAAAAAAAAAAAAAAAAAAAAAAAAAAAAAAAAACTCACTTTAAATGTGGAAAACTCGAAGGTCGAAACCAAAGAAAAATGAAATTCAAATAAACATTCAGATTGCAGAAACAAAAATTCACCATCTCGAATTCACGATCATCTTCCCGGTGATACCTCTGCTCTCTTCAAAGTAATAGTTTTCTTTCACAATTTTTGTTTTATATATGTTAAATGAAAATTTTTATGTTCTGAATCGTCAATTTTTTTTGTTCAATCAATTTGTATATCTGTTTATTTTTTTTCAATCAATTTGTATAGAATTATTACTCAATTGTAAATTTGAAGGATTATTTCATATCACATTCGGTTAATTGCCAACGAATTATGGGATAAAATCAATTGATATTTTTGGATTAGGGTTATTAATTACAAGTTAAATTTTTATTTATTTTAAAAATATTTGTTTCATGATTTCTCAGAATGTTTGTGGATTAGGGTTTTGTTTAGTAAAAGCTTATATCTTTATTGATCATTATAATTTAGTCTCATTACAAATTAAGTCGTATGTAGATTCCTCATATATTGATTTTGTGGCCGAAATTAAATTAGCTCATATCAGATTTCATAGTGTAAAATATTTAATTTAGCTGATCAGATTTTATAATGTGATTTCAAAATTAAATTAATTTAATTAAATTTAATAATCCCTTCTATACATAACTTTACTTTTGCATTTTCATGATCTCCATGCCCTTGTTTGACCATAAAGATTTTTTGTGATGCACTAGTAAAAAAAGTGTAAAAACTTGATTATTTATAAACTTTACATTGACATGAATTCGACAAGATAATGTTTTTGATAATATTTAAACCACCAATTATGAAGTGAAGGTATAATGTGATGTAATTGCCAATTTTTTAAAGATTTTTTTATGAATAATCTTTGTTTATGTTCTGTTCTTATACATCATATGTCTTGGGAAATCAAATCAACTAAAACGAGTACGTACTTTAGATCAGTCGGAATTTTGTTTTCTTTTTGATTCTAACTGCCTCTGGATGTTTTTGTATTAGCAGTATCAAGTATGGCTCATAGTGGATCCAAGAAAAAGAAGAGCCTTGAAACTCAAGTTGATATGCACTATACTAGATTCAAGAAAAGGAGGAGCCTTAACGATCAAGCTGATATTGATGATATTGATAAGATTAGTGATTTGCCGCGAGATGTGTTAACCAGAATTATGGAATGTTTGCCCCTCCGGGATGCTGCACGAATGTCTGTTGTTTCGCGTAAGTGGCAGGGCATTTGGACTTCAATCCCTAGTCTTGCTTTTGATGCTCACTTTTTTGCAAGGGTTCTTAGAAGAAGTGTACCTGAAACCCATCAATTTTGCAGCATTGTGAGTAAAATACTCTTTCAACATGAAGGTTCCATTCTCAAGTTCACATTGTGGGTTCCTCCTGTAAAAACTTGTCCTGATGTTACTCAGTGGATATCCTTTCTTTCAAGATCCGGTCTTAGGGAGTTCGGCCTTTGTAACATGTTTCATACGCCTCTTAAGTTGAGCTCGCATCTCTTTTCTTGTGATAGCTTGGAAACTTTGAATCTTTATAACTGCATATATAGTCCTCCTCCTAATCTTGGGGGCTTTCCGAGGCTGACGAGCCTGGAGCTTTGCAGAGTCAATATAGTGTGCAGGACACTCAAAGATGTAATTGGCAGTTGCCCTGTACTACAAAATCTAGTTTTAAAAAACTTTTCTGGTATGGAGGATAGACATCTTATTATTGATGTTCCTCTCCTCAGAAACTTGGTTGTCGATGGTGCATTTGCTTCAATTGATGTTACAGTTTCTGAAAATCTTGTGTCAGCTTCCTTTGTTCTACAGAAAATGACAAAAAATTGTCCTGAGGAAGGGAATTCATATGATCTGATCAATTCTCTTGCAAATTCTAGTAAACTTGAATGGCTTTGTTTAGGTGGTTATTTTTGTAAGGTGAGTGAAAAATAAAATGGTGCTTGAATTGTTAATACCAAACCATATTCCTTATGTTCTAATCCTTTGATTAATTCGTGCTTCAAACATGTTATGGCTGCAGGTATTGTTTGAAAAGCAAAACCTTCCTAATACTTCTCCGAAATTGAAAAATTTGGAGTTGCTGTCCCTCCATCTGAATGATCTAGATGATTTTTCTTCTGCAATTAGCTCTATTCAGAGCTTTCCTAACATTGAAACGCTTGATATCTCTGTAAGTAAATTCTTTTTATGGCTAGTTCCTGTTAGCCTGTTAGGATCACGCTTTAAATTGTTGTATGATTCATTGATTCATATACAATCAAGGTACCAAATGACTTTGCCAACATTGGTAATTCTATCTGTATGATACATTGTACTGTAATAAATTTATTTTTTATTAAGTACAAGTATTAAAATTGTTTATTTCTATGGAGCATATTTCAAATTGCAAAATATGTACTGCAGTATTATAAATGTGATTTGACTGTTTCTCTCGTATACAGTTAATAACATAAGGGTACTCATAGTTAATTATTCTCGTGAATCTCATTAGTTTTTTTTTCAAATTCTAACTTCTAAGTACATGTTATATTTATAGGTTAATACCAGCAAAAATCTGGATAATAATGTGCTAGTTTACGATCCTGATTTTATATTACATCACCTCCGTTGTGCAAAAATTGGAATTTGGAGTGCTTCCAGTACAGAGCTCAAGTTGATTGAGTTTTTGCTTGCGTGCTCTCCTGTGCTTGAGAAGTTATCGATATCATTGACTACGCCCCTGAAGCAGGGCTCTCACTCCAAGATGTCGACACAGTTGAACAGGTTTCGTAGAGCATCACCAAAGGTGGAAGTCATCTGTCCAGAGCGTAAAGTCTTTCCAAAGAAATTACCTCATGGGCTCTATCAAGCATCATTCACTTCATCTCCGACTTCTCAACATATTAGTATAGATTCGTCGTCCTCTGACTACACTGAGTATTATTCAGATGCATCTTCTTGATCTGACTAGTTTGTGGTTTTGTATGTAATGATTGGATAGTTTCGGGTTTAATATGTAGTGATTCTGCTTTTGTGATTTTGTATGTTTAGGGGATTTTTGTGATTTTGTAGGTGGCGAATTGGATTAGTTTGTGATCAGTGGTAATAATGTTCTGTATGTACTGTGTAATAAGTCTAATTAGTTTGTGAGTTTTTATGATTTGTACTCGTATCTCATTAATAATCAGAGATATAAGTATATAACGATCTCTTTCCGGTGGTTCTAGTGTTACTTGGTGTAATAATCGCTCTTTATTTGAATATTGCAAAAAATAACATGGGTAGTAATTAAAATTGGACTGCCATTTTGCATACGAATTTTTCCTTCTGTTCTTTTGCAGGATCTAGTGTTACTTGGTGTAATAATCGCTCTTTATTTGAATATTGCAAAAAATAATGGGGGTAGTAATTAAAATTGGATTGCCATTTTTGCATATGAATTTTTCCTTTGTCCCTAGTCCATTCTCCCTGTCCGCCATTTGCTTTTTTACAGCCTTTTATTCACATTTAAAACATAAACATCCCTAATTTTATATGCATAAAATTTTGAAATTGAAATAATAAGGCAAAATCTCATATCTTCACTAGGGTAGGATTTACTATTGTAGGTTCTCGACGACGCAAGACATTGGGGCTCGTGCTGCAGCTCATATCTTCACTAGAGTAGGATTTGCTATAGCTAGAGGAGTGGGGGCCCAGATTGTAGCTCGACTTCCCACTAATTTATTGTAGGTTGTATGACTTTTGTTTTTGAGATATAATAATAATAATAATAATAATAATAATAATAATAATAATAATAATAATTGATGGGTTAATTTTAAAGTTGTCATCATTGAAACGATTAATAGAATAAGGGAAAGTTTTAAGGGAGTAATAAGGTTAGACTGGTAAAAAAGATTAAGGGCTTGTTCATATTTACTTAATTTCAGTTCAGTTCAGCTCCAATCAGTTCAGTTCAGTTCAGTTCCAATCAGTTCAGTTCAGCTCTTAATTTCCCTCTCACATAAAATATTCATTTCAGCTCAATTCAGTTCAGTTCAGTTCCAATCAGTTTAGTTCAGTTCAGCTCCAATCAGTTCAGTTCAGTTCAGTTCAGCTCAGCTCAGCTCAGCTCAGCTCAGTTCAGTAAATATGAACAGGCCCTAAGGCCCTGTTTGATTTGATGTAAAAGGTTTTCATAGAAAATGAATTTTCATTTTTTCTTATTTTCTTTTGTTTGGTTTGTTAAGGAGTGGAAAACAATTTTCAAGGGTGAAAATTTCATCCTTAATGATGGAAAACATTTTCCTTCCAAAAACAAGGAAAGCTACATTTTCCTATTTCCTCCTTACCTCTTTTTTTACTTCCCTCTCATTCATCCTTACATTTCCACTCCTATTTTTTATTTTTCTTGTATGTAACCAAACAAAGGAAAACTAATTTGCAATTGTGTTTTTCCTTGAAAATATGTTTTCCATAAAAACTAATTTTCCAATGAAAATGTTTTACATTAAACCAAACGGGCCTAAATGTAAAGGAAAATTCAAGTGAGAAATACACCACTTGACCACCACACTATTGCAGGCTTTGCAGCACTCTTTATTGACTCATTTCTCTCTCCTTCCCGCCAATTCTTCTGCATTTCTCCAGGTAATTTCTTTTCCCAATTTTTAACAATTTCCTCTAATTTTCTTATTATTTTATTAAATCATTCTTCATATGTTTTAGTAGTTTGTCAATGATCTTCGTTCAATTTGCCTATTTATGCATATGATCATTCCGATTTCTTTTAATTTTTAGTTTAATGAAGTTATTTTTTGGTAAATTTCTGGGTAAATATGGTGAATTACGAAGGAAATGTGAGCTCATTTCGATCATATGCATCGATTTTTGCTTTTTAGGGTTTAAGTTTTGATTTCTGTTTTACAAATTAGTTGTTGATGGAAATAAGCAATTTTCCTTTTGTTAGGGATTTTGGTACTGTTATAATTTTGATTAATTAACATTTTATGATTGAAGATTTCTATTAAGTAAGGTCTAAGATGTTGCTGTAAACTTAATTAGTAAGTTTAAATAAAGCAATCATCAGAATTTTGTTAAGATGTGATGAGTTGTCTGGATATTCAATTTAATCTAGTTGTGGGTAGGTGTTCTTCGAATAATCTTGATTGCGATTCGTGACCACGGATTTTGATATTAATATGCCAGTGTTGATTTATGACTTAGCTCTATGAATCATATGGATGTAGGTGTTCTTTGAATAATCTTGCTTGTGATTTGTGACCACGGATTTTGATATTAATATGCCAGTGTTGATTTATGACTTAGCTTTATGAATCATATGGGTGTAGGTGTGCTTCGAATAATCTTGCTTGCGATTTGTGACCTCGGATTTTGATATTGATATGCCAGTGTTGATTTATGCCTTGGCACTATGAAGTATGAATCATATGAGTGTATGTTCTGTTCCGATTTACACTATTCCAATTTCCTGTAGTATGAATTGAACTATTAAACTATGGTTGTTTTCTCTGATTAAGTCCTGTAGTTGATTTTGAATGTTCAAATCTAGTAGGTAATGGACCATACCAGAATTAAGATCAAAAGAAGCAATAATGACACTGAAGCTGATATAATTAGTGATTTGCCGAGGGATGTGATACATGAAATTTGGGAACGCTTGCCTCTCCGTGATGCTGCTAGAATGTGTATTCTTTCACATAAGTGGCAAGACATTTGGACTTCAACCCCCCATCTTACTTTCGATGTTCACTTTTTTACTAGTGTGCTCAAAGAGGAAGTACACGAGGCTCTTAAGTTTTGCAGTATTGTAAGCAAAATTCTCTTTCAACATGAAGGTCCCATTCACAAGTTTTCATTGTTTGTTCCTTCTTTAAATGCCTGTCCAGATGTTGATCAGTGGATTTCCCATCTTTCAAGAAATGGTCTTAGAGATTTTAGCCTTTGGAATGCATGCATGGCGCCTCTTAAGTTGAGCTCGCGTCTTTTCTCCTGTGGTGACCTGGAAAAATTGAAGCTTCACTTCTGCATATTCAGGTCTCCTCTTAATTTCGAAGGCTTCCCAAAGCTGACAAGCCTTGAGCTTGACAGAGTTGTTTTAAGATACAAGACTTTCAAAGATCTAATTGGCAGTTGCCCAGTACTACAAAAATTAGTTTTAACAAACTTTACTGGTTTGGAGCACATGAACATTGTTATAGATATTCCCAAACTCAGATACCTGACTATTGATTGGGTATTCGGGTCACTTGATGTGAAATTTTGTGAGAATCTTGTGTCAGCTTCGTTTGGTATTCAGAAACTGGTCGGTGTTCACAAGGGGTTCTTAGGTGATCTGGCTAAAGTTCTTGCAAATTCAAGTAAACTCGAAAGGCTATGTTTTAGAGGTCACTTTTGTAGGGTAAGTGGTGCTTGGATAGCTGATAAAAAATTAAATCCATGATTTACTTTATCCTTACTGATTAGATTTTTCGAATATGTTATGGCTGCAGGTTTTGATTAATGCAGGCAGCATTCGTAATACCTTTGATAAACTGAAATATCTGGAATTGTTATCACTTCATTTCGATTCTCTGGATGACTTCTCTTCTGTGATTAGCTGCATTCAGAGCTTTCCTAACATTGAAACACTTAAAATCACTGTAAGTAACTCATATCTATGGTGGGATCTCTGTCTCCACCTATGTAGTTCACTCTGTAACTCAAAATTGGTTGAAATTTATGTTTAAGTTTCCAATTTGGGTATAAAGTAGATGTATGAATGTATCCATGTTTTTGGTAAAAAGTGTTGTCACATGTCTATTACCCTTGTCGGAGTGTTCAGGTTCTGAGATGGATTTTTGAGAATTTGTGATAAATGAAGATTCATAGAACCATAGAATTGATTCACTCTTATGAATGTATCAACAAATAAGGCTAATACGTGAAGTTCTAGCTCTTTTACCATCGCAATTGTAGATTCTGGAATCTTAAAATTATGAATTTTTTTGTACTAAATTTATACGAAGTATTACTGAGTATAGTTGATAGTTCTAACATGTGAATTTCACAAAATACTTTTAGGTAATTTCAAGCACAAATCTTGCTGGAGGTTTAGTGGACTCCAAATTTGATTTCACATTACACCACCTCAGGTGTGCCAAAGTTGGAATTTTGAATGCTTTTACTACAGAGCTGAAGTTGATCGAGTTTTTACTTGCTTGCTCTCCTGTGCTTGAGCGATTATCTGTACATACACCCCTCCTCAAGAAGACTTCTCGGTCAAGGATGTTAATGCAATTAAATCGGTTTCGTAGAGCATCACGAATGGTGGAAGTCATTTGTCCAGAGAACACATTGCCAAAGAGATCTGTTCATGTTGCCATCTCACCTTCTACTTCAGATTCGTCTTCTGATTCTGCTTAAGAGACTAGTGACTGGTATTACTTAATTTACTTTCTTGTTTCGTAAGTAGCCAACACAGGAGTGAATGAATGATCCTTTGGTTGTTATACATAAGCCTTACAAGTATAGTTTATGGTTTGTGTCTCGTTGTTTCATTTCTTTTGCTTCTGGTTTCGCAGAAGAATTTGCTTCAATACATTACTCCCCTGATGTTATATTATCTGTAAATTAGGGTTTTGGAGGAATTGTCATTTAAGGGGAGCTTTTTGTAATTAATTGTTACATTGGCTAAATTTAGCTAGTATAGTACGAATGATTTTACTTTAAAATTTCATAACAGGTTTTTGTGGTGTTTTAAACAAGTCAGGGATTGTTGAAACGCATGATTCTGAAACAAATAATCTTCTGGTCATCCCCTCATATACTGATTGCCAATTTGCCAGTGTTTTGAGCCTGTCAATAGCACGGAAAATTGCCATTGCCAGGACATATTTCGAAGACTGGAATTGTTGGAGATGAGGCTAAGCATTGAAAAGAGGCTAACAGGGGAAGGAAATCATAGGAAAAGTAACAATGAGTGAAGAGCTCACTACATATTACATAATGTTATTGTTGCAATGCTTGAAACGTTACAGGACTTGTTGCCTGGTAACAAGTTATGTTGCAGGACTTGTTGCCTGGTAACAAGTTTATAGACAAGTAAGATAATATTTAGTTTTTTTCACATTATTTTTACCTATCTTATTAGTCTTAGACTAATCTAATATGAACTTATTAGCTTGTACTTTATATTCTTTGAACTTTTACATCCTTATCTTATCCTTCCTATCAACTTATACTTCAACTTATATTCTCTAAAATTATTATTATCTTATAGGACCTTATTTTCGTATTTGGTGTTTTATAATCTCCATACATGTACTCTATGATATAAAAGTTGGATAAAACAAGAATTGACCAAACTTTTACCATGATATCTCATGGCTCATTGACAAATTTAACTAGTATCTTACCCTGTACTATTTAAATATAGTATCCCATAGTAACAAGTACCAATCAAATACAGACACAATATTTTGAGACACTAAAAAAGGAATACACACAATATAGTTTAATAAGGTGCTAATACATAAATTTGAAAATAAGTAATTTTTTCACAAATTTCAAAAGGTTGTTCACATAGAGTTATTGGATGCCCATAGGCGATCCCAAAATGACATCCTGGTAGCACGTTTGCAGTCCAAAAGATTCTAAGTCACTGGCTAGAGCTTTAATACAAATACGGGGAGGATGGACTCATGGAGTATCTAAATTACGACATACCAAGGAGTAATAGTATTTTTCTCAGCATACAGTCGTGATTATTATCTCAGCATTTGGAGAAGCTCGAGGACATAGCATAGCCTCCAAGGAGAAATAGTATTTTACTTCAGATCCCATTTGAGAAGTGATCTCATTCAGCCCAATAGTCATTTCCTCCAGAACAGGAGACTGAGCTAGAATATATTGTATAAGCTGCAGCTCACTGCGCAACCCCAACATACCAAGGAGTTGCACTTTTCTGAGGCATTGAAAAATGTTAGAGCAATCAATCTGCACTGGCTGATCATCAGTCACTTCTGCAAATTGGGGAACCTAATTTTTCAAAATAGGCAATTTTATATGAGTTAGATTATGTTAGGAAAGATTAGGAGAATATTATTCATTGTTATCATATAAATTAGTTTCCTTAATTATAGCCTTAATTTACTCAAGATAATTCTTAGAATATCTTGTGATGTTATCTTAGGAAGCTATGTACTCTACATATATGATTTGAGATCAATGAGAACAACTCAAGCTTTGAGCCCTTACACTTTGACATGGATACTCTGAAGATGCGTTTTGCTATCGTTAATGGCCCACGGATTCAGCAATTAAAATCCTCCATTGCTCGCTGTGAGCAGTCCAAGACTATGTCCGTTGCTTCGTACTTTGGCAAATTGACTGCCTTATGGGAAGAATTGAACAACCACGAACCTATTATTGCTTGCTCTTGTTGTGATAAGTGTACTGCAGGTTCAGCGCACGAGAAGCGTCGGGATACGGCTCGCTTACATGAGTTTTTAATGGGGTTGTGTACTGACTTCTATGCTCAGACTCGCACAAACATTCTTTCTCAAGATCTGTTGCCTACTCTTGATAGGGCGTGTCAATTAGTCTCGCAGGACGAACGAATTCGTCTTTCCACTCCCGTTCCAGAGGAGAAGCCACCTGCTGCGGTGGGGTTCGCTCTCCGAACCAGCCAGGGAAAACCGAAGCCGGCAGCCTCCGAGGATAAACAAGACAAGTCCGGATTGCTCTGCTCCTATTGCAAGAAAACAGGACACCTTGTCTCTGGATGTTTCGAATTGAAAGGATTCCCGGAATGGTGGCCTAACCCCTCTAAGCGCGGCAAGGCTAGTGCTAGGGGACGTGGGCAGGCTCGAGCAAACGCTACCACTGCTGGGTCTGCGTCAAACAATGCTGAGGGTACTGGCAGCGCTTCACAAACATTCACCGCAGACCAATGGAAAGCAATTGCCGGATTTATTGGTAATACAAAGGTTCCCGATGGTCGATTGAATGGTGAGTTTGATAATGCTTTGTGGATTGTGGACACCGGTGCTTCTAGACACGTTACTTGTTGTGACAAGTGGCTATTTGATACTCATCTAGTTTCTAATTGCCCGTTGGTCTTCCAAATGGTAAAACCGTATAGGCCACAAAGGAAGGCTCGGTTCGATTGTCTTCAAAAATTGTCCTCACACATGTGTTATTTGTTCCTGATTTACGTTGCAATTTAATTTCGGTATCACAATTAATTGATGACACAAATTACACTGTCCAATTTAATTCTAATATGTGTGCTATACAGGACCAGTCGAGGGAGCTGATTGGAACGAGTGTTAGGCGAGATGGACTGTTTTATTTCGAAGGAAGAGCATCGGTACAACATGTGGCTACGTCGGAGTCGTCTGCTTTGTTAGAACTGTGGCACAACTGTATGGGTCACCCTTCGAAAAAAGTTGTTAAGCTTCTCACTCCTCTTTATAATTGTAAGGGTAGTTTAAATAAAGCATGTGAAGTGTGTTTTCGTGCTAAACACCCTAGAAATAGTTTTTCACTAAGTGAAAATAAAACTACTAGAATTTTTGAAAAAATACATTGTGATTTGTGGGGTTCTTATAGACATGCATCGTCTTGTGGTGCTCGTTATTTTTTGACAATAGTGGATGATTTCTCTCGTGCGGTTTGGATATATTTGCTTGTTGATAAAATTGAGGTGTTTCGTATGTTTATGTCATTCGTAGCAATGGTTGATAGACAATTCTCTCAAACAATTAAAATCGTTCAAAGTGATAATGGTACTGAATTTAATTGTTTGCGTGTTTTTTTCAAGCCAACCGGCATATTATTTCAAACCTCATGTGTTGGCACTCCGCAACAAAATGGTAGAGTTGAGAGAAAACATAAACACATTCTCAATGTAGGGAGAGCTTTGCGATTTCAGGCTAATTTGCCGATTTATTTTTGGGGAGAGAGTGTTTTAGCTGCTGCCCATTTAATTAATCGCACCCCCTCTCCTCTTTTGCAAAATAAAACCCCCTATGAAATTTTGTTTGGTACTTCTCCCTCTTACACTACTATCCGTACCTTTGGGTGTCTTTGTTTTGCACATAATAAAAAAACTAATGGAGACAAATTTGCAAGTCGGAGTCGCAAATGTGTATTTGTGGGGTATCCTTTTGGGAAGAAAGGTTGGAATTTATTTGATCTTGACTCGAAAGAATTTTTCGTATCACGGGATGTAAAATTTTTTGAAGATGTTTTTCCGTTTCATGATCCGGTTTCTTCCAATATTGTCCCTGAAAATATAGTGCCGATACACAAAAATGTGGACTTTGACTTTGTTGATGTGACCTTGGACGATAATTTTGGGTTGGAGTATAGTGTGGGCAATGATTTTTTCCAGCAGCATAGTGACCAACGCACACAGCAGCAAGGGGCAGAGGAGACCACAGGTAGCCCGCGGCTCGACCCTGTAGGCCGCAAGGAGGGTGCGGAGCCCGCTGCCAGCTCCTACAGCCAGGCAGAGGAGTACGCAACCGACCCGCGGCAGGCACCTGTAGGCTGCGGGGAGGGTGCAGCCCCTAATGCCGAGCAGGCAGTCGCAACACAGCAGCTAGCAGACCCTAATCAGCCGCCCACAGCCACGGTTCAGCATCCCCTTGAAGATTTAGGCCGGGGTATGAGACAAAAATTCCCCAATGTCAAACACCGAGACTTTGTTACGCATACGGTTATCACAAACATTCCATCTCCATCTCTCTCTCCTAACACTCCGTCTCCAAAGCATCCCTCAGGTACTCCTTATCCTATAGTGCATTATATTAATTGTGACAGTTTTTCTCCATATTACCGAAATTTTATTGCAGCTATTACTTCTGGCAAAGAGCCAAGGTCTTTTAAGGAGGCTATGAAAGATGCAGGTTGGAGAACATCAATGCAAAATGAAATTCAGGCTCTTGAAAAAAATGGCACATGGACAATGGAGAATCTTCCACCTGGCAAACGAGCTTTAGGGAGTCAATGGGTGTACAAGACCAAATATAATTCTGATGGAAGTATTGAACGTTTGAAATCCAGATTGGTCGTCTTTGGCAATCATCAAAAGGAGGGCATTGACTACACCGAAACATTTGCACCTGTGGCTAAAATGGTCGATGTTCGTGCTTTTCTTGCTATTGCAGCTTCTAAAAATTGGGAGCTTCATCAGATGGACGTTCACAATGCTTTCCTCCATGGTGATCTTGAAGAGGAGGTCTACATGAAACTCCCTCCGGGTTTTGAGTCATCACACCCTAATAAGGTATGTCACCTTAGAAAATCCCTATATGGCCTAAAACAGGCTCCTCGATGCTGGTTTGCCAAACTTACTTCTGCATTGAAGGCATATGGTTTCTTTCAGTCATACTCAGATTATTCTTTGTTTACTTACACCAATTGTCGCACACAAATTAATGTGCTTGTGTATGTTGATGATTTAATTATTTCTGGGAATAATTCCGCTGCTCTAAGGGCATTCAAGGCATATCTCAGTGACTGTTTTCATATGAAAGATCTTGGTACTCTGAAATACTTTTTGGGCATAGAGGTTGCCCGTAGTTCTTCTGGTTTATTTTTGTGTCAGAGAAAATATACTCTTGACATTATTTCAGAGGCAGGATTATTAGGTTCTAAGCCCGCCGACTTTCCTATGGTACAAAACCACAAGCTTGGTCTAGCTAGTGGTCCCGTACTTTCTGATCTTGAATCTTATCGCAGACTTGTCGGCAGGTTGATCTACCTTGCAGTCACTAGGCCGTATTTAGCTTATTCGATCCATATTTTATCTCAGTTCATGCAGGAACCAAGAAAAGAACACGGGGAAGCAGCTCTACGAGTTGTTAGGTATCTCAAAGGTACTCCGGGTCAAGGGATTTTGTTACGATCTGACAGTGAACTCACTCTGCAGGGTTGGTGTGATTCAGACTGGGCTGCATGCCCCTTAACCCGAAAATCTTTGACAGGATGGCTAGTGTTTCTAGGCCTCTCACCTATCTCTTGGAAGACTAAAAAGCAACCAACTGTTGCTACTAGTTCGGCAGATGTAGAGTATCGTTCCATGTATTCCATCACTTGTGAATTAAAGTGGTTGAAGGGTCTTCTTTCGAGCTTGGGTGTCCATCATCCCAAAGCTATTCAATTGTTCTGCGATAGTCAGTCTGCTTTGCACATTGCAAAAAACCCGGTGTTTCACGGACGAACAAAGCATATTGAAGTTGACTGTCACTTTGTTCGAGATGCTATTATAGACGGGCTCATTGATCCCTCCTATTTTCCTACTCATGTCCAATTGGCCGATATCTTCACCAAAGCATTGGGCAAATCTCAATTTGAACATCTTCTTCCCAAGTTGGGCGTCTTCACTCCACCCGCTCCAACTTGAGGGGGGGTGTTAGGAAAGATTAGGAGAATATTATTCATTGTTATCATATAAATTAGTTTCCTTAATTATAGCCTTAATTTACTCAAGATAATTCTTAGAATATCTTGTGATGTTATCTTAGGAAGCTATGTACTCTACATATATGATTTGAGATCAATGAGAACAACTCAAGCTTTGAGCCCTTACACTTTGACAGATTAACTTGAAAAGACAGAATAAAGTATGCTAATGAGTTAGATTAACTTGAAAAGACAAGTATAGAAATTAGGTTGCTGGAACAAACTTACTTGAATGGATAGTTTCTCCAACCGTGGGGAGCTAGCAAGCAAGCAAAGAACAAAAGACATGTGGGCTTGCTCATACAGTCGTACATATGCCAAAATCAAAGTTCGTAACCGTCCCAATCCTTTTGGAAATTTTTTTGGGGGTTTATAGTGATAGGTTGACTGCAATTAGCAAATCCAAAAATCAACAAAACTGAATGAGCGACTTAGCTGCTATAAGTTGAAACATCAAATACAGTTTACTTACCAGCCAAAAACTGTCGTTTAGAACGAGAACCTCAACGTTGGCCAAACAATCGAAAATATCATCCAGGCAGCAATAATTCCTCAACCAAATTTCCAGGACTACTGTGTTAATAACCCTAGTATCTTCCAAGAATAGACTATAAATGAAGCCCCTCACTCTCAAATTCCTAAGTTTTGGAGCATGAATTGTCAAATCCATCTCTTCATTAATCACTAGATGGAGGGTCTTAAGTTGTGGGCATCTTGATATAAGAGTTTCCAACACTTCATTATTTTTAGAGGAGTCACGAAAATAGTAGCCTCCCAATTTAAGATAAACAAGGCATGGAAAGCCCGTAAAAGTTGGTGGAATATAGAGGAGTTTGCATCCGGTAATAGTCAAATGTGTTAAGCTCGAACAAGTGAACAAACATGTAGGCAAATTCATTTGAAAACCCAAAAAATAATCAAGAGTGAGTTCTTTGAGATCACTAGCACAAACATATCTTACCCACGTGTATATTTCTCCTACGAACCAAAAGGGAATATAAAGCACAAACTTAGTTATCGGTCCATCATGACTAAGAAGTATGTTGTTGACAGCAGTTGAGTATGTCAATGAAATGTCAGTTCGATCATTAAATTCATTCCTTCCCTTTATGATGGTTGTAATGAATGACTCACCAATTGTAAGCTGTGGTATTGAAGTCCATTTAAACCTCCAATTTCGCGACAGCACACTTGTCTTAACAGCTTCTTCTAGTGGTAAACATTCTAGGATTTTATGTGTCAAATCTAGTGGCAAGTTGCTGATTCGATCAGCTTCTTCCATTCCACAGCTTCGCTTGTTTATAGCAGCTCCAATGGCAAACATACGTACTATCAACTACTATAAGAAATGATTGACAATAAAGATTAGCAATGAGAACTCAACAGGAGGATGAGGAAGTGGGATGTGAATGTATTAATAATATTAGAGCTGTACAAACTTGGAGGTGGGAAAACAGGATTTAATTTCAAGTGAAGTCTTATTTTATTTTATGTTTATTTATTTTTTTGGAAAGAAAACGTTAGGCAGGCATTATACTAAGTCAATTCAAGTTCCGCCAAAGTTATTACAAATCTTTGGGGAACATTATTCTCAAAACTTATTCTCAAAACATACATATATTAGCTCATATCATCAACATCTCCTCAAATATAAATGGGTAATTTGAAGTGAAGTTGATAATTCATGTAGGGAATATTTTCAAATTTTATTAGTGTTAATGGTATTATCATTATATCCATAGAAACACAATTCCCATTGACTCATACTTGCCTTGAAAATGTGTGATCAAAGTTCAGTTCCTAAGCCTAAGTATAGTCAGATAGTCACATTGTTCCAACGACTTCGTTCTTGGCTAGTGGCTATACTTGGAAATTACAACATGGGCATGTTTAGCTCACCATAATTTTCCTTATCTTATTAAAACTTATTTTTTTAAATCAGGTCTCGGAAAAAATATACAAAGTTGGATCTTGTTAGATTCATAATAATGTACTCCCTCCGTCCCCTTCTGATAGTCCTTTATGGGCATTTTTCACGGGAATTAATAAACACAAATAAGATAGTAAAAGTACATTGGAAAAGTAAATTGACATTGGATGTACAAAAAAGTAGAGAGAGAAAGTAATAAAAGTATATGCAAAAACAAAATTTATATAGAAAATTTAAATTTGTACAAATATTGTTGCAAATTGGAGGGAATTTTGGTAAAAAAATTAATATTAATGGTTGTTGGAAAAAACAAATGGGGTGAACATTTTGGGACTAAAATTTGCCCGTAAGGGACCATCAAAAGGGAACGGAGGGAGTATAATTTATTAATATGTAATTATCATAATCTTTTCCCTACAAATTAAAACAACTTTAGCAATAAAAACGCACATAAACGATAAAACTTATAATTATTATTTTATGTACTACAAATAGAAACAACAAAAGAAAAATATTAAAATTGAAACTCATTAGAAAAAAAACAAATAAAAAACAGTCGTATGATTTTAGAAACATTGGCAATCAATCTCATAATCGTAGTTGAGTTCTTACATTACCAAATAATATTCGCGATCCAAAAATTTTAGAAAACAAGGGTGCTAAAAATAACAAATTGGCAATCAATCCATAATCATGGTTGAGTTCTTACATATAGGAATAGTGAAAACTGAAGAGAAATTGAGATATTGAAAAACAATGGAAGGAGATTAAATTATTTATAGGCAAAACCAAACTTGAAAAATAAATTTTGAAGGCTGAAAAGTTGTTTATGTAGCAATTGGTGGTATTTGAAGAAGGAGAACAAAAAGTATATGGAAAATGAAAATTTTATGAGCGGCCAACCACACAAAAAACGCGCTAAAAAAAATTTGGAAATATTAATTCCATAGTTGCATTAAGCACTTAAGCAGAAATTAGATCATGGCAAATGAACGCAACATTCATATACATCATAGTCTAGGACTACACACAAAATCCTAGAAAATCATTTGAAAAAACCAATTAAGAAACTAAACACTGTCATTACCGTAAAGCTAGCTCATTTTCCCCAACTCAATCAAACAAGTTGATACCAGCTTTAAATTAACACTATAATAAACAAAATTAACCATCAATTTTACAAATTTTAAGAGAAAAAAAAAAAAAAAAAAACAAAAACAAAAAAAAACCCCTTGAATTCTACCAACAAACAGTAATTAAAAGCAACACCAAATTATAAAATCACAAGAATCTCTTATCTTTCACTAGAAGAACAAAAGTTATAAATTAATATCAATAGTAGCTGTAAATGTGAGAGAACTTCTTAATAAAGTAAATCATCGTCACATGCATTAAGTTGGATAAAAAGGAAAAATAAACAATCACTCAAAATAAATAACCTAGAATAAAAATTAGTTCAATCTCCCATTAAAGCAATTGAAAGGGAAATTAAAAGTTTATGTCATACCCAGAGAAGTAGTGCTTGAAATCGGCAAAATCGAGCATGAGAGAGATGGAAATCGGTTGATAAACTTGTAGCAAATTAATAACGAGGTACAACCGACGAAATTAGCAACCAAGGCGAAGACAGAGAAGCACCAAATAAACTTCACCAAGACATTACTTGTTTGAGTAATGAATAATAAAGTGGGGGAGACTTGCTAGAACTTAGAAATGTAAATTGTGGAATGCACCTTTTATAGACTGAGTGAAAGAATTACGGAGTACAACGTTTATAAATACTTTTTTTAAAATAAAATTCGGGTGTATAATAATAATCGTGCATTTAAAAATCTATATCTATACTTAGTATTTAAAAACACAAACCATCATCCTCATGATGCCACATGTAAATTATATTTTTCCACCAGTGCCACATGTCATCTCATTTAATCTTTCTCATATTAAAAAAAAATACACTAGCTTTAATTCAATACATGAATGAATGTTTGATTCACTTTCCCCCAACTTAATATTTTCTACAATTACATTCAATTTTCACCCCTTATTCTTCTTTATAACTATTAATTTTCCAATAAAAAATATACGAGTATTATAAAATTAAAAATTATATTACATACCTATAAACAATCCGTGCATTATTGCACGGGCCAGAAGGCTAGTTGCTTTAAAATACTTTCTCCGTTCCTTATTGGTAATCCCTTATTGTCAATTATTAGTCCTAAAATGATGATCTCATTTGCTTTTTTCAAGTACCATTAATATTATTTATTATCAAAATTTCTTCCAATTTACAACAATATTTGTGCAAATTTAATTTTGTCATGTAAATTTTGTTTTTCCATGTATATTTATTGCTTGTTTTTTCTACTTTTTTTCGTACTCAATGTAAATTTATATTTCCAATGTACTTATAATACTGCTTATTAATGTTTATTAATTCCCTTGAAAATTGTTCATAAGGGACTGTTATTGAGGGATAGAGGGAGTAATTTAAAAGTTACTCTTTTCGTGTTTTCATAAGTGTACACTAATCAAATGCGCTCGTATTTTTAATATTTTATAACCAAAATTGGCCTCAACACCTTGAACTATGGTTTGGGTGCAACAAACACTCTGAACTTTGACTAACAGTTGAAACATCACCAACTATTAATTTGGGTGTAATGCGTGACATTAGTGCATGGTTTTTTTTTTTTTGGCACTATATAAACTGAGATAATTTAAATAAATAAAGTGTGATTGATGGCACACATTGCGCTCAAATCTATAGTTAGTGGTGTTCTGGCTACTAGTTAAAGTTCAAGATATTGGTTGCACCCAAACTATAGTTTAGGGTGTTGATTCCAAATTTTCCATTTTTTTATATCATATATTTCTCCTTTTATAGTCACACCCAAACTCATTACTACTTTTTTTTTATTATTTATTTTCTCTTAAATTTCTTACTTTTTAATAAATTATTAATTAATTCTGTTACCTTTTTATTATTATAATTTTTTAATACACCCACTACTCCATTTACCTCTTATTTTATTTAAGTCAATTAAATTGTATAAATGTGTCAATTAATAAAGTGTAACCCTTTTTAAAATACAAAGGGAGTTTATTAAATTCTTTTCCATATCACTTAATTTTTCTCACTCTAGGGGAGGGGGGGGGGGGGGCGCTTGGGTTGAGAATATTAAATCAAGGGGTAATAAAAGTCAAACCAAGTAAAATTAAAGTAAACATAGGAGAAGGAGAACTAGTGCCGATGTGATTGTAAGAAGATTTATATAGTGATGGTGTAGTGATGGGTGAAAAAAGGGAATTATTACCTTTATTTTGGGTGTAATAGGTTACATTAGGGGGGTGGAGTGGATAACCTATTATCCTCATTTTGAAGGTAATTATTCCTCCACTTCTCTCTTCTCCTTATGACACTACAACCTTAACTCACTCATAAACACCTTGTCTCCTTACAATAATACCGCTAATCAACTACTCTGTATAATTTACCTACTTTAACTTTTATTACTCCTTTAAGGGCCTATTCTCTTACGTTGAAATTTAGCTCAGTTCAGTCCACTTCAGTTCATCTCGGCTCAGTTCAGTTCAGCTTAGCTCAGTTCACTTCAGTTCAGCTCCTAATTTCCTTCTCTTATAAAATATTCATTTCAGTTCAACTCAGTTCAATTCAGTTCAGTTCATTTCAGTTCAGCTGAGTTCAGTTAATGAGAACATGCCTAATTTATTACCCACATTTTAAGAGAGGTTATCGGAAGCAAGAAGTGAATTTGTTAGAATAGATAGAGTTATTTCTTGCACGTTCCCAAGAACGCTCAGAGCTTCCGCTACATGCATTGATCATTCTCTCTTTTCAGTAGTAGGGAGGGGCTCAATACTCCTACGTTACATTTCTATTCTGACCAACCAAAGGGCTGGATTTGTCTCTGTTATCAAAGAGATTTTTTGCTTGTTTGATTAAATTTCAAAAAAGAAAGTTGAAACTCCGAGTTTGCTTGCTTTCACCTTCTTAATTGCATTATTCCTTCACATTCCACGTTCTTGTCTTTTAGTTTCTTCTTTAAAAGCCTTAAAGTCCTTAAAGTCTTTATCCTTTATTTTCTTTATTCCCTTCAATATGTCTTTTTGTATGGGAATTGTGCTGAACGCCTCTAACTATCAAACCCAAGAGCACCTAATTAATTGGCAGTTACGAATTCAGAAAAAATATTTAACGGGGTCAAAATATATTTGATTAATTTTAATGGGGTCAAAGTAGGTAATTTTTATGGAAAAAAACTCAATTTTAGAGTCATTACCTCATTGGACATTTTGTTGGCGACTATCCACCAAACCTTATCCTCATTCGAGGGTTGGTAAACACTCAATGGGTCACTAGAGGGGAAATTAAAAGCACTTAACTGATCATAACCAAGAGCGCTATGCTTGTTACACGTTATAAAAATGACCAATTTTACTCCAGCAAAATAGGAATACACTACTCCCTCCATCCCTAAATTACATTCCTACTTCTCTCTATTATGTGAGGAATAAATGCTAGAAGTACATATGAATGTAATTTAAGGACGGATGGAGTATTAACTTTTACACAAGTATTATGTAGGCTATGTAGGGATTGAACCTACACCATGTACATACACTATAATACTATATATAGTACATTGTTCTACCATTGAGCTGATAGTGTTGAAGTAAGACATACGTTTTTCATTTCTATCATAACAAATGGCCATACAATCACATATTTAAGGCAATTGACCTAGTATTCTCATAGGGAGAAGGGGAGAGATACCGTTCCTTGACTGTGTTCCCATCAAGGCATCAATATGCTTGGTAGTAGTTTTAATAGTCATTTCCTTACCTCTTCTACTAGCACAAAGATATTAACAATATAATAATAGCTCAATACACTTTACATGCAAAATATTATATTAATGAGTAATTCTAACATGTTTAATTTAATTATTTTAAACATGAATTGCTTTTGTTCTTATTTACAAAAATTACCCTTCAAGTGCTTAATGTCAGCCCTAAAAAGGTCATTCTAGATACATGCTATCAAATTATGCAAGACAAATCATAATGTTGAAGCTTAAGTTTTGATGATGATGAACACAAAGAGCAAACTTCAACTAATAAGATTTCTCTAAATGTTGTAAATAGAACATGCGAAGTAGACTTTGGAAGTGGAAGTGTAACCTGCCTATGAAGACTCAAGGAGACTTCAAGGAAAGTTAAACAAATAGAAGAAGAGTTTCTCAGTGGAACTAACTGAGTTCCCTAACAGGAACATTAAGACAGCAAGTTCAGAAGCATAACTTGGCCTGCGTTGAAGACAACAAGCAAGTTCCACCTGCGAAGTTCCAGTAAGGTACTTGAGAAGTGAAGACAGCAGGAACTTAATCCTGGACTGCGTGAAGCCCAAGTATCCTAACCTACAGCTTTTGACGAAACAATATAAGTTATTTTAAGTTTATAATTTTAAGGATTGTTGTAAATATGTTAGGTTAGTTTATGCATGGAATTTATTAGAAGCTTGGCAAGCTTATAAAAGGAAAGTATATAAAAGATAAAGTTTCAGTTTATGAAAAGATTTTCTAAAAGATTTTATTTTATAAAATCCGGTTTTTAAAACATATTATTCTTTTCATAAATCTATCTTTAATAAGTTTTTCAAATTTTTTTTTTCACAAAAGATTTACAAAAAAACATGTTTTATGAAATTGGAGGTTTTGATAAAGTCTATCTTTTGAAAAACCTACTTAATTAATAAACGAGATCATCTTGTATATAAGGAAGAATTCATGATGAACACAAGTGGTGAGTTGATGTATGAAGAATCTGAAGAGAACTCAATGGTGTAAATTTGTCGAGCTTAACTTTATCATATTAGTTTCGGATTCCATGTGTAGCTTTCCTATCACATATTAAAAGTCAAGTGTTTGTATTGTTTTGGTTTGGGTGAGTGAACTGTTTATTGTATACAATATTGTAGGCTTCTATAGTGAAGTTGAGTGAGCAAGTACTTAGGGAGTACGAGAGAATCTAAGTACGGGATTTAGGAAATATTGTACGAGAGAATCTATACTTAGTATTTAAAAACACAAACCATCATCCTCATGATGCCACATGTAAATTATATTTTTCCACCAGTGCCACATGTCATCTCATTTAATCTTTCTCATATTAAAAAAAAATACACTAGCTTTAATTCAATACATGAATGAATGTTTGATTCACTTTCCCCCAACTTAATATTTTCTACAATTACATTCAATTTTCACCCCTTATTCTTCTTTATAACTATTAATTTTCCAATAAAAAATATACGAGTATTATAAAATTAAAAATTATATTACATACCTATAAACAATCCGTGCATTATTGCACGGGCCAGAAGGCTAGTTGCTTTAAAATACTTTCTCCGTTCCTTATTGGTAATCCCTTATTGTCAATTATTAGTCCTAAAATGATGATCTCATTTGCTTTTTTCAAGTACCATTAATATTATTTATTATCAAAATTTCTTCCAATTTACAACAATATTTGTGCAAATTTAATTTTGTCATGTAAATTTTGTTTTTCCATGTATATTTATTGCTTGTTTTTTCTACTTTTTTTCGTACTCAATGTAAATTTATATTTCCAATGTACTTATAATACTGCTTATTAATGTTTATTAATTCCCTTGAAAATTGTTCATAAGGGACTGTTATTGAGGGATAGAGGGAGTAATTTAAAAGTTACTCTTTTCGTGTTTTCATAAGTGTACACTAATCAAATGCGCTCGTATTTTTAATATTTTATAACCAAAATTGGCCTCAACACCTTGAACTATGGTTTGGGTGCAACAAACACTCTGAACTTTGACTAACAGTTGAAACATCACCAACTATTAATTTGGGTGTAATGCGTGACATTAGTGCATGGTTTTTTTTTTTTTGGCACTATATAAACTGAGATAATTTAAATAAATAAAGTGTGATTGATGGCACACATTGCGCTCAAATCTATAGTTAGTGGTGTTCTGGCTACTAGTTAAAGTTCAAGATATTGGTTGCACCCAAACTATAGTTTAGGGTGTTGATTCCAAATTTTCCATTTTTTTATATCATATATTTCTCCTTTTATAGTCACACCCAAACTCATTACTACTTTTTTTTTATTATTTATTTTCTCTTAAATTTCTTACTTTTTAATAAATTATTAATTAATTCTGTTACCTTTTTATTATTATAATTTTTTAATACACCCACTACTCCATTTACCTCTTATTTTATTTAAGTCAATTAAATTGTATAAATGTGTCAATTAATAAAGTGTAACCCTTTTTAAAATACAAAGGGAGTTTATTAAATTCTTTTCCATATCACTTAATTTTTCTCACTCTAGGGGAGGGGGGGGGGGGCGCTTGGGTTGAGAATATTAAATCAAGGGGTAATAAAAGTCAAACCAAGTAAAATTAAAGTAAACATAGGAGAAGGAGAACTAGTGCCGATGTGATTGTAAGAAGATTTATATAGTGATGGTGTAGTGATGGGTGAAAAAAGGGAATTATTACCTTTATTTTGGGTGTAATAGGTTACATTAGGGGGGTGGAGTGGATAACCTATTATCCTCATTTTGAAGGTAATTATTCCTCCACTTCTCTCTTCTCCTTATGACACTACAACCTTAACTCACTCATAAACACCTTGTCTCCTTACAATAATACCGCTAATCAACTACTCTGTATAATTTACCTACTTTAACTTTTATTACTCCTTTAAGGGCCTATTCTCTTACGTTGAAATTTAGCTCAGTTCAGTCCACTTCAGTTCATCTCGGCTCAGTTCAGTTCAGCTTAGCTCAGTTCACTTCAGTTCAGCTCCTAATTTCCTTCTCTTATAAAATATTCATTTCAGTTCAACTCAGTTCAATTCAGTTCAGTTCATTTCAGTTCAGCTGAGTTCAGTTAATGAGAACATGCCTAATTTATTACCCACATTTTAAGAGAGGTTATCGGAAGCAAGAAGTGAATTTGTTAGAATAGATAGAGTTATTTCTTGCACGTTCCCAAGAACGCTCAGAGCTTCCGCTACATGCATTGATCATTCTCTCTTTTCAGTAGTAGGGAGGGGCTCAATACTCCTACGTTACATTTCTATTCTGACCAACCAAAGGGCTGGATTTGTCTCTGTTATCAAAGAGATTTTTTGCTTGTTTGATTAAATTTCAAAAAAGAAAGTTGAAACTCCGAGTTTGCTTGCTTTCACCTTCTTAATTGCATTATTCCTTCACATTCCACGTTCTTGTCTTTTAGTTTCTTCTTTAAAAGCCTTAAAGTCCTTAAAGTCTTTATCCTTTATTTTCTTTATTCCCTTCAATATGTCTTTTTGTATGGGAATTGTGCTGAACGCCTCTAACTATCAAACCCAAGAGCACCTAATTAATTGGCAGTTACGAATTCAGAAAAAATATTTAACGGGGTCAAAATATATTTGATTAATTTTAATGGGGTCAAAGTAGGTAATTTTTATGGAAAAAAACTCAATTTTAGAGTCATTACCTCATTGGACATTTTGTTGGCGACTATCCACCAAACCTTATCCTCATTCGAGGGTTGGTAAACACTCAATGGGTCACTAGAGGGGAAATTAAAAGCACTTAACTGATCATAACCAAGAGCGCTATGCTTGTTACACGTTATAAAAATGACCAATTTTACTCCAGCAAAATAGGAATACACTACTCCCTCCATCCCTAAATTACATTCCTACTTCTCTCTATTATGTGAGGAATAAATGCTAGAAGTACATATGAATGTAATTTAAGGACGGATGGAGTATTAACTTTTACACAAGTATTATGTAGGCTATGTAGGGATTGAACCTACACCATGTACATACACTATAATACTATATATAGTACATTGTTCTACCATTGAGCTGATAGTGTTGAAGTAAGACATACGTTTTTCATTTCTATCATAACAAATGGCCATACAATCACATATTTAAGGCAATTGACCTAGTATTCTCATAGGGAGAAGGGGAGAGATACCGTTCCTTGACTGTGTTCCCATCAAGGCATCAATATGCTTGGTAGTAGTTTTAATAGTCATTTCCTTACCTCTTCTACTAGCACAAAGATATTAACAATATAATAATAGCTCAATACACTTTACATGCAAAATATTATATTAATGAGTAATTCTAACATGTTTAATTTAATTATTTTAAACATGAATTGCTTTTGTTCTTATTTACAAAAATTACCCTTCAAGTGCTTAATGTCAGCCCTAAAAAGGTCATTCTAGATACATGCTATCAAATTATGCAAGACAAATCATAATGTTGAAGCTTAAGTTTTGATGATGATGAACACAAAGAGCAAACTTCAACTAATAAGATTTCTCTAAATGTTGTAAATAGAACATGCGAAGTAGACTTTGGAAGTGGAAGTGTAACCTGCCTATGAAGACTCAAGGAGACTTCAAGGAAAGTTAAACAAATAGAAGAAGAGTTTCTCAGTGGAACTAACTGAGTTCCCTAACAGGAACATTAAGACAGCAAGTTCAGAAGCATAACTTGGCCTGCGTTGAAGACAACAAGCAAGTTCCACCTGCGAAGTTCCAGTAAGGTACTTGAGAAGTGAAGACAGCAGGAACTTAATCCTGGACTGCGTGAAGCCCAAGTATCCTAACCTACAGCTTTTGACGAAACAATATAAGTTATTTTAAGTTTATAATTTTAAGGATTGTTGTAAATATGTTAGGTTAGTTTATGCATGGAATTTATTAGAAGCTTGGCAAGCTTATAAAAGGAAAGTATATAAAAGATAAAGTTTCAGTTTATGAAAAGATTTTCTAAAAGATTTTATTTTATAAAATCCGGTTTTTAAAACATATTATTCTTTTCATAAATCTATCTTTAATAAGTTTTTCAAATTTTTTTTTTCACAAAAGATTTACAAAAAAACATGTTTTATGAAATTGGAGGTTTTGATAAAGTCTATCTTTTGAAAAACCTACTTAATTAATAAACGAGATCATCTTGTATATAAGGAAGAATTCATGATGAACACAAGTGGTGAGTTGATGTATGAAGAATCTGAAGAGAACTCAATGGTGTAAATTTGTCGAGCTTAACTTTATCATATTAGTTTCGGATTCCATGTGTAGCTTTCCTATCACATATTAAAAGTCAAGTGTTTGTATTGTTTTGGTTTGGGTGAGTGAACTGTTTATTGTATACAATATTGTAGGCTTCTATAGTGAAGTTGAGTGAGCAAGTACTTAGGGAGTACGAGAGAATCTAAGTACGGGATTTAGGTTAGGTAGAATAGGGTTCTATTTTGTAGCAAATTCATTTTGGAACTTGTGAGTTTAGGTCTGATTATAATAGGTTGTAACTGGAGAGTTTGCCCTATTATAGTGAAGTATTTTGGTGTGTAAAATCTGTTAGAAGGATCGTGGTTTTACTTCTAGTTGGGCCCATCTAGAAGGTTTCTTCGTAAATTGTATGTTGTGCAAGTTCCTTTTACATTTTTAATTTGTTTTATATTCCGCAAAAAGTAGCTGATAGGAACTCATTAAAAATTCGCCCCCTCTTGTAGTATTCTTCTCAACTAACAATACAAGTTTGGAATTAGATGCATCACTTTCTATAAATAGTTTTTTAAATTTCAGATGCAACACTACATGACCTTATTTATTTGTTTTTCTCGCTCTATCTCTCTTCACTGTACTCCAAAAATAATTGTGTAAAAGTTTATAATTACAAAAATGATGTATATATAATTTTTACATCCGATGGGTGACTTAGGATCACTTTTACAATTTTTAGAGTCACTTTATAATTTTTAGGGTAACTTTTATTCATATTAGAGTAACTTTTATTCATATTAGAGTAACTTTTATTCATTATAGAATGACTTTATAACGTATCTATTTATTTTAAAAGTTTGTGATATAACGCTACTCCGTAGTAAAATATTCTTGGACGGGTTCTGTGTTCGGTTCATCTATAAAATACACTACTACTGTAAAAAGTTTGATGGTTCTCTGTTCGTCAGTTCTTTCTTGGCTTGCTTACTTCGATTCTATCTCGTCCTCGGTCGATTCCGTCAATTACAAGCATTAATCTAGGTATGATCACACAAAATAACACTTTCCCTTTAAATTACTTTAATAGTTGAGCTAATTTCAATTTCTAGGGTTTCTATTTCGATTAATTGCTTTTTTGATATCATACTAGATAACGACAAGCTGATTTGTATCATTATGAAATCTCTCGGCTTTTCTTATTGTCAACTGTTTAGTTTACTTGGGACTTTTAGTTTGTTAAAAGATATGAATTCTTGTAATATCATAATCTGATGTTGCTAGTACAATTCAAGGGGTTTGTCAAAATTTGTCAAATTGATTGTTATTTTTGTTTATAATGTTGTTTATTCAAGGGTTTTGTCAAATTGAGTGGTTGTTTTCTATCTAATTTTATGGTACATTATACTTCATATTTCACAAAGTGGATAAACATAGAAATTGTGGAAATTGCAGCAAGGCGAGGCATCGTTGGGGTGGTCTAAGAGGGGCATGGCCCCTGTGGTGCTTCACCCTACTCGCTGGTCTAAAGTCTAGTCGTCGTTTTCCAATGTTGGCCCTATATGTTTATTAGACCGGCCTCCCTCACTCAAAAATGGCCTGATAGAATTTTTGTTTTTCCTTTTTATTTCAAATCATGTTATAATCTCTGTTTAGTGGGAGTATAATTCAGTCTAATCAAAAAGAAAAGAAACTTATACTGGTTACTAGGTTAGATGTTGTCTCAGTTATTCGAGTAGTATTATCCAGATTACTAGCATCAATAAAGATTGAGAAAATCTGGACAATTTGAAAGTATTGTAACTCAAAATGCAGTACTTTATAAGAAGTGAGTGTGAAGTGAAGGCCTCTTGCTAAGATGTAGCGACTGAAATGTAAGAATTTCTTATAGTTTGGCTTTTAGCGAACTGGTTGTCGATTCATTGAACTTGTTTAGAGCTGATTAGAAATATATACGTATCTAGAATTTTAATCAGGGTGGTTTTGAGCATATGTCAGCCGAGGTTTACTCAATTAGTTACAGGGAGTTATTACATGTTAAAGTTATAACGGTTACTTTGTTAGTATAGAGGTTATTCTATCAATGTTGTAGGAATTACTTTGTTATTTAAGGGTTAGCAGTCATTGACAACATGATATTCGATAGTTCAGATTATTATACATGTAAATTCAATTGCTTTACACTACTATTATTCTCTTATTTATTTTAAAAACTAACTAAATTAGGACATCCAATACTGTTTTTTATATACAGCTACCGGAAGAAAAAAGAATGTTACCCTAGGTATATGGCTGGTGAAAAATTTGCCGACTATTTAGCGTAATCAAGTCATTTCTCAATGGCATGTGCTCAGACATCTGAAGGTAATTTTAAAATTATAACATCTATTATTATTTGAGAAATTGAGATTTGAGATGGAGCTCTAGAAGAGATATACTTTTTCTGTCCTTTTATAATCTGAGAGATTTTACATACACCAATGCGTGTCTAATGTAGCTATTGTTCTTTATCTTTCAGAAATCTATCCACAAAATCGTATCAGTAAGCTTCCAAAAAGTATAATACATAGGATCATGGAATGCTTGCCCTTGGAAGGTGCTGCAAGGATGAGTATACTGTCCGCCGAGTGGAGAGAATATTGGCGAACAATACCTGCTCTTGTGTTTGATGATCCAAGATTATTATGTCGGTCATTACATAGTGATGACATATGTAACACTCTCCTGCAACACAATGGTCCCATTGTCAAATTCGTTCTTATAATACCGTATATTCATTTGATGAGTGCTGCACCTTTGATACTATTCATTTCGACGAATGACCTAAAGGAATTCACTGTGATAAAAAAGATGGGTGATCTTCTTGAATTGCCTTCTTACATTTTCTCTTGTGCCAATCTGACTAAGTTGACGCTTGGTAGATGCAAGTTTAACCTTCCTCGTTCTTTCAGTGGTTTTCAGCATTTAGTCAGCATAGATTTTGAGAACGTTGTATATCTCGACCTTGGAAGCTTTGTTGCCAAATGCCCGCTTCTTGAAATGTTAAGTTTAAGAGACATCGAATTAGGTCCAAATACATCTTTTAAGCTAGATTTTAATATGTCTAAGCTCAAGTACTTGACTATCTCTGGCATGTTATTCGATTCCATTAGTCTTGATGGATGTCAAAGTATCTTGTCGATCTCTGTCAGTTTACAAAAAATTCTAATTGATGGTGATCCTAACAATGGAACAAAAGAACTACTCGAATTTCTAAAGCGTTACAGTAGAGTGGAAAGCCTTTGTTTCAACAATTATTTTATTAAGGTCAGTCTTATTAACTATTCCGTCCACAATCTTTTTTTAAGGTTTTCTAGTCTGAATATTTATTAATTTACTTCAATCTCATTCTTGAATACACTGTGGATCAAAGTTTCTGTTTAAAGGTGGTGCATTAAGAAAGGTTCCTGCCTCCTTTATTCATGTGAAAGATCTGCGGCTTACAAGTATTGATTCCTACGTCGAACTTTGCTTTGCTCTTGGTATAATTCAAAGTTGTCCTAATGTTGAAAGGCTTAGGCTTCATCTTTCGGTATGTTTCGAGTACCATGCATGACTAGGGTAGTATATATGGTTCTTATGTTGTCATATCATACAAGTATATGATTATTAGCTAGTCACATTGTTAACGGAAGTATGAAAATAACGATAATTGAAATAATTGGAGGCCCATAGAGTACATTTAAGCTCGTGTTTAATAATTGTGACTATGATTAAAAATTGAGATATTTTACGTTCAAATTACAAATATGATCCATTTTATGTCATCTTGAAAATTACAGTAATTAACCTTTGCATTTTACACTTGATTTCAGGTAACAGATGATGAGATGACAATAGATGCTACACTAAGCTTCTGTCCTTATTTATACATTTCCTACAAATTTCTCCAACTCCGTACCATTTATGTCAGACTTTACACTAGATCAATTGCACAACTCAGGGTAATTTGGCATCTAGTTGCCTGGGCTCCTATGTTGGAGGTGATCAACCTTGAGGTTTATGGAATATTCACTGCATATGACAAGTTGATGTGGTCAAGAAAATTGAGGCAGCTCAAAGAGGTGTCTTCTTACATTGTAATTATAACCTCTGTGGCAAGGAAAGATGACGATAATGAAGATGACAGCTCTGGTTATTCAGATTCTGATGAAGGTACTGGTTCGGATTCAGACTTTTCGGATTTTTGATTTCAAAGGACGAGGAAGGGCATCAATGATTTTTTATATTGCTTAAATAATTAGAGTTCAGCATGCAAATAGTGATAGTCTTTTGCCATTTTTACCTTTTGGTGATTGTATTTTACTGTATTTTATTTTTCACTTTTGATGATTGTTTTTTTTTTTTTTTTTAATCAATTTAAGTCACCCAAATTTCCAAAACCAATCTAACCCACCATTAACACATGTCAAAATATACCTTTGAGAATTTTTATACGAAGACAATCTGATCCAACCCTTTTACCATCAAAATTATTATGATTTTTTTTTTTTTTTTTTACAAAATAAACCTCTTTATAAAACACTGTTTTTTTTTTTTGTCAAAACCACCTTAAAATTTTTTTCCCCTGTAAAAAACCTCTTTTATTATTATTAAATTTATTTATTTATTTTGGTGAAAATCACATCTTATATATGTTTTGCGCTTTTTTTTTTTATTCCCTAACCAACCACCACCTTTATTTTATTTCACGATCTTCAAAAGACATTTTGAAATATTATATATGGCATTGTTTACATACGTGTTAAAATTACAAATACTACCTCCGTTTCATTTTAGTTGACACGTATTCCTTTTTAAGAAGTGTTTTTTATTTGACACATTTTTTTTTGTGGTAAGTTTTTTACCTTGCATTTACAAGCTACCCCACTTGTTTTATCATTCTATCTCACTCTCTCTCCTCTCCTTAATATATGTGCCTAAATCAAACGCGTTAACTAAATAGAAACGGAGAAAGTACTTGATAATAATAAAGTAGTCCATCCACCCCTATTTATAGTTCCCATTTGGATTGTGCACGTTTGCAATGTAACATTTTGACCGTAAATATCGTTAGTTGCTTATTAGTACAAAATATAACAATTGAATCTTAATAATTTATTCATCGATACGAATCAAATAAGACCCAACATGACTATGTTATATGTTATATATTAAGAATAATTTAGAAAATTTTCTCACATTATGAATAGTGTTAATTAAAAATGAGAACTATAAAAAGGAGCGATTTCCATAGATAATGTTGGAAGAGATTAAAATTTCCTAAATACCCTACAATTTATTAAAATTCCAGATGTACCGTCCACGTCATCAACTGCACATATTAATTTATTTTTTTGCCCGGTTTTAAAGGAAACCGCTAATTTAATTAGCGATTTCTTATAATATAAAACCGCTAATTCAATTAGCGATTTCTTATAATATAAAACCGCTAATTCAATTAGCGGCTTAATATTATACAAAACCGCTAATTCAATTAAGGGTTTGCAGTAAACAAGTAAACCAAAAAAAAAAGAGCGAATCAATACTAATCATGAAATTTAACAAAGTCACACAAACCTAAACTAATATCAATTTTGAATCCAATTAGCATTTACAACATCAATTATACATTTATTTAATAAAAAAAAATCAAATTAGGGCAAACTAACCTCTTTAATTGCGGAAACTAATTTGATTTACAAAGAGGTTAAATATATATACACTAGGTTAAAATCCCGTGCAATGCGCGTTTGTTAAATATTTTTGACAATAATATTACAAAATATAAAGTATATAAAATATATTCAGAAATATTTCATTTGAGTATATATATGGAATATGATTGTCAAACTGAAAATAAAATATCATAAGGTATAAATACTTGAAGATTTTGAAAGAAAAAGAGGCGGAAAACTTTTTTACAAGGTAATGACAAGTGTCATGGAAGGATTTGTTTTTAGTATAGGTTAATAGATATATAAAGCAAGCATTTGTATGATTTATTCAGACTTCTTTTCAAACTTCATCTAAAAATGATTTCTCCTTCAAAGATGATACCTAAGAATATCAAAAGCAGAAACGATCGAATCAGCAATTTGTCCGAGGTACTTATTGATAAGATACTCCAACTGTTGCCACTTAAAGAAGCAGCCAAGATGAGTGTTCTGTCCAAACAATGGAGGACTAATTGGTGCTGTTTGACGAGACTTGTTTTCGACAAGGATTTCTGCAATCGGCTGGAGAACGTCGATGGAGAAGTAAATGGGGAAACATACATCAGCATCGTCGACAATATCTTCCTCCACCACCAAGGACCTATTCATGAGTTCTACCTCGATGCCACCGACATTGAAGGAGATGAATACTATGGTAGTATAAAACCTCTAAATCTTAAACCTTGGCTAAGTTTTCTTTCAAGAAATTGTGTCAAAAATATTACCCTTACAATTAGTAGTGATACGGAGTTACCTACTTATGTACCTTTGCCCTCTCATATTTATTCCTGCATCGAGTTGGAGGAATTGAAACTGGACGGTGCATATTTTATTTTGAAAGGTCCACCCACTGAATTTCAAGGCTTTAAACATATTCGCAAACTTGTGTTCAATAACAGGAAAATTTGTTGAAAATCATCTTATAAAAACCAAATTTTGTTGAAAACATCTTATAAATTTTTTTTTGTCAAAACACACCTGTTTTAAAAAAATTTTTGTCAAGGCACACCTGTTTTAATTATTTTTTTTGTTAAGTCCTACCATTTCCCCGGGTTCCGACTAATTACTTACATTTCCGACGTTGACTAACATGTGCATCTCACGTGACCCATTTAACTCTACTTTTCTTTTATTTCCCCCCCCCTTTCCCTCCATTCATTTCCCTCTTCGTCACTCCTCTTCATCATAATTTGGTTTTTATAGCCTTTTATAAAATTACACGGAAATGTAAGTGACAAAGGGGGAATGAATGAAGGAAAAAGGGGGGGAAAATAATAGAAAAGTGTGGGTTAAGTAAGTCACGTGAGGTGCATATGCTAATTGTTAGTGGACCAACTCAACCAAAAGCTTAAGCTGATGGTTGAGGCTCAGGAATATGTTTTATACTCTATCACTAATCAACGCTGAAAATGTCAATCAATAGTCGAAATTCGGAAAGTGGTGGGATTCAACAAAAAATTTTAAAACAGGTGTGCTTTGACAAAAAAAATTTTATAAGATGGTTTTCAACAAAATTTGGTTTTTATAAGATAGTTTTCAACAAATTTTCCTCAATAATATTACATTTGAGGGTGATATACTTAGCAGTTTGATTGCGAATTGCCCCAAACTTACTATACTAAAACTGGGGGATTTGGACGATGACCAGATTAATCTTGTTATAGATGCACCAAAACTTGAAAGCATGACTTTAACCACTTCTTCTATTGGACTGTTAAAGTTCAAAAATGTTCCCAACCTTCCTAAATTTGCACTATATTGGTTCAATGCATCAACTACTACTGATCGTGAAACTGCTGAAATAGCTGATGCGATGAAATATCTTTCAGCTTCTTGTGAGCTCCAATCGCTTCACCTATGGGTCGATTCGTCAGAGGTAAATTTTATGGCTTTAGGACTTCTACTATTGATTAGAATCTATTATGTTTTTAAAATGTTATTAATACAATTTGATGCCTTTTTTTTTCTTCTTATTTTTTATGCAAGATGTTTTTTGCAATTGAAAAAATGAAATCGTTTACGTGGGCACTTACCCACCTGTATAAACTGTCTCTCGGAGCACTACATAAATTGGAACACTTTGCTATATTTTCTTCCACTTTTGGTTTTCTTCGGAGATGCCCATCAATTAAGAAGGTCGCTATCAATGTAAGTATATATATAATTATATATGTAGTACTCCCTCCGTCCCTAAATTACATTCCTGTTTGGAAATTTACACGGGAATTAAGGAGGAAAGAATAAGACAAATAACAATAATTAGATAATGCAATGGAAAGTACAAAACATTAAATTTTTGAATAAAACAAAGATAGATTAGTGATTACTCATGACATGTCATCAATCCTTTGCAAAAAAAAAGGACCAATCACATGCTCCTAATTGAAAATTTTTAACCAATCATATTCATTGTAATTTGGCACAAGGATTCTGAAAAATTAAAGGTTGAAAAAGTACATTAGCCAACCAAACATTAAAAGTGGAATGTAAATACATTAATTATACATTAAAAGTACAACTGAAAAAGAGAGTGTATTTGGGATATTTAGAAAAAAAAAAAACTTACTAAAAATAGAAAGGTAGAATGTAATTTTGAAATACCCAAAATAGAAAGGAGGAATGTAATTTAGGGACGGAGGGAGTATGATTTATCCAATAATATTCGGTCAACTTCAAGTTTTAACCATTTTCACATTTTGAAAAGGAAACTTTGTTTTCCTCTTAAGATATCGACAAGACCTTGGGAGAGAGCGCAAAATAGCCTTGTGGGGAAGAGAGAAAGAGAGGTGGTACCAATGCTTGAAACTCGGACCTAGACTTAAGAGGTTTCATTCTCTTACCACTAGTCCACAAGGGAAGCTGGTAAATATTTAATTTGTTTCCCTCTTAAGTATAAATACATTTGCGCGTGATTTTGTTATCTTAAGAGCATTTATAGACTACGAGTTATTGAGTACGAAATAAGTAAATATATTTAATAAATATATGTAGCCCTAAGATCTACACATTATTTGATATATAACATTACCATAATTTAGAGCTAAAAATTGAAAAAATTAATCTCAACTTTTACGTATTCCTGTAAATAATTTCAACTTTAAATTACTTTTTTAATAATTTGAATTTTAGAACATATTCACTTTTATATATTGGTTATTCATTGTAAAATCTTCATTACGTGAACAATAAATAGGATATAAGAGTTACTCCTTCTATTGATAATTATTACAGTAAAACAAAATAAAATGAAAATATCGATAAGGCCTTGGGAGAGAGAGAATTATTACAGAGTAATTTATTTTGTTATTTTGGGGTTGGGAAGGAAAGTTACATAGAGAAAGAGGGTTGTCTGTTTGCATAACTAAAGGGGGTGAGAATAAATGAAAATGTGAACTACTGTCTTTAATTTTGATGTACGTTTCAATGTGTAGGTTGGTCGTCGACCTCCAGGACACAGAATTGTGGAAGTTGAGCACAATATTGATTATGACAATAACTATAAATTGGTTAATCTGGTTAAGGTGAATATTAAGGGCGTTACAGGTTCAAATGCTGAGCTCAAATTCATCGAATATGTGCTCTCTGCTTCAATTGTTCTTCAAAAATTGACTATCAAAAAAGTCGGATTCATCGGTTCCAGAAAAACTCGTCGTGTTGCAAAAAGAGTTGAATGCATTTCCTAGAGCTTCTCCGAAAGCACAAATTGTTGTTTCTTAAGAAACGCTGGTTCTTAAAAACTTGATCATCATGACTTCATATTGTTATTTTTGTGTGAGACAGTAACCTTGCTTTGATAGTTTGATACTATTCCTAATTTTATTATTATTAAATAGCTTCATTTAAAAAAAAAAATAAATAAATAAACCTTAACAATTGACATTAATTTGGATATGTTGGGTATAATGCATAGCATAGCAATCTAACTTGACAATTAGTTAGCCATGAATGAGATGCTTTAATTTAGAATGTCAAAGTGATGAAAACAAAAATATTCATATACTAGCGTAGTGTTGAGTCAAGAACTGTCGAGTCGGTGTTGGGTTTGGGCTGGGTATGTAACTTTAGATTAGTTAATACTAGATTAAACACGGTTTTTACAAAATCTTGTAACGAATTATAATGTTTATTCAAAATCTACCAAAATATAATCCTCGTACTTTTAAATGAAATTGAAAAAGCTTGAATTTTAATTTATATCCAGAATTGAGTTCCGAATATAAAAGTAAAAAATATAAAATAATATTTTATAAAATAAAAAATTTGGAAAATATATGAATATTTTTTTAGGAAGTGAATATTACAATTATATGATTTAGTGAATATTTTTTTTAGGAAGTAAATCACAATTATTTAAAAAATGAATTTTTTTTAAAGGAATTGAATAAAAAAAAAACAGTTTTGGAGGGAAAAAATAGCACCAAGAAGTGACGCGTGTCATTCTTTGTGTCTGTTTTAGTATTATGTTGTTGATTCAGTTCAGATAAATTCGTATTGGGGTTTTTAACAGGTTTAACTAGGTTAGTGCAGGTCAGATGTTTTTGGTTCCGATTGATTCCAATTCGTTTGATTTCGGCTTGATTAATCAGTTATGTTCTCCTTATTTTCACTTATTTCAGGTATAATAAGTTCAGTTAAGTTTAGATCAGGTTTAATCAGTTCTGATAAGGGTTACCCAAATACAAATTACAACTAAAATAAGTTTTAATAAGTTCTGATAAGTTCAGATAAGTTCAGGTAAGTTAAGATAATTTCAGATAAGTTAAGATAAGTTCAGATAAGTGAAAATCAGGTGAATAGAACGCACCCTAACTTTAGTTCGTTTTGATTATGGTAAGGTTGATTCAATATTGGGTTAATTTAAATTCAGATTCTTTCCGGGTTTGCCTGAATTTGGGTCGGGTTTTCCAAAATTCATACAATGTCATTTTAAAACTATACTTCATATTAATTATTGATTATTATCTTATTATATTGGGTGGTCATTCTTTTGTCATTTTTATATTGTGTCACTTACGGAGTATTAGTTTTCTTATTAAATCAGTTTGATCTTGTGTCATACTTATACTTAAATCAAATTAAACTCAAATAATCGATGCTTTATCATAAATTCATACCTACATAAGTGAGACGATAAGTGGTGTCAGATTGATAGATGATGGTAGCATATTGATTGTTACATTGACCTTGAGTATAGTAAAAACAACAAATTGATTAAATAAAATGAAGAACAGTGTGTCTTGTGTGCGGCCGGCCACACCATGTGGCTGATATATGAAGTAGTTTGTATATATTACCCTACTGCATTACAAATTAAATGTGGCTGATGCAAAAAAATAAAAATAAATAGATAAATAAATTTGGTTATGCTCTTGATTCACCCTTTCAAAAGAAAGTTTTTAACCATTAACAAAACAAATCATTCCATGAATCGAATTAATTATATGTAATTAAGTAAAAATAGGAAGGTCGTCATACTTGTCAATTATGTTTGGTTTTGAAATCATCTAAGATTAAAATTAGATCAGCTTTAAATCAAGTCGGTTTAGTTAATATTCGTTCGGGTAGAAAACAAATTAAATCAGACTGAATCGAGTATTTGTTGGGTCAATTTCAGTTTGAGTTGCGTTCAGGTTGGGTCAAACTACGAGTAGTTCGGTTTGAGTTCAAGTCAGGTAAAATCGGCTTTGTGTTGAGTTTATATTTAGGTCGGGTCAAATAATCAATGTTGGGATAAGTAATTATTAGGTCAAATTCGGATTTGAGTTGAATTCAGGTCAGTTACTGATCGAGTTTGAATCCTAAGTAGCTTAATTTCTCAGTTTAAGGGTGTAATCTATTCATCTGATTCTTACTTGTCTGGACTTATTAGAACTTATTTTAGTTATATATTGAATTTGGGTAATCCTGATTAACCCTTATCACAATTTATTTGAACTTATTTTTCCTGAACTTATCTTATCTGAAATTATCTAAATTTATCAACAAATAAGGTGGATTATAATTTGAAAGGGATGGTTTAATTCTAGTCTATGGACTTGTTCTCTTCACTTGAAATAAGAAAATCTGGTCTGATTTAAATAAGGTCTAATCTGAATTTTATTATCTGATCTGATTTAATAATTTGACTAAACTTTGATTGCATTTTAATACTAATCTATAAAGAAAAACATTATCAAAATGGATCTTGTTAGGTTCGTCTCATTATGAAATTTTCAAATATGTAATTTTCATAATTTTTTTGTAATATGCAATTAACGATATTTAGAAATAAGTAAATGATAATAAAAATTCCTAATCTGGTCTGATCTAAATGTTTCTTGTCTGATGCAATCTGATCTGAATTTATTAAGGGTCTGTTCACATTTACCGAACCGAGCTGAACTGAACTGAACTGATTGGAGCTGAACTAAACTGAACTAATTGGAGCTGAACTAAACTAAACAGAACTGAACTGAAGTGAATAGAGCTAACATGAATATTTTATGAGAGAAGGGAAATTAGGAGTTGAACTAAACTGATTGGAGCTGAAATGAACTAAACTGAATTGAAATTAAGCTGAATTGAGCAAACCCTAAGTAATAAGTAAGTAATAAGTAGTTGATAAGTTAAGAGAGCATGTCCTATACGACTATACCTACCCCTCTAATAATGCAAGATTTCATTGAAATTGCGAAAAACACAAAGGGACATGGGCCATGGGGCAATTTTAAAATTTCGAATCTAGTGTTGTTCAAAAGATTAGAGGTACGGTCATACGGAGCTAAAGTGAAGTACATCACCGATTCACCATTCCATTGCAGCAAGTTTTCTGATTCATTTCTCTCTCCTTCTCGCCATCACTGCATTTTTTCAGGTTTTTTCTTCTTCCAATTACATCTAATTTTCTGATCTTATTCTATAAAATCATGCATCGTTCCTATGTTTAGTAATTTGTCTATTAACTTTGTTCAATTTGCCTATTATATCATTTAGATTTTTATTATTTTCAGTTCAATAAAGTTATTATCCTGTTAATTTCGAAGCAAAATGGGTGGGGTGAATTACGAAGGAAATGTGAACTTCTTTCGATATTATTCATTGATTTTGCTGATTAGGGTTTTGAATTATTGATTTCTGGTAAACAAAATCTTTGTTGATGAATATAAGCAATATCCCGTTGGGATTTTTGGGCAGTTCTAATTATGCTTAATCAATACTATATGATCGATAATTTCTGTCAATTTAGCTCTAAAATGCTGCTGTAAGCTTAATTATTAAGTTTGAATTATAATGAAATAGAGAGCGGTAGTATAGAGTAATATATGTTGTAGTAGGTAGAATTTTTGTTTGTCTATTAGTGTTGATATAGGCTAGCAGTGTTTTGTTTCTTTTGCTATGAGCTGTAAACTTCCTAGTGGTGCTATAAGCCAAATCCCTAGGTTAGTATTTGGTGTTGTCATATATAAGGCAGTAAGGAATATTGCAGAAGTCATTCAGAAAATCAATCACAGAAATGAGAAATGACAAAGATCCTATCTTAGATCATTTTACTGCTGCATAAAATAGGTTGATCAAAAAGATCGTGCCTTTATGTTTCTCATAATGGTATCAGAGCTGAGGTCAGTATATTAGATGCATTTATGTAGCAAATGTTAAAGTTCAGTTCTTTATAAATATTGTTTGTGTGATCTACAAGAAAAATCGCATAAAGATATTATCTTGGCTAGTAAAATTTATTGTATTCTATTTCTATTGTTGCACTGAGTATGTCAAATGTAATAGAAACCACTAGTCCCCTATATTTGCACCTTTCTGATGGAAGTAACTCCATTAATATAGAGAAACTAGAAGGTTTGAGTAATTTCACATCCTGGAAAAGGTCTATGGAAATCAGTCTGGGATCCAAAAGAAAATATGGATTTGTGACTAGAACTGTGAAAAGAGACTTGAGTGATCGTGTAAAGCAGGAAGCTTGGGATATATGCAATAATATGATAATAGCATGGATCCTAGGAAATGTTTCAGACTCAATTAAAAGATCTATTATGTTCATTAGCAATTGTTCTCAGATGTGGAATCAGCTTGAGCAGAGATATGTCATTGCAAATGGTTCTAGAAAATATCAGCTTAACAAAGAGATTTATGAAACAAAACAATCAGGGAAAACTGTAACAGACTATTACACAGAACTAAAAATTATGTGGGAAGAACTTGAGAGTATGACAATTCTGCCACCTATCACTACCACCAATGAAGAAATATCTGCATTCCTAGCTGCCTTGAATCGACATCATGATGAGCAGAAGCTGTTTCAATTCTTGAATGAATTGGATGATAGCTATAGTCAACAAAGAAGTCACCTGCTTATGCAAACTCCTCTTCCCAGTGTAGACTCAGCTTGCAATACTCTGCAACAGGAGGAAAATCAGAGAAGTGTGCTCAAGACTGTAAAAGAAGAGAGTGAGCCACTGCAATGTTCAGCAAGGGTAGTGAATCGACTTCAAGAGAAATGTCATGTACTTATTGTGGAAAACTTGGTCATCTTAGAAAAGAATGCTGGTATTTGAAAAGGTTTCCAAGTGGTCATCCTAAGGCTCAGAAAGATAAAGATGCTAAGGTGAGCTATACTAGAGGAGATTATAATGGTGGATTCAGAGGTGGCAGAGGTAACAAAGGAGGTGGTAGAGCAGGAAGAGGAGGGAGAACTTTGGCTAATGTGAAGACAAAAGCTGGAAATTCCTCCAATAGTGCCTTACCATTCAACGCAAGCCAATTAGAGCAACTAGTAAAAATGTTGCCTAGTGTTAGGAAATCAACTGCATCAACACAAGAAGAAGAAGATGATCATGAATTTTCATATGCTGGCATGGTAAGTTGCCATTTTGCAAATGCTGCAAACACTGCTTGGATCATGGATTCAGGTGCTTCTGATCATATGACAGGTAATCTTGAGATACTTGAAAATGCAATGAGATGCAAAAATGAAGCAAAGATAAATTTGCCAACAGGTCACACTTCAGGAATTACTCATAAAGGAAGTGTGAATCTGAAAAAATGGTATAAAACTCAAAGAAGTTTTATATGTACCAGTGTTTAAGCATAATTTGCTCTCAGTGCAGAAGCTGGTGGAAAGTGATATGTGTACAGTGGACTTTCACACTCATTACTGTGTCATTCAAGATAAGAAGATTGGAGAAATAAGAGGAATAGAAAAAGCAGAAAATTATGGGTTGTACTATCTGGTAAATGAAAGCATGAACGGTGTGGTGAAGAAGCTTGCTGAGATGAAGAACAAGCAGATAAAGGTGCCTTGAATGCAGCATCAACAGTCACTATTCCAGGAACTGTGAAAAATGTGAAAAAATTGAACATTCCCACTCTGTGGCACCAAAGGCTAAGCCATGCTCCCATGACAAAAATCAAGAAGATAGAAGGGTTGAAAGGAATTGAAAGTAGATGTGAAGATATATGTCTTACCTATCCTACAGCCAAGTTCACAAAGCTTTCATATAATCTGAGTAGCTCAAGAGCACAAGAGGCATTTGAGATGATCCATATTGACATTTGGGGAGCATTCAGAGTTGCAACAAGATACAACCAGAAGTACTTCCTGATAATAGTAGATGACTACTCAAGAGTCACATGGGTGAAGCTATTGAAAGTGAAAGCTCATGCATTTAGTGCAATAGAAGAATTTGTTCACATGGGAAAGACACAATATGGAAAGCAAGTAAAAATCATAAGATCTGATAATGCACTAGAATTTGATGACTTCAAGTGCAAAGATCTTTTCTTCAAGATGGGAATTGTTCACCAGACAAGTTATGTTGACAAACCACAACAGAATGGAAGAGTGGAGAGAAAACATAGAAACATCTTGGAGATGGCAAGGGAAATGAGAATCCAAGCTGGAATTTCTCTTCAGTACTGGGGAGACAGTGTGCAGGTGTCAGTATACATAACCAACAGACTCCCTACACCACTCGATCTTGAACAACAAGAGTCCATATGAGGTACTCACTAACTCTAAACCTGACTATGAGCATATGAGAATTTTTGGGTGTTTAGCTATGGCAAGCTATCCAAGTAAGAATACTGATAAGTTTAGTCTTAGAGGAGTGCCTTGCATATTCTTGGGATATCCATTGAATCAGAAAGGATACAGGTTGTTATATCTAATTGAGAATAAAATTTTTGTAAGTAGAGATGTAAGGGGTTCTATGAAGCTATTTGTCCCTATAAATTATTTCAACAAAATAGCAAAACTCAGTCTGAGGTTATAGATTATACTAGAATACACGTAGAAAGTAGAGAAGTAGAAGATGTTGAAGGAGATATAATAGAACCCAATGAAGAAACAGAACATGATGAAGGAGAGAGTGAAGAAAATCAAGAAGAATCTGAAAATGAACAAACTGTTCACTCAGATCAGGAAGATAATGGAAGTGATAATAATGTAAGAAGGAACACTAGACCTCATGTGTCACCTAACTGGCACAAAGACTATATAATTGGAAATGTCTCATCTAATATGTGTGTGAAATCTATCCCAGAAAAAATAGAACCCATTGCCTCCATTCCTATCAGCAATTCTTTTTCTGTTCTGATGTCAGAAGTTAATTAAGTTCCTAAACCTAAATCTTATAAACAAGCTATGAGGAAGAAGGAATGGGTAGATGCCATGAATGATGAACTTGAAGCCTTAGAAAGTAATGACACTTGGGAGATAACTCACCTTCCCTAAGGAAAGAAAGCAATAGGCTGTAAATGGTTATATAAGACCAAATACAAGCCAAATGGAGAAAAAGAGAGATAAATCAAGACTTGTTATCCTAGAAAATAAACAAGTGTATGGAGTTGACTATGAGCAAACATTTGCTCCTGTAGCAAAAATGACCACTGTCAGGTCATTACTTGCTATAGCTGCCTTAGAAAACTGGATTGTTCATCAAATGGATGTTAAAAATGCCTTCTTGCATGGTGAATTGCAGGAAGATGTGTACATGAAGCTACCACAGGGCTACATTGGACTTGGAAGCAGAATCAAAGTACAAGAAGAAGGGGAGCAAATTAAGACAATACCAGACAAAGTGTGTAAACTGAAAAAATGTTTGTATGGTTTGAAGCAAGCTCCAAGACAGTGGTTTGCAAAGTTGAGTGGAACATTGAGAAGCAACATGTTCACTCAGTCTAAATCAGATTACTCATTTGTGAAGAAGAAGGGAAAGAGCCTTACAATCATCTTAGTCTATGTGGATGACTTGATTGTTGTTGGGAATGACATGGAAGCTGTGAATGAAGAAAAATTGTTTCTAGCTTCTCAATTTCACATGAAAGATATGGGTGAGCTTAGATATTTTCTTGGGATTGAAGTTGATAGAAGTGATCAGGGAATGTTCCTGTCACAAAGAAAATATGTAACTGACATCTTGGAAGAATATGGCATGACTAATGCAAGACCACTGAAGCTCCTTATGGATCCTCATTTAAAACTGAGAAATGATAGTGGAAGTGTGCTTAATGATGTTGAGCCATACCAGAAACTGGTAGGAAAACTTATTTACCTGATAATTACAAGACCTGACATCTCATTTACAGTCCATGTATTGAGTAAATTCATGCATAAACCAACTGATGTGCACTATCAGTGTGCTAAGAGAGTGCTCAGGTACTTATCAGGTTCTATTCCCCAAGGAATTCTCTTTGCCTCAAAGGGTAGTGCAGAACTAAAGGCCTACTGTTATAGTGATTGGGCAGGATGCTAGAATACCAGGAGATCATCATTTGGGTTCTGTATTCTATTTGGAAAATCTCCTATCTCTTGGAAATCAAAGAGACAATTTGTTGTTGCTTGAAGCACTGCTGAAGCAGAGTATAGATCTATGGCTTTGACTGTATGTGAAGTAATGTGGCTGAAAAATCTCTTGAAAGATCTGGGAATGACCAAGTTAGGACCAACTTCTGTCTATTGTGATAATCAAGCAGCCTTAGCTATTGCAGCTAATCCAGTCCATCATGAAAAGATAAAGCATGTTGATATTGATTGTCATTTCATTCGAGACAAGTCAAATGAAGGTGTAATTGCTCTTACCTATGTACACAACACTCAATAACTTGCAGATGTGTTCACCAATATTCTATCTGTAGAACAAATGAATCGGCTCATGGACAAGCTTGGAGTTTAGTCTCGTTCCTCACTCTAAGCTTGAGGGGGAGTGATGAAATAGAAAGCAATAGTATAGAGTAATATATGTTGTAGTAGGTAGAATTTTTGTTTGTCTGTTACTGCTGATATAGGCTAGCAGTATTTTGTTTGTTTTGCTATGAGCTGTAAACTTCCTAGTGGTGCTATAAGCTAAGCCAAATCCCTAGGTTAGTATTTGGTGCTGTCATATATAAGGTAGCAAAGAATATTGTAACAGTCATTTAGAAAATCAATCACAGAAATGAGAAATGACAAAGATCCTATCTTGGATCATTTTACTGCTGCATAAAATAGGTTGAACAAAAAGATCGTGCCTTTATGTTTCTCATCATATTAAGCAACCATCATATTTTTGTTTTAGATATGATGAGTTATCTGTATATTCTATTTGATCTTGGTGTGGGTAGGTGTTTATTGAATAGTCTTGATTGCGTCTTGTGACCTGAGGCGACCACAAATTCGATATAGCTTTAAGAATCATTTGGGACTTTGGGTGTATGTTCTGTTCAAAATTACATTATTTGAATTTCCTGTAGAATATGGTAAAACTTGTAAATTAGTCTTATGTTTTTCTGATAAAGTCCTTTAGTTGATTTTGAATGTTTTAATCCAGCAGATAATGAATCATACCAGAATTAAGTCAAAAGAAGCAATGACACTAAACCTGATATTATTAGTGATTTGCCGAGGGATGTGATACATGAAATTTGGGAGCAATTTCCCCTCCGTAATGCTGCACAAATGTGTGTTCTTTTGCATAAGTAGCTAGATATTTGGACTTCTTAGGTGATCTGGCTAAAGTTCTTGCAAATTCAAGTAAACTCAAAAGGCTATGCTTTAGAGGTCACTTTTGTAGGGTGAGTGATGTTTGGATAGTTTATATTTGTGGTTAACTTTATCCTGACTTATATTATTCGAGCATCTTATGGCACCACTCGTAATACCTTTGAGAAGCTGAAAAATCTGAAGTTGCTATCTGTTCATTTAGATTATCTGGATGACTTTAGCTGCACTCAAAGCTTTCCTAACATTGAAACACTAAAAATCACTGTAAGTAACTCATATCTATGGTGGGATCTCTGTCTCAACCTATATAATTCACTCTGTAACTCTTAAATTGGGTAACAATATGTGTTTAAGTGTCCAACTTGGGTATTAATTAGATGTATTCATGTTTTTGGCTGAAAGTGTTGTCACATGTCTATTTCCCTTATTAGAGTGTCAAGGTTCAGAGAATTAGAGAATCCGAGATGGATATATACTTGAGATAAGTGAAGATTACTAGTACCATAGAATTGATTCACTGTTATGAATTTATCAACAAATAACTAAATAAGGTTAGTAAGTGATGTTCTAGTGCTTTTTACCATTCGCAATTGTATCTTAAAATTATGATATCTATTTTTGTACTAAATATTTATTACAGAGTATAGTTATAACATGTGAATTCCACTAAATATTTTTCCATAATTTCAAGCACAAATCTTGTTGGACGTTCCATGGACTCCAATTTTTGATTTTAGATTACACCACCTCAGTTGTGCCAAAGTTGGAATTTTGAGTGCTTTTACTACAGAGCCTCTTGATTGAGTTTTTACTTGATTGGTCTCCTGTGCTCGAGCGATTTCAGGACTTGATTGAGTTTTTACTACAGAGCCTCAAGAAGACTTCTTATTCAAGGATACAAATGGTGGAAGTCATTTGTCCAAAGAACATATTGCGAAATAGATCTGTTCATGTTGCCGCCTCACCTTCTACTTCAGATTTGTCTTCTGATCCCGCTTAAGAGACTAGTGACTGGTATTACTTTTTTGTTTCGTAAGTAGCCCACAAGGGATTAAATGAATCAATGAATGATCCTTTGGTTGTTATACATAATACTTACAATTATAGTTTATGGTTTGTGTCTCAGTGTTGTTTTATTTTGCTTCTAGTTTAAATTGCAGAAGGAAAATGTTCCTGTGTGTAAATTGAGGTTTTGGATGAATTGTTTTTCGGGGAAGTGGAGCTTTTCGTAATTAATTGTTACACCAAGGAAACTGGCTTTAGCTAGTACAGTACAAGTGCTATTACTTTAAAATTTCATAACAGGTTTTTGTGGTTTTTTGTATAACAAGTCAGGGATTGTTGAAAAGCAAGACTCTGAAATTGCTTCTTTGCCAGTGTTTTGGAGTCCCATAGACATGGGGCTACGCATTCAAAAGAGGCTAACAGGTGGAGGAGGTCTTGGAAAAATTTCAATGAGTGAAGAGCTCGTTACAGTCACTGGCGGAGCCAGCGTGGGACAAGGGGGGACAACTGTCCCCCCACTTCCCAAAAAACAAATTAGTTTAAGTACAATATTTTGCGTAATATGCGTTGTAGCATGGGAGTTGGCGGGGTGGTCAAAGTGATATTCATGAGCTTGTGTTCCAGAGATCAGAGATCGATGCTTTCTTCAGCCATTTTACTTCCTTTTTTCTTCCTTTTTTTTAAGCCATTTCAAGAAATCTTTATTACAGTAGATAGTATTACTTTGATTTATTTTTTTAAAAATTACTCCATTTACTTATTTGAATAATTGTAATTGTAGTTTCCCATTTTTTTTTAAAAAAAAAAAACTTTATAAAATAGTATTACTTCAATTTATTTCTTAACAATTAATCCATTTACTTTTTTTTTTAAACAACTCCGTTTACTTATTTCAATGATTGTAACTGTAGTTTTAATGTATAAAATAGTATTACTTCAATTTATTTTTTAACAATTACGCCATATACGTATTTGAATCATTGTAATTGTAGTTTTGCATGAATATTACCCCAAATTACGATTGTAATAAGTAATTATGACAAATACTACATTTAAATAGTTATATTATTTATTGTTCGAAATTTTAAAAAAAATTATGAACCCCTAATCAAATACGTTTATGGAGGAAAATTTGGTATATGATATTGGTTTTTTGATAAGTACTTCGTATATATTTTATATTTTTGAATAATTGTAAAACTTTAAATATTTTTTTAAAAAAAAATTGCTCCAATATTTTTGTCAAACTAAGCGATGTTCATTTGTCCCCCCGATTTAAAATTCCTAGCTCCGCCCCTGGTTACAGTATGTTATTGTTGCAATGCTTGAAACGTCACAACACTTGTTGCCGGGTAACAATCTATAAATATAACTAAAGTAATTACCGCTGATGTCATTACTTTCTACATGTCAACTCTTATAAAAAAATTTCCTGCCAAAACTAATAATGACATCATTTTTTTTTTCAACATAAATAAAAATTTAAAAATGATAAATTAATTATACATTTTCCTAACAGATTTTATATTTAAATTGACTAATTATGCAATTTCGATTGGAAAAATTAAAGGAAGGTCAAACTATTTCATTTTCTTATAAACATTATCTTTTTCTCCTACTCCGTAAATTTTATACAAATTATATGAATTAGGGCTTCCACTCTTTATTAATTTCTCAATTTATTAGATGTTGATTAAATTATTTGTACTACGTACATATTACACACAAATAAGCTAAATAATATTGTTAAAATCGTAAAATAATATTTAAATCATGCATCGCACGTGCCTAATCTAGTTTTATAAATACAAGTATGCGCGATAATATTTAATTTCTTCACATAAATTTTATTTATATTATTTGCCTTCAACTTATCTTATTTGAACTTGTATTTATCTTCTATGAACTTTTTCATTCTTATCTTATATTCTTACCCATCTTGTTGGACCTTGTATTAGGTATTATATAGTCTCCTTACTAGATCTTATTATTAACCCTATTTTATCTTGTTTGAACTTATTTGCTCTTATTTAAATTTATTAGCTTTTATAATTTTATCTTAGCTGAACTTAGAGTATACATCTATCTATAAACTTCACAAACATTCATCAGTATATTGTTAAGCGTTTGTTAGGGCTGTAATATTATCATGCATAAGTTCATGTACTCTTTATAATATAAAAGTTGGAGAAAATTAAATTAGATTGGTTTAGAATACTTTAGCATTGCAATAAGAGAATTTAGGAGTATACTAATGGTTTCTCCATCTGAGTTTTCTAGCAATACCAGTATTATGGAAGATAAACAAGATTTAATCAGCAATTTGCCAAATAATGTCATTGACAAGATCATAGAAATCTTGCCAATATATATCCGATGTAGCCAAGATGGGTGTGTTGTCTAGAAATTGGAGGAACTATTGGTTGAATCTTGGTAGCCTTGTTTTTGATAATGATTTTTCGAAATCACAGCACGATGACAAAGGAAAACTAGATTGGTCAAAGTACCACTTCATCATCAGCATTATACTCTTTCGACACCATGGTCACATTCATACGTTCCGTCTTTACATCCCGGAAGACGAAACTATTTGTGAAGAATCACTTAATTTTATTCCTTGGTTATCTTTTCTTTCCCGGAATGGTGTCAAAAACTTAGTATTTCTGAATCTGCTTGATTCTACATTACCTTTGCCATCTTATATATTTTCTTTTGTCGAGTTAGAAGAGATGACTCTAGGTTATTTCACTTTGAATCCTCCACCCGCTGACTTTAAGTGGTTTGAACGTCTATGGAGACTTGTACTTTGCGAAATGAAATTCAACATTGACATCAGGAGTTGGATTGCGAATTGCCCCAATCTTGCTAGGTTAAAGCTAATGCACTGCACCAGTTTAAACCATCTTGCTATAGACGCGCCAAAACTCAAAAACTTATCTATCAAAGGCGAACTTGAATCCTTGGATTTTAAAAATGTTCCTAGCCTTGTCAGATTAGAATTAGCCGTGGAAGGCGAATGGGATAACCGTTCATGTACACAATTAGCTGATGCCTTCAAGAATATTGCAACTTAACTCACGTCTCTTCAAATTGGGCTTAGTTTGTCTAAGGTAAATTATATGGGAAAAAAAAAGATATATATTTCCTTTGTCTCTATATTTTTTTTAACAAATTGCTCATTAATTTGATGGATGGTTTTGTTGTGGAAGTTCTTGGTTGCAGGTGGTATAATGAGATCCCTTCCAAATGCACTCACACATGTTAACAAGCTATACTTCGTCAAGACTTGGAAAACTATGGTGTATTTTCTTGCACATTTGGCTTAATTCAAAGCTTCCCATCAATAAAAAAGCTTGGAATTTCTGTAAAGTAGCTAGCTTAAACATATATACTATATATATTTATGGCATAATTTGAGATTGATAATGATTATTATGCGCATTGTCCCCTAATAAAATCTCGTGCACAGGTTACTCCAAGCAAAAATTTAGATGTTCAGCATAAATATTCTTACGATAACAAGTTCAAGTTGGATCATCTACTTGAGGTGGAATTTGAGGGCATTACAGGGTCATGCGCAGAGGTCAAATTGATTGAATATGTGCTTTCTATCTCGAATGTTCTTGAAAATTTGTTTATCGTACTTGGAAAGCTTGATTACAATTCAGCTTTTGCGTTGCGAAAAGAATTGAATGGTTTGGAAAGAGCTTCTCCAAAGGTACAAATTTTATATCTAGAGAAATCGAAGACGTGGCCATGTGAGTATTTTAAGTCTTCTAATTGTAGTTCTCTTACTCCACAGGCTTTAGAGCAATTGAGACTGATATGAAATCAGTTAGTGATTTGGATACACTATATTTACTTCAACGTTTAAACAAGTGGGAACTTTTATTTTTATTAATTTTAGATGGATGTCAGCCTTTTTTTCTTAAGAAATTTCAATTGTGGAGACATTATTATGTTTCCAGTATAGTTTAATTCCACCATTGCCATAAGGCCCACAACAAATGTATAAGGCTCGTCGTTTCTTTTAGTTTATGCCCTGTTCTTTTCACGTTAAAAAATTTAAATAAAATTAAGTTTAGTTTAGTAAAATGTATAAAGCTCATCGTTTCTTATTTTTTAGGCCATGTGTCACGGTCCGAATGTTTTGACACCGGATCGTGCGGCGCGCACTTGTCTATTGACGACAAGGATGCAAGCCTAGAGCGGGAAAGGTTCGTGAGCACACAGCAACACGGACCAAGGGTATCTCAAGGAGGCACTCGTCAACCACGGGTGCGAAGTCGAGGCTTGTGACGGCCGATGCTTCAAAGCGGGCACAAGCGGAACCGACGAGATGAAGGCGTCTATTGGAGGTTTCTTAGTTTGGTGGGGGATGCTTTAAAACAAGGTAAGCACAATATCTATAAAGGCTTAAAACAACACACAAGTCTTAAAGCAAAGGCAATGGGGTAAGGAGCTATGATTCTATAACCAATCACTCCTTAAAGAGCTTTATATAGATTGCATAGAGAAATACAAGTGAACACTGAAACTACAGTAACACAATAATACTCCCTAGAGTCTAGAAAATAAAAAGGAAAGACTTAGAAGGACAAACATAAGGAAAATACAAGGAGAAGGAAAGGGATACGTAGAGAAAGAGGCAGATTCTAACATCCTCCCCCACTTAAGATGTCGACGACCTCGTCGACTTACAAAGAAAAACATAAAAGATTAATCTTCTGTTGCTGGTGTTGTCCTCATCCTTGTTCTGATGTTGGCGCGGTTGCTGGTGTTGCAGTTGTTGTCTTCTTGATATGGATGATAGGGCTTGAGACGACTGACGTGGAAGACAGGGTACGTGTATCTTCATCCACGTTGGGGTTCAACCTTGTATGCATTCTTCCCAATCCATTTAGTAATGCAGATGGGGCCTTTATCTTTCCTGATCAGTCTGCGATCTCTCCCTCTGAGGAACTTCAGCTACTCCGGTAGGACCTTCACCATTACCATGTCCCCAACATCAAACTCTTGCGGCCTTCTGTTCTGATTGGCCCTTTTCTTCATTCTCTTTGCTGCCGCTCCAAGTAAGCGCGAGCAACTTCCATGTTTTGTTGCCACTCTTTCTTGAATTCCCGGGCTTCGCGGCTTCTCCCTTCTTCTGAAGTTGTTATGGTGTGAGGTAAAAGAGGTTGTTGGCTCATCACCAACTCAAACGGACTTCTGTTAGAAGCAGAGCTCTTTTGGGCGTTGAAGCAGAGTTCAGCGACGTCAAGGAGTTTCACCCAGTCTTTCTGATTAGCGCTGACAAAATGTCTCAAGTATTCCTCTAAGAGCCCTTTGAATCTCTCTGTTTGCCCGTCGGATTGGGGTTGGTGACTTGAAGACATGTTTAAGTTCGACCCCATTAGTTTGAACAACTCTGTCCAAAATATGCTCGTGAATCTAGTATCTCTGTCGCTAACGATGGTTTGAGGCAACCCCCAATACTTCACAATGTGTTCGAAAAACAGCGCCGGTATCTCCTCAGCACCGCAAGCCTTCTGTACGGGGACGAAGGTAGCATACTTCGAAAACCTGTCGATCACCACCATTACAACTGAATATTGATCCACCTTAGGTAGACCACTAATAAAATCCATAGATACGCTCTCCCACGGACGTGCCGGAACGAGCAGAGGGTCTAAAAGGCCTCCAGGCTTCTGACGATCAACCTTGTCTTGTTGACAAACTAGGCAAGTTCGGGTGTAGTTGATGATGTCTTCCTTCATTGCTGGCCAGTAATAACCCATAGACAGCAAGTTTAAGGTCCTCTGCCATCCAGGGTGACCAGCCCATAGGGTATCGTGGCATTCTTTCAGAAGCATCCTCTGCAGGCCTCCTGCCTTTAGAATAAAAAGTTTGTTGCCTTTGGTGTAGATGAGATCACCGTCCATCTAAAAGCGTCTTGTCTTCCCTTTTTCGATCAATCCCTTGAGGGTGCTCGTCATGGGGTCTTCGGGAAGGTGTTGCTTGATCTGCTCTTTTACTGAGGTAGAAACATTGTTGGCGGCTAGAGGGGACAACATCTGCACTGCAGCCAAGTCAGCTTGTCGACTCAATGCATCCGCTACCCGATTACTGGCTCCTGTTCTATAGGTGAACTTCACATCAAAATCAGCGAGCACTTCCTGCCATCGTGCTTGCTTCCTTGTTAGCTTCGGTTGGGTAAGGAAATGGCTTGCTGCGGTGTTGTTAGTGCGAACAAGGAACTTGGATCCCAGCAGATAGTGCCTCCACCCTCTCAAGTAGTGGACGATAGCCAATAGTTCCTTTTCTTGAGCAGCATATCTTTTCTCGGCTCCATTTAGCTTCCGGCTCTTATAAGCCACTAGGTGGCCTTCCTGTAGAAGGACCCCACCTAGCGCAAAGTTTGATGCATCAGTCTCAACTTCAAATGGTTTGTTGGTGTTTGGAAGGGTTAGGACAGGCTCTTTCGTCACCGCTTCCTTAAGCTTTAGAAAAGCTCCCTGCTGCTCATCTGCCCAACTCCATTTTCGATCCTTCTTCAACAAGTCCGTGAGGGGGCTTGCAATTGCCGAATATCCCTGAATGAAACAGCGATAGTAGTTAGCTAGCCTCAAGAACGATCTTAATTCTGAAACATTCTTCAGAGCTTGCCAATCGCTGATGGCTTTGATTTTCTTTGAATCCATTCTGATGCGACCTCCGCCAACAAAGTGTCCAAGGAAGCCCACTTCTTTCTGAGCGAAAGCGCATTCCTCTCGCTTTACGAACAAATGATGTTCTCTTAACTTTAAGAATACTTTCCTCAAGTGCTCCAGGTGGTCTTCAAAGGTGCGGCTAAAGATCACGATGTCGTCCAAGTATACCACTACAAACTTATCAAGGTACTCGTGAAAGACTTGGTTCATCAACGTACATAATGTTGCTGGAGCGTTTGTCAGCCCAAACGGCATAACCAACCTCTCGAAAGCTCTATATCTGGTGACGCAGGCCGTCTTCTGTTCGTCTTCTTGGGCAATTCAGACTTGATGATATCTCGATCGAAGGTCAAGTTTGGTGAAGTAAACAGCATCACCCAATTGGTCGAATAAGTCGGCCACCAAGGGTATAGGGTAATGGTTCCTCACCGTCAGCTTATTTAAGGCCCGGTAATCGATGCATAATCTCATACTCCCATCTTGTTTCTTTTGGACGAGAACTGGTGCCCCATACGGCGCCTTAGAGGGTCGGATGAACCCGGATTGGAGTAACTCATCGACCTGTCTGCGCAGTTCCGCTAACTCAGGAGGTGTCATTTGATATGGGCTCCGCGCGGGAGGTCTAGCTCCTGGCACCAACTCTATGGTATGATCGATTGCTCTCCGCGGAGGAAGTGTTTTCGGCAGCTCCTTAGGAAGAAGGTCAACAAACTCTTCGAGCAATCCCTTCATGGCAGGAGGGAGGTCAGTCTCTATCTCATCTTCCTTCAGCGAGAGGGTAGCAAGGAATGTTGGCTCATTTCTCTTCATTCCCTTATTGAGTTGCATTGCGGATAAGAAAGATCCCTTCTTACCTTCCCTTGCTTTGCTCGGCGAGCACGTTCGCAAGAAACAAGGATGGTTACCGGCAACAAGTAAGGAACCCAGGTGGGGCATTGGGACAGCTTTACTAACACGAAGGAAATCCATTCCCAATACCATCCTGAAATCATCTATCGGTGCCACCGTGAAATCGAGTGTGCCACTCCAGTCCCCAATCTTAGCTTTAACGTTCTTGGTGATACCATGGATAGGTTGAGCTTCTGCGTTGATAGATTTGATGCGGCCCCCGCCTCGTATCACTTCCAACCCCAACTGGCTAGCGATCTCCCTGGTGACAAAGTTGTGGGTGGCTCCAGTATCAACTATAGCTTTGACCCTTTTCCCATTAATCAATACTTCCATGTACAACAGATCCGACGCATCTGCTCCCATGGAGTACATGAAACGTATTGAACTTAGTCTCGAGGTTTCCTCTTCGTCATTCTCCGCCTCTTCCTTGCTTTCTACTTTCTCATGCTCGAACGACATCGAGGAGAGTTTCTTCTAAAGGTTGTCAATTTCTCCTTTGTGGCGACACTCGAACCATTTGTGAGGCCTGCGACAAAGGATACAAGTGAGGGGCTTATTCCATGAGATAGAGCTTGAGGCCGCACTTTTGTTATTCGACGCGGATGTTCCATTCCTTCGGGGATCGTCTCCCCGACTCTTGTACCTACTCCCCATGCTGTTCGAACTGACTTGGGATTTCCCAGTGTTGCTCTTTGGAGTACTGGATGCTGACCCACTAGCTCCTTTCTTTTGATTCAATCCCTTATCCGACGAGTAGTCCATCAACCTTTCAGCTGCGGCTATGGCCTCCGACAAGGTGTCTGTCTTCTGGCGCCAAATCTCCCTTTGGGCCCAATCCTTTAAGCCTCGTATGAAATTGAACAGGCGGTCCTTCTCGGACATGTCATGGATCTCTAGCATGCATGCAGAATATTCTTTTACATACTCCCGAATAGAGGTCTTGTGTTGTAAGGTAGCCAACTTTGTACGAGCCATGAACTCTGTGTTCTCTAGGTAAAATGGAGCTATCAACTCCTTCTTTAAATCCTCCCAAGTATCTACCGACGTCCTCTTTGCTTGTATGTCGGCGTACTTAGTTCGCCACCAGAGTTTCGCATCGTCCACTAAGTACATTGTGGCAGTGTCGACCTTAAGATCATCTTCCAATATGCATATGCGGAAGTATTGTTCCATATCGAAGATGAAGTTGTCGACTTCCTTTGAGTCTCTCGTGCCATTAAAGGTCCGAGGCTTGGGAGGTTTTATCTTACTTCCACTTCCCTCGAGTCCCCTTTGGGCACGCATCAGGGTAGCACATTTGTCTTGAGCTTCGTCCGCTACTCCTTGAACGAAATTGAGCTGCTCCGTCAACCCATCAACCGTTGACTCCAGTTTTTCTATTTGCTCAGCTTGTTTTATTACTATATCTTCGAGCTTGAGTACTCTTTCTTCGATTATAGCCCAAAATTCCGATTTGCCTTCTAGCCAGGCAATTCTCTCTTCCCACGTATCAGCAAGTTCAAGCATCCCCATGCTGGGCGACTTTAGAATGAGCCTTGGCTCTGATACCAACTGTCACGGTCCGAATGTTTTGACACCGGATCGTGCGGCGCGCACTTGTCTATTGACGACAAGGATACAAGCCTAGAGAGGGAAAGGTTCGTGAGCACACAGCAACACGGACCAAGGGTATCTCAAGGAGGCACTCATCAACCACGGGTGCGGAGTCGGGGCTTGTGACGGCCGATGCTTCAAAGCGGGCACAAGCGGAACCGACGAGATGAAGGCGTCTATTGGAGGTTTCTTAGTTTGGTGGGGGATGCTTTAAAACAAGGTAAGCACAATATTTATAAAGGCTTAAAACAACACACAAGTCTTAAAGCAAAGACAATGGGGTAAGGAGCTATGATTCAATAACCAATCACTCCTTAAAGAGCTTTATATTGATTGCATAGAGAAGTACAAGTGAACACTGAAACTACAGTAACACGATAATACTCCCTAGAGTCTAGAAATTAAAAAGGAAAGACTTAAAAGGACAAACATAAGGAAAAAACAAGGAGAAGGAAAGGGATACATAGAGAAAGATGCGGATTCTAACACCATGACTCTTCAACTGTCCACTGTTCGTGAGCTTTTGGGTGAGCTTTGATTGTGTCGTTATGTTTTTTTGGCCTAGAGGAATGACTTTTTTTTGTATCTAATTGATTCTTTGAGAATAGTGGATGCTAAAAAGCAATGTAGAGGTGCTATCGTGATGTGTTGATTATGGAATAGGAGAAATGAAATGATTTCCAACGAGAGTAATTATCCGTATGTATGACTTATTGACCGTCAAGGTTTGGGAACCAACAATTCATATTCATGAATCATGATAGATACATAGCACCTTGTATTTCCACAAATAAATGTGACGCCTCGTAGAACAAATTACAAGTACAACGTATTTTCTTTCTAAATTTTCCCATCTAGCTAATTCAAATTATATTCACTTTGGAAAACAACGTTTATTAATTGGTATGTGAACAGAATAGACATACGTACTTATAATTACTCTACTCCGTACTAAATATGTATCCAAAGCAAGCATTTTATGATTCATTCCCCAAACTTACTTTACTATCGCTCAAGTATTTGAGTAACCTGAATAATCTTGTTGTAAATGCACCAAAACTGGAACACTTAACTCTATCCATTCTTTATTCATCATTTACTACTGTCAGTACTGATCGTAAAGCTACTGCCATACTAAAACTTGCATCTTCTTGTGATCTCAAATCGCTTCACCTAAGGGCCTGTCAGTCTAAGGTTAGTTTTATGGCTAAACCACTTCTCGATTTACAAATCTATATTGTTTTTAATATACTATAAAAATTGATGTCTATTTTATTGTGCTAGCTCTTTGTTGCAATCGAAAAAAATGAAATCGTTTCCGTTCCCACTTACCCACCTCTATGAACTGTCTCTGGGAGTACTTAATGTGGATGACTTTGGTGTATTTTCTTGCACTTTCGGTTTTATTCAAAGCTGCCCATCCATTAAGAAGCTCGCTATCAATGTAAGTATCCTATTTTGTCCGAACTACTTCAAGTTTTTTGAAACAAAACTACTTCAAGTTTTAACATTTTGGAAAAAAACAAATTTTATTAAACTTATGTCCAATAATCTACTTCAAGTTTTTACCTTCTAATAAGTTTCTTCTTTTGCAAATTATTGAGTGATATGGCAGAAAATCTTGCGTGGACCTGGTTCACAATAATATTATTATGTACCTTACGTTTGTTCATACGTAACTGGCATTATATTCAATATAATGACCTTTATTTTTAACATAGTAACCTTATTTTTAACATAGTAACATTTTTTAAAAATTTGAGTGACCTTTAATGTTATTATAAACTTAGAGAGTACGACATTATGTTGAATAGTGATCTAATTTTAACATAGTGATCTTTATTATTCATATTGACCATTATATTGAAAATTTCATTAAAAAAATTAACCTTTTATAGCTTTTATAATGTCACACTAACTTTTATTTTAACATAATAACCTTTATTTTAATATAGTGACCTATTTTTTTTATTAATAAAATAATCATATTGTCTCTAATGTTAATGGTCTACAAGAAATTAGTGTGATCCAGGTCCATTTAAGAATTTGTAATGATATGGCGATGATTAAATAGACTTACCTTGACGGATAAGAGTTTATCGTAATGAGAAATTGGGGTTAGTTTTATAAACAAGTGGATCTAATCTTTTAATGGTTAAAATAAAATAAGAGGGATTGCTTGAATTAGCAAATGAGTTATTTATATTTTCAATTAATGTTACTTATATTTAATGGTTAAATTAAAGTTATTTACATAAATAATTGTATAATGAATTAATGAGTGTTTTTATAAACAATTGTGGCCACTGTGGCTAACCAAACACAAGATTTATTGTTTTGTGGGATAGAGAGAAAGAATTAGTCGGCTTTTTTGGGGGGGGGGGGTGTTTGGGAAGGAAAATTACATAGAGGATTAGAGGTTAGGGTTGTCTTGGATGTGAAGAAGGGTTAGATTGATAAAAAAAAAAAAAAAAAAAAAAATGAGAATGTGAAGTTTTGCCTTCTGATGTGTGTAGGTTGCTTCAAGCGAAGATGTGGAAGTTGAGCATAATTATGGTTATGACAATAACTATAAATTAGGGCAATTGGTCGAGGTGGATATTCATGGTGTTACAGGTTCAAAACCTGAGCTCAAATTGATTGAATATGTACTTTCCGCTTCAATTGTTCTTCAAAAATTGACTATCAAATTCGGAACAGTAGATAATGTTACAGAGTTGAAGCTGCAAAGAAAGTTGAATGGGTTCCAAAGAGCTTCTCCAAAGGCACAAATAGTTTTTAAGTAAAAATTTCAATGTCTTGGTCTATTATGTGAGACAATAGCCTATGATGCTACAATGCAACCTAATTTTGTTTTATAATTATAATTAATATTTTTCTTTGAAGAACATTTTATTTAATTATGGAGTATTATTAATGTACTTTTAATTTTTTTTTGTTTATTGACTTAAGCAATTGAAAATTTCAAATTGGGTTGGATATTGTTTGGGGAAATTTCATATTATATACCTCTTGTTCTTTATTATATTGGCAGGGTTAATAAAATCTTAATAATGATTGATCAGATTATGGAAGACGTAGTAATATAGGTTCAATTTTAACACAGTGATATTCATCTGACTTTAACTTGATGCAAACCTAAGAATGATCCAATTTAAAGATTAGACTTGATAATTATTTGATCCAAACTTACCCCAAACTCGAATGTAATAGCTATTAACCCGCCTAAACTCGACTTGACACAACCCGAACCTAAAATTGAACTCATTCCGAATTTGACTTGAATCAAACCTGACCTACACCTAAGAGAATGAATGACCCGAGAATCTCGAGATAACCTGAACCGAGATTGACCCGATTTGCACCTGAACCATATGATTTGGAGGCTAGATTGACCCGACATAATTTGAAATCTGAGTTGACCCAACTCGAACCCAACTTGAATACCTGAATTGACAGCTTCACTATGAAGTACAATACTGATGAAAGAAATAAAAAGAAAACCCAACATGACTAATTGATACTTTCTCCATCCTTTTATTTATGCTCCGCCCTTTTTATTTTTGCTCCGTAATAGTAAAGTTATTTCTTTGATTTCTAATTGGGAAAAAAATGATGTGAGAGAAAAGTGATAAGGTTAATAAAGTGCTAGTTAAAGTAAAGATATGGTCCCTTATACTCAAAAATAGAACAATGAAGCAAATAAAAGGACCGAACTAAAAATGAAATTAGGTAGAAAAAAAAAATTTGTAACCTAAAAATGAAATGAAAAAGTTGTAAACAGAGGTGTTAAAACTGGACCAGGTTGATTCAAAAAAAATAAAAAAAATCCGTTTAAAATTTTGACTCGCATAAACAGAATAATTTAGTACTCTGTATGACTTAAATTTGAAATTAGACCTTGCTAAATCCGACCTGGACACCCTAATTGACACCTTTAATTGAAAATTTATAGTGCTATGATTTCATTACAAGAAAAAAAAAAAAAAAAATTTAAAAAAAAAAAAAAAAAAAAAAATGGTAACTTGGTAAGAGTATAAACTTCCTAAAATTTTTACAGTATCTTCCCCCTCAAATCCTTATTCCCGCATACCAATATCTCTGGCAGGGTTTTCTCCCGTCAGACTCAGACCTTCTCTCTACATACTGACCGCCGGTATCGTTACCTTACAAATGGCAGTCGTGTTCTTCCTGGGTTGCAGAGTTTGAAATCGGTACATTACTCTCTTTCTTCCTTCCGCTTTTATGTTTCCTCCTCTGAAATCTGGGATGTGTTCGATCGCTTGAATACATCTTGATTGCTTTTATTATGTGAAATTCAAACTATTATTAGTATAACCAAACAATATCTCACTTAATTTTTAATTCTTTCACTCCCTGTATCCCGATTTGTCACATTAGTAGTTCAAATTACACTGTCTAATAGTTTATTACGGATGATTAGTTTAACATAAATTTGTCTAGTTGATTAATTTGGAAGTTTACCATCTAAAATGTGTGAATTGGTTTAGTTTAATAAAATTAGGTTGTGAATTTCGTTCTTGTTCTTGTTCTGGTTCCATTAGGTAAATTGGACTTAGTATAGAACCTCTTCACATCAATTGAGAGGAAACATGGTTGATCCGAAAACAATTTGCAGATTCATGTTTGAGAGGGAACTTGGTAGCATCAAGACATCTTGGCCGCTATTCTGATCAATTAGGAGTCTTGTGCAGTTGCCAGATTACAAGTTAATTGGAAATCGAAGGTGATTGCTTTCCTAAACCCAATGTCTAATTGTTGGAATGCATTGATATTTATTAGTACTGTGTAGATGAAATTTCATGTTCGTTGCAAGTTTGGAGTCATCTCTTGAAGTTTAATCTTCAAGTCTTTCTAATACGAGTACCTAATATAAAAGAAAAGTGGTGCAACATCACAGTAATATACTTCTCCATCATAATAGTCCTACATTCAATCTTTGGCTTGGGGAGTCCGAATATCAGCCAGTGGTTGTCTTTCCTTTCAAATAATGGGGTAAAAAAGATCACGCTTGTAAACTGTGTTGGCGGGGAAGATGGGGATGAACATCGACCCACTGCCTTCTCATATATGAGTATTCTTTTGTCGGGATTTGGTGAAGTTTCAACTTAATTTTTTCTATCTAAAATCTTCAACCACCGACTTTAAAGGCTTTACAAATCTGCAAAGCCTTGAGCTGTTCAACATAGATCTTACAGCTGAGATTTTTACCAGTACAACCACGAAATGCCCCCATCTTGCTTTCATAAAGCTCTTTTGTTGGGTTGTCATGAGGCATTTAGTTATATATGTACCCAGTCTTAAAAGCTTAGTTATCGAAGCTCTATTTGAATCGCTAGAAATCAGTAATGGCCAGCATCTTGTTAACATTTCAATAATTTTAGAAGAAGCAGGGTTTGAATTCTTCATGCACCGGGACTGTTGACACCTTCAAAACTCTTGCAGATTCATATGAACTTCGGTGCCTTCACTTTGGGGAGGGTTTGTGCAGGGTATAATTTATATCCACTGTCAAATACATTTTGTCTTTCATATATATCAGAAATGCAGCATATTATACACTTATATGTTTTTTTCTTTGAATTCTTAAATTAGTTTGGCCCCTAAATATGATCTTTGTTCTGTTTTTTCTATTGCAAGTTCTTGGCTGCAAGCGGTTTCCTGAATACGCTGCCTATACGCTGCCAATGGCATTTAATCACCTGGATAGGCTTTGTTTGACTGCTCTTGATGTGCTGACTTCGATATATTTCATGTTACTATTGGTATGTTTCAAAGTTGTCCCTGCATCAAGGAGCTTGATATTGAGATGAGCTAATTATGATTGCTTTTTAAGTTTTTAATGACTTAACTAGTTGATCTGATTAGCAAGTAACAACAAACTTGTTATAATTATATAGCATGTCGCTAATATAAAGGCTTACAGGTTTCAGCAAAACATTTATATGCCATAAACCTTTGCTGTTGCAACCTTCAAATTCCTTTTTCACGTCTTTCTTTTGTTGACTGTTGTATAGAATAGTGATTAAAATCTCACAAGAAGTTAGTATCATGCTGTTTCTAACAAGATTTTGCCATTTTAAAGTTTAATGTCAAGTTTAAAGTTGCTAGAATTTGGCAGCTCGATCTGCTTATAAATTAATATCTGTATGAAACTAGTATTCAGTCGTCATTTTTGTGCAGTTTACGTGTTGTTGGATTGTGACGAGTACGTATGTATTATTAATTATTATTGAGAATATATTTTTAAAAAGATAATAATTGGGAATTTTTGGTCGTTATTTGGAGTTATGTTTTATATTGTTTCTTAATCTCTAATCTTACCAAAGATGTGGTATGTATCTCTAGGGTTAACATTGTATATATATCGTTATTTGTTTCTTGAATGAGAATTAAGCAATCTTACCAAAGATATGGTATGTATCTCTAGTGTTAACATTGTAAATATATTGTTATTTGTTTCTTGAATGAGAATTAAGCCGTATGTTCACACAAAATTAACAATTGTTTATTTCCATCCATTACAACTTTGTTCTTCAAACTCTAATATCAAATGGTTTTTCCAATACCTACAAATGTCGAAGATCGCATCAGCAATCTGCCCATGGTACTTATTGATAAGATACTCGAACTGTTGCCACTTAGAGATGCAGTCAAAACGAGCGTGTTGTCCAAACAATGGAGGAACTATTGGTGCTTTCTTAAGAGACTTGTTTTCGATGATGATTTCTGGAAGCGGCAGTTCCGCTTCAAGAAAGTAGATCAAAAATCGAAGTGCGACACATACAACACCATCATCAACAACAGCTTTCTCCAACACCATGGACCTATACACGAATTCTACCTCTACATCCCCGACAATGGACAAGACAACGGTTCTTATCAGAAAACTCTGAATCTTAATGCGTGGCTACATTTTCTTTCGAACAATGGTGTCAAAAAGATCACCCTTATAAATTATCTGTGCTTATTCGCTGCTATACCTTTGCCATCTCATATATATTCCTGCATTGAGTTGGAGGAGTTGACACTTTCCCAAGGTTTTATTTTGAAACGTCCATCCACTGAATTTAAGTGCTTTAAACATATTCGCAAACTTGAGCTCTTCAATAACATTGGACGGTGACATATTTAGCAATTTGATTGCGAATTGTCCCAAACTTATTATATTAAAGCTCGAGTACTGCCTCTACCATCATAGTGTTGTTATAGATGCACCAAAACTGGAAAACTTAGCTCTAAAGGTCTCTTCATCAATTGGATTGTTAAATTTCAAAAATATTCCCAACCTTGCTAAATTAGAGCTATCTTGGTGTGATTCATCAATTACTGATCGCCAAACTGCTGAAGCAGCTGATGCCATTAAAAAACTTGCAGCTTCCTGTAATCTCAAATCGCTTTTCCTAATAAACTATCAGTCTAATAAGGTAACGACTTCTCGAATTAGAATCTATAGTGTTTTTAATATGCTATACAAATTGATGCCTTTTATTTTGTTGTGCAAGATCTTCGCTGCAATTGGAAAAAAGAAAGCGTTTCCGTTGGTACTTACACATCTCTATGAACTGTCTCTCGGAGTACTTAATTTGAATGACTTTGGTGTATTTTCTTGCACTTTTGGTTTTCTTCAAAGCTGCCCATCCATTAAGAAGCTCGCTATCTCAGTAAGTACCTTATAACGTCCAATCTACTTCAATTTTTTAGTACTATTTTGGAATTGAAAATACCTTTTAAGTTTCTTATTTTGCAAATTATATAGTAATACCTTAATTTAAAGAGTACTTGTTTTTCTTATTAAGAAGAATGAATCTTATTGATTCTTTCAAAAAAAAAAGAATCTTATTGAGAGAAATAATTAAAATAATAATATGACAATTGAAATGAAAGTATGATGATTTAAGGGGGCGTTTGGTTCACAAAGTGGTATAGGTTTGGTACCAGGAATGAAAGGTGGTATGAGGTCGTTAGGAACTTGATTCTTAATATATTGTGTTTTGTTGTTAAAGGAATGTTATTTTATTTTTATTTGATACCATGAGTCATACACTTGGGTTTCTAAACACCATACCATGTGAGTTTGAAGTATGGGTTTAAAAATTGAAAATTTTTTAAATTACCAACCAAAAATGACACCTATTTCAAAAAAACCTCCGGTTTATTTATTTATTTATTTTTAATTTTACCACCCCTTCAATTAAAAAACTACTCAGATTCCCACTTTTTTCAAAATTTCAGTGATTTTTGACTGATTATCCGTCTGTGGGCCCTAACTCCATTTTCATTTTTCACTGCATCAACTGCAAAACCTCTTTCCTGCTTCACTTTCTCCATTTTCTCTCTTACCTGAAACCACCATGGGAGGCCCCACCTCCATTTCCCTCTTCCGGTGGTTTTTTCTTCTTTTCTCCATTTTCCTACTCCACTTCCTCTTTCCTCCTTCTTACCTGAAACCACCATAGGAGGCAGAGGAAGGAGCCATACTCAACCGAAACACTTCAAGCAAAGCAGAGATAACATGTGGAAAAATGGCTCCAAATCCGACGCCGCTGTCGATGGTGAGTACTAACTACGGCGATGCTGAAAGAAAAAGCAGGGGAACTGGGAGCCATTGAAGACGCCCAATTGTTGAAAAGCCCAATTGAATTGTCCTAAAAACCCTAATTCCCAAAAATGCGAATTAAAGTTGGGAGAGCTGTTTTAAAGGTAAAAATAGCGGTTAGTAGTTGTTAGATGGGGGCCCACAGACGGAAAACCCACCGAAATTTTAAAAAAGGTGGGAATCTGAGTAATTTTATAATTTCAGGGGTGGTAAAAGAAATAAAAAATTAAATGGGTGGTTATTTTGAAAATGGAGTCATTTTTGGGTGGAAATTTTTTCCTTAACAATTAGATTTTTCTTAAACAAACATTAGGTAAGGATTTTACTCATTTCAACCCCATAATTTAAGGGGTGGTAAAATAAAAATAAATAAATAAAAATTAAACGGGTGGTTATTTTGAAAAAAAATGCATTTTTAGATAGTAATTTAAAAAAGTTCCTAACAATTAGAATTTTCTTAAACAAACATTAGGTAAGGATTTTACTCATTTCAACCCCATACCTCATACCTAAATCTTACAAACCAAATGCCACCTAAAATTGTTTAAAAAGTAGTATTAAAAAGAAAAAAAAAAAGTGATAAATTAAATGCATTTGAAGTATCTTCTGATGTGCGTTTCAATGTGTAGGTTGCTTGTCCAAACATAAATGTGGAAGTTGAGCACGATTATGATTATGAAAATAATTATAAATTGGGTAATCTGGTTGAGGTGGATATTGAGGGTGTAACTGCTTCAAAAGCTGAGCTTAAATTGATTGAATATGCGCTGTCTGCTTCAATTGTTCTTCAAAGGTTTACTATCAAATTCGGAGGAATTGGTGATGTTGCAGAGTTGAAGGTGCAAAGAAAGTTAAATGTGTTTCAAAGAGCTTCTCCTAAGACACAAATTGTTTTTTAAGAAAACATTTCAAAGACTTGGTTAATTATTTACTCTGGTAGTAAATTTTTTCTGTGAGACAGCATCCTTGATGTTACAAAACAATCATTGCTTGACGTTATTTTTTGTTTTCAGTTTTCAATTTTATTTTAAAACAAAAATCATAGATAGGAAATAAGAAAAAAGGGGTGAACACTTTTTTATTGTCAGTTTTTAAAATTATCAAGATTTTAATAAATTTGACTAATTTTTTATTTATTATGCGACATATATCATATGATGTTGTAAAATAAAAAAACCAAAAAATAGAAAATCACAGGGATACCATACGAAGGTTAGATAAAAGTTTCTATTATGAAGTTAAGTCATATAATCGTATTAATTACATTTATTGATGCGAGAATTTCAGTTCATGCTTATTCCAATTGAGATTATTATGAACGTACAAAATCTGCAAATTATGCCAACTTTCATTTCTTTTGTCTTCATTCTTTTGCCACTCTTATTCCCTTCTCCGCTCTTGTTTTAGAATTTCTTTGTTTGGACTTACATGGATTGGAAAACCTTTCTGCTTTTGGATTAAAGACAGGTTAGACATGGTAGAAAGTAAGTTATGCCATCAATTCACCATCATTTACTTGGCTAGATAATCCATGATATGACTTACTCGTGGTATTATCTTAATATTCCCTCTGTCCTTAAAAGATTGCCCCAATCCCTTGGTTGCATTCACTTTTTTAAGAAACACAAATGACTTTTAGGGATGGAGGTAGTTTAAAATAAGTCAAGTAATTTTTTTTTTTTTTTTTTTTTTGCATAATGTTTAGGCAGCCAACTAGAGATTGACTTGGTCATGGTTGACCTGAAATCTTGTTAAGTTCAACATGGTTTGTAGATTCAGTGTTAAGACTTTAAGAAGGAACTTGGTCCAAGGTTTATTTGAAAACTGGTAACATCGATATCTTGACATCTTAGCCGCTCTTCTGATCAATTTGTTAGTTTGTGCATTTGCAGGTTTAAGAGTTAATTGAAAATCAAAGGTGATTTCTTCCCAAACCCGTCGTCTAATTGTTGGAATGCACCAATATCTAATATATATGCTGATAACTAGATGAAATATATTGCAAGTTTGGACTCATCTCATGAAGTTTGATTTTGAACTCTATCTACTGTGAAGAATTTAACTTTTGTTTCGCTCTCTGCTGAGTACTATACAATGACAATATGTTTCAAACCTTCTAAAAAACACGACATTGTTTGTTAAACTGGGCCAGATTTGATCAGCAATCTGCCAGATATAGTAACTGATAAGATTCTTGAACGATTGCCGTTTCACATGGTGGTTCAGACTCTGTAGCAAGATTTATATGAACTTCGGCGCCTTCACTTTGGGGATGGTTTGTTTATGGTATAATTTATATCCACTGTGAAATACAAATTGTCTTATATATATGTTGAGGATTGCAGCAAATTATATACTTTGTATATGTTTTTTCCTATGAAATTAGTTTGGTTGGCCCCTGAATATGATCATTCTTCTATTTTTCCTATTGAAGCTCTTGGCTGTCAGCGGCATCCTAAGTACACTGACTATGGCATTTAATCGCCTGGATAGGCTTTGCTTGACGGCTATTGATTTACGTGATGTTGATGTATTTCGTGTTACTATTGGTATGGTTCAAAGCTGTCCCTACATCAAGGAACTTGATATTGAGGTGAGTAAGATACTAAGATCGATATAATTGATTTGATTGGTAACACCCAATTTTTCATTTGTAATACCCAATGCTACCAAAGATGATAAGAATTTTTACAATTTACCAAAGAGGAAAATGAAAAATTGGGTGTTGCCAAAGAGAATTTCTCTTTAACTAATTGATCTGACTAACAAGTAACAACAAATTCGCTACAATAATACAAAATCCAATAATACTTTTGTTTGATGGAATAGGCATTACAATTTCGCAAAAGACCCAATAAGTTAATATCAGGGTGTCTCTCTCTAACAGGATCGCTTTTTCCATTTTTTCAGTTTTTATATGATAAATAATTGCAAGAAATTGGCAGAGCTATATGTAGTATGCAACTTCAACCATTTTAATTGTGCAGTGTAAGCGTACTTGGTGTGAGAGTTCACAGCAAAATGTTGTTATTCCCAGCAGAAACAATAGCCAGCACAAAATTGATTTTGTTGGAATTTGTTTAATTGGGCTTAATTGGGGCTAAAATTGCAATACACAAATGGGTTTTTCGTTCCTAGGAAGGGCCTAGAAAGTCCACATTTAACATATACTGAAAGTTTACTACATTAATTAAAGTTATATTTTTATTATTCACAACAATTTCATTGGAGGGATTTTAAAGGGAGGAATGTTAGTCATGTAGAAATGCATAACAATGGGTATTCATGTAATTATACATATGTACAGACGAATGCATATCCTGGTATCGTTGGATAATCAAATGGTAACATTGAATATACAGTGATATTATATCTGCACATAATGGTATTATATATGCATTCAGTTGTACTAAATTTATGTATAAATAGTACCACTAAGGATTCAATGATACTATATAAACTTTCAGTGGAACAATCAGCATATGGTCCCTATCACATGATACAATCAGATCAAAAATAGGTGGGGTCCACCTACAGGCTTCTCTCTTCCTATCTCTCTCCTCTTTTCTCTTTCTACCATATGTTTTTACAATATTTTAATCAATATTTTGTATTAACAAATACATAACATTCCTCCATTTTCACTTCCTCATTTTATTGCCTGATTGGTACTTTACGGAGTATTTGTTTTATAGAGTTTTTGTAAGATTTTCTCATATACTGTTCATGTGGTTGAAATTAAACATGATAATTTAAATTCATTCTCACTTCTAAGATGTTGCAATATTTGTTTCTTTTTAATATTTTTTTTTTTTATGAAGTTTTGCAAATATTGTTAATGTCTCTGTCTACATTCTAATACACAATGCACTTTAATTTTTTATCGGCATTTCCTTGTAAGTTAATTCCTCGTATTGGTTTAAGGCTAAATCATATCGTGTTTCTAGTCTCTTACCTTGAGAAAATCAAAGTTATTAAGTCTAGAATATTACTTCAGATTAGATAAATTGAACATAGCTTAAGTCCATCAGTCCATGTCATATAAATTATGTCTTTCACAACAACTATCAAGAGCCCAGGCAATACATCACTGATTTGGGCTGCCCAACGGTCAAAAAAATCTACAATATTCTGTCGTTTCATTAAAGAAATCCTGTTACATTTATGATTTACTGAATTTGGAGTAGACTACTAGACTTTTTTTTTTTCTTTTTTTTTTTTTTTTTGGAAAAGGTACTAGACTATTATTATTATTAATGGCACATTGCAACGTTCGAATGCATAAAATTCCAGAGTAGAATATTGTAATAATTTGTAAATGCTAATCGTATCTAAATCTTCCTTGTATAAGGCATTGTCTGCCAGCCAGTCTGCGACAATCTAACGCTATTGTAAGGAGATATAGTAATTAAGTTCGAATTGCAAAATACAAAGCACTAGATACAAATTTGATATTTTGGTTGACAATTCTTTATAGGAGTCATGAACGTCGCAATAAAGGGAAAACTCTACTATTATGAGTACAACGGCAACTCAAATATTAGGTTATTTTGTGTTTATTGGGCGCATATTATATCATTAGTTTATTTTATATTTTATCTGTTGTACACATAAGTTATTTTATACATATATGTATTTTTAGGTGACCAATTTATAAGACTAACTTGGTTAATAAAAACACCAACTTTAACAACAAATGGATAACTAATTGAAAATAGGGCTTGGACTATATATAGGTGCCATATCTTTTTAGGAGAAACTGTAGGATCGGAAAAATGTCTAGATTTGCCTTTTTGAGAGTTATGCTTGTAAATTTTTACTATGTCAATTTTTTGCTCTTATCATTTATGTGGTAATATTTAAAAAAGCTTTGATCATCTATTGCTATTTTTTTTTTTTTTTTTTTTGGGAACGGCTATTGCTAATTACATATGAAACAAACAATAAAAATTATCACGTATTCAATGTGTGGTATATATCAAATCTCTAATTTGTAATTTAAATAGTTAGTACAATTTTTTTTTTGAAACAAATCAATTTATTAATAAAAAGTCATCCATCATCTACAAACGAAATCTAAATTAACAAATACATAAAATTGAATCAAATTAGGGTTTCCTTTATCAAAGCTACGATCGTTGAATAAAAGATCTTGCACTGTGGTACATCTCTCGCACACATCGTTGGAATATACAGCCTTTTCGGAAAAGACGGTCTAACGATTTGTTGTAGTCGTAAGGATGATTCTCATCTGATTCGCCTAAACGCATTTGAAAACTTGACAACCGTTGCGATCCCGAACAAATTTTTACCAAAGAACTGATAATAGGGCCAAAGATGATTACCTTTTTTATGAACCCTAACACATAAACTAACAAACCCTAAACATAAACAAACAATTAAACTAACAAAAACTAACGACTCCACTATAGGGAGACACTCCACCATAGGGAGACAGACAAATATCTACATTACTTGTGTAGATTTATTGAAACCTAAAATGCAAAATTAAATAAAATTAAGGGAAAATGGTCGGAAATAGTCTAATTTCCGAAGAAATTTTCCGAAGAAATTAGACTATTTTCGGTCTAAACGGCCAACATTTTGGAGAAACCCTAGAAGAGAGGAGGAGAGAAGAGGAAAGCCGAGAGATTTTTTCTTTTCTTTGAGATTGGGTAAATAATTAGTACATAAGTAAAGCTATAATTGATTAAATATGTGCATTAAAAATGGCTTTAAATAATAATAGTAAGTATAACAAAATCAAAAAGAGGAAGTTTTTTGGTACTCCATATTTATATCTTTGACGAATAACATAATTCACATGAGACATGTCACAACTATCTTATAACAACTCCTTACACACTTTCTTGTATCACTCTCTCTCCCTCTCAAGTCTCAATTGATCTCTCACCACAAACTTAATCTCATGATATATGTTTGTGGACTTGCTACATTGAAACTTAATTAATTATTCAAGTGCTAACTAGGGAGAAAAAACCTAGCTAGCTTGTTTTTTTTCAGTGTTTAGAGAACTACAAAGATGAGGTGAGAATCGATCCCAACATATCCTGAAATTGGGAGGAGAACTGTAACCACTTGAACTATCTCTTACTCTCACCTAGCTAGTGTATGAGTAACATTACAAGTATTTAACAAGTACGGTAAAAGAAGATAAACTACTAACCGCAGAGTATTGGATATAACTCCACTAATCATTTTATTCATCCAAATGAGCATCAAGGAGCATGTGATCTAATATATGCAAACCTTCAGTCTTAACTACTAAACAAAGACCTCATTGATCAAATTTAATGTTCGACAAAGAAATAGCAGTTAAATTCTTAAACATAATTTAAGTCATTTAAATTATATTTTTTAAAAAAATTAACATTTGACACACTGTACCTTAGAAATGCTAGTACTGTTGGAGAGAAACACTAGCCATAGATGCACACTACTTGGTCTACTTCAACTATTAAACACCACCTAAGCGAGCTCTTTGACAGATAGATACTCTTATTTTTCTTTCTACTAATGTTTTACCAATCCAAAAACGCTAACTGCTACTTACAAGACTACAATGTACCACTAAACAAGGCCATGAATAATTTATGATAAATTTATCTTAACAATAAGCACTTTGCATAAAAAAAATTAAATATTAATTAATGAAGCGACAAAAGCTAACCGATAAACTTAGCAAACATTGACCAATTCTTGCGTGTAAAATGGAACGTAATATCCTTAGAAAATTTCCTACTGTTATCTTACTCCAATCTTCAAAAATATATGTATATCATAATATCAAATAATCATCAATCATTATTCAATTTAATTGCTTGGTAGATTACTAAAATTAATAAAGAACCAAATACCATCAAACCTAGAGGTGTCAATTTAAATATCTGAGTTAGGTTTAGGTAGTTCGGATCGAAGGTATTTCAAAATTGAGTTATATGCTAAATTATTGTGTCATATGAATTGAAATCTGCATTGAGTTTTTTCAAATCAATTCAGATAAGTCGGATTAAATTTTGACAACTTATTCAACCCCATATGACTAGGACCTTTTTTCATAATAATATAAAATCAAAATAATTAAAATAAATAAAGTCAGGCTTATTTGGGGCACTTAATCACATGATTAAAATAATATGAAATACATACTTAAAAAATTCATAATCTACTGTAAAATTCTAGGGGTATGTGCTTTGCCTTGTTTATTGCTTCCGTTACCCACTTGCACAACGTACCAAATCCCATGTTCTAATTTAATTTTTTTTATAAGCTTCTTAGTTCTATAAATAGATGCCAAATCACATAAATTACACCAAATTCATTACTTTAAACTTTCATTTTTCAACAATTCAATCATGATAAACTTTAAAAATCTTGTTTCTCTAATTTATGTCATACTATTGGTAAACACGTATTATTTCCAAGTAGAGTCATGCCATGCTATAGACAAAGCAGCATTACTTGATTTCAAACACAAAATCACTGACGACCCGTCGCAGCTCCTCGGCACTTGGGTGTCCAAAACCGACTGCTGCACCGCGTGGGAGGGTGTCGATTGCAACCCCGCCAACGGACGGGTAGTAAACGTGTCTCGGTCGGGCCTCCAATCCGGTGACGACTTTATATTGGACACTTCCATGTCAGGTACACTCTCCCCTTTACTTGGTAACCTTGCCTACCTTCAACTCCTTGACCTTAGTAACCTTAAAGAGTTGACCGGTCCTATACCACCTCAACTAGGTAAATTGTCTCATTTGACCCATCTTTATCTCAACCTTAACAAGCTTAATGGTTCACTACCCTCTTCTTTAGGTGGTTTACATAAGTTAAAGGCGCTATATTTAGGCCAAAATAGTCTCTCTGGTGCCATTCCAAGCTCGATTTTTCGATCATTGACAACGATTGTGGAATTGAGTTTTGGAGAAAACTTCCTATCTGGTCCAATACCATCTTCAATTGTTAATATGGTTAAACTTACAAGGCTAGATCTTCATAAAAACGAACTCTTGGGTAGGATCCCTTCTGATATTGGCAAACTAAAGAGATTAACAAATTTGGATTTGTCCATGAATCGAATTGGAGGTAACATACCTTACTCTATAGGTAAACTGGCCCAATTACGCGATTTGTCCTTGGACTATAACAAACTCACCGGACCAATCCCTTCTTCAATAGGCCAGCTTGTCTCTTTACGCGTATTAGGCCTTGCTAACAATAAATTATCCGGTGTTTTACCAAAAACCATTGGTAATCTTCCAAATATCCAACATATAACCTTAGAGAGCAACACGATCACAGGCCGTCTACCACCAAGTCTAGGACATCTTACTACATTAATCAACATGTTATTTTCAAACAACCAGTTTGTCGGTCCAATACCGAGAAGTTTTTGCAATCTCAAGAGCCTAATGGCCTTAGATTTGTCGAAAAATCAACTTGTTAGCCCCCTACCTCATCAACTTACTAAAGTTAAGGATTTGCAAATACTTGATTTGTCGTACAATCCACTTAGCCTAGTAAATATACCAACTTGGTTGTCCAAAATTAATCTGTTTCGGCTAATGTTAGCCAAGACGGGGCTCAAAGGCGAGCTACCCTCGTGGTTGTCGTCCTCCTCGATAGGTTACCTCGATTTATCGAGCAACAAGCTCTCCGGGAAGTTGCCAACATGGATAGGAAACATGACACAGTTATGGTTCCTTAACATATCTTATAACGGATTTTACTCTACCATCCCAAAAGAATTCAAGAATCTTTTATTACTCTCAGATGTTGACCTTCACTCAAACAAGTTCTCAGGTCCCTTAGATTTTACTTTCGATAAAAATGTGGATGAGCCACGAGGGCATTACAACTCTATCGACGTGTCTAATAACATGTTCACGGGTCCAATTGATAAAAATGTTGGTAACAAGCTCGCTATGGACTCGATCACTTCCTTGATCTTGTCAAATAATCAATTGGGAGGATCGATACCAAACTCGATTGGGAACTTGACACAATTGCAAGTATTGGAATTGGTACGCGTTGGGTTATCAGGACCAATCCCAGAAGAAATTGGAAATGCTAAGGAATTGAAGACAATCAAATTATCTAGGAATTACTTGAATGGGAGCATTCCAGGAAAAGTAATAAATTTGGAAAATTTATCAATATTTGAAGTGTTGAGAAATAAATTAAGTGGCGAAATTCCAGCACATAAGGCTAATTTTCCTGCTTCGGCATTTTTTGGTAATCCTGGTCTTTGTGGTGTGCCACTTCCTCCTTGTAACCTTTCATAGACGTTATTATACTTTTAAATTGATTTAAATTTTATTTTTGATTCATTTTGTAATTTAATCTATAACTATATCTGCAATTGTAATTGTAATATTGGTTATTTAATCAGCAAAATTAATAAATGATTATTTATTTTGTATTATTTTAGAACTTTGTGTCTTGATAACGTAGTGCGATCGATTAAAGATTAAAATAACAAAGTTTAAATAAAGTGGTATATTTCCAAAGGTAAAACTGTCGATTAAATAAGCAAATAATGGAATGATCCGAGCAAAACAAATAAGCTTAATCCTTCCAACATACCAATCAACGCACTCACCCCGTCACACAACATTAAAATTCTACTATCCCTCCCGAAGTATTGCTCTATTAAATAAATAAATAAAATAATCTATTCAAATACTGTTACGTATTAAACTTGTTGAGTTGAATTCCACTACATATCTATACTTAGTATTTAAAAAACCAAACCAAAAAAAACATGTGTCATCATGCTATTACACTTCCTTATCTTCTTCTTCAACTCAATGTGCCACATGTCGTTTTACATTTTTTATTTTTGATTATACAATTTTTCTTAACTCTTTCATTAAACATTTTATCTTCATCTCCCCTCTTTAATTCAACCTTTTTAATTTCTCTCTTTGATTTTAGTCCCTCCATCTTCTTTCTATTAAGTCTCATTTCAATTAAAGTCCCACAATTTTTATTTCTTTAATTATGTTTTCATTTACATATTACACTCATAATTATTTATTGGTATTTTCTCACTCATCTCTCAGTGCAATTTTCTATGAACAAGTCGTGCATTGCACGGGCCAGAAGACTAGTTCTACTTAAGATAGAATAATATACTCCCTACCTCTCATAGTTAGATACTTGTTTCATTTAACACGGTATTCAATGCAACTTTTTTTTTTAATTTTTTTTAACACAAAAGCACAATTTTGACAATCAACATTTTTTATTAGAAATTAAGCAAAATTTTTAAAAAATAAAATAAATAAATAAAAAATTAAAAAAAAAAATTTTAAAAAATTTTTTATTATTAAACTGCACATTGAAACCTATATATCCAACAATATCTTGCATGACCATGTGTATTTTTTTTTTTTATTCTTTTTTTTTTATTTTTTGGTATACATATTAATGAAAATATGCGGTCATAAGTTCGACCATGAAAATAGAAAGCCACTTCATTTTAGAACAAAGGAAGTAAAAAAATGTAAGATGGTGAGTCAATGCCAATGTACTAATGTTTATAATTAATTATAAATATCTAGTGTATAAGTTAAATTATGAACATTGTAAGTTAGTCAAAGATTGCTTGTGTGTAGACATAGATAAAATATTTGATTACCTTAGGTTTCTTAAAGAAGTTAAGTCAAAGTTACACATTTCAGTGTAAATGCTCAACACATGAGGATGGAGACACACATTAGTACATTACAGTGCAATTAAGCTACGTACTTTATTGGATGTATTTTCCCCTAAATTAGGATATAACATTAAATTAATCTTATTCACTTGATAAGAACAAAATAAAACTGATCTTTTTCGTATGGGCTGACGTAACTACTCTTCACCCACTTGGTAGTTACTTCCACATCAGCCAAATCCATTAGATTAAAAAAAATGTTCACATTTCATTTAAAAAAAAAAATTAAAAAGGTTCACATTAACAAATCATCTCATACAAGTAGGTTAACACACGTTTTTTGATATAACATTAAATGGACACTAAGTAAACAAAAAGGCACCAGTGGTCTAGTGGTAGAATAGTACCCTGCCACGGTACAGACCCGGGTTCGATTCCCGGCTGGTGCATTAATATCATTTTTTAATATTTTATTATCCTTTTATTTTCACATTATAAAGTTTGTATCGAACCCAATTAGTTTACATCAACAGCTTCTTCGATCGACCATCAGAAAATCTGTTCGTCTTTCAAAATATAAATATCAAGGTACTATCATAATTCATACAAGTACACTATTAGTTTCTTGTAAAAAGATTAAATTATATACGTAGTAAATTTTTTTCTATCTTAGCTTGTTACTGCCATATGCGCCGTGTTTGTTGTCACATATTCTTGAACGGCGCCTTTTTGGTACAGCAGGCCACACCGTGTGGCCTGCTTCCAAGTCAGCAAAATAACGGAGAACGACGCGCGTATAACGGGATTAGGAAACAACGCTGAACAAAATGGCTCAACAAAACACGCGCAAATTTCTAAACCTTAAAACCCATAACAACTCATTTACGAGGAACAAATGCGAAAATTGAGCGAAACCTCACACAATTTTTCTTCCAGAAATTCAAGAATAACAATGGTAGAAGAATTCGAAAAATTACCTGATTCACAAGAATCATTAAAGATCGAACAAATTGAAGATTCTTTGATGAATCTCGAAATCCAAACCAGTAATCAGGTATTGGATCTGGAAGATGAAAATAGATACAATGAAATTGAAGAAATTAACATGTAACCCCTGTAAAACTAATAACTAACCCCTGTAAAATTAACAAGTAACCCCTGTTAAACTAACAAGTAACCCCTAAAATAAACAAGTAACCCTAACAAAAATTAACAAATAACTCCTATAAAATTAACAAGTAACCCCTAAAGTAAACAAGTAACCCTAACAAAAATTAACAAGTAACCCCTAAAATAAACAAGTAACCCTAACAAAAATTAACAAGTAACCCCTGTTAAACTAACAAGTAACCCCTAAAATAAACAAGTAACCTTAACAAAAATTAACAAGTAACCCCTAAAATAAACAAGTAACCCTAACAATAGTTAACAAGTAACCCTAACAAAAATTAACAAGTAAGCCCTGTTAAACTAACAAGTAACCCCTAAAATAAACAAATAACCCTAACAATAATAAACAAGTAACCCTAACAAAAATTAACAAGTAACCCATGTATAATTAACAAGTAACCCCTAAAATAAACAAGTAACCCTTACAAAAAATTAACAAGTAACCCCGAAAATAAACAAGTAATCCTAACAAAAATTAACAAGTAACCCCTGTTAAACTAACAAGTAACCACTAAAATAAACAAGTAGCCCTAACAAAAATTAACAAGTAACCCCTAAAAATAACAAGTAACTCCTATAAAACTAACAAGTAACTAACACCTGAAACTTAACAAAAATTAACAAGTAACCCCTCTAACTTAACAACAAATTCTATAAAATTAAACTAACAAGTAACTCCTAATAAACTATGAGTAACAAGTAACCCCCTAAAACTTTACAAACAACCCTTGTAAAATCAACAAGTAACCCCTCCCTATAAAACCAACGAGTAACCCCTAAAATAAGTACACTGTAATTTTAAAAAGTAATCCCTACATGATAAAAAAAGTAACTATTGTTGTATCTTCTACATTAGCATGCTCCTCCAGCATCTTCTTAGCAGCCTCCATTTCATCTGCCTTTTTTTTTCTTTTCATTCTCTAGAAATTCTTCATAAATTGCTTGATTTCTACTCACGAATTCTTTCACACCACCAAAAACAATCTCTCGATGCTTGTTCAAATTGCAGAGCATAAATGACAGGAAAATCGAAAAATTACTAAAATTAGGGTTTGATTTATATTAGAAGTAGGAGAGTTCAGCGTATATGTCGATCCTTTCTTTCCCTTAGGGAAGATTATCTTGATTTTAGTCATTATCAGTGAAAAGAACACTAGTAGAATAAACAAAATGGCAAGCGGTTCAAACCCCCCAATGGCAAGCGGTTTTGAACCGCTCGCTCTTGGGGGGCTTGCCATTGTCCATTTAAATGGCAAGCGGTTCAGAACCGCTTGCCATTTGAAGAGAAAGGGCAGCGGTTTTGGCGCCAAACCGCTGCCCATTTAGGCTATTAAAAATTAAAAAAAAAATTTGTTTTTTTTTTTCACTGAAATTAATAAACAAACAAAATATATATATAAACAATAATATTTTTATTAATTAATTGATGTAAGTATTCTAAGTAATACATTTTCATAAAAAAATTAAAAAAATTGATACAAGTAATAAAAATTAATACAAGTTGTCAAAAAAAAAATTAATACAAGACAACTCTTGTTCCACCACGTGCACCACCATCGTTCACGTGCACCACCATCACCACCACCATCCACGCGCACCACGCACCAGACCACGCTCCAGCACCACCACCACCCACCAGATCCCATCCCTTTTCGCCCACCACGACCCCTACCAACACCAAATCGACCTAAACAAACCAATTCAACCACACATCACCGTTAAATTAAAAAAAAAAAGGGAACATACCATGAATTCCACCAAAACCTCGAAATTGGCTTGAAATTTGGGTTTTAAGGGTCAAATTCGACCATAAAACTCTAAATCTAGAGTTTTTATGGTCGAATTTGACCTAAAAAACTCGAAAACTCCACTAAATTAAAATCGAAACCCACAAAAAAAAGAAATTGAAACCCACAAAATTGAAATCGAAACCCACAAATCAGAACCCACAATTCGAAATTTGCTCGAAATTTTACTCAAAATTTGCTCGAATTTTTTGGGGGGTTTTGGTTCGAATTTTTTGGGGGTTTTGGTTAGAAATTGTACTCAAATTTTCCAGAATTTTTTGGGGGTTTTGGTCGAGGAGAGTACGAGTGAGAAAGAGATCAAGGAGAGTGATATTGAAGGGAGTAAGAAACTAAGAAATGGAGGGAGGAGTGAGAAAGGATGAAGGGAGGAGTGAGAAAGAGATCAGAGAAAAGAGGTGAGGGGTGCGAGAAACTGAGAAAAGAGGAGAGGAGAGAGAATGGGTGAGATAGAGTGGGTTATAACAAAATGGGTAGGGTTTTTTTTTTAAAGGCAAGCGGTTCATGGTACGAACCGCTTGCCATTTGGGGCTTTTGCAAGCGGTTCACACAAAACCGCTTGCCATTTACAATTTGGCAAGCGGTTCACCCTAAACCGCTTGCCATTCACAATTTTGGAAGCGGAATTCCAAAACCCCTTGCCATTTGGGGCTTCCCATTTACTATTTTCTACTAGTGGAACAATTTAGAGGAGAAAGAATTTGAGGAGAGAGAAAATGGAAGAAGAACAATTTGAGGAGAGAGAAAATGGAACAGAGAAAATGAGAAAACTTTGGGAAAGAAGAACCTTTTGATGTAATAAAATGAAAAAAAAGAAAGACATGTTTTTTTTTTTTAATTTAAAATAACGGACCCGTTTGGTATAACGGGGTCCGTTATATGAAACGGACTGGCCACACCATGTGGCCAGCCACATATAAAAATTAGTGATTCTCGAATTAGGGCTATAGGAGATGATCTTAATACGAAGTAATAACATCCTTTAGCCAATTGATAATGGCTGGTTTGATAAATTAGCCAAGGGTGTCAAGAACTAAGCGAAAACTTTGATTCACATCACTTTAATCGTAGTTTGTAAGTACGGGCTACTAAATTATCACCCTTTGCGTGACATCGATCTCAAAACCTAGGTCTTATTTTGAGAATTGAGATCTTTCTATGAAGTTCAAAACACCGATTTCATAATATATATATTACTTAAGAGTTCGATCTCAAATTCAATTATTTGTTTTGTTCGATTAGGCTCTTATTTAAAAGGATATGAATGTATATATATTTTTTTATTTTAACAGAGTGATGTAATTAAATTTCTTTGAGGGCAGAGCATAATTGTTTAACACGTTTATTAGATTACTTGGGAAACCGGCTTAGCATCCTATCAATATTGCCATGAATACATTTATATGCTAAAAAACCGCGTTTTGTAGGATTGTTTTGTAATTATATTAATTCATTGATTATCTATTGTGTTTCTGTGGTGTAATGTTGTTCGTATGTCTTTGGTGTTTATGTAGATGTAGATTAAATTTCAGCACGCAGTTGATCACTTCATTTGTTTAGCATTAATGTGTACTCATCGTTGTTTTGTAAATGCGTTTCAGACACCATGTTATCTGAAAAGGCGATGAAGTCAGTAGAGAATTCACACCATGACAAGTTAAGTAGTCTTCCTGACAATTTGATTGAAGTTATCTTAATGTATATGTCAATCAAAGAAGCAGTAAAGACTAGTATCTTATCTAGACAATGGTGGTATAAGTGGACTACGATTCCAGTTCTTAACTTCAATCTTGAAAGCCTAAATATTCTTGTTACAGCGGGCGTGTTAAACAATCTGCTGTCGATAAATGTAACCATATCATCAACACTGTTCTAAAACAACATTCTGGTAATGTTCAAAAGTTCAAAATGACCACAATCAACAAAAATCGTTGTATTGATGATTTACAAGTGCCTGATGAATTTACAAGATGGATACAGGAATTAATCTTGGAGGGTTACAATCTCAAAATTCCATATATTTTGCCACCTTACATATTTTCTTGCAAATCACTTGAAGTTTTACGCCTTCAATGTTGCATTTTTACATCTCCTCTATCTATGATCGCGTTACCTAAGCTTAAGACCCTTGACTTGAGAAATGCCATGGTTCGTACCAGTTGTTTGGAGTCGTATATATCTCAATGCCCTTTACTTGAAAATTTGCGTCTATTTGATGTTGATGGGATTGTAAATTTAACACTCGATGCTCCAATGCTCAAGTCATGCGTTTTGAAAGGAACATTCGAGTCTATTCACCTCAAGAATGCTACTTTACTGTCTTTCTTATACCTTTGTCCTTACGATACTCTAGGAAGATATTTGGATTATTTTCAATCACTGGATTATTTTCAATCATTTTTTCAATTGAAAGCGTTGAGAGAATTGGCGGTCCATGGCGAATTAATACAGGTATCTTAGGCTCTAACAAATATTCTAACCTTTGTATCATTAATCATTTTCGAGTTATGTATTTGATGATGCAGTATACTTTTTCAAGAATTTACTTGCAGGAAACTGCCCTGAAGCACGGGTCAAGAACTTACCTGATCTACAAGAGTTAACGGTGTATGAATTTTCTCCTGAAGATTTAGTTATGGTGTCCAGTCTGTTTAGCCTGATTAGAAGTTGCTCAAACCTTCAATATCTCGAAATTCATGTAAGTTGAAGGGTGCTTTTCGTCGTTACCAAGTCATTGAAAAGAAAGTTATTAGTTTCTCATGAACATTCATTTTTCTTAGGTGAAGGACTCTATTTACAGTATCTTGCCTTCTCTAGAAGAATTCTTGAAGGCTATGGGAGACACTCCGAAATGCTTCCAACACGTAAAATCGATACATCTTGTAGGGATCTCTAGAACAATGTACGAGATGGAATTATTAAAATTTCTACTCATCAACTCCTCTTCTTTAGGAAAGATGATTGTAAAGTCCATACATAAAGATACTTGCAAAGAACACACCACATTGTTGAAGGATTTGCTGAGTTTTGATCGAGCTTCATGCAAAGTACAAATTATACTTCTTAGCCAACAGGTAAATTGAATTGATTTTATTTTTTTTTTCTTATAATTTAGGCAGAATTGGTTTCAAAAGTATAAACTTTTAACTAGGTGCACAGAGCTTGACTAGTAGGTGTAGTAGCACCACAAACTTTTTATTTGGGTGCGATAAATGAAATCCGGCACTGGGAATCTGTAATTTAAAAAAAAAAACTTTTTGTGCCATTTTTTAGTTCAAATTTTGCCCTTAAGTCCTGATTGGCTCCAAAACCTTAACCAAATAAAGTGTTTTAGCACAACAAATCGATGCTTTTTGGTACATTATTTTTGATAAATTTGATCTTAAATTTGATTGAGATAAAAATGACACTTGGAACCTGAACATATCAATTTTCTCGCATGCCAATCGAGGCACGCCAAGGCGATTTTGATGTAGTAAAATGATATTAAAAATTCTCCATCTTCGACTAAGGGCTTGTTCTGATACGATTATTTTCAGTTCAGTTCAACTCTAATAAGTTCAGTTCACTTCAGCTCCTAACTTCCTTATCTTATAAAATATTCATTTCAGTTCAGTTCTAATAAGTTAAGTTCAGTTCAATTCAGCTCAATTCAGTCAAGTCAATCAGAAGAGGCCCTAAATCTCTAATAATATTGGGTTTCATTTATGATATTTTGTGCACTGATGGTGAAGAAGTTTTGCTTGCTGCAACTACTAGTTGAAATTCTTGTTTATTAAAAATTTGTGATGTTAAGGCCAAGTTTGCCTTTAATTGAAGGTTATCATATGTAATTAGGTGCAAAATTAGCAAATTTTGCATCCGAGTGTGCCATCTAATTGCATACTTTGATAGTGATAGAATATATATGTTATATGGTTACAATATATTACTCCGTATTAATTAAGTATGACCTTGATATATTATACAGGAGCTTCTACCTAAAGAAAAGGTGTCATGTGCCTTATATTCTTGGAAGCGGAGATGGGTATAAGTTAATCATATGGTGTTACCACAATGAGGTTTTTCAACAACACTCGAAGAATACTAGGTATATTGAAATTTTATTTAAAATTTTTGGGTGCACTAGGTGTACTGGAAAATTTATTTTTAAACCGTATGATTCAATTACTTGAAATATTCAAATTCGATCCAATTTTGTGAACATCTAATCCAAAATATTCAAATTATAAAAAAACAGATCGGATATTCTAAATTCCAGATCAATTTATTTGACTAGATAAAGACCCATTTTGCGGAGATAGAATTTCAATTTTTTTCCTTTGTCAAAAGCAGACAAAAATCAAATACTTTCAAATCCATCTAGAAGCAATTAAGCAATACATGAACACCCCCTTGTATAGTTGTATACAGTATATAAAAATAAAATCTGAGAATAGAAGCAACTTGATCACAAAATAGAATAATCATACTCAACTAGTAGTAATCTATTCCCTTTGTGTTACTTCCATTTGCCCAACTTAACAACCCACGTTCTAACCTTCACTATAAAATTTCTCCATAAAACGCATCAAATTCATTGCTAAAACTAAACTTCGTCAATTCTTTATACGTTGATCATGTTGAATTACATAAATTTTCTTCCAATAATATACATTGTACTCTTGGTTAACTCAATTTTTTACCAATTAGTAGAATCTTGTCATGCTATTGACAAAGAAGCATTGCTTGATTTCAAGCATAGAATCACTGATGACCCATCACAGCTCCTCGGCTCATGGCTCGCAACCACAGACTGCTGCACCGCGTGGGAGGGCATTGCTTGTGACCCCTCCAACGGACGAGTAATAAACGTTTCTCGCCCTAGCGCCATGTAAACCTTCATGTCAGGTACACTCTCCCCTTTCCTAGGCAACCTCGCCTACCTTCAAGTCCTCGACCTTAGCGAGTTAAGTGGTCCGATACCGCCTCAACTAGGTGAGTTGTCTCATTTAACCATTCTTTTCTTAAACAATAATGAGCTAAATGGCTCACTACCCTCTTCTTTTAGTAATCTTCATAAGTTAAAAAAGCTCTATTTAAGCCGAAATAGCCTCTCTGGCACCCTTTCTTACTCTGTCTTTCAATCATGGACTTCGATTTTGGAAATAGATCTTTCAGAGAACCAATTTTTTGGCCTAATACCATCTTCGATTTCAAACATGAATTCACTAACTAATCTTGCACTCCAATACAACAAACTCTCTGGTAGAATTCCCTACAAGATAAGCAAACTAAAGAGTCTAACAAAGCTATTGTTAACATCGAATCGTATCACTAGAAGTATACCTCATTCAATAGGTAAACTCTCCCAATTACAAGATTTATCCCTTAACCTAAACAGACTTATTGGATCGATCCCATCTTCTATAGGACAGCTTGCATCTTTGCTAATATTAGATCTTAGTGACAATAAATTGACCGGTGTTTTACCAGATTCCCTAGGCAATCTTTCGAAATGTTTTTATATGAACATACAGAACAATATGATCACAGGTCATCTACCACCAAGCCTAGGCAATCTAGTGAGCCTTGAGCAACTAGATTTGTCGAAAAATCAACTAGTAGGTCCAATTCCTCATGAACTTACTAAGATTAAAGATTATTTGTCAGTACTTAATTTGTCATACAATCCACTTTCTCTAGGAAAAATACCTAGCTGGATGTCGAAGCTTAATAATCTTAGTTATCTAATGTTAGCCAAGATGGGGCTCAAAGGCGAGCCAGCCTCGTGGTTATCATCCTCACAATTAGTCCATCTCGATTTGTCAAGTAATGAACTCACAGGGAGATTGCCTACATGGATAGGCAACATGAGTGACTTGTGGTACCTTAACATATGTTGTAACAAATTCTACTCCACCATTCCAAAAGAATTCAAGAATCTGTTATCACTCACAGATCTCGATCTTCACTCAAACAACTTCTCAGGTCCCCTGGATTTTATTTTTGACAAGAACGTCGATGGACCACTAGGACATTACAACTCCATCGATGTTTCTAGAAACAAATTCACAGGTCCTATCGACAAAAATGTTGGAAACAAGTTCGCCATGAACACGATAAGTTTATTAATCTTTTCAAATAATCCATTGGGAGGACGGATACCCAAGTCCATAGGGAACTTGACCCAATTGCGAATGCTGGAGATGGTGCGCGACAAGCTTTCAGGGATGATCCCAAAAGAGATTAGTAATGCTGATACTTTGAGGATTATTAAACTTTCGAGGAATTACTTAACCGGAAGGATTCCAAAGAAGGTGATTAATTTAGAGTGGTTAGAAGAGTTTAAAGTCATAAGAAATAAATTGAGTAGCGAAATTCCAGCACATAAGACTAATAATCCTGGTCTTTGTGGTGCGCCACTTCCTGCTTGTAAGCAAGTTTAGGTAGCTCAAACTAACGTTATTATGATTCATAGTTACAAGTTGATTACGTTTTGTATTTGATACTTCTTACTATGTGTTATTCTGAAATTGTAACTGTGTGATTGTAACAGACTAAATTGAACTTTAATGACATAATAAATTATTGTGAATTCGCCTAATACATGTTACACAACTACTATTTTTATCTTACATTATTTTTAGTCTAAAATTGTCGATGTCCCGCTATCAAATTCAGCTGGTCAAAACACTTAAGACCATCTCATGTTAAATACTTCCTCCGTTTTTTATTATTGCACCATACAAGTTCGGCACAATAATTTTGGTAGTGAGAAAAAGGAAGAGACAGAAAGGTAAAAATACAAAAATGTCTGTGTGATGTTAAGATAAAGTAAAGAATAAGTGTGAAAAAATAAGGGTATGTTGGGCTTTTGCAATGTGAACGGGGATATTTTTTGTCCTAAAATGAAAATAGTGCAATATTTGTTAAGTTTTCCTAAAAGACAAGTGTTGCAATATTAAAAAAACGGAGAAAGTATCTTTTATTTCGTTATTTAAAAATTATAAAAATTTAATAATTAGAAAGCGCATAATAATGTACATAAATCTAATAAGTAACCCATATAACAGTAACGAACTAGTCCTCATGATGGATGGCATGTGGCCAGCCACATATAAGACTTTATGAATAAGTAATAACATCTCTTTAATAGGTTCTTATCAATCTATTAACATATACTAAAAGCAAATTTTTCTATAACACTTGTCATTACCTTATGAAAAATTTTCCCTCCTTCTTCGCTTCTCTCTCTCTCTCTTTTTTTTTTTTTTTTTTTTTGCAAAATCTATAAGAAATTATTTAAACCTTATGATATTTTCTTTTCAGTTTGACAATTATATTCCATATATACCCAAATGAAATTATTCTGAATATCTTTTTTATACTTTATATTTTAATATTATTGTCAAAACTATTTAACAACCCGTGCATTGCAAGATTTTAACCTACTTTTACATAGTAATGTATATAATGTTAAAATTTGCTCAAATTTGAAAATCACATCATAAAATATAAAACCGGTTCAAATAAAATCATGTAAATTGAAAATAGCCAAAATCATTAGTGAATCAATAACATAATACTAAAACAGACACCAGGAATGACACATGTCACTTCCTGGTACTGTCATTTTCCCTTCAAAATCCTTTTTTCTCTTTTTTTTTTAATTAAAATATCTCATTCATTCCTTATATAAAATAATTCACTATAACTTTTTTAAAATTATATATATCAAGTATATAATTTGAATATATTTTGATAAAAATATTTTACACATATAAATATCACAATAAGAAACATTGTATAACAATGAATATATTTGATTCGAAATTATAATAAATTGATTCTTTATAATAATTTTATTATAATAATTTGATTCTTTAATATACATCGTGTATAGTTGTATAGAAGGCCATAGTTGTATACATAATCACACTTTCTACAACTTATTACAATATTATTACTCTTACAAGTAAATAAATATCACAATAGCATCTTTCAAAATAAATAAATAAAAATAATAATAATAATAATTCACAATAGCACTATTTTTTAAAGGTAAAAAATGAAATTGAATATTGATTTGATTGATGCAAGTAGCACAATTATCACATTAATAAGATTTTATCATTTTACCATTACATGCACGCACAATATCATTTAATTTCTATTAGATTTTTTAATGTTTTTATTTATTTTTTGTGAATAATTACTATTAGATGGGACACATACATTATCATAATATCATAATATCTTTACTATACATGCACGCACAATATCTTCACATAATAACAATTTTATATTATAAGTTTCATAAGTAAACTCTTCCAATAATTTTTCATACTACTAAATTTAATTAACCCAAACTTTATTTTTTGTTAAGTTTGAATGATTTATACTATATAGATAGATCTACACAAAGTTTAATATGCAGTTGGCCGCACCGTACGGCCAACCGCAATATTTTTTTTTCTTTCTCTTCTCTCTCTCGATAATGTTCCCAGTGCCTGCCTCACCCTTGGTCCAAATCATCGCAGCACCTTCTCGAATCCGGCGAAGAGCTTCACCCAGATTCCGACAACCACATCTGGAAATTATGCTTGTTGATGTGATTCTCATCATCAGCTAGGGTTAGAACCTTGGATTCATCGACATAATCGACGCCAATTGATTCGAGAATTTGGTTGAAGCACCTCAGATCGCCGTTGTCTTCGGTTCTATCATTTGTCGTCGTCGTGTTTAGGGGCTGGTTAGGGTTAGGGTGGTTTCGTCGTCGTGGGTTATGGGTTGATCTGGGTATGGCCGGTTGTTCTGGTTCGGTGAGGGTTCGGATGGGTTTTGGGTGTGTGTTGTTCGTGGGTGGGTTTGATGGTGGTTCGTTTCTGGTAGAAGTGGTTTCGTGGGTGGTGGTAAATTCGTGGGTGGGTAGTGGTGGTTTGGTGGTGGTTCATTTCTGGGTAGAAGTGGTTTCGTGGGTGGGTAGTGGTGGTTTTGAGTTCTAGATCTGTGGTAGTTTTTCATTGGTGGTGGGTCAGGGGTTACTAGATCCGATCAAGGGTTACTAGGGGTGTTACTTAAGTGGGGTTACTTGGAGGGATACTTAAGTGGGGTTACTTGGAGGGATACTTAAGGTGTTACTTTTGGGGTTACTTGGGGGTTACTAGAGGGGTTACTTAAGTGGAGTCACTTGAGGGGTTACTTTAGGGGTTACTAATAGGGCACCCTGCCGCACCAGAAACGCACCGATAAATCTATCAATCAATGTGTTTAGGTGCCACAACTATCTTTTTATCATGGCAACAAATTAAATCAGGGTTCGATTAACAATAATAGTCCTACTAATGAACATGTAATTATATAGGCTAGAGTAATTAGGTTATGGATTGTACCTTCAAAAGCTTATCCTTTTTTTTTGTTTTCAAAAGCTTATCCTAATGAAACAGCTTCTTTGGAAATTGTTATATTAGACGCAAAGGTAACTTTTATACATTACTATGTTTTTTTCTACCTAGAAAATAACAACCATAAGATGTTCTATGAATGTAATGGTGTATAAAAACCATAAGCTATATAATTAATGTATAATTTGTTTTGGACTTACCGTGCATGACACGGATGCTAAACTAGTATAAATAATATGGAACACCTATATATTTTATCGAAAAAGGCAGCACTCGTACGCGGTAATTAAACGAGCTAGATTGAATACTTTATTTATCACAATACTAGTAGCGACTAGTATTTATATACAAACTAATCAGTATAAAACTAGTTGCTAATCTAGGCAATTATTGACCAATATTTGTACTACTACGTAATAATTATTGTAATCCACCAATCCTTTCACGTGGAATGGGAGAGAAATCCGTAAATTGTACTGCTCTCAGACTTCTCAGTCTTATCACACTCCATCAAATATATAATGCAGAGATTAGTAAGTCAATTCAAAGGCAGATCAGATTAGTAAGCTTAATAATACTGACCATAATTCAATTCAAAGGCTTATTAATGAAAAATAAAATGTAATTATTAGTGGCACCTAGTTATCCACATACTTCGTACATTACAAGTTTCTCAGCTCTTTCAAGTCATGGGTTTGACCCAACATGATCCATTTATTCAGTAGGTTGAGTTGGGGTTGGACTTTCAAACCCGAATCTGATAATATAACCCTTTAATTTTATTTTTATTTTTTTTTTTTTTTTTTTTTTTTGCTAGCTAGGCTACAATGAATATTAAATAAATGGATCAAGTGACCCGTTTAATAAACAAGCTAGTTGACTTTCTATTAAGTATTGACAATTTGTTTACTAAACTATTCTGAAGATTGAGGTCATTCAAATTGTAAACAGTAATCTTACACGAACTACTATTACTTTTGAAATTTTTTTTTTTTAATTATAAGATTTACAATATTAATGTATTAATTATTGATTGGTATCCGATCGATGAATGATGGTGACCCAACACCCATAAAATCTTAAATCCGCCACTGCACGTGTCAACTCTAAAAGTAGTAACACGTACTATTCTATTCTACGGGCACGTGGTTTTCATTCTTATTGGTTACTTCAATCCCACCCTTCTCCTCTTGTAATAACCAATTTCCTAGTTTATAAATAGATGCCTAATCTCTCCCTAAAAACATCATATATTCAATGATAAAAACCTACATTATTTCTCAATAATGAAATTCTTCATAAACTTTCTTCCTCTCATTTACACCATACTCTTGATTAACACATACTATCCCCAATCAGTAGAATCCTGCCATGCCATAGACAAAGAAGCATTGCTTAATTTCAAGCACAAAATAACCCATGACCCATCACAACTCCTCCGTACATGGCTACCCAACACAGACTGTTGCACCGTGTGGGAGGGCGTCGATTGCAACCCCGTTAACGGCCGAGTAGTAAACGTGTCCCGCCCCGGAGTCCAATCAGGAGATGACTTCATATTAGACACCTCCATGTCAGGTACACTCTCCCCTTTCCTAGGTAACCTCACCTATCTTCAACTCCTTGACCTTAGCAACCTTAAGGAATTAACTGGTCCTATTCCACCTCAACTAGGTAAATTATCTCATTTAACCAATATTTTCTTAAACACTAATAAACTAAATGGTTTACTACCTTCTTCTTTTAGTGGCCTTATTAAGCTAAAAAAGCTCTATCTTAGCCAAAACCGCCTCTCCGGGATCATTCCCAACTCGATTTTTCAATCATTGAAATTGATTTCAGAGTTGGATCTTTCAGAAAACCAATTTTCAGGGCCAATACCATCTTCAGTTGTTGATTTGATTTCATTAACTAGTCTTACACTACATGATAACAAACTCTCTGGTAAGATACCTTTCGAAATTGGTAAACTAAAGAGTCTTAAAAGTTTGCATTTGGCACTTAATCGTATTAGTGGAAGCATACCTGATTCTATAGGTAAACTCTCCAAATTACAAGATTTGTCCCTTAGCCATAACAAACTCACTGGACCGATCCCGTCTTCAATAGGCAAACTTGTTTCTTTGCAAGCACTAAGCTTTAATAACAACAGATTAACTGGTGTTTTACCGAGTTCAATTGGTAATCTTCCAAAAATCCAATATATTTCCTTAGAAAATAATTTGATTACAGGCAATCTACCACCAAGTCTAGGGAAGCTTACTACATTAATCACCATGGCTTTTTCGAATAACCGGTTTGTAGGCCAAATACCGCGAAATTTTGGCAATCTAAAGAGCCTCATGAGCTTAGATTTGTCAAAAAATCAACTTGTAGGACCAATCCCTCATGAACTTACTAAAGTTAAAGATTTGCAAGTACTTAATCTTTCATATAATCCACTTGGTCTAGTGAAAGTTCCAAGTTGGTTGTCTAAGTTAAATCTGTTTTGGCTAATGTTAGCAAAGACAGGGATAAAAGGCGAGTTACCTCGCTGGTTTTCTTCATCATCCATAGGTTATCTCGATTTATCGAGTAATAAGCTTACAGGGAAGTTGCCTACATGGATAGGTAAAATGAGCGAGTTGTGGTTCCTAAACATATCTTATAATGAGTTCTACTCAACCATTCCAAAAGAATTCAAGAATCTTTCATTACTTTCAGCCCTTGATCTTCACTCAAACAAGTTCTCTGGCCCCTTGGATTTCATTTTCGATAAGAATGTGGATGAACCACGAGGGCATTACAACTCTATCGATGTGTCTAGCAACATGTTCACAGGTACTATTGATAAAAATGTTGGTAACAAGTTGGCTATGGACTCGATGACTTCATTGATCTTGTCAAATAATCCATTGGGAGGACGGATACCCAAGTCGGTTGGAAACTTGACCCGATTGGAAGTGCTGGAAATGATGCGCAACCGGTTTACAGGGATAATCCCTGAAGAAATTGGTAATGCTAAGGAACTTAAGACAATAAAATTGTCTAGGAATTATTTGAGTGGAAATATTCCAAAGAATGTGATAAATTTGGAAAATTTAAAAGTATTTGAAGTTATAAGAAATAAACTGAGTGGTAAAATTCCAGCACATAAGGATAAATTTCCTGCTGCTGCATTTTCTGGTAATCCTGGTCTTTGTGGTGCTCCACTCCCTCCTTGTAAGCACTCATAGGTATAGCTCATCATTAAATCTATTTATTATGTATACTATAAAGTTTATTTTGCTTCATTTTAATTAAATTCTAGTTTCAATTTATAGTTGTATTATTTGTGATGTATTAAATAAATTTGTTGTGCTAACTTTTTAGTGCATCTTCTTTTTATTCTAATTTGCGAATTTTTGCAACTGTTATTATACTTTAATTTCTATATATAGTTTAAGCTTGGTGACTCTTATTCAAACCTTAAAAACCATTGCAAAATAAAAAATTTGAAATTGCAGCTCCGTTCCTGGTTTTAGGTGATCCTGAGATCGATTCTCATCACTCACCCTTATGACACTCTAAACACCAAATAAAAAATTTGAAACTTTCGTACATAGAAAGTGATGCACTCATCCTTATGACACTCTAAACCGAGTATGTATATATGTTCTTCTAATCTATCTTTTTCAATACAATACATATTCTTTTAGTTGTTTAATAAAAATGAACATATGTTATATATAGGTTTGAGTTACATGTTTGAGTTTGGACGTGATGATTAGGCATGTTCTTCGTTGCTTTAAGGGTTCATGTTCATTCATTTTAACTTTTATGCTCTTATAAGGTTTACATCCATTTGTTAATGTCTTTATGCTCCCTGAATTCAGTCTTTACGTTCATTGGTTATAAAGCGAGCATTATGCATCTGGGTGCACGAAACAATACTTACAAACCAATATATAATGTGACAAGGAAGATGAAATATGGTTGAGTTTTAATTAATTGGAAATGATTTGCTTTGTGCAATTGTACATCCAATTATGCTTACATGAATTCACATCTTTCCTCAAGTAGCTTTATGTTATCTACAAGCTACCTTTGCTTAGGATAATTATAGCCTAGACTTTTCTATATTTGCATATATACTATTAGATTTGTCATAGGTAGTTCATATTTTACAACACATTTTATCTAGATTTTCTATACATTTCCATTTATATGGTGTCAATTGTTTCATATATAATCAATTATCTTCGATGTCAAAGCCAAGTCATTTAGAGATCTTTCAATAATATAGATAATTTGTCGATCAATTGGGTGTATTAATCATTCCCCCTTTTCTCAAGTTCTAGATCACAACAATCAATGGCAACTTACTCTTATGCTCAACCCAGATCAGTCCATGAATTTATTGTCAAAGTTAGTTTTTCTTTTTAATTATTCTTTAATTGTACTTTTGTTTCTTATATTCTACAAAACTTTCAATTTTGTTGTGATTATTATAAAGTAATTGATATTTTTTTTTTTAATGTTGGTTTGTAGGATTGATATATGTATATGTTTTGGATTTCTTATAGTACATATGTTTTGTAAGAGTCGTGGCTATTATTGTTAGTTTGTTACATTGTAGAATGCAGAATGAACGTAATTTGATATAGTGCCTATAAAGTTTCGGACTTAGTTTGATCAACATATTAATTGTTAATATATATGCAGGATGCAAGTGGTAAAGATGTTAATCTTAGCATTTACAAAGGGAAGGTATTGTTGATTATTAACGTTGCATCACTATGGTACGTATGATATGCATGAACTATCATTTCAAGACGTACATTTCTTTTGTTGGCGCTACAATTTGTGCTAAACTCAGCTCACTCCATTTCTGTTTTGGGGTGCAGTGGTCTTACCAAAAAAAACTACACTTACTTGACACAATTGTATGATAAATACAAGGACCTAGGTAGCTTCGCTTCTTGTTCTATGTTCTTCCTTTTGTTTTTGTTCGCGCTGTTATATGGAAGGTTAGATGACTTATGAATGTACTGAATTGCTGCAGGTTTGGAGATCTTGGCATTTCCAAGTAACCAGTTTAAGCAAGAGCCAGGAACTAATGAGGAGATCGTGGAGTTTGCGTGCACGAATTACAAAGCTGAATACCCCATTTTTGACAAGGTGTTTTGCTTGTTTGATCATTTACAAACCACCATAATACTTCATTTGATCATATGTTAGTTAGTACCTTTATAAATTTGAGAAGTGTGGTCTGGATAAAATGTGAAACCTATTACTCCCTCGGTGTTTTAATAAGTGTTATAATTTGACTTTTTTCATTATTCACATAATGGCTTTGACTTAATTAATTTACTAATATATAAAAAACAAATGTTATTATATAATACATTGTTTGATTCGTTGTAATGTATACTTTCATAATATCAATTTTCCTATAATTTTACTACCATATAATTAGATAAATTAATGGTCAAAGTCGTGTCTCAACATCCATGTTCAATCAAGCTGTAACACTTATTAAAACACGAAGAGAGTAATAAAATCAAGAGTATTAAGGTATGTTCGACAAAACTAGTTGTAGTTGTTGGTTGTTACGGAGTAGCATTTATGACTTAATTTGTTAAACATTTTGGCTTCTATTTTTTCCAGATTGAAGTGAATGGTAGTAATGCTGCCCCAATATTTAAGTACTTGAAATCAACCAAAAGGGGGTTTATGGGAGATAGAATAAAGTGGAATTTTACCAAGTTTGTCGTTGATAAACATGGTAACGTTGTTGATCGCATCTCACCATTTACTCCCCTAAAGATCGTCGAGGTAAAAACTTAAGCTTCACTCGTTAATGATACCAAGAAACAATTTGGATAATTTAATTAATCTTTTTTCGTTTTGCAGAAGGACTTGAAGAAACTGCTGGGCGTCCCTAAATAAGGAGGCATCTTGACCAAGACATACGATGCTTATGAATAAGACTGACTTCATGATCCTATCTCTTTCTTCTGCTATCATGATACAACAACAACAACAACAACAAAAATACAAAAAACAAAGAAATATTTCAATGTTTTTTGTTTTTATTTTGAAAGAAATTGTAATGTTTTATTTTTAATTGACAAAGTTTGGTTGTTTCATAAGTGGCACTCTTAAAATCTATTTGAATACATCGTGTATTATGTATGACTGGTCATATCATGTGCCCGCTTGTGAAAAAACGGAGTATTCTCAAATTATAATGACAAAGTAACTCATTAAATAATACCTATATTATTAATTTAGTAACTATAGTCCTACAACACTAACGAAATAACTCTTATATTATTAATTTAGTAACTCACATAACTATAACAAAGTAACCCCATTAACACTAACTGCACAAGTCTCCATGATGGTTGGCCACATAAAAGTGACTCCCCTTTATTTTTGATAGAGTATAAAACATATTTCTGGGCCTTAACCATCAGCTTAAGCTTTTGGTTGAGATGGTCCTCTAACATGGTATCACAGCTTTAGGTTACGATCTAGCTTCCGCAAAAAAAAAATTTTTTTTTTAGCCCCATATTTGTCTTCTTCCCACGGCAATTCCTCTTGAGTGCACCTGCTATTTCTTTTTCCTCCACTATAATTAATTAATTAATTGGTTTTATCAATTAATTAATTTTATTCTAGTTCCTTGTTTTATAATTTTGGTGCGCCTACCTTCTTCCTGCCACCATGGGCAAAGATGACAACGCCTCTTCTTCCTCTTCTGCTGATTATCACCCTGCATTAGGTGTTAACAACATCAAGAATGTTTTTCCCCTTATTCTTAATCGAGATAAAGTCCAATATTCCAATTGGTTTGAATTATTTGAGTGTCATGCACACGCGTACAATGTTCTTGATCACATTGACTCTAAAACACCTAAACCGACGGATATATCGGATGAGATGTGGAAACGACTTGACTCTATTGTCAAGAACTGGATATATGGCACAATTTCTAAGGATTTGCTTGAAACGGTTATAGAAAAAGGGGTTGCGGCTCAACAGATCGATTTGGGACAAGCTCAAGGCAATTTATCAAGATAATAAAACTACTAGAGTCGTCTATCTTGAAAATCAATTCAATGCCTTGCATCTCTCAAATTTTTCAGATATTTCTTCATATTGTCGTGAATTGAAGAATTTAAAAGATCAATTAGCTAATGTTGATCAACCGGTGTTGGAGCAAAAACTGGTAATTCGCTTGGTCTCGGGTCTTACCAATACTGACTTCGATACAGTGGCTGCAATGATTCAGCAGACGGAACCCCTGCCTTCTTTTGAGACTGCCATATCCCGGCTCTTGCTCGAGGAATCTCGTAGAGCAAACGACACAAGCAATCCGACTTCTTCTTTTGTGGCTCAAACCGGAACCCCAAACCAGCCCGGAACCCAGCAGCAGCCGGCTGGTCGTGGTGGCGCACCACCTGGTCGCAGCAGAGGCCGTGGCAAGGGGCGTGGCAGGGGTCGTGGCAGAGGCACAGGACAGCAGCAAGCTCCGCAGCAGCAGGCACCAGCTTGGGGTCAGCCTCAATGGGGGAACCAGCCAAGCTACTACCAGGGTCCGCAAGCTGCACCTCAATGGGGTCAACCCCAATACCCCTACCCGCAGCAACCAGGGAGGCCAGGCCCTCCTGCCGTACAGCAACAACGACCCCCTGCTGCCTATTTTCATGCTCCACAGTCGTATCAACAGCCCCACCAACAAGCCTGCGTAGCTCAAGGGTCTGAATATGGTGCTACAATGACTCCGACTGAGTTAAGCAACGCATTTGCAACTATGAGCTTGCCAAACTATGACCCATCTTGGTACATGGACTCCGGAGCTACTTCTCACATGACCAATCAAGCCGGTAAACTCTTACCCCTTTTTAATTTAAGCACTAATAATTATATTCAAGTGGGAAACGGTCAACGCATTCCAATAACGGGTTATGGTCATTCCACTATTGCTAATAAATCCCTTGCTTTACGTGATGTTTATTTAGCTCCACAAATTATCAAAAATTTAATTTCTGTTCGTAAATTTACTTCTGATAATTCCGTGTCCATAGAGTTTGATCCTAGTGGTTTTTCTGTGAAGGATCTTCGAACGGGGAGTCTAATAACCAGATGCAATAGTACGGGGGACCTCTATCTTGTGACCACCACTCCGTCAACTTGTCTAGCCACTTCTCTCACAGCCTTGTCTCCATCCACATGGCACAATCTTCTAGGACATCCCGGGGCACCTACCTTAGATTTACTTAAAAGTAGGAATTTGATTGTTTGTAATAAGGAGCATGACTCCAATACTTGTGTTGGTTGTCAATTGGGAAAACATATTCGCTTGCCTTTTTATCGTTCTAATAGCACTACTCATTCTGCTTTTGATATAATTCATGCCGATCTGTGGACTTCTCCTATTCGTAGTGACAAAGGTCACAAGTATTATTTAGTGCTCTTAGATGATTTCACTCATCATGTGTGGACTATTCCGCTTGTTTATAAATCTCAAGTGTTTCAAACCTTTCTTAATTTTCGACAATATATTCTCACTCAATTTGACCGTCCTATTAAATCTTTTCAAAGCGATCATGGTCGCGAATTTGATAATGATCCGTTCAAATTGTTTTGTGTCAAAAATGGAATGGTTTTTCGCTTTTCATGTCCTAACACATCTTCCCAAAATGGCAAAGCCGAAAGAATGATCCGTAAGATTAACAACATTAAGCGTACTCTTCTATTCCATGCTTCCCTTCCACCCTCTATGTGGCACATTGCTCTTGAAACCGCAACATATTTACTTAATATTTTGCCTACTAAAACTCTCAATCAAATCACTCCGGCTCAGGCTCTCTTTGGGGTAGTTCCGTCCTATGATCACCTTCGGCTTTTTGGGTGTCTTTGCTTCCCGAACTTGTCTGCTACTATGTCTCACAAACTTGCACCTCGTTCCACACCTTGCGTGTTTTTGGGTTACCCTTCTGACCATAGAGGTTACCGATGTTTGGATCTCAAAACCAACAAAATCATCATCTCTCGTCACGTCACATTTGATGAGAACATCCTTCCATACCGCAACATTTCTATCTTTCGCCAAACCGATTATGATTTTTTGACTTCCGATGATCCATCCCCATATTTTTTACATCACCCCTCATTGCGTTTGATGCACCAAAATCACGAAAACCCACCCCGAAACCCCGGACAGACTAGTCCGCAGGTAGGCCGCGGCTTGCTGCCTCACACCGCAGCCAACCTGCGGACCAGCCTGCCTGGCCCTGCTGCCCAGCACTCCCCTCACGCTGCTGGCCAGGCAGAGCTGCAAGGCAGTGCTGCAGTCCCTCACAGCCCCACTCCGAGCCAGCCAACCCAGCCAAGCAGCCCTACTAGCCCAGCCACACTCTCTGCTGGCTCGGGCAGTGTAGCTACACCTCACAGCCCAGCTACGCACCCTGCTAGCTCGGGCTCTCCTACCTACACACCTCCCCCACTTCGTGGCTACCCCCCCATCACACCTACTCGTCCACCTCCCTCTCCTCAAATGCAAACTTGTTCCAAACACGGCATTTTTAAACCAAACCCAAAGTACGGTCTTGCCACTACCACCCCGAGTCATCCAATAACCCGCTCCCCGCTTCCCAAAAATCACAAACAAGCCCTTTCCGACCCAAATTGGAATGCTGCGATGCGTGATGAATATAGTGCTTTAATTAATACGGGGACATGGGAATTGGTTCCTAGGCCTACGAGGGTGAACATTGTTAATTGTATGTGGCTTTTTCATCATAAATTGAATTCTAACGGTGATTTGGAACGACACAAAGCTCGTCTTGTTTGTAATGGAAAATCACAGGTTGAAGGGGTGGATTGTGACGAAACTTTCAGTCCGGTTGTGAAACCGGCTACTATTCGCACGGTGCTGAGCTTGGCTATGACTCGTAAGTGGTCTATTCATCAACTTGATGTTAAAAATGCATTTTTACATGGTGATTTGCAAGAGTGTGTGTATATGCATCAACCCCCCGGTTTTGTTGACAAGAGATTTCCAGACTATGTTTGTAGACTTCGTAAGGCTCTCTATGGTCTAAAGCAAGCTCCCAGAGCTTGGTATCAACGGTTTGCTAACTTTCTCTTGCATATGGGGTTTGTCATTGCTAAAAGTGACAATTCTTTATTCATTTTCCGACACGGGAATGATATGGCATACCTTCTATTATATGTTGATGATATTGTGTTGGTTACATCCTCAGATCTGTTACGTGAGCGCATCATATCTCACTTACGTACAGGATTTCCAATGACTGATTTAGGTCCTCTGAATTTTTTTCTGGGCATTGCTGTCACTCGTACTCCATCATACTTGTTTTTGTCACAGCAAAAATATGCGCAGGAAATATTAGAGCGCGCAGGCATGGCTAGTTGTAAACCTGCGGCGACTCCAGTGGATACCCAATCCAAGCTTAGTGCAGAGACAGGGCCTAAATTTCATGATCCAACACTATATCGTAGTCTTGCAGGTGCTCTTCAGTACTTGACATTTACTCGCCCTGACATAGCTTATGCAGTTCAGCAGGTTTGCTTATTCATGCATGACCCCAGAGAGGCTCACTATGATGCATTGAAACGTATATTGCGGTACATTCAGGGCTCCATTGATCACGGGTTACACTTATATCCTTCATCATCCTCGCAATTGATTACTTATACTGATGCAGATTGGGGCGGGTGTCCTGACACTCGTCGGTCGACCTCAGGGTATTGTTGTTTTCTAGGTGACAATCTCATTTATTGGTCTTCTAAGCGTCAGCCTACTCTTTCTAAATCAAGTGCAGAGGCAGAATATCGAGGCGTCGCAAATGTTGTTGACGAGGCATGTTGGCTTCGTAATCTTCTTTTGGAGTTACAGTGTCCTCTTAGTAAGGCCACCGTTGTTTATTGTGATAATGTCAGTGCCATTTATTTATCCCATAACCCCGTACAGCACCAACGCACCAAGCACATCGAAATGGACATTCATTTCGTTCGAGAAAAGGTGGCGTTGGGGCATGTACGGGTCTTGCACGTTCCTTCACGTTATCAGTTTGCCGACATCTTCACAAAAGGCCTACCTCGACAACTATTTCTGGAGTTCCGATCCAGTCTCAGTGTACGACCTCCTCCCGCTAAGACTGCGGGGGTGTGATAGAATATGATAAATATTCTCGATATTATTTTGTATAGAAGGATATAGTTTGTTAATATTTTGTAATTATCTTGTGAGATCTCCTAACGTGTTTAGGACTCACCCTTGTAACCCTATATATATTTGATCAATGGAATCACTCCAATCTGAGGAGTTTATATTATCTAACAATTTTGACAAATCAACTAAAATTTTCAAAAAGCTATACTATTAATTCTGCTGAGGCGATACCTTCCGTTTTTCAGTGAAATTATAAAGATAAATTTTTGGCTCGATTGTCAAATGTTAACAACTTAACGTAATTGTGAATACAATATTTATATACTTTCATGCCTATTAAATGATGCAGCTTGGGAATGCCATACCCAATGCTAACTTTACACTTAAAAGAAATGGTGGATAAGATTTAAACTCGTGACTTCCCGGCCTTTTTGTCACTCTACCTCTTGATATATTATTATAGAATCAACTCAATTAAAAAGTTAAGCTAACGGTTAAAGTCTAAGATTAATTTATATACAATATCCTTAATGATAAAATATATCATACTTAGATCTTATTTTAAAATACCTTTTTAAAACGAATTTTATTATGTAAAAATAACAAAATTATACTCTCTCCGTCCCCAAAAACTCGACCCTTTTGGGTTGATTTTCGCGGTTATTAAGAAACTTAAATAAACAGAAATAAAAATATATTGGAAAAATAAATTTATATCGGGTTTGTAAAAAAGTAGAGAGATAAAGTATTAAAAATATATGAAAAAACAAAATTTTATATGAGGAAGCTAATTTTGCCCAAATATTGTTGTAAATTGGTGGGTATTTTGATGCAAATAGGTCGATCATTTTGAGACTATAGGCCAAAAGGGTCGAAGTTTTGGGGACAGAAGGAGTAGATTTTTATTGAAAATTGTATTTTATTTAAACAAATGAAACAATACAAGTAATCTCAATTATTCATAAGGTATCCACTACATACGTCACCTAACTTGAATCCCATCTGAAGACCCAAATTGATACCACTACTTCACCCCCACATACATATTCATTTAATATATCTAAATTTATTATTTTCTTATGGGTTTTTGTATCAATAGTATTATTCAACAGACTAAGGGCCTGTTCTCATTAGATTATTTTCAGTTCAGTTCAGCTCTAATAAGTTTATGTCTAATGATGTTGCTAATGATTTAAAGCCAAATTTCATACTTTTAAGCTTATATTACAACAACGACAATAATAATAATAATAATAATAATTATTATTATTATTATTATTATTATTATTATTATTATTATTATTATTATTATTATTATATCTCAAAAACATACAAAGTTATACAACCTATAGAAAATTAGTGGGAAGCCGAGATACAATGTGGGCTCCCACTCCTCTAGCTATAGAAAAGCCGATCCTAGTAAAGATATGAGCTGCAGCACGCGTCCCAATATCCTGAGTTTTCGAGAAATTCTGAATCCGCTTCAACAATACAACAACCTCCTTTTCTAACTCCCCAAGAGAAGAGAAAGAGAAAGGAAGGAAGCCATATCCAATTGCTTGACAACTGGATTCGTACTTGACCCGCTTTCGATTGGCCGCATCAGTCACTATCCGTCCAGGAACAAAGTCAGAACGCCCAGATTGTGTCAAAGGAGAGGACCCTGTCAAGTATCGCAACCACGATCCCATGAATAAAGTAACACACCTGCAGGTCTGAGAGCCCCATCATTCCCTCCAGATAACCCAATGTCCACCTCCTTTCTAGCTGAAATCCTTGACCGATAGCAAATATCAACAAGGGTATCCCGAACAACATTATGCCGATGTTTAATGCCCACAATACCAGCACAAGACACCGCGTGATCACCGTAAATATCCCCAGTAAAAACCCTTGAACAAGCAGAGCATGGCGTCGTGATAGAGAACAATGGAACACCCAACCGGTAGCACAACACACATCGATAAGTCTTGGCATTCATCGCCTAGCCCACCCCCGAAATAGGGACCGCCCTAAGCCAAACAGAAGTGTGATCTTTTTGCTGTGATTTCCATAATGTTGATTGCCGAAGAGTTAAAGAATAAGCTGATTTTGCAGAATCGGTAACCTTTGTGAAAAATATATCTGCCAATTTCTTCATGAGTTTATTATTATTATTATTATTATTATTATTATTATTATTATTATTATTATTATTATTATTATTATATGTCAGACTCCACTATTCCATTAAAATATTTGTGAAAAATTTATTTGCCAATTTCTTCATGAGTTTATTATTATTATTATTATTATTATTATTATTATTATTATTATATTTTGGGGTTCCATGTTTTTAATATATTTTTCATAAATATTTTAATTATATAGTATATTTTTCATAAATATTTTAATATGTATATTTGTATATACACATATATATAATAATAAATAATCAAAGATCATTAATCCGTAGTTAAAAATCACTAATCAATCAGTTCAGCAAAGTCCAGATTTTAAGACCGCGAATTTTGCACTAATTTTTGCTCCAGTATCCGACGACAAAGTGTAATAAATAAAAAGGATTAAAAGAGATAGAAGTGTTAAAAAATGACTCGATTTATCCAACTCGATTTAACCTAAAAATACTCATTCAAATTTTATAATCACAGTAATTTAGTATGATTTATCTTTAATAGCGACTCAACGATATTATTAATTCCGATTCAAGTACCCGAATTGACAACTCTGAAACGAAACACTCAAAAGTCTAAACATTTGGAGTTTAGCTAAGGTCAAAAACTTCTCAATTTGATTTGGTTAGGGGGAACTTCAACTTCATCCGACATAACGCCACCTTCCACCGATATGGTTTCAAGTTTCAACTCATCAAAGTTTCTCAAACCATCATCCGTTTATTTCTTCCATTGCCTTTTTAACGAATTTCTGCAGAAACATTCAAATCGATTTCATACCAATATCTCACCCAGTTGTTTTTCGGTGAGTTCTTACTTCGTTGATTATAGTTTGTATCTATTTCTCTTATTTTACTATTTAATTGATTATACTTTGTAGGGTTCTATGCTTTATGATTTGAATGCTCTTTTGCTGCATTTTATGTCTCCTGATTTTAACTATTAATCTGGGTATTTGAATCAATTAATGGGTCGAATTTTCCATTTATAAGGATGTGAAATATGTCAAAAAAATTTAAATTTCTTATTGGGTTTCTGGGATTTAATTCCGAATTACAAAATTAATTGAATTGGCAATTTTTATAATTATTATTTCAATTTTAATTGAATTCTATGGCCCAATTTTGAATTTTTAGCCTTTTCTTTTAATTGTTATTGGGGTTTTCTTCAATTTGGCGACAAGGGTTTTTGTCAAGATTACTTTTTGACTCCAACTATTGATTTTTCACATGTTTCCTTCGATTTTATAATCATTAGTATTTGATTTCTGATAAAATTTTCTTAATGTATTTGTGATAGGTGATCTTGTCATATTGTTGAATTTATGTGATAAATGGATGATGAAACAGCTCCAGATTTACTTAGTGATCTGCCACTTAGCCTAATTGAGATTATCCTTGGCTTACTGCCTATTAGAGATGCTGTTAGAATGAGCACATTGTCAACTAAATGGAGGTATAGATGGGCAAACCTTCCACAGCTTAATTTCTGTGACAAATGTGTCAGTCCTGTGCCGGACAAGTCGGTAGTCGAAGACAAGCTTAAAAAGTTTATTACCCATGCCCTTTTTCTCCACAAAGGCCCCATTCATAAGTTTAAGATTTGTACTTCGATCCTGCAAAGTTGCCCTGATATTGATCAGTGGCTACTTTTCCTCTCGAGGAATGATGTTAGGGAGCTCACCCTTGAATTGAGTGATGATGAGTGGTTCAGGGTGCCAACTTGTCTGTTTTCTTTCAAGAAATTGACTCTTTTGGAGCTTTGTCGATGTGAATTGGATCCTCCGCCTGGTTTCAGAGGGTTTCTGTGCTTGCGTACTTTAACACTCAGTCAAGTTTTGGTGACACCTGAAGCAATTGAAAGCTTAATTACTAGCTGTCCTCTACTTGAGAGTTTAACATTGTCATACTATGATGGTTTGGACTTGATTGTCAATGCCTCTAATCTTAAGTACTTGCACCTAGAAGGTGAATTCAAAGATTTATGCCTTGAAAATACCCCAATGCTGGAAGAAGTCTCTATCTCTTTGTATATGAACACAGATGAAATTCAGGAGCATTTTGAGCAACTTTCAGGTTGCAATTTCGTACAGTTTCTTGGTGGTGTACCCAATCTCAAAAGGCTAGCCGGACATGTCTACTTTACAAAGGTAACATGAGTATATGACCTAATATACCTCAGGAGTATGACTATGCTGCATCCTTATTTTGTTCTGTATATTTTTTTTTCTTTTTTCCAGTATTTAAGCATAGGCATTGAGCAGTGGACACCATCACTGACTTACAGCCATCTAAAGATCATTGAATTAAACCAAGTAAGTTTTGAGGACATGAAAGAGTTACTGGTTGTTCTTCGCCTGATTACAAACTCCCCAAACTTGCAGGAGCTTCAGATCTCTGTAAGTCATGATGAAGTGCATTAGTTCAGTATTATCTGCACTTGTGATTTCTGTTACGTTTGTTGAATCTGTGTATTCTTCTCCTGTTTTGTGCTTAGGGTTCATCAAACACAAATGTCATTCTGGAAGCACCTAACCTAGACTTTTGGGAGACAGAATGTCCTCCAGATTGCACATTCAAACAGTTGAAAACCGTGAAGATGACAGATATGTACGGAGTGCCTCATGAGATGGAATTGATAAAATTTTTACTGGGGAACTCCCCAGCTCTTGAAAAGATGAGTATAGTGCCCTGCATATATGTTACAGAGTTAAAATTGGATATGCTGGTAGAATTAGTAAGACTGCGACGAGCCTCTCCTCTAGCTGAAATTCAGTTTATCAAAGAATGAATATTGCATATTTTTAGAATACATTCCCTCAGAGTATAAGGTACACCATGAAGCCAATTTTATTCATTCCCTTACCAAAAAAAAAAATAAAAAATAAAAAATAAAAAAACAAAACTCCATAAAACCATTCTTTTCCAAAATGTCATGTATGAAATTCTATATGAAAGTGAAAACTGTGGACGAATAATTTCTCCCAAAAATTTAAGTTTGAATGTGCGTCATTTCTGATTACAGTAATCTGATATACTGTAATTCTGTAGACTATGTAACTGCAAAGATAGAATCATCATGGGAAAATTGAGGTTGATTTGCATTTTTGCTCAATCCATATAATAATGTTCGAGTTGTTTAAGGTATTACTGACTTTCGAAGTTCTCAGACCCTATTATACTACCCCCATTTTAAATCAATGGTTAGGGTTTGTTATTTTTGCTGTTTCAAAATAATGGTTAGTTGGTTACACTTTACTATCTTTGTAGTGATGTTCCCTTTAATTTATTATTTCTTTCTAAACTTTTGTGCTTTTTACTTTATACAAAGTAATATATGGATTTATTCTTAGTAGTATATTTTTTCCTTCATTTTCATATGTTATGCTCCCTTTTGTTCACTGCTATCCTGTTGGCTCAAAAAACAAAAACAAAAAAAAAAAAAAAAAAAAACATGTTTTGGGTAGAATTTTCTTATCTTGGCACTATTTTTATAAGTAATTGGGCTTTAGCCAGCCTAAATGTATATGTTGGTTAACTTTCCAGCCCAGCCTAAAAGTCTGCTCTATCTGGCCCAAAATATTTAAACTGCATAGCCCAATGCATTAGCCCGAAAGGGCCTTTATATGCCAAAGGTTGATCTAATTCAGCTCATAATTCCTCAACTAGAGAAGTGTAACCATTATTTTGAAACGTAGGATAAACGAGCAATTGAGTGTGATGCATGAAGCCTTCTTAACATCTACTCTAGATACATCATAAATCCTTTTACAGTTGCACACCATGAAATTTCAAGAAGTGGAGCCCTAAACACCACCCAAACTTGTCATTGTCCTCACTTTTTGCAATCTTGCCCACCCTTCTATCTTCTCTTTCCCTAACCAACAACCATTCCAGCCACCACCGCCACAATTATAGCCACCACTTGTCCGGCAACATGACCACCTCACTGGCGATGAGAACCTTCCTTGACTATGTAAAGACAAATTATAGACTTTAACAAGACAAATTTTTATTTTTTTGAAAAAGATCCACCAAAAAAACAACCAAGGTATTCGGAAAATATTTCACCAACTCACCACCTAAGCAAAGCCGTCCAGAGAGGATGCCTCATGCCTATACCTAGGTTGAGGCAGAACCCCAAACTCTCTCAGTCTCCCACCTTAAATAATGGGTTTTGAATTCTTGGGGAAGGGCCATTGCCAGTGCCGTATTGACACTAGTAAGGAGGCTCCGCCACTTGAGCTCATGAAATCAAATGCATTTAGGAAATTTATCTCTGATCCGAGTTCATTTATCAAGCATCCTAATGAAAATTGGATTGCCAACTATTTTGCTGTTATGTTGTGGAACCAATATTTATACTTTTTTTTTGTTTTTTGGGTGCACCTAAACAGCAAGAGCGAATACAAATCATACACAGACCCTTAGGTTTAACCATTAGGTTAAGGCCTCATTGGTTCATTGTTTATGCTTCGTAGCATCATGAGCTCACATGTCGGTAGATTAATTTCTAAGGATCAAGTTAAACATATTTCAAATAGTTGAGCTGTCGAGGTGTAGGACTGCCTTATTTCTAGCAGGCTCTGCAGCTTGTTTGTGAGTGAGATTTTGATGTATGGTTTGGTTTAAACGAGCTTCATCATACTCCGTAGTAGTTTTACATCAAGGTTTGGCGTCGAAAACATTGTCATGTTAAATAACCTTTGTTCAGCCCAATCTACAATCATTGTTAAATCTCAAGTGAAACATTATGCTAAGTTGTCATTAAGTTCAACTACAATCTTTAGTATATCAGCAATGTATAATAATTTGTCTCTTTGCTGAGTACCTAACTAACCAGTCTAAGTGGCTCTTGTGCATGTTCTTTGAATTCACATTGAAACTGCGGAGTAACCTTTGTTGAGTCTAATCTATACTCATTGTCGATCATTTCGAAACAGCAAAATTTCAAAAGATGCCCAAACATGAGACAATCAAGTCACAATCAATCTGGCAGTATCTTCGTTAAAGGAAGGCTACGCAAATACGGATATATCAATATATTATACACTTTCTTTAAGATATGGCTGGAAAATTACACCTTTCAAAATGCCACTCTATATGCTTACAAGTCTAGGATATCATAAATTGAAAGGTGAAAAAAACAGGAACCCTTTTTCACATTGCACTATTCTAATGAACTTGATGCACTCTTCAACAAGATTCTTCATGCAGTCAAGAAAGTGGGTCACCTGAATTCCTCGTTCTATTAAGTTTCTGGATTCTGATTCTGTACAATACCAAGTTATAGACAAACTCTGCTGAGTGTCACTTACTGATTTACGATGATGTTCAAAACCAGATCGTCTGATTCCACGATCTTGTTGAACTAACCCGATCTCTAACTCTATGCAAAATATATAGTAGTTCTCTGATTGGAAAAGGACTATCATCTAGGTCCAGAGAGTTCCATTGCTTGAACAAGCAACGAAGAATCGTCAGTGAGGTCAGAGTACCGCTCTGATGAAGAGAACTCGTTGCCTCTGCTCCTCGTGGAATCAGCTCTTTGAGAAGCTTCCCATTTCTCTGCAAGACCATCTCCCTCGAGCATCCTTACCACTTCTGACATTCTTGGTCTCTGGTTAGGGAGGAATTGAGTACATAGAAGAGCTACTTGGACTATTTCGTCAAGCTCAATCCTGTCATACTCATTCTTCAAGTCCTTGTCTACCATAATCTCTAGCTTCTTTTCTTGGTGAATCTTCTTCACCTGCAAATACAGCCAAAATCTTAGAGGAAAATCATTTTTAAAAAAAGAATTATACTAATTTCCTTGAATTAAATTTGCTTACCCAATCTAACATTACTCCTTTCTGGTTTGCTGCTTTTCCAAAATCTAGTGCCCTCTGACCAGTTATTAACTCTAGGAGCAGGATTCCAAATCCAAAGACATCTGTTTTTTCTGAAGATTGTCCAGTAGAGAGGTATTCTGGAGCTATATGACCCACGGTGCCCCGAACAGCTGTAGTGACATGTGAATCCCGGTGGTCCAATAGCTTTGCCAAACCAAAATCTCCGACAATGGCCTCACAGCAATCGTCCAGAAGGATATTAGCTGCCTTAACATCCCTGTGTATTATCTTAGGATCACATTGCTCATGAAGGTATAGTAGTCCCCTAGCTGCCCCTAATGCAATTCGTTTTCTGGTACCCCAGTCTAGAGCTGGCTTTGCTGTATGGTCAATTGTTGTGAATAGACAAAATTAGCATATTCCCAAACATTGACAGGAGTGAAGGTAATGCAAATTTTGTTTGCACCAGAACATAAATGAAAGATTAAAGATTCGTTCTTTTCATCTGAATTTTCCTTGACGCATCTTAGTTTTATGTATATGTTGTACAGTAATATATTGAGATTAGGTAGTCCTTGTTGTAATTAATGTGAACTTATTATCTAAGATGAAAACAAAGCAAGACTATGCATAATGCCCTTTACCTTTAAGACGAGAAGCGACACTTCCATTTGACATGTAAGGGTAGACCAAAAGCCTCTCTGTGGAGGTCATACAAAAGCCATTTAGGCGTAAAAGATTCCTGTGCACAGCCAAACTGATCATCTCAACTTCAGTCTGAAATTGAATCTCCCCACCAATGGCATTGCCATCCTTGAGCCTCTTAACTGCAACAATAGTACCATCTAAAAGGTGTCCTTTGTACACAATCCCAAAACCACCCTTCCCAATTATGTTTTTGGTACTGAAGTTGTTTGTTGCACTTTGAAGTTCCCTAAAATGAAATCTCTTCAAGTTTCCAAGGCAAACATTTTCATGATGTCGATCTGTAATGATAAAAATTGTATTGTGGTTTTAGAGATGAAATCTCCAAGATTACATATGTACTTAATTGACATGTAGTACAATCGAGTCTTTTATTACCTTTAACATCGAAGAACATCTGTCGGTTGTGCTTGTACCGCCACCATAAGATGAAACCAAACCCACATATCAAAAGGCAAGTGCTAGCTAAACTTGAACCTAAGGCCAGGGCAAGCTTAGCATGACCTTTAGATTTTTGAGCTGCCTGAGGACCTTCATAACAAGAAAATTCCTTACTAACTTTCTCACAGTTGCTTTCATTACTATAATTATTTCAAGGAATTTTTTAAAAAATATTGGAGTTAAAAAATTATTTAGCAACAAATTAAGAAATTAGTACTCACTAGCTGAATTATTCACATTGAAAGAAAGAGGTAACTGAGCAATTCCATAGCAATCTTTCTCGCTCGCTGTGGCACAAATTTGAGGATTTCCTGCAACACTATTACAGAATTTTGGATTAATGAATGATACATGTAATTAATTTGAATTAATCACAATACTCCCTAGGAGGCAAAATAGATAGTATAAATTAATCACTGTAATGTCATTCTCACCTGAATGTTTTTGCTTGGAATCTTGGCACAGGACCACTCAAATTATTATAGGACAAATCTCTAGAATATCCAAAAACAATAAAATAAAAATGTAAGTTAGCTTAGTTTACAAAAAAAGTCATGAATTCATGATTAAAGAAGGAGAAAGAAACATACAGGAATGTAAGCTGGCTCATGTCAGCTAAAGATAGGGGAATTTCTTCTGAGAGACTGTTGTTGTTCAACCTCCTGTTCACAAAAATGAAGCAGATTGCCATAAGTTTACAAGTCATTGTGGTACAGCCCCTCTATCCGGAATCAATAATCACGCAGATAGTGTACTTTGAACTACTAACACCACAACTAAATCTCGACGAATAGAGTAGGTGCAACTAAATATGTAATGTTGATCACATACAAGTAATGGAGGATCTTCAAATGGGAAAGAGAAGAGGGAATTCTTCCTCTGAAGCGATTATCAGAAATATCAAGTGTTTGAAGCTTTGACAACTTTCCTATTTCAGCAGGAATGTGTCCAGATATATTGTTATTCTGCAGAAGCCTGTCAAAATTAATGAACAAAGAATGAAAATTTAATTTAGTCCATCATTATTTTATGACATGAATAAAAATGTCCTATGTTTTTCTCTCTCATAATTAATGCTTCACCACTTACACAGTCTGGAGATTTGTCAAGTTCCCAATACTTGGTGAAAGTGTCCCATATAAGCCCTGACTTGGTATACCCCTGTTTGTTACACAATCAATATCATATTAACTCTAGATAGTGATAATCTCCCATTGGTATTGGTACGGAATTAATTACTGTTATACCGTCCACATAACCTCGGGAGCACAGAGCGTGTTTTTTAAGGTTCAGGCTAAAACCGCTAATTCAAATACCCCTTTTCGGGTAAGAAATAGAAGTAGAAAGGGAAAGATGCTTACAGACTAACAACTCTGTCTTCAGAAGAACAAGAAACCATAGCCCAACTGCATGGATCAACTGCATTTCTATCCCAATTATCAAGAACACCATGTGGGTCCCTCAAAGAGTCCTTAATATCCATCAAAGCTTGAACTAAACCAAAATTACAAACACATTAAACTCATCGGTATATGATTAAGAACACTAATTACTCAACTAATCACATTAAATTCCATGATTACCTTCATAATTAACTCCATCAGGAGTAAGTAGAGCAACAGAGGAATTGCAGAAGAAGAAAAAGGCAATAATACCGAGAAAAAATTGCCTCATGTTTAACAATTTCATTGAGGCAATACGTCGAATACCTGATATACAGGTACCCAAAATAAAATAAACCCAGAAAATTGGAAAAACCCAGTTTAGATTGAGAGCAGGTGGAAAGTAGTTTGAGGTTAAAAATTCAATTTAGTGAAAAATAGAAAGGTGAATGAGAGTGCAAATTCTGAGTGTTGATGGTCTCCAGAAATACAAAGAGTGTGCAAATTTCTGACAATGTGACACACCATGTCAGGAGGACCCAAAGGCATAAAGAGGCTTTGGTGTGAGAGAGAGAGAGAAAAGGAGATGAGAAAGATGGCCAAAGTGTGAGAAGGAACCAACATGCCTGCCACTGTCTTACCAAAGCTATTGAAAGGAATAATTATTTAACAATACAATAATGTTCGTGGTGGAAATGCTCGGGATTGAATTCCGTCTACATTACTGTCTTTTACTGTTTTAATTATGGAGTAATAAAAATAAACATAATAATATGAGAATTACTGTATTTAGCAACACTATAGTCTATAACACTCGTAATGTGAATATTTAGGATTAAATCTAGTCTACATCAAGTTATCAGTGTTCACTGATCATTATTGCGTTTTGTGACTGTTTTGAAGCAAATATATACAATCGATTAATCGAAGGACAATCTAACCAATACATTAATGCACGTGTTGTGGATGCTTGGGAAGATTGGGAAACTTTCGAATTAGGTCAGGTTGAGTCGATTTTGACATAATCCATATTTAACTAAGATCAAATTTCGTCTACATCATATTATCACTATTATGTAACTCTTGCTAAAAGCAAACATAAACAATACAAAAATAATGATACCATCAAAACCTACTATTGTAAAAAAAATTATTAATGGAATTGAAAAAGGTGGTAAGAGTATGGGTAGAGATTAGAAAAGGCAAGTTCCTTCAATCATGCGTTTGGTTTATATTCTTAGAAAAGGGTGACGTTAGAAATATTCCTGTTGTATAGTTATTTGGAAGTTCTTCTGATTAAAGCTAAATATTGATGCGGTAGCTATCTGTAAACCACTCTTTTGAGGTTAGTTTTATGTGAGATATGCCCTTGCACCGAATTTGTTACAGGGTTGGTGTTGTCTCTTCTTAGATGTTGTATGCTAGACAGTATTTTGGTGTGATAAATCAATTTCCCGAATTGACCAATGTCGTTTTTGTGTTTCCTAACTTATTAAGGATATAGCGTGTTTTAAATTAAAACTCCATCTTTGAAGATAGACAAGAATTGTTCTTAAGTGATTGAGTGTATAAATTAATCAATCAATTAACCTATACTAAAAGCGAACCTAAAATGACACTTGTCACGATATTATTAATAATTTTCCCTCCTTTTTTTTCTTTTTTTTCTTTTTTTTTTTTGCCAAATTTTACTGACTTCCATTTTATAAGCTACAATAATTTTAATGACTTCCATTTTATAAGCTACAATAATTTTAATGACTTCCATTTTATAAGCTACAATAATACTTATTTCTATTTTGACAACATATCTAATCCAATCATACTCAATTAATTTTTTTAACATATATTCTATATACTATTAATCTTTTAGTTACAAATATACTAACATAGATTAAAAATAAGGTATTGAAATATATCATTGCCTAAGATTATTATAATATTAATAAGGAGTATCAATTTTTTCCTCCAACATTAATCATTTGACAATTAAATTTATTTTAATTAAAAATAGAAAAATCATTTTGGTAGCGTAATTTGTATGAATTTTAAAATTATACATAACGTTTATACAAACAACTGAACAAAATTATTTTATTATATTATACACCCTCCGTTTTTTATAAGCTAGAGTTAGATTTGCACATTTGCCGAGACACAACTTTAATTATCAACATCTTTAATTAGAGATTATTAAAAATTATGATTTTTTTTATATATATAAAAGCAGACAATATGACAAATCCAACAACATAATATATGATCATATTTATATTATATATTAGTAAAATAAATTAAGTAAATGATGACACATGAATAGTGTAAAATATTTTAACTCAACATATATTGAAAACTTCAATCTAATTACTCGACACATTTTATGCAATGTGATTATTAAAATTAAAATAAAACCGCTACTACTCACTATAAATATAGTTTAAAAAATTTGATTACGGAATACTAATTATCCTAAACTAATATAAAATCAACTAAATTTTTATTTAATGCCGGTCAAAGTGTGTCAACAAAAATATAAGGACAAATGTATGTATATGAGTTCGTATACGGGTACTAACCTTTTTTTTTTTTTTGAAGATATATACGGGTACTAACCTAAGCTTATATTTTCATTTTCTTATATAAAACCTAATAGCTTCTAAATTTCTATTACTAAATTATTTTTTTTATAAAATTCAAAATAATAACCTTTACGCATTTGGTATAAATTAAAATTCAAGTTATTTTGTCACAAATATTTTTTTTTAGATAAATTATTGTTAAATTAACAACCATTCTTTATTCCCCTCAAAAAAAAAAAAAAAAAAAAAAACAATAACAACAAAAAAAAAACCATTCTTTATAACTTTTGTTGTAAAGTTTAATTATAATCGTGCATGGCACGGGACTTAACCTAGTTCTATTCTAAAAGCATTAATTTGATCTTTTAATTAAGTTAATTTTTTAATATCAAGAATCTGTAATAAAAAGGTCGTAAGTTGATCCAGCTATGATGTTATATAACCAATAGAGGATATCATCCATCCATGATATCATGTAGCCAATATAATAGATGATATCATCCAACCAATAAAAAATATCATCCGGCCAATAGAGGATATAATCCAACTAATTGAGAATATCAAAATCCGCATTTTGCCAGTCCGTAGGACTCCATCCTGACGCAATAGTAATTGTTCCTATGTGCGCGTGAAGAACAATTGTCTCATGTTGATTTTTTAATATATCAAGAATTAGTGTAAGAAAAAGGTCGTATGTTAATACATCCGTACTTTAAATTAAAGGCTTTTCATATAAGAGAGTGTGATATAGTATAAAATCAATAATACTAGTACTATTTAAATTATCACATAAGGTAGCTAATTGTTTCTATGTGTGTGTGAAGAAAAATTGTCTCATATTTTAAGAATGATAGCAAGGGTTATGCGATACTCCTAATGTCATATAGTTTAGGTAAAGCTTGCATTCCTTAACTTGATCCAATAATCCGAACCGAAGGTATTAAATTGGCAGAAACTCAAACAACCCAACGTGACCTAAGGTTGAACAACTGTTATGGTTATCAAAGATGGTTTAAAATGCACTATTGGCCCAATATTGATAATGAAGCTTAAGATGTTGCAAGGGTTGGCGGGGGAATGCAAGGTTGTGGTCCATGTGTAAATGAAGATAATGTGTGATCAATGTGAAGAACTTAACAATTAGGCAATCAAAAACCCTAGAGAGCTACATACGAGTTTCAACCAACAAGATGATCTTTCGAACACAAATCTCTAGTAGGTTGGTTTTAAGGTTGGTTGCATTGATTCCTTAGTGTGGCTTATAATTAAAGGCATGATGCACTTTGTAACTGTGATGTTTTCGAAAAAAGACTCCAATTATAATTGTATAATTGACTAATTGAGCTATGTATAAGGTGTCATAAGCTCTTAATATTATGACTTGAATGTAAGAGTGTAAAATTAAGGGGAATTGAAGTAATGTCAAAACACGCATGTGAAGGAAAAGATTGTTAGGACTTGGGAGTTTATCAAGCGTGCAAAAAACAATTGTTCCATATCAAGATATGAAAAATAAGTAGCCTATCAAGTTTGTGCACTACTCATTTTATTGCAATATAGTTTTATAATACGTTGTATAACTTCACTAACAAGATAATTCTTCGAATACAAATCTCTAATTAAATAAAGGTCCTGTTCTTTTGAGTTTTTAAGCAGAGTAGAGCAGGTGTCAGCAGAGCAGATATCAGCCGAACGGAATAACTTATTTATACTAAGGTTCTGTAATTTTGAGTTATTCTACTGTGCTCTGCAGTATGTTGAAAGCTTTGTTATGCTCTACTGAAATGGGAAAGATGAGAAAGAGTGAAGAGGATATTTGGAATAAGATAATTTTTCCCGGTAATCTAAGTAGAATTTGAAGTGATTTAGGGTAGTCTAGTGGGTCACCCAATTTAGCTGTCACACAATATCCACTCAGACCCCTCTTTTGGAATTCTAACATTCCCTGTTTATCCAACCAATAAAGTTACAGTATGGTTATCCTACTAAACCAATAATACTAAATTAACAATAGTAATTTGGTTTTATAAACGTATTAAAAATGGGGAGGACCTATGATTGGGCTTGAGATTGGCAACCGCAATATCTACTCGGAGGAAGTACTAATGTAGGTTTGATATGTATTTGCAAATACATATCAAACCTTAAAATATTAAAAAGTATTGTAAAGCACATGGGGGTGAGAGAAAGGAGGAGGGAGATGGGCACGTGGGACCAGTTTTAAATGTACCACTGAAAGCTTATATAATATCATTGACTGTGTAGTGATACTATTTCTACACGTAGTTAGTACCACTGAATGAATATACAGTACCATTGAATGAATATATAGTACCACTGAATGTTCAATGATACTATTTGATCATCTAGTGATACTATTAATCACCCAGTGGTACACTTAAATCCAGCACATGGGAGTATAAAAAAGGAGGAGAGAGATGAGTAAATTTCATGCGAAATGTCTCTTATGCCCCTTGATATGTATGTACAGGTACCTATCAAACCTCCATTTGGAAGGCCTCTATCTACTCGTGAGATATTCTGTTGGGACTTTGGGAGATGCATTATCTACTTTTTTTTCTTTTTTTACTAGAATAGTAGAATGTACCCACATTTTATTTGCAAAACATAAAAATTATGAATATTTATTTATTTTTGTAAAATAAAATTAAAAAAGAAAAAAAAAAGGAAATTTTTTGGAGTAATAAATTTTGAGAATTAAGGGTTTGAGAAAAAAAAAATCTACTTCATGCTAATACACAACATATATATAATTATATATCATATACTTGTATATGTAAAAGAAAATGATGTTGAAACTGAAAAGTTGAGAGGGGCTATGTGAAAGTATTATTTTATTTTATTTTTATTGTTTTGTAAGAAAAGGGAGAGCGCACAAAATTGAGTATTCAAGACTTATTTCGTGATTGAAAGTTAGTAAAATGACATTTTTGTTATCATAGATGCACTCATATTGATGCATAATATATATTATACACCTATAATAGAAAAAAGGGGAGATCAACTATTGAGCATTAAGGTCTTGTTTAGTTTAACTTAGGGCATGTTCACTTAAGCTTAATTTCAGTTCAATTCATTTCATCTCCTAATTTCCTACTCTTATAAAATATTCATTTCAACTCAGTTCAGTTCAGTTCAGCTCCAATCAGTTCAGTTCAGCTCAGTTCAGTAAATGTGAACAGACCTTTATTTTTGTTTATTTGAGAAAATATGAGTCAGATAAGATTAGAAAAAATAAATTAAAATAAGAAAAAATAAGTTCAAATCAAATCATCGGTTTATGTGCAGTTTTTTATTGCTAAATATCATTAATTCGTAATTAAAAAAAATATGAAAAATACATATTTATTAAAAATTTATTATTATGTTTAATTTTTTTTCTTTATAGTTTATCATACACATAAAATCAAAATTTGATCAAATCAGACAATAAAATCAAAGTTTGATCAAATCAGACAATAAAATCGGATCAAATCATATTAGATCATACAAGCAAAAGTAAGGTGAACTAAACACGCCCTAAGAACTTGGTTGGGGAGTCAAGGTTGAAAGAAAAAAAAAAACATTCAAGTTACTATCTCCCTAGTCCCTCCGATGCTCTGGTCCTAATGTTTGTTTATATTTTAACTGTGCACGTGTGTCAATGTATTACTTTGATCATAAAAACAAAGTATCTATAATTTTATATTAGTAATTAACATATAAATAAACTACTTACTAAGATTGATTAAAATAAGACTCAACATTATTATGCCACTTCGTATGTTGTCAAGATTTCAAATGAAATGGAAAAAAAAAGGATTGGACAGAGGGTTAAGTATTAGGCCCTCTCTAATGGTGAGATTCAAGTGAGTATTTTTAGGAGAGAGAGAGAGTAATTGTTGCAATGTATACCATAAGTTGGTATCTAAACTTAGCAACTCTAAAAGAAAGTTGCTAAGTTTAGATACTCAACTTTGAGTCTCATTTGACAAAAAGTGTGGGCCCCTTATCAATATTCTACTCCCTCTGTGTTTTAATAAGTGTTACACTTACCAAATCCGGCCGTGTTTTAATAAGTGTTGTACTTCCTTTTTTGGCAAAAAGTTATATTAAAATATTATATCTCTCTCCTCTCATGATCTTCACCCAAACCCACTACTACTTTTTTTATTATATCATTCCTCTCACATTCATTACTTTTCAATAAACTATTAACTTCACTATATTTCTTTTCCAATTTTTTAATATTCCAATTACCCCACTTACCTCTTATTTTATTACAGTCAATTAAATTATCTAAAATTATGTGCCGATCAAACTGTAACACTTAAAAAAACACGGAGGGAGTAATATATTTTGTAATTTATTTAAGTTTTACCTTTTTTTTTTTAATAATTTTTTAATCTTGCAATATTTGATATTAAAAATAAATGGATTTGGTGGACCTTAAATTGAAAGTGACATTATATTTTAGAGAGTTTCACCATTGAAAAATTAGACTTCACATGAGTTATTAAATTAAGAAGTCAGTATGGTATCACCATTGGAGTTAAAAAACAACTCATTTTGTATTTCAATACTCAAACTTGAGTTTCACCATTGAAAATGGTTTTAGTGCATAGCGCCTATATGTTTTAGAAACGTGTATGATAAAATCCACTACAGCATAATAGGTGATAGGTGGTGATATTTTAGAAGAAAATAATCAACAATAAAAGATGACAAAAGTACCACTACATGCATAATAGTACGCAAAAAATACTAGTAAGACAAATTATACTTTAGTTGTACATTATACATGCATAATAATACACAAAAATGTACCACTATAAAAAACATCAAATGAAAAAAAAAATAAAAACCCCATAATATCCTTCTATATGCATGCTTAACATATAGGTGCTATGCGCCTATATGCACTGGAGATAGTGGATGATATTTATTTATACTCCCTCCGTGTTTTTTTAAGTGTTACACTTACCAAATTCGGTCTTGTTTTAATAAGTTACACTTCCTTTTTTAGCAATAAGCTACATTAAAATATTATATCTCTCCCCTCTCATGGTCCTCACCCAAAACCCACTATTACCTTTTTTTTATGATCTCTCTCCCTTCACATTCATTACTTTTCAATAAACTATTAACCCCGTTATCTTTCTTTTACAATTTTTTAATACTCCAACTACCCACTTACATCTTATTTTATTAAAGTCAATTAAACTGCCTAAAATTATATATCAGTTAAATTATAACACTTAAAAAAACATGGAGGGAGTATACAAGTATTATTAAAGGGGTAGTGAAAAGTGGGGTTGGTTAATTATAGCGTGTTCCTACTTCAAAATCAAATCACATCCATCACTTTTTTATCTATGTGGTAATCAAGGTCTTTAGTCAAGAAAGTGTCCAAGAGATGAGATTTATAACGACAAAAGGCAGCCAACTGCCAAAAGCTATAAAAGGTGTTCTTCCTTAGCTTCTTCTCATGAATCTCATCTATTCCAAAAACTTTAGCCCCACCTTCCCAAAATCAAGAACATGGCTAACTTTTAGCTTATACCGACGGCATTTCTCTATGTTCAAAATTTTAGAATCCTCACTATGCCTAAAATGAATGTATTGATGATTAATAGATGGCGTTGAGCAGGTTTAGATCGTAGCATTTAGGTTTGACACAATAATTTTCTATGTAAAATTGGTTGTATTTTGTACATTGTGCAATTAAGGATCCTATTTACTTGTATCTTATAAACAAATAGGTTAAGAAATGAATTTTGACATTAATGTGAAGATTCAGCACAAAATAGGGTCGAATTTGTGTGCTAGACTACTATGCTAGAGTACTCCATCAAGAGATCTTTAGTGCACTATATCTTGTTCTTTTGAATTTATTTTCAATTGAATTCAGCTCAACTTAGTATTTTATTTCAGCTCAACTATTCATATGATCTTATATAAATCTTGAAATAATAAATCACTATCTTCTTAAATAAAACTACGGTTTGTGGAAAGAATAAGAGACTGGAGATAATCAACAATGGTTTGGCCCATTACCTTGATCTATGTCAGGCCGAAAAAAGAATTGGGTAAGAACACTTATGGTAATAGAGATCTTAATACAAAGTACAAACTAGTTTAATACAAATAAGTTAGCGATTTTGATAACAAAAACTTTATTGGTATACAGTTGAACCCATGAACAAACTCACATGTGAATGGAAGTGTTGTCCCGTATTAAATGGGTATAAAAGTGAGGGAGTGTTGGGATGCGTATTCACGTTAAAGATTGTGTCCACTTAATAAGACTAAGAGCAGAGTCAATGGTTGTCTATTTAAGGTGGACATCAAGAGAGAGAAAGAAAAAAAAGTATTAAAAAACTCAAAAGATGATACTTTAGGGGAGAAATCTAATGACCAAGTCATGGCCATGACTATTGGCAAAGGGTGGGCAAACAATATGTATGTGCCACTTGTCACGGTATGAGTGGGCTGTCAGTTTTTATTTATTTTTTATTTTCTTAATTAGTAATGAATATTATGATCATAAAATATTAGAGGGCAACCAATGGGTATACATGGGCATAATTGGGCATGGATGAGATGGAAGAGAGAGATATTAATAATTTTTAAAAAAAGTTGATGACCACCATTGATTTGGGCAACCATTGGCTTTACTTTAAGGGCTACTATCCTTATTGCAATATGATGTTGAGTTGGAACCTCCTTGAAGTGTAAAGTGGATAATCGTGACAGGTGTGGCCAAGGCCTATTTAGCATATATTGTTAACGATTTTGCTTAGGGGTTGGGAGGCTAGAGTGTTGAGTCAAATACAAATTGATTTGAAATGCTGCATCAGTAATACTCTTAGTAGTTTTAATAAATGAACTACTAATAATACCATTAACTCGATTCAAGATAAATTTATAAGGAAGTGATATCTTTTTAGGATCTACCCCGGCAATTAGAAATTGGTTAATCAGTAAAGCTACATGGATTTGATGCCTCACCCAAGAAAAAGACCCAAGCCCTAGTAGTGTGCTTAATGGTGATTCAACAAAGATTTCACATCTTGGAACCAAGCCAATTTTGGAGCAGTTTTGTGATAATGGAACCAACCAGCAAAAAAGCATTAATGCTATAAAGACCAATGCGCCATCACAATCCCTGGAGAGATAATTCAAGAATAGACCGAGGGGTAAATCCCGCGAGCCTCTTATTCATTCTCATTAAATCAAGGCGGGGGCAAGTCATTTTTTTTTTTTTCTAAAAAGGGCTCACATTGGGTTTGGCATAAGCGAGGGAAACCCCATCCCTCTCTTTCTAATGAGTTTTAATTAGAAAATCGATTTCGTCTGAATAGAATAGAATTCGAAAAAAAAATCGATGAAAACAAAGAAAAGAACCCTTTTTATTCTAACACCCTCAAATCTCCCTCTACAGAAATACTAGTATAATACGTATAATTATACCGTAGAGATAGACTTAGGAATGTTACCGTCGCGTGATTACACAAGGCTACTCAAACTTACTAAACAAAACCAAAACTTTGCAGCAGAAAACTTCAATACTCTTCTCTTATTAATAATAGACTATAAATAGTAACCATTGTCATGAGTAATAAATACAAGGACCAACACATCCTAATCTAGGTGAACCATTCCCAGGACTCCAAATGCTCATTTATGACTTCACTTGAAATTAGTCAACACTGCTTACCATTAAGGTAAACAGGGCGAACCAAAACAAAATAAGAAATATGGATTAGCAAAATATGATAAGTACGTACGATAAGTGCAAGATAATGTAAACTCAATTTATTTGCAAACATGCTTTAAAAATCAATTCCAATAAATTCCAAACTCATTATTCCAAAACCGATTCCAATGATTCAATATTCAAAATAATAGTTAATAAAACCGATTCCTTTATAAAGAACCAATTTCTTTTAATCCTGTTATTTTAGATGATATACTACAAAAGGGGGGGTGAATTGTAGTGAGTTCTTAATGCCTAATTTTCGCGGAATATAAAACAGTTATAGTTAGGAACTTAAAGAGTGCAATACAGATTTTACGAGGAAACCTTCCAGGGCCTAACTGGAAGTAAAACCTCGGCCCTATTGGGACTTATAAACAAATTCCACTATAATAGGCAACTCTCCTAGTACAACCTATTACACAGACCTTTGCTTTGTAAGTTTTACCACGGACACTTGCCACTTGATAAGAACCTATCCTATCAGACCTAAGACACACGCAAGCACCTTTTTCGACCCAAGACACACTCAGGTTCCTTTCTCGACCCAAGACACACTCAGGTTCCTTTCTCGGCCTAAGACACACTCAGGTTCCTTTTTCTCACTGTGCAACCCAAGACACACTCAGGTAGGGGTGCTTATGATGCGAGACAACTCGCAAGCTACTCGGGCCCGACTCGGTCAAAACTCGGTCAAACCTCGACTCGAAATGTTAACGAGACGAGCTGAGCAACTCCTTACTCGACTCGAAAAGCTCGTGAGATACTCGATTTTTATAATACACTATGGAGTATTATATTTGATTAAAAAAAAAAAAACCTATTTATATATATAAAAAATTACACTTAATTTTCTTATTCAATTATTCCAATAATTAATGATATTGGGCCAAACTCATATATAACATATTTATATTTACAATTAGGAATAATGGGCCAAACTTACTCTTATGCTTCTCCTAACTACTAGTGATAAGTGAAACATATATTTTGGATTAAAGGATTAAACTAATTGTTGGCTAAAAAAAAAATGCTTTAAATTAATAAGATAATAACTTCACTCTGCGAAAAAAAAAATTCGAGTTCAATTCGAGTTCGAGTTCGAGTTCGAGCTCGAGTCGAGTTTAAGTAATAGGTTTTCGAGTTCGATTCGAGCTCCATTTTTTTGAGCTCGTGAGTTTCGAGTTCGAGTCGAGTTGTAGTTTTGTGTTTTCGAGTTCGAGTCGAGCTTAGCTGAACTCGAGCTCAACTCGCATCATAAGCACCCCTACACTCAGGGTGACTCACTCCACTTGAATTTTAGAGAATTCAAACTCATCACACCCCAATACCCAAAACACTCAAACCCTTTTTCCCATTACAAGATCTCATTGAATAACTCTAAATACATATATATGAATAAAGAGATAAAACTAATATGTTGGACACTCGAGATCTGTCTGGAACTCACTAGACGAACTGTAACCAAAACCTGATAGGAACTTTGACCAGGAGGACTGACTTAGCTTCGTGGTGAAGGATAAAACCATTAAGCACGACCACTCCACTTCATCAGCCTCAACTTTGAATGAACACATATGAGCATATTTATAGTACACTCGAATTATTCATTTCACCTTAATAAAGATAGGTTTTATGAAAAGATAAGTTTAAAAGATATTTTCTAATAATAAGTTTTCCGAAAATATATCTTTTTGTTAAGAATAAAATCTGTCATTAATAATAAAGATATAATTAACATAAAATCAGATTTTATTCAAAACTTATCTTTTTGTTTAAAAATAATTTTTAAACTAACTTATCTTTTTCCAAAAGGGATTTATTAGAGAATAAATATCTTTATTCAGTAAAACCAAATCCCTAAAAGATATGCACGTATTAGATAAATATATATCATTAAAACTGACTTTTAAAGACGTGCATACTTAAGTTCCTATTAGGTTCGGAACTTCTGACAGTCTCTGAGTTCCTGACAAGTCAGTAACTCTAATTTCATTGACTGTCTGGAGTTCACCTTGGTTCTATATAAACTTGTTCCACACCGACTTTTATGTCCAACATACTTACATGAATCCTAGAGCAATATACTTCTATTTCTCCGTCTTCATGTTGCTTCTCTGAGACTCTTGTTCTGGAATCCTGTAGTCTTGATGTATTCTGGATCTCAGGTTTTTGCCCCAACATTACACCGGAACCAGGTCATTACAACCCGTTGATATGCTCTTGTCAGGACACACCATTGCCCCGGCATTACACCGGATACAGGTCATTACAACCCTTGATATGATCTTGTCAGGGAACACCTTGAAGTTCCATTTCTGGAACTCTTCTTCTAACTTTACTTGTATCCTCATGGATCTTCTAAAGTTCCTCTTTTTCAATTCCTTCTTCAACTCCCAGAGTTTACTAAACCTGCAAACATCACAATACTAGAAAATCCTTATTAAATGGAAGTTTGCTCAATCATAACTATCTCATCAAAACCTCATAAGGGTCAACAAGTTGCCCCTTTTTGATGATGACAAACTGAGCAAACTTCTGAGGATAACAAAGTAAAACAAAAGGTTAGTTTTTTCATTTATAAAAACAATAAAGAAAACTAAACTAAATTAAAAGACTCCTACACATACATGACCTATATATGCATAGGATACTTACCTCGTGAAGCTAACATATGTAAACACCTATTTACATAGTTACCTTCATGAATCCTTCGCCATCACCATGCTCATCAACCATCTCTCATCATTGCGCTTGTTCCTTATATTGCTTATCACGTATTACTCAAGTTCCTCACATATATACCTGTCATTACCCAGGTTCCTTGTACCCTATTCCAAGCATAACTTGTTCAATCTATGCACAACTAAACAAACATGTTAGATAGATAATTATCATTAGTTTATAATCATCAAAACCTAATTACTCAACAAATCCAATTCCTCACCCAAGTGTGCACACCCCCCAAGCTAGTCTCCTTATATTACAATGCTATTCTTGAGGAAAGACCCGGTCATACAAAGTCCAAGGCCTTATCAATAAACCAAATCCGCATAGTGGGATTACCAACATGCTTATAAAGCATTAATCATACTAATTTAATGGTTCAATAAATCCTTTTAATATTCAATAAATTCCAATATAATTCAAACTCCTTTTTAATAATTCCACATACTTTCAAAATCAAAACCTTTTAAGTAGATACTTGAGAATAAAATCTCATATTAATAACTTTTCAAAAGCAATAACTTTTCCTTGAAAAACCTTATATTAAATTCAACAAATCTTTTAAAATCAATTCCTTTATTTAAACACCATAAGTAATTCAAACCATTCAAAACATGATTTAAAAATCAATCATTCAAAATACTTTTATTAAAAATCAATACCTTCAAACATAATTTATTTCAAAATCATAATTCAAATCAATTTAATTCAATCACCAATCAAATCATGTAAAACATGTTATTCAAACCAATCACATTCAAAGGTATCTAGCCACCTAAACGTACCTTGATCCTTGCTAGAAAAACCACACAAAAAGAACCTCAAGAACCTTGATTCCGAATATCAATCAACGCCTCGCACTTTCAAAGTTCAATCACGAATACACCTTGCAATTAAACATAACCATAAGGTTATCACAACATAAACTCAAATCTAATGTGCATGGGCTATAAAACTCTTTTAAAATAATACTTTAATATAAAATTATAGCTTTGAAATAGGTATTTGTATTTTAGAAAACTAACCATGAAGAAGATAAATAATAGGATTAAAGAGAATTGAATTTTCGTTGGAAAGAATAGGCAGAACTTGCAGAGGTCATAACTCCTTCAATATAACTCCGAATTGGGTGATTCTTGAGCCTAACCTCAAGGATTTTTTGAGAGGAACAATCTTTTGTGAAACATCAATACCCCAAAAACTGACCACAAGTTCCCGAAAACTGGCTTCAAAGGTATAAGGGATAATATTTGTATAAAAAGAGGAAAAGAAAAGTATGAAAAGGTTTAGGGAAAAGAAGAATAAGAGAGAAGAAGAGAATTGGATTTTTGGTGTGAAGAATATGAGAGGTATGAAAGGGTATTTATAGGCTAGCTCATGCAAGAATTATGGCAAGAGAATGTGGGAAGAATTATGGTAAAAAAGAATTAAGGAAATTACTTGGAGAAGTGAATAAAGAAATATGAAAAGTTTTGATATTAAGGTGATTGTGTATAACAAAAATATGGAAGGTATGTTGTCATGAAAAATAATATGGCAAGGAAGATTACTTGGGGAATAATCAAGAGAAATAAAAGGTAGGAAAATAAGATTATCAAATCTTTGTGATATGGAAAATAAGAATTAAGGAAATAAGGAATTTGAGGAAGATAATTAAAATACAAAACTAACAAAACAATTAACCCAAAATTAGCATATGGTGGCCGAAAATATTGAGCATATCTATGCTCATATTTTCGGACCTCCACTTATAGTTTTAGGGAAATATTTGCTAGATCTTAAGGATTAAAAATGATTGTGTAAATAAATATTTTGTATAAAATAATTAATTAAGAAAATACCAATTATTCACTAAATAAAAAAACTAAGAAAATAAGATTTTCTACACATAGAAAATCCGAAAATCATAGTTAATAATTTAGGAATTTTCGGCCCTTTTAAATAAATAATAAAATATACTTTTGTTTAATTAAAATATCCGAAATATATATAAATAATCCGGTTTTTAAAATAAAATAAATGGATAATAAATCTTATCCAAAATCCAAAAATAATAATTAAGTTTTAAAATACTTTAGGCGCCAAAATTCAAATATCATTTTGGCTCCAAAATTCAAATAGTAAAATAAATTACTAAAATACCCTTTTTAAGAGAATACTAATTAGAAAATACGTTTAAAAAATATGGGGTATTACATTTATTCTCTGCGTCCATGATTACGATGATCTTATTTGGCAAAAATAGTTGTAGCGTGTAACTTTTAGCAGTTAAGTAGCAGGTAACTGTTAGAGTGGCGGGTAACTGTTAGAGTAGCTGGTAGTTGTTAATTAGTGGCGGGTCGAGGTTAACTGTCAATGTAGCAACTAAAAGTATGAGTATTTGACAAATGTATCAGTTAGAAATTAGAATGTTCAAATACAATAAAAATACATGCATAATAATTAAAAAGTAAACAAAAGTTGTCAAACGCTATTCGTTATCTTTCAAACGCTAATATGTTTAACGTTTGACGAAAGTTATCTAAACACTACCTCTACCACTAACCGCTACATGAAATGCTACCTTACCAAACATACTTGTCTTTTTCCACTAGTGTTATAACTTGGTCCAAATGGTAACCGCTACCTAAAACGAATTTAACAAGATGTGACTACATATATATTCTCACCTATAAATCATAAAAGTTAGTCGAATTGGACTACTGGAGTATGTTAATGGTTTTAACATTAAAGTGTGACAAGTAAACCAAAATGAAAGAAATATACGAAGTATATCATTTATGCTACTAATATATATTACCTCCATTTTTATTTAGTTGACACCTTTTTTTACCACGCTTGCTAACACACTATTTTAACGATTAATATATCTAATTCTTAATATTGTAAAATTATAAAAAGTGGATATTAATAAAATATACATTGAGACGATTCAAACAAGATCACACTTGACTAAGTTTTATCGCAGCTATAAATCAAAAAAGTTAATCAAAGTGAAATTTGTGAATAGTGTAAAGGTCAAATGGTGTCAACTTGAAAAATGGAGGAAATACTTTGTACGAAGTATATGAGTATAAAACTCAAATGTTATCCTATAAAAAGTTGCTATTATTAATATACATTTTCATAATATTAACTTTAATACATCCGATTAACATATATTATCATTTATCATATATTAATGATTAATTTATACATTGAAATATACAACTATTCAAATTGTGTTGACCATTCTCAAATGAGGGGAGTAAGGATCTGTTCTGATTTATTAAACTGAACTGAACTGATTGAACTGAACTGAACTAAACTGAATTAAGCTAAAGTGAAATGAATTGTAACTGAAATTAGGAATTGAACTGAACTAAAATTAAAATGAAGCGAACGGACCCTAATTTTTTTTTATTAAGGGAGGTGATTATTTTATTTCAAGTATTTTCATATTGTATGATTAATGGGCCCAAGATATGCGAAGTAAAGTAAGAAAAGTAGTGGGAGCAGGTAAAAGTGATGGGCCAAACCTTCAAATGAATGGAATCGGACGATAAGTTTTTTCATTAAGCAATATTAGAAGATTATATTGGGGTTGAGACTTGAGACAGGACCTTTAATAATTAAAGTACAACCTTACTTAACCAAAACCATTATTATCATTACCACAGGCTTTAATCATATATTCATATGTATTTAAGTTTTATGCACTCCACATGCACCAATGTACCATGGTTCATGGACCATTACACTATACACCCTTCGTTTCATAATAATCGCAACACTTTAACCGGAATTATACTGATGCACTACTTTAACCATTAATATTTGTAATTATATATTATTATGAAGTATAACAACTTGACCTATTGAGTTCATACATAAACACTAATCTAAAAATATATTTCACAGCAATATATGTTTTTAATAAGTTGAAAAAAAAAGTCAAAATAAACATATAAATAATGCAAAATTCAAAGTGTTGCTATTATTACAAAACGGAGGGAGTAATATTTTGAACCAATGGTTAAGTTTGGAATGTTAATTTATTTTTGGCTTGATAAAGAGTTTATGATGATTAGTGAAATCTCTCACATTTGAATAAATTTTTCTATCAAATAATAATAATAATAAATGAATTAGACTATTAGAGAAAACAAAAGTTTATCTATGCTAAACATAGATTTAAGAATTTAAGAATTGTAATTAATAAAAGACTAAGGTTTTTTTAATTCATCTTATTTCACGAAAAATATAAACTAATAAAATAAATTCAAATAAGTTCTATAAGATATAAGAGGAAACTCAAGTTCAAAACTTCGTAGTAATTCAAATGAAATCTCACTCTCTTAGGATCTGTTTACATTTATTGATTTGAGCTGAAGTGAGCTGAAATGAATATTTTATGAGAGAAGAAAATTAAGAAGTGAAGTGAAATGAACTGATTTAAGCTGAACTGAACTGAAATTCACTTAAAGTGAACAAGCCCTTACTTTAACCAATACTTCGTATTATGGAATTATTCTATTTTATTATTTTTATATTGTAAAATCTCATTGCTCCTAACAATCCAAATTGACATAGAGCCAGCAAGAAATCCATTATATTGGGCCCACTTTGTATTTTTCTTCCTCCTTCTAATTTCCTTTGTTATGATCTTTTCCAACTTTTCAAAACACAACATTTCATATCAAAATATTGTTTCACTTTTATGACGATAACAAATAGCCTCTTTTTATTTGTGTCTCTTCAAAGGACTAGTTTGGAGCCAAATTAGTCAAACAATTAGTTTGACCAGAACATGATTGATTTTACAACTTCCAATTGAGTGAGAAATTATTGCCACTCCACTTTCTTTTTGGATGATAAGTTGCAATTGTATCTCAGGGAAAAGTAACCATCTTTGAAGCAAACCTTACAAGTTATAACAATTGATGATGGACGTACTTCTCCTTAACATTGATTGTCACTTCGGCTGTGAAACAATTACCTTTTAAAAGGTTCTTTTTTTTTTTTTTTATTATTATTATTATTATTTTTTTTTATATATTCATTTATTTATTTTTTTTTGAAACGTGGTGGCTAAATGCTCATGTATAGAACTCGTGCACAAAGATACATAAGTTGGCCTCGAGAGGGTACTGAAGAAACATACTTCGTTGTTTAAAGGGGCTTGAAACAATAGTGCATTCAATCTTAAGCTTCTTAGTGCACAAGTATAGTGTAAAATGATATGATGTACCTTCTATAGGTTTTTTTTTTCCCAAGGCTAAGGACGTACCTTTTATAGTTCTATGTTCCTTTTAGAGTGCTACATTTACATTTTACAATTTTACACTCTCCTTTTGGCTAAAAATATCCCATATTAGGATTACATCTGCATATGGGCCTTTTATGTCATTGATGGGTCGGCCCAATAAAAGTGCAGATCCTTTTGGGTATCCAAACAGATGACAAGGTTTTTTTTTTTGAGAAAATAAATAAATTTAGAAGAGAAAAAAAAAAAAAAAAAATCACACACCGACACACAACGTCTATAATAATTTTATTTTTTTTTTTTGGACAAAAGATACTATTAAAGAAAAACAGAATTACAACCTAATACTAACTAAAACAAGAACACTTAACAACCTACACACACTAAGTACCATTACAGGAAGATCGAAGAGAACCAAACATAATTATGGACATGGGATGATGGACATAGACAAATTGAAACTTAGAAATATTGTTACATGGAATGATGGACATAGAAATATTGAAACTTAGAAATATTGTTACATGGAATGATGGACATGGACAAAAAAGCAAAGAAATTTGATATGCAAATCAAAAACTTAGATTAACAAATTGAAACTTAGAAATATTGTTACATGGAATGATGGACATAGACAAAAAAGCAAAGAAATTTGATATGCAAATCAAAAACATAATTATGAGAACCTAAACATTTTTAAATATAATTGGACAAGTTTAGGGCATATCTTAACAATATAGAACTAAACATTACCGTATAACATGACAACTAATGAACTACATATTGATAAGCATAATCAAATTATATAATTAACCTTAGCTTACTTAAAGGATTTGCACAGCTAGTAATATGGAATGTACATATATTTCGTATATAGATTATATACAATAGACGTTAAAGATAAGCTTAGACTAAGTCAAGTATTAGACTTGGACACCTACAATCAAGCTAATAATTAGTGAATTGTAACACGTAAGAATGTGATAAGATTAGGCTAACAAGCTTTATATCTTCGCTTGTCATAGAATAAATCATCGAGTATTTTGATAAGATACAAACTAGTCACTTAACCTCGGTTATTTGGAAACAATTCTAACCCATCTTATAATTTTAATAAAATAATAATTGTACAAGTAATAAATCTTGGCCAAAGGTGATGCAAGTATGCAATCTCATCCCGCGTATATCCCTACTTCATAGGCCAACAAATCATACATTTTGTTATCTTATTTGGACCGTTTACATTATCATATTTCATAAATACCATTCAAAACTTTATAAATAGCATATACAAATGAAGTATTATATAGGCTAAATTGTACTCACTGACACTAACTTTAGAGTATATGTTGTTTATCAATATACGACCTTTCTTGTTTTTTTGTGTTGTTTTCTAAGCATGTATCATATTCATTGACAGTTAGGCCTAGCCGCCTAGGCACCATGTCAATTGATTATCATACTCTTACTTAAATAACAATTCTTCAAAATCAAACTATTCTTAGAATAAAGTAACAACGATTAGTTCTTATTCTTTTTAATGCTTAATCATTCTATACGAAATTCTTAAACAAAGATATCAAAGCTAACGTACTTCTTCTACATTATCATTTTATTAATAGCCTTTTTAAAGTAAGATATGATTTCCCTATTTTTAAAGGTTGTAAGTAAAGCAAACCTTCATTTAATAATATCGACCACTTCTTTAGAAAAGAAGGAACCTCGAATATTAGATTATCGCAGTCCAAAATTAAGGGATAGTCCAAAAACATGATAAGAATTTTCTTATATTTTTTGTATAGAAAACGAGTTTTTATCCCATACAAAAAAAAAAAGTGTGGCTGCTGGGATTCGAGCCCAGGTCTCCACGGCCACAACGTGGAATTCTAACCACTAAACTACAGCCACATTTTTGTTATTTTTTCACTGTAAAATTAAATATACATATATTATGCTTTACACATTACAACTCACGCCATTGTTGACTGAGTTAAGGTATATGCTGATAAGATTCTGCAAATTGCGCAAATTGCGCCAGTTGCGTAGATTTTTAATGGACAGATTCTCTGTTACCTTAACTTGATTGTCTTTGACAAGTACTAAACCTTTTGTTTGTCTTGTAACTCATTTTTTTTTTTTAGAAGAATTGTTTGTCTTGTAACTCTTGTTCTACAATAATTGGGGTATAACTTTCAATTTGGAATGGCTTTTGACCCATTTTTGTTATCTTTGAAATTGAAAATTTGATTTCGAGAAATTAATTTTTTTTAAGGAGTAAGAGGTTGCATTTATACTTTAAGTAAGATTAATTTTTTAGGGGTATGTTGTAATTTAGTTTGTAAAGAGTAATTTTGTTAGTAAAAGATGAATGACTTTTGTCTTCTATCGGAATAACTTTAATCATCCTTAAAATTATTTTATAAGGAGCTTAAAATGCAACAAAGATCATTAATTAAGCTCTAGATACCATATAAATGAATTGAGTACGTTAGAGGTAGTTGATATTCTCATTGAGTTTATCATATATTTATTCCTAAGAAGTAATGTAATCCCCGTCAAAAAAAAAAAAAAAAAAAAAAAAGTAATGTAATAGTTCACAAAAGATAATAACAAAATATATATACACTTGTATACGAGTTGTTATACAAGATAATATTAGTGAATATTTACAAACGATAATTAAGAGAAGATTCTAATCTAACTACTTTGGACTTGGCCATCGGTATCATTAATTGTTAATAGTTTGCATAACTAATAAAGATCACTCTACAAGTCGAGCAATTAAAATTTTATTCAAAACGCAAAAGATGAGAATATGGACATTTTGTGCCTCAATAAAAATCATTTGTATTGTTTGAATATACTAAGATCTAAATTGGTTCTTTATGCACAAGTTAGTACATGTATATTGAATACAAGTATGTTATTGGGTTAAACTCAATTACTACGATTTTACTCATATTTAGAGCTATTAATCTCAAATGAAAATCAATCAATGTGGTGTGCACAAATTTTATATTGATGTTAGATACTGTAATTTGTCGTACAAACAATTTCAAACAAAAGTTGAAATTTCTTCAAAAAAAAAAAAAAAGTTGAGATGTATTTAAAAAAAAAAAAAAAAGTTGAGATGTTCCACCAAACAAACAAATAAAAACGAGATTTGAAATCAGATTTAAATCCTCCAACTTAGACAAATTTGTACCTTTCTCAAAAAAAAAAAAAAAAAAAAAAAAAAAAAGACAAATTTGTACTAGTCATATTTATTTGTTTAAGGCCAAAAATAAATAAAAATTTGATTCTCATTTATGACCCCAATTAGGCAATTAGTTTAAGACAAGAAACGTGTTCGAGTATATTTTCGCAACTATGGCCTTAATCATACTCCGTAATAGGTAAAGGTAGCGACTATGATTACATTTAAAAGCATGTTTGAATATGTTTTCAAATCTTTGAACTTTAATCAAAGGGAAAACAGACACTTCGGAGTTTTAAAAGTAGGTTTTTATTTCTTTGAAACTTATTCATACTGATGATTTTGAGCATTCTACCAAAAGGGTTATTGGAGTATAATTTCATATTTAAAATGGCAAATTCCCAATAATAAAGATCAATAAAAATCCGCCCAAAATAATGAATTTTAGTTTTGCATCCATAATATACGTAGTAAAACAGGCATTCAGGATTTTGATGAGAAAAGTTGAAGGGAGGCTTAACACATGAAATGGTTCAAAAGCAATAATCTGCAAATTATGGTGTCACATTTAGCACGACAAAAGTGCTTACCTTCCTTAACGGTACCAATATACATTGTAATAATTGTTACATAAAATTGAAACAGAGTAAAAATAATGAGTACCAAATTACTAACTAAGGATCTATGAGACTAATAATAGTAATAGTAATCATATAAAAGTCAAATGATATAATCCGAGCACACTTTTAAATGATGTTATGTTCCATAATTGGAACTACAAAGAAAAAAGCATCCGAAATGATAACAATGGTGAAGAAAAACACTACAGAATAACAGCCATCAGGATGAAGACCTGAATCTTATTGAATAAAAAAGATAACCACAAATACGAAATTGAAAAGGTACTAATAATCCTTTTCTTCTTCAATTATCTCCTCTTTCCAGCAGCATTTCAGAGCTGGCTTTGGCTTAGGGGCAAATCGAGTTGCCTTGCAGAACTTCTGGTAGAATACAGAAGAGTCGCCAAATCCGAGCTCCTCAATGCCTCCCTCTTCACGACTGTAGCCGTTCACGTTAACGAAACAGTTGTGCTCCATAGAGTTAGCAGCAATCTCAGCATGAATAGCAACGCTAAACTCGCTTGGTTCAAAGCAAGCAAGAACCCTCTCCACCAGCTGGTTCAGATCAATCTTCTTCAGGTCATAACCAACAGCTTCAAAGCTGGCGTAACTGAAACCATCTTCAGGGGTGATGTGAATGGTGGAGATAGCAGATCCTTCAATAGCATTCATAGAGTAACCACAGGGTTCGAAATCAAAGTCACATATCTTTGAGTCTGGAAGAATTTTGCGAATTCCAGAGCTCTCTGTCATCACAGCAGCATTCGGCGATTGAGATTTGAAGAAGACAGAAGCCCTCTCCTTGTTAAGTCCGGTCATGCACATCTCAAGAGTATAAACAGGGGCATCAAAGCTGATCGTTTCAGCTGATGCAGAGTAAACATGCCATTTTTGGGGCTTTGCGGAATCTCCCATAACAAAGGCCTTGCTGCCAGCCGCAAGCTTACCAAAGTAACCATCAAGGACAGCCACTTCCTCAGAGAAGCTCCGGTGAGGGTAAGATTGGGCACCCGGAAAAATAAAACTGCCACGGGTGTAACGAACAGATTTCACGTCAAGGGAAAGGCTTTCAGCCAACTTCAAAATAGGTGGGATTGCACGGAGCAGCTTAGTAGTCCCACAAGTCTTAATGATGATCTTGTATGCGTACACAAAGAGGCTAGACTCAGAAAGAACGTAAGAGTCTACATCGTCATTTGCAAGTGAATCAACAATGGTGCACTCAGCAGGGCCAAGAATCTCATCCAACTGTGCTTTAGCCAAAGCACGGAGACCCTTCCCTTCAGGATCGACAAAGATACTGGGCTCAAAGAACGAAATCTCTAGCCTCTTCTCGAACCCTTCAAAACCAATAGCAGAAATTGCCATTTCATTGTTGTTAGTGTTATTGTTGTTGTCTCCAGCCATGGGAACCGTCATGACTACGTATACTAGAAGAACGCCTTACAGTCGCAAAGAGGAAGTCGAAGTACACAGGAAAGAGGAGAACAGAAGAAGAAGAAAGGGACTTAAAACCAAAAACAGCAATAACTAAAAAAAAAAAAAATGACCACGTCTAGCGGTCGAGCGGAACACTAGTTAGGGAATATCAGGATGGTTTGCGAGCGCACTGCAAAACAGAAACAGAAAAACCCGTAAGTAAATCGTAGCGATTTCATATAATCCATTGAATACAATTGAATGCAACAAAAGGAGCTTACGTTTGAGTAAGCAGCTGATCTGAATTTCTTGATTCCTCCCTTTGGTCGGACGTCTTCAATGCTGTAGGCGAGTGGAGCGGCGTATAACAAGGATTTACTACTACTACTACTAGAATCGTCTTTACCACCTTTAGATTCCATTAGAACATTCACTCTTCACTGATAAAACAACCCAGAAATTAAATGTTAGCATATAATAGGACTATAAATTCAAAAAAATACACAAACACGAACATAAATCTGATAAAAGCAAAAATCAATTGCAGCACCAGAGATGGATTAGTGAAATTGTGAGAGATTAATATGCAAACATTATTAAGACGCAAATTCATAAATATTATTCATGCCAATTGAAGAAATAAATTTGAAAATTCATACATGATAATTATCTTGAACAAATTTGAAGAAATTGTTGGTTGCCTGAATCTATATTCATTAATTCTAGTCAAATTTATACCGCGATTATAATTAACAAAATAACAAAGAACTTGTCAAATCAAACGGCGGACCAACGTCATATTGACAGCGATTTATCAAATTAAAACCGACTTGAAAAACTCAAACACGAAAATCGCGCAATCTCATATCGCTTTCTCAAATTAAAAACAATTTCTACGATTTCAGAATTTGAAAAACCAATTAAAAACAACCTAATTCATCAGATCTAGAGAGATAAAAAAGAAGAATTAATAAAACGATAAAAAAAAAAAAGAAATTCAAAAAACGATAATCATAATCATCAAATCGCATGCATCATTTTATCGATGCTAAAAACCCTAAAACAATTCTAATAAAATTGAAAATAAACAAAAATCTAGATCTAAAGAAACAATCAAAATGGAACTCGCATAATCATAATGAAACAATAAACATCATGAAAGATTGAACAGAATTACAAAAACAACAAAAGCAACAAAAACAATCAAATCAAGATGATAAAAACAGAAAATAAATCGAAAGGAATTGGGAAACTTACAGATAAATGGAAAATCAAAGAATGAACCAAAATCAGTTCCCAGAACCAACAATCGGATTATCGAGAAAAACAAAGATTCCGAAATAATTACGAAATAATTGAACCCAAAAGAAAACCCTAGGAGAGAGAAACCAAGGCAAAAGTATATGATGAAAAGATGATTAAGAAATTGAGAAATGCGGCTTTTGGAAAATTGGCAGGCTTTCTTTTGCAATTGAGATAAGTAAGCAAGCAGGTTAGGTCTTTATATAAGGGAAAACGAAGTGTAGACAGCTGTGAAAGGGTGAAAAGACGGTCATACCCTTGGGTTTCCGTGGAGGCTACTCAGCCATGAGTCAGGGGTATAATTACGGAATTTAGCCCCTATTTATTTTCCTAGATTTTTTGTGGCCCAACACGTTGCTTACATCTTATTGACTATGGGATTAGTGGCTCTCGTTGCTTCGCATGACTGTATAAGTCTTTTTTTTTTTGGATTTTATTATTATTGGTAGTTTTTTATTTTTTGGGGTATAATGGTAATTAAATAAATAAATATTGCCATAAACTTGTAGGATTCTCTAGAGGAGTACGAGTACATTTCTTTTAACCGTTGTTCAAGATTCATGAATAAATGGGTCGGTCCATTGCTCATGTGAGCCTGTCTTCATTCGCCATTATTTATTATTTATTTATTTATAATATTATAAAAACAAAATATGAGTACTCCCAATATTTGTATTTTGAAATTGAAGGAATGTGTACAATTGGTTACAAGTTTAAATTATTTTCTAAATACTGTAAGTCTATAACTCTAATCAAATCTTTAATTGTTGAATCATTTTGATTTTGTCAAGGTACTGGAATTTTAATTTTCTCTACTATTCAGTATTCATTGTATAACGTATGTATTTTAAACTTATCTTTGGATTTATTGAAATAAGTTATTAAGTTGAACAAATTATTATATACCAAAGTATAATTGTTAAAAAAAAAAAAAAAGATAATTGTATTATAATGTCATTAAAACCCCTATCAATTACTTTGTGGGTATGAATGTCACTCATTACACTTTACCTTCAAAACAATTAAGTTCAAAAATAGTTAAGTTATGGGTTCATTCGACATCATTGTGTTTTTACGTTTTTTCATCATATTATGTGTCGTATAATAATGAATTTAAAATTAGTTAAATTTATTAAAATTATGATAATTTTGAAAACTAAAAAAAAAAAAAAAAAAAAAAAAGGGAAATACTTTTTTCTTATTTTCAGTTTTTGGTTTTCGAAAAAACAAAAAATTAAAACCAAAAAATAATGTCAAACAAACCATTAGTTTACAACTTTACAAGTAATGAGTTGAGAATGAAATTAGGCGGAAAATTCACCATATCTATTTAGCATTCATCTTTTGAGTTTACATTTTTTTTTTTAATGAAATTAGGCGGAAAATTCACCATATCTATTTAGCATTCATCTTTTGAGTTTACATTTTTTTTTTTTTTTTTGTTGTTGCAATATACTATTCACAATTACACTATATTAGTCTATCCAGGTAAGAGGGACAATGATACACATACATTGAATGTATGTGGTCCCAAGATACATTACCAATTAAAAATTGACAATTCATCATTAGCTAAAAAAATGAGAGGGAAAAGTTTTTGGTTTTTGACGCCATTTACCATAAAAAGGCGGGACAAATTTCATTGACGACAAATAATCTTTCTTGTTACTAAATTTTTTTTGTTTTTTTTTTTGACAACTAAAATATACAATGTTGTTACTGAGAAAATAGCATCTTAGTCAACGTCATTAATGAAGAGAAATGTTTATTATAAGAATCGAATAATACTTCAATTGACGATATTTTACAAACTATAAATCAAAAAATTATTATAAAAAAACCAATGGAATTATTTTTTAAAGATTTTTTTTATAGACATCCATATCGATATATTTTCAAAAAATTTATGAAGTTAGAAAATTTTAACCTTACTATGTTTGTTAACTTTTTAAAAAAAGTGTTAGTAATTTGTCATTATTGTTACTACAAAAATTTCAAACATAACAATAAAGTACAATTATATTTTTATTACATATAAGAAACTATATAAAATTAAATAGGTTGTACGGATTAATTCATACATTGGAGGGTTTATTCATTTCTTGAAGGTTTTTAATCAAATAATTGAAAGTTAACATGAAATTACAAAAGCTAAGGTTATACACAAATTATTATCACTTATTGCTAAATACTCCCGTGTATTTATAACTTATCTTTTTTTATTGCGTTATTAAATAAGTTGGTTTAATTTTTTATTTGATTTTATCATATTTACGTATACTAGTTTACTCATATTATGTTTCAAAAAAAAAATTTACTCGTATTAAATACGTGGAAAAAGAATAGTTTGCTTATAGTATCAATAAATACAAAGTGTTATTAAAAAAAGGATTTTTTTTTTTAAAAAAAAGGATCAATTATATGCTTTTAAACATCAAAATTGAAACATTATTGAGGCCATTGAGAGTTACAATCTAAGTGTAGTAGATTTACTTTATATATTTGAAGATTTAAATAAAATAATTAAGAGTTTAAATCGAATCATGATTGGTTACACACAATATAATTATTGTCACTTATTGCTAAATATCCCATGTGTTTACGACATATTTTTTTTAATAATAAGTTATTACTTTTTGTTTTTTAAAAAAAAGATTAGTTGTTACTAAAAAAAAAAAGTGTTATATATGAGTAAAATATATAGTTTCGAATACTATATTTTCATTTTTTGTTACCATATAACACTACTAGAAAAAGCTCATTTACCGATGGCCTTTAATATCCATCGGTAAAAATGAAATTTACCGATGGTTTTTCTAAGCCATCGGCATTTAGAGAAACACCGATGACCTAGCTATCGGTATATTTTTTCCGATAGCTTTCGTCCATCGGAATATTATTTTTTTAAAAAAGAAAATTTAATTTTTTTACCGATGGTTAAAAGCCATCGATAAAACAAAAATACCGATGGTTTTAGATCATCGGTATTTTACCGATAGCTAAAAGCCATCGGTAATTTTTTAAAAAACAAAAAAAAAAAAAAAAATCGGATTTTTTTGTAATCCTAAAATCCTAAGGAACCCTAATTTTTTTTCAGTCGAATCCGCCTCTCTCCTCTCATTTCTCTTCTCTCTCCTCACGCCTCTCCTCCCCTTCTCCTCTCTCTTTTCTCCTCCTTCTCTTTTGCTTTCACTGCTCTCCATCTCCTATCTCCTATTTTAGCACTCTTTTTTTCACCATCTTCTCCCTCATCAAAACCACCACCACCATAACAAGCCATTAATTTTCTTTATGAATTTATGTGGTTACTAGCATCACAATCAAGAGCATTTACTTTTAAATCGAAGTTTACGATTTTTTTTGTTCAATCTCGACCATGAAAATTCCAGATCTGGAATTTTCATGGTCGAGTTTGACCATTTAAACCCAAAAAATGTGAAATATCATAAGGTATGTTGATTTTTATTTTAAGATTGTGGGTTACTTTCGTTTTTGTATGGTTTAAATTTTGATTACATTGTTTGATTTATTTTGGTTGATTTCGTTGATTGTTGTATAATTTTTGTGGGTGTAATTTTGATTTCGTGGGTTGATTTTTGTTGTGGGTTTAATTTTGATTTCGTGGGTTGGTTTTTGTGGGTTTAAATTTGATTTTGTGGATTAATTTTTGAGGATTTGTTTAATATTGTGGGTTGATTTTTATGGGATTTATTTTTGTGGGTTTTTTTCATTTTTTTTTTCAGATCTACAATTTGTATATTTTTTCTTTGTTTTCTTGAATTTGGTGGTGATTTTTGGTTGGTGGTGGTAGGTGGTTTACGGTGGTTGGAGGTGAAAAGGGATGTGGTCAACGCTGCGGTGAGAGGTTTTAGGTGGTGGTTGCAGGTGGTTTAGGCGGAGGTGAGAGCTGTTAGGGTTAGTAGAGGGTAGGGGGAGGTATGGGGTGATACGGGGCAGGGTATTAAATTTTTTTTTTTTTAATTACGATTTACCGATGGCTAAAAGCCATGGGTAAAAAAAAAATTCCGATGGCTTTTGCCATCGGTATTTTAAAAAAATACTACGTGATTTTGCCATCGGTAAAGCCATCCGTATCAATTTTACCGATGGCTTTTCCATCGGAATTTCTTGTTTCCGATGAGTGGTTTTCCGTTAGCCAAATACCGATGGCTGCCATCGGTATTTGGCTCATTTCTTGTAGTGTAATTATGTGATTAAGGAAACTATACTAAAAAAAACTGTTGTGATTAAGGATGACATACGAACCTGGTACCAAATTTAATGTGTAACAATTTATGAGCAACGTGTTAGTAACCAACATTGTGACGAAAAAAAAGGATTTCATTAATGAAAAATAGTCAAACGGCACTTACAAACGTTGTGAGATATTCTGATATTCACCATGTAAACATTTAGCAAACAAAATATAGTACTCTTCATAGCATCGTCGGTGATGACTAATCATATACTTACAGTTTTCACATCAATGGTTAATATTAATGTGAAACACGATTACTATATATTTACTTATTCAACTTTATTTCTTATGACTTTTTAGTGACCGTGTCTATTTCACATCATCCATAAGTTTAAACACTTGTCGCCTCTTTTTCTCGGACATGAAAAAAATTTAAAGAAAAATCATTACACGTGATCAATATAATGTTGTCTTATTTCCTATAACGATTAATGTGTTTTATTAAGTTAAATTATTAAGGATAAATTGGTAACTTTGAAAGTTATAACTATGGTCTATGTATAGTATTCAAAGTTTGAAAAATTATTGAGAATTATATTCAATATATCAATTTATTACTAATAATTATATGTTCACAATTTTATTTGGGTTTTGTCGTTACTACAAAAGTATATTTGTAAAATATAACTTACTCATCACAAGATTTAGGATACAATATTTGTTACTATCTTTGTAAATATCAATTGGAGGGTAAGGACAAATAAAATTTGAAAAAAACGTAACTCATGTTCTTGTGAGGGATCGAACTCGTAAACAATATTTCATCGGTGCAAATTTATGTTCATCGTTAGTAATCAAGATTGCAAGATAAACATCGACATTTGTAGGAATTTTTTTTTTTTTTTTGTTAATAATAAGTAGTGCTACGTCTCTTATATTTGGTTACCAAACATAATTGCTTGTGTTACTAAACAATATGCTTGTGTTACTAAATAAATTAGTAAGTTAAAGTGTTTAATATTATCGGGATTTTTTTGCCCTTTTCGCTGACTTTTTATCTTTTTCAGCCATTGTTGAGGTCATTCGACTCTCATTTTTTTACTAACGAATAAGACTTTGACCACTTTTGTTACTTTAATAATTATTGTATTTCTACACAATTCCAAATTCAATAGAAAATGGGAAGAAGAAAAAGCAGATGACCAATTTCAATAGTTCAATAGAAAAAGTAGAAGAACACTAATTTCAATTATTGTAGATGATTAAAAGATGAAGATTAACTCAATTAAACTACAAACTATATTACACATTATCTTCTAGATATGAATTTTTTACCTTTTTTTTTTCATCTTCCATGGCGGCCATTGTATTTGATGATGCTAACTGTTGAAAATGAACAAGGTTTTTTTTTTTAATTTCTAAAATAAAATGTTGTCATGTAAAATAACTAATAGGCGACTATCATCGGTGTGATCTTATAGATTAGACAAATATATTATACAGCAATATGCATGTATGTGGGAAGGGAAAGACAAATAAAGCAAAATAAAAATTTTCAAGGCTAAATGTTTCTTTGCATTTTTACCGAAGAATCAAAGAACCATAAAGAGATGCAAAGAAACACTAATCCAATTAGAATAGGGTTATCTTTTCTTCAAAGGGTCATCAGACTTATCATGACTGCAGTAACACTAATGCAAAGAAACACTAATGCCAAGAAACACTAATGCCAAGAAACACTAATTCCATTATACATTTAATTTTTTTAAAAAAACAATAAAATTTATATTGGAAATGACAAAAAAAAATTTGAAATTCAAAGTTTAAACCAGAAATTTATTTGAAATTCAAATAAAAATTTCATATATAGTGGATTTTGGGGCCCATTTTACTAACAAATGATATGCTGCCATGTCACAATGTAAATGTATGTGTAGCTTTTTCGCAAATAAGAGCGCTATTTTTCTTCTCTCTTTATTCCTAAATGTTGGAAAACGAAAAACGATTTCTACACAAAAAGATAGATTTTTTTTTCCCAAAAATGTGTTTTTGTGTTAAAAATACAAGTGTTTTGGTGATGAAGTTTTTTCTCATTTTTAAAATGTAGCCATTTTCAAAGCAAAGGATATCAAACAAAATGTAGAAGATGTTAATTTGGATTATGTTAATAGGAGAAATAGAAGTTTTAACAACAAATTACAATTAATTGCGTTATTTTTTTTATTTTTTTTTTGTTGTCTCTACTCATAAATATCAATTTTTCATAATTTTTATTTATTGAGAATTGGAGATACCACCTCTGTTTCATATTATTTACAACGGTTTAAGATAAAGTAGAGAGGAAAAATGTTTGATCGTTGCAAATAATGTAAATGAAGTAGTATTAATTATTCAAATTGTGCATTAACAAAGTAATAAAAGAAAAAGTACTTAAAAATAATTATTAAAGATATATTAAGGTTTTGTTCACATTTATTTAATTTTAGTTCACTTCACTTCAGCTCCAATCAGTTCAGTTCAGCTTAGTTCAGCTCCCAATTTCCCTCTCTCATAAAATATTCATTTTAGCCCAGTTCAGTTCAGTTTAATCAGCTCAATAAATGTGAACAGGCCCTAAGAATATATGGGTACAGTTTAAGAGTTTTAATTTCAAAGTTATATCAAAAAATTAAATAAAATTATGTATGGCTACTTTGAAAAGTTTTAATGTAACGTGATGTGCGGGATGATGTTATTATAATGATAGTACAATATTAGTATCTGATCATGATTTGCATGATGTTATCATTATTAATATCATTAATTCATTATATACCAAATCATCTTCTTTTTTTTTTTTTTTTTTTTTTTTTTTTAATTGTATATACCAAATCATCCCATCCATTGTGATATGATTAAATTTTATCTATAATATAATAAATGATTATCTGTTGGAAATGATTGAAAATTCATAGTCCGTAGTAATTATATACTGTATTCTAAAGGGTAGGCCGTCAATAACTCAATACAATCCGTATTTGTGTACAAGATTCAAGCCATACAATACAATACAACTCTTTATGTCACATATCCATTTTTTACAATGTTTGCACGGGATTCACCAATCCACATAATGTGGTAGCGCGAAATAACTAGCTTGGGGACATATTAGGGAAGAGGGATTGCGATGGTTGGGGACATGGAGCATGGTCCGGTGGAGTTCAAGTAGGACCATGAATTGGTGTCCACAAGTATAGAAAACAGAATCAGATACTCCCTTGTGACCTTGTGTGGATGGGAAGATAATGATCGCTGACCCAACGTTTTGTTTCGATTTTGAAGCTTTCAGGGACACTCTCCTTCACAACAGATCCGCAGCATCACATTCTAATTCAGGCCAAGCAGAACAATAATATCTACCGTGTCCACAAATCTCAACATCAGAGTGATAAGCACGAACAAACAGTTCACAAAGCAAAAAGTGCATAGCATAATCCTACAATTACTCCGTCTAGAACCAGGTTCTGCATAGTTGCCCATATCAATCCATCTGTATTAATATGATCCATAAGCTAGAACATCAATCTACCTGGCAAGACACAACATTAACATTGCAGCGACTGTCAAGAGCCAATATACTATCAGATATAAGCTGAAATTGAAATGCAAAATGAGGAGATAAAAGAAAAAGATAACTAGCCATTTTACTTTCATCAGAGGCTCTTTTATTTTGACAAAAATATTTTACGGTAATATGATTGGAAAACAATGAGCAACGGATAACATAATCTTACAAGTAAAATTATGGAGGAAATGGAAGAGTAAAGGAGGAGAAAAAGGGGGTGTTAGGACTGTTAAGAGTAGGAAGGAAAACGTTCATTTCAAAATTTCAATAGGAAAATGCTTTCTGCTGTTGAGAAAAGTATGTCCCGCCTTTAAGAAAATTGTTTACCACCGTTTATAAGCCAAACAGTAATAAGTGGGAAAATATTTTTCGTCAAAACAAACAGATCCAAGTGCTGCAACATCCACATTCCAAATAGAGCGACAACATCTAAATTTCTTAGCAAGAAAACAAACGCGCATAGTCAATGCTGGCTGTACAAAATTTCATGTATTGAAGCATATACCTCCATTTCTCTATATTTCAAACACCTGTATGCCACAGTAACCAACCAACTTTTCTTTCAATGCTCATATGCTACGAGTCTAACAAAAATAAGTTTCCTCACCTTCCCAGCAACTCAAATTTAATTATCTCCACATCAATCAATTTCCAAACCCCAATCCCAATTTGAACACAAATTATATTGCCCCAAAAATAATTTAATTCTAGTTCCTTTTTCAGAAGCTTCTCCAACCTTACAACGTAGCATTTCCTCATAACCCTCCGGTCCCATAGAACCTTCAAATCTGATAGATATAAAATAAACCTCCTAACCCATATGAAAGTTAAGGGTATCAGGAAAAAAGAATAATAAACCGAAAGCTGTGAAGACGGACAAACATTGATTTTCAGCAGAGTCAATTGGAAGTAATTAACTTTTGAGAGGTCTTGAAATTACTGAAAAAGATAAGCAGCATCAGAGAGAGCCCTCAATAAGTAATTTAATTTGTTTGACACTGTGACAATGGAATTAGGATACAGTGAAAGAGAGACATAGCACTGTTTGTACACACAAGAGAAGGATGAAAGGGAGGAAGAGGAATCCATAAGAAAGAGCTTGAGGTGGGGGAATGCCGGAATGGGAGGCTTGGTGCGCCCTGTCCTAATTCTTGTAGTAAGCTCCAAGGAGACTACCAAGACTTTCAAATGCCAATAATGTAGGGTGATGGATAGCCACAAAGATTTAAGATAAATTTAAACGGGTAAGAATTCAAATTTGAGACCTTGTAACTTTGGAATTGATAAATTTGGAGGCACTTAAATTTAGAGATTAAAAAATCAAATCAGCCAAAGTTTAATTCACCCCCCTCACCTCTAGTACCCCAGAGAGTTATATTTTATTCGCAAAAATTATTATGCACTAAAGATCTATACAAGACTGTTAGACTTGGAATTATGCTGTGTTCTCATCTAAGACAGAGGCAGATGAAATATATCAGTAAAGGCATCTCCAAATCTACAATGAAATATACACTGCTAAACTACCTAAATAACGATTGACCTGCTTAAACCATTGGAGATGAATCTAAAGACTTTCCACCTTCAGCTATCCTATCCGAAGAAGCTAGATCAAAGCCCTCAACTTAGATTATAAATCAAAAATAGTCTGTCTATTTTGGGAGATTCATGCAGCTATGCAAGCAAAAAGCATAATGGATCAAATAGTATGTATTTAACTCATTGGCAACATATGTTTGAGACATACATAAAACACATGAACTCAACTTCATGAAATGGCATCAGCAACAAGGGATTTCTAAAACCAAATTTCGACCTAAGAATCCTCCACAATCACACTTCATATATTCTTTCTAGGTCAACAAAGTCTTTCTAGATTGTAAAAGAAAGGGGCATGCTGGAAATCTATGAAATTTATCCTTCCATCAACCGGATACATGTTGAAAACAAATGCTTTTAATTACTTAGCAACTAGCAAAGATGATCAAATTAGAGGAATCATCTATTCTGAAAAGGGTACACAAAGCATTATACCAAATTCATAAATCAACACAGGAAGCAATAATCTTTTCACTTTCCATGCTTTTTATGAAATATATAGACTTGATAATGGTGGTTATAATGGCAAAAATACATTCCTAAACCAATCTCTTCGCCTCTTCTCAATCACGGATTCATATTCATCTGATTTACAGTTATTCCAACTTATTATAACAATAGAATTGTAAATTGGACATGAAAACCAGTATATTTCCTAAACTAAACTAATCTAATTTTAAGTTGCTGAACAGCCGAACTAGTCTAATCTGACCTTGTGCAATTATGCAGACCAATATTATATGAATTAATTGGAATTAGAGTGAACAGAAACACACAGTTCAAGTTCAATTAACTCATACAACTAAGATGTACAAATTTTCTATGACAAAGCCACAATGTTTGAATGGTACTCGCATGTCGTATCCAATAAAATGAAATAATTGGTTCACACGATTTTCAAACTAAGCTAATAAATCACAAAAAATATAAAGTTGGAAAATTGAAAAATCGAAAGAATAGCGACCATTATTAAGGAGGAGGATTAGCAGAAGAATCACGGGATTTGTAGAATTGAGAATAGCGACGCTCTGGATCCTTGGGTTTAGTAGATTTTTTACGCAACCCAAAGATTTCTTGTACCAATGGAACATGAACTAACACCAATTTCCACGCCATCCACCAACCTACAATTTGAGATTATTCATCAATCAATAAATTAACCGTAATATTGTAATTTCTCAGATGATTAATTGATCAAAATTCAAAAAATTGATTGTTTAATTGCAGTTGATTTGATATACCTAAGCAGAGGACGGAGAGAACAAAGAGAAGGGCGAATAAAGGGCGTAGGAAGAAGAGAAGAAGGTAATCCAAGGAAGAGAGGGAAACTGAATTTGGAGGAACCTCCATTGACATGAATTCTTCTTGTACTTTCAAGGTTCTAGGCGTCAATTAATTTGTGTGATTTCAGATTTTTGTTGTCGAGTTGTTTATTTTTACACAATTGTTGAGTTGCTGAAGAATTCTAACGAACGCAAAAGTGTATTTTTTTTATTTTTTTTTTATTTTTTTTTATTTTTTTAATTTACCCCTAAGTTTTAACTTAATTTATTATATACCATTGAAATTTTTTAATTTCATCATATGATCATCAGTTTCATGAAAATAATACCACATACCCTTTTCTGTTAACTTTGTACTCCCTCCGTCCCCGAATGATAGTCACTTTTGCCATTTTTAGTGACCCAAAATGTTAGTCACATTTGTTTTTTTTCAGGTACCATTAATATTATTTTTTTAATCAAAATTCTCTAACTTTTGCAAAAATATTTGTGCAAATTTAACTTTCCTATGTAAATTTTACTTTCCCATGTACTTTAATTACTTTCTCTCTCTACTTTTTTGCATACCCAATGTGAATTTGCTTTTTCGATGTACTTTATTTAATTCTCCTTAATTCCCGTAATTTTTCTTCAAAAGTGACTATCATTTGGGGACGGAGGGAGTATTAGAGATGGACATGGGCCAGGCCAGCCCGCGGGCGGCACGAGCCCTACACGAAAATGGCACGGGACAATGACCGAGGAGTGGGCCGTGGGCCATGCCGTGAACGCAATTTCGAAAATTTGGCACGGGCACGGTACGAACCCGCAGGCGGCACAGTACTTTGGCCCGTGAGCACGATCCGCTAGCACGACAAATGGCACGGCCAAGTACGACATGCGGCACGCTAGGCACGGCACGACCCGTGCAAAACAAATACTCATATCGCTGCTTCAAATAAATAAATAATAAAAATAACATAAATAATAAAGAACTATGATAATAAAAAGAGCAATAATAAAATAACATACACATAACTTAATACAATTATTTAAATAGTGTATCTATTTTAAAAGTTGTTCAAAAAAAATATATCAATTTTTTTTAAATAAAAAAAAAAAACATGGGCGGCCAAGTGGCCCGGCACAACACGATGCCCACCTTTACTCTGTATGTTAGTCAAGTTAAGTTTGCTAATTGGTTCTTATTTGAATAGTTGATTAAAATAATTAAAAAAAATTTAAAACAAAAATTTTAAAAAAAACCACGATTCCCCAAACCTAGCCACCCCAACACTGCCCCTTACCCCGCCGCTGACCCCAAGACCCTTCTCCCCCATGCCGATGCCGCACCCCTTTGCCTCTATATTTCCTCTTCAAAAAACAATTTCGATCAAAACTCTAACCCTAACCCTAACCTTAAACAATGTTCAATTTCTTCAAATCATAGATAATTTCTTTAAATTGGGGAAAGAATTATCTCAAATTTTCTTCAAATTGAGAGAAAGAGGGGAATTCAGGCTGTTTTGTTAAAGCTAGGGAGTGAGATTTTGTAGATTTCGTGGGTTAGGGTTTGGCTGGTGGCACGACGGGGGAAGGGAGAGGGTCAGCTAAGGATTAAAGGTAGGGGGTGGGTCGCATGGCGATGGAGGACCAGTATGGCTGATCGCCGGGGTGGGGAAGGGGTTGTTGGTAAGTGAGAGGGTGGCTAGGTGGTAAATTGGTGGTGGGGTTTTGGAAATCAGGGAAAGGAACGAAGGAAAGGGAGAGGGGAAGGGGCAGGGGTTGTCGCTGGTGATGGGCGCCGGCCAGCCGGGGTGGCTGTCAGGGCTGGGCTGGCAGGCAGCGATTTGGCTAGGATGGCGATGTTTTTTTTTTATTATTATTATTATTATTTAAGTAAGTAATTAAATAATATTAATAAGAACCAATAAGTGACAGACTGACAGTCACGTGGCATAATTAACCTTAATGGCTAAAGTCATTGACTTCGGTATATTGTGACATTTTCGTGAAACTGAATGATATATGGTAAATTTGAAATTTTTTGATGATATATGGTGAATCATGTTAAAACTCAGGGGTATACGGTGAAAAACCCGTTTTTTTTATTGTTTTTTGTTTAACTAGTATTTAGGCCCGGGCGATGCCTCGGGTTATTATATGGGGTTAATTTTCAATATATGTTTTAATTAACGCAACGAATCGGGAAAATGTGAGAAAAATTATTGTTTAGTGATTATTGTATCAAATTACTGCATACAGTTTCTAGCAGATTACAGTACATTTCAATTTACGTACAAAAGTGTTGGGGATTTTTTTTAGTAAACAAGGGTCACAAAGAAACGAAATGAAATTATTAGAAAAAATCTTCGAGGCGTGAACAGGATCACTTTCCCAAAAGTATAATTCCGACCCTATACTACAACCGGGTATCACAGAAATTATTTAGGAGATACAGTGAAGAACATTTACTATCACTTGTAGGATGATAGCAATTCAATGGATTAAAGTGTTTGTGATTTTGTGAAAATGAACAACTGATAATAACTCCCTATGCCAAAGTGATAAGATAGAAATTATATTTCATCTTACAACCACCATTCATTATATGAGGAGTTTCTCATATATATATATATAAGATAGTAGCTTAGTAACAAACGTAATAATGCATTATGTCATGCATTAAACAATGCTTTAAGCTATGCATTGAACAACGTATTAAGAATTTAAGACAGTACATAAAACAATGCATCAAACATCAAATGTTAAGAGATGCATTAAACAATGCATTAATACACTAAGTTATAATGCATTAAGTATGTACTAACTGCCCAACTAAATCAAGAGAATCAAAACTGAAACCGTAAGTAGTAACAGTTGCAATAATAGTGACGAATCAGCCACTTTCTTCCTTTCTCTTGGTTAGTTGTACACTACTACCTTAATCATACGTTGTCTAAGGGTCTGTTCTCATACGTTTATTTTCAGTTCATTTCAGTTCAGTTCAGTTTATGTCTAATGATATTGCTAATGATATGAAGCCAAATTTCATTCTTTTAAGCTCTTATTACAACAACGACAATAATAATAATAATAATTAATAACAACATTGTATTAATTAGAATAATAAAGAGAGTGGTATACAATTGGGGGGGTTGGCTCTGTTTAATTTCGTTCCAGCTTTTTCTTTTTATTTATTTATTTTTTTAATTGTGATAATTTTTTACAAAGTGTTTTGTGTTCTTTTGTCATAATAATATTTTATTTTTATTTAAATAGTATATGTTTTTAAAATGTTTTGGGGTTTCATGTTTTTAATATATTTTCCATAAATATTTTAATTATATAGTATATTTTTCTTAAATATTTTAATATGTATATTTGTATATACACATATGTATAATAATAAATAATCAAAGATCACTATTTTGTATTTAAAAATCACTAATTAATAAGTTCAGTTCGGTTCAATTCAGTTCAGCTTAGTTCAGTTCAGCTGAGTTCAATCAATGAAAACAGGCTTTAAGTCATGACACCTTAACCAAATGAGTTAAAATTAACATAACATAAATAATAATCAACTAAATACTTTAAATGCTCAAACAAAAAGTATAGTATATACTCCTCAATAGTCAATACCCTCCTCCAAAAAAAAAGAAAATCTTTAACATTTCCACCCATTAGAAAAAAAACTCCAGATAACGTGATAAATAAATAAATAAACCCTTGGGGGTATAATGGGGATGAGGAAAGAGGAGGTAGGACTTGGGAGAAAAAGTGTAGAACTTGAGAGCAAGATCCGGCGGAGTATGCGTAGGGCCACAAAATAGAAGTGTAAAGAATCAGATTCTCACTTGAAGTAGAATTAGATAGGATGATGCCAAGGTAAAGATAATGATACATGACTCACCTATTTGTTTGGACATTAAAGCTTTCTGCTACACTCTCCATTATTTAAGTGATAAGATGCCACTCCCACTTTATTTTCAAATTTTGTCAAATATTTGCTTTTTTTAGTAAATCCTTTTTGAGTTTTGTGACCCCGTGTTTCTACTTGTTGCCAATTATATGCGGCATACTAGATTAGCTCTCGTGCGATATACGGATATATTAAAAAAAATTTATAATTGTATACATGTATTTTCAAGTCATATTATCACTTAAAATATGTAAAATCCTTGTATTAATCAACACCAAACTACAAAAATTAAAATAATACTCTGTATAATGAAAAAAAAAAATCATGTCTACAACAAAAGTCAGTAGAATTTGTAATTAGACGGAGTAATCACATATATACAGGGTTAATATTTGTTTTCCTTAAGATTAGCTATATGTAACTTAAGATAAAAGTATTAATATTTGTTTTCCTTAAGATTAGCTATATGTAACTTAAGATAAAAGTATTTTGCAGTCAATATTTAGCTTTTCCAAAATTAAAAAAAATAAATAAAAAATAAAATAATTAAAGAAATTTAGAAGAGGAAAAAAAAGTTTAGGGGGGAAAAAATTTAAGGAGAAGCTGACACGTATACAATGTAAAAACAAAGGATGATATCAACGGTTGTTATTTTAGTATTAATTATAGATTATAGATTGTTAGTAACTTGTTTAGGGCCTGTTTTGATTTACTGAACTGAGTTGAACTAAACCGAACTGAATTGATTAGAGCTAAACTAAACTGAATAGAGCTTAAATGAATTGTTTATGAGAAAACTGAACTGAATTTAAGGTGAAGAGAACATGTCCTTAGTGTTATTCACAATAATGCAACTATAGTTAATTAGTTGTAGGGACCTTAATTTATTTTGTTTTGTTTTCATGGTAGGGAGAAGGACATTACTTGAGAACTAGATCTTCATGGCTTTATGGGTTCTATATTTGCAAGAAAGTCTTCCCTAACACCTTCATTTTGGTATGATTCAAATACAAACTTCTAGAATATTATGGATATATTATATAAAATTATAAACTAATCATGAGCTTTAACCATCAGCTTATAAAATATGCTATTAACATAGTTGAAATCCATGATTGGTTCATATTCTCTGTTAATTATGAAACAAATCAAATCTTGCTTGGTTGTGTATATGGGTGTTAGGCTTGTGAACGGCCAAAACATTTTTTTTTAAAAAAAAAACTCTCCATATACTTCTAGTTGCAACACATGAAAATTTAAATTACGTTCATTAATTGTTATATCAACTTTAGGGTATTATTTGTGAGATATAAAAAATTCCGAAGTACTCCTTTATTCAATTATTGGATGTATGGGCCTGTTCTCATACGATTATTTTCAGTTCAGTTCAGTTCAGTTCAGCTCTAATAAGTCCAGTTCAGTTCAGTTCAACTCTAATAAGTTCAGTTCAGTTCCTAATTTCCTTCTCTTATAAAATATTCAGTTCAGTTCAGCTCTAATAAGTTCAGTTCAGTTCACCTCTAATAAGTTTAGTTCAGTTCAGTTCATTTCAGTGAATGAGAATAGACCCATAATATTATTTATCATACAATATCTCGTGCATTGACATGGATACACTTTATTCCTAACAAAAATTTCTCTTTGGATCACCGTTCTTTATTCACTCTTCTTGACAGATTCCTACCACCCTTAATTATTGGCAATGAAGCTGCCAAAAATAGGTGATGCTTGCAACTTAAAACATTCATAGACACACGTCACACAAATCAAATCAATACAAGTAATCTAATACTTCGTATAAATAAACTAATAAAAAGCTATAAAGTAGATAAAATAAAAGATTCAAAGTTAAATAATGCACCCCTTTCAACAGTTGAACTTCCTAGAAGGATCAGAGTATCATATCACGGATACAAAGCTCAAGAAAAAGAGAAAAGCAACACAAGTCCAATCAGATTATGTTAATTATTTTTGGTACAATCATGAAAGTTTTCCAAATACCATGTCACTTTCCTAGGTTAAAATAGAAATAAAGGAGACCAAGAAAATATTATGTCATCCATCAACTAAAAACAGTGTTTAAATCTACATATAATAGAGTTTGAAAATTGCCTATATATAAATCTCTTGTATGAGCTGAACAATTTGCTCATCATTCATCAGATCTATGCAATATTATATGGGTCTGAGCGCCGACAGAATATTAGGTCGAAAATATTATTGAGTAATTTACTCCGTAATACAAAGCCTAGCCCTCAAAGAGAAGACATTTAATTTGTTTTGGGAGGAAGTATAAGTAAATTACTAAATAACTTGAGGTGCTAAACAACATGGGTATAGCTCAAAACATGAGATGATAACTGAAAAATGATATGGATTGATTCGGCTCATACAAAGAGATTGTGATGATTTAAACAGGCTAAGCTCAATACAAGCGAAGCAACCCTATTGCTGTTTTTGCTGCGACTCACAAGTCACATCAGCACTAAGCAGGAAAGCATTTGGGCAATTCGGCCACCCTAATTGACTAAGCATTTTTATATTCCCTAATAGTATAAGAATCTGATCTACAAGAATCATGTCTGATAACAAAATGTGTTGAAAATAATATCACAAGGTGTGTTTAATCTGTGTGACCCTGCTCCATAATAAAACTTGTTTTCATGATACATACAAATTCATAAGAACTATACAAGAAAAATTGGTTGTAGATTGTATCCGTGATTTGTAGAGTGATTGAACTACCATTTCAGATTTTGTATACACTACAACTTACAAGTTATGACATAGCAGCCTCACAGCAGCTGTAAATAGATACTAAAGTGCATTCATCAGCCATCTCGGCAACACCAATGATGTCTTCATCCCAAGCCTACTCAAGAACAAGGCATATAGGATGTGCAGAAGAAACACGAAGAAGCAACAATTTAGCAAGAGCTGCCAGAAAAAGCGAGTGTAAGCTCGATGGCTATGTCATACAGAATTAAAAATTGATTTTTTTTTTTTTGTTTTCTCTTTATTTGATACTTGGATGGATATAGAAGTCTTACCAGAGTACCAAATATAGCATATATAGTATTCATTGATGGAACTGTATTAAATCCTAATGAGTTGAGTATCAAGGTGAGGGTAGCATGTACATTTACTGTGATCTGCAACAAATGATAACAGTGTTAAGGTGCGCTCTTTTGTCTGACCACAAGAAAGAGTTCTATAGGAAGGAATCACCTAATTACGTACCAAAGCAAGTATGTTTTCCCTTATCAAGAACGAGGTTGTTACAACATAACCCAAGGCTCCTATTGCTCGCACCTGCATCTCAAACAAAAAAAAGTTTTCCTTATCTATGCAACAACTGAAAGTATAGCTTAACAAACTCGGAAACAAAACTTTTTAGGCAAAGGTGGGAAAGAGCCATACCAGTGTGCACAAGAAGATCGAAAGCCTCCATTTGACTTGTAGCCTAAGCTACCAAATCCCGAAAATAAACGTAAAAATACAAAGAAAAAAGAATGGCAAAAAGAAATGGGAATGCAGCAGACACAAAAGAATAGAGACAATAGACTAAAGCAAAGTTACTTAATGAGACGCAGTAGTATGAGATTGTGTAAAGCCATACAGGTTTGAAATTCTCTATCTAATTTGTTAAGTTAGGCAAAATTGTACTACTTTTATGATATAATTCATCTTTATCGGTTTGTGGTTTGTTGAAAGGCCCGGGGGGGGGGGGGGGATTAGGTAACTCTGGACCGAAAATACAGAAGTTTCTACAGACATCAAAAAACAGATTAATACAGTCATGCCTAAAGTAATCGCATACTTTTTGATAGCAGGTGTTGTATAATAGAAAAAAAAAATGTATACCCATAAAAGATGTCAAAAGTAAGAATTAAGCACCTAGGTAACATGACAATACAGCATCAGTTCCTAGCAAGCATGCTAAGCAAGAGTATTCTGATACCTTTTTTATTCCAAGCCAAAAATATTGAAGCAAATTTGCAAAACCAACAAAAAGAATGGCATCAGGAAATTGAAATGAACAATCTTATTTTACTACGGAGTACTTTAAGAAAAAGAGTCTTCATTTTGCCCATTCCAGAGAAGCAATGGGGTATTTTCAACAGTCGGAGTATTATAGAAAGCTAATTTTTTTTGTCATTTCCCTCAGTTCAACATAAATTCCTGTATCTGTTCTTGATTCCGCCCTTGCATTTCTCACCAGGGAAGAACAATCAGGGAAGGTACTTAAGTTGTCTATCCAGAGTCCCAGATACAGTTTTAATCTTAGCGATGCTTATTGGCATGCGGATAACTGGATGCATATATATGAAAGGTCCAACAAAACTTTCATGAACTTTTATCAGCCAGAAAGAACAACGAAGTCTCTTCCAGTCATAGACCAGAAATGGAGCAAAGTACAGGTGAAGGACAGATGATAAAGCAAGTGGTCAATAATCATGAGAGTGCCGAAGAAAACAAGATAAAGCCATATACCTCCACAAAGAGCCCATGGTGAATCCAAGTAATCCATGCATTAACTGCAATAAATGAAACCATAACTTTTTGTATTAAGAAGCACAAGCCCATAAGCACAGTATCATGTATAATCTTTAAAATTTATGAAAATTGACCACAGTGAGTACTAAGTATGGTCTTTAAGCTCCTCCAACAAAGTACACATGCAGTCATGCCAAAACATGACTTGACGGTGTCAAACAAGGTTGGTTTCCCCTCCACCAGCTGACACCAAGTCTCCAAGTCAAATGCCGGAAATTTCTACCACTTTTTGCAGCAAAATTGACACATAGTTTCTCCAAATCACTTGGATTTATGGTTTCCACATCTTTATTTTGTGGGTTATTAATTTATTATACTATCCTTTGATAAAATTTGTTGAGGGGTTTTATTTTGTTGGGGAATCTTGTGAACGGAGGTTTGTTTCATCAATGGATTGTAGAGCTGTCAAGCATCTCATACGTATTATAATCTTGGTGAAAATGATACCAATGAGCAGTAGCCAAAAGATGATGAATTTTCTGCAGTTTAGAGTATAGAAATGACAAGTGATCAGATCATGTAGTTATGAATAAAATAGAGAAATTCCTTGTGTAAACAAGGAAATAATGACCAAGCTTTTGAGAAGTAGTACAACTGTCAAGCAATCAAGTTTCTTTCTTTTATTTCAAAAGGAGGAAAAGCCATATTCTGCATCTTATGATTCTTACCACAGCTTTGAACTTATATTTAGCTATACATGTGCAATCATGCGCAATAATTTGTCCAAGCTGTAGATCTTTATTTTCAAGAGTTGGATATTGATTATTACAACGTTAAAGCAATTATATAAAGCAATTCAGGTTTTCTTCAATTGGCAACCTTAGAGAAGGCACACATCGACATGTTTATTGTAGTGTTTGGAAGTTGAAAACAGTGGTAAGGGAGATACAAAATGTTGAGACTTGAGAGTTTCAAAAACAAATACAAGTCACAGAAGATTCAGAGGATGATGAAGGTGTAAAGATGAGGGAGTGACTAGCACACTCTTATTGGGTAAGGTAAGAGTAGCAAGGTTTTTTTTTTGCTAGTCTGACAAGTATGGGACTATGGGAGTCTTTGATGAGCTATCAAGGCAAAAGAATAAAAGGAAAACCATCTTGAAGAATTAATCATCATAAAGGATATAGTGGATATTTCCAGCGAGGGTGGAAGCAAGCAAGAAATAAAGATAAGTGAGGTGTGGGAGATGTTGGCTCAAGCAGACAGATGATAAAAGGTGGGATACACACGCAGACCACACTTATATTACAGAATGAAAATGATAGCCTCAACAATTATATGGTATGGGAGGAGTCAAAATGTAAAAGTCCCCAACCATGTGTGTTGTAAGGAAAGGGACATTTTACAATGACTGCTTGATAAGTTATGAACCTCCCAATCTCAAGCTTGGTTTCAGTAAGTCATCAAAGAGGGATAAAAAATAAGTTTAGATGTATACACAAACTGTGTATTTTGCAGGGGTCGAGGAAACGGAAATTCTAAATTATTATACCAAATAAAGAAATGTGATGAGGAGGAAATCAAGAATCACTTTTCTGATAGTAACAAAGTTTACAGGAGTAACAAGACTTATTATTAAGCTCCATTAGCTTGTAAAAGTGACTAACTGTTTCACTTAATTTGCATTAGTGTAACTAAACAATTGAAGGAGGATATGAAGAGAAAAGCTGATGGAAGAAGTAAAACATATCAACGCAAGTCCGCTTTTAAAAGTTGTAGCCTAATCCAAAGGATTACCTACTACGGTATTACCCTACACTTTAGAATCTAGGTCATCACAATTTTAATTCTGCAGATGTGAATACAAGAAATTAAGCAGGTACAAGTACAGCACACATAAAAAAGAATATTTGATTTTACCACATAGGTTAATGCTTTCACAGGCCCTGACAGCACAAGTAATAGCACTGCTGTTGCAACCTATAAGAGCAAAGAAACTAAATACATTACAACTGAAAGATAGATCATCAACAGCAGAAAAATTTACAATAATAAGGTGCAAAACTGCAAATGAGATTGTACCATTGTTTTACGCCCAGCAGCAATACCCCAACGCATGGAAGTGATTACTATTGGCAATGCGAAAAAGCATCCAAAATAATTCTGCACAAACCAACAGCGAACTGAGAGTCTCTTGGATAATTATAAGAGAATATAAGTTTAGAGCATGCTGGAGAAATTGTTTCAAGCATTTTCCAAATGAGAAGAATCGTTTACAGACAAAATTCTAAGTAAACGTTGACTACAACACTTAAGTGAGAAGCACTCGAGTGGAAAGCAATAGAGTAAGAATAGAAACCACTTGATGGGGATATGACCTTTTCTGGCTGGGAGAAAAAGTGATATGTTAGAAGTTGAATATGATAGATGATATTATACTGAACTTAGTTCGACAAAGTACAACTTTCCTCATGTCTACTCGATTATGGATGCATCCAGATACAGAATCACCAATTTAGCAATAAATTACGCAGCCCTTATTTTGATTGCCAGTAGCCCATTGTTTGTAACCCTCGTTGGGTTATAGATCAATGACAGGTTAGTTCAAAGAAATCACTGAATATCTCTCCTCTCACATTTTTCCTTTACTATTTATGCCCCTGCCTCGCCAAAAGGCCATCCAGTCCTCCTTTACTTCCCCTTCTCACGATCAGCTTCCCTGTAGTAGTAATTTTGTATTACTGGCTTACTGCAAGTCTCAGAATTTTTATTTCTTCTCTTTCAAACAGCAATTCTTTGTTTGATTCAACTTATCTTGTCAAAAACTTGTCTTATTTAGTTATTTCAACTCAGTCTATTAGAAATTATCTTATCTATGTACTTCCTTTTTTCTATTAAGTTGCACCATTTCTCTAAAATGGAAATATCATAATAATTGCACCATTCATTTTATTAAGTATGAATTTTTCTATGGAATAACCTATATACTCCTACTTTTCACATGGGACTAATTCCTACTTGCCATAATTCATGTACTTTTCTTTGTTTACAGGCCCCTTACTTTTTCTCCTAAATTATTGTGCCAAAAAGAAATGGTGCAACTAAATAAAAAAACAAAGGAAGTATGAAATTGTTTGAAGACAACTTATTTTGTCTGAAAATAAGTCTAAATTGGTTAAAATAACTTGAACCAAACGAATTAAATGGGGCCTTACTCTCCCTTCTCCAGGACAATAAACCCACCTCAGACTACCTCTCTTTAACTTCATATATCCCTTCTCAATCTGACAGAACTAGTAATCAAGCACAGTAATGATGCAAAATTTACCAACAATGAGGAAAGCAACTTAGATATATGCTTATTTCTATCAACAATGTAACATTAAACTAAGGAATGCTCACAAAACGCGTCACAAGAGGTCCATCAGACTACAGCCATACAGGACTAAGTAGCAACTTGTTCAGGTTAACATCACCATCGCCCATAGAAAACTGTAAACAACCAATTCCGCAAGAACTCATGCCATAAACCCTCTGGACTACATATGCTAGCTCTTATCTCCATTATAACATGTGTTTGAACTTCTTAACAATCAATTGTAATGCTTAAATCATGATGGATGATTGGGTGCAAGAGTTTACATGCATTATTGCAATGTCAAAGTTATGGAACAAATACCCTAAAATATACATTAATCCTATTTACTGATGTTTTACTGACAGCACTTTTTACAAATGATTGCATAAAACTGAAGGCACACTAAGGCAATTGGGTCCTGCACTCTTGCTGTGCCTAGGTGCACCTTGTACACACTTTAGTGCACCTCATTGAAGAAAGGCCACAACAGAAACCTTTTTAAAACCTGACTAATGCGCTTCACCTAGACAAAAATAATGGCTCTACCCCAATCGCCTAGCACATCAGCACCTAGGCGCCCCTTAGCCACACTTCTTCATAGACTGGGAGCACGTGTGTTTCAGACCATTTATAAATCATAATACCATTACCCTAGTGCAAGTCAATTTTCTGAACAATATAGGTCTATTCAAAAAGGCTGGTATAGTAGGAGTGTCTGCTGTTGTACACTTGTACTAACTATTTACGGAAGTTTTTGGCACAAGTACACAACTAGCCATTGAAATAGTAAAGTAAATTAAAGAACCACTATCCTAAATAGCTTTTAAAACACTACCCCAAAAGCCAAACTCAGCTTAAAATTACTTTGCCCAACACTATTAATGGTATGAACTTTTGAGTCATTTGATTTACTCCAAAGACAATGAACGAAAACAACCATAGTCTAAATGTTTAAGGGGAGGGGTCATTAGATTTAATATGTTGGAAATGGAATGAAATGGAATAGAACCTCACACTGATTGTGCCATTTAAAGAACCCCATACCTATTTGTACATGTTTGGTTCAATTTTAGAACTTTTTTGTTTTCCCCTGTTCCTAGTGTTTGGTTGATTCGTTCACTTTTGAACACGTTTGATAAGGGGTGTTTTTTTTCTTTGGTTGGAAAATGGAAACATATTCAATTAAACCATTAATGTAACCAAGTGTTTGGGTAACAATTACCATTACCTAGGGCCTAGGGGACATGGTTTCCATCAATTTGTTACCTCTCTAAAACCTAAGGTAACAATTAGCCTTACCCTCCTCAAACAAAATGAAAGAGTTAAGTTTAAGTGATTCATTTTCATGGTTAAATCAAACAAATGGAAAGCTAAGAGTTAAATGATTCCTTTTTCCCCCTCTTATTTGTTTCCTTTCCATTCTGTTCCAGTGTTCATACCAAACGATCCCTTAGGATGGAAACCATATATGCTTACAGGAAATATAGTGATAAATTTTAAAATTGAGCAAACATTTTTCCTGGGAACACAGTCTAATTCATGCTTCCAATGAAGTGATAAAATAACTTCACAGTACAACAATGAAATTGAAAAGACCGAGTCTAATAAACTGAGCAAACACTCCTATGACCAACGGCCGTTCTCGGCGACAAGAATCACAAGATCAATCCACAAGGGAATTAGATAGTCACTGTAATTCAGCTCTGTGAATCAAAATAATCACCCCCGAGTTGTATAATTATTCAAACAAAATTAACATATATATAGCACTTGCATAAATTCGAACTGAACTGATAATTGTTTATTGCACAAACTTCCAATCACACTATACCACAAAAATAACTTGGAATTAACACAAACTGAAGTAAACCCAGAACACAATTACACAAATATGCACAGCAAACCAATCTCTAAATTCAGGAACAATATTTACTGCAATAAACAATCTTAACATAATCGTAAAACCCAATTCAAAAAAAAAACCCTAACCTCAATAGCAAGAGAATTACTGAGAAGATAAGTCAATCCAGCAACAGCAGCAAACATGGCACACTCCACTAATCTCAGCGTTTTCTGATAAACTGGACTATCAGAGGCCAAATCTTCAAGACACCCAGAATCATCTTCATCATTTAACCTTTCTTGTTCATTGCCCCAGAAAGAAGGAACAATGTCTTCGACCTTGAAAGCTGCTCTGGGTTTGAAGGAGGAAGAAGAGAGAGAAAATGAAGCTGAAAAGGCATTGTAATGGCGGAAGAATTTGATGGGTTTGGGATTGAAAGAGAGGATTTGAGAGTGAAGAAGGAAGGGAGGAGGTGAGCAGAGAGGAGAGTGATAACGGTGGAGTTTCAATAATTTGTTCATTTTTTAAAATTTGTTGAAATTCTTCCATTATCACAACAAAGTAATGCTTGGTTCCGGATGAGGGAGGAGGGGTTCGGCCCGTTTAAGAATGTTGTCTTTCTCACGGGCCGAACCTTGTATGGAACAACCCGATCAGGTTAGCGGGTTAGACATTTATTTTATTTTATTTTATTATTTTATTCTTTTTAACAACAATTGCTTGTGTATGCATACATGAATTGCAAGTTAAAACCCTTCATTTTGTATTTTTGCAATAGCTTTGGAAAGATTTCAAAATAATCTATCCATTTAATTGCAACGCGTAAGTTTGACCTAAACATATATAGCTAAAATTGTCTAATTATATATATAAATTTTTGATATTGTGAATTTATGCTAATAAATATTAAACAATATTTTACAAGATAACGTTTGTTTTTAGTTCATCAGTGTAATACGATAGTGGAAGTGAGAATAAAGAGTGAAAAAAGGCATATTGTATTAATTATTATAAAAACGGAGGGAGAACTTGTTTGTTAGAACAGAAAAAAAGAAATTTATGCAATTGAACATATTTTGAGGTATATTGTCGTATTTCCATATTTTGTCACATTTTGCAAATTACAACCTTTTAATTCTATTTTGCAAAATACAACTTAAAAGTAGAAAAATTAGAAAATAACACCACAAAAAAAAAAACCCAAATTTTGATTATAACACCAAAAGAAAAGAAAAAAAAAACTTTTATTATAACACCACAAAAATATCCCAAAAATTGATTTCACCGCCACTTAGCAGTTTTTTTGGATGAAATTAGTTAATGGGGCCCTTGAAGACACATGTCAAGTATCTAGTGGTTTAAATAAATTAATTTAAAAAAAAGAAAAAAAAAAACTCTAACCCCTTAACCAGTGAGCCCACTGCGCAAAAACGCTGAACAGGACCCGTTGTGCGCCCGCGCAAGGATCTGTGCGCCCGCGCATGGTAGCTGTGCGCCCGCGCGTGCGCCCTCGCAGCGGTCTATGCGCCCTCGCAGCGGCCCGCGCTCCCTCGCAGCAGCCTGCGCGCCCGCGCAAAGTAGCTGCGCGCCCGCACATTTGTGGGTTGCGCGGCTTGTGCTTGGGTGTGCGCGCCCGCACGGTGTGAGTGTGCGCCCGCGCACAGGCCGCGCAAAACTTTCTGCCTCGATTCTGCAATTTCGCCAATTTTGCGCGGGTTCTCACAGGGCTGCGCGCCCGCACATTATTTGCGCCCTTGCACCTTGCTTTCTTCGATTCTTCTCTCATGCTTCCTTGGCTTCTTCTTTGCAATCCAAGACTTCAAATACCTAAGCACAAACACCAAGGGAAGCAATAAGGTATAGGGAACGGTGCAAACACGCAATGAAGGCAAGCATACAACAATATACGCGATTTCATTAAAATCACATCGAGACATGTATGCACGCATTATTTGAACAAAACAACTACAAAACACCCTAAGACAAGCTAAAACAAGGCATAAACACTATCCTAGGAGTGACATAAATGTCACTCATCACCCACCACCCAGCCGCGATTGCCGCCAGCATCCCCTGCCCTAACACCGTTAAAAATCACCCCTTCAACCGCCGCTCCACCTCTTCCCCCCTTCCCCCTCCCCAAAATCCACCCTAGACCCTTTAAACTACCGCAAAATCCATACCTAACCGCTGCGAAATCCACCACCATTTCTCAAAGTGCCGCAAAATACACACCCATTTCCCCCATTTCCGTGAAATTGGCGACCAAAATCGACCAACCGAGGGTGTCATGGTCGATTTCGGCCGTTTTGAGGGTGAAAGGTAAGGGAAGGTGATTTTCAGGGTTGATGTTGCTGTGGTAGATGGTAAATTGCGGTGGGTAGGTGGTCGCAGATTTGTTATTTGCGACCGTTTTTTACGGTCGTAATTTTTTTTTATTAACATCGGGTATAAAAGGGTTACCCTAACCCTAATTTTTCCTAACTCAGCCGCTATCTCTTCTTTTCCTTTCTCTCTCTTCTCACGCCACTCTTCCTCCTTCTTTCCTTAACTACTCTCTTTCCTTCTCTTCTTTCTCACGCCCCTCCTCTCTTTGCTTCCACTTTCATTCTCCTCTATCTTTTCCTTATCTCATCATATTCCTTATCTCCTAATTCTCAAACGTCCAATTTCGAAAAATCAGACAAAGAACAAAGCACAAAGTACTTTGGCATTTGAAGAATTGGAAGCCGGAAAATCATTGCTCGTTCAAGCAAGCCCACTATCTCCTCAAGCAAGTACACGAAGTTTGGTGTTCATGGTCATATTCAACCATAAAAATTCCAGATCTGGAATTTTTATTGGTCGAATTTGACCATATAACCCAAAAAGGAAGAAATTTGAGGAAAGATATGTTTATTTTTCTTTAGATTTTGTTTATTTTATTTTCGATTTTGTGGTTTATTACTTTTATTAATTCGTATTTCCATGTTTTATTCATTCGAATTTTGTCTGATATTTTTTTTCGATTTTCGTTTGAATTTTTGTTTGGATTTCGTTGATTTTAAGTTTTCGTTGATTTTGCTCTAATTTTCATGGATTTTGTCTTATTTTTGTTCTAATTTTCATGATCTTTCACAGCTAAAATTCGTGTTTTTGGTTGATTTTTGATTTTGTTTTTTTGATTGATTATCTTTTGATTTTGGTTGATTTTTGTGGTTTGTGTTTGGTTTATTTTTTGGGTTTGATTTTATGTGTTTTGGGTTGATATGATTTGATTTTTGCTGGTTTGTTTGGTTTTTGTTATTTTTGGGTTTTATTTTCGTTAATTTCAGTTTGGTTAATTTTGTTTGATTTATATGTTTGAATTTTTCTTTAATTTAATTTGTGGTGGCTGGTTGGGGTTTTCGTGGTGGCTGGTTGGGGTTTTCGAGGTGTGCAGTTTGGTGGGTAAAGGTGGTTGGCTTGGAAGGGGCAGTGGGTGGAGTTTGGCTTGGGTGTGAGAAGCGGTGGGGGGCTTGGCTGTGAAGAGCAGGGGTGGGTGCGTATTTTCTTTTTTTTTTTGTTTATTTTAACTTTTAGCGACGGCCAAAAGCGGTTGCTAATTTCCAAAATTGCGACCGCTTCTTTTACCGGTCGCAATAATTAATATTTACGACTGTTACCCTTGCGGTCGTTGAAAATAATAAAAACGGTCGCAATAAATATGCGACCGTCAAACAATCGTAATAATTTGTTTTTGCGACCAAAGTAAATAACGACCACCCCTCTATGACCGTTGACAGTCGCAATTATTTTTAGCGACCGTTTTTGCTATTTTTGTGAACGTTAGAGGCGGTCGCAAAAACCTTAATTTTTAGTAGTGGCCGCCGGTGATGGGGCTGGTTGGGTTTGGGTCAGGTTTTTTTTTTTTATTTTTTTAACCAATAGGAATTTGACACGTGTCTCTTATGGCCCCATTAATGGATTCCATCCAAAAATCCGTTACTAGGTGATGAAATCAATTTTTTTTAGTTTTTTTTTTGTGGTGTTATAATAAAAGTTTTTTTTATTTTGTGGTGTTATTTTCTAATTTTTCCTAAAAGTAAACTCAACATTTAAAACTACAACCAAGAACTAGATTTCGGATTCTAGTCATTTTAACGGTAATGTAAATATTGAATGAATAAGGATGTTATTATATGCTGTAATTTCTTGAAATCATATAATTTTCAATGTTATTTTGCAATAAACTGAATAAATACAAGTAATACAATTTGGTTAAAATAGTAAGATTAGACTTTCCATTTTGTTCTTGTTGCTCTCATGTAACATCCTAGAGATTTCCTTCTTTTAAAAACCTTGTTTTGGCCTTTACTAATTTCGAATAAGGAAATAAGTAAGACATTATTGCCACCGTGATAACGGTTAAGACATTTTATCAAAGACACACAATGAAAGTCGTCTTTCCAAAATAATTCAAAACAAAGTCAAAATCGAACAAAATAAATTCAAGGTCAAACCATGTCAAACAAAATCAATAATTTAAACCGCTTCCCATTTAAAAGGCTAATGAAAAGCCCCCCAAGCACATGCGGTTCAAAACCGCTTCCCATTAGGAGGTTTGAATTGCTTCTCATTTGCCTTATTCTACTAGTGGTCTTTCCAAAATAATTCAAAACAAAGTCAAAATCGAACAAAATAAATTCAAGGTCAAACCATGTCAAACAAAATCCAAAATAATTTAAATCAAAGTACAACAAAGTTAAACATCCAACTTGGAACCATTGTAGGCCCTTTAAACCAACCAAATCTTCAAAAATGAGTATGTTAGTACCAATCGTCGAATAAATATTTATAAGTCATAAAGTTCACATAAACGAGTACGTAGTTTAGAGAAACATGATTATCTCTTTGCTCAATCCCCAATAAAAATATGCAGCATCACCTGAAATGCTTCACTTTATGTTGTCCCTACCATTCGCTATAATTGGGTCATCGTATGACCAAGGTAAAAATATGACTTAACACACACCATATGAAATCAACAAAATTGAGTACATAAACATAAAGGAAATCACACTAATAGGATACATCATAGCAACACAAGTAGCAATATAAAAAACTTACCAGAAAGCTTTAAGTTTAACATACAAATCACAATCCACGACTAAACTAAGTTATTTATTAATATTCGATGAATTACGCGTCGAATGGGTTTTCCACTCAAATTTTCCATAGCAGGAGACTAACATGGGAGCTAATCGTGCTAATACCAATATAGGTCGCTCATAAGTGAGGATGTCCCTATGCATAATATAAAAGGAAATACAGCATCCAGTATCCTTAAAATAAGTTATGTGTACCCTCAGGATAAGTTATGATAAAATATTAAGTCACACAATACCCTCCCCGCCCCCCTAATTTCACATTCAAGGTTTATATATACGTTCCAAGAGATTTGGTGCGTATCCTCTTTTGCTTTATGTAATTTACATTTTAACAGTTGTGATGTCTCATACACAAATAATTCAATCAACCGAATATAATCATTCAAGCAATCAATAATTCCAAATTATTCTTGTGATAAAAAATAATTTAATGCTGAACTGTTTTTAAAGTAACCTCGGTGTGTAAAAGTACTCTCCATTATGGCATCTACAATGCTAATTTATCAGACAAAAAAAACATTTATATACAAACATAATTAAAAAAGACAACCTAGATTCATAAAGAATGATCAGAGAAAGAGAAAAAAAATGGCTTGAGGAACAATTGGATACATGGTGACCAACGAAGTATATAATTAAAAAATAGTAGACTATATATTTTTTTTTTTGAAGGGGAAAAATAGTAGACTATATACGAAAAAGAAAAATGAAAATTATAAGTACAAAAAGGCAAGGGTGGGTCGTGTGTTTAACTGGCCTTCAAGACCCATGGGCCGAGCTTGATGTTCTATTCCAGAATCCAACTTCATTTCGATGTATCAGATACATTTTTGTATTGCTTTCCTAGACTTTTCTTTAAGTTTTCTAGGCTTTAATTAGACGCAATTATTGTGCTACTATCAATCAAGTGTTCACTAGAGATTTTTTGTAAAATCAATTAAGCTCTTTAGAGGGTACATGACTGGATGAAATCTAAAGGTCTTCTACCTAATGTTTTGCTTTTATGTTTGTGAACGTTTTGACTTGATCGGCCTTCACAATCCCCAATCATCCACACTCCGTGGCCAATAGACATGAGCATCTTTTGAGATATTGTTGTCCGCTTGTGTTGCTTTGTGCTCACAAGTCTCGTTTTTGCACAAGGCTTGCATCTTTGCCGCCAAAAGGTAGGAGCGTGCCAATTCGATGTCAAAATACTTAGACTATGATACACATGTGGGGCTCTAGTGGGCCTAAAAACGAGCGTAGGGTCTAGCTCGACTCATATCACCAAAACTAGGTCAAGGCCCAATACACAATCCAATACTGTACTGACCGTACGGGGCTTGGCTAGTTTTAAAGTGTGACGGGCTAAGTTTGACAACCATGTTTAGTGTCTGATCAAGTTAGGACATTAAATTTGGAACGAAAGGCGTATGGGGATGTAAGTATTTCTATCTCACTTACACCGTTTTATGTTAACCAATGACAAAAGGGATGATGTTCCTTTGTTGTTAACTTCGTTTACTACATAGTGTGTAACAGTGAATGTTGGAGTTAACTTCGACAAGCTCCTCCACTTACACATACAGTCACACACTGTATAACAAATTACCAACTCATAGATTATTTACTATTAATTGTTAACAATTTTACTGATATAAATCATATTTTTTTTTATTTTTTATTTTTATTTTTTTAAGAATAAAAGTTTAAGTGGTAACTAACACTACATTTTCATAGAATATATAATTGGTTTTGTATTACGGAGCATACATAGTTTGTTAGATTTAGGATCATGCGTGGTTCTTGGGCGTGCGGATCCTGTAATTTATGACCATCATGTCAATTGTCAGAGCCACAAACGTGCATCAGCTACCTGAAGATTGCCCTACCATTTTTATTTTTTTTTAATTTTAAAAGAAAATTAAATTAACGTTATTGTCCAGTCAGCCTTTTATTTTTCATAAATAAATCAATTGTAAATGACATGCTAATTAGACAATTATGCTGATTTATTTACAGTCTTGTTACTTGATGATAAACATATAAGAAAATAAGCTAATAATTATTGTACTCCTACTGGTATTTTTTATACCCTTTTGTATTCTATGTTGTTTTACCTATGGAAATATGGAATTATGAATTTATAACTCTATTCACTTCATCTTTATATGTTAAAGACTAATTTATTTCGATTATATAACACCTTATATAACAATATGCTTCGTATAAAATAAGAGTTGATAATTAAAGCGAGGTAAAATAAGATAAATTCAGGACAATAAATATTCCGTAAAATAATACGGAGAACTTTATATAAGACAAATGAAATTAAATGGAAGAGAACATAACAATATAACATGTACCTAACTCGTGGGTCTCTATACGATCCTATACCATGATTGATTTGATGACAAAAGCTTTATTAGTGCATTGTGATCCATCTTCTTGATTCATCAACTAATTAATTAATGAATAATAAATTTAACATTATAGTTCGTCAATGTAGTAGTTTCATTATCTAACTCTATTATTAATTGATGAAAGTACTCCGTTTATTGCATCACTAGCTAGGAGATGATTTTCTTCTGCAAAGTATTTATATTATGTTGTTAAGAAATTGAAAATTAATTATACATTTTGTTGATAGGTAAGAAGAAAATATCTTAGAAGACCCTCCTCTTGAATGCTACACGCTTACACCTAGCAAATTATTAATTTATTAGTACAAATCCAGATAATTATCATAACTAATAACTACCCTTATAGCTTGTGTAGTTACGTTTTGCCAAACAGAGCCATTAACTATCAAATCTACAACTCTATGCTTCCCTAGACCCTATATAAATGTGGTGAATCTTCCATTAAAGTATTTTAGCTTAATTAATAAGTTGAAAACAAACTTGGTATAAAAAGAGATTTAACCCTGTAGTTAAGGTTCTGGGGCCACTTTGGCTTTTAAGAATTCAACTTAAGATAGTAAAATATTACTCCGTAATAGATTTTTGTGTCGATAAATATCTCGATATGTGTGATATGAAATGGTATAAGATCAAGATGTATGTGCTTCTTTTTTTTTTTTTTTTTTTTGTAAACAAGCCATTTTCTCGGCCTGAATATAACGACACGGAAATCAAGATATTTCTCAGCATATTAGATTGTCTTTTATCGATATTGATAAAGAGAATGACCTTAATCATACCTCAGCCAATCCTCAATCACGATTTTATTAAGTTTAGTATTTGCAAACCAAACACTTGAAAATTACAGTGAATGTTGAAAACTTTGTTCATGAATAATTAGAGATGTCAATGGGGCGGGGCGGGGTGGATGTTGGCCTTCCCATCCCTATCCCCACCTAATATTTTCATCCCCATTCCTATCCCCACCCCCGCGACGGGTCCAATATTCATCCCCATCCCCGCCCCGGCGGGTACAACTCCAAAACCATCTCCATCCCCGCCCCGGCGGGTACAACTCCAAAACCATCCCCGCCCCACCCCACTTGGATATCCATCCCCACCTAACCCCACCAAAGACCCGCATAATCCTCACCCAAGATCCACCTAATTTTCGTCTCTCAAATACACAATCCTATATAATTAATACGGATTATAATAAAAATAAAACATTCTTAATATTACACACATTTTTGTTTATAATATAAGTGTCATACAAATATTATAATTAATATTGTATTTCATGTAATTATTTTATAAAATAGTATAGAAGTTTGTATTTTTGCTTTTAAAGATATATAGATGTGGATATAAAGTGGGGGTGGGGTGGGTAGAAAGTGGGGCGGGTGGGGTGGGTACAACTTAAAATCCACCCTCGCCCCATCACCCATGGAGGGTATGGTTTTTATCCCCATCCCCGCCCCACCACCCGCCAAATCGAGATCCATTCCTGCCTCACTGGGGCGGGAATGGGTCGGGTCTCCTACTTAACTCGCTAGTGGGGCGGGAATGGGTCGGGTCTCTTACTTAACTCGCCCCACTGACATCCCTATGAATAATATACGCTTAATATACGGAGTAGTACGTACTTACGTAGCCTATCTATGTGGGCAACAACGATGAGGTGTTGTCTTTTCTCATAAATAGACAAGACATTATGTCACTTTAATTAATTTAACTTTCAACCCACACGCAAAATGTTGCTTGGAATGCTAGCTATGCTATGCTGCTCAATTGCTCATGCAAAGCAATTCATGCATGTTGTGGCCTTGTGGGATAAGTAATGCTATTAAAGTATACACTGTTGTCATGTATGTTGTGCACTCTCACCAGGATAAATAAATTTGTATTTCTATGATATTATCCCAATCATCATTACCTAACATCTTTATTTAGGCAATTATTGTTCTAATGACTAATATACATATCAGTATATTGCTTGAGTAGTATATAGCGATACACGTTATATATTGTAGAATTTTTGTAGTAAAATCTTGCATAAGTGAGTGCCGCATAAAGAAACTCAAGTATATCGAGTTTTAATTTCTAGATAGAGAACGTGATATTTTGAGAGAAATTTATGGAATGTACAAAGCTAATTATCGTTTGTACTGATTAATAGAGGATTGTACCTAGGGTATACTTATACAGAGTAATATCGTTTGTACACGTTATTTATTTATACCTAATAAAAGTGATATTATTACTTATTAGGGATGTTAATGGGACAAGTAAGATGCGAATATTAGTCTCTCTCATTTGCAGTGTTATAGAAGATGGAGGGTAAAGAGTGCCATTGCACGGGGCCTCAATTTGATATTTTTTTAAATTTTTTTTCTAGTATTTAAATAATACTATATCTCTAATTATCACACTATATTTAATACTATAAAAATTATGATTTTCAGCTATTATGAATGATTTGTTGAAGGTTGAATTGTTTTAGGAATTCTTGAAGAAATGATTGGATGGTACATTATTGGTTGATTTTAAATTTTAGAGCTTCAATTTGCAAAAAAAGTAATATTATGTTAAATTTTATGGAGTACAACTTTATTTAGGGGCCCAATTTGTGTAAATAGCACAAAGCCTCTAAGATGTTAAGGCAGTCCCGTTCATCTTCACCTCAAATTTTCATCCTCATCTCTACTGACCTACCCAATTTATGATAGGTAAACAACTTATCCCACCCCCTCTCCCACCCCCAACCCCACCTTCACCATCACTAAGTACAAAACAAAACTTATTCTCCTGCCACTACACCATCCATTTACCCGTCCCTCTCGTACCACTACACTCTCAGTCTCTCACTAAGTACAAAACAAAACTTATTCTCGTGCCACTACACCGCCTATCTACCCGCCCCTCTCGTACCACTACACCAACCATCTACCCACCCCTCTCGTACCACTACACCACCCATCTACCCGCCCCTCCATCTACTTTATCCACCCTAATAAAATCCACCTCACGTGTCAAATTTAATTTAATTTCAACACGTATAATAAGAACTACAAAAAAAATTAAAAACATAATACACATATATATTTGTATTTCACGACTTATACTCCATACTATTTATTAAATTTTATTTTATTTTATTATTATTTTTTTAACAAAAACAAATGAAGGTAAATATGTAATTAAAGTCAATAGATTTTAAAGTAAAAGGTATAAGGTGAGCATGGATTGGTCTCACTTTAAAATCTACACCCGCCCTATCATCTATAATAAATAGGTATGATTTTTATCTCCGCCTCCACCCCCATTGATCACCAACCTAGCCTTCACCATCCCTACCTTGATGGGGTGAATGCGAAGCGGGTCTCAATTAAAATCCATCCCACTGACGTTACTATTACTATATACTACCTAATTAATAGTTACGACTAATTAGTTTTTTTTTTTTGAGGAAGACTAATTAGTTTTCTTAGTTTACAAAATATGGAATATTACTGAATATTACCGTGTATACTCGTAATTTTCTTAAGTAGTTTGTTGAATATTTATGTTAGTGATCTTACTTGATATTGTTTTTCTTGTACACTTTAATCTTATAAATAATCAAACACTATCATAATCTTCTTACTTAAACCACATAATAATAAGTAGGAAGAATTTCATGAATAAAAAGGAATTCGTTAATACATTAATTTTGACCTTATCAAGTTTGGCTAAAGTAATGCTTGCAAATTAACATTTGTATATATCCGATTTACAGTAATTGGGGGTCATTTTTATCAAATTTAGGGTCACTTTTACAATTTTTTGGTAACTTTTATCAATAAAGAATAAATACTTCGTAACTTTTATTTATGTCGGGGTAAATTTCATTCAGGACAGTTTTGCAATGGGTACAATAAAGTTATAGTCATTATAACAATGAAATCTACACCCTTGATTGTTTTTACATAGATTAGTACCATTGATTAAGTTGACCAAAATAACTACCTTTAAAAAAAAAAAATCTTTTAACTGTTTTTCCCAAAAAATAAACTACTCCTATCGAAAGTTTCCATTGCTAATTCTCTGCAATTTGTGATCAATCATTCAACCGAGTTAACACAAAATTCATATTCGATCACCAATCAAATGAAAAAACACAAAGCGAATGATACGGAGTAATTTAATAAACATGAGCTAGGATTGTAATCATGTACTGTATATATTAAAGTAGAGACATTTTTTTAATAAACAGATATAGTTGGAATGGATTTCCCATTGATTTTCCGTGGAAGGTATAAGTTTTAAATCTTTTGATCTTGAAGTTTAAAAAAGAACATTATTTTTATACATTTAACGTGTAATTCTTGGAAAAAAAGTGTTTCTTACTGTTTTCAAAATTAATTTATATTTTTTTTTGTTGACACAAATGAATGGTTAAGATCATTTCTTAAAAATAAAGGGTTGGGATTTAATATTATTATAATGACCACAATTTTATAGTAGCCATTGAATAGTCTTCCATTTTATTCATATTAGGGTAATTTTTGTTTATTTTAGAGTAACTTTATAACGGATATATAATATTTTATTGTACATTTGATTTATTTAAAAGTTTGTCTAAAAAAAATTACACTATAGCTAAAATAAATTAAGTTGGAAAAAAATAAGTATAAGAACACCACTTTCACTGTTTTACTCTACTATCCCTTTCATATTCTCCTTTCCACTTTAAAAGTTAAAACCCCAAATTCTCTGTCTTTTTGCTTTTCCTCTTTTTGATCATAAAATCTCAACAACCCATTTCAAAATCTTGTCCTAATACTCCAATTTGCAGCAGTTTCACAACCCAAAATAGTAAAATTTTCCATCATACAAACCATGAAAGACAGGGGAAAAAGAGAGCTAGAACCATATAATAACAATGGAGATTGCTTTGATGAAAAATTCCCAGATTTTCCCTGCAAAAAACACCCAACTTCATCCTCTTCTTCAGGTGGAATTTGTGCTTATTGTCTTACTGATAGATTAGTTCAGTTAGTCTGCCAACAATGTGGGGAACAAAAGATAACTTCTTGTTCTTGTTCTGATATAATCTCAACTTCAAACTCAAGTTCTTCTGATGTTGGAAGAATCTCATTCTTGCTTGAGAATGAGAAGAAGGGTGGTCCTGAGATTTCGGGTTCGAAACCGAAACACGAGCAAAGGTCATCACAATTCAGCAATGTAAACACTGATGAATTCGCCCATCTGAAAAGATGCAGCAGCATTGCTCTGAATGACAGTAAGAGATCAGAAACAGCAGGAAAGTTCTGGAAGATTAAGAGGTTGTTTAGGAAGAAAAGAGACAAGATTAATCAGATTAAGATTAATGAGGAGAATTATGAGTGTAATGGGGTTACAAGATCAAGATCACTTAGCAGTTTTAGAGGGTTTTATGATACTGATGAAATTGGAGGGTTTCCTGTTTCTTATTCTGCTGCAAGAGCTTCTAATGTAAGTACTGGAAATTTCATGTTAGATTCTGCTAAAAGAAGCTGTTTTAGTGAATCTGAAGCAAGAATTAGCAACTTTGATTATTGTGATTCTTCAAATTTGGTTGGTCCAAATAAGAATAGTAATATATTTTCATTAAAGGAGACTGAATTTGTGAGTTCTGATGATCCTGCATTTATAGATTTGAAACTGAATGATAACAGTAGTATGTCATCAGATCCTTCAAAGGTGCCTGATCTTGCTGCTATGAGGCGAAACGGGCTCGGGTTATCGATGAAGGAGTTTGGGTTTCGAGGGGTGGATGTTTTGGGGCATGAGATGTTCAACAATGGAGGGGGATCATGTAGGATTAGTGGTAGTGTTAGGGAAAGGGAATTGAAGAAATGCAGAAAGAATAACAAGGTTTGGAAATGGTTTTTCAGGCCTCAAAATAGTTCTGCTAAATTTGATGATCATGATTTTAAGTCTTGAATAAATATTGTTCTTTATGTAAATCATTTATTTATTTCCTAGTTTCTATATTTCCATCAACAATCAAATGGGGTTTGTTTTGTGTCATTAATTCCCCTGTTTCATCTTGTGAATGCATTTTTGTTCTTTGCAAGAATTTCATGAACTTTTTTCATATTTCGATTACTACATAGTTAGGTTGCATTACTTAGTCCAAGACTTGGGTCAAATTTTAGATACAAACATGTCTATATATTTTTGTTGTAAAAAGAGCTATGTAAACGAAATTAGATTTCAAGCACCGTCCTAAAGACTTTAATCAACTAAGATAGTTGGCATCCACGTGTGATATTTCAATTTGGCTTAGCATTATTATATTATACTATGTATCATCTGTGATTGTGTAAATGCTATTCAAGGTAACAGTAAAGTCTTCATGTTGATACTCGATCAAGACCTGAGATCAAATTACGTCTTGATAGAACTTTAGTAAGTGGTCAATATAGCATTCGAAATCATATTTTTGACTTTTGCCAATCTTTATATGATTTGAAGGTGTAAAAGTAAGTAAAAAATTCGGTGAGAACAAAAAAAGTTATGGTTGGCATAAACATAGATGCTGGACAGCATTATAGTATAAGCTCTTAAATTATGACTTAAAGAGTTATCATTATCAGAAAAACACAATTATGAAAAAAAAAATAAAGTGTGTGTCTGAAGATTTGCTAAGGTAAAAGCATGTCAGAGAAGAAAAGCTCTTGCGGCTTAAGGTCTAAGGAAGAAGTTGTCTTTCTGTAATATGTCTAAGACTGGTCTTATGCTGTCTGTTGTACCACTGACAATGTAATTGGTTTTACAAAATTGAAGACAGAAAGACATGTATTATGTTGGTTGAATTTTCTTGCTGTTACTTTCATTAATAGTAATCATGCATGCATCTAGTGAGTTTCTTTTATATGCTTTTTGCTAAGGTAGTCATACAATAGACCTAAGTCATTTCAAACTAGTGAAATAACGTAAATGTCGGGTTTATTCGAAAACTCGACAATGTATATATGATTTGGGTAACTAAACCTGTTGTATAAACCTTCTATTTGAGAAAAAAGGAGATGTACACTCCATATATCATATCTCTATTTTAATCAAATTTGAGCTTTTTTTAATCTAAAGGGGTACCATTCTACCTTATTTTATTTTATGTAGTTTTCATATTATACTTTTCGACTAACAAATAAAATTTCAGACATCAAAAATTCAATATATACAAAATTTATATTTTTCTACTGTATTACATCAGTACATGTAAGCAAGTTAAGCTGACTTATTATTATCATAAAACATTCAAACCTCAACCCTCAACAACAGAATGTAGAACTAGTAATAAAAATTCTAGCATGAAAAAATACAAATAAATATATGTCAATGAACTAGTGGCTTGTTATTATATGTTTAGACAACTTTGAGCTCATTCTCAATAATACATGATCAATCACAAATATATTGCATTAACAATTTTTTTCACATAATTCTGTTTTAACATCAGCAAAAACAGAAAAATCGACGAATACAAGACTAATCAGATTGAGTTTAATTGAAATGTATGTTACAAGACCGTTCTCTCTATACAAGAGTCATCCTGAGTTACTGTCTATACCACCAGTAGAAGGACCAGGTTCTGGTTATTTAGTACTTCAGAATGATGAAGACATTGAGTATGTCCACTCAATTTCAGGTCCTAAGGCGTTACTTAAGGACTTGCCTTTTCCTCAAAACAGGGTCCTTACAGTATGTTACACTTATTCATCCGGCGGACCAAGTGGTGATCATAGTGAAAAGCATAAGTCCTTATTCATACCTATCATCAATCAACCCTTGTCTTCGAATTGCTACTATGTGATGATGGCAGATAGCAACTGCAAAGGGTAAGTTAACAAGGTTTTCATCATATTACTATTTGATTAGTATTTTATCCAACATAAACTTCTAGTCATACTTTCTTGTATTATCTATGTTATTGATAACCATTTAACATTGCAATTTTGTATTTAAATGACATTTGCTAAGTTCCATTCTGTATTTGAATATCACCAAATTGTCAATTTTATGCTTACACAATCATGATCAAGTGCTATTTTATAGAATGACTATTAAGCTTTCGACCTGGTTGCAACAACATAAAAGTTGAAACATAAGTTGTCTAATGACCATATATACAAAGTATATAGATTTAAGGTCAAATGAGAAGAGTGATCTGATTTAAGTGAGAAACCTGCACAACTTATATATTACCAACTTCAAATAAGTTATTTTTTCTGAAATGTATAGATTGGCATGCAAAAATTCAAAAGAGGAAGATACAGAAACTTGCTGTTTGTTCTGCAGTAGCATAACAGATAAAGAACCAGAAGAACTCAACCCCCACAACATTTATCAACTGTTTGAAATCTTCAAAACAAGGACTGGCTGCTTTTCTGCAAGGTCTGTTCATCCTGAGGGTATTCCTCCAAAGTTCCTGAGGGAACAAGGATGGAGGATCAACCACTCGAAAACCAAGATTATGATAGGTGAGGCAGATGGCCTTAATTCAGTACTCCGATCTCAGCTTCCAGATTTTTACTTCCCTTTATCTACCGAGCATTCAAAGTCAGTGACAGTTGGAAAATGGTATTGTCCTTTCATGTTTGTTGTGGAGGGATCACTAAAAGAACAAATGGAAAGGTCGATGTTTTATGAAATAACACTAGAACAGCAATGGGAGAGAATATATTCATGTAAAAGAGTTGAAGTAGGAGGCGATAATTCAGTGTCTGTAAGTGTTGTACTGCCTACTGAACTTGTCAAGATATCTTGGATGGATGCTGTGTCTGAAAGAGATGAGGCTCACAACATAATGTGGTTTTGGGTTATTAGTGAAATGGGATTGCAATCGAGGATAGGACTAAGTTTGGTGGTCATTGAAAGAATGAAGTGGGAGCAAGAACGAGTAGGGTGGGTTGATGGGAACGAAAAGCAAGTGATGGTTGCTAGAATGGAGACATATACCGGAAGTGATTTGTGGAAAAAGTTTGGTTGTTATGTGCTTGTTGAACGATTCGTGCTAAAAAGATTAGATGGGAGCTTAGTGTTAACCTATGAGTTCAAGCATACTCATAAGATCAGATGCAAATGGGAATGAACGAATATCCTTCACTAAACTTGATTGTTCTGTCATTGAAAAATGATTAAGACAAATACAAGAGGTTAAAGATCTGTTAAGTATTATGTGTGTGGCAAATGGTATGAAATATGTGATTTGTTTTCTTCAACTGTAAAAATAGTAACTTCCTGGTTTTAATTACTTGATAAATGTATATACAAGCATTGTGTACAAACAAATTACGGTTCAACTGATATATTCAAGCTCTGGTGTTTTTTGTACTGCATAATGTCGTACCTTTGAGAGATTTTCCTGTGCTTTCGAAAGCCACTGCTACTGATTCAGACAGGGTGGCTGTGGAATTTACGAGCTGCACGCTGCATTGCTGCAAGAGTAACATATCAAGAAGAGATTAGCAAACTTCATACAATGTCTAAAATTTTCCAAATTTACAATGACTAATGCTTCAGTTTTTTTACCAGATCAATTAGCTTGCCATTCTTCCTTGATTTGGTATGCTGTAAAATAAAAAACTGATGAGCCTTTGATATATTATAACAAGTAATAATTTACATTTGCTACGTATTTTCATACTATGAAACGTTTCAAGTTGTTGTGCAGCAACAAAAATCGATGTCTTTAGAAACAAACATACACGACGTGATTTTTCAAAAGTTATATAAGACAAAGTCTATGTGCCATTTCCTTCTTCATCAATCAGGAAAATTAAAAATTCAATTATTGTTATAATGACAAGTAATTAACAATATTCTACTTGTATTATTATAGCCATAAAGTAGTGAAAGTCATCTATTTACTTTATTTTTGTACAAATATGAATTCAACAGAACATCAGGTCCAACTTTGTTGAAGACAAAATGTATGTAACAAGGCTTCTGTCTCTGTATAGGAAGTCCCCTGAGGCTCTTGCTCAGCCACCTCCTGAAGGTCCAAATTCCGGCTATCTCGTATTGCAAGATGAAGATTCCACATCAACTACCTGTTTCGGGTTGTGCAACAACTCGTTTACAACAAATCTCCCTTTTCCACAGAACAAGTCCCTCATTATTCAGCACAAAAGTGACAAAAATACCACTAACTACCCTTTGTTCTTGATACCTGTTATTAATCAACCCTTATCATCTCATCAGTATTATTCCATCAAGAATGAAGGCAATCATAAAGGGTATGTATGGATTTAAAAAAAAAAAAAACTATGTTATTAGCTACTGGATTGTGATAGATTGTTCAATCTGTCCTTATTGCGAGTTTTGAGTTTCCTCTCCTTTCACAAGAAGAAAAAGTATGCCAATACTGAACATACAGAACTATTTATTGTTTCTTTTTGTTGGATTAAATTGTGTGATAAATGGTTTCATTGTCAGGGAGGCTTATACAAGTTCGACGGAGGACAACAGGCAGACAAGCTGTTTCTGCATCAGCAACATCAGAGATAAAAAAACAAAAGAACTGAATCCTATTGACAAAAAACAACAATTTGAGTTTTCATCTACCACAAAATGGGGAAATTCTATGTTTCGCGTCAAATCTGTAGCATCTGATTGTCATCCTCCAACGTTCATGAGAAATGGAGGGTGGAGACTATGGAATTCAGATCAAAAAAATTTCACACTTGGTGTAGCTGATGGACTAAATTATGCTCTACGTGCTCGTCTTCCTGACTTTAACTTCTTACCATCAGAAGAATGTTCCAAAGTACTATTGGTAGGTGAATGGTATACTCCTTTCATGTTTGTCAAAGAAAGGACACTAAAAGAACAGGTAAAAAGGTCTATGTTCTATGAGGTAAAACTCGAGCAAATATGGAAGAGGATTTATTACCACAAAAACAATGGTACTGAAGGAAACATTGTGTCTTTTAATGTTACTATTCCTACTCAAAGAGTTAAGGTTAATGGAAAGGAAGCCGTGGAAATTAGTAATGAGACTAATGACAGGGGTAGTGCAGGGATGCAGTGGTTTCGAGTAATAGACAACTACAACGGTGATGGTTGTAGGATTGGGTTAAGTTCATTGGTTGTAGAGCGAATGATGTGGGAGCAAGAAAGAGTTGGATGGTCTAATAACACGGAAAAGCACGCAAATATTGCTCGAGTAGAGGAATATGGAGCATATGATGGTACATATAAGATGTTTGCTTGTTATATGTTGGTTGAGAGATTTGTGTTCAAAAGAATGGATGGAAGCATTGCTTTGAATTTTGATTTTAATCACACTCATCAAGTGAGGATTAAATGGGTTGATGTTTGGACCATTTTTGACAAGTAAATTGATATCTTGTGAGTTTGAATTAGTCCATAGCTTACAATTTGCACATACAATTTGTAAAACTGAGAATAAATTGAGGAATTTGTATATGCTTATTCAATGATAATAATTCTTATCCTTCAATATTCTTAAGAGGAAAATCTTATGAAAAAAAAAAAAAAAATTTGGCAGTTTCTAGAGCAAAATCTTATGATGTTAGTAATTCTTATCCTTCAAAAATTTTAAGAGCAAAATCTCATGATAAATAAATATGGTATAATGGCAGTTTAGAGCAAGATCTTATGATGTTCAAATCTACAACTAAAGGTTGTGTAATGGGCTGGGGAAGCCAGAAGTCCAAAATCCACCGAGTGATTGGGCTTTGGTCAACCTTTGCCTCATCATTTTGTATAATTTGTTACAACTTACAAGACTAAAAGACCTGTTTTGATCAGCTCAACTCAATTCTATCAGAATTCTGGCTCCCTCACACACCCGGTACCACACCTTATGAACCGACTTAGCTCACAGAGGTATCAAACCGAGATTGCAGGTTGGTAGGTTTGGGTCTAACAGAGTCATGTCAACACATCATGCTAAATCACTATGTCTATGCAGCCACCCAGACCAAAATTCAGTTTAGTCACTTCAAATCCAGAAGAGTAATTTTCAAGTCATTTCAGGTATTGAAACCTTCAAATTACAAACTAGTTGAGCATGGGCCGAGTCAAATAGCTACCACTTATAGTTGTGTATGGGTCAAGGGGTGTTTGAGTCGGACATGAATATGGCTCGACATGACACATCCAATATAAGGTAGGTATGTTAGTGGGCCATGAACTATCCATATATATCAATTTTTGGCAGATTTTGACATTAGCTCGAGCATTGCGGTCTGAACAGCACGTCAACATGCTTGCTGACCAAAAATATAAAAAATTATTAAGGTTTCATTAGCATAGCACAATGTGTGGTCCAAGTCATGCTCAAGCCCCAATTTTGAAAGATCAACACAATGTTTTTTGGCTCTTATAAGTTTGATCGTGCACACAACTTGGATAAGCTCATCCACAAGCCTAAATGTTAGGCAAGTTTATTTGGATAAGTTCATGTACAAATATGGAACTATCCAATACCTACTAGGCTACTATGCACTTTATAACCATAATTAAGTTCATGCACATAAGATATAAATTTCATCTTTAATAGCCATTGTAATCAAGGTAAGTTTAGAATGTTAAGGAGATATAAATTTCATGCACATAAGAATGTTAAGGAGATGATGAAGGTCATAAATTCTTTTGGTGACATCTCGGGTTTGAGAATTAATCAAGGTAAGTCTTCTATGATTTTTCCGGCTAAGATGAATCATTTGATTAGCCCAATTTTTTGGTTTTAGATGCACTACCTCCTTTGGGAAATATTTGGGTATTGAGATTAGCCCCAATAAGCTGAAAATCTATCACTATTTCGGGATTCTAGAAAAAACCATGGGTAGAATTAAAGGGTGGCAAGCTAAACTCTTGAATTTGGCAGGAAGATGCACTTTGGTTAAGTCGGTTTTGAGTTCTTATCCGGTTTATCATATGCAAACCAATCTCATTCCCTTTTCAGTGTTAGATAAAATTGAGCAAAGGTATCGAAAGTTTCTTTGGAACAAGGTTGATAGTGTCCCCTATAGTCCTAGGTTGGGATGGAAGTATGTCACAATGCCTTAGCAGCTGGTGGTTTAGGTATTAGGAGACTTAGGCCCCGTTCTTTAGAGCTGCTTTGCTCTGCTGAGCCCTGCTCTGCTATGCTCTTCTCAAATCAAATATGCTCTGCTCTGTTTTCAAATAATAATTAATAATAACAATAATAATAATAATAATTAATATTGTATTGATGATAATAATTTATTATTTTGAATAATTATAATAATTATTGATATTAAAAATAATTTTAATAATTATTAATATTAATAATAATTAATATTTATTAATCATAATAATAATTAATAATAATTATCAATAATAATATTTAATAGTTCAAACTATTAAGAATTAATATTTAATAATATTATTAATTAATAACTTCTAATAATTATAACAATTCTTTCAAAAAAATAAATAATAATAGTAACAATTAATAACAATTTCTTTTATAAACATTTGATATTAGAATCACAATGTGTAGAAACATTTTATGTGGGTATTGATTGTTAATTCATTGAGTTAAATTATTTTTCAAATCTTTCCATACAATTTAAGAATTAAAAAAAGAGGTTGTTTTCAAGTAGTACTTTGTATATAATTATTATTTTGAGGGTTAAAAATATATGATTAAGACAAATTTATAAGTAAAATCATTATTACTTATTAAATCATTTTATTTTAAAATTTTTGTGAAATAAATATAAGTAAACCATTGTCTTTTATCTTTCTACTATTAACATATGTTAAATATGGTACACATTTATTTATGTTTTCACTCACCTAAATCAATGGTATATGCACTTAATAATAATAATAATAATAATAATAATAATAATAATAATAATAATAATAATAATAACAACAACATTAATAATAATAACATTAATAATAATATTAATAATAATGTTGAAATCTGCTCTGCTCGGCTCGGCTCTACTCTACTCTGCTGAAATTTAATCTGATCTGCCCAGAAGCTCAAAAGAACAGAGCCTTAGAGAGTGGAATTTGTGCTTCCTGGCTAAATTGAGTTGGTCTATGCTTAATAATCCTTCTAAGCTTTGGGTTAGGATTTTCATTGAAAAATATTAAAAAAATCAGCTTTGTTTGAGTGCACACCTAAGGCTTCTCATTCTCAATTATGGAAGGATATTCTTAAAGGTAGATTGATTCTTGCCTCGGGTCTTAGAATTGGCATAGGTAATGGTGCTACCACTTCTTTGTGGTACCATCATTGCGTGGGAAAGGGTCCTATTTATCTTCTAATGTCTGATGAAGTTCCCCCCTCTAAAGCTCATTGGCTTGTTCAGAACATCATTAGAGATGGAGTTTGGGATTTGGATAGTATTAAACATCTTCTGTCTCCTGCTTTAATTTCAGAAATTTTGGCAACTCCAATCTCTTCTATTTCAAAAGCTGACGATTTTATTCACTGGACTCTTTCATAATCTGGAGAGTTTACAATTAAATCGGCATGTCATTCCCTTATTTCTCCCTCATACTCTTCCTTCTCTTTCTTCACTGCTTGGAAATCTTTGTGGAAAATAACTGTACCATCGAAATATAGAATGCTTCTCTGGAACATAGTGCATAGTATTCTCCCTGTAGCTGAGAAGTTAACAATTTTTCTTCCCAATATTTCCCCTTTATGTGCTAGATGTAATATGTATAATGAATCTCATTTGCACTTGTTTAGAGATTGCTTTTCTTCCTCCATCCTTTGGAAGGATATATTTGCTAAAATCCAACTTCCTGTCGGTTTTAACTTTCACACCTATATGTTATGGATTGGTATAGCCGGCTTAATTATAATCTCGGCTTTGACAACCATTGGAAGATGACCTTCACCATTGCTCTTTGGCATATATGGAGGCAAAGGAACACCACTGGTTTACATCTAAAGATGCATAATTCTCGAGTTGTTTTCAGTAGGTTCATTATTGATTATCAATGTACTAACCATATTATGCAGGGCAAGGCTATAGCTTTTAATGCTCCAAGTAGCTCAAGAGTGCTAAATTCTTGGAATCCACCCCTCAAAGGTTGGGTGAAACTCAACACAGACGGCTCTTGGGTGAGAATCAATGTTGCTGCTGGTGGAGGGGTTGTTAGAAGAGATGATGGCACTTGGATTATGGGATTTTCGAGCAAATATAATGTTGTTTCAGCTTTTTCAGCTGAACTTCATGGTATAAGGGAGGGCCTTCATATGGTGAAACACCTTGAAATGAAGGAGGTTGAATTGGAGGTGGACGCTCTATCAATTAGAGTTATGCTCAGATCAGTAGGGAATAATCTTCACCACAAGTTAGCTGCTGTTGTCAGGGATATTGAGGAAATAATCAAGTTCTTTGATGTCTTCGAAATCATCCATGTGCAGAGGAACAACAATGATGTAGCTCACGAACTAGCAGCCATTGGATTGGAGATGAGTGTTGGCCATCATATTCACATGGCATGTCCTGATAATATCAAGCCTTTCTACAATGCAGAACTCGCTGCTATTGCCGCTGCAGCACAAGAGGAGGATCAGGGGGAGCAAGAGGATTGAAATATCCCCTGTCAAATTAATCTACAGTTTCAGTGTTTTTAGCTTTCAGTTTTTTAATGCTTTTCGGGGGGGCACCTGTTGTTGTTCTAGGTGTTTGATCTCAAATTTTCAGCTTCATAGGGGATCATTCCTAGTTTGCTATGTATCAGTCTCATATTTTGTTAATGGTTTGAGACTTTGTGTTGTTAAACTCTTAGGTTCATGGTTTGTAAAACTTTATAATTAATATATAAATCGTCTATTATGTGTTAAAAAAAATAGTCATTGTAATCACAATTACATAAGATATTTAAACTTAGCTAACCCATTGATGTTTGGCTATAGAAGTCCAATGCACATATATACATGACCTTTGATATAAATAATTCGGTATTATACTCACAATTAAGGTTATGTACATAAGATATTTAATTTCAGCTAATCCATTGATGATTTGGCTATAGAAAATCCAATGACCTTTGATATAGATAATTAGGTATTGTACTCACAATTAAGTTTATGTACATAAGATATTAATTTCAGCTAATCCATTGATGATTTGGCTATAGAAAATCCAATGACCTTTGATATAGATAATTAGGTATTATACTCACAATTAAGTTTATGTACATAAGATATTTAATTTTAGCTAATCCATTGATGATTTGGCTATAGAAAATCCAATACACATACATGACCATTAATTTGATAAATAATTAGGCATCTTATAATCATAAATTCCTCTTACAATATATCTTTTGTGTAGGTGAATTTTTTTTGTAGGATACATAGATGAATGCTTGGTGAATTTAGTGCCTTTTTACCTATGCACCTTTCTATTTTTTTTTATTCATTTTAATTAACGTAAAAATAATATTAATTAAATACTAATTTTATACATTCTATTTCATTTCAATTATGTCCTAGAATTACAATGCAACTAAAAGAATTAGAGAATTATTAATGCTAATTTTGTATAAGTTATTTAGACTTAGTAAAACTGTCAAGAAAAAATGGAATCAATTAAGATATCGTTTTACTATATTGAATTCACATCAAATTTAGAAAATGTTGTCAGTTTATTTAGTTTTTTATACCTCCTGGCAAATTATATGTTGTAGATCTTATAATGCCAATTTGTCAAATATTAGTAAGAACGCATGTCAATGTGCGCCCTCCAAAAAGTTACCCAAATCATCACAAAAAAATTAATCTACCAAGTTTACAAGTACTAATTGTCATATTATTTACATTAAATATAGGAATGCTTATTTTGTTTTATTACTTTTTAGCATGTCCTAGTAAGTTATATTCTGTAAATCATAAAATATCAAAATTACTTGAAAAATCTAGTATTATTAACACCACATGACAATGTGCTATCTCTAAAAAGTACAAAAATCATCATATAAATGTAATATTCATTGTCATATTACAACACAACCCTCTATATAGACACTAAACACTCTGGAAGGGTAATTCGAAACACACTATTTAGTCCCAAATTATTTCATTCCTCAAGTAAAAAAAAATAAAAAAAACACTCACCCCAAAATCCAATTGCTCCCTTTGAATATATACCTTCTTTTGCAAATCAAAACAATTAAAAAAAAAAACAAACAAACATATGGAAGAAACCTTTGTCCTAATAGTGGGAGCAGGTCCTGCGGGACTAGGCATTGCTGCATGCTTAACCAAAAAATCTATTCCTTACATTGTTCTTGAAAAGGAAGATTGTTGTGCTTCTCTTTGGAAGAAACGCGCTTATGATCGATGCCATCTTCATCTAGCAAAAGAATTTTGCTCATTACCCCATAAGCCCCATGCACCACAATCTAAGAAATATATGAGTAAGAATGATTTCATAGAATACATTGATGATTATGTTTTCGAATTTGATATTAGGCCACGATACTTTCACTCTGTTGAATCTGCATCATTTGATAAAGCCAAGGGAAAATGGCTAGTTGAAGCTAAGGACACTTTTGTGAAAACATCTAAATTTTTCGTCGCGAGTTTTTTGGTAGTCGCAACAGGTGAAAATGGCAAGAGTTACATCCCTAATATCCCCAGTTTGAAGGATTTTAAGGGAGATGTATTGCACTCTAGTGAATATAAGTCTGGTCGTGAATTTCAAAACAAAGATGTGTTGGTCGTTGGTTGTGGTAATTCTAGGATGGAAATTAGTTATGATTTGTGTAATTCAGGAGCCAACACTTCAATTATTATTAGAAACCCGGTAAATTTTTTTTTTTTAATCACATTTTTTATCTTGTAAATATAGGAAACACAAATAAACCATACTTATGTATTATTCTTTTATTGTTGTTGGTTCATATAGGTTCATGTGGTTGCAAGAGAAATGATCTTTGTAGGGATGCACTTGCTAAAGTACTTTAGTTTATCAACAGTGGACGCTCTAGTCACTCTTGCTAGCTACTTGAAATACGGGAATTTATCAAAGTACGGAATCTATCGACCAAATGAAGGCCCTTTTTTGCTTAAGGCAACAAAGGGAAGAAGCCCGGTTATTGATGTGGGAACTATTGCCAAAATTCAATCCGGAGCAATTAAGGTAAATTTCTTTTAATTATTTATTTGTTAATAAATTTTTGTGATTCAACTTTTTCATCCCTTGGATAATTTGTTGTTTCATTGTATGGGGACAAAATGGACAATCTTGAATAATGTTAATATAATAAATTACTAACTACCATGAATATCTTCATATATATAAAAAGTACCACCAAATTTATCATATGTTGTATTTTATTTGCAAATTTCTTACCTGTCTTTTTCAATTTATTTGTGAAACTTATAGGTTTTGCCGGGGATTGAGAGAATTAATAAGAGCAAAGTCATATTTGAAGATAAAGTTGAATTAAGCTTTGATGCAATAATATTTGCAACAGGATTCAAAAGCACGGCTTGTGAATGGCTTACGGTATATACACTTTTACCTCAAGTTTATGTAACTTAAGTAACAATCCAATCTTAGTATCACACACATGTATGCACACATAGATAGAGATTAATCATATTATTTATGCATTATTTTTCTCTTGGGTTTACTTTATCAATAAGTATAATATATTATTTTAACATACACTTAAAAATGATTTTTTTTTTTTTTTTTTTTTTTTTTTTTTTTTTTTTTTTCTCTTAGGATTATGATTTTATACTAAAGAACGATGGATTTCCAAAGAATCGTTTCCCAAATCACTGGAAAGGAAAGAATAAATTATATTGTGCTGGATTATCGAGAATGGGACTACAAGGTGTTTCAAAGGATGCCATAGCCATTGCCAACGATATTGAGATGGTTTTAAGAACTGTGCTTTGTGAAGATATTTAACTTTTATATGTATCTTAGTGGTTAGTGCTGAGTTTTCTAGAATAATTTATTTTTTTACTTTGCTTTTTAAGCTATTACGACCCATAGGCTGGTGCAAATTAAATCTAAAATACATGTTGCTATCAAATAAATTTATAAATTAATAGATATTGCTATTACATATTCATCATCTAACTTATGCTTTTAGCATTATTATTATCGTTAAACGGAAGAAGGAGCTTAATCAATCAATCAATAATAATCATCAATAACAATATACTAAAAGACACACCAGCAATGACTCGTGTCAATTTCTGGTGTGTCCTTAGTATATATATTTTTTTTAATAATTGATTACTATTTTATTTTATTTTTTCACGGAAGTTATTTAAAAAAAGTTTGTTTTTGTCAACTATATAAATGAGCAATAATATTTACCAATTTTTATGTAAATATGAAATTAATTATGGAATAGTAAGAAAATATATAATTTTTTTCAAGAAGATGTAATTTTGGTGGAATATTTTTTAAAAATTTGATCTTGATCAAATATTCCATGTTACTTCAATTTTGTTCAAGATTAACAATTTTTATAATTTATGCTATAAATAAATTAATTTGTCATAAGAAGATATGGGGTAATTAAAATAACCGTGTATGGCACGGGACCTAACCTAATTTACACTAAAGTATAAGCCACCTTCTTAATAATGTTTTAAAGATAAAAGTTGATGTAGGGCTATGTTTAGTTCAATTTACTCAAGTTGATATTTGCTTATTTAAGAATTAATTACTAGATCAAATTATATACTACTTCTGTTAAATATTAGTTGCAGCTTTGGAGTATTTTATATCTAACGAAGGTAGTATATTACGTCGAAATAAGTTAAGATTGTTTTGTTTTGGTTTTTTTTTTTTTTTTTTTTTTTTTTTTTTTTTTTAATTAGGGCTTGTTTATCGTTTAAGATCTTTAATTTTGAAGTTACTAAAATTACAAAATTCCATATTTAGAAAGTGCATATTATAGTGAATCTATTGATTTAACAGTATATCGGATTAGAGCAAGTGAAATAAAGCACGAATACAATCTAGTCCATTTTATACAATAAGTATTTATTGGCCCGGATGATGCCCCATCATTATAATTTTATAACTTTAATGAAAAATGCTATATATAGTCCTAAGGGAAGTATTAATGAAATATATTCATTAATTATACTAGCCTCTTTTGCTAGGGTTTTTTCTTTGTTTTTTCTTCAATCCTTCCCTACTTCTCTTCATCTCCTTCATTCTTGATTTTTATTTGTGAATTTTGTAGGGGCTTCCACTGGTTTTTACCGGTGGAAAGCCCCAAAATCTCTTTAATTGCTTTCAATAAAAAGATACCATCCTTAAGATGGTGTTCATGGTAGGGATTTTAATTACTTGTTTATTGAAGAATGAAGATCGAAGGTTTTGCAATTTCTACCGGAGTTTAGAAGACCACGGAAGTATATTCATCCAAAAAATTATGCATCTGCAGATCTTATGCCGAATCAGAGCGAACTCACAGATTGTATTGCTTCGGATGAAGTTTTTTGTTAAGGCTAGTATCAATTCGGATGAAGTTTATGCATCTACGATGTTGTTATTTTTAGGGTTTTATATATTTTTGTTGAAATTTTAAATTTCTCAAAAATTGATTGTAAGTGCCGTTTGGCTATTTTATAAATGACATCTTTAATCTTCCCATCAAAAAAAAAATATATATCACAAAAAAAAAAGATACTATTATACAAAGTAGAATATAGGTTATTGTGCAATTTCTAATGAGCTACATTTTAAAAGGATTTAAATATGAAGAGTTTTTTTCAAGGAAAGTAAAACATTATTCCCTCTATTCCTTTTTTTTTTTTGCACCATGGGTCCACTTTATGTGAGAGCTTTATAAGTCATATAGTGCAAAAAAAAAAAAAAAAAAAAAAAAAAAAAACGGTACAAATGGAGTATTACAATGTGATGAGGGAAGAATGATGACACTTAGGGTGACACAAAGCACTCATGTGGCACCTAAAACATATCGAGGGAAAGAGAATGACACATGGCTGTAGCATACTAGAATGTTGTCTTTTTGAGTTTTAATAACATTATAGATGTCGTGCTATCTACCTCCATAAACAACAAAGGGATACAATTGCATTATAAAGTACGTCGTATCCATAGTCATTGTTCATCCCTTTGAGAGCATCAGCAATGAATAGGATATCTCTCCTTTTAGCCTTCCTTTATTTTATTGCTTAAAGGATCCTTTGATCTTTATTGATGTTGAGCATACTAAAAGAGTCTTCTTAGCAAAAGGAAAAGTTGTAATCCTCTTGGTGAAGAGGAAAGAACTCCTCAACATGCGTGCAATCTAACCCACATTTTGGTATCATAAATACCTTGTAAGAACTACTCTCACTTTAACCCCCATTCTTATCCTCCACCGCCCCACCTTTTCTCAACCCCTGCTCACCAGTGACTGGCGCTCTTCGCCTAGCCGTCGCTGGCGAGCCCAGTTCTCCTATCCGTTTCCTTTCTAGTTTTTTTTCATTTTTCGTTTTTTGCTCTGTTGGTGAAGAATTCAGAGGTCCTCTTTGGTGGTTCCATATTATTGGGTTCATCGTCAAGTGTTTTGCGGCTAGCTTCAATGAATTAAGAACCAACGACTAGTGTTAACGCCGCCGTTGAAAGGAATTTCATTAATTAATTCCCGGCGGTAAAGGTGAAGTTAAGTTTAGGGTTTCCTCGCGTATCCAAGGTTAGGTTCAGTGAGGGGTTCTTTGTGTTGTTGTTGGTATTGGGTTGAGTTTTTGCCGGTGAGGTTTTATTAATTTTTCGTTGCTTTTTACTCTGTTCTCAAGTAAGTTTGAGCTTGTTTTCTTTTAGTTGTTGTTTTTGGTTTTGCTTTAGTTTATTTATGAGTTTGTTTCCTTTTAGTTGTTTTTGGTGTTGCTTTAGTGTATTTATGTTGCTGTTGTTTAAGTTGCTTGTTTTGTTGGTTGGGTTTTGGTTTTAAATATTCCTCTTTCTCAGCTTGGTCCTGAGTTAGAGTTCCTTAGAATAGTTCTAGCTTTGCAAGTTAATGAAGTGTTGTCGTGGTCTTTTGAGCCTTGTTGGTTGGTTTTAAGGGTTGTAAGATTAAGTTTTCTCTTATTAGTTGGATTGGTGGTCCTACAAATAGGCTTGTCAGGGTGTGAATGTGTACCCCTGGTAGTTAAAACAATTCTCTGGGAGGTGAAGTTATTTGCGCGAGTGGATGGTTTTCCGTGTATATGGAGATTGCAGGAGGAGTGTGGTTTGGAGGGAAGATTTGGTTTGCGGGTCTTGTTGCTAGGTTATGGGATGATATGGGCATTCAGGCAATTGTTATCATCGCCAAGCAATTGTTATCATCCCTTTGTTAGTTTGGGTGATGACAAGATCAGTCATCGCTGTTAATCAATATCTTGAAGGAGGCTATCCATCTTTGATGTTTGGGTTAACCAAATAAAGTCCTGCATTTGCTATCCATCTTTGATGTTGGTAGAGTTTCAAGAAAAGATCCTACATTTGGATGCACGGTTTCTCATAGAGTCGTTAGGATATATGACTCTATAGGTTTGGTTCCCATACTCCTAGGATGCAGATATGCTTTTTAATCCCTAGGAGAGGAGTGGTGTCACAGGTACGTTCTTCAGCAAAAAGGTGCATATTTCGGGTCCTTCCGTCTCCCAATAGTTTCCATCACGATTTTCCTTCGCTGTCAATGCCAGGTCGGGTTCTCTTTAATGTTTATGATATGCGCTCTTGGTCCATCTCGACTGCTTCAGTCAATTCGGCTTCTCTTGGTCCACAGTATGGATGTGGGTTGGTTCTCTTGGTTGTTCGGGCTCCGCAGCTATTCGTGTGCTACAAGACATTTTCAGTATTTTGTTCTCTTCGTTCTTCCAGTAATAGTTCTTAGTGTGTGTAGGTTGTTTTGTATTCTTGTATTAGTTTATGTTTAGGTTGTAATTCTGTTTTTCTTTAATAGTATCTTTTGTAAAAAAAAAAACCCACATTTTGGTGTTTAAAAAAATACTTGAGTATATTAATAAGAGAGAGAATATATGTAGGTATACGTAAACAGGAGAGAAAGAATAGGAAATGATTCTCATTAATGACGGAGAAAGAGGATGAGGAAAAGAATTGAGATAATGGGTAATGATGTGGAGGAAAGAAAATGTGATGTATCAAACGGAGGAAAGGGGAGAAAATGAAAAAGGATATATGTATCCTCCCCATTGTTAATGCTCTTTCAAGTGAATTTTCCTTATTCTTCAATAGGAAATTAGCACAACAAAATCAAAAATAATATTCCACTAAGATACTCCATGTGCTATATTTTTTCAAGAAAGGTTGGCTTAGAAAATCACTTAAATATCTTAGTAATTAAGTTTCAATGCATGTTTTTCATATAAAGAAATGTAGTACTACGAGTAGTGATCAAATAAGCCATGAGCCATGACTATACCAAGATACTTGGTAAAATAGAATTGTCAACTTGTCATCATCATATCCTTATTTTCCTATCTAACAACTCTTATTTCTTTAAGTATTTAGCTTCGATCAAACCTTAGCATTTACTAATATATAATTAAGCTACTTCTAATCTAAAACAGAACAAGTCAATTAAGCAATCTATGAACAAGTCACTGACCATCCAAGAAAAAAATGAGGCAGAAAATTAAAAAAAAAAACTTGAAACAGCAACTATATAACATGGGAAGATGGTACCTGATATATACAGACAAGAAGATAGTACACAATTTATACGTCAGTTGAAAAGAATAGTTGATAACACCGTGAATCTGTAACAAAACAACCATGTATGTAACTAGACCTATTTCTTTTTACAGTAAATCCCCTGATTCGCTCTCAGTTCCACCCCCTGAAGGTCCGAATTCGGGTTACCTTGTTATCCAAGACGATGGTTCATTGATGCCTTCCTGTTTTGGTCAGTCTAAGAGCCTCGGCATCAACGACTTGCCTCTTCCATCTAACAAGATACTTTTTACTGATGATGGGGATCAAATCCTTGCTGTTCCTGTTATCAATCAGCCACTTTCTTCAAATCGATACTACGTTATCAAGGCACATAAGAAGCACAAAGGGTAAGCATTAGATATGAATACATATAGAATATGAGCATACTGTCATATTTGCAATGGTTTCATAATACCTCAGATGCTTACTTCTTACAAAGCTTTATCATGTTTTGCTTTTTTGGTTTGATTGTTTGGAAATAGAGAAGCGTATGCTTGTTCAAAGGAAGAAGGTAAAGGCATAAGTTGCGGAGGGAGTTATATTCAAGATGTGACACCTAAACCCTTGGATCCTATAGATATATATCAGCAGTTCGAGTTTGAGAACTCGATGAAAGTTACCTGCACCACTGAAAGCAGAGGATTTGTGGTTAAATCCATTGCTCCTGATGGTCATGCTCCGCGATCCTTAAGAAACAAATTGCCTACACTCATCCAAAGATCAACTACAAACTCCAAAGATTTCATATATGAAGAAGCCAATGGCCTTAATAGTTCACTGCGCAAACAACTTCCTGACTTCAACTTCCCCTTGTCTCGTGGAGCTTCAGAACCTGTTTGTGTTGGTAAATGGTACTGTCCTTTCATGTTCATTCATGAAGGAAAGTTGAAAGATCAAATAAAGGATTCAGTGTACTATGAGATGACACTTGAACAACGGTGGGAGAGGATTTTCATAACTGATAGTAGTTATAACCAAGGCAATAATAATAAGGTGATGATGGATGTTGTTGTTCGAACACAAGAGTTTGCAGTAGGTGGAAAGGATGCTGTTATAGATGAGAGAACTTCAGACAATAAGGTGGTTTGGTTTCAGACCATTGGTAACGTGGGAGAACAACAAAGTGTTGGGTTGAATAAGTTGATTGTTGAAAGAATGTTATGGGAGCAAGAAAGAGTTGGATGGGTTAATGGGAAGGAAAAGCAAGTGAGGATGATTAGAGATGAGGAGTATGGAGGAATCGGATGGTGGGCAAGATTTGGGTGTTATGTTCTTGTCGAAAGATTTGTTCTAAAAAGAATTGATGGAACTGTGATTTTAACTTGTGATTTCAAGCACACTCATCAAATTAAGACCAACTGGGAGTAGCAACTATTATGCTTAGTTTGTTTAAGCATCAGAATATATACTATGTTCTTGCAAAATATAAGTTTTAATCTCAATTGTATATTTCCTGCTCATGCAGATTATGCTCATATATACATACATAAAACTACTATTTTCTTTATCATCAAATGCTGAGTTGTGCTCGAGCATGGGCAGCTCCGCTCAGCTAGAACCAATCCAAATTTGAGTTCAACTGCTCGAGTGCTCAACTTGAGTAATGATCTCCCAATGTTAAAGCTAAGAAAATGAACCTTGAAGCAGAAAAGCCATAGAATTACAGTTATATACTGGATTTCTCACTAACTTTTTAAGACTTAATCTTATAATTACTCATAAATCAAGAAAATTCAGTTTATGTTGCTTTTATGTATTACAAAGGAACTTGTTCAAAAGCTTCTCAAGCCAAACACAAGTAGCTCATTAACAGACTCGCTATGCTGACTATCATACGTTGATTTTGGATTTGTAACTTCTTGTATCAACTAACATCTGGATATTTCTGCTAGCAAAATAAAGTCTATTCTAACCCATATAAGACTAAAAACAGGGGAACAAAATTTTAATCTCTGAATCTACCCCACAGGATAATAAGAAGATAAATCAAATACGGAGTTTCATTTATATAACAAACTCAAAATTGTCATATCAGAAGTAAAGTCTACAAATCCATATATTCATGTTAGACATCCAATAGAATCAGGAAAGTGTTCAGACTATACCTTATTATGTTCTGTTTGCTTATTCATCTTCACTACAATGCAAGGGGCAATCCCTTCATTCTTCACAGAGTTTTTTGTCGCCGTCTGAATTCTGAGCTGGTTCCTCACTTCCTCATCACCATGAATCTGAGTACTGAAGCCAGAGGCTGCAAGTTAGGTTGCTTACCATGAATACCATCTGAAGTTTCAATTTTGCTCAAGTCATCTTCATTTAATTACACATTGTCAACACATCTCTTGGTTCAGAAAGTTTCTGTTTATTATAGGTGGACAAGATTTGGATTTTATGTTCTTGTTAAAAGATATGTACTAAAAACAATAGATTAAAGTGCGATTTTAATTTGTTATTTAAGCACACTAATCAAATCCATAATCAGATATTTTCCTCCTCAACCCTTGCTACCAAATCCATCTCTCGTTTCGACTCCAACATTCTATTCTCCAACCCCTTCATTACATCCCCTGTGTCTTCCGACTCCACATCCTCTCGAATTCGACAATGCTCGAAAAGCCGCGTTGCACCAGCCTCAATTACATAATCAGAGTTCTGAGGGTCAGTCTTCTTAACAATTTCGAGCAATTCGTGCAATTGAAGTAGAATCTGAAACATTTAATCCCTAAATATGTCTCTTCTTCAATGATATCTTCCTTCCTGCCATTGAATTTAGTGCCTGCATACATGTAATTCCCACAAAAATTGCAGCGAATACTCATTGGCAACATTGTTCGAACTTTCATTTGTTGATTCTTCGCTTTTCTTCGTCTTGGAATTTTACTGGGATCGAAATTTGGCGGGTAATACTTGTTTAATACTTTCCTTTCTCCCATATTCGATTATCAAATCAGGCTGATTACAATCAATAGTTGAATAACGAGTTTAGAAGAACCTAAATTGTGTGTAATGAGAATGAAGTTTGACGATAAACCCTAGATTGTGAAATTGAAATTCGATGATTATAAAAAGAAACTTAACATCTTATCTCAGAGCTGCTTAACATCTAGTTAATGGGAGATAGAAATATTTTGTCAAAAAAAATAAGGATAGAAATATCAATGGATAACGTGTTGGGCACGAAACTGACTGAGATAGATAAAGATTTTTTATTTTGGTTTTTTTTGTATATAAAAAAAATACAAATCAAGGTTATTGCCGTATTGGTTGAACAACATAATACGATATTGTTGGGTTTTTCTTAGAAAAAAAAAAAAGTTTTTTTCTGCCTAGTGTCATGAGCGCAACTAGCGATTCTAAGCCAACTCGAATAGGAAAATTTGTTAAAAAGGTACTTATTTGTTCACCTTTTTAGGAAAGAAGATCTTATATGTTCAAAATGGTGAAAAAGGTCCTTATAAACCACTTTTGTTATAGAGAGGGACCTTGTCGTTGGAATATGACCATTGGCTTTACTTTTTCGATGTTGGTTTGAGTTGTAAATTGAAGGAGGTTTGTGAAGGAAAGTGAAGGGTAGAGAAAGAGAGTAAAGTTGAGTCAGAAATGCCTTTTTTCGAAGGAGAGAGAAACTAAAGGATTGATGAAGATTTTGCCTATATTAATAAAATCACTCATATTGCAATTTTTTGGGTGAGGTCACAAAAATTTTGTATTAATTAAAAAATAAAATGAAGATTTATTTTTATAAGAATGAATATCATATAATATGAAAATAAACATTTATTTAATAAGAATGAACATTATACTACATGAAAATGAACATTTGATTATTAAGTAATACAAAATTATTGTTAAATATGTTCAATTAGAAAATGTTCATTTTTATTAAAGTAAAGAAAAAATTGTCAAAAATAATACAAACTTTGAGCGGTCCGTCAAAAATAAGTCAATCTACCGGTTGGTGACTTAATTTATAGGTATGTGGGACACATGTCACTTTTTGATTGGTTAAATAATTTAATTTGATTTTTAGAATGTTTTTAATATTTTTAATTTTAAAAAGAAATCAAATGTTATTAATTATTTATTATTATTTTTTATAAAAAAAAAACCCTCCCCCGCCCATCCACCTCTTCCCCCCCTATCAACATCATGTTCCCGACGCTCAGCCTTCCGGCGACCTCCGATCCGTGCCCCAGCCACCTCCCTTGTTCCACCACCACCACCCACTGCACCACCAAAAACCATCGCAAGCAACAGCCACAACCACCAACCACCATACCAACCACCGAAACAACCATACCAACCACCGAAACTGCCATACCAGCCACCAAAACCACCATACCAACCTACGAAACCTCCATACCAACCCAACCCACTACCACCAAGATCCAAAAACCCACCTCTTACTTACCGTAAACCCCACCATAATCACCAAAACCCATCCCATCCAGCCCGAAGTCACCACAAACCAACTTCTAACCCCTCCTCGTTAGAGTCCCTGCCCCTCATTGTCGAAATTGAAATTAAAATTAAAATTAAAAGCCTAGAATTTGAAAAGTGAAAGGGGGATTGTGAGATTGAGTTTGAAAACTCAGATTTAATGCAAAATTGGCGAATATGGGAGGTGAACTTAGGGGATTTCGACTTTGACAAGGGGGAGGGGCAGCAACTCCAACAGGACCGGCGGACTTGTAGTGTTCGGTGGTGGACCGACGGTGTTGCTGGTGAACTGGCGGCGTCGGTGTTCTGGTTTCGGTGGTGTTGGAGGCAAAATTGATTTTTGGTTGGTTGTGTTTGCGGTGGTCATTGATGATGGTGGTGGTTTTTGATTGAAGATGGAAGAGAAAAGAGGGGGGCAGGGGAGAGAGAGGGGGGTGAATGGGTGATTATTTGATGATTAACAAATCTAATTAAAGTTAGGTTAGTAAGTTAAGTAATTTTTTAAGGAAAAAGTTAAGTAATGTTTTTGATTAGGAGTTAATTAAAGTATTAAACAATTTTATTAAAAAAAAAACAAAAATATTAACCGATCCTTTAGGATGTAGGTAAATTATCTTGTTAAAAACGGATTTCCCTCAAAGTTTTTATTATTCAGATATAATCAAAAGATTGACTTGTTTTTGACGGACCGCTCAAAATTTGTATTATTTTTGACAATTTTTCCCTCAAAGTTTGTATCATTTTAGTAGCAACCTCAGCCATTAACAACTGTAGGTCCAATCCATGGCTTGATCTGCCACTATTAGGTTGGGCTCAAAATTTGAAAAGTAAGTTCCAAGTAAGGCCCGAAACCTTAGGCCTCGAGGGTTTGATTGGGTTGATGCATGAGCTAGCTAGTCCAAGGGTCATTTTAGGAGTTGGCCCGCAATGCCTCTTTAAAAAAGGAAAATTTGATAATATTAATCACAACTTTGAATCATTTATTTTTAATAATCCTAACCATCAAATATTTTCTAACAAACCCAATTTTGGTGGCGTTTCCTTTTATCAAGTCATTAATTACCGGTCAACGACTTGTTTTAAAAGGTAATTTGACACTACTTATCAAGCCCTAATTTGTCCAAAAAATAAAAACATAAAAATAATTTTTTTAAATAAATAAAATTAAAAAAAAGAAAAAAAACCTCCTCTTTCCCCCGCCGGAGAACACCCTCTCCTTCCCCTTCCCCTGTTGAAAACCCAGCCCCCACCCATCCCGCCCTTCTTTGGATTTTCAATTTTTAAAAAAATGGCTGCAATTTGCATAATACATATTACCTCCGTTCCTGAAAGTTCGACTCACTTACTATTCATGTGACCAAAATAAAATAACTTTGACCACATTTTATGACTTATATAATCAAAATATATGTATTAACAAGCTTGATCTTAATTATAAGATTCCCCTAATGATAAAATTTTCAAATATATATCAAAATTTTAAAAATTTTAATTATATATAGTCGAAGTTATTAATGGTCAAAGATGTTTATTGGAGACCATGCAAATGCTAAGTAAGTCGAACTTTCAGAAAAGGAGGGAGTATTTTAAATGGCTGCAATTGATAAATTTTCCTTTTATTAAAAAAATTACTTAAATAAGGAAAGTTTTGTAAAGATTGTACATATTTAGTAAAAGATGCACTTAATAAGAAACAAAGCTAGTATTTTGGAATAAAAGCTTTGGGAACATAATTCAAAGATTTGATTATAATCATGAGATCAGGGCATTATCCATTATGTATGTATCTCATGTTTCACTGAGCTTATGGTTGTAAGTTGATATCAAATTTGATAGATACAATTTTTTAATTTTCCTTATTATTTTAGGTGTGTGAAATTGATAAATAATCATTACAGTATTGAATACCAACTTCTTCGGCTCTTCATCTCATTATATGGGATTATGTATATACATACACTAGACTAACGGAGATTAAAATGTAATAATAGCTAGGGTAGTTTTTAACCCAAATAATGGGATTATGTATCCCAAATAATTCATTTTTCGTGAACAAGAAGTGATGATTGTTATTTGCATACTTTGTCTAGCAATTCATGCCACTACATAAAAGAAAAAAAAAAGCATTGTTCATAGATTCGTTCTGTTACTGTGGTGTCTTATTACGTTAGTTCTTGTTTGCCGACTTGCCGTTACGTCGGCAGAGTAGTATTGGAGTAGCAGGACATGGGGTAACTTAGGTCAGTAACATAAACTTTGATATGACATTGTTGGACCTTTACAGTGTACACCATCATATCAAGGACCCACCACTTTTTCATAACTTGTTCAGGAATTACTGCAATTGGAGCAGCTGCAGCAGGGTATGACCGTATGAAACTTTAACTTACGAATGTACTCACATGAAGATTTCCGAATTGCTAAAAACAATTGAAATGAATTGAACCAAATTTAACTGATTGGAGTTGAACTGAATTGAATTGAAATGAATTATTTATAAGAGAAGGAAATTATAAAATAAACTAAAGTGATTAGAGTTGAATTGAACTGAACTGAAATTAAGCTGAACAGAACATGATATTATACTTGCTCCTTTTTACAAAGATAAACACAACAGAAATATGTCTAAAAGGTACATATATGTTCACTTTTTTGTGTAGTGATCTTATATGTTCAAATTAGTGAAAAATGTCCTTATAAGCTACTTTGTGAGGAGAGACCTTGACATCGGAATATGACCGCTGACTTCATTTTTCCGGCATTGACCATCATATGACAAGCACATGATGTTTAAAAAAAAGCCTTCTCCTTTTTTTCCCATGATTTTGAGGAAAGAAAAGGGATTTTGAGAGAAATTTTGGGGATAGAAAGAGAGAATGTGAAAATATGGGGAAAAAATGAACGAAATGGCCTTTTTAAAACATCATCCACGTGCCACGTGCGTGATAGTCAATACCGAAAAAGTAAAGTCAATGACCATATTCCGACGTCAAGGCCCCTACTCACAACAAAAATGACTTATAAGAACCTTTTTCATTACTTTAAACAAATAAGGTCCTTATTTGCAAAAAAGTGAACATATAAGTACCTTTATAACAAATTTTCCTAAAAACATATATATACACGAATAGATGAATGAGTTGGGTGATGTGTTGGATGTATCATCACCCGAATTCAATCTCATCTGATCCGATCCATCTGTTAAACTCACAAGAATTTTAGGAGTAACCGGATTAATCTTTACCATTAATCATATAAAAATAGGCTTACAACATTAACCTAAATTGTCAAAAACTCAATTGTATTAGTCACATAACACAGAAAGAGTATGGGGTATTTTGTACAATGACCATGACCCAATATTTCACCAGTACCTGTAGTGCTATCCTCTGCCACATCACCACTCGTACTCCCCCTTAATTCAAGAAGGTTAGAGGCAATATTAGTACTAACTAAAAAATGATCGGAAACAACACCATCACTAACAATGCGTGGTTCCTGCAGGCGGGTGCACGATCCGCATGGTACATCCCTTCCAAAAAAAAAGTGGAAGGAACATTGTGTAGAGATATAAAGAACATTTAGTTAAAGTGAAAAGAACATATTATATTATTGTAAAGAACATTGTATAGAAATGTAAAAAACATTAAGTTAAAGTGAAAAAAACATGTTATACAATTGTAAAGAATATAACACGCTGTTAAATAATGTTCTTTATCTTCATATTCTTTGATTATCAAAATAATTTACTTTTATTTGTGACATAATGTTAATTGTTTATTTTAAAATATTCTTTGAATTTTGTCTTTAGATCATAGTGGTTGAATAAAAATAATGTTCATTACATTATATTATCATTAGAGGTGATAAAAAATTCAGGTTGGCCCGAGCCTTAACATAATATCTCGTGCCCAAACACTACAAGAAAACAGGTCATTTCCGACGGAACCGTTCCGACGGACACGAAAATCCGTCGGAAAGTACGAAATTTCCGACGAAAATAAAATCCGTCGTAAATTTATGACGGATTTTATTTCCGTCAGAGATTTGCGACGGATTTTAACCCGTTTCCGACGGAATTTAATTTATAAAAAAAAAGAAAAAAAACCCAAAACCCTAATAAAACGGCGCCCCTACCCCTCCTCATTCACAATCCGTCTGTCTCCTCTCCTCTCTTCCTCTTCTGATCTTCTCCTCTCTTTCTCTCATCCTTCTCTTCTCACGCTTTCTCTCTCCTCTCCTCCTCCTCCTCCTTCTCTTCTCACGCTCTCTCTCTCCTCTCGCAAGTTTTCCTCTTCTACTTGTTTATGTCGTTTAAGGTGATGCTTTAAGGTCAAATTAATGGTTTTTAAGGTCAAATTCGACCATGAAAATCCTAGATCTAGGGTTTTCGTGGTCGAATTTGGCCTTGTTAAACCAAGTTCGAGGTGAATTTCAAAGTTTTTTTTTATCTTAAGGTATGTTTTAATTTTAATTTTTGATTTTTTTATTTAATTTTTGGGTGATTTTCAGTGGTGGTGGATCTAAGTTTGGGTGATTTTCGGTGGTGGTTGTGGTCTGGGTCGTATTTGGGTGGGTCGTGGCGGTGGTCTTTTTTTATTATTTTTTTATGTTTGTTGGTGGTGGTGGTCTTGGGTGCCGCCACGGCTAAGGTGGGTGGTGTGGTTAGGGTTCGGTCAGGGGTGGGTGGTGTGGGTTTGGTTGGGTTTTGGTTAGGGGTAGGTGGTGTGGGTTTGGTTAGTGTATTCGGTCAGGGTGGTGTGGGTTTGGTGGGGTTCGGTTAGGGGTGGGTGGTGTGGGTTTGGTGGGGTTCGATTAGGGGTGGGTGGTGTGGGTTTGGTTAGTGTATTCGGTCAAGGGTGATTGGGTTTTGGTGTGGGGTTTTGGTGTGGTGTTTCGGTTAAGGTGGGTAGTCTGTGGTGTGGTTGAGAGAGGCGTTTTGGGTGGTTGGAGGTGGTGATACGCCGTGCTGGGGGTGGCACGGCATATTCTTTTTTAATTTCTTGAAATTAATTTCCGACGGAATTCCCGTCGGAAATTTCCGACGGATTAAGCCGGTGCCGGAAAACCACTAACGACGGAAAATTCTGTCTGAAAATCTGTCAGAAAAGTGTTTCCGACGCAATTTTCGTCGGAAAAGGTCGTTTTCCCTACAAACACTAATCCGACAACAACTTCCGACGGAATTCCGTCGGAAACGAGTTTTCCGATGGAATTAAGGGTGTTTGCGACAGATAATTTCCGTCGGAAATGGACGATTTTCTAGTAATGAAACCCGGAAAATTTAGCGGGCTTTTCGGGTCGGGTTTGGATTTTTATCTAAAAATGCATTTTTAGGTTTGTCCAAACCCGCCCTATTTTCGGGTCGGATCGGGCCGGCCCGAAGTTGATCACTTCTAATCATCATGTTCTTTATTAATATTACGGATATTCTTTAGATATATATAAAGAACAACAAGTTGGATTTTTTTTTTACAAAATAGCTATATGTTCTTTACAAAACATCTATATGTTCATTACAATACAAGTATATGTGATACTCTTTATAAAATAGGTATATGTTCTTTACAAAACAATTGTATATTCTTTACTGAAAAACTAAATATTCATTCCGCCTTTTTTAAAAAAAACGGATACACGAAGCATCATGCATCCGCCTCTATGGAAAAAATTTCACATCACTAGAATCTTAGTGAGAGGGGACATCTTGCCTTAAATCTACACCATCATCTCGCGCGCATAACAGTGCCATGCCTAATCATTGTCAAAATCCTTATCATCCCACAAACTCAAGTCACTAGAATAAAGTAATGTTCCCGTTGCACCCTCATCAAGAGACTCAATAAATGTGAACTTATCTTCAACAAATTAAATTTCACATCACGACTAATTAAAAACTCACTAGTGTTTATTAGTCCGGGCGTTGTCCCGAGTCATATATTATGTATTATACGAAGTACGTATTATATAGTATTATACTTTTTATGTATTATACTTATATAGATATAATTTACATACCTTTCGTCTTCAAGAGGTATGACGTATGAGGTAATAGTTACATTGAATACTTATCGAGTTTATTCTTTGAGTATCGTAATTTTTTTTAAAAAAAAATTAAACTTAGTGCTTTTCACTTATATACTTTTTTTTTTTTTTACACATTGATAACATGGTTAATGATTGGCTTAGGTGGTTAAATAGTCATCTTTATTATAAGAGGTTGAGTGATCGAATCTCCTTAAAAATAAATAAATAAATAAATAAATTATAAAATATTATGCTGTGCGCGCGCGCGCTCTAAAATTTGTTATATATTTAGATAAAATTCCTAATATCAAAAGATAATATTTTATATTTAATTAATTTAAATTGGGAATCTCATTCGCCAATTTTGCTTACGTGTCATTTAAATTATTTAATTCTAAAAGAAATTATTAATCTCGTATTTAATTGAGTACCACTAAAATGTATTATCCTACATGGCGTGCTAAAAAAATTAAATCCTACGTGGCTCTCTAAATACTCGAGAAAAAACTCCCCTTTATATATATATATATATATATATATATATATATATATATATATATATATATATATTAGATTAAACACAATTGAAGGTTATGCATATGAAGAGTTTTAGGATGATAAATGATAAATAATGACACATAAGGTGACACATAGCGCTCATGTGGTGCCAAATCATACGAAAGGACCATGACACATGGCGGTACCAATGTACCGTGTTATCCCTTTGAGTTTTAATAATATTATAGATAGTATAGATTAGTTTCCAAATCATAAAACCGCCAACCCTTTTTTCTAAATGAATAACCAACAAATATACACCCCCTAGATTTCGAATCAAATTTATCTTTACCACGAGAATTATTCACAACTTAACTCAAACACCCAAATAAAAACACGCAGTTCATCATAAGAGGGGGGTTTCTCAAACAAACATTCATGAGGGGTTTTTCCACCTAGAATAGGAGTCGGAGTCAAATTAATAAGATGAATGGTACGACAGCCAAAACAAATTCTCCCTAAAAGTACTTAGGCAATTTAGATTGGAAACGCAAAGCACGAACAACATTCAAAATATGTTTATATTTCCTTTCAACACGACTATGTTATTGAACGGTATCGACACTTGAGGTTTGATGTATTACTTTTTTTTTTTTTATCAAAAAATGGTCTCAAACACAAAAACTCTTGCCCATTGTCACTTTGTAATAATTAATCTTTTTATAAAATTGAGTTTTGATTAGAGCATAAAAATCATGAATTATTTTCCCTAGATAATTACCAACCATGAAATAAATCCATGTAGCACGAGAGTAATCATCAACAATAATGAGAAAATATCTAGCATTGCAACTAGAAGAAATCAAACACATAAACAATAGTGAGAAAATATCACAATGTATCAAATCAAACATGATACTACTTTCAGAGTTTTTTATCCATAAAACAAATATGACAATCTAACACATCACACTTTTTATTTATACTACTACTGGCTATTTCAGGTAAACATGCATGATACTACTTTCATTGAAAGATGACCTAAACGCCTATGCCATAAATACTTGCATCTAAAACTCTAACCAAATTAACTTGAGGAACATGAGCACGAATCGGCCGAAAAAAATAGACCACATTACATTGCACCACCCCCCCCCCCCAATCAAGTTCTCCAAAGTACGGTCTTAAATAGTACATAGCTTCTCTAAGATCAAACCATCACTCAAAATAAGTTTTCCTCGTTGTAACTGCAGTACTTTTCCTATTAGGCAAACCAGCAGGAGATATAATATCAAGCAAATCAGAATACAAATTTAAGTTACCAAACAAGTGGTTTGAAGCTCCGGTATCAATTATCCACTCATCCATGTATATACGTACCGTGAGATTTAATATCTGTCGAGGAAGCAGTGGATTTAGTTTCCTTTATAGCACTTAAAAATTGTGCCTACTCATCATTAGTAAGAGTTAGAGCAGAACCACGATCTTCATCATTCATCTCCTACCCATTACTCTGCAGAGAGCTGCTGCGCTACTAACATTGCCAACGAAAAAAATAAAAATATAAAAACAAAACCAAAGCTAAAATATTTACAAAGTACTGTACTATTCTATTGTCGTTCAAGCCCTTTTCTCTGATTCTCTCATTTTACTTTCTTCTCAATTATTACTATGTAAGTTAAAATTCTTCACTTAAATTTCTTAATTAATTTTCTAATTATTATGAAAATTAAGAGTAAAGATGAGTCATAATGCAAATTAAGTATAAGCCACAAAAGAAAAAGAATAGTTTTGCCCAATCTAAGTGACTATCTTGCATTCATGTTATTAGTAATTTTGCTGAACTTTTTAATACAAAGTATAAAATTCATGCTATGTATTTTTATGGGAAAATTCTTTATCTACCCACCGGATAAATTACAATTACCCACTTCTAATAAAGAGTAGTAATAATCGAATACAAATTAGCAAGATTAATGATACTTCGTTTCGTATTTTAATCATGTAATAGTAATGGGTAATTTATCCTGTGAGTATATTTAGCTTTGTCCTTAGTTATGAGATGTGACTCTATTATTTAGGGCCCCTTTTTTAATTTCTACTCCGGGCCTCCAAAATATCTAAGACAACACTGTTTTTGCCACAATGATCACAGATACGAGCATCACCACTACTACTACCCGACCAAGCAGCCCTGCCTTGAGCAAAACCCGAGGCCATAAATGATATCATCTGTAATCTTGACCAATTACAAAGTTAATATTGTTTTTCTTTAGCATGGCTGATACATTAGTAAGTCTAGTGATTTCTTTAACATAACATCTTTTTATTAATAACCATAAATGACATAGGGTCCTAAATGGTCAGTAATTATTTTGAAGTACGTAGGGCCGGGAGCTTTGAAAGGAGAAGATACAAATTTATACAAAAAAGTGTTTATCTGGTGGTATTTCTGTAAATAAATTAACAATTTTTATTGAGTTCAGGTCTCATAAATGTTGATTTATTTAAAAAAATATCATGTTGACTGAGACATTATCATGTTGACTGAGACCTTTTGTTGATTTATTTACAGAAATGCCGTTAAATAAACAATTTTTATTTATCTCAACTGGTGCTCCCACAAAATTAAAGGGAGAGTTACTCCGTAAATGTTTGATTGCTTGTCTTGACCCTAGAGCACTATATAAACAGCCTTACATAGATATGATATTCCCCACAAATATACGCACTCTTCTATTGTATACACATTTCTATCTTTCCTCAAAAACAAGGAAAATGGCACTCATAAAATCATTAACATTTTCCCTTCTCTTTTTCTTTCTATTTTCACTAACAAATCTCTCAAATGCACTTAAAAACCCCCCAAAAACCACCCAAAGGCCTAGAAAACCATGCAAGAGGATGGTTTACTACTTCCATGACGTAGTCTACAACGGCAAGAATGCCAAAAATGCCACTTCAGCCATCGTAGCAGCGCCCGCTTGGGGTAACAGAACCATTTTTGCCGGGCAAAATCGCTTTGGTGATGTTGTGGTTTTCGACGATCCTATTACACTTACAAATGATTTTCACTCCACCCCAGTAGGGCGCGCCCAAGGGTTCTACTTATACGACAAGAAGGACGTGTTTACATCTTGGTTCGGATTCTCTTTCGTGTTCAACTCTACTGAGCATAAGGGGTCGTTAAACTTTGCAGGGGCTAACCCTTCGACGAGCAAGGCTAGGGACATCTCTGTTATTGGAGGAACTGGTGATTTCTTCATGGCTAGGGGTGTTGCTACATTGGTGACTGATGCTTTCGAAGATGATGTTTATTTTCGACTTCGTACTGATGTTAAGCTCTATGAATGTTGGTAATATCATTCATGGTTTGCGTAAGGTTTTTAAGGGTGCAACATTTCTGGAAGCGTATTGCATTTTATTCCCCCTAATTGTGTGTAATCAAGGTCATTTGAATTTTAACAAAGAGTGAAATTGTGTACTTTAATTGTTTTTCTTTTGAAAGTTTGTGTACTTTAATATATATTTTGGATTCCTGGATGCAATGTGGTTTGGTACTAAACTACTGCATTGATTTAAAATGTCTGATTTGTTGACTAGTAAGGGAATCAACTACAAAAAGTATAGCAGGGGAAAGACGTGGTATAACAAACATTTGTTTGAATTAGGGGTGAGCGTCACAGGGTATACTGTAAAAATTTCAGGACCTGGAATCGAAAGTGGAACTTGTTTAACAGGTTCTTAAAAATTGGAAACCGAAACCTGCAAGTTCTGGTTGCGGAAGAGGGTACCCTATTTTTTAAAGTAAGTTTAATAGTTACTTGATTGTCTAGAATATTTAATACAAAATTACAAATACTTATATTAATACCATTAATTAAACCATTAAGAGTAAGATGAAAAATAAAATAAATTAGTTAGTTCTATTATCTCTTGCTTTCCTCATGTAATGTGCTAATTCATGGGATCGTGGTCGTGATGTCTGCGTTGACTTGACAGGCTCTTCTCCATTGACACAATCTGGGCTTTCTGACTTTGTTCATGGACGGGAAGTGACTGATGCGGTCAATCGGAAGCGGGTCAAGTACGAATCTAGTTGTCGGGTAATTAGATATTGTTTAGGGTAAAAATTACCCTAGACAGGTGTCCCAATAAGAGAAGGCCACGTGTCAAGACCAGCTTGACCCAAGTGGTCCCCCAACCATCTGACACGTGGCACCTTCAGATAGATTCTGAAATGACGGCCTTCAAGGGCCCAAATCCCAAGAAACCGCCGTAATTCGGCGCAGCCCACTAAGGTCTAGGTCAAATGACCTAGATAGAGGCACACCTACCAATGACCCTATAAATAGGGAGATATTTCCCCATTTTAGGGATACATTCAATCATTTATTACACCTACTTTTTCTCTCATCAGAGAAACACCTTAGCTTGGAATCCAAGCAGATCCCCACCTAAATTTCCGCACTCTTTATTCTCTTTCAAGATACTAACTTGATCTTCGGAGACGGAGCTCCACCACCCGGAGTCTCCGTGTTTTTGCAGGTACAACTCGAGCCGGACCAATCTTTGTGACGTAACTCTCCCGAGGGATAAAACCCAAAACATTTGGCGCCGTCTGTGGGGAGAGTACCTCAAGGATGGTTCAAGAGTCTGTACCACCTCCTGAGCATCCGGTAGACCAATCGGAAGTCTTTACTGACCAAGAGGACGACGATCCTCAAGTTGAAACCTATAGAGCCAGTGATGGCTCTCTAATAACCAAGCGCATCCGGCCCAGAGAAACTCTGGAGAGGGGTGCCAACCAGGCAGGTAAAAACTGACCCCCTGGACAGCCGGAAAGGGAAACCCATACGGCCAGTGGATCTGCTCCCGTCACTCGAGACGAATTCATGACTAGTTTCAAGGGTGAAATTAAGGATCTGATCACCAAGAGTCGGGCTGGCCCAAGCAGGGGTCAGTCAGCAAGGAAGACTCCTCTGGAGAAGGGGAAGTCAGTCAGAAATAGGCAGCCAACTCCGCATCCAAAGGAGAAGGCAGCCGGGACCATTGATTGGTCCAAGATTCTTTTGCCTAAGAGGAACACCAACAATACCCGCCGGAGTGAACAACCGGTGGGAAACAAAAAATCACCTCTTGATGCCCGGGAGATCATCTCCCGCAGGAGGAATCAACAGTTGTCTGAGTCGGCTTCTACATCAAGCTTTTCAGACAGCTTTAAGAATACGTCAGCAGGGAATGTGCAATCCTTGCATGAGAGCCATACAGACGGTAATACCGTCCATTCTGGCCCTCAGATGATTGGGAATGCACCGTATGTGCCACCTATGGTCTACGACCCGTATTCTCCTCATTACATGCAGCCGGCCCTCTTCGGAGGTCAGGTGACATTCAACAATATCCTGCCACTGGACTGGCAGCTTCGTCTGCTCTGCCTGGGTGAGAAACCTTCTACGTTCACCCGGAAAATAACCGAGGTGGCGCAGCCGGCCAAGGTTAAAAATGTGTTGGTGGGTACTTATGATGGTACCTCCAACCCGGAAGATCATCTCTTGGCTTACACATACCTCATGTATCTACAGGGGTCGGATGATGCCACTTGGTGTCGATGCTTTCCGGCTACATTGAAGGGCATTGCCCAACAATGGTTTGGCAACCTGCCAGCCGACTCCATCGATAGTTTCAAGAAGCTTGCCTTCTTGTTTGCTTCCAACTTCTCAATGAACATCCCTGCGAAGAAAACAAGTCTTGACTTGAGCACCATTAAGCAGGGAGAGAGAGAAGGACTGTGCTCCTACGTCAGGCGGTTCAATCTGACCAGAATTCAGATTCAAGGACTGTCTGATGAGGTAGCTTTTACAGACTTCTTTAAGGGTCTGAGAGATGGGTCGGCCTTTAAGTTCGACCTTGTTAGAAAATGGGCTTTTACTTTGCAGGCGGCCCTGAGGGAGGTGGAAAGCTATATTCAAGCAACGGACCTCTGCTCGCTTGGTAGCCAGTCGGACTCCAAGAAGTCTGATAGGCAAAAAGACAGCCGGCCTGCTTAGCTGGCCAAGAAAAAAGATGAGAGCAAAAAGAGAAAAGAAGTCTGGGCGGTGAGTGATTCTGACCAGCCGTCCCAGAAGAAAAAGAAAGAATTTAAATCGTACGTCCCCAGGTACGAGTTTAACAAGGACTGCAACTCCATCCTCATGGAGATCAAGGACCGGCTGTCTCTAGAGAAGCCAAATCCAATGAAAAGTTCCATTCAATCAAGGAACAAAAATAAATTTTGCCAATACCATGAGGAAGTTGGCCATGACACCAACGACTGCTTCAGCCTTCAACGGGCGTTAGATCGTCTGGCTGACAAGGGGATGTTAAAGCCCTACATTTCTAAGTCCAAAGTGACTCATAAGAAGAACCCGAGGCAGTCATCTAAGACACCCCAGCCTGCTAGTAGCTCAGACACCGATAAGGAGCCGGTTTACACCATACCAGGTGGGTTCTCATGCGGTGGCCCTACCATCCGGGGCACCAAGAGCCATCTTCGAAAGATGGACAATAATGATGATGATGATCAGGCGGTAGGTAGTTCCTCCTTCCCAGACGTGCTGATCACTGAGAAGGACAGGGGAACTGTACGCCGTCCGCATGACGATCCTGTCGTCATTGAATGTAAGGTCGCCAACCAGCTGGTTGGTCGAATCTTTATTGACACCGGCAGCTCGTCGGACATTATCAGTCTCCGGTGCCTGCAAAAGCTGAAATACAACCTCAGCAGCATGCATCCGGTTACCCACCCCTTGGTTGGTTTTGGGGGTGGGATGGTTTACCCAGTCGGTAGGATCGACCTACCTATCTGGTTGGGTGAAAAAGGAAAAGGACGACATCTGGTAGTCAAATTCTTGGTCGTTGAGGAACTGACCGCCTATAACATCATCCTAGGCCGTCCAACCCTCAACGAAGCCAAGGCTGTAATCATCCCTTCTCTCATGCTCATTAAGTATGAGAGGGATGATGGCTCTGTTAGTTCCTTGAATGGGGACCAAAAGACAGCCTGGGAGTGCTACCTCTCAGCCGTCAAGGATACTGTGGCCCTAGACGGCCAAGGGCAGGAACCAATAGACCTTAACAATGTCAAGGACGCCAGCCTAGCCCTACCAGCAGCCGGGAAGAAAAGAAAAGCACCGGCTCCTCAGTTGTTGGAGGTGAAGAAAGAGAAAAAATAGCAATTACTGACCGGGGAACGGTCAGATGAGCTCCGTCCCCAACCGGCTGGAGAACATATTGATATACCTTGGACGGGCGTGCTGTTAAGGTTGGGACGGCTGCTTATGCTAAGCTGGGTGCAGACCTACACCTATTGCTGAAAGATTTCAAAGACATTTTTGCCTTTGAAGTGGAAGAGATGCCAGGCGTCAGCCCGGATCTTGCTGTCCACAAACTCGCCGCGGATCCAAAAAAGAAGCCCATCCGACAAAATAAAAGAAATCACGGCGAGGAAAGAAGTCAGGTGGCAGCTACTGAAGTAAAAAGCTGCTGGATGCTGGGTTCATTCGGCCATGTAATTTCCCCGACTGGGTGGCAAAAGTTGTGCTTGTAAAAAAGCCGAATGCTACTTGGCGTATGTGTGTTGATTACACAGACCTCAACAAGGCATGTCCAAAGGACAGTTATCCGCTTCCAAAGATTGACAGTCTGGTCGATTCTACAGCCGAGCATGCCTTGATGAGCTTTATGGATGCCTATTCCGACTTCCATCAGATACCCCTGTGGAAAAAAGATCAAGAGAAGACGGCCTTCGTCACTGATCAGGGGTTATTCTGTTACACTGTGATGCCGTTTGGCTTGAAAAATGCGCCGGCTACATTCCAACGGATGATTAATACAGTCTTCATTAATCAAATTGGGAGGAATGTGGAAGCGTACATAGATGACATGATAGTCAAATCCAAGCAGCAGGCGGATCACCTTGCTGATCTCCGATAAACCTTCACCACACTCAGGCGGCATAAGGTCATGTTAAATCCTAAGAAATGCGTCTTTGGTGTTGAGTTTGGGAAGTTTCTCGGATTCCTGATTGATCAAAGGGGGATAGAGGCTAACCCTGAGAAGATACAGGCGGTAATTGACATGAAGTCACCCCGCACTGTTAAGGAAGTACAAAGACTAACCGGTTGCCTGGCGGCACTGGGGAGGTTCCTCAGCTGGTCAGGTGACAAATGCCTTTACTTCTTCCAAGCAATCAGGAAGAACACCAGATTTGAATGGGGGGATGATGCTGAGGCGGCCTTTTAAAAGCTGAAAGAACACCTGCACTCTTTGCCAAGGCTTGTTAGCCCTCTGCCCAAAGTGACGTTATATATATACCTAGCCGTCTCATACCATGCCCTTAGTGCTGTTCTCCTTGTTGAGAGAGACGACATCCAGCTCCCGGTCTACTTAATTAGCCATGTGCTAAAAAATGCTGAACTCCGGTACCCCATGGTTGAAAATTTTGACCTTTCTTTATATATGGCATTCAAGAAATTGAAGCCGTACTTTCTGGCACATCCAGTTGTAATTTACATCGATCAGCCCCTCAAGCGGCCAATGTCTACCTTGGAGTCATCCGGCAGAATGTTAAAATGGGCTATTGAAATGCAAAGTCTTGAAATCACTTTTGAACCCAGAAAGGCAGTGAAGGGTCAGGCGTTTGCCGACTTCATTGTTGAAAAGACACGACCGGTACCACCGGATAACATTGATCAGGTTTGGAAAATGTATGTAGACGGGAGCTCTACGAAGAGCGGCTGCGGTGCAGGAATTATTTATGAGTCCCCTGAGGGGGACAAATTTGAATATGCACTGCGGTTTAAGTTCCAGGCCTCGAATAATGAGGCGAAATACGAAGCCCTGCTAGCCGAAATCCGCATGTGTAGGACAGTAGGGACAACAAAAATTGACGCCTACTCTAATTCACAATTGGTCGTAAGCTAGTATGAGGGAAAATATGAGGCAACTTATTCGGCTATGATCAAGTATCTTCAGGCAGTCAAAGAAGAGGCTGGGGCACTTGAAGAATTCCGTCTGAGTCAAGTGCCCAGGTCAGATAACAACCAGGCGGATGCACTGTCCAAACTAGCATCCTCCGCCTGCTGCGATACGTCTCGGTCAGTCTTTTGGGAAGTTTTGGAAAAAAGAAGTATATATGAAAAGCCCATTGGAATTCTAGACCGAAGCTCTACCTGGATGGATGGCATCCGGGCATATTTAACAGACGGCACGCTCCTGATTCACCACAGGAGGCAGCCGTCATGAAGAAACGAGCAGAAAATTTCGAGATAAGAAATGGAGAGCTCTTCAAGGCGGGTTTCCTTAAACCTATATTGAAGTGTGTTACCCTAGAAAAGGGTAGGGAAGTTCTCGAAAAATTGCATGCGGGATACTGCGCCTCTCATATAGGCGGCAAGTCCCTAGCCGTCAGAGCCAGGCGGCATTATTTTTGGCCTATTCTTGAGGCATATGCTAAGGAGTTGGTGAAGAGGTGTGACAAATGCCAGAAGTTTGGCAAGCTTATACACCGTCCGGCTACTGATCTGACGGCAATCCACAGCCCAATCCCGTTTGCTAAGTGGGGCATGGATATCTTGGGTCCTTATACCCCTACACCAGGTGAAAAGCGTTATATTTTGGTGGATGTGGATTACTTCACCAAATGGGTAGAGGCTGAGCCGGTCAAGAACATCAAGACGAAGGATGTCATCTCTTTCATTTGGAAGAACATCATCACCCGGTTTGGAGTACCTATGTCTATGGTGTTCGACAATGGCCCTCAGTTTGAAACGCCTCACCTCAAGACTTGGTTGGGAGATCAGGGAATCTCGCATTGTTTTGCATCAGTCGGCCGACCCCGAGCAAACGGATAGGTTGAAGCTTTCAACAAGCTTATCTCAGACGGCATAAAGAAGAAAATTAAAAGAGCCGGTGGCTTATGGGCAAAAGAACTGATTCATGTCCTATGGGCCATCCGGACAACTGCCAAAGGGGCAACCGGTGAAACCTCATTTCTCATGGTGTACGGTGCTAAAGCCGTCTTGCCCATTGAGCATTACAAGCCGACTCTTAGAGTCATGCTTTATGATGAAGAGGCAAATTGGGAGGCCATGCGGCTGGCATTGGACTCCCTCCCGGAACGCAGGGGCAATGCTGCCCTGCGTCATGTGATATACCGTCTGAGAATGACGAGAGCCTACAACAAGAAGGTACGCAAGCGCCCTTTGAAAGTTGGCGACTTTGTGTTACGGAAAATGGAGGTAACCGGTAGGGCCAATGAGCTTGGAAAGCTAACCCCCAATTGGGAAGGCCCCTACCGGATCTATGAAGAAGTCAGGGATGGCACCTACCGTCTGGAAACCCTAGACGGCAGACGCCTACCTTAAACTTGGAATGTAGATAACTTAAAAAAGTATTACTTCTGAGAATTGTAAGTTTTTGTAAACAAAGAGTCTATTTATGAGAAATCAGACTTTGTTTTCAAAATTGTTTTGTTTATAATTACTTATCCGTCTGGGTAATTTATTTGCTTAACCAACTAAGTTTGATACTTAGTGTTAAATTCAATGATCAAATAACACGCGGCCAATGGCCAGATTGAAAAAACTAAGCACAAAAACGCTTAGTAGCTATACAATCGGTCTCAAACAAGACCAAAGGCCAATGGCCGGATGGTTGCTTAATTTACAAAATCGCCTGTCCCGACATGGACAATGGTGTCCGGCGACACCCCTCTGGGTGCAATCGTTGCATAGAACAGACTCTTTGTCAGCTCTAAGTATCTATGCAGACGGAAAAGATTGAACGACCAAAATGGTCAACTCATAGTCGTTTGACCAGAATAGTCTGCAAGAATGATTAAGTTTCCGAATACCGGATGCCCTGAGGCATCAGTCGGTTACCGGCTGAAGTTCTTACTTAGATTATTTATTCCAAAATTGCACACTCTCTCCCGGTCGGGGCAAAAGGGTTTTGTGTAATGGCTATGAAATAATCCCAGACGGAATATTACCGCCTGGGAAAGAGGCTCGAAGCACCCGTTTAAATGGCCGCTAGTGTACTTGGTTTGGGGCAATCACCATTGTGATTGATTGGCCTAAAAACACCTCATACTTTTCCAAGTATCAAGTGTTTTCAAGCCAATCAATCAATATTTAAATGAAACCAATCACACAGCCGTCCAGGGACAAGAACAGCCGGAATGCGAATTGCCGCATGCTTTTTTAAGTTAGGCAAAATATCAAAGAATTGTAGTATATACACAAAATATCAAAGAATTGCAGTATATACGCAAAATTCAAAAAAAAAAAAGCAAAAACTCAAGCACAAACATGTATAAACAACCGACTGAGTCGGAATACTTCATTTAAATATTAAAAATGGTACTAAGGCCATAATAACTGTTAACCGGAATCACATCCGGTGAAGAAGAAAGGAAATGATTGTTAACCCAACTCCACAGTTGGTAAAAATACAATATACTCGGCTTACAAGCCGGAAAAGAAAGAAATTTGGCATACTGCCGCTGAATTTGGGGAGGCTGGCCTAAGGCTAAGATGGAGGCTGCTGATCCGGCTGGTTCTAACCGGTTGGGAGGGTTTCTGATTGGTTATCAGGCTGGCCGTCGTTATTCTGCTCATCCTCAGCCGGCTCCTCATTATCTGAGACATCATATCCCATCTCTGCAGCCCATTCCTTGAAGCGAGGCGGAGCTGCCTCTCCCAGCACTTGGGCATCATACACCGCAGTGGCGTAATCATACCTATGTTTATAGACTTCAAAGTCTATATCTGAATAGAGGAGATCCCAAGAGATCTTCAGGCGGGCTGCATTGTCCCGCTCATTTTCTTCCATCAGCTGCATCTGCTCCTTGGAAATTTCATCTGCATGCTGGCTCCGCATGTTGACAATTTCCAGCCCCAACCGGGTGATGTCTGCCCGGAGCCTCGTGTTCTCTTTGTCAGCGTCTTCTAATGCCTTGAGTTCAGCCTTAGCATCCTTCAGTTTTTGATCAAGGTCATTAGCCCGGCTGGTAGCTTCATCGTTCGTAGCTGTCAAACTTCGGATCAGCTCCTCCTGTTCCAACTCCACTGCTTTAATCTTTAAATCACACATATAATTAGCATATTCAGCAGAGTTGAGGTTTTCAAGGGCCCTCCTTTTGGCGTCATTTACCTCTTCTTGTTTCCGCCTGAAGGGGCCCCGGAGCCCGTCCACCCGCAGCATTACCTGAGAAAAGGACAGCCGGATTATGAAACACTTGGTGAAAAAATGAAGAAAAAATATCAGAATCGAGTTGAAGAATCTTTTACCTCAGCCAGTTGGCCCATTATCTGGTCAAAGTCCACCACCTGCAGATCAGGTATGGAATTCTTCTCCGACCGGGTGAGGGTCCTCGCCATCCGCTTGGCAAACCCAGGAAAATCCGGCTCGTCGGACGTTAGATCTGCACCAAAAGAAGTACTTGGTGAGAGGGTTGCAACGTAGTTCGCATTCATTCGTTGCCGGCTGCTGGCTGAACCCCCTGAAGGGTCAACCTTAGTCTTGACTCTCATAAAGTTTAGTGGCCAAGCTATTTCAATCTTGTTCTTACCTTAGGTCTCCGGATGGGGCTTAGAGGTATCCTCCTCCCCAGCTGTTGCAGCACCGGTTGCAACATTGGGTGGCTGGCCACCCTTCGATGCCGTAGAGGCATTCGACGCTTTCTTCTGCGAGCGTTCTGAGCTTTCGCTCAGAATTTTCAGGGCAGAAGGGGACTTGCCACCAGTTGTAGGACGATCCGGATTGGCAGCAGGAGTTGTATGGGAAGGATTATTTTTGGCGAACTTGGCAGCCGGAGTATTGTCCAGCTCCTCCCCTTGCCTTTTGAAAAGATTGGAGACAGAGCGTGGAACACGTTTAGCAGCATCCTGCAAATCAAGAACCAAATGCTATCAGCTGGTAAAAAACCTTTGCAAGAAATTTTAAGAAAAAACTGAAGTTAGGCGGTCTTACCCCGCCTTTCTTGGACTCCTTGGCCTCAACATCGGCTCTCTTGGAGAGCGCACTTTCCTTGCGCAGCTGCGTTGCTGACTTAGCCGGAGTCTTAGCCGAGTCAACCATTCTCAAGGCGTCGGTTGCAAGGAGAAAACAAAAAGTTAGAGAAAATCATAAAAAGATTGGAAGTATAAAATAAAAACTACAGAAAAGCCGGATGCAAGTGGATCTACCCTTGGGAAACATGGAGCTTAACCCACAAGCGGACAGAAAGCATTCATCTTTGAAATAGTCCAGGTGGGGAATCCAGTTCTTTGGAACAATAATGTGAGTCCCATCCCCCAAGGGCTCAGTAGTGGTTTTGAAGAAACCCGGCTCCATTATTTGCTCCCGGACCCTGGTAGAGAGTGTCGGGAGAAGGAATTTCCTGCCAAGGAGAACCGGTTCCTGATTATACCGGCGCAGTGTCCGATTGTGTCTCAGGGTTGTTGAGGAGATTAAATAAAATTTGTCCTTCCACCCGGACCACTTGGACACCTTGTCCAAGGTCATCAAATACTGAGGCAAGGTAGTAAGAGTATACCATGCCCCATGACCGCCTGGGGCCTTGCTCAAGTAGTGCATATGAGCAAAGGCAAAGAAACTGGGAGCAAGGTTCTGGAGCTCGCAGGCAGCAATATAGCTTAAAGTGTTCACCCACGAGTTTGGGGTGAGCTGCCAGACTCCTAGATCATACCCCTTCAGGATTTTCCTAATCCCGATATGGAGGGGGAACCGGAGGCCGGCTTCTATTATCGCCTCGTAGCAGACAAAATAGTTGTCTGCGTTTTCTATTTTCTCGTCCCAAGCCATCACTGCGTCCCCAGGCGGAATGACAATATCCCACCCCTTTCCAAAGGCGGAACCACAAGGTCTAGGTCAAGTGACCTAGATAGAGGCACACCTACCAATGACCCTATAAATAGGGAGATATTTCCCCATTTTGGGGACACATTCAATCATTTATTACACCCACTTTCTCTCTCATCAGAGAAACACCTGAGCTTGGAATCCAAGCAAATCCCCACCTAAATTTCCGCACTCTTTATTCTCTTTTAAGTTACTAACTTGATCTTCGGAGGCGGAGCTCCACCACCCGGAGTCTCCGTGTTTTTGCAGGTACAACTCGAGTCGGACCAGTCTTTGTGACGTAACTCTCACGAGGGACAAAAACACCCAAAACAGATATGGCTTCCTTCTTTTCTCTCTCTCTTCTCCTGGGGAGTTAGAAAAGAAGGCTGTTGTATTGCTGAAACGGATCCAGAAGTTCTTGAAGACTCAGGACATTGGGCGCGTGCTGCAGCTCATATCTTTATTAGGATAGACTTTTTTATATCTAGAGGAGTGAGGGCCCAGATTGTATCTCGGCTTCCCACTAATTTTCTATAGGTTGTATAACTTTGTATGTTTTTGAGATATAATAATAATAATAATAATAATAATAATAATAATAATAATAATAATAATAATGTGTAAATGGATTGAATTTGAGAAATTTACCAATTGAAATGGTGATCCAATTATCCATCATCTCCCTTTAGGAAAAAAAAAAATCTTTAATGGAGGCATTTAAATTATTTCAATCATTATGTCATTTGTAATCCTAACTAATAACGAATTTAACATTCTTTTTTTCAACATAGTCAATGAAAACATTAGTATATCTTGTGAATCTCCAACTTAACATCTAATTATTAAGATATAAGAATCTCAAATAACATGACGGTCCTAATTAAATTGGTCAATAATTTTTTTTAAGTACGTAGGACCGGACGGCCGGACCAGGGAGCTTTGAAATAGAGTTACTCCGTACATGTTTGATTGCTTGGCTTATGTACTATATATACAGCCTTGCCTAGATATGATTTTCCACACAAATATAGGTACTCTTCTCTTGTATACACATTTCCATGTATTCCTCAAAAACAAGGAAAATGGCACTCAAATCATCATTTATATTTTCCCTACTCTTTTTTCTTTCTCTTTTCACTAACAAATCTCTCTAATGCACTTAAACACCCCCAAAAAATCACCCAAAGGCCTAGGAAACCATGCAAGAGGATGGTTTACTACTTCCATGACGTACTCTACAACGGCAAGAACGCCAAAAATGCCACTTCAGCCATCGTAGGAGCGCCTGCTTGGGCTAACAAAACCATTTTAGCAAAGGCAAAATCACTTTGGAGATTTTATAGTTTTCGACAATCCTATTACACTTACAAATGATTTTCACTCCACCCCAGTAGGGCGCGCCCAAGGGTTCTACTTTTACGACAAGAAAGACGTGTTTACATCTTGGTTTGGATTCTCTTTCGTGTTCAACTCGACTAAGCATAAAGGGTCATTAAATTTTGCAGGGGCTAACCCTTCGACGAAAAAGACTAGGGACATTCTGTTATTGGAGGAACTTCATGGCTAGGGGTGTTGCTACCTTTACGACTGATGCTGTTGAAGACGATGTTTATTATCGACTTCGTATTGATACTAAGCTCTATGAATGTTGGTAATTATATAATTCATGGTTCGTTTGATAATTCGTAACGTAAGGTTTCTAAGGAATTGAAGGATGCAACATTTTCATGTGTTAGTAGGGGTTGCAAAAATTATACCGTCCATATCAATATTGTACCGTATTTTTTATTTTGCCTTTAATTTTTATTTTTTAAGAGTGTATTTGCGTGAATTGCATCTTATTCCCCTAATTGTGTCATTTGCATTTTAATAACAGTGAGTGAATTATTGTAAGTTAATTTTTTTTTTTTTTTAGTTAGTGTACTTTGATTTGGATTTCTGGATGCAATATGATTTGGTACTACACTACTACATTGATTAAAAATGTCTGATTTATTGACTAGTAAGGGAACTAAGTAATTAACTGCCAAAAATATAGCAGGGGAGAGGTAACTAACATTTTGTTTGAATAGTATAGTTTGAGTCAGGTTAGTGATTAAATCATTCGATATGATTTAAGTCAATTTGAACCGAGTTGGATGGCATACAAGATACAACTCTACTAATAATAATTTACGTGTATTAGCCATATTAATTTTTTGGGCATATTTTGGTTCATGTTCAAATCATATGATAGAAAAACATTATTAGGTTTATTTTATTTTATTTATTTATTTATTTATTTTTTCAGTAACTAGTAATTTTGTGATGAGCAAGCATTGAACTACTCCATATATATATTCAGCTGGCACGTTTTCAATTGCTTTTATTCACAATATTGCCACTAAGTACACAGTTACTGTTGGAACAAATACATAGAAAGAGAAAACAATAATATGAAGCAAATAAGTTAAGGAAAACACATACTCACACACTGTTATTAATATCACACACTCTCTAATTCTCACGTACATATGGTTGAATATATAGCTAGAAAGGATAACAATAAACCTTAAAAATAGGACCCATTAAACCCATGATCTATCATGATCAATAAATCAAGGGCCACTAATACAATCCCACTAACAAACTCTACTAACTCAAATCACGTACTTTGACCCACAAATAATTCTAATAAGAAGATAAATATTAAAATCAACTAATCCTAAAACTTAGCCACTAAGTGTGCCATACATTGACTAACAAACTAACGTTTGAATCAATATCCCAACAGTTACACTATTACACACTTACACACCTCATGTTTATCGACTAGATAATCTTTTACATAGCTACAGTATTTAAGAGCCTATTTACCAAAGAAAACAAAACTAGTGATAGATTACACAATTCTCCATCTATTGTCCTGAGATTTTATACAACTAATATTTAAGTACACAACTCTTTTTTTTTTTTCTTTTTCTTTTTCTGAAATCTAAACTTGAATTGCTGACCATTCAATAGGAAACTAAGTTGCAGAATAACTTAGTCTTCCAATCACAGTCATCCCTCAGTTATTAACAAAAGCAGCAAATTAAGATGGCAGCATCAAACATACATTATGACATTATATAGACCAATTCAAATTAACATATCAAGGCCAACTTATTTTGTCAATGTAATATACTACCTCCGATTTTTTTTTTAGTTGTAACTTTAGAATATTTTATATCTCTTAAATAATACCCCAAAGTTGCAACTAAAAAAAATCGGAGGTAGTACTACAAATCTACAATAAACCAAGAATAAGGAGCACTTGGTGAGTTGCTGACTTCGGAATAAAAAATGTATACAACCAGACCCTTATCACTTTATCAAAATTCCCCTGAAGCCATGAAACTACTTCCTGAAGGTCCGAATTCGGGTTATTTGGTTCTTCAAGCTGATGTATCTACTCCAACATATTTTTTAGGGATGTTCAAGAGTATCAAGACAATTAAGAGTTGGCCTATTGAAAATCTACCATTTCCACAAAATAAACTCCTTTCAATCTCTCATGGTGGTAGTGGTCCTGTTGCCCCTGTTGTTGATCATGTTTACCTGATTCCTGTCATCAACCAGCCAGTCTCATCTAACCGATATAATGTCATCAAAGCAAGTGGACAACAAAGAGGGTACGATAAATGCATAACTTTAAACATTCGTTACCAAATATTGATAAATCTTTGTTAGACTTAACCAATAATCAACAATAGAGTCTGACCACGTACAAGTCTAACAAGATTTTACACTAAAACCAATTTGGTGATATGTGGCGCAACCCACTAGACTTATATAGTATATGTTAGTCTTATTTCTTTGTTTGAGGTAACTAAGAAATTTATTTCTTTGTTTGAGGTAACTAAGAAATTTACAATTTACAAATTTTTAATAATTTGATTGATGACAGGGAAGCATATGCGAGCTCAAAAGAAGAAGACATAGTTACTTGCTGTTTTTGCTTACCATCCATAACAGATGAAAATCCAAGACCCTTTGATCCAGACGACGTATATCAGTAGTTCGAGTTCTTTGTAACAGATTCTAGTCGCGACACATACATGCCCATAGCTATATCCGTAGCACCTGATGGTTACCCTCTTGAGTTTTTACGCTCAGAAGGATGTCATATGTGTTGGAAGTTCTTGATATAAAATAAGAGAGTTGGGAAAAAACAAGAGAGAGGGAAAAAACAAATAAAAGGGGAAAATCCCACATTAGTTAGGGGAAAAGGTTTTTCCTTGTTTTTATATTGTAGTGTCTTAGCACCAATTAGTTGAGTGAGTGAGAGGTAAGTGTTATTCCACACGCGTGCGCCGAGCCGGGTCGGCCTTGGGAATGCGATGTGCGGGCGTGGGTCCTTGTTATCTTTTTGGAGAAATTTTATTTCCTTTTCTTTGTTAAACAAAATATTCTTTTTTGTCTGTTGGGATTATTCTTTTCCGACTGTTGGGGTTACGGAATTAAATTCCTTGTCTATTGCTTCTGTTGTTGACTAGCTTAATAAATCTGGTCGTTTTCTTAGCCAGATTCTTTCCTCGTTTTCTTAGCCAGATTATTTCCTCGTTTTATGCTTCTTGTCTCCCTTCTACTGCCTATATATACTTGTTGCTTTTCCCAGTCAAAAACACAATAACACAATCACTCTTCTCTCTTCTCTCTTCTCTAAAGTTATCTAAACACGAGTTCTTTCTGTTCTGTTTTCTGGGCAAGTATTCTGAGTTCCAGTCGAGTTTGTGAGTGCAGAAAGCTACACAAGAAGAGAAAATTGATAACAGAGAAGTGGTGTGGTTTAAGGCTATAGATGGAAGCGGAACAGAAACTCGAGTTGGGCTGAACTCATTGATTATAGAAAGAATAATGTGGGAAGAAAAAAGAGTTGGATGGGTTACAAAGAAAGAGAAGTGGATTAGAGTCATAAGAGAAAAGGAATATGAAGGCATGGGACATTGGAAAAGTTTTGGTTGTTATATGCTCGTCGAAAGCTTTGTATTGAAGAGGAATAATGGGAGCATTCTACTAACATATGATTTCAGGCATACTCATCAGATAAAAAACAAATGGGATTGGTATGTCAATGACTCCTAAGTTTCCTGTATAAACAATATATCTGCAAGGTTTAACTTTGTGTGCTAGATTGTACAAGTATTTACTGCATATATCGAATCAGTTCATTTGTATTGTGACCAAGTTTCACATTCTAGACAAAATGAAAATATTGAGCATACAAGAGAAAGCGGCTTTTTCATCAAATATTATAGATTTTTCTCTTGTAATAGGAATGGATCATCTGTTCCCTGATGCAGTTGAAAAGTGATGGACATGTTTAAAACTTCTAATTTCCAATGTTAATTTGTTGGTTAAGTTTTCTTAACAAGTTAATTAGCCAAACTAATTCAACCTACAATAACAAATAATATCCATACAAAAGTTATCATTATGAAGCTAAATTACTGCATCAAAATGCCCCTCCTTGTGGCTTATGGGGAAATGCATGTTCCAATGTCGACTTATAAAACAATTGCCTCCTTGCCAGTTATATAGGGAGATCGCGCACATCACATAGTGACACAGGTTTAACAACTACGGAGTATAACTTAAGAGCCTAATTTCCAAAAATAGAACTTTGGATACTTGGTACAATTCTCCATCTATTATTCTGAGCTAACATAGAATATTCAATCGGAAGCTTAGATGCTGAGAGCATCAAGTATATATTATTTAGACGAATTCAAATTAACATATTAAGGCGGCAATTTATATTAAAGTATACAGGTCAACTATATATCAATGTACAATACTGCAATCAACAAAGAACAAGGGGGCGCCTGGTGGCTGAGTATAGAGGTAAAAAATGTATACAACCAGACCCTTATCTCTATACCAAGATTGCCCGGAAGCCCTCAGATTACTTCCAGAAGGTCCGAATTCAGGTTATTTGGTACTTCAAGGTGAAAAAACTATTAAGACCTCTTTTTTTGGTTTCCTCAAGGATACCAAGATTATCAAGAACTGGCTTATTGAAGATCTGCCATTTCCACAGAATAAATGCATCTCCATTATTACTGGTGGTGATCGCAGCCAAAATGTTGATGATGTTTACTTGATTCCAGTCATCAACCAACCGCTCTCATCCAACCAATATTATGCAATCAAAGCAGATGGGAGGCAAAGAGGGTACAGTAGTCACACAACTTAAAAAATTGACTACTAAATTGATAAATCTTCATTCATGTATAAGAGTATAGGACACTCTAACCATATCAAGTACTATGGTTTTCCATCTAACAATAAGTGGTGTAACCCACCAGGCCTATAACTCATATATCTTTCTTCACTTATTATGCAAGTCATAGCAGATTTTCCTTGATAAAAATTTACGATTTTCTCATATTTTGAATTTTATTTTGGCAACAGTGAAGCATATGCAAGCTCAGTCAAAGTGGACATGGGCATCTGTTGTTTCTGTAGTGTCCCATGCATCATAAATGAAGATCCAAGACCCTTTGATCAAGACGACGTCTATCAGCAGTTTAAATTCTCTGTAACAAATTCAATCCACGGCAGGTACATGCCCACAGCTAAATCTGTTGCACTTGATGGTCACCCTCCTAAGGTTTTAAAAGCAAGAGGATGGCAAATGCAATCCAACACTCCAGAAAATTTCTATCTTGGAGAGGCTCAAGGTATTGACTCTTCTCTTAGAGCTCATCTTCCGGACTTCAATTTTTGGTCACCTCAAGTATGTTCAAACCCTGTGGTTGTTGGTAAATGGTACTGCCCTTTTATCTTTATTAAAGACGGGAGAAGGAAAGATCAAGTCAAAGAGAACGTGTTCTATGAAATGACACTTGAGCAACGATGGGAGCAGATATATGCTGCTGAGAGGAGTTGCAATCAAGGAAAGAAGATGATAGTCGACGTGATAGTTCCAACAGAATCTGTAAAAATAGCAGGTCAGGAAGCTGCTCAAGAAGAGAGAAATAATGATAGAGGGGTGGTATGGTTTAAGTCTAAAGATGAAAACGGAATAGAAGTTTTTGTTGGGCTGAGCACACTGATTGTAGAAAGAATGATGTGGGAACAAGAAAGAGTTGGATGGAATCAAGAGAAAGAGCAGCGCGTCAGGGTGGTTAAAGATGAAACATATGAAGGAACAGGAGACTGGAAAAGATTTGGTTGCTATTTACTAGTTGAGCGTTTTGTTCTGAAGAGAAATAATGGGCGAATTTTGCTAACATATGATTTCAGGCATACTCACCAGATAAGAAGCGAATGGGAGTGACATCAGTGACTTCTGACTTTCCTTGAGAGATTTATAAGCTTTGTGCCTTTGTGTTCCTGCAATTCTGCTATTTCTGCATGATCCTTTAGCAACACACATAGTATACTCACCAGGTTTAAATTTGTCTGTGTAATTACTGAACATAACAAAGTTGTAAATACTTTACATTACTTTTGGGGATGACTGTAACACCATATCCTGTTGCTTTTACATTTATGTGTTTTTTATGAATTATGTGGTATTGGAATTGAAGTACTTTGCATTTTGCTTAACTTACTTGAAAGATTTTAATGTGTAGAAAATAAAATTTATTTTGCAAATTCTCTATCCTCACTAGACTCTTCTTCCTCTTCCTCCACCCCCCAACTCCGCCAAATTATATCCTCCTATCTCCATCAGTCAAATAAATATGCTTGATGGAAGCAGAACAAAAACAACTTGAGTAGGGCTGAATTCATTTGGGGCTAATATATTGAGGGGGTAATAAAAGTCAAACTAAGCAAAATGAATGTGAAAATAGGGAAAAAGGAGATAGTGATGATGTGATTGTAAGAAAATTATGTAGTGATGGTATGGTGTGAGGTGAAGAAAGAGAAATTAATACCCTCATTTTGGGGGGAATAGTTACACTAGGGAGAGGGTGGGTAACTATTACCCTCATTATGAGAGTAATAATTCCTCCATCTCTCTTTTCCTAATGGCACAACTACCTTATTTCATTTGTAAACATCATGTCTTTTACAACACCACCTCCAATTACTTGTTTTTTCAAGTTTGACTTTTATTACATTACCTTCAATCCAAGCATGCCCTTAATATAGTTTTGTACGTACTGAAGAAGAACAATGGAAGCTTCCACTAAGAAACAAACGGGAGTAGTATCTCAATGACTCTTGAATTACCTAGGAGATGTGGTAACATTATATATATGCAATATATAACTTTGTGTAAATTGTAATTACTTTGCATTATTGCATTGGGGGATTATATCATGCTATGTGCCTATACATACCAAGTACTCCGTGCTAGTATGCTAAGTTATGTTAATAGTGAAATCAGTTCATTATTTTGTGAGAAAGTTTCAATTTTCTAGACAGATGAAAAAAAAAAAAAAAAAACTGTATTTTTAGAGAAAGCGTCTTTTTCAGCAATCATCTGCCGCCTGCTGTAATCTAAGAGCCCTCAAGCAGTTGAATACTCATAGACTTGTTTGAAGAAATTATGAAATTTCCTATGTTCATTTGTGTGAAGTTTTCTTAACAAGTTGGTCAAACTAACCAGAATTCCATTGAAGAAAATTACTCACCACTTCATACTATTTCAACCTACAATAACAAAACATCTTTGTACAAAAGTTATCATTATCAAGCTAAATTACTTTATCAAAATGCCCCTTCTTTAGCTTCTGGAAAATACATGTTCCAATATCAGCTTATCATACAATACGCAATTGCCTCCCCTTGCCAGTTATATAGGGAGACCGCGCACATCACATAGGTTTAACAACTAAATATACAGAACAGTACTTGTATCCTTCAATGACTAGGTAAAACTTTGCTTGTTGACCATAAAATGGGAACCTCAGAGCATCAAGTACTCTATTATTTAGAAGAATTCAAATTAATATGTTAAGGCGGCAATTTATATTAAAGTATATAGGTCAACTATATATCACTGTATAATACTGCAATCAACCAAGAATAAGGGGAACCTGGTGACTTAAGTATAGAAGAAAAAAAATGTATACAACCAGACCCTTATCTCATTACCAAGATTGCCCGGAAGCCCTTACATTACTTCCAGAAGGTCCGAATTCTGATTATTTGGTACTTCAAGGTGAAAATACTATTACAACCACCTCTTTTTTTGGTTTTTTCAAGGATACCAAGACTATCAAGAACTGGCTTATCGGAGATCTGCCATTTCCTCAAAATAGGCGCCTCTCCATTATTCGGGGATCTGATGATCGCAGCAGAAGAACTCATGATGATTACTTGATTCCTGTCATCAACCAACCACTATCATCCAACCAATATTATGCAATCAAAGCAGATAGGAGGCAGAGAGAGTAATCAAACAACTTAAAATATCTATTACTAATATATAGATAAATCTTCATATATATAGGACAGTACAGTCTAACAACCTACAAGTCTTATAGGATTCCATCATACAACCAATAAATAATAGGTAGTTTACACCACCAAAGTTATATGTTGGTCGTACTCCTTTCTTCAATAATGTGCATTTTTCTCAATATTTTGTTCTTTTAATCTTGGTAACAGGGAAGCATATGCAAGTTCAAAAGACATAGACGTCTGCTGTTTCTGCATCTGCATCCCAGATGAAGAATTAAGACCCTTTAATCAAGACGACGTGTATCAGCGGTTTGAATTCTCTGTAACAAATTCAACCTCGAGCAGGAACGTATACATGCCCACAGCCAATTCTGTTGCACTTGATGGTGACCCTCCTATGGTTTTATGCACAAAAAAATGTCAAATGAAATCCAACTCTCCAGAAAATTTCTATATTGGAGAGGCTCGAGGTATTGACTCTTCTCTTAGAGCTCATCTTCCAGACTTCAATTTATGGACCTCTCAAGTATGCCCAAAGCCTGTGGTTGCTGGTAAATGGTACTGCCCTTTCATCTTCATTAAAGACGGGAGAAGGAAAGATCAAGTAAAAGAGAACCTGTTCTATGAAATGACACTTGAGCAACGATGGGAGCAGATATATGCTGCTGAGAGGAGGTACAATCAAGGAAAGAAAGTGACAGTCAACATGATAGTTCCAACAGAATCAGTAAAAATTGCAGGTCAGGAAGCTACAAAAGAAGACAGAAACAATACCATAGGGGTGGTATGGTTTAAGTCTACTGATGAAAGCGGAATGGACGAAGTTTTTATTGGGCTGAGCACACTTATTGTAGAAAGAATGATGTGGGAACAAGAAAGAGTTGGATGGAATAAAGAGAAAGGGCAGCGCGTCAGGGTGGTTAAAGATGAAACATATGAAGGAACCGGAGACTGGAAAAGATTTGGTTGCTATTTACTAGTTGAGAGTTTTGTTCTGAAGAGAAATAATGGGCGAATTCTGCTAACATATGACTTCAGACATACTCACCAGATAAGAAGCAAATGGGACTAATATAAATGACTCTTGAATTTCTTAGAGGGATTTAAAAGCATTGTCTCCCTGTAATTCTGCTATTTTGCATGATCCTTTAGAAACAACAGTATGCTGGAGAGGTTTAAATTTGTCTGCGTAATTTCTGAACATAACAAAGTTGTAAATACTTTACATTGCTTTAGGGGATGATTGTAACACCATACCTGTTTTTTACCCTGTTGCTTTTACAGTTTTGTGTTTTTATAAAGTATATGATATTGAAAGTGAAGTACTTTGCATTTTGTTTGACATATAAAATGATTTTAATGTGTAAAGAATAAAATTTATTTAAGAATAGGTTGATTCGTGTACTAACCTATAATTGCAAATTCCATGTAATGACTAGGGGCATTGTCTGAACCAAAATTCTACTCCCACCAGGTTTTTAAGTGCCTCGGTTTAACTTCTGCATCATTCACGTACATCACGCTCACCAATGTTGAATATGAACTTATGTGAGAAAGTTTCCATTTTCTGGACAGAAAGGAAAAAACTGAGCAGATTATTAGAGTGTCTTTTTCAGCAATTATAGAAGTTAAATGCTCATGTAATGGGAAGTAGGGAACAGATCATCTGCCGCCTGCTGTAGCCTAAAAACCTGAAGCAAGGAAATTTTCTAGGCTAAATTGTTAGTGCAATTTCTTTAGCAAGTTAGTCAAACTAATCAGAATGAATTCCATAGACGGAAATTACTCACCATCTCATACTATTTCAACCTACAATAACAAATTATTTTCTGTACAAAAGTTATCATTATCAAGCTAGATTATTGTATTAATATGTCCCTATGTATGGCTTCAGTGAAATACATGTTACAATGTCAACTTATTAGACGATTGTCTCCCCTTGCCAGTTTCCTTATATTATTGGGAGACAACGCTCATCGCACAATATCAACTATGTATCAGTGTACAATACTACATATACAATCAGCCAAAATTAGGGGGTACCTGGTGATCAAGTATACAGGGAAAAAAAATGTATACAACCAGACCTTTGTCTGTTATCCAGAATTCCTCAGAAGCCATGAGATTACTTCTTGAAGGTCCAAATTCGGGTTATTTGGTAATTCAAGATGAAGAACCTGAACAAACCAAGAGCTCATATATTGTAAATCTACCATTCCCACAAAACAAGCTCCTCTCCATCTATCATGGTGGCAGTGGTCCTTTTCCCCCTTTGGTTGATGATGTCTACTTGATTCCTATCATCAACAAGCCACTCTCATCCAACCAATATTATGCAATCAAAGCAGATGGGTATCAAAGAGGGTAAACACATAACTTAATTACTTAAACATCATATCTCTTATTAAAATTGAAAAATCTTCGTTTGTGCTAAAGGATACTCTAACCACATACAAGTCCAACAAAATTCTGTCCTGAAAAGAATTGGTAAATAGATGGTCTAAGTGACTAACCTACCAGACTTATATGTTGGTCATTTTTATGTATTGAATGTTAATGTGGTGTACATCACAACTAGTCCAAACTTTTTTTACAATAACTTATGATCGGTAATCTCATATTTTTGTAACTTGGTAATAGGGAAGCATATACAAGCTCAAATTTCAAAGGCCGCTGTTTTTGCTTAACAAACATCACAGATGTTTGTCCAAGGCCCTTTGATATAGACGACATATACCAGCAGTTCGAATTCTTTAAAACGGATTGCTGCATGCCTGTAGCTGAATCCTTAGCTCCTGATGCGTATCCTCCTAAGTTATTAGGTACACTAGGTAGTCAAATGAAATCCAAATCTACAAAAATTTTCTATATAGGAGAGGCTCGAGGTATAGATTCTTCTCTTAGAGCTAATCTTCCAGACTTCAATTTTCTGCCATCTCAAGAAAATTCTAAGTCTGTGGTTGTTGGTAAGTGGTATTGCCCTTTTATGTTCATCAAAGACGGGAGAAGAAAAGATCAAGTCAAAGAGAACGTGTTCTATAAAATGACACTTGAACAACGATGGGAGCAGATATTTGCTGCTGAGAGGAGTTACAGTCAGGAAAAGAAAGTGAAGGTTGATGTGGTAGTTCCAACTGAAACTGTGAAAATTTCAGGTCAGGAAGCTGTGCAAGAGAAGAGAAATAATGATAGAGGGGTGGTGTGGTTTAAATCTACTGATGAAAGCGGAATGGAAGTTTTTGTTGGGCTGAGCACACTGATTGTAGAAAGAATGAGGTGGGAACAAGAAAAAGTTGGATGGATTAAAGACAAAGAGCAGCACATCAGGGTGGTTAAAGATCAGATATATGAAGGAATTGGAGACTGGAAAAGTTTTAGTTGCTATGTGCTGGTTGAAAGTTTTGTTCTAAAGAGAAATAATGGGCGAATTCTGCTAACATATGATTTCAGGCATACTCATCAGATAAGAAGCAATTGGGATTGACATCAATGATTCCTGACTTTCCCGCTAGAGGGATGTAAAAACAATGTCTCGCAGGCTCGCAGCAGTCCTGATTTGCATGATCCTTTAGAAACACACGGTATACTCACGAGGTTTAAATTTGTTTGTGAGTACTGAACATAACGACGTTGTAAGTACTTTACATTTGAAGGTGAATGAAAAATTGTGTCTGAGTCATTTGTGTGTACAAAATACAAAGATATTGCAAGTACTTTTGCATTTTATCAGAATTACTATTACTGAAAAGGAGTTTGATGCGTATTTTACAACAAAGAAAACTATGGTTTAAATCAGTTAAACAATAACAATCTAGTATGGATTTACAACCTGTTGCTGTGCTGCAGCTAAGCACCACTGGTGACCAATCTATATAAGAAGTATGTAGTATAAATTTTAGTTTTTTTTGCTTTGATTAATTGAGAATTAAGAATTGCATTTTTTTTTTTTTTAATTCCAAGCAATATATAACTAATATATAAAGCTAAACTTTTAGCCAGGTCATGAGACAGCGACACTTGACGTTTTAACTTTTTGCCAAGTGTCGTGACACGTAGGTTACAATTATTTATTAGTATGGCACGTATGATAAAAGTGTTGGAAAGATTTAGATAGATTTCGTTAGATAAAAAATTAGTTTAGAGTTTTATTTTCAATAAAATTGGATAATTTTTTAGGATAAAATTATTGGTTTAGAGTTTTATTTTCGATAAAATACCAATATTTTATACATTATACATACAAATTAAATTATAACCCTCTCAAACTAAATTATAACTCTATTAAAAACATAATTATAACCCTATTAAAAAAAATTCGAATAACATAGATTTTTTTCCATATATAGTGTATATTTCTATAATATGTATCACGTTCATAAAAATAAATCAATGGAATCCTCCGTCAAAATACACCAAATCGAAAGGGATACATCTCGTACATAATAATGTTTGTATCAATGATATGTTTTAAAATTCAATAAACAAATTATCATTAGAGTTAAAATTCCAAATAAACAATCATGTTTTAAAAAAATAATAATAAAATTCTAGGAGCTGAAGACTTACTTTCGAACTAATAAGGGTTTTGAAGAAATTCTAAAACAATGAAACCGTAAAATTAAAATATTCATCCGACTATAAACATTTAAAGCAACAAATGTCTTAAATGTGGATAGTTTTACACATTAGTGATAATGCATTTGAGAAAATAATTATTATTTTATAAGTAGCCAATTAATATAGTATTTTTAAAACTTAAGGATATATATTGCGGAGGGAACCCGGGGCATGGTCCGGGGTACGGACTAGTTGTTAGTATAACGTGACTTTATTTTTTTTGTATAGATTGATTAATTGTAAAATGTGTAGCTTAAAAAAGTATTGTAGTTGCATATTTTTAGGAATAAAAGTAGCATAATTTATTGTAACTATTGTCCCAAAAAAATAAAAAAATAATAAAAATAAAAAAGAATTAGAAGCATTTGGGAGGGATAAGAAATTATTTTGAAGCGAAAAAAAGTTATGTTTTAGTATAGGTATATAGATATAGATTATAACTGAACCACCTAATGGAGTATTTTTGTACATTGATGTATAAGTTAACTTTATTTTAATCAAACAATTAGATTATATCAGACCATTTTAGACCGGACTTTAAAAAATCATAACCAAAACATCTTATTTCTGAAGAAGAGATTGAATAAAGGCTAATTGAGATCCTTTGCCCTATTATGATTTACTCCATACTAGGAAACAATTTCATGTCATGAACAATTTTTAATTTCTGATAACAAATTACAGAAAGCGTGTTTAACTTTGAATGTGTCAAGTTGTAATGTTGATAGCTTTGTAAATGATGGTTTCGAAATTTAAGAAATACGATTATTTTAATACTTGTATAATATCCAAATTTGAAAGTGAGGGATAACTCAAGTGGTTAGAGCTTTCCTCCCGATTTTAGGAGATCTTGGGATCGATTCTCACCCCCGCCCTTGTGGCTCTCTAAACACCAAAAAAAAAAAATATCCAAATAAAACTAATTGCGTTGAGCAGCCAACCATCTTTGACGATTCTAACATGCAAACTGGTCAAATACAAGACTGAGGAACAAAAAGAACCAAAAAACTTGTATTAAGAGATACGACAAATAAGTTAGTACAATACAAACTAGTACGAAGTACAATCCTATGATTAAATTTAGCCAGATATCAAGAAAAATAACTGGAGAGAAAGATACCGGAAACTGCTTAGAGCTGTTTATATCGGAGAAGACCAAGACTTCTTGTGCATATGCTTCACATCCTGTGGGCTGTGGCTTGCCAAAAATCGGAACTATTAACCTTCACAAAAATCTGAAATTGATAGTCACATAAACTATGTTTAGACTGCACGCAACTGCCAACATACTCTGTAATAAGTATAATCAAGCATTATTATATGCAGACTTCTTTGCTTTCCAAACATTTAATGGGAATTTTATTTGCTGGATAACATAGTCAAACACATATAACATACTAAAGCTGGCAAGATCTGGTTGATCTAGACCTAGTCAATTTTTAAAATACTTTGGATATGTGCAATGGAACAATTTTGGGAATTCATCCACAAACACAATATAAAATAAATAAAAGAAACAAACAAAACTTGTTATTCGGAAATTCAGTTTATTTCCTAACATATTCAGTCAAGTATTAAGGCGGCTATGCCTATATATATTGAAGTATAGGCCAACTATTATTTTTCGGAATCAGCCAAGAATAGGAAGCTCCTGGTGAATAAGTACAGAGGGAAAAAATGTACACAACCAGACCCTTATCTCTATACAAACATTCCCCAGAAGCCATCTCATCAACTCCAGAAGGTCCAAATTCTGGTTATTTAGTACTCCGAGATGAAGAATCCACACCAACATATCTGTTCGGGTTGATCAAGGGCTCGTCTATAGATGATCTGCCATTTCCACAAAATAAGCGCCTCTCTGTCAGATATACAACCACCAGGAATCATAATGGCCACACCTCTCACCATACTTCTGATGATGAGGTTTACTTGATTCCTGTCATCAACAAGCCACTCTCATCCAACCAGTATTATGCAATCAAAGCAGATGGGAAAACAAAGGGGTAAACACAGAACTTAAATCGTCTCATACTATGCTTTGAATTAACATAGCTTTATAATTTACGGTTTTTTTTTTCATATCTTATAACATGCTAACAGGGAATCATATGCAAGCTCAAGAGAAGAAGACATAGGAACTAGCTGCTTTTGCATCCCAACCATCCGAGATGTAAAACCAAGACCACCCTTTGATGCAAATGACATATATCAGCAATTTGAGTTCTCTGTAAAACAAACTTTTCTTGGTGGAAACAGGCTCTCAGCTAGATCCGTAGCACCTGATGGACACCCACCATACTTTTTACGCAGAAAAGGATGGCATATGAGCTCCAAATCTCTAAAAAAATTCAACATGGGAGAGGCTCGCGGTATTGACTCTTCCCTTAGAGCTCGTCTTCCAGATTTCAATATTCTCTCTTCTCAAGAAAGGTCAACATCTGTGGTTGTTGGTAAGTGGTACTGCCCTTTTATGTTCATCAAAGATGGGAGTGAGAAAGACCAAATCAAGAGTTCCATATATTATGAAATGACACTTGAGCAACGATGGGAGCGGATTTTTACTGTTGAGAGAAGCAATAATGATCAGGAAAAGACAGTGATAGTCGATGCGGTGGTTCCAGCAGAGGTGGTAAGAATTGCAGGGCAGCTAGAAGCGCAAGAAGAGATGATTGATGGCAGAGGAGTGGTGTGGTACAAGGCAATAGATGGAAGCGGAACAGTATATCGGATGGGGCTGAGCTCACTGATTGTGGGAAGAAGGAAGAGTTGGATGGACTAAAGAGAAAGAAAAGTGGATCAACGTGGTAAAAGAAGAAAAATATGAAGGAATAACAGACTGGAAAACTTTTGGTTGCTATTTGCTAGTCGAAAGTTTTGTTCTGAAGCAGGGTAATGGGAGAAACGTGCTAACATATGATTTCAGGCACACTCATCAGATAAGAAGCAAATGGGAATGATATCAATGAATCCTTCATTTTTCTGGACAGAGCTGAAAAATTATCTTCCTGCAGTCCTTTTCTGCATGATCCCTTATAAACATACATATACTTGCAAGGTTTATATTGCTCTCTGTCTCTAATAAATCAAAGGATGTAAATTTGTAATTTCATTGCTTAAATTTTTTATTTTTTTTAAATAATAAACATAGAAGTAATTTTTAATCTTGTTATTCAAAAAAATTTCATTTGTTTGTGTAATACTAACTTATTGAAAATTGAATTTAATTTACAATTCGTTTGAGAAAATAAAACAGCTTATGCAACGCATACGTTGAGCTTCCCATCAACAAGTCATTCCAATCTGAATATAGTGCGTTCATAATCAGATAATTTCTTCTGCTTTTAGAGAAAGTTTCAATGGTGCCCGAAGATTGGTTTAACTAACAGAGGTATTCAACCAAATGATCAAGTGGGAGAAAGCATCTTTCTCACCAATTATAGAAGTCATAGGCTCATGTAATCAGAAAAGATTAACTGCTGGAGCCTGTAGCATTTCAAACCTCAAGACCACATTTAAAACTTCCTTATCAATCAGTATAAGGCACCACCACTGAAGTTTCCTTAAGAAGTTCAACAACAATAAGGCATTTTCCTGAGACGGAAATTATTCACCACCTCTATTTTCCTATTTAATATACATAATCATTATAGCAACTTATTCCCTTGCTCAAAATTCACCTTTTATGTACCAATGCCCTTCTAATGGATGCCAACTAGCTTAGGTGGTAAAGTCAATATAGAGGTGATACCCATGATCTAGTATACAATTATACATCACCGCCCTTCTGATGGATGCCAACTAGCTTAAATGGTAAAATCAATAGAGGTGATGTCCACTAATAATCTTGTATACATCGCCACCCTTATGGCTCCTTATACACCAAAAGAACTTAGTATAAATTTACCATTCAATATAAACATTATTCTGAACCTTTGTGCACTGATACAATTATCCTCATTTGGGTCATTTGAAGTTGGTAACTCTATTTTATTACTCTATTTTCTATAAATTAAGTATACAATAAAAGTCACACATATAAGATCAGCCATTTTCTATAAAAATAAGTATATAAATAAACCTCTATCAGTCTATCGAATTTTATATTCTGACAATCTGACAGGTCAGGCCAATCTGCTTACGTAACTTACCATTACATGATCGTATCTCTCACACACACGAATCAAAGTAAATCATATGCAAGCTCAAAGTTTATCCTCATTATTATTATTCAAATTTATCAAAATAGACGATGAAAGATCGAGTTAAAAAGTCTTTAATAATGAGCTGTCAAAAAAAAATTGAAGTTGATTTCTGAGAGGCCGAAAACCGAATCTGCCGTTCAAATCAAAGAATTTTATATGATCAAATGAATTATAGGTTTCGGGATTAAAATTAAATTACTTCAACAGAATTATACAAATATATATGGAATCACATTTGACAAATTAACAGTGAAATTGATAGGATTGTATAAAATTAAAGTAATTATAAACATTTAAATAAATATTTAATTTGAAAATTTACCTCATTGAAGAATATTGAACTTCCACTCCATTGATTAAAGTTTAAAAGCTTGAATATTCCTGCTTTCATGGTGGTAAACTTCCTCGAAAGTCGAAATTAAGCTCATATGTTGTTGCTACGGAGTAGATATCCATCGCTGCCAAGCTCTAACCCACAAGAAATATTTAGAAATTGTTTATCTCACTCCTTCGTCATGTTTTCATATTGCATCAAGTTTGGCATTGAACATTCTTTTTGCCAGTGGAAGCCTCCAAAACCGGAGGAAGTAGTAATGGAGGTTAATTGAACATTCTTTTTGCCCGTGGAAGCCTCTTCAATGATATGATGAGAGTCAACTGAGTATTTTTAAGAGAGAATATTTTTTGCAACCTATACCAATAACTTGGAATCTAAATTTAGCAACTCCAAAATAAAGTTGCTAAGTTTGAATACTCAACTTTGAATTTCATTTGACAAAAAGTGTGGACTCTTATCATTATTATAATATGTTTTGTAATTTATTTAAGTTCTCATTTTATTTGTTTTCAAAAAAAAAAAAAACTTAAAATATGATTTAGTAGGCCATAAATTAAAAGTGACATTAGTATAGTTTAGAAAGTATCACTATTGGAAAATTAGACTTCACATGAGTTGCTAAATTGAGAAGTGGGTGGGGTATCACTATTGGAGGTAAAAAACAACTCATTTTGTATTTCAATACTCAAAGTTGAGTTTCACCATTGGAGATGATCTTATATAAACCTTTTTTTTTTTTCAACAATGCCATCTCTCTCCTCATTTGACTTTTTAATTTGAAAAAAAAAACCTTTAATAATCTCAATTTAAACCATTTTACTTTTGAATAATCCTAATTTTTTATTATTATCTAATAATCATGCCTTTGATATAGACCTTGCAACCCGAGAGTGAGGTATAACTCAAGTGGTTAGAGCTCATCTCTCGTTCTCAAGAGATTTTGGGATCGATTCCATTTCCCGTCCTTGTGGCTCTCTAAACACACACACGCAAACAAACACACACACACAAAATTATAATAATAATTATAGACCTCGTAATCCTAACCTTGACCCGGCGACACATGACTTTGATAAAATAACTGCAATCAAAATGATTTGATTTTATTTATTTATTTGTAATATATAACATTGTAAGTGTGTAATTTACATACTTTTGAGTTTTCATTTTCTTCGACCTACCTTTTATCTATTTAGTTACAATCCCTCTATTATTTGTCAAAGTTAGGATTGTGTGAGAAGGGTGTGTCCATCATGAGGGATCTTCTCCTTTATGCCCCTAACCCTTTGAAAGCCTAAGACTTTACACTTTTTAGGGTGTATTAGGATTTGAATTCCTGACTGTTTGGAAGACCTTTGAATTATAGTTGATCCTATCATTACGCTTTTTTGTAAGAAACTAATAAGGAGTCCAATGAGTTTTAGGAAAACTCATAAATCTCGTTCATGTCTTTCTCCCAAGTAGGGTTCAAGGGATATTTAGCATGAATCATATGTTTACCCATGCCCAAATTGGTCTACGTTTACCAAAAATGAGTTCGGGAGTGAGGGTACTAAAATAATGTTCCTTTTAGAGAGGAATCACAATTCTAGCCCAAGTGCAGCCTCTATTAGCTCTTCCTTTTTTACAATTTCATCATCAAATAATATACGCAACGTGATACCTAAAACTAAGTTAATTGATTTTATTTACACACGTTAATCACATAGGAATTGCAATGAATGTCGTTATTCTTATTTATTCAAATTTGTGGAAAAACAAAAGTAAACAAAATTCGCCTTGGCTTAAGTGATAAAACAATCAATTAGTTTGACCAATTATAGTCTTTAATTAACGCAAGATACTATGTGAAGTTGATCAATCAAAATTTTGTTTAAAGTGATCAAACAACACTAATTAATCAATGAAAGTTATTTAAACAATAAAAGACTAGTGATTTATCTAAGTGCTCAGGAAACTAACTGTTCATTCTTTATGCTAAATCTCCGTTTTAGATGTTTATGGACCTTCTTTCTTCTTCGTACCTCCAAGGACTTCAATAGATTCAATTAGGGTTGGAAAGTATTTGGGAAGAGAGAAGAAAAGTAGTATGATAATAAGAGGACTTGAGAGATTAAGGATTTAAGAATAATTATGAGGGGTTTTATAATAGTATATATTGCTGGAAAATTGTGTAGAGTGGATTTTAATATTCTTTTATGATTTTAAATTGTAGGAGACTTTGAAGTGAGTGATTTCTATTAATTGTGGCGATATTAAGATCGTATTCAAGGTACGTTCACGTACTTAGCATAATTATGTTGATGTAATAGCATGCTAAATGTGTTTGATTGATTACAAGTAGTATCATGCTAGGTTTGGAATGGAAATTATGATTTGGATGTATTGGTGATTGGATTATGAAGCATGATTTATTTGTGATGGATTATTGAATGGAAAATAATAGCTTAGAATATTATTTATGAACCACATATTTATTTATGGCATGATAGAGAGCATGTTTAATTAAACTAAATGCTTAATTTGGTTTGGAATATTGAAAAGGAATTTATTTAGGGTTCATATAATTTTTATTGATGCTATAAGAATGAGGAAAGGAGCTATATAAGTGTCTATGTACACGAGGAATAAATTGTATGTTGGTGCCTTAGTGCACTTAAGGTGTTTTTAACACCGATGGATAGGATTTGTGGCGCTTTATGCATTTAAGGTGTCATTGGCACCGAGGTAGAATTAAAAAGGGTTCAACATTAAATATTATGTGGTCACTAATTATTCAAGAATTAAATTGATATATTTGATTGTTTGAATAATTATTGTTGATTGAATGATTATGGTTTGAGAGTCATCACCAAGTTTAATAATCGGTAAATAACGTAAAGTGAAAGAGATTACGCACCAAAACTCTTGGAACGTATATACCTTGAGTATGAACATATGGGGTTTTATATTTAACCATAACTTCTAATGGAGTACATGACGCTGTATATTCCTTTTATTATTATTATGCGCAGGAATTCCGCCACTTACGAGTGGTTTTTGATGCTGGCACGGTTAGCTCCCGTGTTAGTAACCTCAATTTATTGGGGGAGGTTAGTGGGAAACCTGTTCGATGCGTAATCAACGCTAAATAAATTATTTAGTGTCTAGTGAGAAATTTTATTGAATGTTGTATGCTTGAAAAACAGGTGCAACAAGGTAAGTCGTGTGTTGATAGGGAATTGTATGCTAGTGTGTTAATTACGCTTATGTGCTCAGCTATGCTGATTGTGTGTTTTGTGTGTTTGTTGGCCTTGTCTTTATCTTGGCCCTATGATGACCCATTTTTAATGGAGAGTAGTGGAAATAGGTAGAGATAAGCTTTTCAGGTGTTGAAGCATATTCATGAATGGGCATGAGTGAAGAGCGTATTATGCTAGTTTCCATAAGTATATGATGTGTTTATCGCTTTAATTATTTATGATAATATTACTATGCGCGACTAACGAAAAGGGGTTTTGAATTTGGTTTGGTTTTAATAAGGGCCTATAATGGTTCCAAGTTGTAGGTTGATTTTATTTTACTTCGTTTGACTTTGGTTTGACTTTACTTTCGTTGATTGACTTTTCAAGTTGACTTGTTTTGAAAGGTTTTGAAATTAGTCTTCTGCTGTGTGTCTTTGATAATTGCCTTAGCCGTTATCACGGTGGCGGTAATGTCTTAGATATTCCTATTTAAAGTTTTATACAGGGCAAAACAGGTATTTTAAAAGAAAGGAATTTCTAGAGTGTTACAACAGGTCGGCACGGACGTGCCAAAGGTTGCACGGATGTACAGACTTGTTAAAATACGAGCAATAGCTACTGTTCGACCTTGCACGGACGTGCTTCATTTAGCACGGGCGTGTAGGGACTTGCACGATCATGCCACTTATTGGCACGGATGTGCAGCCCTTTTTCTGGCGAAATAGCTTATTTTCGGAAGGTCATAAATTCTTCATTACTCATCGGAATAAGGCATGTGACCAGTCCTTGGAAAGCTCTTGAGATGAACTTTAATCTCCAATTTGAATCACTTCAAAATGTTGAGTAGAAAAAAGTTATGATCATTTGAAGTTGACCTTAGTGAAAAAATCTTTCCAAAACCCATCCAAATACTCTTATTTCACTTTTGGACTCTTTTCCTTTTTTCTTTCACTCTTCCATAGCTCCCTCATTTTCTCCTCTTGCCTCCAACTTCTTTTCTTATTTGTCCAAAAGCTTCAAAGTGCCTTCTTTATACCTAAATATGCACCAAAACACTAGCAACACCGTGAAGCATAGGATACACAAATGCATAAAAATAGAGTAATTAGTGAACTAAGGCATTGATTTCTTACAATTCTAAGGCTCAAAATCACTCTAAAATCATACAAAATTGCAAGCTATCATAACATCATCACACTTCCTATCGGAACAGGAGACCAAAAGTAGGTGTTTTACAGATTGCGTGGAATTTTAGGAAAATATGATGTTAAAGGGATAGATAAGGTAATAAAAAAATTGTATGAAATGATAGTAGTGTTATTATTTTATTAAATAGTAAAGTGTTGCAAGAGAGACAGAGTGGGGGGCATTTAAGGAGTGAGAAATGATAAAGTATGAGAGAGTTGGGACCAAAACTGGGTAAATATATAATATTAAATTGTAAAATATTTATAAAAGAGGAAGTGTAACTTTTAAAACTAACCCGACCCGATCATGACCAAATCCGAGCTTAACCCTACCCGAAGTTGACCTGGCACTTGGACTCGAAAATTTCCTGACCCGAACTTGACCTAACCTGACATAACTCGACTCGAACGCCCATTTGTCAAATATATTTTGATAGACGTTTTTCTCTAACATGCCCAACCAATCAACGACATATTAATGATCTTTTATAACAAGTACCATGACACGTGTCAACACGTGATTAGTTCAAGGTTATAAAAAAATAAAAATATTGAAAGTGAGGGATAGCTCAAGGGGTTAGAGCTAAATCCCAATAGTTATTATGTGCACCATGGTGCATCAAGAAATAGGTGCACCACATAATATGAACATTTAGTAAAACAAATATGAAAACTTCACAAACAATGAACATTTTGTATAAAAATATGAACACGTCACAAAATATGAACATGAACATCCAATTTTATATATTCGTATTTTATGACGTAATGTTCATTTTATATGCACTAAATGTTTAGTAATATTACAAAGTAATTGAATTATCCCGAGCCAATCAAATTTCTTTAACTAAATTGGTGTTCACTATAAAATACTGTTAATGTTCATATTTAAAACTTCGATGTTCATTTTCAAATAATAAATGTTCAAATTCGAACACTGCCAAGTTCATATTTATTAATACTCACTATAAAATAATGTAATGATTATCATTAAAAATTTCAATGTTTATTTTAAAAAATTATATTTTCAAATTCTAATAGTGTCATGTTCATATTATATATGTTCATTTTTTCAGAAACTATAGTTTAATACTTTATTTATATAATTGTTAAAGAAAAAGAGATCATATTAATTTATTATAAATTCTTTTATGTTCGTTATAATGTACTAAATGTTCATTTGAAATATAATAAATGTTCCTTTTTTACATCAAATCCAAATTGTGGTTCATAATTCCTTAACCCATATTTACTTATGTTCATATATCGATCTAACTCAAATGTTCATAAAAACATATACATGTTCAGATATATTACCTAATATGTTCATAATTACAAAACTTAAAAAGGTTTTAAAAATACGTAAATCGAAAACAAAATAAATTTCATATGCAAAGAATCACACAAATTCAGATGTATAAATTATAAAGTACAATATGCCAATTTTTTTTTTAAATGATTACAAAATACATAAATTTTTTTTTAAAAAGTTCATAAGTAATGTATTACATGTTCAAAATTATAATTAAGATGTTCATAATCCAAAAAATACATGTCAGTAAAATTATATTTTTCTAGGAAACGTATCATACATTCATATTTTTAACTTAAAATGTTCAAAATACCAAAATATAACAAAAAACAGCACTGTTCAATTCATAATAAGAGACACAAATATCATTAACAAATAAAATCAAAAGAATATGAAAACTACATATTTCGAAACTCGAACCTAGCCATGGTGATTTAAATAATGGAATCTCATCGGAAAATAATCATCTCTGTCGTATTAACCATCTTCTCATCTCTTTGTAAAAAAAAAAAAAAAAATCCATCTTCTCCTCATCAAATCCGCCCTTTTTAACCTCACTTCATTGCAGAAACTCCATTAACATAGCTTCAAATTGAAGGTTGAAGAAAACGAAATTTGAAATTAATCTATGGTGATCAACAATGGTGATGAAGGAATTAAATCAAAAACAAAATAATGAATGAGGTGAAGGAATTCAATCTTTAGTGATAACAATCGGGATGAAGAAATTAAATCAAAAACAAAAATAATAAATGAGGTTAAGAAAGAGAAAAATAGAGGAGAAAGAAAATAAAGGAGAGAGAAAATCAGAAATTAGGAAAGTGTGAGAGAGAAAATACTGAGGAGAGTGAAATATTGGTCTGTAATTGTTGGAGCATACAGTTTTACATGCACCATGTAAAATTTGCGGCTAAATCCTAGGATCAATTCTCACCCCCGCCCTTTGTGGCTCTCTAAACACTTAAAAAAATAAATAAAATAAAATAAGTAAAGAGACTTAAATAAAATAAATTTTAATAAATTAAAAAAAGAACCCTAAATCCTAACCGGCCACCACCCCTTCCTCTTCCCCAACTGTACTCCTACCGGAAACGGGTCGACCGCCCTCCTTATCCCCTGAAAACGGCCGGCCAACCCACTCCACTACCAAAATAACCTTCCCCGTCACCAAAAAATGACCTCTCTCCCTTCTCAATCCTCAATAACTACTCCCCAAAGCGACCCGGGGAGTGTTTTTATGAGTTCGGTAAGGAAGGGATGTCGATTTGGGGGTTGGGGAAGGGAGAGGGCACTCGATGAAGAAGTTAGTGCTATTAAGAATTTTAGTCAAAGTTCATGTTGTTTGTACACCTTATTGGCAGTTCATGTTGTTCGTACTCTCGTACACCTTGTTTAGGGTAAAAATACCCTCTATATGTGGACCAATGCCACCGCGACACGTGTCCGCAAGCTCAGCGCTCAATGAGCCAATTAGAGCATGACACGTGTCACTCAAATGATAGAAGGGTAAAATTGGGCTCTAAAACCCATAGCCCTAGAAACCGTAAAACGATGGGAAGCCAATCTACTTAGGTTAAATAACCTAAAAGGCACATATCCCAATACTCTATAAATACTGATCTTTACATCAGTTCAAAGGGAGTTTTAATTCATTCTCCAAGGGCAATGCCCCCACAATCACTCTCCCTTCTCTCTACTTTCTCTGTCTAAAATACATTCATCTGGTCACTAACTTGATCGTCGGAGGCGGACCTCCGCCCTCCCCCCCCGGGTCCGTTGTTTTGCAGGTGACCAGGCCGTTCGAGTGTTGCATTGCGGATCTGTCTCCCGAGGGACATACACACCCTCCATTCGGGTACGTACAAAAAACCCCAAAACACACCTTGATAGAAGTTCATGTTGTTAAGACTAATTTTTCCATAGTAATATGAAACAAAATGAATCTAATATATGTTTATTTAATTATAAATTAATAAATCAGTATAAAAGTCAAAGTGTTGCATTTTAAAGAAAACAGAGAAAATAAATTCTTTTGTATAAAGCATAAATAGAGGTCAAAGTGGTGTATATGAATAATGCAAAAGTCAAAATAGGGCAGATGTTTTGGAATGGAATGTGTACAATCAGGTCAATCACTTAAGCGTGTTTTGTTCGTGTCAAGTTTGAAATGTTGATTAACTTGCCAGATATTAAGAAAAACATCTTAAACTTAGCCAGATATCAAGAAAAATACTCCGTATCATATTTGAAAAGAAAGACACAGGAAACTGCTTAGAGCTATTTATATGTGAGAAGAACACTTGCCAGGCTGTGCATCAGTACATGTTCAATTACGGACATGCGGACCATGGCTTGCCAAAAATAAGAATTACCGAGTATTTACTGTCGCCGTCTAGAACGAATAGTCTCTCGTAAACTATGTTTATACTCTGTGCCAGAGTGCCAACTATTCAACGGGATGTTCTTGGATAATTTGGTGCATACTCGGTTATAGTCATTGTCAAGCATTAATGTATACAGACTACTATCTCCAATCATCGCTTTCTGAACAGTTGAAAGACTTGAAACACATACAATATACGAAAGCTTGCAGGATAAGACATTACAGTAATCTAGACCTAGTCAAATACCAAATACAGGATAATACTAGGTGGCTATGCCTATATATATCGAAGTATAGATTAAACTTAACAGCCAAGAATAGGAAGCACCTGGTGTCTAAGTATAGAGGGAAAAAAATGTACACAACCAGACCGTTATCTCTATACAAAAATTCCCCAGAAGTCATCTCATCAGCTCCAGAAGGTCCAAATTCTGGTTATTTGGTACTCCGAGATGAGGAATCCACACCAACCTTATTTTTCGGGTTGATCAAGGGTTCATCTATCAATAATCTGCCATTTCCACAAAATAAGCGCCTCTCCATCATATATACAACCAGCAATAGTCTTTACTCTAGCAGTTCAGTTGATGAGGTTTATTTGATTCCTGTCATCAACCAGCCACTCTCATCCAACCGATATTATGCAATCAAGGCAGATGGGAAGACAAAGGGGTAAACACACAACTTAACTCATCTCATACTATGCTGTAATTCTGTAAATCAACATAGCTTTATAATTTACAACTTTTCTCATATCTTTTAATATGGCTACAGGGAATCACATGCTAGCTCAAAAGAAGAAGACATGGGCACTTGCTGCTTCTGCATCCCTAGCATCCGAGATGTAAAACCAAGACCACCCTTTGATGTAAACGACATATATCAGCAGTTTGAATTCTCTGTAATACCAACATGCCTCGGCGGAAGCAGGCTCTCAGCTAAATCTGTTGCACCTAATGGTCACCCTCCACAATTTTTACGCAGAAACGGGTGGTATATGAGCTCCAAATCTCTAAAAAAGTTCAACATGGAAGAGGCACGAGGTATTGACTCTTCCCTCAGAGCTCGTCTTCCAGACTTCAATATTATGTCTTCTCAAGAAAGTTCAAAGTCTGTGGTTGTTGGTAAGTGGTACTGCCCTTTTATGTTCATCAAAGATGGGAGTGAGAAAGACCAAATAAAGAATTCTCTATATTATGTAATGACACTTGAGCAAAGATGGGAGCGGATTTTTGCTGCCAAGAGAAGCAATAATCAGTAAAAGACTGTGACAGTCGATGCTGTGGTTCCAGCAGAGATGGTAAGAATTGCAGGGCAGGTAGAAGCACAAGAAGAGATGGTTGACGGCAGAGGAGTTGTGTGGTACAAGGCAGCAGATGGAAGCGGAACAGATTATCGGGTGGGGCTTTGCTCACTGATTGTAGAAAGAATAATGTGGGAAGAAGGAAGAGTTGGATGGACTAAAGAGAAAGAAAAGTGGGTCAAAGTGGTAAAAGAAGAGAAATATGAAGGACTAACAGACTGGAAAACTTTTGGTTGCTATTTGCTAGTCGAAAGTTTTGTTCTGAAGCGGGGTGATGGAAGCAAGTTGCTAACCTATGATTTCAGGCACACTCATCAGATAAGAAGCAAATGGGAATGGTATCAATGTATCCTTCATTTTCTGGACAACTGAAAATTTGTTCTTCCTACAGTCCAGCTATTCTGCACGATCCCTTATAAACATACATATACTTAAGGTTTACATTGCTCTGTGTATCAAATAAATCAAAGGATATTGTAAATTTGAAATTTCATTGCTTATTTTTTTTTTAAGTTTAACATAGTTGTAATATTTTACCTTGTTATTAAAAAAGTTCCATTTGTTTGAGTAATATTAGCTTAATGAGTTAATTGACAATGAAATTGATTTACAATTCATTTTGAGTAAATTAAACAGATTTTTTGAATGCATTATGTTGAGCTTTCCATCAACAAGTCATTCTAATCTGAATACAGTATGTTAATAATAGAATAAATTCTTCTGCTTTTGGAGAAAGTTTCAATAGTTCCCGAAACGAAGATTGGTTTAACAGAGGTATTCAACCAAATGATCAGGTTGGAGAAAGCATCTTTCTCACCAATCATAGAAATTAGAAGTCATAGGATCATGTAATCAGAAAAGATCAACTGCTGACTGGAAAGCATATGTAAGCTCTAGAGATCAAGACGAGGCCACCTGCTGTAAATGTTTCCATGGGACATAAAACGAAGATCCTTTGATTCAGACACCATATATCAGCAGTTTGAGTTCTCTCTAACAAAAACATACCTCAACAGCAACAAGATATTGGCTAAATCCGTTATTCCTGAAAGTCTTCACGCATAGAAGGATGGCAGATGACTATCATTCCTCAAAACTATCTCACTCTTGGAGAGGCTCGAAGTCTTAATTCATCTCTTTGTGCTCAAGCTCAACGTCCAGACTTTAGTATACCTTCATCTCAGAACTGTTCAAAGTCTGGTTGTTGGTAAGTGTCCTGCCCTTTTATGTTCATCAAAGAAGGGAACAAGAACAAATAAAAAAGTCCATGTTCTACGGGGATGACACTTGAGCAACATTGAGAGCGAATTTTTTCTTCTGATAGTAGTCACACTCAAGGAAAGGAAGTGGAAGTCAAATGTCATACTTCTAACTAAATTGATCAGAATTTCAGGTCAAGAAACTGTACAAGAAGAGATACACGATGATGACAGAAAAACACAAACAAGTGGGAAGAAGAAAGAGTTGGAAGGACTAAGGAGAACGAGGAGCATTGCCAGGGACCAGGGTAGTTAAAGACAAGGAATGCGAAGGTTCAGGAGACTGGAAAATATATGGTTGCTATGTGCTGGTTGAAACTTTTTGTTCTAACGAGAAATGATGGGAGCTTCGTGCTAACATATGAGTTTAAGCACACTCATCGGTTAAGAAGCAAATGGGAGTGATATGATTATCAATGAGTTCTGCAATCAAGCAGTAATCTCAGTAAACATACAATTTAGTTGCAAAATATACATGTACATTTCAACTACTTCATATAATTCATACTTCCTCTTGGTTTTTTAGATGCATCACTTTTGAAATTACGGATTCTTATGCAATTTTTGAAGTAGAGAGAGGAGAAAAAAAATAAAGGGGTCATGTGATATGAGATAGAGAAAGAGAGAAAATTTATTAATTAAAAAGGAAAGTGATGCATTTAATAGAAAGTGACACATCTACAAAATCGGAGAATATAATGTATATTTTTGGTGCAAATCAGTCTGTGTATCAAAGTACATTTAGGGTCTATTCATATTTATTGAACTGAATTGAACTAATTGGAGCTGAGCTAGAGGTGATCAATGGGCGGGCCTGGCCGGGTTCGGGCCAGGCCGAGGTCAAAAAAAATTGCCCATTTCTCAAGCCAGGCCGGGTCGGGCCAAGCTTCGGGCCGGAAAACGTGTGCCCAAACCCGCCCAAACTAGTCGGGCCATATAGGCAAATTTCGGGCCGGGCCAAAAAAATCAACTAAAAATGCAAAAAATCCATTTCCCAAACCCGTCCAAACTTTTTTTTTAAAATCGGGTCGGGCCGAACCCGAACCGATTTCGGGCCTAAAAATTCTGCCCAAAATCGGGTTCGGCTCGGTGTGATCAGCTCTAAGCTGAGGTGAGGTAAAATGAATATTTTATAAGAGAAGGAAATTAGGAGCTGAAGTGAACAGCCCTAAGTTTGAAGAAATAAAACAGTGATATATATTAATAAATGTGCTACTAGATGATACCTATAATGATGTATTAATGTGAATAAAGTCTTGAATCTAATAAAATAAAATATTTAAATACAGTTTAACGAAGAAAAAATAAATGTTTGCTACTTTTTTTTTTTTTTTTTTTGAAGAAAAATGTTTGCTACTTTGTTAGTTGAAAGAAATGTCAAAGGTATTGTTTTTTCACCTTATTTAAATTAAACTCTATAAAGATATTTGAAGTTTTTTTTTTCCCTTTTAATTGTCGAATTCTGCTTTATCACCCTAATAAATAAAAGTTTAATTTTACTAACACAAAAAAAAAAAAAAAAAAAAAAATTAGTTTAATTATAAAGTAAGTAATAAAGTTAACAGATATTGTGATTGAACCATTAGGCTTTGTTTTCTTCATTTTTTTCTTGTTACTGGTTCTTTTTAAAATAAGACCGATTTAGAAAATTTCATACTAGATCGGCCAATCAAGCCAAATCTTGTTAATTTTTTTGGAAAAAAAAAATAATAATTTTGTTCGCTTATTGTCATAAATCTTTAGTTTTGTATTTATAAAAATTGTAACGGCTTTTAATACATTGATGATTGATGTACAAGTAAAAATAACTTTAGTCTACTCAGAAAAATTGAGGCCAAACTGGTTCAGACTAAACTTTAGAAAATTCAGACCAAAACATGACCAACAGAACAAAGCCTAAACGAGAGCCTTAACTATAACTTCGCCCTATTATAACTTATTTCGTACTCCATATTAGGAAACAATTTCATACGTCATGAATAATTTTTTATTTCCAATAACAGATTACATGTATTTTCAATTTTGAACGTGTGAAGTTGTAATGTTGTTTCGAAATTTAAGAAATTCAATTATTTAAATACAGTGTAATTCATAAGTGACAATATCCAAATGTAACATTACTGCGCTCTGGAGCCAACCATCTTTGAAGATTCTATGCAAACTGGTCAAATATACAAGACTGAGGAACAAAAAGAAGAAAGAAACTTGCATTAAGAAATACGGCAAATAAGTTATTAATATACAAATTAGCACAATCTTATGATTAAATTTAGCCAGATATCCAAAAAAAAAAAAAAAAAAAAAAAAAAAAAAAAAAAAGATACCGGAAACTGCTTAGAGCTGTTTATGTCTGAGAATACCAAGACTTCTTGTGCATGTGCTTTACACAATTACACCCTGTGGGCTGTGGCTAATAAACACATATAAAAAACTAAACTGGCAGGATCAGGTTAATCTAGACCTTGTCAATTGTCAAATACTCTGTAATTTATAATGGTGGCTATGCCTATATATGGAAGTATTGGCCAACTATTTTTTTCGGAATCAGCCAAGAATAGGAAGCACCTGGTGAATAAGAGGGAAAAAATGTACACAACCAGACCCTTATCAGTTATCTCTATACAAACGTTTCCCAGAAGCCATCTCATCAACTCCAGAGGGTCCACATTCTGGTTATTTGGTACTCCAAGATGAAGAATCCACACCAACATATTTGTTCGGGTTGATCAAGGACTCGTCTATCGATGATCTGCCATTTCCACAAAATAAGCGCCTCTCCGTCAGATATACAACAACCACCCATAATAATGTCCACACATCTCACCATACTTCTGATGATGAGGTTTACTTGATTCCTGTCATCAACAAGCCACTCTCATCCAACCAGTATTATGCAATCAAAGCAGATGGGAAAGCAAAGGGGTAAACACACAACTTAAATTATCTCATACTGCTATGAACTAACATAGCTTTATAATTTCCGGATTTTTTTCATCTTATGACATGCTAACAGGGAATCATATGCAAGCTCAAAAGAAGAAGACATTGGAACTAGCTGCTTTTGCATCCCAACCATCCAAGATGTAAAACCAAGACCACCCTTTGATGCAAATGACATATATCAGCAATTTGAGTTCTCTGTAACACAGAGTTTTCTTGATGGAAACAAGCTCTCAGCTAGATCCGTAGCACCTGATGGTCACCCACCATATTTTTTACGCAGAAAAGGATGGCATATGAGCTCCAAATCTCTAAATAATTTCAACATGGGAGAAGCTCGCGGTATTGACTCTTCTCTTAGAGCTCGTCTACCAGACTTTAATATTTTCGCTTCTCAAGAAAGTTCAAGGTCTGTGGTTGTTGGTAAGTGGTACTGCCCTTTTATGTTCATCAAAGATGGGAGTGAGCAAGACCAAATCAACAATTCCATATATTATGAAATGACACTTGAGCAACGATGGGAGCGGATTTTTACTACCGAGAGAAGCAACAATCAGAAAAAGACAGTGATGGTCAATGCAGTGGTTCCAGCAGAGATGGTAAGAATTGCAGGGCAGCTAAAAGCGCAAGAAGAGATGATTGACCCCAGAGGAGTGGTGTGGTACAAGGCAATAGATGGAAGTGGAACAGTATATCGGATGGGGCTGAACTCACTGATTGTAGAAAGAATAATGTGGGAAGAAGGAAGAGTTGGATGGACTAAAGGGAAAGAAAAGTGGATCAAAGTGGTAAAAGAAGAAAAATATGAAGGAATAACAGACTGGAAAACTTTTGGTTGCTATTTGCTAGTCGAAAGTTTTGTTCTGAAGCGAGGTGATAGGAGCAACGTGCTAACATATGATTTCAGGCACACTCATCAGAGAAGAAACAAATGGGAATTATATTAATGAATCCTTCATTTTCTGGACAGAGCTGAAAAATTATCTTCCTACAGTCCAGCTATTCTGCATGATCCCTAATAAATATACATATACTTGCAAGGTTTACATTGCTCTGTGTATCTAATAAATCAAAGGATATTGTAAATTTGAAATTTCATTGCTTAAAATATTTATTTTTTAAAACTAAATATAGTTTTAATTCTACCTTATTATTCAAAAAAGTTCCATTTGTTTGTGTAATACTAACTAAATGAACCATGAAATTTATTTACAATTCATATGAGAAAATAAAACAGATTATTCAACGCATATGTTGAGCTTCTGATCAACAAGTCATTCCAATCTGAATATAGTATGTTAATAATCAAATAAATTCTTCTGTTTTGGGAGAAATTTTCAGAAGTTCCTGGAAAGAAGATTGGTTCAACAGAGGTACTTAACCAAATGATTGGGTTGGAGAAAGCGTCGTTCTCACCAATTACAGAAATCATAGGCTCATGTAATCAGAAAAGATTAACTACTGGAGCCTGTAGCATTTCAACACTCAAGACCAAATTTGAAACTTTCTTATCAATCGGTATAAGGCAAGACATCACTTAAGTTTCCTCAAGAAGTTCAACACCAAGAGGGCATTTTCTTGAGGAGGGAATTATTCTCCACGACTCCACCTCTAACTATTTTGCTACTTAATATACACAATCATTATAGCAACTTATTCCTTTCTCAAAATTTACAAATACTAACCTTTATATACCAATGCCCTTCTAGTGGATGCCAACTAGCTTAGGTGGTAAAGTCATATAGAGGTGATGTCCATGACCTTGGTATACATCACCGCCCTTCTAATGGATGCTAACTAGCTTAAGTGGTAAAGTCATATAGAGGTGATGTCCATCAATGACCTTGTATACATCACCACCCTTGTCCATACATCTCACCATAATAATGTCATATAGAGGTGATGTCCATCAATGACCTTGTATACATCACCACCATTCAATATAAACATTATTCTGAACCTTCGTGCACTCATGTAGTTTTCCTCATTTGGGTCATTTGAAGTTAGTAACTCTATTTTATTTTTGTTTTAAACATTAAAACTGCAGACTATAAGTATTGCCGTTAAACTAGACCAGGTCAAATTACATATAGAAGGCTACTAAAATAATCTATAATCCAACTATTGTTCTTTCTACATCATTGTATAAACAGACAGGAGGAGTGTACATCAGGGTAAACATACATCTATATAGCACCATAACCTTGTCCCTTTACAAAACTCCCCTAATCCATCTTATTGTCACCAAATGCAATTTCTGACTCCAAGATAAGTATCCACAAGGACTATACCAGCCTGGTTTATTTAGTTTTGCAGGAACTCACCTAAGACACATATATAAGATCTGCCATTATCTATAAAATAAGTATATAAATAAACTTCTATCAGTCTATCGAATTTTATATTCTGACAGGTCACGCCAATCTGCTTGCATAACTTACCATTACATCGTATCAGACACACGCGAGAGCACGCACACACATGTACACACACGCATACACACACACACACACATGAAAGATCGAGTTAAAAAGTCTTTAATAATGAGCTGTCAAAAAAACAAAACGATTGAAGTGCTGCTGAAAAGAGTTATGATCAGGGAAGAATGTAACAGTTGATTCAGAGGATGAACATCAGATATGAGGCATAGCTCATTGATTGTAGAAAGAATGATGAGGGAACGGAAGCAAGTCAGGGTAAAAAGATACGGAATATGAAGCAATAGGAGATATACTCATTGTGCAATAACAGATGGATGTTTCCCCACACTTTAAAGATTTACCCTTTGTTCGGATAGGAAATAACGTGTTACTTCCCGTACTTGAATAAGTGTATCAGTTATATGAAATGGCAGTATACTAGGCAAAATTACTCTCATTGATATCAACTTTGCGGTGTTTTACGATTAATGACGTTAACTTTTATCACTTGTTGGATTGACATCAACTTGTTATAAAAATACGGAGTAATAAAATTAACATAAATGACATTAAATAACCAATTTTATGTAACTTTAACCCTCATAAAAGTATAAAATTCCTTATTAACATTCATTTACTTGCAAGTAGTTTTTATTGTATTGGAAAAAAATATCATACAAATGATCGATGTGGAGTAAACCCGACTGTTTAACGCTCATTGTTAGAAGATGCTCTTATTTCCTCTGAACCAAGCTTAGCTTGGTATAGAGTACTTTTTATATGATAATCTCTATGTTTTATTTCAAAACAAAACAAAAAAAAAAAATCTACTCCCTCCGTTTTTTTTAAGTGACACACTTTTCTTAAACGGTCGTTTTTTTTAAGTGACACACTTCTTCTTTTAGAAATTCCTTACATTTTAATAATATATCTTCACCCCACTATCTCTTACTTTATCATTTCTCACTTCTTTCATGGTCTCCACTTCCTCTCACATTCTTTTACTTTATTATTTCTCACTCCTCCAACCTACCCCACTAACATCTTATTTTATTAAAGTCAATAAAATCTCCTAAAACTACGTGCCGGTCAAACTGTGTCACTTAAAAAAAAACAGAGGGAGTATGTTTTATTATTTCTCTTTTCTCCCACAAAGAATGTACTCTGTTACCGTTTCAGTCATATTTTATTAACATATTGTATTCTTAGTCTGGTCCACATTATAATACTCACTCTATTTCACTTGCATAAAATTTTGTGCACAACCTAGTAATACAATTAGATAGATATTAGTGTTTGATAATAATGTTGTCAATGTTAACATCGTGCCACTCATGCTTCAAACATTGTATGCCCATTTGAGTTTCATGTGAGGGGTTTGTAACCTCATTTGCCTCCACTTTTCCATTTTTTTTTTTTTTTTTTTACAAAGAATTCAATTGCAAATATTGAAAAGTTTATAGGCCTATTAAGACCTTTACAAAGCTATGAGCAACACTTGCTCTTATGAACAAAAGAAAACAAACAAACTTAAAAGAAACTGCCATCGTAGTCATCCCATGAGTGTTGAAACCAATTTGTAATAACATGTGCATAACAAAAAACTTAAATCTTAAAAGATATTTTCTAGTTTAATTAAACAAGTTTGAGCGGGGAAATTCTCAAATTTTTCTCTTATTTTCCCCCTAATTTCTCAAATTTGAAAATTCATGTTAAAATAGGGTTTTATCTTCTTGTAAAAGTATTGGGTAAAACGGACTCATGTGAGTCCGATCATAAAACAGAAAAATATCTAATTCCTGATGAAAATTAACTTATTCCTGACTAAAATGATTTTATTCCTGACTAAAAATATCTAATTCCTGATAAAAATTAACTTATTCCTGACTAGAATGATTTTATTCCTGACTCAAAATATCTAATTCCTGACAAAAATTAACTTAAACCTGACTAACAAAATCTTATTTCTGATAAAAAAAAAATTACTTAATATCTTTTACTAATCACTAAGAATATCTGATTACCCACTAAACAAAGAAATGTCTGATTACCCATCAAGTAAGATCCATGTCGGTGATTGAACAAGGACCAAATCAAGTACATGGTTCCAACAGTAAGAGCACCACAAGCAGCATCAAAGAGAAGCGACGCAACAACATTTGAGAATATCCTTGGTTCTTTCCCTCAAAGAATTGAACCTTAGAGGTAGGAATTCGGATCTTTCATTGATGAGTTGTTCAGGTTTGAATTGGGGTGCTGGGTTTTGTTGATGACGAAAAAGGGCATGAAATGACGGGGGCGAAGGTGGTGGTGGTGGCCGAGACGGCAGAGATCGGCGGAGACAACGATGAAATGGGTGGTGGATGGGTGTGTTCATTATAATCCGGACTCACGTGAAACGGTCTCACGTAAAACCTTCTCTATTTTCCTTCTACATTCCAATTTTCACCAATTTAGGTTAAAAACTCTTCGGTGAATATACTTTTATTAGAATATTACAATCAAATCAATCAAGGTATTCGTCTAGAAATTAATGATGTTACGTGTATTTGACATGAGAGTAAATGATTGAACAATGTACTACGTAGATAATATCTATTCCGTACACTTTTTTTTTAATATTTTGTATTGAAAATAATTCATTAATAAAAAAGTCATACAACATCTACAAATTTAATTTGGATTCAACAAATACATAACATATTATACCAAATCCTTCCTAACAACAACGATAGAGAAGATTTTACACTGTGAAACATCTCCCGTTAAATCATCAAAAAGTACTTGGTATAGTTTTAGAGACAACAAACAATTTATTGCAACCAAGAGAATTATTTTCATCTTTTCGTATTTGAAAAATGATAATTTTCACCAACAAAATAATTTATAGCAATCCATTAAATCTGGGAATTTTGCATTACAAAAGTTGTTTTTTTTTTTAAAGCAAAGACAAACTCCAGAAATATACTACTCCATAGAACACAACGAGTCAATCAGAAATTTGATTGTTGTTTGTGATTCTGCTGTTTTCGAAAATCAAGAAAAGTGAAATCCAGGTTGATTATCAATGCAGCGAAACAAGAAGATTGAAGAAATATGCAGCATAATGCATAATCATATATCTTTGAAGATTCTGTAACATGCAAAACTTGGTCAAAAACAAGACCGAGGAACGAAAAGAACCGCGAAATTTACATTAAGGAACACGACATCAGGTTGCAATACTAACTAGTACAATCCTATAATTAAATTTAGCTTAATATCAGGAAAATTATCTGGAGAGAAAGATACAGGAAACTGCTGAGAGCTGTTTTTTTTTTTTTTTTTTTTTTTTTTTTTTGTGTGAAAAGACCAAGACTTGTTTGTGAATAGTCGCGTAAACTATGTTTTGATTGTATGCCAAATATTCAAGGAAAGTTATTAGATAATCATAATTAAGTGCATACTCGCGAGATTTATACTAGACAAGGTCATACATGACGTTTAGGCGACTGAATAACATATGAAAGCTGGCAGCATCAAGCATAAATTAACATAGATCTAATCAAAAGTCAAATAACACATTCAGGCGACTATATATAACGAAGAATAGGCCAATTGTTATCCTTGAGTCAGCCAAGACTAGGAAGCACCTGGTGTCTAAGTATAGAGGGAAAATATGTACTCAACCAGACCCTTATCTCTATACAAAAATTCCCCAGAAGCTATCTCATCAGCTCCAGAAGGTCCAAATTCTGGTTATTTGGTACTCCGAGATGAGGAATCCACACCAACCTATTTTTTCGGGTTGATCAAGGGTTCATCTATCAACAATCTGCCATTTCCACAAAATAAGCGCCTCTCCATCAGATATACAACCAGCAATGGCGAAAGCTCTCACACTTCTGTTGATGAGGTTTATTTGATTCCTGTCATCAACCAGCCACTCTCATCCAACAGATATTATGCAATAAAAGCAGATGGGAAGACAAAGGGGTAAACACACAACTTAAATCATCTCATACTATGCTATAAATTAACATAGCTTTATAGTTTACAATTTTTCTCATATGTTTCTATATATGGTTACAGGGAATCATATGCAAGCTCAAGAGAAGACGACATTGGCACCTGCTGCTTCTGCATCCCATGCATCCGAGATGTAAAACCAAGACCACCCTTTGATGCAAATGACATATATCAGCAGTTTGAGTTCTCTGTAACACCGACATGCCTCGGCGGAAGCAGGCTCTCAGCTAAATCCGTAGCACCTGATGGTCACCCTCCACATTTTTTACGCAGAAAAGGATGGCATATGAGCTCCAAATCTATAAAAAACTTCAACATGGGAGAGGCTCGAGGTATTGACCCTTCTCTTAGAGCTCGTCTTCCGGACTTCAATATTTTGCCATCTCAAGAAATTTCAAAGTCAGTGGTTGTTGGTAAGTGGTACTGCCCTTTCATGTTTATCAAAGATGGGCGTGAGAAAGATCAGATCAAAAATTCCATATATTATGAAATGACACTCGAGCAAAGATGGGAGCGTATTTTTTCTGCCGAGAGAAGCTATGGTCAGGAAAACACTGTGATAGTCGATGCGGTGGTTCCAGCGGAGATGGTAAGAATAGCAGGGCAGCTAGAAGCGCAAGAAGAGATGATTGATGGCAGAGGAGTGGTGTGGTACAAGGCAGCAGATGAAAGCGGAACAGACTATAGGGTGGGGCTGAGCTCACTGATTGTAGAAAGAATAATGTGGGAAGAAGGAAGAGTTGGATGGGCTAAAGAGAAAGAGAAGTGGATCAAAGTGGTAAAAGAAGAGAAATATGAAGGAATACGAGACTGGAAAACGTTTGGTTGCTATTTGCTTGTCGAAAGTTTTGTTCTGAAGCGGGGTGATGGGAGCAACGTGTTAACATATGATTTCAGGCACACTCATCAGATAAGAAGCAAATGGGAATGATAAATGAGTCCTGCTTTTCTGGACAGGTCTGAAATAAAGATATCCTAGCCTAATCCACATATTATAAGCATACATATAATTGCAAGGTTTACATTGCTTTGTGTATTTACTAAATTAAGAGACTTTGTATATATATGTAATTACATTGCTTTGCATTAGAAAAAATAGTTACAATATTGTATCTTGTTGATCTAAATATATGAATTTGTTTGTGTGATTAAAAATATAATGGACATTGAAATTACATAACATTTTGGCTGAGTAAATTAGGTAGATTATTTAATGCATATGTTGACCTTCTAATCAACTAGTTCAATATACAGAACCACTGCAATTCGAATATAGCATGTTAATAAATTAAATAAATTCTGTTGTTTTGTGAGAAGGCTTCAATAACTCCCAAAGGTAGGTTTTATATGTAGTCAACCTAGTCATCAGATTAGAGAAAGCATTTTTTACACCAATAATAGATGTTATTGGCTCATGTAATTGGAAAAGATCAACTGCTGGAGCCTATAACATTTCAAAACTCATGATCAAATTTAAAACTTCCTTTATCAACCGTTTGACAGCACCATCACTGGAGTTTCCTTAACATGTACAACATCAAGAGGGCATTTTTCTGAAATGAATATTATTCACCACCCCTAACTATTTACTCAGTAATATACATATCATTGTAAAAACTTATTTTGTGGTAAAAAAAAAATCATTGCTACTAGCTTAGTCTATACTACTGCACTTTTGGTGGATGCCAACTAGCTTAGATAATAAAGTCATATAGACGTGATGTCCATGACCTGGTACACATCAGCGCCCTTCTGGCACCTTATATATCAAAAGAACTTAGTCTACACCTACCATTCAATATAAACATTACTGTGATGAACCTATGTGCACTCATGTACTTATCCTCATTTGGACTATTTGAACTTTGAAGTTGGTAACTGTATTTTTTTTAATTTTAGATATTGAAGTTGCAGGCTACAAGTATTGCCTTATAACTAGACAAAGTCAAAAACTCAAAATACATAAATCAATAAATAAGGCTACTAAAATAGCCTATAATCTAACCATTGTCCTCTCCACATCAATGTAAAAAATAAACAGAAAGAGGAGTCTATATGAGAGTAAACATAACAAGAGCTCATGCTGTTGATTTAAGTTCTCTTGGTATTGAATAAAAAGCATAAATAATAATTGACAGAGATTGATGATAAATATTAAAATCATTAATACTATTTAAAACAGAGTTTATCTCAATATTATCCCATTTCATGTTAATAAAATTAAAAGGCTTTGATTTATGAGATGTAAAAAATAAAAGCAGTTTTTTTCTGCTGAGAAGAGTTACAGTTAGGGGAAGACTGTGACAGTTGATCAGTGAATGAGTAACGGGAGAAAAGTCCTGGATATGCAACAAGTTGCACAATGAGATTGGATAAGCAACAAGCTGCACAAGGAGATAGCTATGGGCCATGTTTGGTAATTGGCTTTTTAATGGCTTTTTGGTTGGCTTTTGGCTTTTTTAGGTGGTCAAACAGCCAAAAAATGTGTTTGGTAATTGGCTTTTTAGTCAGCGAAAAAGCTGGCTTTTAAGCCAAAATGAAAAAGCTGCTTTGAGTAGCTTTTTTGTTGGCTTTTGGCTTGTTGGCCCACAAATTATCTAATAAACAACCAACAACCAACAATTAATTTACCAAACACTTTTATAAACAGCCAGCTTAAACAGCCAATTTCAAAAGCCATTATAAACAGCCAAATATTCCAGCTGGTCAAACAAGCCAAGTGAACCAGCCAACAACCAACCGCCAACAGCCATTTGCCAAACAAGGCCATGATGACAGAAGGATGGTGTGGTTTAAGAGTTGAGACTATTAAAAGGTAAAATGGATGGATAGCAGATGTGGGTCAGAGCTTGCTGATTTTAGAAAGAATACTGTGGGAAGAAAAGGAAATCAGGGTAGAAAAAAAAGGAATATGAAAGAATAGGAGATAATCTTATTTTAAAATAATAGATGGTTGTTTTCATATGGATAAAGGCTTTGAGGAGATAACCTCCACTGCTCCGCATCATTGCAATTACCACTGGTATACATCTGAACCCTGTTGGCTCCTACATCCTACCCGGCTACCCTGCCAGTGGGGAAGAGGGGGCTGGGCATTCATGTTGGCTGGGCTTTACGGAGATAACCTCCACTGCTCCGCATCATTGCAACTAAGACTGGTATACATCTGACTCCTGTTGGCTCCTACATCCTACCCGGCTACCCTAGTACCCTGCCAGTGGGGAAGACGGGGCTAGGCATCCATGTTGGCTGGCTTTAATTTAAACCTTTCAATCCTCTCCCCATCAGTTTCAATGTGGATATCAAGTCCAACATATTAATGATCTCACGCCAACTTGAGCATCATGAAGCTTTATATCATAAGATTTTAGCTGGTTAAACACGGAGGACAAAGGCACGTCTCAGCAGGAATAAGGAAAGTATGTAACACGGAGATGATTTTCATCACTAGAACATAGGAGGTCTCTCATTCACTCTCCATCTCCTATTATCGGTTAGCACTCACGACATGTTTGACAAGTGATAATAGAAATGAATTTGCATAAACTTTGCTTGCCCTAAATTCTCTCTTTTTCTGAACAAACCTGAATTATCATCCATAAGTACCATTACCACCAACCTGGTAAGTGATATTTGACTATTTGGTGTCTGGGTGGTATGGATGTTTATGAAGAACAATGCAAGTTTGACTAAGAGTTTGCATTACTACAGACATTAGGATGTTACTTAGCTTGCCAAAGTACTCTAATTCTTTCCTATTACCGCAACTTACTACCTCGATTATGTGCAACAAAGGGTATTATTTGTCAAACATAAACTAGTCTTTTGGCCCGTGCAATGCACAGGTTATTCCTAGAAAATTGCATTGAGAGATGAGTTAGGAAATATCAATAATTCATTATGAGGTATAATGTGTAATCGGAAAGAAGATGGGAGGAAAAATTTAGAGAAATTTGTGAAAAATGACCTTTTAAGTGGTCGACTTTTTATAAAAGATCATTTTAAGTGAAAAGTTGTGAAAAAGGAACTTTTAAGTTGTGTTATGTTTTTAGGGGGTACTTGGGTGAGTTTTCTTGGTCGTCAATGTCGGAGCTCTGCCATTGACTTTCACGTGTTAATCACATGAGTTATATATATATATATATATATATATATATATATATATATATATATATAAAGTATTTTCACCCCCTAAATTTCCCTCCTTTCTCGAACTACCCATTTCATTTTTCCCCTTTTCTCTTTCTGTAATTTTGGGGGAAATTGTTTTTTATTTTTTAACTCACCGGACTAACACGTGAAAGTCAATGTCGGAGCTTCGGCATCGACCACCAAGAAAACTCATTCAAGTACCCCCTATAAATATAATACAATTTAAAAGGTCATTTTTCATAGCTTTTCACTTAAAAGATCCTTTTTCACAAATTTCTCTAAAATTAAAGAGAGAAGAGGAAAATGTTGAATTGAATAGGGAAGATGAAGATGAAGGGATGAAGTGTACATGGAAGATAAAGTATAAGTTCAATGGAATAAATAATTAAAGAAAGTGTATGTAAAAAGACATGTGGCACTTTGGTTAGAGAAGAAAATAGAAAAGTGTAATATGATGTGAACATGTGTCTTTCTTGGTTAGAGTTTTTAAATACTAGGTATAGATTATTCCTTTATTGCAAATAATAAGAAACGGATGTAGTATAACCGGTTCTATAATTATCTAACTCTAACTCTAACTATACAAGTGATTTTAGAGTCTAATCTCTCTCTTAGCTCTCAATTATCCTGAACTTGGATCTTTTATGGGCTGTTCAGGGACGCCGAAACCCGAATTCGCAGACCAAATTAAAAGTTATTGTAATGGTTATATGATCATATGAATTAGAGGTTTAACACTAGAAAATCTTAGGGTTCGTTTGGCATCGTTTTCAATTTTCAGTTTTTTGTTTTTTCAAAACTGAAAACTGATTTCAGTTTTTGATTCTTTGTTTTTAAGAACTGTTTTCATTTTTCAGTTTTGAGTTTACAATCAACTCTCAAAATACTACCAAATCATTTATAGCTTTAATCAACTCTTATATATACTACCTATAATTATTATTTATTATTTTTTTTTAATTTTTTTAATAGCTGCATATTTATTTTCACAAAAAAAAATATACATATATTTCAATAATAAATTTATTGATTGAATAAGGTTGTAACAAAATTTAAAAGAACAACTACGGAAAAAAAAGTAACAATAAAATAGTCAAATGCAATGTAATATTTATTTTTCGTTGAAGACTTTCATTATGAATTTTGTCTTTCCCACAATCGTGTTGCTAAACGATCTCGAAACTGAGCCATTCTTTGAAGTTCTTGTTGACTTACAGAAGGAGTCACTAGGTCCTCGGATCCATCATTGTTGCTTGCATCATCTTCTAGTTCGACATTTTCATCCGCATACTGTATGAACAAAGGATCTCCGTCCTTGCACATTTTGATGAAATTGTGGATAACACAGCACGACAAAATTATATATTTTTGTCGTTTCAAGTCATATGAAGGCATATCTCTGAGAATGGGAAATCTAGCTTTTAATACCCCAAAACATCTTTCAATAACATTTCGCAATGAAGAATGTGTATAATTGAATATTTCCTCAGGACCTTGTGGGCTCGTTGCTCCTCTATAATCACGCAAATGATATCGTTCTCCGCGATACGGTGAAAGAAATCCTGGCATATTTGTATAGCCTGAGTCTACAAGATAATACTTTCTAGTAGGAGGCATCGGAAACTTGGTCTCTTCAACATTTGTAATTGTTTCCCAAAAAATCCTTGAATCATTTGCCGAACCTTCCCATCCAGCCATCACAAATGTAAATTTCATGTCAAATGAGCAAGCACACATTACATTCATCGTAGGCTTTTTTTCTTTTCCACGATAGGGAATTTGATCATCTTGTGGCACACGTGCTGATACATGAGTTCCATCAATAGCTCCTATGCAATTCTATAATAAATCGTTAAATTCAAACTACTTACTTTAAGAATTAATACATAGATAATATGTATAAATTAAAAATTAATGACAAAAAATTATATTACCTTGAAAATTGGATAATATCTTGGGTTATTTTTTATTTCTGGAGGTGTTTCATCAAATACCGGAGGAACAATCCAATGCTTCGATAATGATGCAATGGCATACAAAACCTTTCGAAAATGGCGGTGAGTAGATTCTAAGGAATGTTGAAATCTATCCGCTATAAGTCTGTGCCTCGAATTATGAGAAACAATAAGAAGAAACATTGCAACCTGTTCTTGAATTGATATAAATTTGGAATCTTTCAACTTTTCCCTTTTTTTCAATTCTTCACACAAGCTAATAAAGATTTGAGGAGTCATTCGAAGCAAATCATAACATGTCATTGGATGACCATTAAGCAATTCTAGGACATATTGGTGACCAGTTAACTTTGAAATTCTTTGCAAACGAGGTTTCTTTTTCAGGAACCCATTATTTTGTAAGTTAATATAAATTGTCAATATTATTTGTTGAAAATCTTCCTCATCAGAATCCGATAAAATATCTTCAATGTCGAAATCCATAATTATCTGCATTTTTTACATATATATAAATGTTATAAGCAAGCAGATAGAATATTATCAGTACATATAAATGTTATAAGCAAGCATATAGAATATTATCATAATTATTATTCATATTAAATCAAATCCAAATACAAAATCCAAACAAAAAAAAAATCATACTGACGACAAGATCTAAATTGAGTTTAAATACTCAAACATGCATTATTGAAGGGAAAAAAAAATTATACTAACGAGATAATGCTTAAAGGTTGAGCACAAAATCTATCTTCCTATCATTTGGAAATCTAAGAAACATTTTCCTCCATAATGGATCATCATGTATTAGTTTAGTTGCCTTTGCAAATGAAGCTCCATCAATTCCCTCGAGAGCACTTAGTGCATCTACACATTCCATGAGCAAATCATGATCCTCCTTGGACTTATGCCCACCTTCATCATTGCCATTAAATTTTCTCTCGATAAGTTCAAGCTTTTTCTTGGAATTTTCACTCATTGTAACCAAGGCATCTGCCATTGCTACATTAACACTATCCCTAAGTTTCTTACGATTGACATTAGGCTTGATTTTTTTGTTTTTAGGACCCTCTTCACATTGTTTTCTTGAGTCACCCCCTTCTCCATCTGTGTCATCTTCATCCTCACTCTCAGAAGGACTTTTAGTAGAAGGATGTGAACTAGCACCAGTAGCGGTTGTATCCCCATAAATTGTGCATAATTTATCACATGTAGGCGGCGCTCGAATTGCGCCTACGTTAAAGCATGTGTGAATATGCTTGGCACTCATAGGAAGTGGGAATAGACATAATACGATTAGGGACAAGGAAAGTAGGGAGTTGCCAACAAGTTTTTAGGGAACTTGTAAACCGTTCACGGATCATAAAAGGCAACCACGATAAAGGGACAACGAAGGCAACAACGATTGACCCGTGCAGGTTACACCCCATTCATAATCCATGAGATTACTAACTCCATATGGTCCAGAACCACGAAAGGAGGATCGAAGATGATGGTACGAAGTGAGTCATGGAGTCACATTCGCCCGTATTGGCCTCTACTCGATTCTTATAGTGAAAAGTGATTTTTGCGATCTCAAAGGCATGCAAACAAAATATTCAATTTGCTCCAAACTATTATTAAGCTAAATTGGTTTAATATTAATGCAACATATTATTCTAAAATATTGTGATCACTTGATTAAACAACAAGATTAAAAAGGAACCTAAACCGGTTGTCCAAATTATCTTATTAGGCGTGATTTTCAATTACATATTCCCTTTAACATGCAATGTTGTGATCAATAAATATAATAAAATAAACATTAGCATTGGAAGCAATTTAACCATAATATCATTAGGCAAATCAAATATAAAATAACCTAATCATGATGCTAGCAATATTAAAATAAAATAAGAGTAATTAAATTAATTAATTACTCACATTCCGCGCGTTCCTTTAAATTGCTACATCATGAATAAACTGTTAGTAACTTCAATAAAAATATAAAGCAAATGAAAATTAAATTAAATAAATATAGATTTGATTTGGTCCAAACCCTCAGTTATTTATACCTTTCACGACTTGGTTTAAGGACGGAACCTCGGGTTTAGTATAGACTCCTTGGAGTGCTTAAGGGAAGAATGGTGTAATTAGGAATATAGGTTTAAGGCTTAGAATATGGGAGAGAGAGAAGAGAATGATTTTTGGTGTAAAAGAGAGAAAGAGAGAAGGATTTGATGATCAAGCTTGTTGATGATTTAAAAAGGGGAGATATGACCTCTATTTATAAGGAAAAAAAGAGGGGTTGAAGAATGAAGAAAAGATAAGAATTCGAATCGGATAAAACTCTTGCGATAGACAGCAGTTTTTGCGGTTTTTGTTTTTATCATATCTTTTGATCCAGAAATCGGAATAAGATGAACAAGATATGTCGGAAAGATCTTGAACTCTACTTTCTAAACCAATTAAAATACAGACTTTTAAAAAAATCGGGTGTACAATAATTATTGTACATCCATTATAAAGATAGCTTAAAGTGATTAAAAGTTACCTATGAAATAAATAAAAGTTACCCCAATATGCATAAAAGTAACTCAATTCAAATAAAAACTAACTACACTTTATTAGTAACGAATCACATTTTAAATGACTAAAAATCAATTATTAGTGATTGAATTTAATTAAAATACCTTTATAAAACTTTTCTTGTTGTCTATTTAAATAAAAATTGTATTATGTTTAAAGTTACCCAAAAACAGGCAAAAAGTTACCCTAAAATTAGTTAAAAGTTACTTTTATACTGCTCAATGTACACTAATATTAGTGTAAACCGGATGTATACAAAAGTTTTTTCAATTAAAATCAAATTAAAATATTTTGTAGAACAAAAGATATGGCCGAAATAGTGAGACGGTGTCAGTTTTGGATAGAGTTTAATCCAACCATATAAAATTTGGATAAAAAATATGAGGAACGAAAATAATATCTGTCTATCTTTGAACGTCTTTCAATTCGGATAGAAATAGGATTTTCAAAAAGAAAAGTTTTATTCAATTTCAAACTCTTTAATCTTTTCTTTTCAAAAAGGATAATTCAGATCTTGTAGAAACTTGTAGAAGATTCCAATTAATCCTAATTGGTTTAGGAATGGGATTAAATAATTTGGACCCTCCACATGATCATTGGGTCGTAGGTAAGCTGGGCTTAGGTTCGGTTTGGGCTCAATTTATTATTTTTGTCATAACTTATTCGTTATAACTCGGATTTGGCCTTACAATATATCGTTGGAAAGATATTTTAAAGCCCCATCCAACTATTCAATCATTAGACCCAGATTATGGGCTAAAATAAACTAGATAAACGTTTTTATAAAAAGGACACGAAATGAATGATTTTGGGTTTAAAGGCACGAAAAGAGGAAAATAAGTTATGGTTTGGGGAAATGGGCTTGAAGTTGGGTTGGTTTATGAAATGGAAATATGGATTTAAGCACTCCAAGATTAAATACTCAACCCAACTAATAATGGCGGTGAAAGGTTGTTCATCATCGGGTTTGGTTTTGGGGAGACATTTTTAGGTGTCTACAGAAGCCCCCACTTTGACTGAGTTTGTAGAAACGTTAGTTTTGAAAACGATAGTCAAAGTAGTCGATAGGGACGGAGAATGATTTAAGACGTTCTGCGATCCTAAATCACTCTGTATACACCGATACCTACAAAAAATGTTAATTTCACAGATAAAAGAATAAAGGGATAGAACGCTTATCTGACACCAGTATATCGACGACAAATGAGTTTGGTATTTTCCTATGCTTGAAGGAATCCACCGGATGAGGTTTGTTGAAATGCTTTCCATGCTTGAGGAAAGCCGACAGATGAGTTTGGTAGCTTTCTAAGCTGAAGAAACCTACTGGATGACACTTTCTATGCTTGAGGAAAGTCGACTTATGATTTTGGCGGTTTTCTATGCTTGAAGAAATCCACCGATAATGCTTTCCATGCTTGAGGAAAGCCGACAAAGGAATTTGGCGATTTTCTATGCTTGAAGAAATCCACCGGATAATACTTTACATGCTTGAGGTAAGTCGACAGATGATGAGATTGCAAGTCTCTGTGTATCGAGAACCTTGCGTCATGAAATGATGGTGGTTCAATTGTCCCCGAACGTGGGCTATAGATGGTCCGCTTGTCCCCGGATGTGGGCTGTAGTTGGTTCGCTTGTCCCCTAACGTGGGCTGTAAATGGTTCGCTTGTTTCCGAACGTGGGTTGTAGATGGTCCGTTTGTCCCCGGACGTGGGCTGTAGATGGTCCGCTTGTCCCCGGACGTGGGTTGTAGTTTGTTCGCTTGTCCCCGAGCGTGGGCTGTAGATGAGACCTGCAAAAATAAATTTTCAAATGGATCGGACTCGTATATATTGTGATTGACTTGACCACTGACTTGACCAAGTTTGAGTTGATGTGACATGACATGTGTATGACTTGTGAGTGTGTATATGTGTGTGTGCAGACACAAGTAAACGAAGATGCAAAAGCAAAAATTTTCCGTCAATTTTTGTCATGAGTGGAGGGTACTGACTTTCTCCCGAAAAAGAAAGATGTGAAAACTGAACTTTTATTTTCGAACTTCCCTCGATGAGAAAATTTTGAAAAAAGTTTTTTTAAACTTCCTCAAAAGAAAAGACACGAATAAAGGAAAGAAGTTTTGAACTTCCTCCACTACAAGAAATAGGGTAATTAGCGACGGCCAAAGTAGTCGCAAATCCGTCGCAAAAATGGATTTGCGACGGATTTGCAACTACTTTGGTTCGTTGCCAAAGACCTCGTCGCAAATCCATTTTTGCGACTAATTTTTGAACAGTCGCAAATATAGCGACAGATTTGCAACTCCTTTGCAACTATCATTTAGCGACTAAATTTCAAATTTTAGCAACTAAATTATTGTCCGTCGTAATTTATTTGTGACGGATTAGCAACTACAGAGATCAATGTTTTAAGACTACTTTTGCGACGGATTAGCGACTGCAAGACCAAATTTTTGCAACTACGAGACTAAACTTTTGTGACTACGGAGACTAGTTTTATTGTAACGGATTTGCGACTATTGAGACTAATGTTTTTTGCGATGGATTAGCAACTACATACGAGACCAAATTTTTGCGACTACAAAACTAATTATTTGTGACAGATTAGCGACTACTGAGACTAATGATTTCGCAACTAACCAATTAGTCTTTAAACCAAATTTGCAGTCGCTAAATATTTGCGACTAACTATCAATATTTGAGTCCATAATCAAGCAACCACCAATATTAATCACAAAACAAAAAAGGTACCCACGCATAAATTCAAATAACCAAAATGTTAATTTTATTCAAATATCCAAAATATAATCAACTTTGTATCAATGTATTAAAAAACAATATTTAACTCATATGACTAATTGTTCCAAAAGTCACCTCCCATATAAAAAAAGTTGTTTCAAATAAGAACTAATGACAATGTAAGACCAGTTGTTCATAAAATTACCACCAAAAAAATAAAAATCGCTTAGTTGTATCACGAGAGCGAGTGACTGCAGGCGTAGGAGGCTTATAAGGACGGTAAACTTGTTTTACAAGTGATGCCATTTCCTGCAATGTTTTTTGCATAGCTAATTTTTCCTTCTTCCATGTAGCTTTTTCGATCTCATGATTTTCGACGAATTCCTTAGCACATTTTAAGCTCTCTGCCGCTATTTTTTGGCTTTCTTCCACCTTGTTATGGTTTTCTTCCACCATCTTCTTTAGTTCTTCAACTTGAGAACTTAATTGAGAAATCATCGAAGGAATGGAAGATGATGCAGTAGATTGAGAAGTAGGATCGCTCTTGTAATACATTTGTGAAGCACTCCCTAAACCGTAGACTTTTCCTTTCTTTTGCCCACCTACAACCTCCAAGTCAACTTTGTCGAGGTTTATCTCAATTCCTTTGTTCTTATATTCCTCAAGTTTTTCCATATATTCTCCCTGCATTAAGATATGTATTAGTAACTATGATCTCAAATGTTAAAACTTAAATAAACTAAATACATTTAAATAAAAACAACTATGATAAAAATACAAGCAATGACTTGGGACGTCGTCCGGGCCTAAAACTAGTTTGCACTTCTAAAACACAATTTAATTTAATTTGAGGGTGGGTGGTGATGGTTTGGAAATTCCTGAATGTGAGGATCAGGGGTAAAAGTGTCATTTTACCTCTTAATAGATGTTCCAGATTACAATGGTACAACTATTGGGGAACAGAGGATCAGGGGTATTTTTATTATCGTTGTTTTTTTTAATAAAAGATGCAACACTTATAGCAAAATAATTTATGTAAGCAGTTATTAGTAAAAATTTCGACAGAGTCTCCTTTGTAAATTGAAGAATTCCCTCCTATAGGGTATGGCTTCAAAATAAACCTGTTTCAATTCACATTATGCCATACTACATTAATCATATGATTAATGCCGGCAAATCATTCTCATCCTCCAACTCAATCACACAAACAAATAAACAATCCATAATATCTCCAAACATTAACTACCATATATTTGTTTGTAATCTTAGAAAAATATAGAAGTATACTCATACCATGACTTTTTGAGACTTGTCACCCATCAATTCAACTTCATCATTGCCCACACAAACAGAATGAGTGCTCTCATAAACTTCAGTAGCAGTTGGTAAAATTCCATCCTTTTTCTTTGCCTTGTATTAGAAGAAGTTGTTAGCACTTAAAGAAAAACAACAAAAAATAGGGGGACATAGACTACAGAGCAATTGTAATAAAGACCAGTTATAGTTATCTATATTAGTGGCTAAAAAGTTTCTACTTGCTTCTATCTTATATTTAAAATCATAAGTTTGTTGCTAAAGTTTCTACTTACCATTTTTTTAACCACTTGAGGAGTAGATACGCTACCTTGGCGATGGCCAGGGTCAAACTTCTCTAATGTTTGGCCAAATAACCGATTATCTCTTGCTTGGTTAGAACTTTTTACAAAATCAAGATGCTTACGCTTATTTATGAATTCAGCTCGAACAGTGTCAGTCATGAAACTAACTTGCTTATGGAGAGCCATTTTGTAAACCTGGTTCAATGTGCCCCTAAGTCGGTCCCCAACCTTTTTGTCAAATTCTCTCCTAGCTTTAACATCGAACTCAGGTCTCCAAGTATATGTACGCTGCATTAGAATAAACATGTAAAGTTTATAATTTAACTCAAAATAGCATATTATACATAAGTAATTTTATTTCTAATTTACAACCTGATATGGCTGCAGGAGTGCAGGATATTACACAACAGCACATTATAGTAAGCCAAAGCTCAATTAACTACCAAAGTTTAACGATCTATCTCATTAAGATACACTAAAATATTGGCATGACGAAAACCATGGGCAACTCGTGAATCAATACTCTAGTAAGCTGTAACCTAAGTTTATACTCACAAATGAAAGATTACTTTGAACAAGGGCATCTGATCTTTGAAGATTCTTGAAAATCACGGTGTTGTTTAGCAAAATCAATAAACCCTCGCACGCCAATTGTGAACTTCTTTCTTAGTAGTCGACCTTCTAATCTCTCATACATCCATTTTCGATTCAATTTCTCCATGATCCTAACTGCTAAACGACATTGTTAATCATACACACATATGTAATATAGTCTTCTTATATATGTAATTTATTCTTAATTATTATATACGTTACTTCGTTATTTAGGCAATTACTTAGAAGACAAAAGAAAGATAAGCAAGAAAAGGTGCAGCAGTTAAGTCATATAGTGTATACAAAATCCTTTTTCTTTATTTTTGAAACAATGGAAAAAGAAGTGTTCAATATTCATTTGGTGGGACAACATAAATAGAGAGAAAGAAAAAAAATAAACTTAATAGGAACAAAAAAAAAAGAAACTTAATGCATCAGTGTATGATATCCATGATTTGCATATGCTTATAGTGAAACAAGCAGAACAAAACAATGATAGGTATAACTCAATATATTTTACCAAATCTAGAAACAAAATTTCAGAACAGCGGAAACTACATACATAAATATGAAGCAGCATATATATGAGAATAGGATATCTAGTGTTAAGGAAAAATATAAGAAAAATAATCTAAAAATATTATATAAGGTTTTAAGTCAGTTTTTGTCAAGGGGTACAGCTGAAAAATCTAAAAAACATGGTATGCTAGTAAGGGGTGTTTTACTAAAGTTTTATGCAATTTCTTTGCTCTGTTTTATACATTTTACTCACACAACTGTAGCCTATTTAAAGGCCTAAATTCTGAAACATAAGTTATTATATGTATTAAAATTAATTTATGTAGACATTTGGATTTTTATTTGAAGTAGCAGGTGTTGTGTTATCTATAATATCTAACTGCTATATTTGTGAACCAATATCTGCATTGTTCCTGATGTACACAAGCCATTGAGAGAAAGAGAGCTGAACTGAATTAGACCACTAAAGCTACTGAAGAACAGACAAATACAAAGACTACAACGACAAAAATGCTAAGACTGAGCAATAAATTGGTTCCTAAATGCCCATTCCTTCCATTTCAATAAAGCTTCAACCAATACCAGCCACTAAAGTATGGAAGATAACAACTAGGAATGCTGATAACAATGTGACAGATTTTGATTCATGACCCCACATAAAAAAAACAGTATGCTAGTAAGGGTTGTTTTCCTTGAACTTTTGAGAAAGAGGTGAGAACATTGATGAATCTCTAAGCTTAATTGTTACTCTAATGTGAAGACAATATGTAAGAAAAAAAAACAAAAAACAATAAAAGGGAAAACAGCAGCATTAATATTTAGTTAAATAATTACACTAGGAAATAAAAGGGAAAACAACAGCATTAATCTTCAGTTGAATAATTACACTAGGAAAGTACATAACAAAGTTTTTGACTTTAAAAACAGAAAGTGAGAAAGCAATACCAAAACCGCAAGAGTACGGGGTAATAATGCTGCAGACCTGCAGTGAATATGTACAATAAATCTATACCGATGTTTGCTACTTTATCCCACAAACGATACGTTGATTTTTATTATTTTTGGTAAGAAAGAGAGCCAACGTGTACATGGATACATACATGTGCATATACATTAATAAAAATATAATAATTTTTTTTTTGAAAACACAGAGTAAAAATTCCTAAACTAAACAAGATAATTCATGGTTAAATAACACATAAAAAGACATGAAGCTAGCCCAATGTTATTGTCACTCTCCACAAGTTTCTCTATTCCTTCCCTACTAACTTGTTAAGGCAAGAGTCTGAAACGAAAAAAACTACTACAAAGCCCTTATACGTACAAGACTAGAACTTCTCTGGAAAATTAGAGATCTGCATATGATTCTCCTCCTTTCAAGCAAGAACTCATGTATTCGATAGAACTAGGTTCCTCAGTATGCAAATGATTTATGCAGGTGTATATAATAATAATAATAATAAAAAAAAGAATTATGCAGGTTATATATTCTTAAAGCAACTGTTCGTCTGTTTACTAAGTCAATTTTTGACAACAATAATCGAAGAATTCCAGTCCTCCAAGGCTCCACCATAAAGTCTAGTCTGCATTACCATGTTTTGAATCAAATATTTGTTGCTATGGTGTTGGGAGGATTCAAAGGCCTAGATCACTGTAACACTAAAATCAAACTGCAGGTGAACAATAGACATTTGGGGGTTTTACTTGGTGAAAAGTATGGACTTTCCAGTAGTTTATTATATTTATGGATTCGCAATTTGCAATAGAAACCAAATTAAAATAAAAAATTGAACAAAAAAACTCAATAAACCCTAAAATTCGCAATTCTTAATTCTACTAACTTATTACGAATTATTTTCAAGAATAACCCCTAATAACCCATAAACATAATTGAGAAATACTAATTCCTAATTCTAGTTACTTAATTCGACCAAACTTTCAAGAATAATTCTCGAATCTGTGAAATTATCAGATTAAAACCAATTTACAGTTCAATCAATAATCAGATTAATATCAATTCGCAATTGAAAAAAATTAAAATAAAAAATTGGACAAAAAACTCAAAGATAAACCTAAAATTCGCAATTGACATAATGCAGTAAGAGAAAGATTGAATGGAAGGTAGGAAGAAGAAGAACACGTACTAACCTGGGTGAAGTGGTGGTGGCGCAACATCAGCAGAGGAAGACGACGGTGATGGCTGGCTTGCTTTGAGGTTCTAAACTTTTTTTTTTTTGAGGAAGAGTATGATACTCTTGTTTTTTACGGTGAATACTGATGATAATTCTTGTTTTTTTTTGCGGCAATAAATTTTTTTTTTTATTTTGGAGGAATAAGGGTTTTTTTTTATTATACTAAGGGTTTTTTTATTATTTCTTTTTAATAAATATTAAAAATAATATTAGCGACTACCGTGTTAGTTGCAAATTATTATAAGAGCGTCGCAGATTAGCAACCGCATAGCAACTATTATAAATTCGGTTGCAAATTTTGCGACTACTCGTTTTTTTCTGTCGCAAAAATATTTTTTGCAACTGATTATTATTGTAGTTGCAAAAATCAGTTGCTAATTAACGACCGCATAACAACTACTACAAATTCGGTTGCAAAATTTGCAACTACTTGTCTTATTCAGTCGCTAAAATTATTTTTGCAACTAATTATTATGGTAGTCGCACAAATCAGTTGCTAATTCACCTTTTTCTTGTAGTGTTGAGCAAGACAAAATGAATCATATGGATTGAATAATGTATGCATGATGCAATGTTCTTAGGCCAGGAGGCTAAGGACAATTACATCATGTGACACGATAGATGAAGGAACTTAGGTCATGGAGCTAAGCATCATATATGGTGTAAAGAAGCGATCTTGAGCGTCACATAGGTCTGGAAGTTAAGCACGTATATAAATGAAGTGATTATGTCCGTTGCTTAGGTCAAGGAGCTAAGAACGATATGCTTTGTATATGAATGTTTCTCAGCACATTATGCGATGCATGAAACAATGAATATTTCTTAGGTCAGGAAGCTAAGCAAGTATACAATATTTCTTCTAATGAATGTTGTCTCTAAATATGATGAAACATGCACATTGTTGAAACAAGATTTCATGATAAAGGGATCTTAAAGGGAAAGATGATTGAGATTGATATGGATGTGTGAGTGAAATGTGTGAATGTGATACTAAGGCTGGCTGCAAGGGTTATGGCGATGGAAAGAGATGTGAGAAGAGTTAAATATGATGACTCTTTAGGCTAGGTAGGCTAAACGATGTGGGTTCAAGCCCCCAAGTCTAGCTCTAAATGGGTAGGGGTAAGCATTGGATATTCTTTGACTCGGTCATGCATGGATATGAATATGAATGTGGTCGCACCTCGATGTGAGGTTGCCTACGTGTCCGTTAGGAATCAGGCCAACATAGCTCTAGCCGAACTTTGCACAAGTGTGTGTACACCTCAAAGAGGTCTTTCAAGGGTTGTAAGGTGGTTAAGCTGAAGGTTTAAGGAAGTAAGGGTTAAAGGCTCAAGACCCGAGAGAAGCCCCTAAGATATGCAATTGTATATTAGACTTTGCATGTTTTATTTTTCATATATTTTTGTTTTGAATTTTGCAAGTTTATTTTCATTTTTTCTTCTTTTTTTTTTTTGCTTTTTTTTTTTCTCATTCTTTTGAATCAATGTGGGCAATCTCAGATCATGCGGTCCATCACTTACTTAGCATTCATGTTTCTCAGGCACGGTACCAAGCACTCAATGAGAGACGCAATTTGAGACGTGTTTATATCAAAAACATTGGAACACTTGCCCTTAGACATTGTTTTATTGTTGCTTTTTTGCTTTTTTTAATTGCTTTTTGAATGTTATACAATTACACATCTTCCAATCCCAGGGTTAAGTAAATGTGAGTTGAAGAAATGAAGGCCAAACGTTAGACGAGGCTCAAAGTGGTTGATGAAGAAATGGAAAGTGATTGAACGGTTAACAGGGAATGACAGGGTTGCAGAGGTGCCTCAAGTCATTGGTGTACCTTGTGTTTAGTTCGGTAATTGATTTTTTTTTGAATGAGTGAATGAAAAATAATATGATCGAGATGTAAAGGAAACTTCTCATTTTATTAATGGAATAAAGGTTAATGAAACACATGGAACATATAAAAATTTGAAATGAAAAACCTATACTAGACATGAATGGGGGAATGGAGATGAATGATAAAAAAAAAAAAGAAATCATGAAATCTTGCACAAAGGATCTATTGTGCGCCTTGTGTTCATTACTTTTTTCCGCCTGGAGGGACAGGAAGTTTGTTTGCATCCACCAAGTCTTGAATGACGTCCTTCAAATTCCAACATTGCTCCGTAGTGTGGCCCCTTCCTTGATGGTACTTGCAATGGGCATTGGGATTCCATTTGGCGCTCCTTTCTTCAGGTTTTGGCTCTGGAAATGGCCCAATAGGTGTGATCAAGCCTTGACTGTAAAGGTGATCAAAAGCCGCATCATAAGTCATTCCTAAAGAAGTGTAAGTTCTTTTCTTCTTGGGCAATGGAGCATCAAGAGCTAACACTTCATTGAGATCAACTTGGCTTATATTGTTTTCGTGCTTAGAAGACGAAGAAGAAGGATGTTCGCTCTACTTGTTTTTCCAAGTGTTATTATTGTTACTACCGGCAGTCTTTATTAGATCATCCTCGATATTGATGCCAATGTCATATACAGCTTCAAAAGTGTTCAAAGGAAGAAATTTAAGATGTTGCTTATACTTGTGAGTCAAATTTTGGATGAAGAGGCGAATCATCTCTTTTTCTTTGGGAGGATCTACCAAGAGTGCATCTATTTCCCTCCACCTGTTCAGATAAGTGGTGAAGCCTTCATTCTCTTTTTGTTTGAGAATGGAGAGTTCACGTTCAGAAGTTCTAGCTTGAATGTTACACTTGTAACGATTCATGAAACTTTTGGTGACATCTTGCCAAGTCGCAGTACGCTTGGCATCTAGGGAATAGAACCATTGTTGGCAAGCATGTTCTAACGAGAGAGGGAACACCGTAGGGAAGAGTGTTACGTCCAATCCCTTAAGAGCCATGGTAGCAAAGAACACCTTCAAATGGAATATTGGATTGTCAGTAGTCTTGAACTTTGGAATATCAGCAGTGGAGAACTTTTCAGGTAGTCTGTCCTTCACATCCAAAGGAGTGGGAGGCCATTCCACATAGGTGAAATCCTCAGAAATCTTGCTCATTTGCTCTTTGATCTTGTCCATTGCAGCCGCAGTAACATTATTTTACTCTACTGTGTTGACTCTGGTGAGTGCTTGCAACATGGTAGACATTGTTTCAATGGACTTGCTAATGCTCTCAATATCTTCCTTAGTGGCCATTGATGTGGAGATGGTGAAGTTCTCTTCTAAGAGGTTGATGCAATAATGACTCGAACCGTACCAATCTACCCCTGCTCCTTGACCAAGTACTGTGAAATGAAATAAATTCACTTAATTGTTTGACTCATTGCTCAATATAGGAAAGGAAGGAAAAAATAGACATTTGAAAACAGGTGAGAAAACTCCACTCATTCCTATCACGACGGAAAACGACGCATGCATGGTCCTAGTATACGATCATAAACAATATAGTGCATTACTCGAAGACAAAGTGTGTGCAATGACTCAACATGTGTGATTAGGTGAGTTTATTAAGACTCATGGTATGATCGCATGGCTAGACATGAGGACGTTGTGAAAAACAAAGGACCCAATGACCAAATAGCACGGAAGACTAAAAGACAAACTAACTTGATTAATTTTGTCCAATTTTAACGTTTATGCTATTTACTAGGTGAAAACGGTCCATTGACAATCATTATTCATAAATACGATCAACAAAACCAAAAAGACACCTAAACCGGACAGGCTGCAGTATATCGCTTATAAATTTCTATCTGTGACTCTGATTGAGACAAAACCAACGCCAAATGAAAGATAAAACCCGGGGCTATAGATCCATAGGAGGAACGACACATAACTCTTTCTAGAACTCCTTGTAAGACCAAAACAAGTTTACCCTTGTGCAGTATACAGAATTAAAATCCGGGTGACGCAAAAATTAAAAAAAGGGGTTTGATAAGAGAGAAAAAATAATTAAAAAAGGTCAATAAAAAAAATGCACACATAAGCATATCGTCACACATGATGCAATGAATTTCGTAACCTAAAGTCAAGTTCTATGTTCGACTATGGTCAAGCTTTTGGGTGTCAAAGGGTACCATGGTTAAGAGTTTGGGCGCGTTAGCAAGGCAGCCTCCCTTGAGGGTGTATGCCAACGGGCGGCTCCGCAAGTTCGTGATGAAATTGAACTCGACTCCATGGTTTGGGTGGATTTAAAAACTCGGATGAACCCTTATTGCCATGAGCGTTTTTGGGTTGATAGAGCATAAATTCCTCGGGCTAGCCACATACGTAGAACATGACTGGCAAAATAGTTAAGCTTAAAAAATCATATGCATATGTGACAATGCCAATTAAATCGAAGGAATACAATTCAAGAATCTTTCAAGTCTCATCCACTCCTCTTAATTAAATACCGATCACTCAAATCGATAAATAACCAAGAATCTTCCCCAGTGGAGTCGCCAAATTGTAGGCGGCGTTCGAAGTGCGCCTACGTTAATGCATGTGTGAATATGCTTGGCACTCATAGGAAGTGGGAATTGACATAATAAGATTAGGGACAAGGAAAGTAGGGAGCCGCCAACAAGTTTTTAAGGAACTTGTAAACCATTCACGGATCATAAAAGGCAACCACGATAAAGGGACAACGAAGGCAACAACGATTGACCCGTGAAGGTTACACCCCATTCATAATCCATGAGATTACTAACTCCATATGGTTCGGAACCACGAAAGGAGGATCGAGGATGATGGTACGAAGTGAGTCATGGAGTCACATTCGCCCGTATTGGCCTCTACTCGATTCTTATAGTGAAAAGTGATTCTTGCGATCTCAAAGGCATGCAAACAAAATATTCAATTTGCTCCAAACTATTATTAAGCTAAATTGGTTTAATATTAATGCAACATATTATTCTAAAATATTGTGATCACTTGATTAAACAACAAGATTAAAAAGGCACCCAAACCGGTTGTCCAAATTATCTTATTAGGCGTGATTTTCAATTACATATTCCCTTTAACTTGCAATGTTGTGATCAATAAATATAATAAAATAAACATTAATATTGGAAGCAATTTAATCATAATATAATTATTCAAATCAAATATAAAATAACCTAATCATGATGCTAGCAATATTAAAATAAAATAAGAGTAATTAAATTAATTAATTACTCACATTCCGCGCTTTCCTTTAAATTGCTACATCATGAATAAATTGTTAGTAACTTCAATAAAAATATAAAGCAAATGAAAATTAAATTAAATAAATATAGATTTGATTTGGTCCAAACCCTCAGTTATTTATACCTTTCACGACTTGTTTTAAGGACGGAACCTCGGGTTCAGTATAGACTCCTTGGAGTGCTTAGAGGAAGAATGGTGTAATTAGGAATATAGGTTTAAGGCTTAGAATATGGGAGAGAGAGAAGAGAATGATTTTTGGTGTAAAAGAGAGAAAGAGAGAAGGATTTGATGATCAAGATTGTTGATGATTAAAAAAGGGGAGATATGAACTCTATTTATAAGGAAAAAATAGGGGTCGAAGAATGAAGAAAAGATAAGAATTCGAATCGGATAAACTCTTGCGATAGACAACAGTTTTTGCAGTTTTTGTTTTTATCATATCTTTTGATCCAGAAATCGGAATAAGATGAACAAGATATCGTTGGAAAGATCTTGAAGTCTACTTTCTAACCCAATTAAAATCAGATTAAAATATTTTGTAGAACAAAATATATGGCCGAAATCAAATACTTTTGTATACATCCGGTTTACACTAATATTAGTGTACATCGAGCAGTATAAGGGTAACTTTTAGCTAATTTTAGGGTAACTTTTTGCCTATTTTTGGGTAACTTTAAACATAATACAATTTTTGTATAAATAGACAACAAGAAAAGTTTTATAAAGGTAATTTAATTACATTCAATCATTAATAATTGATTTTTAGTCATTTAAAATGTGATTCTTTACTAATAAAGTGTAGATAATTTTTATTTGAATTGGGTTAATTTTACGCATATTGGGGTAACTTTTATTCATTTCAGAGGTAACTTTTAATCACTTTAATCTATCTTTATAATGGATGTAAAATAATTATTGTACACCTAATTTTTTTAAAAGTTTGTGAGCCGAAATAGTGAGACGGTGTCAGTTTTGGATAGAGTTTGACATTTTATTCATATCTTTTCCGTTATAGCTCGGAATTGATATTATAATATATAGTTGGAAAGATAATTTCAAGGGTTATCCAACCATATCAAATTTGGATAAAACCTATGAGGAACGAAAATAATATCTGTCTATCTTTGAACATCTTTCAATTCGGATAGAAATAGGATTTTCAAAAAGAAAAGTTTTATTCAATTTCAAACTTTTTAATCTTTTCTTTTCAAAAAGGATAATTAAGATCTTTTAGAAACTTGTATAAGCTTCCAATTAATCCTAATTGGTTTAGGAATGGTATTAAATAATTTGGACCCTCCACGTGATCATTGGGTCGTAGGTAAGGTGGGCTTAGGTTCGGTTTGGGCTCAGTTTTTTATTTTGGTTATAACTTATTCGTTATAACTTGGATTTGGGATTATAATATATCGTTGGAAATATCTTTTAAATCCCCATCCAACTATTCAATCATTGGACCCAGATTATGGACCAAAATAAACTGGATTAAACGTTTTTATAAAAAGGACACGAAATGAATGATTTTAAAGGACACGAAATGAATTATTTTGGGTTTAAAGGCACGGAAAGAGGAAAATAAGTTATGGTTTGGGAAATTGGGCTAGAAGTTGGGTTGGTTTATGAAATGGAAATATGGATTTAAGCACTCCAAGATTAAATACTCAACCCGACTAATAATGACGATGAAAGGTTGTTCATCATCGGGTTTGGTTTTGGGGAGACATTTTTAGGTGTCTACAGTCAGACTTAACTTTCTCCTCTCCCTCCTCATCCAGATTCAGAAGAGGACAGGGGGGTAAGATGTGAGACAAATTCAAAAAAAAAAGAAAAAAATTGCTAAGTCAGATGTTAAAGAGCTTACCGTGGTCTCCAGCAACCCGGCGTCTTTGAAATCATCTTTAAACCCTTCTACTGCAGCAGAAGTCCCCTCGCCGCTTTTAAAAGCTTTGGCTACCCGTGCTACCTCAGCGGCGGTAGCAACAACTTCTTCCTCTTCAGGGGTCAAGCGGAAGAGAGGGTCCTTCTTCTCCCACAAAGGCTTCTGTTGCAGATATTCGAAAGCCGGAGTAATGGAAAACTTCTTGGCGTGCAAGGATAAGGGCCGATCCTTGGAATCAGTTATGGGAGGTTGGTTGTTGGTTATGACCCTTTCAGCGTTTATCCCAAGTCGCTTACATTTGATGGTAACGTTGCCCTCGTAAAATACTGAGGAAAGGAGAGAATATGCGTAAGTACAAGCAAAAAACATGCTGAAGTACTGGAGTTTGAAATTAAAACAAAATAAATGGAGTCATCGGCCCCAGCCAAAGGTACTTACCGCCTCTATATTTTCGGCTAAGGCCGACAACGAGCATGCGCTCATGAAAGGCGTAATGAGAATCCGACAGCCAAGTCTCCGGCACGAACTTCTATCGGCCTGTTCCTCTAGGATTCTCTTTCTTCCCGAAGTACTTTAACTGAGCATCACTAGATGCCCCAACTGCTTCAGGACCCAAGTCCTGCATCTCGGATAAGGTTGTGATAGATATCATGGGATACTGAAGGCATTCGGGTGATCGGGGTCTGAAGGAGCTCTTACCAAAATCCACTGGCCTCGCTAGTCCTTGTCCGAACTGTTGTTCGACCACATTGTCATAAACCTCGACAGGACTTTCAATTCGCCACCAGCCAGGACCATGTTCACCATAACCGCTTTGGACGTTTGGCACGAACCGATGCAGCTTCTTGAAGCAGTGAACGCTCGGCTGCTGATGGTAGAACAGGCTCACCCAAATATAAGTCATTGTTCTTCAGATACTGACAGGCGTCAATTGGCACAAGGAGATGTGGTACTTGTTCAGCACCTCAGCAACAAAAGGATGCAGAGGGAATCGGAGCCCGTACTGCAGTTGCCGAGTGTACACCCCCACATATCCAGGGGTGGACGGTGAATTCTATCAGTCAAGTCGGGCATTCGGCACCAATACCTATCCTCCTCCATAATGCCATAAAAAAATTCAATTTGTCGGCAAAGCGATAAGCTTCGTCGTTCTTCACCCATGATGTGTCTATTTTATATAGTATTTTACCCCCGTCCCTTGGTCGTAATTAGTAGTGTTTTTGGCTCTTTAGAGCCACTTTTATTACTAATTGGTGTTTTCTAGTGTTTTCGTAGATTTGGTTGACTTTTGCAGGGATTTATGCTTTTGGAGTATTTTCCCGAGATATTTTGGAGCAATCACTAACATTGGAGAAGCACGACTAGATTTTATAGCCCAGGGCCGGTTAGAACCATCGAACCGGTGATTAAGGGCTCGGTATAGGTGATACCGAGGCATTTGGACCGAGTATTCAAGACCGGAAGAGGAAACCCAGATTGGCCCGAAGAATTGGAGCCCAATCGTAGTCCAAATAGTGGCCCAAGTGAACCGCCCGGCCAAAGAGGCTGGCGCCCGGAGGCGCGCCCGGCCGGGCGGGAGAAGTTAAGGTGGTCGCCCGGTGATGCGCCTGGCCGGGCGCGAGATTAGTATAAGGAGCAAAAAGGCACGCCCGATCGGGCGGTGCCTCGCCCGATCGGGCGCGTGTATTTCTTAGGAGACGATTAGCGTCGTTTTAATTTGTTTTAGTTTAGGATTTTTTACGGAGTATAAATACTCCTCCGTAATACGATTTTAGGGGATCTTTTTCCTCTCTCTTCTTTTTACTCTTTCTTTACTCTCTTAATTGTTCTCTTAGATTTTCTTTCTCTAAAACCTTTGTTCTTAATCTACTCTTAATTCCAGATTTGTTTGGTAACGATTTCTCTTCTCTTAATCTTAGTTATTTATTTTATTTCTTTAATCATGTCTTGCTTTATTGCTTTGATTAGTTTAGTTTTTACTATGTGTGAGTAGTTTTATTTCTAGGGTTTATGAGGATCCATAAATAATATGAAGGGGTAGTTTATTGTTGTTAATTATCAATGCTAGATTAATTTCCTATTGATTGATTTAATGCTTTGTGACTAGATTAGGCCTGATCTTCTATGCATGAGTTTGACAACATTGATTCGAGATTCGAGAGATGAGAATTGAGGTTTAGGTCTAGTTTCAATAGGCAGGTTAATTTATAAATGGTTAAGTCGAGATTCGAGAGATGAGATTTAATACCGATAGATTATTTCTGTGATTGTAATACGTAGCGAAAGCCCTTTACGATCTGGTTAATTGATGCATTGATGATTGACTATTATTGATTTTTGGTATTGCATGATAATTTCTTATTGAATTGTTTTAACGCTTTACAATTACGGCTTGTAAAAGTATAGCAATATTGAATTGATGAATCGAGCAGATGTTAATTTGATATTAAAGGCTATTTTCAATAAGAAATTAGATCTAGTAAATTGCGAGAGCCTGTTAGATCTATGTTGATTAATAAATTGCGAGAGCCTGTTAATCATGTTATTTATGTAATGTCAATGATTGATTATTATGTTTTACCCTGGAGTATTATTTATTGGTGAACCTATGCCCTAGATCGTTTTTATATTATTTTCTCCCTATTCTTGATCTCCGTAGTTTAGTTTATTATTCAAATATAAATATTGGTTACTTAGATAATTTAGATTATAATAATTAATTAGGCGTAGAAAGACTCGTTTCCCTGTGGAGTTCGACCCTACATCCCTATCTACTTTAGTTAGAGGACTTAGGTAATTATTTTTTATTAGGGGATACGACTTTACCCTGTCAACCCACCAGGAATAGGGCGGGCAATTCATCAGCCCCAAGTTTTCATTGGCGTTCCCCCATTCAGCAGCCCCATGGGCAACTCCCAAACTACAGCGGCCACATTCTCCTTTTGACCTGAGGTGCTCGCCTCCCCTATCCCACGGGGCGACACCGTTCTAGAGGTTCTAGCCTCACCCGTCTCTTGGGGAAGCATGGTATTCAGTGAAACTGCGACAATTCCCTCATCTTCAGTAGAGTGAGAATTCTCCTCGGTCGGCTTGATTCTATCCCTAGGATGTCGAAATCGGCCTCGTGCCATTGCTTAAATTGCTCGAAAATTCGAAAGAAAAATTGGAAAAAGAAAGGGTGCTTTGAAAATCAAAGAAAACCAAATTAAATTCGGAGAAAATTACCTTAATTTGAAGCGCAATTCGCCGATCTTTAAGTTCGGAGTATCGAAATTCGGTCTTAAAGCCTTAATCTCGGGAAATCAGTGAAGTTTGAAGTCGGAATCAAGGGTTTTGCTTGAGTTTAGAATGCGAATGTATGAAGAAATGAGGAGAGAGAGCGTGTGATTACTTTAATCTTTCGAATTTTGGGAGTCCGTGCCTTTAATCTCTTATTAAGTAACCGTTAAACACACTCCCTCTAATTAACTACCCATTATATGTCCCACTTCCTTAATCATTATCCAAATGACGGTTATTACATTAATGACTGTTTAAATTTTAAATCTTTTGATTTAACTAAATTATTTACTTCCCTTCATTTTTTGTTAATGAAAACCTGACTCGTCATTCTTCCTAATCGGGTCTGGGGGGCAAGCTGTTTGGGTCCAATTCATGTCAATTGGGCCCGGTCCTTAAATAATTTAATTTAAAGCCCAAGGTCAAAGGTTCAACTCTCCAAACATGCCAAGTCAGGTCAAGGGTCTAGTCAACGTGGCAAGTTCACTTGGCTCCAAGCCCATATCTCCTTATTCTGCTAAGGTATTAAAACCTTCACGTCTCTTACATTGCATTCATCTTCTCTCTCTACACTGTATTGACTTCGACAGCAGAGGGGCCTTCCTCGGCACAACCCCTGAGGCCAGTTTACTCGTGTTTGCTGTGCAGGAAACCCTCGGCCCAGCATCATTTGGACGAAGTTTAGTCTTCTGCCTACTTTAAAGGACCTTGCCAAAGGTCCCATTGTTTTGCCCAAAACAATTTGGTTAGCGTATAAGATTGTCAAGGATTCATGTGATATAGATATGGCTGCCCGTAGGGAATATTTCAAGCATTACCCCTAACTTGAACCCCACTGTGATCATACACTAAAGTACGGTGGCGTCCAAAGGGAAAGAAGATAGAGCAAAAGAGTCGCCAACAAGTTTTAGAAACTTGTAAACCGTTCACGAGGTGAAGGTTACACCCCTTAACGATCCAAGAGATCGTCAACTCCAATAGGTTTGGAACCATGACTGCTAGTTCAGGGACGAAGGTACAAATCCAACCTAAAAGAGATTGAACCTGCCCTCATAATAGGCCTCTACTTTATTCTAATCGTATTCATGTGCGCTTTCTGACTAACATGCAATCAATAGGATTAACCCTAAACATGTTTATATAGGTTGGTTGAATATTAATGCACAAATAAATCTATTATTGGCGATCACTTGAATTATAATCAAATTAACCTTAAACAAGATTATTAATTATCTTATATAAGCGTGATTACAAGTACCAATTCCCTTTAAACATGCATAAAAGGTGTGAGCAAGCAATAACAATAAATATAATCAAGAAACATAATAATAATCATAACAATTATAATCATAATAACAATCATAATAATTATAATATAATAATAATCATAATCATGTTAAAGCATAATAATAGTAAGATCCTAGACATGATACTAACAAGATTAATAACAAACCCTAGCATGTCACTAACAATAAAGATCAAAGCTTTAACCCTAACATGATACTAACATGAATATTAATATCAGGAAAGAAAATAAGAAGCATCATACTTTTAATCATACTTGATATTAAAGTTACCCTAGACATGATACTAGGAAGATCAAAACACCCTAACATGACATTAGGAATCATAATAACCTGAGCATGATTTCTATATCATAATAACAATGCAAATAATTAAAGCACTTACTTGGATGCCTCATATCTCTTTCTAATAAAAAAATACACACGTTAGTAACTTCTAGGAAAATAATAAAATAAAATAATTAAATTAAATAATTGAAAGAGAGATTTGAGGTCAAACCCTCAGAAATATTAAAACCTTTCACGTTTAGGGCGAAGGCAACTTCGAATTATGCTAGGTGTTTCTAGGTCTTGTGAATGCGGAATTTTGTGTTTGTAAAAACGGTTGGTTTAGAAGAAGAGAGAAAGAAAGCTTTAGCTTCGAGAGAGAAGAGAATAGGGATGATTAGAGGTTGTAAATTGTAGATTAGAGATGAGAATTGATGATTGAAAACGGAGTTTTTAGAAGGCTATTTATAGAGAAAATCAGCCAAAAGATAGAAAATCGAACCAGAGTTCTAATGTGAAAAAACGAAGTTAGCGCCAGATGCTGACATTAGCGTCAGACGCTAACGCTAGCGTCAGGCGCCAAGCTTAGCGCCAGGAGCTAATGCTGGCGTTAGGCGCTAATCAGTTTTTTGACGCGTTTTCTAAAATCAGATAAAATTTAACCATACAGAAGGATAAAATCGTATTTTCCTCAAAAACACTCTTTTATTCTAATTAAAATTCTAAAAAGTCAACAAAAGTCAATTTATCAATGCTAATTGAATTAGAAATGAAAAGAACCTTCTAGAAAAATCTAGAAGACTAAAACCATTCCTAATTGCATCAGGAATGATAAATCCATATCCTCCTCTAGATTATTGGGCCGAATATAAGGCTCAAACCAGGCCCAATTTAGTAATTTGGCCATAATTTCCTTAATATTCATCGGAATTGGGCTTATAATATATCGTTGGAAAGCTCTTTTCAAACTCTATCCAACTACACTATTAATGGACCCATATCATGTACCAACCGAACTGGATTGGCTGTTTTCTTAAAATAGGTTTTCAAAAACAGAGAGAAGAGAAAAGAAATTAAAACTATCCGCAACACTAGACTTTCAACACTTTCACTTCATTTGATTATGATTCGACGTGAAAGGTACTCATCACCGGGTTTGGTTTTGGGGAGACACAAATGGGTGTCTACACTGACACAGGTACAAATATTTCTAGGCCTCAAGTTTTTTGAAAGAGAAAAGAGATCAGCACAACAAAGTGGCTAGCAGTATACTTAGTATCATATTTTGATTACAATAGTTTACAGATTTAGCTTTTTTTATTATTTGAGATTGTTGTTGTTAACATGGATGCTTGTAGGCTGTATTGAATTATTTTGTTATGAAATTTTCCTTGCCTTGGGGTTCGTTATTTGTGGTGCAATTTGGCAGAAAGAAGTATATGCTTAATTAAATTCACATTTTAATCTTAAAGTGTATTCTGGTAGAAGTTTTAAATTAGCTGAACACAAATTAAGTGTTATGTTCAAAAACTAAAGATTGAAGGAAAGCGAAGAACACTCTTTGATTTTTCTAAAACTTTGTAATATTTTGAAGCTATTAGAATTTTGTGATTTAAAAGAATGATCAGTTAAATAGGAAGCTGAAACAATGGGCCAACAATAATGCACGAAAACAGAAATAGCATGCTTAGAAATACAGATCAATCGATAAGTGCAATAATCTAAGCATGGATCACGAGTGTTTAAATTAATTACATCAAAAGGCACACATTGCCACAACAAATGCCACGATCTCATGTAGAATTTAGTGCATTGTTAAAAGAAATAAAGGCACAGATTGCCACAACAGATATAATTATCAAAAGCCAAGTATATAAACATGTATGCTTATCATAAACGATAGTGTGCATAAAGTGCAGACCAGGCAAGGGAAATTAAATGGGATAACTAATCCTGCATTGTGTAAAAGGTGTCGAATAGGAACACATGCAAAAGGATAAGCATAGCTTATCTTAGTGGAATGTGTTCCTATTAGAAGCCCAATTAGTCTGATTGTTGAAGTTCTTAGTCGAGTGAAACAGCCTTGACGTTCCACTTGAGCACACCAGACCTCTTAATGGTGCCTGTAGGGCTGACTTGAACAAGCGATGCCTTAGATTGTAGTTCAGCACTTAGAGTACTGAATTTTGGTCAGGTCTCCTATACGGTGCACAGGTGTAGTTAGTATGGTGCATAAATCTTATGTAGTGAACATTTGAATTGCTAACTACCTGTTTCTTCTTTTCTAGAAGTTTAGTGGGCGTAGAGTGTAGTAGCTATGCACATTCTTCGCCGAAAGCAGTGAATCGGATGCTGCCAGTTCCATCTATTGCAATAAAAGTGAAGTTGTTCCTGCATTGAGAATGCATATTAGCTATTGTATATGTACGTATAATTAGTTTAATAAGTCAAAGTTTACTTTAATTCAGCGATTTTCTCTTTTCCACAGTATGTGCACATAAAGTTAGAGCCCTGAAAATAGTCACGGCGCTTGCTACAAGTTATACATGCAACATATGCAACAACATCTTCTTCCTGAGGGTTAAGAATTGTTATCTTGGCCCAAAAGTGTGTATCAAGAGTAACATCTTCAGACTGTAAGATTAAGTTTGTTAGAAAAGGAAAGGAGTTTCTTAGATTATGATGTAGGGGCAATTTGCAAAGAATATTGTCTTATTATCAATCTCGGCAACTGGTGTTACGTTATTGTTGCTAAGAGATTCAATTCGCTTAAGTTGGTGAGAAACACAGTCATTTAGTCTGTCAGCATTTCCTTTGAACCCTGCATGTGTATACTGTATCAGAAAAACTAAACCAAGGCTTCCAAATAGGTAGATTATGTGGAGTATGCTTAGTTGGCAATGTATGAGTTAAATGTACTAGACTTGCAATGCAACTTCCTCGGGAGAAGTTGGATTTGGATCAATAGTTGTTGACATAGAAAAAGCTAGGGAAAAACCAAGCAACAATTGTCTACTGTCAGTAAACACATAAAATAAATGCCTACTAAATATTAAGCTGTTAAAGTGTAATTACCTCTGTATATAGCTGGTTTAAATGCCTGAAGCTTACTATTTTGAAAGAGTCTAACCAGTTACTAAATTGTTCACAGTCAACAGTAGCTAACTCGCCATACACAAAAATAATAAGAGCTTGATCGAGCCTGCATGAACAATTGTATGTCTAGCTTTAGTAGCAGCCTATAAGCAGTGCAGTGATTGTTGGTATATCAAATAACAGAACCTCTGAATACTGTGGTAACAACGGCAATGTCGCAAACATCAAATGGAAATCCATTGAGTGAAGTTTTTTACGAACATCTTCCATATGAACAACAACACCGAGTATGTCTGAATTTTTATCAGTAGTAAATGCATTAGATATATGGCAAGAGGAATTCATGAGAAAACATTTGTATATCTAGCTATAAAAATAAACAACATTACCCGGTCATCGTCATTGCTTGTTGGGGGAACTTTAGTAATAGGAGTATATTGTGGAAGAACTGGTCCAGAATCTGGAACTACCGGTTGGATTGTAATTTTTCCTCCAAAGCCTATCTAGTATGGCCCTTCTCTGTTGACGAATTTGGTGTCAGTAGGTTTGATAGGAGCATTTGCTATTATGTATTCCTTTTGGTGTTCAAGCACTTTTTTGAAGTGATCAATCTCATCTCTAAACAAAGTGCCTCTGGTCTCATTGCCTTGTATACATAAGAAGACAACTAAAAGTGTTAGTTGTACAAGACAGTCAGCATTGTATGCAAAATAGGGTAGCTACACCATTAGATGGTACCTCATCATCTACAAAGACAAGCTTTTGGAATCTCCTTTTGTTGGGATGAGTTCTCACATGAGACTTTTCCTTTACATCAACCTTGATTTTGTATGATTTGCTCTTTGGAGTGAGCTTGCTAAGTGGAACATATTCAGGTTTCATCTAATAATGCAATACAAGTGAGCTTATTGTCTCACAAAGCATATATGCTTGTACATATCATGTCTTAATTAGCCTACCAAATCAACAATAGCCTATTTTAATCCTAAATTGGAAATAAAGCAAACAACTAGTATAAGTAGCCATAAAAGTAAGGCAAACGTAATTTGTGCATGCTATAAGTGTCTTTTAACTGGAAATAAAATCTTAACACAGTAACAAAACAATTGAATGGTGTACAGAAATGTGGCTAACAATGTTAAGTATGCAAGACAAAGTAGATTTAGGGAAATAGTATTATACAAGCATTAAGTGCAAGTAATGCAAGCAACAATTCAAACAATAACAATAGAAAAATATGATAGATCTGGGTGGCTATATGATACAACAGTAATGATTGCTATTAAATGCCATGTACATGAATATTTCACTATTAGGAAGAATCAAGATAGTCATATCATGCATAATACTATATTATCATTAATGATAAGTGTGCAAGACAAAGTAGATTTAGGGAAATAGTATTATACAAGCATTAAGTGCAAGTAATGCAAGAAACAATTCAAACAATAACAGTAGACATATATGATAGATCTAGGTGGCTATATGATACAGACAGTAATGATTTCTATTAAATGCCATGTACATGAATCAAGATATTCATATCATGCATAATACTATTATCTATCATTAATCATTAATTGTATAAGTAAGAATAAATAGCAGAAGTCATAAATGAACTTACCTTGATTTGCAGTTGGTTGAGAAGAGAAAGTTGAATCAATAATCAATATATGTATAGAACTTTGTAATGGGAAAGAAGGGGGTCTTTAGTAACATTCATTTATAGTAGCACAAATATATAGCTAGATAGCTGGCTGCTGCTTAATAACTTGTGTGTGAAAATAAGTAATGATGAGAGCAGTCTAGTAACCAGCTAATCAAGGGTTGTTTCAATGTTTTAGTAGCGAAAAAAGCTGAACTGCTTTATTGATTTGTGCTACATTGAAGCTTACAATTAAAGATATTTTTTGAAGAGTTGTAGTTGGCTGAAAAAGGATTTCTATCTTATAACCCATGTGCACAAAGTGGCAATCATGAGAGCAATCCAATGACCAATAGTTAAACAGGTGCTACTGCATTGCTTCTGGTTTTCAAGATATATTTCTTAGCTTTATCGATTCAAGAAGTTAAGTTATTATAGTAAAGAACTCTATATTTCCTAGCAATGTCTATTTAGAGCATCACGCTAAAATTGAGCTAAGTAGTTGTTTTCTGTGTAATAGATTTTAAGCAGGCAATAGCTGAATCCATTTAGTAACCAGTGGATAATTAGTTGTTCTATGATTGCTGACATCCAAAATGCTACCTTTTAAAAAAAAACATATGTGATCCTTGAAAACAAAAATTGAATTTGCTAACATTTTGTATTGAAAAATGTTAGCATATTGGTGTAACACCCCAATAATTCTCCCTTTTCCAAACCACTTAATTTAAATAAAATAGTGGAGAACCATTGGCATGTTACCGCCATGTGTTAAAACGTTAAGGCTATATCAAAGTATTGCAGCGGAAATCCAACTTAAATCTTAAAATAATATAATTTAGAAAACCAATAAGTCAAAGCTTACAAATTGGAACCATAAAGGCCCTTATTAAACCAAACCAATATTCAAAATCCCAAAACATAATTAAAATAGTAAAACATAAATAAGTTCAACACAAAGAACGAATACTCTCAATCACACCAATCCATTGATAATGCGTATGTCAAATCCCCGAACTTCACATCATCAAGCTAACATGTGCAATACTGCTCCCCAAAAATATAAGTGTAATAATTGGATCATCACAGGGTCATTGAAAGGCGAAGGCCATGACCAAAAGAAAACACACATAAAAGCACACAATCAGCAAAGCTGGGTACATACAAGCTACAACGCAAAAAACCTAGCATGCTCAACTAATCTATACTTAGTATTTAAAAACAAAAACCATCATCCCTATAATGCCACATGTACATTTCATTTTTTTTCTCCAATGCCACATGTCACTTCATTTAATCTTTCTTTTTTTAATCCCTTTTCTCATATGAAAAAAAAACTTTAACTCAATACATGTATAAATTATTGAATGTTGTTTGGTTCACTTTCCTCCGGTTTAATTTCTACTACAATTGCATTCAATTTTTACCTCTTCATCTCCTCTTTAAACTATTCATTTTCCAATATAAATATATTATAAAATAATTATTTATATTGTATACCTATAAATAAACCGTGCATTGCACGGGCCAGAAGGCTAGTTAAAGTAAATAAACATACCACACGAATTCATTAATCAAGACTCTACACTTTAACAATTTAATTGACTCAACATATTTACTAATAAATTCCAAACACTTGACTCTTTATATTTAATTTAATTAATTTAGTTTGGAGTAAGCAATAGACGAGGTTGTCCAATCCACCAAATCATTTTGGTCCCAAATGACCATTTAAAATAAAAGTTTAGCGCGATGCAAGAATGGGCGCGACTCCATTCTCACAAAGTTAGTCTAGGATCCCATCTAACTTTCATTATAAAATAAAATGTAAATTCCAAAAGAAAAGAGGACATGTTCATCAAACAAGCCTCGGAAGCCACGGGCTACCACCGTGTACACCAACCCATAATTTCAATACTCTAGAAGTGCACGCTTTCCAGAGTTTTATTGCTCATCCATATTTCACTTTACGTGATTACAATATGTGAATGAGTTTTTAGATGTATTTTGTGACGAAGAAAGATGGGAGCATGATATTGTGCATTGATTATAGGGAGTTGAAATAAAGTGACAATAAAGAATAAGTACCCACTACCCAGGATCGATGATTTGTTTGATCAATTGAACGGAGCTAGTGTGTTTTCCAAGATTGATTTACATTCGGGGTATCATCAATTAAGTGTGGCTGATAAGGATATACCTAAGATTGATTTTAGGATTAAATATGGGCACTATGAGTTTACAGTTATGTCTTTTGGGTTGACCAATGCACCTGCAATCTTTATAGACTTGATGAATCGAGTATTCCATGAGTAAGTTTGTGGTTGTTTTTATTGATGATATTTTAGCATACTCGACTAGTGAGGAAAAATATGAGCCCTTGGGAGGCCTAGGACTATATCAGAAAGAGATATCCTGAGTTATTTACTAAGGTGAGTTACGAGGGCGTAACTCTTGTTCTTTAAGGGGGGTAGAATGCGTATAATTTCGCGCTTTTTGCCCTATTTTGTGCAATTTTATGGTGTTTTCATGATTTTCATAACTATTTTATTGTTTACGTATCTAGTGAAGTGCGTAAATTGGGATGGTGATAAAGTATTAGTGTCGATATTATGACACAATTGGAATTCCAGCAAGATAATTTTGAAAATTTTGAAAATTTTGAAATGGCTTTATGCAAAAGTTTTACAATTTAAGGGATTTTGTGCTAAGTTTCGGGACGAAACTTCTTTTAAGAGGGGTAGATTGTAATCTCTCATATTTTTAAATATATTATAAATGAAATTTTACTTTATTTATAATATTTATTAGTATTTTTCCGAATTTTATTTTAAAAAAGTTTTAAATTATTTTGGGTGGAAAATTATTTTTATTACATTATGATTTTTTACGAACCATCATTCTATAATTCATGTCCAAACAATCAAAGTCAATCTCACTTTACATACTTAATTGGCCCATTAATTTTATGAGGCCCAATCTTACAACTTGCCCTACACCACTCTCTCTCCTATAAATACCCATACATCCCCAAAATTTTCCCCACACAAAAAGGTTAGTAAATTCCCTTCTCTTTATTTTATTTCTTTATTTTTCTTTTTCCTTTATTTTCCTTTTCTTTTCCCTTTTTCTTTTTCTTTTTTCCCCCTTTTACGTGATTTTTCACTCACTGCTTCCATCATTGCCGCCCCTAGTTGTTGTCGGCTGCTGCCCTCACCACCGTCGGCCACCTAACACCGGCGACCCACCAGCGACCCAGCCGTGGCCCACTCCCCTTTCTTCCTCCTTTGTTTCATTATTTTGCTTAATGTTAATTTAATTGTTTTGGATTTTGATTTTATTATAAAGATTATATTTTTAGTATCAAAATCATGTTTTTAATAGTTTAAAGTTATAATTTCAGATTATAATTGTGTTATAAATTTTCAGATTTTATAATTTTAAAACCTAGGGTTTCAATTTATTTAAATTGGGATTTTAGGGTTCTTATGATCAATTAATTTGGGGCTTTTGTTCCTATTGCATTTCTAATGATTAATTAAGTATAAAAACATGCTTTTAATGAAGTTTTAAGGACTTTTAATCAAATATATATTGCTGGAAATTTGTTTAAGTGTTAATTTGTGATTATTGGTTGTTTTCTAGGAGGTGATTATTCTCTAGGAGACTTTTAAGTGATTAAAATTGGCACAAAGGATTGTTTATACGAGGTAAGTACATGTCTACTTCGTTGTAAGTAGTATCATGTTTAGGTACCAAAGAAAAGAACTTAGTTTCATGATTAGAGAACACTTGGATGAAAATTGTTTGGTTATACATTTAATTAATTCATGTGCTTATGTTTATGAGACATGTTTTGGTGAATTGATTATGTTTGTATGGAATTATGGATGTAAGCATGTTGAATTATATTGGATTAATTGTTTGTATGGAATGTTGATACAAACATATTTTTATTGGATTGGTTTGTTAACCACATTTAAATTATTAAAGGATTGGAATTAAATTGTTTAAGTGGAATGAATTTATTAATTATTCCACAAGGTTATTATTATTTTATTTATTACTCAAGCATGACTTGTTAGTATGTTGAGTAAAAGTGAATTAAGCCGAAATGGCTAGGTGGGTTGACTATGTTCAACAATTTGAATAATTTGGAAGTTTAATGGAATTAAAGGTTAATTTGTGATTTGATGACCATTGTCCTAAATAGGATTAAAAGTGAATTGATGTATGATTGTTATGTATGGTCTTCTTGAATGAGTCGGCTATTAATTATCCTTTATGAAAAGAACAAAGGATACCCCTTACCTACAAGTTTTGACAACGTCATCGCATAAATAATCCCAATACCTTTTGGTTTCCCAAACCGTCTGTAAGACACATTCTCTCCCAAAGGACTCCTTAAATTAAACTTATGTATCTCACAATCAATCTTAGCTTTATAAGTAGCCAACCAATCTATTCCCAAAATGACATCAAGCTAGGTCACCCAACTCAAATTCTATAAGATTAGATGAAAAAAAATCAGTCTCTCCAATCCTCAAAGGTAAACCCTTATGTATCTTGGTGCACCTCACAACTTCACCAGTATGCAAACTAATAGGCAAGTCAATCGGATTTGGCTCAACTAGTCCTTATTGTTTCACAACAGAACTATAAATAAAAGAATAGGTGGATCTAGAAGCAAATAAAGCTTTAATAGTAATAGAATGAATAGAAAAGTTACCACTGATAACGCCAGAAGACCTTTCAGCTTCCGTTTTGCTCATCATAAACAAACGACTTGGAGTGACATTCTTTCCTTGATTCCCGGAGTTGTTATTGCCAACATTTCCGTTCTTTCCATTCCCATTATGACCATTCAAATTCCCTCCTTGATTGCTTGTTGGAGTAAACTTTTTCCCATTCCCTTGTTGCTTCAGTTTGGAGAAACACTCAAACTCCCTATGACCTTTCTTGTTACAGAATCTACACACAACCAAGTTTCAATCACAATCCTTTCCAGGATGATCCTTACCACACCTCTTGCAGTTGTAATGTCTCTCAGCTTGACCATTAGTTCTAGATGACCCTCCATTGTTCTGAACATTCCTATTCTGGAAATTCTCGTTCCTTGGCTTCTTGGAGTTACCTTGGTCACTCGAATTTCCAAAATCCTTATGCTTTTCTCCAACACTTCCACTCTCAGATGCACTCCTGACATTCAGACCGTACAAGTGCGCTGCTCTCCCATAAACCTTATTAAGAGTCTTAAAAGTCTTTCCAGCCAAGTCCTTCTGTAACTGTTTAGTCAAACCTTGCTCAAATATTTGAGCTTTAAACTCCTCAGTAGGCACTACTTCAGGAGCAAACCTTGACAAGTTCATAAACTTGTTATAGTACTCAGTAATTGAAATATTGTTCATTTGCAGATTGATAAATTCTTGAGGCGTTTGTTTCCTTAAGAATGGTGGATAGAACTTCTCCCTAAGTTTGGTTTTGAAAGTCTCCCAACCAAAATTAGCCTCAGCACAAAGCACGTTTCCATTATCCCTCCACCAAATATCTGCCTCTTCCCTCAAATACATGGCAGCTTGATCCACTCTCATATTCACAAGACAATTCAAAGCAGCAAAGATCTTATCGAACTCCCTAATCCAATTCTCCAGAAAAGTTGGGTCTCCACCTCCCTCAAAGTATGGTGGCTTGACTTGGGCAAGCTTCTTAAACATCTCACCCGCAGGATCAGGATTATCATTGCGGTTTTGGTTCAAGTTCTGAGCTAGTAGCCTAATAGCATCAGCTAGAGCATCGTTGTTAGCCATCCTCCTTCTCTGCCTAGAAATGTAGCACGCTCTTAGGCCGCCATCAACACAAAAGAACTCACTTGCTCATCACATGCATAATCATCAAATATATATATTAAGGTAGAAAGGTGGACACGGCCACACAATCGCCCCTAATAAGTTACTTTTAAAGAAAATGATTAATTAATTTTAATCATTCCTACGCATAAGAAAATAAATAAAGCAATTTCCTTGATTAAATCCCTTCCAAAATCCAAGCATTAAGTAAGTAATATAATTAAATAAACACATTATAATAAGCACATATACATGCTTCACATAAAGTTAATTCACACATATCATATAGCACAAATCATCACATATAATTCCATATTACATTCTTTAAACCTTAAACATGATACTAGGAGATCACAATCAAGTAGCACCTTTAGATAAAACATACACAATTAAATAACTTGCATAATCACTTCATACAATAATAAAAAGACAAAAGAATTAATTTCAATGCATATAGAAAGAAATAATCTATCCTATACGCCCATTCTAAAGCTACCCAAATCTCACCGTTAAATAAAATAAGCACACAAGTTAGGAATAAAATAAATAATTAAATTCATTTTATTTCAAAATAACTAAATAATTCGAAAATATATAAAACAAATCAATACATTTTTTTCGTATAAATGCCGAAATCAATATAATAATATAGAATAATTTTTTGAAAAACTAAGTTAACTTTAAATAAGGTAGTTAAATAAAACTCATTAGATTTAAAAATGTTAGGCGCCTAATTAAAAACTTTAAAATTGGCTTTAGTGGTAATAAAATCTAACCAAAGCTCTGATACCACTTTGTAACACCCCAATAATTCTCCCTTTTCCAAACCACTTAATTTAAATAAAATAGCGGAGAACCATTGGCATGTTACCGCCACGTGTTAAAACGTTAAGGCTTTATCAAAGTATTGCAGCGGAAATCCAACTTAAATCTTAAAATAATATAGTTTAGAAAACCAATAAGTCAAAGCTTACAAATTGGAACCATAAAGGCCCTTATTAAACCAAACCAATATTCAAAATCCCAAAACATAATTAAAATAGTAAAACATAAATAAGTTCAACACAAAGAACAAATACTCTCAATCACACCAATCCCTTGACAATGCGTATGTCAAATCCCCGAACTTCACATCATCAAGCTAACCTGTGCAATACTGCTCCACAATAATATAAGTGTAATAATTGGATCATCACAGGGTCATTGAAAGGCGAAGGCCATGACCAAAAGAAAACACACATAAAAGCACGCAATCAGCAAAGCCGAGTACATACAAGCTACAATGCACAAAACCTAGCATGCTCTACTAATTAAAGTAAATAAACATACCACACGAATTCATTAATCAAGACTCTACACTTTAACAATTTAATTGACTCAACATACTTACTAATAAATTCCAAACACTTGACTCTTTATATTTAATTTAATTAATTTAGTTTGGAGTAAGCAATAGACGAGGTTTTCCAATCCATCAAATCATTTTGGTCCCAAATGACCATTTAAAATAAAATTTTAGTGCGATGCTAGAATGGGCGCGACTCCATTCTCACAAAGTTAGTCTAGGATCCCATCTAACTTTCATTATAAAATAAAATGTAAATGCCAAAAGAAAATAGGACATGTTCATCAAACAAGCCACGGGCTACCACCGTGTACCCCAACCCATAATTGTCAATACTCTATAAGTGCACGCTTTTCAGAGTTTTATTGCTCATCCATGTTTCACTTTACGTGATTACAATTTTAATTAATAGCTAACTCATTCAAGAAGACTGTACATAACAATCATACATCAATTCACTTTTAATCTTATTTAGGACAATGGTGATCACATCACAAATTGACCTTTAATTCCATTAAACTTACAAATTATCCAAATTGTTGATCATAGTCAACCCACCTAGCCATTTCGGCTTAATCCACTTTTACTCAACATACTAACAAGTCATGTTTGAGTAATAAATAAATTAATAATAACCTTGTGGAATAATTAATAAATTCATTCCACTTAAACAATTTAATTCCAATCCTTTAATAATCCAAATGTGGTTAACAAACCAATCCAATAAAAATATGTTTGTATCAACATTCCATACAAACAATTAATCCAATATAATTCTACATGCTTACATCCACAATTCCATACAAACATAATCAATTCACCAAAACATGTCTCATAAACATAAGCACATGAATTAATTAAATGTATAGCCAAACAATTTTCATCCAAGTGTTCTCTAATCAGGAAACTAAGTTCTTTTCTTTGGTACCTAAACATGATATTACTTACAACAAAGTAGACATGTACTTACCGCGTATAAACAATCCTTTGTGCTACTTTTAATCACTTAAAAGTCTCCTAGAAAACAACCAATAATCACAAATTAACACTTAAAAAAATTTCCAGCAATATATATTTGATTAAAAGTCCTTAAAACTTCATTAAAAACATGTTTTTATACTTAATTAATCATTAGAAATTCAATAGGAACAAAAGTCCCAAATTAATTGATCATAAGAACCCTAAAATCCCAATTTAAATAAATTAAAACCCTAGGTTTTAAAATTATAAAATCTGAAAATTTATAACACAATTATAATCTGAAATTATAACTGTAACCTATCAAAAACATGATTTTGATACTAAAAATATAATCTTTATACTAAAATCAAAATCCAAAACAATTAAATTAACATTAAGCAAAATAATGAAACAAAGGAGGAAGAAAGGGGAGTGGGCCACGGCTGGGCCGCTGGTGGGTCGCCGGTGTCAGGTGGCCGGCGGTGGTGACGGCAGCGGCCGGCAGCAACTAGGGGCGGCAATGATGGAAGCAGTGAGTGAAAACTCACGTAAAAGGGGAAAAAAAAAAGAAAGAAAAAGAAAAAGGGAAAAGAAAAGGAAAATAAAGGAAAAAGAAAAATAAAGGAAAAATAAAGAAATAAAATAAAGAGAAGAGAATTTACTAACCTTTTTGTGTGGGGAAAATTTTGGGGATGTATGGGTATTTATAGGAGAGAGAGTGGTGTAGGGCAAGTTGTAAGATTGGGCCTCATAAAATTAATAGGCCAATTAAGTATGTAAAGTGAGATTGGCTTTGATTGTTTGGACATGAATTATATAATGATGGTTCATAAAAAATCATAATGTAATAAAAATAATTTTCCACCCAAAATAATTTGAAACTTTTTAAAATAAAATCCGGAAAAATATTAATAAATATTATAAATAAAGTAAAATTTCATTTATAATATATTTAAAAATATGGGGGATTACAATTGGCAATCAATGTAATGGGCTATATATATGGCCACTGGCCTATTTGATAAGGTTAGGGCCTTAAAATAAGGTAAAAGTGGGCTTATAGAATCATATATTTAGAATGGGTTTTAGGATTAGGCCATTACATAATATATGGCATTTTTTAAGATACATTTGACTAGTTATCACTTTTTGGCACTAACAAGAGGTTAGCTGTATATTTGTTTGGCTCTGTAATGCATCACGCTCTACTTGGATAATCATGTCTATATGTTTGTATATAGATTATCACGAATATTTTGGACTTACTTTACCTGTCATAATGATTGCCTATGACCATTGGGAAGGAATCTTTTGGCTGAACTCTGCTTGAATTGGTGAAAACAAATTTTTTTTTTCCAAGACTTTTCAAAGCTGTGCAATTAAGTAAGGACACAAAATCTAATGAAAACAATTTAGATTAGCTCTAACAGTAGTATGCTATTTACTGCAGCACAATTTCCATGAATATAATTGACTTATTTACAATGCTTGGCATTAATAAATTGCTAGCTGTTCAATTAGTAGGTAAGTTAATATTTTTGAGGAATTTTGTTTTACATAGAATGTGTTATATCTGTATCAAAACATACATGAAAGTTTTAAAAAATGCAGAGATTAGTTAAGATGGCCTTTGTGCGGAACATTATGAATTTCTTAAATCTATTTGACCCGTCATTATTACTGTAGACACCTAAAAATGTCACCCCAAAACCAAACCCGATGATGAACAACATTTCATCGCCATTATTGGTCGGGTTGAGTATTTAATCTTTGGAGTGCTTAAATCCATATTCAATCCCAATACATTTCATAAACAACCCAATTCCTAGCACATTTCCCCCAAACCTTAACTTATTTTCCTCTTTTCGTGCCTTTAAACCCAAAATAATTCATTTTGTGTCCTTTAAAATCATTCATTTCATGTCCTTTTTATAAAAACGTTTAATCCAGTTTATTTTAGTCCATAATCTGGGTCCAATTATGGAATAGTTGGATGGGGCTTAAAAAGAGCTTTCCAACGATATATTATAAGCCCAAATCCGAGTTATAACGAATAAGTTATGGTCAAAATACTAAACTGAGTCCAAACCGAACCTAAGCCCACCTTACCTATGACCCAATAATCATGTGGAGGGTCCAAATTATTTAATCCCATTCCTTAAACAATTAGGATTAATTGGAAGATTCTATAAGTTTCTAAAATATCTTAATTATCCTTTATGAAAATAAATAAAAGGATAAACTTAATTATCCTTTATGGAATTAAAGGTCAATTTGTTATGTATGGTCTTCTTGAATTAATTAAATAGTTTGAAATTGAATAAAACTTCGTTTTTTTAAAGTCCTAATTCTATTCGAATTGAAAAACGTTCAAAGATAGACAGATAAGATTTTCATGCCTCATAGTTTTTATCCAAATATTAGATAGTTGGATATACCTTGAAATTATCTTTCCAATGATATATTATAATATCAATTCCGAGCTATAACGGAAAAGATATGAATAAAATATCAAACTCTATCCAAAACTGACACCGTCCTACTATTTCGTCCACATCTTTTATTCTAAAAAGGATTTTAATCTGATTCTAATTGGATTAGAAAGTAGACTTCAAGAGCTTTTCAACGATATCTTATTTATCTTATTCAGATTTCTGGATCAAAAGATATGATAAAAACAAAAACCGCAAAAACTGCAGTCTATCGAGTTTTATTCCGATTTAATTCGGGTCTTATCTTGTTTTTTCGACCCTTCTTTTTTTTTCTATAAATAGAGGTCATATCACCCCCTTTTCAATCATCAACAATCTTGATTATCAAATCATTCTCCCTTTCTCTCTTTTACACTAAAAATCATTCTCTTCTCCCTCTCTCATATTCTAAGCCTTAAACCTATATTCCCAGTTACACCATTCTTCCCTTAAACACTCCAAGGAGTCCATACAACACCCGAGATTCCATCCTTAAACCAAGGCGTAAAAGGTACCAATAACTGAGGGTTTGGACCAAATCAAATCTACATTTATTTAATTTAATTTTCATTTGATTTATATTTTTTTATTGAAGTTTCTAATAATTTATTCATGATGTAGCAATTTAAAGGAACGCACGGAATGTGAGTAATTAATTAATTTAATAACTCTTACTTTATTTTAATATCGCTAGTATCATGATTAAGTTTATTTATATTTGATTTGACTGACGTTATTATTGTTAAATTACTTCCAATATTAATGTTTATTCTATTTTATTTATTGATCACCATATTGCATATATAAAGGGAATATGTAATTGAAAATCACGCCTAATAAGATTAGGTTCCTTTTTAATCTTGTTGTTTAATCAAGTAATCACTAATATTTTAGAATTATGTGGTGCATTAATATTAAACCAATTTAGCTTAATAATAGTTTGGAGAAAATTTAATATTTTGTTTGTATGCCTTTGAGATCGCAGGAATCACTTTTCACTATAAGAATCGAGTAGAGGCCAATACGGGCGAATGTAACTCCATGACTCACTTCGTACCATCATCCCCGATCCTCCTTTCGTGGTTCCGAACCATATGGAGTTAGTAATCTCATGGATTATGAATGGGGTGTAACCTTCACGGGTCAATCGTTGTTGCCTTTCGTTGTCCCTTAATCGTGGTTGCCTATTATGATCCGTGAATGGTTTACAAGTTCCTAAAAAACTTGTTGGCGGCTCCCTACTTTGCTTTGTCCCTAATCGTATTATGTCAATTCCCTCTTCCTATGAGGACCAAGCATATTCACAACATGCTCTTAACGTAGGCGCACTTCGAACGACGCCTACAATTACTGTCACTGAATATTTAAAAGGAATATTTAAGATGGTTTTTGTTTCAATTTCTAAAAACAGAATTTTATTCAAGTGTCTTCTTGTCAAAGCTATAATTAAATGCATTTAATGTGATACAAAAAAACTGGCTTGCATTTGGTTCTATATATAGCATTGTTTGCTATCAAGCATCCAATGCCTATCAAGTGATTACAAGAAAAATACATATCTTAGCAATTTATTTATAAGGTATAATGGCTGGGTGCCTGGGTATGCAATGACGTTTACTGTCCTTTATATGGCTGAGCATGCAGAGAAAGTGGTATGAAATATAGACCAATTGATTTATTATTTTGCTATGGCAATAGCAAATGCAGTTGTTGTTTATGTGTTTTTTTTAAATTGCTATTTGCTTTGCTTTTTTTTTTTTTTTTTTTTTTTTGCTGATTTAATATCCTGTGCTAATATTTTGCCAATGCATTTTTTTCTACAGCCCATCCCTAAAGAATTCCAAGACATTATATGACGGTTTCCAAAATGTGGAATTGTTGGTGCATGGTAAATTAAGAATTTGGCAAGCTACTATGGTACAAGAAGAGGATGGAAATAGATGGGTCACTATTTTAGAAGGTGGTTGGTGTGATTTTGTTAGGTATAATGGTGTAATTCCTGGCGATAGCCTAGAATTTTCGTATAGAGGCCAGTGTGTATTCTATGTCCAGATACCGGGGCCAACAGATAGCAAGGGAACATAAAGCAGCAGACTTGGCAAGGAAAATAGCAGTTCGAGCTAGAGGCGTGGGCGAAAGCCTGCGTATCATGACTGTTCAAGAAGTATGACTGAAACAAATGCTCGCCTTGAAGAGCTTGTAGATCATTGTCATGAGCCGCATTTTAAATTTATTTTTTACAACACCTTATCTTAAGATAGGGACAATTGTATGTGTTGATACTAACTGCTTATTGTGTTTAAGTTTTTTTTTGCTATGGATTAAACTTTTCTTGATAGAATAATAATGTGTATATTGGCGTTGTTTGCATAATGTACCTGTCGATTTTGCAAATTACTGGTTAAGTGAATTTGAGGACTCAACTCATGTATTACTGTAGAACTTTGATACACGGTGCTAAGGTGAAATGTGTGAAGAAAGATGGTCTAATCACCAAGTGTGAGATAAAGAGAATCAACAATTTCACTTCTCAGTATAATGTTTAAGAAAATCAAGGCGCATTAATTAAGTATAGAAAGGGATATCTTGTACTCTTTGATATAGATCTAGTGTTAGTGTGAGCTACTGAGAATTTTCCTTCGTCTAGGTTTGATGTAATAAGTCCTAATAATGACCTGTGAAGGACATAATAAGATAAGTGTAATGTGTAGAATTTAATTTAGGCATTCTGTGTTGGTGGTGCTTGTATGGATGTTTTGTTTAGCATGCTATTTCTAATCACATGTCTTTTCTGATTTAAGATGTTCTATAGTATGTAGTTTTTTATATTAGGCTTTCAAGGACTATTAAATTGTAAGGACATTTTTAATGATGTAAGAACCTTGATCCACAAAGTTAAATGTAATAAGGAAAGATGCTTAAATCATTTTCTTTAGACAAATATTTGTTGAGCTCATGCCACAGTGTTCAGCAAATCTAGAACACAAGATGTATTGTATTAAGAGTTCAAATTAAAGGTCTTACATTTTACAGAGGCATTAAGTTGTAAGCCACACCTCTGCACAATCAGATAAGCATTTTTATGCTGTGCAGTGCCTCAAGTGGATCAAAACCAATGCACATTGATTGTTTGTAGCTTTATCTATGATTTAATGTTCAGTAGCATTTGATCTTATGAGTATGATCTTTTGTCCATCAGCCTATTTAAAGTGTTATCTAATTTTGTTGAGCTGTGATGAGCTGACTTGTATAGGACATACCTTTACCCTAAAACAATAGAGTGAATTATCTTTGTATATATAAATGAAACTAAGGTGATACTGTTTTTTATAGTGCTTTCTGCAATTTCTTAGCTATTCCATACATTATATTTCAAAACAAACAATTCACAATGGCAAGCAAGGGCAAAGGTAAGGAGGATAGCAGTAAGCAACATGGGTCAACTAAAGAAGCAACCATAGAAGCAGTGGCGGATAGTGTTAATTCACTTGAGGAGAGGATGCAGAAGCTAGATAAGCTTGTTTTTTTATCTTTGTTTTGGTGAACTAGAAGATAAACTGCTCAGTCAAGAAGGACAATGTTGCATGCATTCTGCTAAGGTTAATGCTAAACAAAACTCACGGGACGTAACAAGAAAGTACACTGGTCATCCTATCCTTCGCAGCACTGATATCCACCATCACTCTAGCCTATCATACTCCCCTACAAGTGATGCTTCATATAGAGGTTCATTTTAAGCTAGAAAGTCTCGATACTATCTAAATAGCTGTTAAGTTTTTATTGCACTACTGGTGATCTAAGTAATTATTTTTAGTTTTCTAAATGTACCCTGAAGTAGTATAATGCTAGGAATGTGTTGAGTTACTATTAGGTGTCCAATGCCTAAGTGTTGAAGTTTTATTGACTGTATTGTTCTATGCACCATAAGTGCGATTTATCATTGTTTTATGTCTTCTTATTTGTACTAATGTTAGCTAACTTTTAGTCAAAAGATTTTTTTTAATGCCTGTTCCTATTATAGTTTAGTAAAGCATATAACAGCTCTTTGCTTAGCAAATATGTAGTGCATGAAGCTTTGTTAAAGTTGAGTGTAAAAGAAACTGTGAGTGCTAATAATGGTAAGGAAATCTTAGTAAAGTCTTAATCTATATTAAAAATGTAAATAAGAGCAATGCTAGATTGTATTACATAAAATCAAGAGCATATGAAGTCAAGAGAAATTGCCTATACTGAAATTTAAAAATAGCATAAGCAATGTATATGAATTCTAATAAAATTGCAACAGGTATCTACAAAAACTAATGAAACTGAATAGTGACAAGTTCATACATACCATAGTTGTTTCTGGCTAAATGATTGAAGCTAATCTTAGGACATCGTAAGAAACAACATTTTTCACATGTGAAGTAGACAGTGTTGTAGATACCTTTGGGCTGAAGACAATGACTTTCTCAGACTTCTTTGCACGCGAAAGCGCTACATATAGCTGACCATGTGAGAAGCAAGGCTGTGGGAGATATATGACAACTTTGTTTAATGTTTGACCCTATGACTTGTTTATTGTCATGGAAAAACTGAGCTTAATTGGAAATTGCTTCCTCTCAAATTGGAAAGGATAATTTGCTGAAGATGAAGGGCGAAGATTAATACGTGGCAGGAGCCAATATTTCCCTTTGTAATGGCCTGTTGCTATAATGCAGAGAATATTATTTGGTAAAAAACACTTACATATAAGCCTTGTTCCATTACACAGGCCTTCAGATGGCGCTATGTTTCGCAGTAAGATGACAGGACAATCTTTCTTCAAGATGAGCTCATGCAGGCTCATACCTCCAGGACATAATTTGTTGAGGAATTCAGTTGGGTATAGTGTACAACTATCATCAAGAAGAGAGTCGAAGCTTTTGTAGGTAGAATGCTCTCCTGGGAAATGGTCAATCAAATAAGTATTAATTGAATCTACATCTTCATTGATAGGTGTGAGGATGGTATTTTAGTAATTTCATTATTTGGAGCCAAAAAAATATTTGAATTTTAGCGCCAAATATAAGTATTTAATCATTTGAATAATTAATTATTTTCATATTTCTAAATTAATAATATAGGTTTAATTATCTTTTTAAGGTCGGTCCATATTTTACTAACTATTTCAAGAGAAATATTTAATATACATTATGTATTTAACTAATTTTGATATTATCTAAAATATTTATTTATTCAAGTATTTTATTATTATTGATTGTTATCACTTTAGTTTGTTAATTATTATATTTTAAATTATCCTCTAATTTTCTTCTTCATTATCTCATTTTGTTCCTATCTTTCTTCTCCCAACCATATGTATATCCATTTAAATTTTCTTATCTTTTAACCCAACTATTAATCTAGACTTAATTTCATTCAAGTACCTTAACAACCCCAAAAACTTATCACATTAGAAAGTTTTTCCTCTCAAAAATTCCTTGAGGTTAGGCTCAAGAATCACCCAATTCCGAGCTATATAAAAGGAGTTATAGCCTCTGCAAGTTCTGTCTATTATTTCCTACGCAAATCCAATTCTTCTCTTTTCCTTGGTTTCTTATCTTTTCTTCTTCTCTTCTCTTATTCAATTATTATTATTTTTATTATGGGGGATTTATAAAAATTATTATGAGTATTTTTAATTATATAAAATCATATTTTTATGATGTTTATGAGAAATTAATTAAAAGGTTCATGTACATATAGTTGGGGGTTTTTAATTATTTGTTAACCTTATATTGATTAAGGTTATATTTATTTGTAGGGTGTGTTCGACCAAGATTCTTGAGGTTCTTTTGGTGTGTATAGCAAAGCAAGGATCAAGGTACGTTAGGTGGCTAGATACCTTTGAAAGTGATTGGTTTGAATAACATGTTTTATATGATTTGATTGGTGATTGAATTAAATTGATTTGAATTATGATTTTGAAATAAATCATGTTTGGAGGTATTGATAAAAGTATTTTAGTTTTTAAATCATGTTTTAAATGGTTTGAATTACTTATCGTGTTTAAATAAATGATTTGATTTTTAAAAGGTTTGTTGAATTAAATAAAAGGTTTTTCAAGGAAGAGTTATTGATTTTGGAAAGCTATTAATATGAGATTTTATTCTCAAGTATTTATTTAAAATGTTTTGATTTTGAAAGTATGTGGACTTATCAAAAAGGAGTTTGAATTATATTGGATTTGTTGTTACTTAAAAGGATTTATTGAACCATTGAATTATTATTATTATTAATGCTTTATAAGCATGTTGGTAATCCCACTATGCGGATTAGGTTTATTGATAAGGCCTTGGACTTTGTATGACCGGGTCTTTCCTCAAGAATAGCCTTGTAATATAAGGAGACTAGCTTGGGGGGTGTGCACACTTGGGTGAGGAATTGAATTTAAAGAAATTGGTTCAAAAAGGAATTGGATTTTTAAAGGAATTGGTTTATCAATTATTTTGAATGTTGAATCATTGGAATTGGTTTTGAATCATGAGTTTAGGAATTAGTGGATTATTTATTAGAATCGATTTTAAAAGCATGTTTGCAAATAAATTGAGTTTACATTATCTTGCTCTTATCGTACTTAGCATATTTTGATAATCTGTATTTCCTATTTGTTTTGGTTCGCCTTGTTTACCGTAATGGTAAGCAGTGTTGACTATTTTCAGGTGGAGTCATGAATGAGCATATGGGAGTCCCGGGATTTGCTTCACCTAGTTTAGGAATGTTGGTCTTGTCTTTATTTAGAGTACTTATAACAATGTTACTATTTTCATAAGTATTAATAAAAGAAAGTTGAGTTTCCGCTGCAAGTTTTTGTTATTGAGTTAAGTATTTTGAGTAGCCTTGCGTAATCACGCGGCGGTAGTACGCCCAAGTCTATCTCTACGACATAATTATACGTATTATACTAGTATTTCCGTAGAGGGAGATTTGGGGGTGTTACAGGATTCAGGGAGTCTCTACAGGCAATGCATTCATCAGGTATTGGTGCTTCTAAGGCATCAGCAATGTCCTTGGTTCTCCTGATTTCTGCATCATCAGCAACCTCGATTAAATGGCCTAAGCTAAAATCTCCTAATGATCTATCCATGCCTTTTAATGATTGTTCAATTAATTTTAAAGTTAGCTTCCTTTCTTTGTCTTCATCACCTGGATTAGCATGCCTGTAATCTTAGGCAAGTGAATTATAGAAGCGCAGCCATAAAGTATTTGGATTGCTGGGCTGATAGAAAATAAGGATAGTAGCAAAGAGTTGCCTCATTGCCACAGGAATTTGCACTTCTGATGCTTCCTCTAAACAAGCCACCACTGCACCATCTTCCTCCATAAGGCCTCTTTTAATAGCTGCTTCCTGGAAAGTAGAGCAGACATGTCCATTCACCGTCAAAAAATCTTCAAATGATGTAGGACTCCGAATATTAATAAGTAGCAAACGTAAAAAAGAACCTTTCGCCCTCGCCTGGAGCAACAAAAGCCAACCGTCCAACAACATTTTCTTGTTTCTTTTCTAAAACCATGCCTTTTCCCATTATCCCACGTATAGTGTTCAGTTTTCTCACTGTAAAGATGACATGTACCACCAGCAGTAGCTGCATTTAGCCTAAAGAACTCTGTTAGAGCTGTGCGTGAACACCTATCATTCTGAGCCACTGTGTCTTAACGTTCCTTAGGGTGCAGAACAACATTTTGCATATTAGGCAAGTGTACAGGTAAGAGCTGAACAGGTGGATACATTTCAAATAAGTCAAATCCAAAAATTCTCCAAGATGCATCACACGGGGAAACTCATCTACTAGACTGAAAGTTCTTTAGTTCATCCAAGGTCGCATCATGTTGGCCAGCAACATTGAAAGATACCCTATCATGATCCTTGTACAAGTACTTCACCGCCTAAATCGTTGAACATGCCTCAACATTCAAATGACAATCAAAAAGTGCTGATATATAAGGATTATACGGAATAACCCACCGGTTGTCTAAGTTAGCTCCTCGAATGCACACACTTTCACCGGTGTTTCTCCTCCTATACATTGGGAAACCATCTTCATTGTTTGTTGTCTCACTTAGGAATGCCCTCGGATAATTATACTTACAGGAAACAGAGCCATCTGTCTATTTCTTCATGCACCCACATGAAGGGTTCCGCAGGCCACAAGGGCCATGCATCATATGGGCCAATACTATCTTCCGAAGGTTCTCACACTCAATAGGGATTTCAGCACACATAAACTTATCAAAATCTAAAGGTGATTTCACCTGGTATTCAAATTTAAGAATGACTAGGAAGTGACCATAAGGAAGGCCTCTTTTTTGAAATTCAATCACATAGATCACCGCCTCAACTTCACCTAACACGGAAACCCAAGATTGAGTAGAATAAATACCACGACTTCGGTCTTTTTCAGTATAATCATCACGTAGTAAATCAACAAAGTCTAAAGTAATATCTCTTTATCCTTCAAGCTTACCTACTACGGTATCAGAATGAATATGATCTCCACCAGACAGACGCAATGCTTTAGCTAGTACACGGAAGTGCATACCATGATTCTTTTGTCTATCAGTAACTGCGTGTGAAGAAGTAGACCATTATCTCGGCGATAATGAGCCAAGCTAGTATTTGCAGTGAATCCCCCTGTTAAGTAGTCATGCATTACGATAGGAGCTCCCAATTCTCTGGAAAATACATCCCTTTTTATCATTTCTTCACATGTAGCTGCAGTAGCATTCAAGTAATGACCTTTGACTTCGCTTGTTTCAGCTTGTGCTTTTGTAAGACCCCGACCTCTAACTCATGTATTAAGGAGATCTTAGCAGCGGAATTAACCTAATTCGGTTGAGACGTCACTACCGTAACTCCCTCACGAGAGTTACAAGGAAACATTCATACCTAACAACCTTAATTCATAAAATATAGAAATTTATCCAATACTGACATTAATCCTACTTCAATAATAGAAGATCTTATTTTAATATAAACTTACTAAAGTCTTACTTGCTAATTAAATTAATAAATCATCCTCTTAAAACTAGAAATATCTAGTGAGCTTCTTGAGATAATTAAAATCCTTTCCACTACGTGTTCCCTTTGTCCCAGCGGTACCTAAAACAGAAAAACATAAAAACGGTGAGCCGAAGACTCACTAACGTACTACTATAGCAGCGTAACATCATTTCAATACATTTTAGTTAATAAAACAAGGAGAGTAGAATATATTAAAATAGGTAATGAAACACCATTTCAATAAGCCTTCGTTCATAACCTTTTTAATAAAATCTTTACGATCGTTATACATTTAACAGGGGTAGGGCGTCTCCTACTATCAGGGGGAGCCAGTGCTCCATACATATCAGATCAAGGGGAGCCATTTCTCCATAACAGGAATGGGTTAGTGCCCTCAGGGGAGCTATTGCTCAATCATATCAGATTATTTTTACATTTTCTTATAATTAATAGAAATCAAGAAATTCCAGTCATTCAGAATGCTTTTGTAAAATAGTAAAATATCTTTATAAAATATTTACAGTGTACCATATGAAGGAGTTCTGTCTTCGATAAGTGCAATTACTAGATATATCAAGGATCACTATTATGGAGATAATAAGTTCGTTCTTTTGGGTCGTCATTATCTGTTGCTAGACTACGATCATTGATCTTTGGGCTAGTTAAATAGTCCAAATCCCACTAGAATGGATCCTATGAGGTCACACAAAAAAGGTATTGGGTTAAGCAAGTTAAATACCCATTTATGGGCCTAATAAACAAGTAACCAATCATGAATTGGATTGGGCTAGTATATTTAGATTAGAGTTAGGATTTGGGCTTTGTCATGGACTCTTATTTAGAGATGAGATATATAAATAAAGTCCATGCCTAGGGTTGTATGATACAACACAATTAACAATTAATTGTGCACCAAGCAACCAGTATTCCAAAACCTCTCTCTCTCTCTCCTGTATCACACGTCTATCCCCTACCTTCGTGGTGGTTCGTGATTTGTTTGTTGCTCGTTCTACTCCATAGGAGGTCAATTGAAGTGTTCGATTGCGACTAACTAGCATTAGTGGAGGACTTAATCTGTGTCTGTTGACCAAGTAGAGGAATCACGCTTAAGGTTCTTTATCTCCCTTGTTCTTGTTCGATCGCACGTGGAATCACGCTTCAAAGGTATTAATTATAGTTCTTTATGTGTTATGCATGATATTGGGATTAGGTGCTATATGAATATGATTCATGTTTTCCGCATTCGTACCTATAAACTCCTACACCATAAAACTCATCATTACAGTAATCTTGTGATTTCTCAGAAAATCATATATTTCAGGGAAAGACTTCAGACAAATCATAGTTTTAATCCCGCAAATCATAAAATATATCAAAGACCGACATAATTCACTTTCAGTTCAATCGTAACATCATACTTTAATAAACGCATTTCGAAGGGAATTGCGGGTACTAGCAATAGTCGTTACCTCGATTTACAGTCTGATAACCTTCATGTTAGTCTTTATTCTATCGTTCTCATTGAGCTCCGAGGTCAATTCCCCTTTTATATAACAAGAGTTAAATTATAGTATTAGTAGTGAAATTGATAGATATATAAATAGTTTAATCAATTTAGAGCTTTTACAAAAGAGGTTAGCAACCTTATTGGAAAATACATAGCACTGTAGGAGTATAAGCAAGTGATCAACAAAAATTCATTTTAAGAAATGATAAGGTATAACCTTTTTATATAATATGCTTATACAACTACTTAGAAAACTATAAGTACTACGTTACTACTATTATTCTTTATAATACCAAGAAATGAATATTGAATACTTATCTTTATTAATAAATATACCAGTACATAGACACATAGTAGTAGTAAAAACAAAGGTATTATATATAGCTATGATAGGCAAAATAAGATTTCCATCATAATTATATACACTATCAATATCTAATCACTAAAATGTATACATAATCATTTTCAAAGAAGGTGAGAGTTTTTTTTTTATCTAAAATAAAAGATAAACTTATACTCAAAATTATATTGGAGAATAGTAAAATACCCACTTTGGCTTGCACGAATGGAGTAGTGGGTTTTCTTAAGAACAAGCTATAAATGGAGGAGGAAGAAGAAGGGCGTGAACTAGGTGGTTGTGTGAGCTGGGTCGGTGCTTGAGGGAGGTGACAGTAGCAGCCTAGAGCAGGGGTAGGGTACGGTGGTGGTGTTTCTTACGGGTGTTATTTACTTGCTACTCTATATATAGACTTGTAAGAGAAGGAAGAAAGGATTGAGATTGCTATATTAGTTGGATAGAAGCTTCTACCGTAGTCGTCGACTACGCTCGATTACGGACGACTATGGTCGACTACAATAAGAGATTAAATCTCAATCGTTTATTTGTTAATTGACTAATCCTAGGCGTTCAAGTCATCTAGTCTAGTCATTAATTCATTACACAGTCATCATGTCGAGTAATCAAGTTATTACACATTCATCAAGTCTAGTCATCAAGTCATTACACAGTCATCAAGTCTAGTCATCAAGTCATTATACAGTCATCAAGTCATTAAATAGTCATTAACTCTAGTTTGGTTAAATTAATTTGTTCAAAAACTTTTTTTTCTTCTTTTATACAATTGAATAAAAATATCTTATATTCATCTTCAACCTATATTATCCAAAACTTTCATGTTCAACCTACAACATTCATTCTTCTGGTTCAAAAATTAATTAAATTTTTATATTTTGTTTAATTTCATAATTAAATTGATCATCATATAATCAAAATTTTGGCTTCATATAATCGTTTTTCCCTTTATTTATGGAGTACAAAATCAATGGAAAACTTCGTTAATAATATCTTATTGTAGTCTCTTCACCCCCACCCTTTTCAAATTAAAGTAATTTATTTAACTATTCTAATAACTAGGGTGTCCAGTGCAAGCGTTGCGCGCGAGGTAGTGTGGTGTTGCTAGTTATCACGGCCAGATGTGTGGTTATTTAAGGCTAATGTTTATTATTTTTAAGTGTAATTATGAATAAATGTAGATTTATGAGTGAATGTATATGTCGGTTGAGTATTTATTTTGAACTATATATATAGCTAGATAATTGTTGAAGTTATGGACTCTTTTTTAGCTGTAGTGTACTCTTTTAAAACTGGTTTAAAGGCCCAAAATTTTTTTGTGGCCTGGGCTACCATGATTCCTTTTTTGGTTTAAAGGCCCAAAGTTCTAATGTGGCTTAATAATCTGGGGTCTCATTTGGATATAATTGGCTTTTTATTTATTTGTATAATTCTTCACTTGATTTTTTGCTTAATTTTTTTAATTTATTTTTTACTTTGAATTTTTAATTAGTCTATATATTTGCTTGGTTCAAGCTTATTTGGTTTACTTGAAGTGAAAAGTTTAATTTGGTGATGGGAGATGAGAAATAAACAATAATTGTGATGTAGAATAATAATAGATAGAGAGAGAGAGTTTATAATACCAGGGGAGTAGTGAATATTGTTCGATCTCTGTGAGTTAAGGGTTTTTTTTTTAATTGAAATTTTTCCTCTGAACTATCACCTTCTATCATGTTGGAATTGACATTATTAAATTGAGTAAAGCTTATTATTTATCCTCCTACATGTAATTTTCAAAAAAAACATTTGAGGCAACAAAATCAAGAGCTTGAAGGAGGTGAATAAAAACTAATACTTCTAGACTAATAAACAAACTATGGACATATTCTCATATTTTTGCTTGTTACGAAGTACCTTTGATTTTTCACAAACAATTCTTTATTAATGGAATATAACCAATCCAATTTCATATAATTTTGCTCAAATCCTTTGCATTACACTCACAAATTGGTGTCCAACAATTTCCTTTTAATATAGTTCAATTAAACCCAATGCTCATACATCAACAACACACGTAACATTCTTTTCTTAAAAAAGAATTATAAACTAATTGGCTAAAATATCAAATATAACCTCCTATTTTGTATATTCATATAATAATCTACCATTTACTTAAATAATAAAATCTTCATGATAAAAATGAAATATTATCATAGTATTAAATAGAGATGACTTATTTAATTAATCATTCAGTATATTTTGTTCTTCTTGTATTACCTCTACATTGCTTTTTCTTATTCTTTTTCTTATAGTGTCGTCCTAAGAATTACAATTTACAAGTAAACCTCTTCCTCTATTATGTTTTTATAGTCAAGTAATATTGGTATATGATCTGTATTTTTATAAATTCTAGTGAACAAGATAATATTGTCATGTACTCACGTGTACATCTTATACTTGCAATTAATCCTCCAATCAACTTAATGGAAAGAAATGAATACATTTTATACCTGCAATTAATCCTCCAATCAACTTAGTAAAAAGGGCAACCACAAATATACTACTCCTACAAACCACAGACACAACCAATAATGTGTAAACCCCCTTAAGTCATTAGATGGGTAGTACATTATAAGTTTTTTTCAAAGAGCATATATTAAATAATACATATGCTCAAAGTCATTAGATGGGTATTGTCTTGCCATCAATTGACTGTACTCGACCTTTTTACATGAAAACAAGCGAAAATATCAAACTCCCTACTCATAGACTTGTCACAATATCATCAATAATATTATAATAAGGTCCAGTGGTGATTTGCCTGCCTTTGATGATGAGCTGATCAACTTAGTCACAATAAGAGCACCTGACTCCAGCTCCACACGTCCATACCCATAAGCTCGAGCTGATTCCACTCCCATCATCACAACCAATTCTTCCAGAACCATGACAGAGAGATACCCCTTGACCCGTTGCACCTTGGCAGCCACAATTCCGCCCCTTCTATCCCTTAACACTGCACCTAAGAAAATTCAAGGTGACTGATTATTATGCATCTCCTTTGTTCCTTTAAATCAGTGAAAGTTTTCAGAATTGAATATCAAGAAAAATTTTAAAACATTGGAAACTATTACACTCTAGTAGCAAGTGAGAAGATTCGGTGCTCATTGAATATTCGAATGTTAACCATTGACATGATATAAAGAATTGATGGTGAGGTTAGAGATTGTGTACACTTTATGCCCTCGTTTGAGTCTTTTACAGAAGACTTGGATAGTATAAACTCTTCCCGCTTTCCTCCAACAATTGTGCCTTAGTAGGATTCATAAAGCTTAGGCTAATTAGTTTAAGACAAGATCGTATCCCACATTAACTTGTTTCACTACCTTGTTTAGTTTCTCAATAACTTGTAGTCGGGGGGGGGGGGGACCAAAGCCATTTCAAAAAAGAAGAGGAGAAGTAGTTCTATAGTTTTACATAAAATTCATACAACCAACAAGTAATATACTCCGTATACAACCAACAAGCTTGTGCCCAATTCTGTTAGTCTCAGATAATTTAGCGATATACACGATTGCCAAAGATATATAATCCCTAATATACTCCATATATTCGTAACCAATAATGAGTCATGTGAATGTAGACTTTAGCATAGCTATACTAACCTGGTCTAATGTCTAGAGGGTGAGGTTGTCCCTCAAAAGTTGCATGATAGGAGTATTGTCCTTGTAAGATTCTTCACCCATAGTATCATGACTTCTTCAAATGCCTGTGAACATTACCAACAAAGCTTAAATATGTGCCTCATTTGAAGAGACCCCAAAAGGCAAAGTATACACAAGCAGAATAAGGATTTTGTTTAAGTCATTCCTACCAATCTGTTTGTTGTTTTGATAATTTAGATTGTACTCAACTTTCTTTTACAGATTTCTTTTAGTAAAAGCCTCTCTTAAACCTATCTAACGAAAATCATCTCAATATATAGTAGTTCGTTTATCCAATGCATAACAGTTTCCAAACACCATTCAAAGCAAGGCATTAGGTTCTCAAACAAACAATCAAGAAAACATGCATGATTAAGTAAAACAAATACAACCCTGAGAATCCAATAACTAACTATACAAGCACACCATGCGGCAACTAAGTAGTGTAAGGGAAATAGCAAAGGTCAGAGCAATATGTCCAAGAGATTTTCAGTCAATTTTGGAAAAAGAGGCTTCTCACCTGGAGAAGGATCCCGCAACCAGGGAAATGAGCCTCAACACCAGGGGGCAAGTTTGCATTGTCAAATTGAGCTTGCAGCTTCAAAAATTCATCGTCCACATCAGACAAATTTCCTACTTAACCTAGTGCATGTTACAGGAAAAGGTATGAATCTCTCTTGTCCGATTTTCATTGGCACCGACCAGAACAAACTCAGTTTCCATAACTCTATCAAAACCACAAAATATTACTCCGTAATTCACCATCAACAATTCAAAGCCAACTCACAATATAATTCCACAAACCAAACTAATTTAAGAAAAAACATAAAAATCATACCAGCAGAGCCATAAAAGAGTAAAAACTGCAGAACCCAGTGATGTCAAGCAAGACAGATAAAAGTATAAAACATAAAACACATAATTACATAAACATTTAGACTCGTTCGATCACTTGAATAAAAAACCATCACTCTAAAAACGCCAATATAATTATAAACTGTGACAAGCGAAATGAGATCCAATTGCCAAAACAGAGCATATAACACACCTGTTTAGGTTCTTCATTTTTAACCCCAATTGTAGTTGAAATAATGTGTCCTGTGACAGCACCATTATCATCTACTGCCGTCGAAGCTAGTTACTGTAACAGAAAAATCAATTTAGTTTCCAACATCAACGCTATACTCAATTACAAACTAATTAATTTAGCTAAACGCTCTAAAAAATGCCAATCGATCACCCAAGTGCTGTTAGGATAGTAATGATTCTATAAAATTATTAAAAATACAAAACATCACAACTATTTGCAATAGTATACATAAACAACTAATAATCAAGCACATTTCAGATCTATAAAGTCACATATTCTACAAAAATTCCACATAAAAAAAACCAGGAATTATAGAACAAACAAAAATACAGAAATTCACTCAAAATCAACAAATTTACACACAAACATAGAGATAAAAAAAACATTCAAAATTGCAGAATTAAGAGTAAAGAAACATAGAGAAATAAATCTCAATCCTCTTGCCTTCACAGAACTATCATGGCGACTGGGTGATGCTTTTGGACCATGAGATATATCTTCTCTTGCCTTCCCATGACTATCATGACGACTGGGTGTGGTTTGGATTGCAACTGACGCTAGGAGGAACCTCCATTCACTGGATTAGATCTATGCTCCTTTTTAAGACCAAGCGGAATATTCCACTTAATGTCACTTATTTTGCGCCGAACATTAACCAACTTATTTTGTGAATCATCTAATCTCTGTTGTGCTTGTTTAAGCTGCAGAATTTTCCTAAAAAATTAGGCAGTGGTTCCTTCGAGATTTGCTTAACAAAATCCTAAGTTATCATCAGTAAAATAAACCCCAACCCGATTAAAAGAGAACAAAGGTAAATTTTTAGTATGTTTTGTCAGAAGTTATAGCTTCTAAAACGTGTACTTGGCCACGCAAATAAATTCTAGGCATGGCCACGCAAATAAATTCTAGGCAGGAAAAAAATTATTAGTCATTGAAATGCTTTTATTTCCAAGGTTCTCGATCTCGTCTTAAAAAAAGCACAGATAAAAAACTTCCCTTCAAAAACTCTTGACAACTTTCCATCTTCAACATCCGTAGGCCTCATTCAGCAACCTTTGCTGATATATGCAATACAATCTATTGCCTATCTACTTTCGGTTCCATATTCCTCATCTACAAAATTCCCTTTTTCATTTCAAACTTAAAGTATGTATTCTATGTCATTTCCCAATATGATAATTGTTAGTATGGAGTATTTCCTTATTTTATAGATGTGAAAATAAAGTTTGTAGTTCTAACTTCTAATAGTTCTTGCATTGTTTGATTATAATGAATTGGGAGAACGAAAGACCAAGTAAAGAGGGAAAAATCTGTACCTTACATATATATTAATGCACTTCATACATAATCACATAGTTCTGTACAACACAATAACCATATCAAAATTATCTCTATTGGTTAACTATTAAAATTTCATGGATATTAGTTCATAACTAATTACATTGTTTTGCTCTCAATCAATTTGCAAATACATCAAAATTTTCGCAATCAATTTGAAAATAAAAGGTAAAATGTACCCAACTACGACATAGAATGAATTGTACTACTGCTATTCGATTTGTTGGTGAAGGTTGCTTTCTACATGAATAATATCTCCATTACAAATTTACAGTTTCTTCCCTAAATTTTGATTGGGTTTCTCTTTTTTTTTTTTATTATTATTATTAAAAAATATCCTTATAAAATACTTAAATTAGATGTGTGAAGTGAAATGGTGGAAATAAATTCAGCTCTTTAATTAGCCAAGTAAATCTAATTGCTTTGGAATGAAAATCAAACTGAATATAGCACAAAGTATAACTTCTACAATTAAAAACAGAAGAAAGAGATCGAACCTCTATAAGCACCACCATTACAGTCTCGACGTCGTCGCCGCCACCACGGACTATCAGTAACTTCTCCGATCTCCGCTGCAGTTTAAATGATGTATGAGCAGTGGGAAGAAAATTTGAGAAGAGATTCATCAAATTGTCACATCACGCACCTTGAAAACCCTAACCCATTCAAATCTACTAATATATAGATCAATCCGCTAAAACTAAGTGTAGGGAATAATTTCAAGCGTTAAACCCCTAGCTTGAACCCCACTGTGATCATACACTAAAGTACGGTGGCGTCCAAAAAGGAAGAAGATAGAGCAAAAGAGTCGCCAACAAATTTTAGGAACTTGTTAACCGTTCACAGGGTAAAGTTTACACCCCTTAACGATCCAAGAGATCGTCAACTCTATAAGGTCTAGAACCAAATAAGGGCTCGGGGATGAAGGTACAAATCCAACCTAAAATAGATTGAACCTTCCCTAATAATAGGCCTCTACTTTATTCTGATCGTATTCATGTGCGCTTCTTGATTAACATGCAATCAATAAGTTTAACCCTAAACCTGTTCAATCTATGTTGGTTGAATATTAATGCACAAATAAACTATTATTGGCGATCACTTGAAATTATAATCAAATTAACCCTAACAAGATTATTAATTATCTTATTAAGCGTGATTACAAGTACAAATTCCCTTTAAACATGCATAAAAAGGTGTTATCAAGCAACAACAATAAATATCATCAAGCAACATAATATTAATCATAATAATAATCATCATAATAACAATCATAATAATTAAAATAATCATCATCAAAATAATAATATTCATAATAACAATTATAATCATAATCATGTTCATGTTAATATTAAAGCATAATAATAATAGCAAGATCCTAGGCATGATACTAACAAGATTAATAACAAACCCTAGCATGCCACTAAGCAATAAAAATCATATATTTAGCCCTAACATGATACTAACAATCATAAATATTAGGAAGAACATAGGAAGCATCGTAACAATCATATTTAATATTAAAATTACCCTAGACATGATACTAAGAATATCATAATAACAATATAAACATGATTTCTACATCATAACATCAATAAATCATTAAAGCACTTACTTTGATGCCTCGTACCTCTTTATAATAACAAAATACACACTTTAGTAACTTCAAGGAAAATAATAATCAAATAATTAAATTAAATAATTGAAAGAGAGATTTGGGACCAAACCTTCAAAAATTAAACCTTTCACGTCTAGGGCGAAGGCAACCTTGAATATGGCTAGGTGTTTCTAGCTCTTGCGAATGCGGAATTTTGTATGTAAAAGACTAGTTTAGAAAAGAGAAAGAGAGAGAGAGATGAAATAATCAAGAAAACTTGATGAGAATTGGTGAATGATTAAGAGAGAGTTAGAGAATTAATGATTGCGAATGAAAACTGATTGTAGGTGAATGAAAACGTAGTTTTTAATACGTTATTTATAGAGAAATCAGCCAAAAAAGATAAAATTAACAAAACAGAGTCTGCGCACGCAAAACGAGGTTGGCGCCGGCCATTGGCCATTGGCGCCAGGCGCCAACGTCAGCGCTAGGCGCCAATGCCTGGCGTGTGACGCCAATCTTGTTTTTGACGCGTTTTTCTAAAATCAGATAAATTTTGCCATACAGGAGGATAAAATCGTATATTTCCTCAAAAAATGCTCTTTGATTTTAATTAAAACTCTAAAAAGTCAACAAAAGTCAATTTATCAATGATAATTGAATTAGGAATGAAAAGAACCTTCTAGAAGAATCTAAAAGACTAAAACCATTCCTAATTGCATTAGGAATGATAAATCATATTAGGCCCTCCCCTAGATCATTGGGCCGCATATAAGGCTCAAATCGGGCCCAGTTTAGTAATTTGGCCATAACTTCCTCAATATTCATCGGAATTGGGCTTATAATATATCGTTGGAAAGCTCTTGTCAAGCCCCATCCAACTACGCTACTATTGGACCCATATCATGGACCAACCAAACTGGATTGGCTGTTTTCTTGAAATAAGTTTTCAAAAACAGAGAGAAGAGAAAAGAAATTAAAACTATCCGCGACACTAGACTTTCCACACTTTCACTTCATTCGATTATGATTCGACGCGAAAGGTATTCATCACTGGGTTTGGTTTTGGGGAGACACAAATGGGTGTCTACAGAAGCCCTCACTTTGACTGAGTTTGGAGAAACGCGAGTTTCAAAAACAAAAGTCAAAGTATCGATAGGGACGGAGAATGATTAAGAACGTTCTGCGATCCTAAATCACTCTTGTAACGTCGATACCTGCAAAACTAGCGTTAGTTAAACAGATAAAAGAGTTAAGAAACGCGTATCTTGCACCGTCGAGCACACGTCTCTGAAAGTAACCGATTCGTTTTTATGACCTCCTGCAAGCTAGAGAATGCCATCCCACTTTAAAACCGCTACGCCTGTAACTGCTTCCAAATTAGAAGATTGCTTCGCCTGAAACGATCCTCCTCCGCTTTGATAATATACCACGTCCGAGGGAATACCATCGAAGATTGCTTCTCTTGAAACAATCCTCATCCGCATTGATAATATTCCACATCCAAGGGAATACTATCGAGTATTATTTCTCTTGAAATCACCTTCAATTGCTTTTTGACAACTTTCCACAATCTATGGAACACCATCTTGCTGTTTGTTTTGACGATCTTTCGCAATCTAGGGAAAGCCGTCGATCAATGTTGCTACATCTTGAGCCTTTTCTTGAGTCATAGTGACAACCTTTCCAATTATAGCAAAAGTCGTTGAAGACCGCCTCATCATGAACCGCTCTTCTCATATCTTGGTGACAACCTCCACAATCTTAGCCAACGCCGTCGAAGACCGCCCATCTCGTGTAATCTTCTCAAATCTTGGGTGACAACCTCCACAATCTTAGCGAATGTCGTCGAAGACCGACCATCTCGTGCTATCTTCACAAATCTTGGGTGACAACCTCCACAATCTTAGCGAATGTCGTCGAAGACCGCCCATCTCGTGCTATCTTCTCAAATCTTGGGTGACAACCTCCACAATCTTAGCGAATGCCGTCGAAGACCGCCCATCTCGTGCTATCTTCTCAAATCTTGGGTGACAACCTCCACAATCTTAGCGAATGTCGTCGAAGACCGCCCATCTCGTGCTATCTTCTCAAATCTTGGGTGACAACCTCCACAATCTTAGCGAATGCCGTCGAAGACCGCCCATCTCGTGTTATCTTCTCAAATCTTTGGTGACAACTTCCACAATCTTAGCGAATGCCGTCAAAAATAACTTTACTTGAAGTCATCCTCAGTTGTTGCGATAATATTTCGAAGAAAAATTTCCGAAGACCAACGCTTGTCGATCTCTAAAGCTCGCTTGAACTTGGCTTCCGCTAAAACCAGTATGTCGCTGTCTCCGTGATGAGCCAATTCTTAGGCGCTTTAAGCTAAGTGAGACGATCTTTCGTCAGGTCGATCACTTACTTGCGGTTGTAATCAAATCGACTACTCAATCATGTCAAATTGCTTATAGGGGCTAATTGGCGTACCAAGGAACCCGAAGTTGTTGTATGAGGTCGAAATCACCTTTCTGAGAGGCTTCGAGCTCTCTCGTTGCTGAGATATTTATGGCGCCAGGAATTGGAGTAGGGTTCTCCCTATTCTGCTGCACCTGTATTTATTTTGACTATAGAACTTTGCCAATCTTTTTAATTATCTTAGGGTTGACCTAAGGCTTAATGTTGCTTGACTCATCAACTTGACACGACTCAAGGTATAAACTTAACTCTCTGTGATTGACCGACTCGAGGTTGACTCGACTCGAAGTAAAATGACACGTGTGACTCGTGACCCGTGTGTGCATATTGTTGACTCAATGTGACTCAAAAATGCAAAAAGCAAAAATTTTCCATCATTTTTGTGGAGGGTACCGACTTTCTCCCGAAAAAGAAAGACGCGAAAAAGAATCGAAGTTTTGAAGGTGCATGTTGAATGAGCTTAGTCAAATGTTGTTTGATACTATCTTTCAAGGTGCAAGGATTAATCCATCCTAGGCTATCTCAATTGTTGACTCAATGATGAAAGCATTTAGGTAATTTAGGCACGGAGGCTAAGCACTTCATACTTCGTGATGCAATGACGATTATGATTGATGAGTGATGTTGATATGAAAGGCATGCTTCAGCGTTGTGTTAAGATTCCATGACAAAGGGTTCCTAAGGGAAGTATTTGGTCATGTATCTGTGATGTGTGTGATAATGACACTAAAGCTAGGCCACAAGGGCTAAGTGTGTGGGAAAATATTATTTTTAGAAGAGTCAAATGATGGTGACTCTTAGGCTAGGTAAGCTAATGATATAAGGATCAAGCCCCCAAGTCTAGCTCTAAATGGATAGGGATGAGCATAGGGAATCCCTTGATATGGTCATGGTGTAAGTGTGTGAATGTGAATATGAATGCATTTTTATTACGGCCGCACCTCGATGTGAGGTTGCCTACGTATCCGTTAGGAATCAGGCCGAACGTAGCTCTAGCCGAACCTCGCACAAGTGTGTGTATACCTCAAAAAGGTCTTTTTAAGGGTTGTAACGTGGTTAGGCTAAAGGTTTGAAAGAAGAAGGGGATAAAGGCTCAAGACCCTAGCTAAGCCCCCAAGGTGTGCAACCTCGCTTTCGAATCTTTATATTTTTATGCTTGAGTTTCTACTCTTTTTTAGCTCTCTTTTATATTTTTCTTTAGCATCTATTTTATTTTTATAAGCGTGGGCAATCCCGATCATGCGGTCTATCACTCACTTGGCATTCATGTTTCTCAGGCACGGTACCAAGCACTCGATAAGAGACGCAATCTGAGACGTGTTCTTATCGAAGATATTTTCACATCAAAGACATTGGAACACTTACCCTTTTGTACCCTTTTATGATTATTTTATTTTTGCTTATTTTTATTTTGATCTTTTGAATTACTCAAGCTCTTTTTTAGAATTGCATAAGTTACACACCATCCCATCCCGAGGTTAGGTAGATGTAGGTTGAAAAAAGAAAGGTCTATCGTTAGACGAAGCTCGAAGTTGTTTATGAAGAAAGGATTGCATATTTGAAAAGTGAAAGGAGATATGATGTGGCTACAAGGGGTGCCTTAAATCATTGGTATACCTTGTGCTTAATTTGACATTTTTTTTAATGCAATATAATGAAATGATCATATATAAGGAAATAAATGCTCATTTTATTAAAAAAGAAAATATATAATGATCCTACAAAATAAATCTAAGGATAATAAAAAGGTGCCTATGCTAGACTTATTAGGGAAAATGGTAAATAAAAAAGAAGTAGAAAAAAGAGGTCGCAAAATCTTGTCGTTGAAACTCGCCTCTTGTCTTGTGTTGTTTCCTTTATCATCACTCGCTCTTCTTGTTAACTGGAGGCATGGGAAGCTTGTTATTATCAATCAAATGTTGGATAGCCTCCTTTAGCTTCCAATAGCTCTCAGTAGTATGACCCCTACCTTAATGGTACTTGCAGTGTTCGTCTGGATTCCAACTAGGCAATCTCTTTTCAGGTGCGGGATCTTGAATAGGTCCAATGGGAGTAATGAGTCCTTTGGCATGAAGTCGATCGAAGGCAGTATCGTAGCTCATCCCAATGGGGGTGAAGTCTTTCCTTAGTTGCTTCTTAGATCCTTGGTTATCTATGGCTAAAACTTCACTGAGATCAAAGGTACTAACATTGTTACTAGAGTGGACGTTTTCGGAAGAAGAAGGATTGTCGTTCTTCTTTCCTTTCCAGCCACCGTGGTTACTATTGTTAGTAGCTTTTTGCTTTGCGAGGTCATCTTCGATTTCAATTCCGATGTCATAAATGACCTTGAAAGTATTAAAATTGTGTTGATATTTTAAATGCTTCGAATACTTCTCTTGGAGATTCTTAATAAACATCCTCACAGATTCCTTTTCGGTGGGGACTTCAATCATCTTGGCGGAAGTTTCTCTCCATTTATTACAGAAAGAAGTAAAGCCTTCATTCTCTTTTTGTCTTAGCATCTCAAGTTGTCTATGGTCGGTTTCAACTTGAATATTGCACTTGTAACTATCAAAGAAAGCATTTACTATCGATTCCCAGGTAGAGGTTTTCTCTTTGTCAAGGGAGAAGTACCATTGTTGGCAAACGGTTTCAAGCGATAGTGAGAACAGAGAGGGAAAAACCTTCTTATCGATACCCTTAATACTCATTATGGTTTCAAAAGCTCTTAGACGAAAGTAAGGATTATCTGTTGCCTTGAATTTTGGGATGTCAGTGGCGTTGAACTTATGCGGAAGAAGTTCCTTGTCCAGCGAGACCCCTTGTGAACTCATGCCCTCAAATTTGTAGTCACTAGATAGCTTCCTCAAACTTTCTTGCATGAGGTTCATTTGTTGTTGCTTCACGGGATCATCGACCTTGAGGGTGAGGAGCTTCAGTGTTTCAGTCATGGTAACTAGTTGGTTCCTAAGCTCATTGACTTCTTCTTGAGTTGCCATTATCCTTTTAGCCTTCCTCTTTTGACGAATCGGTTTATCGAAAAGTGAAACTTGAATAAAGAGGTTGTCCTTGATTAATCGTCATTCTCTCCTCGACCAAGTACTGTGGAAAAGGAATTTGGGGATATTCATTGTTAATTATTTAACTCAAGCTTTATTCAACATACAATGGATGGAGGAAGTGAAGAAATATTGGAATAGAATGTGAAAGAAAAATGATGTAGATGGAGGGGTATGGAGAATTAGGAATAGAATATACCCCCCAACTCAAATGACGGAAAAGACCGACTCATGCATGAACCTAAGACATAGTCATGGTGTGAAAAGTGTATGTAAAAAGTGTGTGCTAAGACTAGTGAGTGTAGGTGACATGATAAGACTCGTGTCATGACCATGTGGCTAGACTATGTGACTAGACTCAAGCAAAGACTAAGTTAAGACTTCACGTATATGCATTAAACTTGACAGACTGTGGTATTTTAGTCATAACTTTTTATCTGTGACTCTGATTTGGATGAAACCAACGCCAAATTAAAGATAAAACTCGGGGCTACAGATCCATAGGTTGTACGACTCGTAGTTTTTTTTAGAACTCCGGCTATGACCAAAACAAGTTGACGTTTGTGCAGTTATACGGGAATAAAAATCCGGGTTGACTTAAAGGAACTATGATTCGATTTTATGTTTATTTATTAGCTCAAATTAATTAATTAATTAATTAAACAAAGTCCTTTAGTCATTAATCAGTTTATTTAGTCTTAATACAAGTCAAACAAACGGTTAGGAAAAATCACATAGAATATGCACAACAAATAATGCACAATTAGTCAAGTAGGCACAATATGATGCAATGAGTTTGCAACCTAACCATGGCTCTAGTTCTCTAAAGTTCGGGATATGGTTTAGTCAATAGAGGGTCCATGGTTAATTTTCCGGATGCACCGCGCGGAATCCTAACCGTGAAGGGTTAGCGCGAGTGGATGGGACACCGCGAGCTTTAGAAAAAAACTCGCTTCCATGGTTTGGTGAATTCAACATTCTCGGATGTACCCTTTGTTGCACGGAGCGTTCAATCGGGTAGATGGAGCATGAATTCCCAGAGGTTTATGTCCTTATGTCGAACATATATGGGTTTCAGAAAAGTGAGAAAAAATTCAATCAGGAAGTAGGATCGAGCAAACAATACGAAAAACTGGCCGAAATTAGAACGCATATTTCTGGCTCGGTATTGGCGAAAGTTGGCGCCAGCAATCAGAGACTGGCGCCAGTTTTTAACTGTAGTGCCTGGTGCCAATGCTAGCGTCTGGCACTACGGCTAAAAGTCTGGCTCCAAGCTTTGGCCCCTGGCGCTACTTCCCACATGCCTCGGCAGCTTTCTGTGCTCGATAAAATTTTCCATTTTCGCGCGGTGTTTTTCGGCCCTAGTTGTGAAAGACATTTCTCAAATTTCCTACGTGTAAAATCCTATGTTTTTAACTCATTACGGATGGTATTTCCAATGAGACCTTTTTTTATGCATATGACAATAATGTTAATCAAAATTACGAACATGAAATACTTAGAACATTTCGAGTCTCATCCACTCATTCTAAATCATTGCCGAAACAAATTCAGAAATTAAAATAGAAATCCTCCCCAGTGGAGTCGCCAAAAACTGTAGGGAATAATTTCAAGCGTTAAACCCCTAGCTTGAACCCCACTGTGATCATACACTAAAGTACGGTGGCGTCCAAAAGGGAAGAAGATAGAGCAAAAGAGTCGCCAACAAGTTTTAGGAACTTGTAAACCGTTCACAAGGTGAAGGTGAAACCCCTTAACGATCCAAGAGATCGTCAACTCAATAAGGTCTAGAACCAAATAAAGGTTTGGGGATGAAGGTACAAATCCAACCTAAAAGAGATTGAACCTACCCTAATAATAGGCCTCTACTTTATTCTGATCGTATTCATGTGCGCTTCTTGATTAACATGCAATCAATAAGTTTAATCCTAAACCTGTTCAATCTATGTTGGTTGAATATTAATGCACAAATAAACTATTATTGGCGATCACTTGAAATTATAATCAAATTAACCCTAACAAGATTATTAATTATCTTATTAAGCGTGATTACAAGTACAAATTCCCTTTAAACATGCATAAAAAGGTGTTATCAAGCAACAACAATAAATATCATCAAGCAACATAATATTAATCATAATAATAATCATCATAATAACAATCATAATAATTAAAATAATCATCATCAAAATAATAATATTCATAATAACAATTATAATCATAATCATGTTCATGTTAATATTAAAGCATAATAATAATAGCAAGATCCTAGGCATGATACTCACAAGATTAATAACAAACCCTAGCATGTCACTAAGCAATAAAAATCATATATTTAGCTCTAACATGATACTAACAATCATAAATATTAGGAAAAACATAGGAAGCATCGTAACAATCATATTTAATATTAAAATTACCCTAGACATGATACTAGGAATATCATAATAACAATATAAACATGATTTCTACATCATAACATCAATAAATCATTAAAGCACTTACTTTGATGCCTCGTACCTCTTTATAATAACAAAATACACACTTTAGTAACTTCAAGGAAAATAATAATCAAATAATTAAATTAAATAATTGAAAGAGAGATTTGGGACCAAACCTTCAAAAATTAAACCTTTCACGTCTAGGGCGAAGGCAACCTTGAATATGGCTAGGTGTTTCTAGCTCTTGCGAATGCGGAATTTTGTATGTAAAAGACTAGTTTAGAAAAGAGAAAGAGAGAGAGAGATGAAATAATCAAGAAAACTTGATGAGAATTGGTGAATGATTAAGAGAGAGTTAGAGAATTAATGATTGCGAATGAAAACTGATTGTAGGTGAATGAAAACGTAGTTTTTAATACGTTATTTATAGAGAAATCAGCCAAAAAAGATAAAATTAACAAAACAGAGTCTGCGCACGCAAAACGAGGTTGGCGCCGGCCATTGGCCATTGGCGCCAGGCGCCAACGTCAGCGCTAGGCGCCAATGCCTGGCGTGTGACGCCAATCTTGTTTTTGACGCGTTTTCTAAAATCAGATAAATTTTGCCATACAGGAGGATAAAATCGTATCTTTCCTCAAAAATTGCTCTTTGATTTTAATTAAAACTCTAAAAAGTCAACAAAAGTCAATTTATCAATGCTAATTGAATTAGAAATGAAAAGAACCTTCTAGAAGAATCTAAAAGACTAAAACCATTCCTAATTGCATTAGGAATGATAAATCATATTAGGCCCTCCCCTAGATCATTGGGCCGCATATAAGGCTCTAATCGGGCCCAGTTTAATAATTTGGCCATAACTTCCTCAATATTCATCGGAATTGGGCTTATAATATATCGTTGGAAAGCTCTTGTCAAGCCCCATCCAACTACGCTACTATTGGACCCATATCATGGACCAACCAAACTGGATTGGCTGTTTTCTTGAAATAAGTTTTCAAAAACAGAGAGAAGAGAAAAGAAATTAAAACTATCCGCGACACTAGACTTTCCACACTTTCACTTCATTCGATTATCATTCGACGCGAAAGGTATTCATCACTGGGTTTGGTTTTGGGGAGACACAAATGGGTGTCTACACTAAGATAAAACCCTAGCTAGATCTTTCTTTCTATACCAGAAATTTCACCAAGTTTGACGGAAATTTAAAGCAACAAATGAACACCTACCTTGCTTTTCTGTACCTTAAGAGTTATGAGAGGATCAGATGCGTCATCCCCATTGTTGAAGCTTAAAGAAAGCTGTTGCAAGAGAGAGAAAGTGAGATAAAAAAGAACTTAGAGAAGAGAGGAAACTCAGAGAGTACTAACTACTCATGGAGTCACGAGTGAGAGTTAGCCACAGTATTTTTTTTTTTTAAAAAAAAGAAGTGATCTGCCACGTCATCATTTGCACATGCCATTCCTACGCGGGACTACTGTTCATAAGGGGCATAGGTGAAACTTTTTAAGGGGTGAGGATAATTGTTTAAATATTAGTCAAAATTATATTGTGCTTGAGTTTGATATAATTTCAAAATTCATCCTTAATTATTTTTCATTTTTTTTAATAGCAATCCGCCATTGTTAAATGTTAAAGTTGAATAAAGGTTGAAGATGAACATAGGTTGAAGATGAATAATATTGTTTTATTTTTTAAAATAAAAAAAATTATGTAAAAAAAAAAAAAAAAAAAAAAAAAAAAAAAAAAAAATTAAAAACTGAACAGGACGTTTCACACTTCAGAGTTCAGAGGCATGATTTTAGGTAAATTACTTTCTTTCTTTTTTTTTTTTTTGAAATATAGAGGGTGATTTTTTGGAATATCTTTAACATGATATATGTATCCTTTTTTATCTCAAGTTTGAAAAAACTAATTAGTCAAAAAAGATATTGTACAATTATTTACCCCTTTTTTTTGTAAATAAAAATTAAAACTTACGTTGTGGTGGTTTCAAAATATATAGTTTCTTTTTTTTTTTTGAAGGGGGGGGGGATAGTTTCCTTGAATCATGGTAATTTTTTTCCTAAATTTATCCTTAATTATCTTTGTCAAAAAAAAATATTAAAATTGTTGAAATGATATTCAATGGCTATACAAAAATTGTGGCCAATATATTACTTTTTGACACAACTCCAAGCTTAGCATTTATTAAATTAAAAGATCAATGTCATTACAAACCGCCCCATGAATTTCTGGGGGGTACTCCTCTAACCAAACACAAAAATCACTAAAAGAATTACTTAAGCTAGCTAAGCTATGAGCAACACAATTTCCTTTCCTCTTAGCAAAAGAGAAAGAAAAAGAAAGGCATTCCGAAGAGAGGCGAAGAATGTCTTTCACAACATTACCATAAGCATTCTTTGGCGTGACTCCTTTCTTCAAGTGGTGATAAAGCTTGATGTTATTTGTTTCAATCTCAAAACTCCTGAACCCTGCTTCTAACGCAATCATCAGGCTCTATCTCATGGCAATAGCTTCGCCAACATCAACCTCAAAGCTGCCTTTCATTGTTGAGCAGTAGGCCACAAGGACCTCCCCAATAGCGTCCCTTAGAACTCCTCCCAAACCAATCTGCTGTTGAACTTGAAAATTGGCATCCGTGTTGAGCTTATAAGAGCCAGAAGGTGGAGCCTTCTAGATTGAGCCCAAACCTGGCACTAGCATCACAGCAGAGGTCTTCTCCAATGCATCCGCATACTCACCCACCAAACTAACAGCTTTGTGCAAAACAACAGCGTCCAAATTTGCTTTCTTCTCGAAGACCCAAGCGTTACGCTTCAACCAAACCCCCCAAGCTAGGCACCAAAAGATGTCCCACCATCTCGAGTCCTTGATTTTTGCACACATAGCAGCGCACCACACACGGAAAGAGTCTTCTACAAGCTCCCTGACTTCGAGCCATAAAACTGAGTGTCTCCAAATCGATGTCACAGTCGGACAGCGAAGTAACATGTGCATTAAGGATTCACCCTCTTCACCGCACATTGGACAAATGTGATCAACTTCCATACCTCTAGCAATCAAGTTTAATCTCACTAGAAGCGCCCCTTTGATAAATTGCCACGCAAAAAAAATTAATTTTTGGAGGAATCCTAGCATGCCAAATGTTTTTCCAATTAAAAGGAGGGGAGACAGCAGAAGATGTTGCTTTGTTTTGTACCTCTTCTTTAATCAGCATATTATATGCACTCTTCACCTTATAGTTGCCATCCTTTGAATGATGCCAACACCACTCATCAATGTCATCATATAAAGGAATTGAAATACTGCAAATTGCATCCACTTCCCTTGAGGAAAATAGATCGTTTAGAGTGCTCATATTCCAATTTTTATCATCCCACAATTCGTTCACAAACATTGGGATGTGATCACCTTCCCCTCTAGAAGATAAATTTGGGATTATGCTAGCAAAACTTTGGATGAAGCCCAAGTTAACTATGCCACTACGGAAAAGGAGTTTCTTGCTGTTATTTATGCTTTAGAAAAATTTAGATCATATCTTGTCGGTTCTAAAGTTATTGTTTTTACTGATCATGCAGCATTAAAATATTTGATAGCTAAGGCGGAATCAAAGCCAAGGCTACTCCGGTGGGTTCTCTAGCTCCAAGATTTCAACATAGAAATAAAAGATAAAAAGGGAGCAGAGAACGTAGTGGCAGACCACTTGTCACGTATCAGGTATGATGAGGGTAAGGATTCTCTACCTATAGATGATTCTTTCCCTGATGACAACCTATATGCAGTTGTAGAGCAACACCCATGGTATGCGGACTTTGCTAATTATTTAGTGGGTGGTACTCTACCTCCTGACTTGTCCTACCAACAGAAAAAGAAATTCCTTTCTGATGTTAAACATTTTTTTTGGGATGATCCTTTATTGTTTCGTGAGTGTGCAGATGGATTATTTCGCAGGTGTGTTCCCGAATGGGATGCTCATGGCGTTCTTACCGCCTGTCATACCTCACCTTATGGAGGACATCACGGCCCCACTAAAACGGTGGCTAAGATTAATGAGTCAGGCTTCTATTGGCCTACTATGTTCAAGGATGCTAACACTTTTGTGCAAGCTTGTGACTCTTGCCAGAGGACTGGCAACTTGTCGCGGAGGCATGAGATGCCCCAAACCGGGATTCTTGAAGTAGAAATATTCGATGTTTGGGGTATTGATTACATGGGGTCGTTCCCATCTTCCAATGGGAATTGCTACATACTTGTAGCCGTCGATTATGTATCTAAGTGGGTTGAGGCCATAGCTTCACCAACAAACGATGCCAAGGTAGTCACCAAGCTCTTCAAGAAGACCATATTTCCGAGGTTTGGTGTTCCACGGGCTATTATTAGTGATGGAGGTACCCACTTCCATGAAAGACAACTGGATAACCTTCTTAAGAAGTATGGTGTATATCACTGAACCGGGCTTAGTTACCACCCTCAAACTAGTGGTCAAGTTGAGGTCTCTAATAGGGAAATCAAGGCGATCCTAGAAAAGGTAGTAGCCAAATCAAGGAAAGATTGGAGTATGAAGCTCGATGACACACTTTGGGCATACCGAACAACATTCAAGACACCAATTGGTACTTCGCCTTATAGATTAGTCTATGGTAAGGCATGTCATCTTCCCGTGGAATTGGAGTACAAAGCTTTTTGGGCGATCAAGGAGCTTAACATGGACTCTAAGGTCGCGGGTAAGAGAAGACTCCTCCAACTCAATGAGTTAGATGAGTTTAGATTGTCAGCATATGATAGTGCGCAAACTACAAGGAGAAGACCAAGAAGTGGCATGACAAGAGGATCTTACCAAGAGAGTTTGCACCAGGTGATAAGGTTCTTCTCTTCAATTCTAGATTAAATATTTTCCCAGAAAAGTTGAAGTCTAGGTGGTCCGGTCCCTTCACTGTCACAAGGGTGAATAAATTTGGCACGGTAGAGTTGGTCAATGACAAAGGTGAAGAGTTTAAGGTAAATAGCCAACGACTGAAGGTGTATCATGAGGGCGCTACTAGTAGAGATGTGGAGGAAACCTTCCTAACTCCACTTCCAACCTGAGCATCAAGGTGGTAAGAGGGTCGTGCGGGACCTAGATAAACCAGCGCTTTGCGGGAGGCAACCCGTATTTCTTGCTTTCTAGACTAGTTTTCCTTTTTATTTATTTTTATTTTTATTTTAGAGTGGCGAGGAGAGTGAAATTTTATCGTTTATAAGTGTTTTTGTACAGGTATAGATTTAAGAGGCCAAAAGACTAAGAAAAATTTGAAGACGAAGAAAAAGCTAAGGAAATCTGACTGGGCACGGGCCCGATCAGGCGGAGCTCGCCCGATCGGGCGCGCAAGCAAGGCAAAATTCCAGCCTTAAATTCGCCCGATCGGGCGTGGCTGCCCGATCGGGCGCGCAAGGAGAGTTGGAAATCAGAGCTTATTTCACCCGATCGGGCGAGGTTGCCCGATCGGGCGCGCAAGTGCAATCAGAAACTCGAGCACATTTCGCCCGATCGGGCGAGGTTGCCTGATCGGGCGCAAATCGAGTGAAGGAAAAGATATGTTGGGCGAAGCTCGCCCGATCGGGCGAGTAAGAGGGCGAAATTTTCGTTCGTGTTCGCGCCCGATCGGGAGCGCAACTATGGTTCTGGAAATCAAGATTATCCGCCCGATCGGGCGAGGCTTGCCCGATCGGGCGCGCCTATTTAGCCGTCCCCTTTATACTTTTCCCCTTCTTTCTTTCCTCACTTTCTTCTTCTTTCATCTTTTTCTCCATTACTTTCTCTCTCTTAAACCTCCATTTTCACACCTTCAAGCTCACTTATTTTCAAAGATCTTCTCCAATCCTTCCATCAAAACTCAAAAATTTTGCATATTTTTAATCCTTTCATCTTTCTCTACAATCTACACCCAATTTCTACCATTTTCTCTCAATTTTCTCTAAACCCTAAGAGAGAGAAACTATTCAATTCCTATATTTTCTAATCTCAATGGCCCTCAAGAGATCAAGAACGGTAAGGGGGAAAAGCTCAAGGCAACAAAAGGCCAGAATTGACCCCGATTTGCAAGTTTCAGGATGGGAGAGGGTGGTCATCACCACCCAAGAGCAAAAACAAAGGATGCTCATGTAGGGAATTATAGGTACTACACAGCAGAAAAACATGAATCATATTCATACAGTACCTAATCCCAAGATCTAATGCATAACACATAAAGAACATATAATCGTACCTTTGAAGCGTGATTCCACGTGTGATCGAGCAAGAACAATGGGAGATAAAGAACCTCAAGCGTGATTCCTCTACTTGGTCCACGGGCACAGATTAAGACCTCCACTAATGCTAGTTAGTTGCAATTGAACTCTTCAATTGACCTTCTACGGAGAAGTGCGAGCAACGAACCACCATGAACCACCACGAACCACCACACGCGCCACCAAGGTGGCCGGCCGTACGGACGAGGGGAGGAGAGAGAAAGCCGTGAGTTAGAGAGAGGAATTAGGGTCTTTGGGATTGGTTGCCTTGATGTCAAATTCACTGTGAGTGAATTATGACTGCTTACTTGCAACCCTAGGCATGGATCTTATTTATAGATCTCATCTCTAAATAAGAGCCCATGTCAAAAGCCCAAAACCTAATTCTAATCTAACTATGCTAGCCCAATCCATTTCATGATCAATTAATTGCTCATGAGGCCCATTAATGGGCCTCTAACTTGCTTAACCCAATACCCTTGTGTGTGACCTCATAGAATCCATTCTAGCAGGCTTTGGACCATTTGACTAGCCCAAAGATCATCTCTCATAGTCTAGCAACATATGATGACGCCCCATGAGAACGAACTTATTATCTCCATAATAGTGATCCTTGATATATCTAGTAACTGCACTTATCGAAGACACAACTCCTTCAATCTCCCACTTGTCTGAGACAAGTGCGCAATATTCAAATTCCTTAAGTCAATGTGTGTCGATTTGATAATATGATTGCATCTCATGTCGTGATCATATTAGTCTACAAATCTTTTCTTGAAAACTGAGTGAGATTCACAGAACAAGTGATTACTATGTAATGCATTTGAGCACGGCCATGCATTTTTCTGAATTCTCCCTCTTCAAGGGGCCAAGACACATTCCTATTTAATAGGTAGACTCAATCTAATCTTGTGGCAACCAAAGCTCCCACTCAACTTCTGAAATAACCGGGAAACACCCTTTATAATCTCCAGTTACGGGCAGACGTTTGAGTGTACCACAGCCATAACATCCATTGAATGAAATCAATGTTCCACTCATGTCAAAGGAATCCACTAATATATCCGGAAGCTCTATACTTGAACTTCAAAGTAGGTCTATAGTTCGATCATGCATCACTCATGCATATCCATGTGATTGACCGAGCTTCACTACGCTCCTATAGCCCATGAAACGGCGCTATCCAATCAATCTTACATGCTAGTCCATGAATTGAAATCATTTATGTCCAGTTTAATGATTCCGAACTAGGAACTTAAATAATATATGAATTTAGTTCACTTGTGGAGTTTCATTCACCAGGTCATCAACTTGATGAGCCCATCAATTCATAATTATTTTGGACATTTTATTTAATCTTGAAACCAAGATTAAATAAGATTGAAACTTTTTTTCAATTGATAAACATAATTCTGCAAATGAATGTATTACATATGTAACTTGTTTTTCTCCAAAAACAAATACAACTTCTAATTACATTATTTGTCTCAATCCAGTTTCATTAACATGTTTCCCATGCTTTGGAAATGGAAGAGTTTTATTAAGTAGAGTTCATGAGACATTCTCATAAACATGAACTTTGCAATTTCTAAATCTTATAATCATTTTCATCTCCATACACTAAGAATTTTCCTTCGCCCTTTCGTAAGGAACTCTGGAATTTCTAATTTGTATTCCAACGTTATATTTGATTTTGATTGAAATCTATCATTACTTGTTTTAAAACACATGAATCAAATAGACGAGTATAGTCCACGACATGCATGATGCATCCTTTGCATATTGCATGAGGATCGTCACTCAACACCTTAATTTCATCAATCTTTCTCAAAGTATTGAATCATTAAGCAATGTGCCATGTTACATGGGATTGAAACTCCTTTCAATATAATGTTGAACCTTATATGAATCTTATAAATATAAGCTTCTTAACCAAACTCAAACATCAATCAAAACCTATCTCTATAGATTTTGAATCCCAAATGTACTCATCATTCTCTTCAAGGTTTTTCATACAAAATGCACTACCCACCACTTGACTCTTCAAGCAATGAATAATTTCCTCTTTATACTAGACCAAGAAGACTTCATAGCTCCCACTAAAAATATTTTACACACAAGACCTTTTCTTCATTTTACGAGAACATCAAACGATTTGATTTACTCACAAAATTAAGAACACTAACTCCATGATGCTATGCATCCCTAGGATTATTGGATCTTCAAACTTTTGATTGTATCATATACAAATCTTCTTTCATGAACATTTCAAGAAAGTGTTTTGAAATCCATCTACCAAATCTTATAAGGTAGAAATCACTGAAACATCTTTAATAGATCTTTGCAACGTGACTAATGTAAAGGTTTCATCGTAATCATAGTCATACTATGAATTAGTTGAATCCTTTAATAAGTCTTTTCTTTAGTTAGAAAACATTTTTCTTTCTTGTCTGCTTTGCTTATAATGTGTCTCACCCAATTAGACAAATTATTCAAGTGTCATACACTTGCTTACAGACTTAGAATCTATTTCAGATTTCCTGGTTTTTAAACCACTTGGAGTTATAACTTGTCAAATCATCTTTGTTAAATTACTTGCATAATCATCATGTTCAAAAACGAATGTTTTAGAACTCTTAGTCAATATGAAATCATATTTCTTTGGCTAAGTTTTACATATGCTAGTCATCATTGTGGGTTTTTATGCAACAATTGAAACTCATACAACAACTTTGTTTAGCTTTCAATGAGAAACGACAATTGAGGATGTGCACTTGGAATGTACTACCTTCGACACATGGTTATTATTCCCATTACACTTAATGAGACCATGCGTTGTCATTTGTAACATGAGGTGAATCATGCTCATATTGTTGCTTTGATTCGATTACTTCTCAAATTTCTTCAAGATTTTCGAATTCACTTTTCTTGAACTTTTCAAGGCTCTCGAAATTTTCGAGATTCTTATACTCCCACTTGCCTTTTTGAGGAGGCACTTTTAGCATAGGGTGAACCAACCATGGTTTGAACCATGTTTGTTTGTTTCTTTTCTCGAACTCTTTTGAGATTTATACTACTCCCACTTGACCTTTTGGAACAATTTCCATAAGGGTACCTACTTGAGCAACAAACATTTTGTGCTAAGTATGATTTGTGTAGTAGTACCCCGTGCTCTGTGTAGGAATTGATCGTGCATTAAATGATTTAATACAATATTTATTCCTTGCTTTGGAGAAAGACTTAATAAGAACTTTTCTTATCCATATCACATATGAAGTCTTTGCTACAATTTGATTTGACATATATAGTTTGTTTAGTTTTGTAGCTTATCTTAAAAGTATATCCCCTGAATAATGGTTGGAAGATAGGTAATTTTCATCCATTATCAAAATATATCTCATGTAGATTGATAGCTCCCTCCATAAACACTTCACAAGGTTTTCTTTCGGAGTTTGTCGTGAAACGATTTCACAACTCTTGGATGTTCATCAAGGTCTTGGCTTAAATTCTCATTATTACGATCATATCGCAATACTTTGAATGTGTTTCTAAGTATATGTCTTGACTTAAATTTTCACAATTACAATCATATTGTAATGTAGTCATTATCTCGTCAAGTTGATACTGAACTTCATACTGAACATTTTTGAACTTTTAAAAATTTTCATTTCCATGCTTCAACTAAGCATAAATAGTGATCATATCACAAATGAAGTTTCATTGTCCATCTCTAGCCTTTGAACATTTGGTTTTCTTACATCGATATGTGTTCGACCTCGAGTTCACATCATCATTTATCTAAATGGTGACTTAGTCAAAATTTCAAATTAGAATGATAATTACATATATCAATGGATTCATAATCCAATGATATTGAAAGTCCATCCCTTTGGATCCTCCGCATGCAATTTTCATTTTCATTCGAATTAATTGACATTTAAGAGACAATTCATATATAGAAATGGTTAATGATTTCTATCATATAGAATTTTAAACCTATTTACACTACAAGAAAAGTTACATATAGAGGCAGCCATAAATTGCCTCTAAATATATATTTGTTGCCTCTAATGGTCTTTAGAAGCAATTTTTTGGTTGCCTCTAATTCCTCCGTCGCTAATTGTAGGTTACCTCTAATACCACCTTTTAGAGGCAGACAAATCATGGTGCTACTAAAAGCACTTACATTTAGAGGCAACCATGAGTTTGTCGCTAATTACAGGTTGCCCCTAATGCCACCATTTAGAGGCAAACAAGTAATATTACTGGTAAAGACATTTATGTTTAGAGGCAACCATAACACTATCACTAATTGTAAGTTGCCCCTAATGCCACCTTTTAGAAGCAGACAAAATATATTTCAAATAAGACCCCTTGTGTTTAGAGGCAACCATAACTCCATCACTATTTATTAGTTGTCTCTAATACCCCTATTTAAGGCACACATTGTTGCCAGAACCACGAACATTTAGAGGCAACTGTAAATCTTACCACAAATTATAAAAGAAGGCACCCACTTGCTTTCTTTATATATTTAAAGAGAATATTATTTCGTAACTACAAAATAAATTTAGGGACAATTTGATAAACAATGAAACTATATAATTACAAATGATTGATTATGCATATATAATACCAAGCTACATAGTAATAGAAGGGTTCAATAATACTGTGACGCGCAATACAATAGTACACACATCAATCAATGAATTGACACGCCTATTAGCCCTTGATCGAACCTTCGTCCAAGCAGCATTAACATCACCATTTATGTTCATTGGTCAACGTCACGCTGCTGTTGTTGATCATGATCAGGATCAAGGGTCATAAGTTGTTGTTGGATCTGCTGATGCTGTTTCGTGGCTGCTACTGCTACTTTTGCACCTCTACGCTGCACTGATCCCCCAAGGCATGCCTGACCTGCTGTTGTCGGGTCTGTTGTGTCGGCACAGAACCTGTGGCAACCTTCTGCACAGTCCAATGCTGCGGCTTCTATATGGACCAAGACCCTCATCACTTGGCGATTCACGAGCCAAAGCACCAATAATACCCTACTGGTGCTGAACCAGGGATTATGGACCTGCTGAGCCAAAGTTTCGTAATATATATTTGAACCTGCAATGTATGACTAAGAAAAATAAATTACTTGATCATACAGAAAGTCAGTCTGCATTTAAAAATTGAGTGTTGTTTCAACCTAAAATGTACTACGAATTTTTAATCAAACTGGAAATATTGTGTTATTTTAACTAAATTCAAACATTGGGCAATAATTTTAACTAAACTCAGAACAACATCATAAACAATGGAATTACCAATTGCAAATGTTAACGGGCAGTTCAGCAGGTTGTAGCAACTTATGGCTTGGTAAGCATCACTCTGCAATATCCAAAGTGAAATGTCGTACATTTCAGTCATCACTAAAGGTTGTAGCACCCTGTGGCTTGCATACTCATGTTTATAAGTACTTCCTCCGTTTCTTGAACATAAAATCGGAACAATAAAGCAGCAGCTAATTCTTAAAAAAATTAAATAAAAAATACAATATAAAGAAAGATGAACCTTCCTAGATAGAATGAACGAACTATGGTATCAGTTGACTCTGAAAATAATGGCAAAATTTACAGTGCAAAAGTACAAAAACAATAGCAACAAACACTAGAAAATCACTTCCTATTTTAAAACAGGGTATTGTGATGGTGCCTCAATTATAAACTTGCAGCATACACTAAAGAGATGTATTATACAGATGAAAGCTTTTCCTGGGACAGGTAACAAGCTAGGCAACACTTCTTATCCTCCTATCATTACCATTACAAGGCTTGTAGTGGCTCACTAATACCTCTAGTGGGAGAGCACATGCTCACTAATATCTATTAGGATTTATTGATATCATGTACGAAAAATCAAGGTAAAAAAAATGCAAAAATGATGAGTCTATTCACCATCCCACACCAAACACACACACAACCAGTAGGCTACTTAGCTTTACTATCGACTCCTACCACCCGAATAGCCTTTGCAGCAAGCCTCCATGGACCCTATCGACCCTGCACAATACGCAACAACATACACAGCACAACGACAGGTCTACGAGACTTGCAAGATTCTTCCCAAGTCCTCAAAACAGACCTACAGGTCACATAAACCTACAACCCCATACTGATATGTTCTCATATCATTTCACTATTAATATGTCTCTAAACAATTCCAAATCAAAAGCAAGAATTTAAAGTGCCTTAAGCTTATGTGATTGTTAACACTTCCAATGTTCATTAATATTGCCCAAGTTTGTTCTTCTATGTGAAATTCCCGACACTTTAAAAAGCTCAAGAGTACAATTATTGACCAGTGACTTGTTGCGCAAAGATGTCAGATTCAAGTAGAAGAAAGGTTATATTGTAGAATGCAGGGTATGGTTAGGACTTAGGAGTAAAAAAATGACCTACTGATGACGGTGCTGCTGTAGCCAAACTTGAATCGTAGAACACAGGGCGTGGTTAGGAGCAAGTCTATAGCGAATTTAAGATTAGTCATGGGTGAATTATCATAGCCACCCTCAAACCACCCTCTAACACCTTGTCCTTCATAAGTATATACTTAAACACCAAATTGATTGAATGCTGTTAATATGTTAAATAATTATTTTTTTTTCCCTGCAATTTATTTGTTGACTACTTGACTCTGAACATTTTAATCTATTGATAACCTATTTGCTGACTAATATGCCCAACCTTTTTCCGTACTCATATATGAAAGTTGGAACTTATACATACTAATGTTGGGGAGACACTTACGACATGATGAATCTTACTCTTTTTTGTTTGTACTTATAGTAATTTATACCCTTATAGCCCAGTAGACATTCATCATTGATAGAGAGTAATATTTATCTCATCTTTGGTACTAGTTAGTATTGCTTGTACTAAATTGAGAAATGGGTTTCAGCTTTTCATTGTCCCTAACAACACCAAGTTAAATACTTCCTCCGTTTCAGAATAGTCGCTACACTTCCTAAATTGCTGACTTCTAGGCAAATTTTTGGAGAAGAAAGAGATAGAGAGAAATAAATAAGAGGGCCCATGTGGGATGAGAGAGATAGAGAGAGTGTTTTACCTAAAAAGGAAGTGTAGCAAGTAATTTGAAACATCCTCAAAAAGAAAGTGTAGCGAGTAATTTGAAATGGAGGAAGTAATAAGCATATCCCCAACAAAATTCAATAAGAGAACGTTTATTATAGCAAGCAGCAGCACACCGAAGCAGAGCACAGCAGCACATAGGAGCTCAATTACTAGTTGGTTAAATTAAGTCTTTGCTGCAAAAGAATGTTTCCATGTTAGAATGGTTGTTTTTGAGTTAGTTTGAGCAAATTTGTTGCTATAAATCAGGTTTGTAATTTTTTGGCAAAATTTATGAGCAATGAAAATTAAATTTAGGACTAATTTTACTGTATTTTAATGCCAACTAAAATACATAGACACCCCCAAAAAAATCCCCACCTACAATTAACTTCCTAATATATACTATGACGCATCATCATCCCCACCTACAAAAGGTAATAGGCAAAGAATGTGTGATTAGGAGGAGAGACAAAATTATTATAGATGAAGAGGTGGGTGAGGGATTAATAAATACAAATTTGACCTAAAATCTGCCACAAATTCTCCCTAAAATACGTCACATATTCGAACTATATGGCACAAAATTAATCATAAATTCGACCTAAAATATGTCACAAATTTAATCTAAATTAAACTACAATTGAAACTTAAAATAGTAGAAAACAAATTCACACATTTGATAGGGGAAAAAAACTTTATAAAATTCAAACCATAAGATACACATAGATTTATCATATCACCACATCACAAACACCAATCAACAAATTGAAACTAAATTTAGAAATCAAACTGAAAGTGTATGAAACACAAAATTTGCACAAATTCAATCTAAACCAAGTTCCAAAAACATAAATCGACATATAAATACGACACAAATTCAACCTAAAATCGAAACACAATTGAAACTGAATTCAAAAACCACATGAAATTTGATTTTTTTAACTGTTTAAAAATTCAAGTAACTTACCTTGGGAAACAGATTTGACGGAGTTCTTGATAAGCAGCGAGAGTTTTCAGTCGAACAAAGCGAATTTATGGGTAAAAAATCGATTCAAACACAGAATTAGAAACAAAATTCGCACAAAATATGATGAATTTCGAACAAGAAAATCAGTATGAAAAGAAATAAATAATTCAAAGAATTGAAATGACATACCGAATCAAATGATTGAAGTAAGCAAATTGAGTTGTCGAATCAGTTGAATTAAGCAAATTGAGGTAATTGAATCAGTCCGTCTGTTTTCTCAGTAGATTATTTAGGGATTTTGCATTGTGATATGAGGAGGAGGAAGTTTTCAGTTGGGTTGAAATAACCAAGAGAAGAATAGTAATTAGTGGGGTTGTTTTTAATTTTTAGGGATTTTCTATCAAATACGTTTGACGTTTTGCATTTTCTACCATATACCCCTGCAAAAGCATCACAATCACAATATAACCTTAATAGTTAAATTTAACCACTCGTATGGTTAAATATACTTTTTTAAAAATTTAAAAAAACAAACAAAATTAAAAAGGCAACGACCATGACCCAAAAAAATTTAAAAAAGCATCAATCATCACCAAAAAAAATTATATTAAGATAATGAAAAATTAATGTTTGGTTATCACATACACACTTACTAAACCTCGGGGTATATTATGGACGAATTTTTTTGTAGGTGTATATTGTAGAAAACGCAAAATCTCAGGGGTATTTCATAGAAAATCCCTAATTTTTATTACACTTAAACTACAACATTTTGATCAAAACACTACGATATGTGGCTTTTAATTACAGCGCTATAATATAAACTCTATAATATGTACTTAAACTACAATGTTTATAAGATAGCGTTTTTAATAGCATTGTCTTATTGATATTATTTATAGAGCGTTGCTTAAAAGCGCTATCTTATTAATACTTTTTATAGCGCTTAATTTTGATGTGCTATAAATTATAACATATTACAATGTATTTGAAAAAGCGCTATAGTATAGGTGGTATAGTTAGGTAAATTTGGTATACTGAAAATTGTCTTTAGAGGAGAGTGAGGGGTAGCTCAAGTGGTTAAAGCTTCCCTCCCGGTTCCAGGAGATCCTGGGATCGATTCTCATCCCCGCCCTTGTGGCTCACTCTCTTAGCACCAAAAAAAATTGTCTTTAGAGGTAATTATAATGTAGGCGATGTAAAAAAAATACTTTTAGAAGAGGCAACCACAATTCATGTGGCACAAAACAAAGTCTTTAGATGCAACAAAAATCTATGTGATGCTAAAAAAAAAGCTTTAGAGATAACTTATTTCATGTGATGCTTAAAAATTGCTTTAGAGACAACCAACATTCAAGTGTTGCTAAAAATGTATCTTTAGAGGCAAGCAAAATAGACTTGTTACTAAGAAATATGTTTTAGAGGCAACCAATATTCAAGTGTTGCGAAATAATGTATCTTTAGAGGCAATCACAATAGACTTGTCGCTAAAAAATATGTTTTAGAGGCAGACAACATTCAAGTGATGCTAAAAATGTATCATTAGAGGCAACCACAATATACTTGTCCCTAAAAAATATGTTTTAGAGGCAACCAATATTCATGTGATGCTAAAAATGTATCTTTAGAGGCAACCACCACACACTTGTCGCTAAAACATATGTTTTAGGGGCAACCTTGTTTATGTGATGCTAAAAGGGACTTTTAGAGGCAACTTGACTTTGGTTGCCTCAAGGAGTTGCCTCTATATGTAGTTTTTTTTGTAGTGTTAGCAATTCAAAACACATTATGACTCAATAAAGCATAGAATAACATTTATTCCACGTTTTTGAATCTTCGATGCTTAGTCATTACTAACATTGAATGGTATTTTGATAGTGGCAAGAGTGAATAACATTTATTTAATTCTAGCCAATAACAAGGTAAGGTGAAATATAGGCTCTACTTGTAAAGTTGCAACTTTTGCTTCCAGACTCGTAGACTCTACTTGTGAAGTAGCAACATTTGCTTCTAAACTTGTAGATTTATTTCTCCTTTAGCCATACTTCTTCATTTAGTTCAACCTCATTCTCAATGAGAGAACTAAACAAGACATCATATGTCCAAGAAGTATCAATGTGCTAAATCAATTTCTATAATATACTTCTTAAATTTTGGAACATTTCCATTCTTTTACCTTCCAACTATATGAGGTAGTCTGTAATTAATTGGAATTGGTCCATTTAATTGGAAACATTTGTTGTTCATAACAACTTTTAGCATGTAAGTAGTTCTAGGTTTGAGAAGTAGCAACTTATTTGCTTTTCTTGGCCTATAACTTCTTAATGCAATCCTCATATATTCCTAAACCTTTCCCATTTGACCCACTTAGAACACTTCTCTTAGGTTCAAAATGATGCTTTGCTTAACTACTTTAAGCACTTTTCATGATTTTGCTAAGTCTATTCAATCATTATTTATAATAGAGTTTAATCAACTATTTAACTCTTATATAAAGTGGATGAAGAATAGCTTCATTTGATCAACTTTTGATCATAGAGATTTCCAATCACTTTCTTATATTCAATCATATTGAAGATAAGAGATTTTATTGGACTTTTATACTTGTCTTTTAGAGGGTTTGTACCTCCCATCTCATTATATCCCTTGAAACACTTTTCAAAATGAAGATGTGTTGGCATTTTAATCAAACATTTGAATAAAACCAACCTTAGACAGGTGACATGGATTTCTAAAACTTGTCTTTTAGAATCATCTTAGCAAAATTGGAATATAGGTTTATGGATTATCTTTTAAACTTTTGAGAAAATTTCTCAACTTTATTTTCAATCGAGGAGATTATATATAATAATAAAATTAGTACGACATGTTACTTGTAAGTAAACGCAAAATTCAATTATGTTTAATAAAAATTTAAAGTGCCATAAGCGAATTAAATTGGCAACTTTAAAACATTCATTCAATTTAATTGATCCCTATTGAATAGAATGATTCCAAGATCCTTTATTTGTGCAATAATTGACCGGACTGAGGCCCTACCATCAAGTATTGCATTTTCAAGGTGAGTAAACTCTTTACTGATTACAACTCTTTGTAATTCTTGGTTGAATAATTACCCATCACATGTTTAATTATTACCCTTAGCTTCAAGGTTCTAAACTCTTTAGGTAACCTTGTTGAGTATAACCAATTAAAAGTGTAAAACGTGATTTACCCCCACTCCCCTAAGATATAGTATGACACCCAGCTGAGGCATGACCTACCATAAATATCGAAGGTTTCATCGGGTTTTTAATTGGAAAAGCAACCTCAATATTACTGGGACCTAGATTTATTATGTTGTGATTAAATAGTGAACTCTAGCGCATCATCACAAAACATCAATAAAATCTAACATGCATAATAAACTGAATGCATAAACAAGACATTGCATGACCCCTAATCCTAAGAAACTAATAAAGCAAAAAGCTCCCACTTGAACCTTCATGGATCTCATCCATCTTGCTCCTTTGGGCCTTCACTCCATGGATTTCTTGGATTAACTGCAACCTGTAATTTTACTATATTCTATCTACTACTTAAATAAAATGAAATAAAATTACAAAAAAAAACTTTATCGGTACGTAGACTGTACTAAGATTACAAAAATACATCACGATGCGCAGATCGTATTTAGTAATCTACTGGGCCATACTAGTCATTATATAGCAATAAATAACATCATATATTATAAAATTGCCACATAATAAATCACTCATCATTCTTTCCTAAACTACAACATCGAATGTTCACAATTAAGGAAACATGGCACCAAAATATCTCATATTTTAATTAATGTAATTAGATAATATCATATATTATTCATGACCATCAATAAAATATCATATATTCTAAATTAGTCATGAGATAGAATCAAATCTTATTTTAATCTTAAAAGATAAATCATATTTATCCTCAAAGATTATCCTAACAAAATTAGGAAATTCTATCCTAATTACTATCTAATCACAAAATTTTAAATCAATTATTATCCAAAAATAATTATGGGATAATCACATTATTTAAATCAATTATTATCCTTTTGGAATATGCTTAGAATATCCTAACAAATCTTATCCAAAATTAACCACTTTAATCATGGATAATTACCAATTTAACAACAATAAATATGGATAATATCAAATATAACAACTTTTGAAAGATTTGACTTTATCCTAAAATAAAAGATTTTATCCAAATAAAAACAATTTTATCTTTTAAAATAAAAGATCATATTTTCAAAATATTTTATCTTATCCAAAATAAAACTGATTTTATCCCAAAATAATTCATAATTATCTTGAAATAATTTTTCAAAATATTTTTTTAAAAGCCGCGTCAGCCACCGTGGTGTGGCCAGCCGAAGCCGACCACGGTGGCCGTACACCTTGCGGTGTACGCTGCCCTTGCAGCGATGCAAGGACAGCAGCAACAGCACACACAACGGGGTGGTGCACTGATGTGTTGCCCATTGACCGACCGGAGCCCAGCCCACCCTCCCTCCTGGACCACCACCGGTGCGGCACTCGACGTGGCTGCGCCACCCAGCCACGGCTGCCGCACCTCAATCCCCCCCCCCCTTTTTGGTGATTTAATTTAAAATAAAACATTTTATTAAAATTAAAATTAATGTGGTCCATCTAATTTTAAAATTAAATCATATTCAATTTCAAAATTAGGGTTCTTCATGAATTTAATCCCAATTTAATTCTAACTTTTAAAATTAAATTGATCATCATACATAAAATATTTTTATGCATAAATCAATCCGATTAAAATTATGAATCATAAAGTAAATCGAATTAAGTCAAAATCAAGCACAAAAATCATATTTTAGGGCTAAGATTTTCGTAAAATTCGAAATTTAGGGTTAGGGGGTTCGAAATTTTGGAACATATTAAGGCTAAAACCGGTCATCTTCTTGGCTATTTGAGCATAATTAAATCACATTTAATCAATTCCAAAAGTTTAATCACATTAAAATAATAATTGAACCATAATTAAATTAATCTCCCTCTTAATTGAATTAAAATTGTGGACTATCAAAGAATTATAGTCAATATGCGTAAATGCAATAGGCTAAGTGATACCACTGTAGGGAATTATAGGTACTACACAGCGGAAAAACATGAATCATATTCATACAGTACCTAATCCCAAGATCTAATGCATAACACATAAAGAACATATAATCGTACCTTTGAAGCGTGATTCCACGTGCGATCGAGCAAGAACAATGAGAGATAAAGAACCTCAAGTGTGATTGCTCTACTTGGTCCACAGGCACAGATTAAGACCTCCACTAATGCTAGTTAGTTGCAATTGAACTCTTCAATTGACCTTCTACGGAGAAGTGCGAGCAACGAACCACCATGAACCACCACGAACCACCACACGCGCCACCAAGGTGGCCGGCCGTACGGACGAGGGGAGGAAAGAGAAAGTCGTGAGTTAGAGAGAGGAATTAGGGTCTTTGGGATTGGTTGCCTTGATGTCAAATTCACTGTGTGTGAATTATGACTGCTTACTTGCAACCCTAGGCATGGATCTTATTTATAGATCTCATCTCTAAATAAGAGCCCATGTCAAAAGCCCAAAACCTAATTCTAATCTAGCTATGCTAGCCCAATCCATTTCATGATCAATTAATTGCTCATGAGGCCCATTAATGGGCCTCTAACTTGCTTAACCCAATACCCTTGTGTGTGACCTCATAGGATCCATTCTAGCGGGCTTTGGACCATTTGACTACCCCAAAGATCATCTCTCATAGTCTAGCAACATATGATGACACCCCAAGAGAACGAACTTATTATCTCCATAATAGTGATCCTTGATATATCTAGTAACTGCACTTATCGAAGACACAACTCCTTCAGCTCAACCTCACTACAAGGCAAGTAATTCCCACTCATTTTATTCATCACCCCACCCTTATTAGATTAGGAATTGATAAGCATGTAGAAAAATTGTTCAAGGGAGTTGGCATGAGTGGTTTCTTTAACATGCATTACGATACTTATGATTATTTAACCTTAGAATTCGTTTCTAGTTTTAATGTCATAAAATCAAATGCTTTAATTTCTCATGTTCAATTTCGATTATTTAATAATGATGTTAGATTGACATTGAAAGAATTTGGTAAACTTTTTGAGTTGAAATCGGATAGGCCCCTTGAACCGCCCCAAGACAACATTGTCGTTGTCTATCAATCCCTTACGGGGGATCCTAATTTGAACCTCCAACATGCCAAGGGCACTTGGATACAACATCCCGTGCCAAAGATTTGGCAACGGTTTGTTGGCCTTACCATTTTTGGAAGGCATGAACCCGCCAATGTTAGGCGGGATGAGCTTGAATTGCTAGGGTCATACATGATCCCTAAGAGTGAAAAGCTCAATATAGTCCACAAAATGGTCAACCACTTCCAACGGGTGGCCAATGAGGCCGAAGCGGGTAGGTCTAGGGTACCCATTTACTTTGGTGGCCAAGTTACACACATAGCGGTCAAACACCTTAGCTTTGTCCCTAACGATGACGGTAAGGTAGCCGACCCTACTATTATGGACCTACCCTATTTAGGTGGCCTTAATTGGATTAATGTCATGGGAGGGGAGACTTGGTGGGTGATTCAACGGGAATTGGGTAGGAGGGATAATGTTTTCACTTTACCCAACCCCACCTTGACCAAATTTGAGAAGGGGAAGCCTTCTTACACTTTCGAGCTTAGCGGTCAAGGTGAGGTTCAATCACCTCACCCTTCACCTCAACCCCACCACTCTCCTTAGACCACTCACCTCATCACCATTCACCACATTATCCACCACCTCCACCCTTTACATACGATATTCCCGCTTCCTCTACCAACTACAACATAGACCCCAACGCCCCTTATGACTTCTCGGCTTTTAGGAGCCAATTGGATAGGATTGAGATGGGGCAAGGGTGAGTTGAGGGTTTGGTTAGGGATTTGGACACTAGAGTAGGGTTTCTAGATAGAAGGGTAGGGTATGTGGAGAGGAACCTAGGGAGGGGTTTATACCCCATGTATGATGACTACGCCCATCGGGGGGCTATTCCCCCCCGATTCACTTGTCCCCGATTGGTTCCAATATCCGCAAGGTGGGTATACGAACCCAAGTGCCTTTGGTACCTACGTCGACTACTCATCGGTCCATGGTTATGGGACCGATGTACCTTTTGGTGGGCTTGGGGGGAATGTGGACCCTAACTACTTTGAAGGTGGTTCGGGTTATGGAGGTAGTGGCTCTAGCCATGGAGGAGCCGGTTCTAGCCACGGAGGGGGCTATTTGAGGATGGATGAGGATGAGGAGTAGGCTACACTCCCAAGTCAATGAGGGCATTGCTTGATTTGGCTTGGGGGGTGTTCTTTCGCTTGGTAATTCTCTTCCTTTTCTCTTTTTATTTGCTTTCTAGTATAGTTTTTATTGCTTTCCTAGTGTAGTTTTTATTGCTTTCTTATATATGAAAAATACAAAAAAAATTGAAAAGTAAAAAATTCAAAAATACGTTCCAATGAATTATGAATCATGCTTCCCTATGCCCCATACTTGAGAAAATTTGTTTTGATTCTTGGTTATTGATAATGAGCATTGTGGATTTGTTGGTCATGATTTGAAGTTTAATTGCTTGGATTCCTAAACATGAGTCAATTTTGCCAACTATTTGTGAATATAATGCTTGACTAGTTGATTCGGTTAGGAAATGTGTGATAGTTCCATAATTCTTGGTATGTCAATGAATTTGAGTATTGATTTGCAACTATGAGTAGTGTTTCATGACTTATTATTATGCACATGAGGAGGACGAAGGCGTTCATTCTTTTAGGTAGCCTTCAGAGTATTAGATACATTTGTTCCCTCTTGTTACCCATGTTGTTGCTTGTGCCCTTTTATTGTTTATTTAGCCACATTACAAGCCTATATGAGCCCCATTGGTTACTAGTCCCAAGCTTGGCTTGGGGGAGCTATTAGTTGGTGAGGTTAGGGAGTTGTGGTGTGCATATTATTTGCACAATGTGGGAATAAAAGAAGAGTTATTGTTCTTTGATTTTTGATTGGAAAATATTGATATTGTGTTTCAAAGTTGAATTTTCCAATATGAGTTAAAAAGAAAAAAAAAAAGCAAAAGAAAAAAATTAATGCTCAAGTGTTCTATTTGAAGGTTGTTCAAAAGAAAAAAAAAAAGAAAAAAATTCAAGTAGAAAAAAAAAAAAGAATGAGTTCAAAGTTTGTTTTTCACTCAAAGTTCTACATTATCATATTTTTATGTGTGATTATTATTGTAAGTGTTGGGATTGTTTATGATGATTAAAGTTGTATTTGGTGGTTTTTGTTGGAGTTAGTTATGTTGATGGAGATGTATGATCATCATTTATTTTGATCATGGGTTTATTAGAATTTGGCTCCCTTAATGCATAGCTTTTCTCTCACATAATCCCAAATTTATCCTACCTTTACCCTAGCCTTACATTACAAGTTTTAAAAGACCTTCCGACCTTGTGCATAGAAGTTATGTAAATGTGAAAGTGTTGTTTATCAATGCAAGTTATGACTTGGCATATTTTGAGTCGACTAGTAGGATGAGCGTTCATTGTTTTTATACACACGAGAGTGTGAGTTGGGAGGGCATTGTTCACATTAAAAGGGTTGGTTGGAGAGCGATCGAGTACATCTTTTACTCGCCACATAAATGAGAGTTGAGTGTGTGAGCACTAGTCTTGAATTCTATATGCTCTTGTGGTTTGCTCTACTTGACAATTGTTGGGGAGGAAGGGTGATTAGATGAATAAGATTGATTGATGTTGAAGCATGTTAATTAGATTTTCCTTGAATCGTTGGTGCTTGATTTGATTATTGGGGTGAAGTATGTTTTATATGTTCATTGATGAGCTCTTTGCTTAGGGACAAGCAAAGGTTTGGCTTGGGGGAGTTTGATATGTCCATTTTATATAGTGTTTTACCCTTGTCCCTTGGTCGTTATTAGTAGTGTTTTTGGCTCTTTTGGGCCACTTTTATTACTAATTTGTGTTTTCTAGTGTTTTCGTAGTTTTACTTGTATTTTACAGGAAATTATACTCTTGGAGAATTTTCCCGGGCTTTATGGATCAACTACGGAAACTAGGACACGACCACTTTTGGAGCCCGGGATCGGTGAGAGCTAGTGATTAAGGGCTCGGTAATTGGGATCCCAAGGTATTCGGACCGAGTGTTCAAGACCCGAAGAGGAAATTCGGATTGGACCAAGAAATCAAGCCCAATCAAAGTCCGAGCCTCAAAATGGAGCAAGGGCCCGATCGGGCAACCTCTAGCACGATCGGGCGCGGCGCTGCTGGTGCTATGCATGGCGATAAGCGCGCCCGATCGTGCGAGCATCTAGCACGATCGGGCAATGATGCTGGGAAGGAACGCAAAGTAAAAGGCGAGCCCGATTGGGCGGCCCTTCGCCCGATCGGGCGCGTGTTTTATGTAGCCCGATTAGTTTAGTTTTAATTTTTGTTTTAGGAAACGTTTAAGTACGATTTTTGTACGGATTTTTAGATTACCTTCTTTCTTAGACTTTCTCTCTCTACTTAGAATTTTACTCTCTCTTAATTCTTCTCTCAACTTTTGTTCTTAATTGTTTCCATTAATTCCAGATTTCTTTTTGGTAACAATTTCTTCCCTTTTAATTTCAGCTATTTTACTTGCTTCTTTGATTATGCTTTTATTTAATTATTTTATTAGTTTAGTTATGATGATGCGTGAGTAGTTTCATTCTAGGGTTTATGGGGATCCATAATTAATATGAAGGGATAATTTGTTATTATTGATTATTGATATTGCATGATAATTTCTTATTGAATTGTTTTAATTCTTTGCAATTAGATTATGAATCGAGCAGATGTAATTTGATTGTGAATGTTTAGCAATATTGAATTGATGAATCGAGCAGATATTAATTTAATATTAAAGGCTATTTTCAATAGGAACTTAGATCTATTAAATTGCGAGAGCCTGTTAGATCTATGTTGATTAATAAATTGCGAGAGCATGTTAATCATGTTATTTGTGCATTGTTAATTATTAATTACTTCGTTCTATCCCGGAATATTAATTGTTGGTGAACCTGTGACCCTAGGCTTCCTTATTATTGTTTCTTTTCTCCCTAAAACTTATTCTTCGTAGTATAAAATTTATTCCCAAAAATATTAGTTACTTAGATAATTTAGATTATAATAAATAATTAGGAGTAAAAAGACTTGTTTCCCTGTGGAGTTCGACCCTACTTCCCTATCTACATTAGTTAGAGGATTTAGGTATTACTTTTGATTAGGGGATACGACTTTACCCTGTCATACCACACGAAAATTGGGAAGGGAAGGGATCCAAAAATCGTCCCAAATACTGATGTTGTTACCTCTACCAATGCTCTTTATATCTTCTTTTTCAATTACACTTTTCACACCCAAGATCGATCTCCAAGTAAAGCTCATCCCCGCAACTGCCTTTGCATCAAAAAATTAGAGGAAGGGAAGTATTTGCCTTTGAGAACCCGAGGCATTAGGGATTGCTCATTAGTCAAAATAGGCCAAGCTTGTTTCGCTAACATCGCCTTATTGAGAAGCTGCATATTATGAAAACCCATCCCCCCAAGATTTTTTTAGCGGTACATTTTCCTCCAAGCCACCCAACAAGTCTTCCTTTCATCATTTTTTTGTCCCCAAAAAAAATTCCTACACATTTTTTCCACCTTATTAAGAATGCTAACAGGGATGGAAAAACATTGCATAGCATAGATCGGGATAGCCTGAGCTACAAATTTTATAAGAATTTCCCGACCCGCTTAAGATAAAAAGTTCTCCTTCCAACCCTTCAATTTCTTCCAGACCCTGTCTTGAATACTCTGAAAAACCTTTTTTTTAGAACCACCAATGTAAGTTGGGAGTCCCAAATATTTATCATGTCCTTCGACAGCCTTAAAGGATAACTTCATCTGAAGAATGTTTTGCTTTTCACGATCAATGTTTCGGCTAAAAGACACCTCTGATTTTTCCATATTCAATTTTTGACCTGACGCCATCTCATAGGTTGTAAGGATATCAAGAACTTTTTCCACTTCTTCTTCATTTGCCCGGACAAAAAGGAGACTATCATCAGCAAAAAACAAATGAGAAATAGGCTCAACATGCCTTCCAATCTTCACCCCATGAATGTCTCTCTTCCTCTCTGCATCTCGGAGTAGAGCCGACAAACTTCTGCACACATAATAAAAAGGAAAGGTGAAAGAGGATCACCTTGCCTAAGCCCTCTACTAGGCTTAAATTCGCGCGAAGGTTGACCATTCACAAGAACATCAAAAGAAGCCAAGGAGACACAATTCATAATATTTTTCACAAAAGTACCCGGAAGACCCCATCATCTTCTCAAGAAACTCCCACTCCACCCTGTCATAAGCTTTGCTCATATCAAGCTTAAGGCCCAGAAAACCTTTTTTTCCAGTTTTTTTCTTCCGAAGAAAATGAAAGCACTCATATGCTACCAGAATATTATCAGTGATCAATCTACTAGGGACAAACCCACTCTGAGACTCGCTAATAATAGAAGGCAATATTTTTTTAAGTCTATTTGCTAGGACTTTAGAGACAATTTTATAGAGTACATTACATAGACTAAAGGCCTATAATCAACAGGAGACTCACATTCTTTTTTTTCAGAATTAAAACATTATGTGTCTGATTAATAGAACCTATATCACCTCCATTATTAAGAATATTTAGCACATTTGAAATCACATCATTACCAACAATACTCCAAAAATCGGGAAAAAATAGAAGACATACCATTAGGGTCGGGGGGCTTTAGTAGGGTGCATTTGGAAAAGAGCCTCACGCACCTCCTCACCATCGAAAGGGGCAGCCAGCTCGGCAAATTACTCGGCAGAGATAGCCTTGTCAATTTTTTCAATAACAGCATCAGGTTCCACTTGGACACCCATAGAGAACAGTTCCGAGAAATGATTCACCATAACCTCCATAATCTGCTCTTCCTCATCATATAAATTTCCGGCAGCATCTTTTATCTGTCTAATATGGTGTCAGGATTTTCTCTGACTAGCTTTCGTATGAAAGAAAGTCGTATTTTTGTCCCTATTCAACCAATCCTGTCTACTACGTTGCTGAAGGAATTATGTCTTCGATAAGTGCAATTACTAGATATATCAAGGATTACTATTATGGAGATAATAAGTTCATTCTATAGGGTCGTCAATATCTGGTGCTAGATATGATAATTGATCTTTGGGTTAGTTAAATAGCCCAAAGCCTTATAGAATGGATCCTATGAGGTCACACAACAAGGGTATTGGGTTAAACAAGTAAGAGGCCCATTAATGGGCCTCACGAGATTATGACATACCATGTAGAGTGTTGGGCTAGAGTAGTGTGTTTAGGATAAGGGTTTTGGGCTTTTGACATGGGCTCTTATTTAGAGATGAGATCTATAAATAAGATCCATGCCTAGGGTTTGTAGTAAGCAGTCATAATTCACACACTGTGAATTTTGACATCAATGCAACCAATCCCAAAACCCTAATCCTCTCTCCAACTCACGGCCCTCATCCTCCCCTTAGGTCCGTACGGCCGGCCACCCCTTGGCGGCGCGTGTGATGGTTATCGTGGTGGTTCTTGGTTAGTATGTCTCTCCTCTCCGTTGAAGGTTGATTGAAGCGTTCAGTCGCGACTAACTAGCATTAGTGGAGGTCTTAATCTGTGCCCGTGGACCAAGTAGAGGAATCACGCTTGGGGTTCTTTATCTCCCTTTGTTCTTGCTCGATCGCACGTGGAATCACGCTTCAAAGGTACAATTATTTGTTCTTTATGTGTTATGCATTAGATCCTTGGATTAGGTACTGTATGAATATGATTCATGTTATTTCCGCTGCGTAGTACCTATAAATCCCTACAGTGGTATCAGTTAGCCTATTGTATTTACGCATATTGCCAATAATTCTTTGATAATCCTTAATTTTAATTCAATTAGGAGGGAGAATATTTAATTATGGTTCAATTGTTTCTTTTAATGTGATTAAACTTTTGGAATAGATTAAATGCGATTTAATTATGCTCAAATAGCCATGTAGAGGACCGAATTAAGCCCTAATATGTTCAAAAATTTCGAGCCCTAGAACCCTAATTTCGAATATTTTCGAAAATCCTAGCCCTAAAATATGATTTTGTGCTTGATTTTGATTGAATTTGATTTGTTTTATGTTTCATAATTTTAATTGGGTTGATTTATGCATAAAAATGTTTTATGTATGATCATAGATTTAATTTTAAATGTTAGAATTAAATGGATTAATTTTATGATGAACCCTAATTTTAAAGTTGAATGTGATTTAATTTTAATCTTATGGACTGATTTAATTTAATTAGGATAAATGTTATTTTAATTAAATTAAAACACAAAAAAAAAAAAAAATTTGGTCGGCAACCGCGGCTGGTTGGCGCAGCCACGGCGGCTGCCGACCAGGTGGTGGTCCAAGAGGGAGGGTTAGGGAGGGCGGCGGTCTATGGTGGCTGTGGGCAGCAGCGTGCAACCGTTGCACGGCTGCTGCCGCGGCTGCCACCGCTGGTGCTGCTGCTGCCTTGCACCGCACGGTGGCCTACAGCCCAGCAGAATTAGCTCCACGCTGCTGCCCTTTGAGGCAGTGGCTGGTGTCACGGCAGCCAGCCACCGTGGCTAGCTTCGGCTAGCCAACCACGGTGGTCGGCGTTGGTGGTTGCGGTATTTTCAAAAAAATAAAAATTCTGTTTTGAAAAATTATTTCAGAATAATTACGAATTATTTTGGGATAAAATCGGTTTTATTTTGGATAAGTTCAAATATTTTCAAAATATGATCTTTTATTTTAAAAGATAAAGTTGGTTTTATTTGGATAAAATCTTTTATTTTAGGATAAAATCAAATATTCAAAAGTTGTTATATTTGATATTATCCATATTTAGTTTGTTATTTTGGTAATTATCCTAAACTAAAGTGGTTAATTTTGGATAAGTTTTGTTAGGATATTCTGAGCATATTCCAAAAGGATAATAATTGATTTAAATAATGTGATTATCCCATAATTATTTTTGGATATAATTGATTTAAAATATTGTGATTGGCTAGTGATTAGGATAGAATTTCCTAACTTTGTTAGGATAATCTTTGAGGATAAATATGATTTATCTTTTAAGATTAAAATAAGATTTGATTCTATCTCATGACTAATTTAGAATATATGATATTTTATTGATGATCATGAATAATATATGATATTATCTAATTGCTTTAATTAAAATATGAGATATTTAGATGCCATGTTTCCTTAATTGTGAACATTCGATGTTGTAGTTTAGGAAAGCATGATGAGTGATTTATTATGTGGCAATTTTATAATATATGATGTTGTTTTATTGCTATATAATGACTAGTATGGCCCAGTAGATTGCTAAATACGATATGCGCATCGTGATGTATTTTTTGTAATCTTAGTACGGTCTACGTACCGATAAAGTATTTTGTAATTTTATTTTATTTTATTTAAGTAGTAGATAGAATAGAGTAGAATTACAGGTTTTAGTTAATCCAAGAAGCCCATGAAGTGAAGGCCCAAAGGAGCAAGGTGGATGCGATCCATGATGATTCAAGTGGGAGCATTTACTTTATTAGTTTTCTTAGGATTAGGGGCTATGCTATGTCTTGTTTGTGCATTCAGTATTTTATGCATGTTAGATTTTATTGATGTCTTGTGATGATGCGCTAGAGTTCACTATTTAATCACAACATAATAAATCTAGATCCCAATAATATTGATGCAGCTTTTCCAATTAAAAACCCGACGAAAACCTTGATAGTTTATGATGGGTCGGCCTCAGCAGAGCATCATAATATATCTTGGGGAAGTGGGGGTAGGACCGCATATCTACACTTTTAATTGGTTATATTCAACAAGGTTACCTAAAGCGTTTAGAACCTTGAAGCTAAGAGTAATAATTAAACATGCGATGGTTAATTATTCAACCAAGAATTACAAGAGTTGTAATCAGTAAAGAGTTTACTCACCTTGAAAATGTAATGGTTGATTGCAGAGCCTCACTCTGGTTAATTATTGCACGAATAAAGGATCTTGGAATCACTTAATTCAAGTTGGGATCACTTAAATTGAATAGAGTGTTTTAAAGTTACCAATTTAATTCGCTTATGGTACTTTAAATTTTAATAAACATAATTGAATTTTGCGTTTACTTGTAAGTAACATATCGTTCTAATTTTATTTTTATATATAATCTCCTCGATTGAAAATAAAGTTGAGAAACGTTCTCAAAAGGTTTAAAAGATAATCCGTAAACCTATATTCCAATTTTGCTAAGATTGTTCTAAAAGGCAAGTTTTAGAAATCCATGTTACATGTCTAAGGTTGGTTTTATTCAAAATGTTTGAGTAAAATGCCAGCACATCTTCATTTTGAAAAGTATTTCAAGGGATATAATGAGATGAGAGGTACAAACCCTCTAAAAGACAAGTATAAAAGTCCAATAAAATCTCTTATCTTCAATATGATTGAATATAAGAAAGTGATTGGAAATCTCAATGATCAAAAGTTGATCAAATGACAATATTCTTCATCTACTTTATATAGAATTTAATACTTGATTAAACTCAAATATAAATAATGATATAATAGACTTAGCAGAATCATGAAAAGTGATTAAAGTAGTTGAGCAAGGTATCATTTTGAACCTAAGAGAAATGTTCTAGGTGGCTCAAATGGGAAAGGTTTAGGAATATATGAGGATTGCATTAAGAAGTTATAGGCTAAGAAATGCAAACAAGTTGCTACTTCTCAAACCTAGAACTACTTACATGCTAAAAGTTGTTATGAACAACAAATGTTTCAAATTAAATGGATCAATTCCAATTGATTAGAAACTACCTCATAACAGTTGGAAGGTAAAAGAATGGAAATGTTCCAATTTAGAATTATATAATAGAAATTGATTTAGCATATTGCTACTTCTTGGACATATGATGTCTTGTTTAGATCACTCATTGCACAATGTGATTGAACTAAAGGAAGAATTTATTGCTAAAGAGAAATAAATCTACAAGTTTAGAAGCAAATGTTGCTACTTCACAAGTAGAATCTACAAGTTTGGAAGCAAAAGTTGCAACTTTACAAGTAGAACCAGTATTTCACCACTAATAATGGGCTAGAATTAAATAAATGTTATTCATTCTTACCATTATCAAAACACCATTCAATGTTAGTAATGACTAAGCATCGAAGATTCAAAAACGTGGAATAAATGTTATTCTATGCTTCTTTGAGTCATAATGTGTTTTGAATTGCTAAATAGGTTTAAAGTTCTATATGATAGAAATAGTTAAACCATTTCTATATATATATATATATATATATATATATATATATATATATATATATATATATATATATATATATATATATATATATATATATATATATATATAAGTTGTCTCTAAAAATGTCAATTAATTCGAATGAAAATGAAAATTGCATGCGGAAGATCCAAAGGGGTGGACTTTCAATATCATTGGATTATGAATCCATTGATATATGTAATTATCATTCTAATTTGAAATTTTGACAAAGTCATCATTTAGAGAAATGATGATGTGAACACAAGGTCGAATACATATCGATGTAAGAAAACCAAAGATTCAAAGGCTAGAGACAGACAATGAAACTTCATTTGTGATACGATCACTATTTATGCTTAGTTGAAGCATGGAAGTGAAAATTTTGAAAAGTTCAAAATGTTCAGTATGAAGTTCAGTATCAACTTGACAAGATAATGATTACACTACAATATGATTGTAATTGTGAAAATTTAAGTCGAGACATGTACTTGGAAACACATTCAAAGTATTGCGATATGATCGTAATAATGAGAATTTAAGCCAAGACCTTGATAAACATCCAAGAGTTGTGAAATCGTTTTACAACAAAATCCGAAAGAAAACCTTGTGAAGTGTTTATGGAGGAAGCTATCAATCTATATGAGATATATTTTGATAATGGATGTAAATTACCTATCTTCCAACCATTGTTCAAGGGATATACTTTTAAGAAAAGCTACAAAACTAAACAAACTACATACGTCAAATCAAATGTAGCAAAGGCTTCATATGTGATATGGATAAGAAAAGTTCTTATATAGTCTTTCTACAAAGTAAGGAATAAAAGTTGTATTAAAACGTTTAATGCACACTCGATTCCTATATACAGCAAGGGGTACTACTACAAAAACCATACTTAGCACAAAATGTTTGTTGCTCAAGTAGGTGCCCTTGTGGAAATTGTTCCAAAAGGTCAAGTGGGAGTAGTGTAAATCTCGAAAGAGTTCGAGAAAAGCAACAAACAAACATGGTTCAAAACCATGATTGGTTCACCCTATGCTAAATATGCCTCCTCAAAAGGCAAGTGGGAGTATAAGAATCTCGAAAAGTTCGAGAACCTTGAAAGAGTTCAAGAAAAGTGATTTCGAAAATCTCGAAGAAATTTGAGAAGTTATCGAATAAAAGCAACAATATGAGCATGATTTACCTCATGTTACAAATGACAACGCGTGGTCTCATTATGTGTAATGGGATTAATAACCATGTGTCGAAGGTAGTACATTCCAAGTGCACATCCTCTATTGTCATTTCTCATCGAAAACTAAACAAAGTTGTTGTATGAGTTTCAATTGTTGCGTAAAACCCACAAGGATGACTAGCATATGTAAAACTTAGTCAAAGAAATATGATTTCATATTGACTAAGAGTTCTAAAATATTTATTTTGGAACATGATGATTATGCAAGTAATAAAGATGATTTGACAAGTTATGATTCCAAGTGGTTTTAAAACCATGAAATCTGAAATAGATTCTAAGTCTGTAAGCAAGTGTATGACACTTGAATAATTTGCCTAAATTGGGTGAAACCCATTGTAAGCAAAGCAGACAAGAAAGAAAAATGTTTTCTAACTAAAGCAAAGACTTGTTAAAGGATTCAACTAATTCATAGTATGACTATGATTACGATGAAACCTTTACATGTTGCAAAGATCTATTAAAGATATTTAGTGATTTTTACCTTATAAGATTTGGTAGATGGATTTCAAAACACTTTCATAAGATTTGTATATGATACAGTCAAAAGTTTGGAGATCCAATAATCCTAGGGATGCATAAAAGATCCATAATGGATTGAAGTTAGCATCAGGGAGTTATGTTCCTAATTTTGTGAGTTAATCAAATCGTTTGATGTTCTCGTAAAATGAAGAAAAGGTCTTGTATGTACAAGATGTTTAGTGGGAGCTATGAAGTCTTCTTGGTCTAGTATAAAGAGCAATTATTCATTGCTTGAAGAGTCAAGTGGTGGGTAATGCATTTTGTATGAAAATCTTGAAGAAGAAGATGAGTACATTTGGGATTCAAGATCTATATAGATAGGTCTCAAAGGATGTTTGAGTTTAGGTTAAGAAGCTTATATTGATAAGATTCTTATAAGGTTCAACGTTATATTGAAAAGAGTTTCAATCCCATGTGACATGGTACGTTGCTTAATGATTCAATACCTTGAGAAAGGTTGATGAAATTAAGACTTTGAGTGATGATCCTTATGCAATTCGCAAAGGATGAATCATGCACATGCCATGGACTATACTCGTCTATTTGATTCCCGTGTTTTAAAGAACAAGTGATGATAGATTTCAATCGAAATCAAATGTAACGTTGGAATACAAATTAGAAATTCCAAAGTTTCTTGCGAAAGGGCGAAGGAAAATTCTTAGTGTATGGAGATGAAAATGATTATAAGATTTAGAATTTGCAAAATTCATGTTTATGAGAATGTCTCATGAACTTTACTTTCTAAACCCCTTCCATGACCAAGGTGTGAGAGTCATACTAATAAGATTTTTGGATTGAAGCAAGTTATGTAATTTTAGTTGTGTATGTTTTAAGAAGGCATATTACAAAAGTAAATACATTAGCTTGCAGAATTATGTTTATCAATTGAAACAAAGTTTCAATCTTATTTAATCGTGGTTTCAAGATTAAATAAAATGTCCAAAATAATTATGAATTGATGGGCTCACTAGGTTGATGACCTTTTGAATGAAACCCCACAGGTGAACTAAATTCATATATTATTTAAGTTCCTAGTTCGGAATCATTAAACTGGACATAAATGATTTCCAATAATGGACTAGCATGTTAAGATTGATTGGATAGCGCAGTTTCATGGGCTATAGGAGCATAGTGATGCTCGGTCAATCACATGGATATGCATGAATGATGCATGATCGAACTATAGACCTACTTTGAAGTTCAAGTATAGAGCTTCCGGATATATTAGTGGATTCCTTTGACATGAGTGGAACACTGATTTCATTCAATGATTGTTTTAACTGTGGTACATTCAAACGTCTGGCCGTAACTGGAGATTATAAAGGATGTTTCTCGGTTACTTCATGAGTTGAGTGGAAGCTTTGGTTGCCATAAGAATGAATTGAGTCTACCTATTTAATTAGGAATGTGTCTTGGCCCCTTGAAGAGGAAGAATTCAGAAAATGCATGGCCGTGCTCAAATGGAAGGGGTTCCACTTGGACACCCATAGAGAACAGTTCCGAGAAATGATTCACCATAACCTCCATAATCTGCTCTTCCTCATCATATAAATTTCCGGCAGCATCTTTTATCTGTCTAATATGGTGTCAGGATTTTCTCTGACTAGCTTTCGTATGAAAGAAAGTCGTATTTTTGTCCCTATTCAACCAATCCTGTCTACTACGTTGCAGAAGGAATTATGTCTTCGATAAGTGCAATTACTAGATATATCAAGGATCACTATTATGGAGATAATAAGTTCATTCTATAGGGTCGTCAATATCTGGTGCTAGATATGATAATTGAGCTTTGGGTTAGTTAAATAGCCCAAAGCCTTATAGAATGGATCCTATGAGGTCACACAACAAGGGTATTGGGTTAAACAAGTAAGAGGCCCATTAATGGGCCTCACGAGATTATGACATACCATGTAGAGTGTTGGGCTAGAGTAGTGTGTTTAGGATAAGGGTTTTGGGCTTTTGACATGGGCTCTTATTTAGAGATGAGATCTATAAATAAGATCCATGCCTAGGGTTTGTAGTAAGCAGTCATAATTCACACACTGTGAATTTTGACATCAATGCAACCAATCCCAAAACCCTAATCCTCTCTCCAACTCACGGCCCTCATCCTCCCCTTAGGTCCGTACGGCCGGCCACCCCTTGGTGGCGCGTGTGATGGTTATCGTGGTGGTTCTTGGTTAGTATGTCTCTCCTCTCCGTTGAAGGTTGATTGAAGCGTTCAGTCGCGACTAACTAGCATTAGTGGAGGTCTTAATCTGTGCCCGTGGACCAAGTAGAGGAATCACGCTTGGGGTTCTTTATCTCCCTTTGTTCTTGCTCGATCGCACGTGGAATCACGCTTCAAAGGTACAATTATTTGTTCTTTATGTGTTATGCATTAGATCCTTGGATTAGGTACTGTATGAATATGATTCATGTTATTTCCGCTGCGTAGTACCTATAAATCCCTATAGTTGCCGCCAATACATTTCCTCCCTACTCTCTAACTCATCCATTCTATCATCTAGAGCTCGCATTTGGGCAATGACATTTTCTGTTTGAGTTTCCGCCATAGGGGTCTCCATGTGAGCTCTACAATCCTTCAAATCCTTAATAAAGTCACCAAATTTGTTCCAACTCCAAGCACTCAAATTAAGAGACGTGTGAGCTATTTTTGAGCAAATATCTCCCCCTTCACCCCAAGTATTTGCTACTATATCACCGCAAGTTTCATCTCTCAACCACATCTCCTCAAATCTATACAGCTTCCTCTTTTTTTTTCTTCTTTTGCTTGCCGACACCTTCACTGATGCATAGAAGGATGGGAATGTGATCAGATTTTCGCTTGGATAAATGTGACACGAAAGATCCCGGAAAAGGTCCCTCCATTCTCGGTTAGCTAAAAATCTGTCAAGTCGTTCCTATAGATTAAAATTACCACCCTTATTGTTAGTCCACGTGAAAGGGTGGCCAACAAACCCCAAGTCCTCTAAATCACATAATGCTACTGCTTTTCTCAAGATGTCAGCTTCCTCTACACGAAAATCTTTCCCACCTTGCTTCTCACTAAACAAAAGCATCAAATTGAAGTCTCCACCGCACACCCAAGGGGTATCACGATTGCCACGCAAATTCTCCAATAAAGTTCCCGTTTTGTGTTTATTCTCCTCTTCGAGAAAGCCATACACTCCTGTGAATCTCCATCCCTCTTTCTTAGGCATTTTAACCCACGAATCAATGTAATTTAAAGAGTAGGACTTAATCTCCACATTTATAAAATCCTTCCATAAAAGAGCAAGACCACCACTTCTCTTTCTATCTTCTCCCATACAACTAACTGCCAGAACACTATGAAATTTTAGTTTTGTTTTTATTTTTTCAACTTCCTGACTTTTCAATCTCATCTTTGACAAAAATATAATATGGGGATTTTCAAGTAAAACAACATTTTTTTAGAGCCGTGACCGCCGAGGTATTCCCCAAACCTATACAACTCCAACTTAGGATGTTATTCATTGATCACCAAGAGCCCATGGGTGTGGGGCCCGCCACATTTACAGTAGGAACTTGCACCTTCCTTCTCTTATTCGCCTCTTCAGTCTCCTCTCCGTCCACCATCATTTCATGCTCATTCTCCTCCTCCTCCCTCCCACTTCTCTTTCCCCCTGATAGAATTTTTTCAATTGTCCTTTCGTTCCTCCTCCCTCCCTGCACCACCTTAATTGATTTTAACTTCCTTCCCTTGCTCACCAAACTCCCTACAACCTCACTTCCCTCCCCTTCAGTAATCCCACCTCCCTTAGAGCTAAGCTCCCTTACATTCCCACTACTCAAAAACTTATCAAAATTTAACTCATTGTTGTGAGTATCCATCCCCTCGTCCATATTACTACTTCCACTCCCAATTGAAGTAAACACTCCCTTCTCTTTTATTTCTTCGATTTTTCCTTCACCCTCCTCTTGAATCTGACTCGGCCTAGTGAGATGCACTCCCTCCCCTTTCATTGAAGTCCCCACAGTCCGCAAAACCATTTTCAAACCACTACTGTCAGGAACAGCAATGAGCTCCGACTCTCTGCTTTTTACATTCACCACAGCAGCCATATCACCCTTATCTGATGGAGATGAGAAAGCAAGTCTCCTTGCTGCCCCTACGGGGCCTAACTTGATAACATCAGGGTCATTATAATTGGACACCTTCTTTGTTTTTGCCGAGTGTTTCAATTTCTCCATATACGCTTTCTCCTTCTCCCTTTCTGCCAAATCCACCCTTGCTTTCTGTAGGCGTCATTCAAAGTGCGCCTACGTTAAAAGCATGTGGTGATTATGCTTGGCACTCTTAGGAAGTGGGAATTGACGTATACGATTAGGGACAAGAAAAGTAGGGAGCCGCCAACAAGTTTTTAAGGAACTTGTAAACCGTTCACGGATCATAAAAGGCAACCACGAATAAAGGACATTGAAGGCAACAACGATTGACCCGTGAAGGTTACACCCCATTCATAATCCATCAGATTACTAACTCCATATGGTTCGGAACCACGAAAGGAGGATCGGGGATGATGGTACAAAGTGAGTCATGGAGTCACATTCGCCCGTATTGGCCTCTACTCGATTATTATAGTGAAAAGTGACTCCTGCGATCTCAAAGACATACAAACAAAAATTCAATTTGCTCCAATTTATTATTAAGCTCAATTGGTTGAATATTAATGCAACATATAATTCTAAAATATTTGTGATCACTTGATTAAAACAACAAGATTAAAAAGGAACCTAAACCGGTTGTCCAAATTATCTTATTAGTCGTGATTTTCCATTACATATTCCCTTTAACATGCAATATGGTGATCATAAAATATAATAATAGAATTAACATTAATATTGGAAGCAATTTAACAATAATTCCAACAATGTAAAATCGTTAGAAAAATAATAGAAATAAAAGGAACATAATTCTTACTTTGATTCTGTTTGTTTACAACTACAAAATAATAAACGAGTTAGTAACTTCAAGGAAATAATAATAAAACAACAATAAAATTAAATTAAATAAAGTAGAGTTGATTTGGGGCAAAACCCTCAAACAGTTCTACCTTTCACGCCTTGGCTTAAGGACAGAACCACGAGTAAAGTATGGACTCCTTGGAGTACTTGAAGAAGGAATTTTGAAATAAGAAGGGCAGGCTAGTGTTTAGGCTAAATCATAGAAGAGAGAAAAATAGAGAATTAATTGGTGCCCCGTACATCGGAAATGAGGGGGTATTTATAGAGAAAATGTGCTGAGGGAGCACACGGAACCCTAAAATGATAAAAACCCTAAAAAAGTATCCCGCGACACGGCAAAATGTACCGTGACACGGGAAGTCCCACCGTCAGACGGGAAACATTCCCGTGACACGGTGCAGTTTTAGTGTGACGCGGGAAATTTTTAGTAAACGGGGAAGAAAACGTGTTAAGGGTTTACGCGGAAAGGACACGGAAATTCCCGTGACACGGTGGGTACCTGCCGTGGCGCGGGAATTCCCAGCCCGCTTTTCCGTCTTAATACATTTTTAACCCTAATTTCGTTTAGCAATTTAAGTGCCGATTGATAATTTCGGGCCTTTTTCTGATTTATTATTATTTGGACTAAAATAAGAAAATAATTAAATAAAATAAATAAAAGGTTTGGGCCAAAAATAATAAAACAATAAAATAAAAAAGGTTTGGGCTGAAATTAAATAATAAATTTGGGCTGAAATTAAAACCATGCTTTTACCAAACATCAAGACTAATCCATGGACTGTTCAAAAATACAAATTTGATCAAATACGATTTTTAAAGCACTCTCGGGATTAAATACTGAACCCGACCAATAGTGGCGGTGAAAGGTTGTTCATCATCGGGTTTGGTTTTGGGGAGACATTTTTAGGTGTCTACACTTTCTTCTTTGGAGTTGCTCTAAGCCACGGGCCATACTGATACACCAGCTCCGTAGTCTCACCTTCTATTTGCTCTTTATACTGACATTCCCTCTCAGTATGTTCTAACCTTCCGCAGAAGAAACAAAAATCAGCCAGCCTCTCATACTGCAAATCCACCCATCTAGATTGCTTCTTCCCAGTTGCAAGGAACAGACCACGTCTCAGTGGTTTATTGATGTCCACAAGGACTTTTATTCTAACCGAATCACTCCATCCCAAAGGGTCCTCATCATTAGCTTCAAGAAAATCCCCTAGAAATTCACCTACATCATACATCACCTCCAACGTTCGCTTATTCATTTGCACATCTAAGACACGCACCCACATAGGAGTATATTTGAAGACTATCTCTGATGGTTGTTCGTCTCCACGAATTTCTTGCAGTAGCAATAGCTTTTCATCAAAGAACCAGGGTCTTCCCTCCAAGACACGATCTTTATCCTCCTTACAAAAGAATTGAAAAACAAACAGATTTGTCTCAACAACCCTAAATGCAAATTTTTCTTTCAAACGCCATACATTAGTCAGGGTTTTTTTCATCGCTTCGATGTTATAGGGTTTAACAGTCCAGAGTTTTCCCACCAAGGTGAGATTCAATTTGGCCTTCGTATCATCACTTACAATCTCCACGTAATCGCCCCCTAGAACTACACCTTCGTCTTCGGTCAGTTTGAGTTTTTCCCAGTCCTTAATTAAATCATCCGCCATCCTATTGCTCAGGTAATCAAAACAGGGAGAATTGCAAATGGAAATAGAGTAAATCAATGAAGAAATTGCTCGAAATTATGGATTTTTGAGGGAAACTCACTCACAAACCCTAGCTCGGGACTCACTCACCCTAGAGAGGAACTCTATCCACTAATTACGACTAGGTTTTAAAAGTGATGAGAAGTTTAGAAAAGTTAAAAATCACTATATTACTTTTTGATCTAGACCAAAGGAGATCTTATTTATTCATTTGTTTGACCATGATATATATATATATATATATATATATATATATATATATATCCAAAGAAATTTTTTTTTTTTGTATTTGCAAAATTAATCTTAATGAAAACCACTTTTAGCATTAGATATTAAAAAAAAAAAATAAAAAAAAAAATAACAACAACAACAACAACTACTACTTCTCCATTGACGTACTATTTTACCGTGTGAGGTTTTGAATGATGGTAAAATAGTACGTCAATGGAGAAGTAGTTTTTTTTTTTTTTTTTTTTTTTTGAGGAAGAAGTTATACATCAATAGAGAATTTTTATTTTTAATAATCTAATGCTAAAAGTGGTTATCATTAAGATTAATTTTTCAATCATCAAAAGCTTTGATTTTGCAATCATCAAAATCTAATGCTAAAAGTGGTTTTCATTAAGATTATAAATAGGGGTCGTTTCTCCTTGTTTTAAAATCATCAACATCTACAACCTACATTAACAACATTCATCTCTTTCTCTCTCACTAAAAGCTAGAAGCCTTTTCTCTCTATTTTTTTTTTCTAAACCTTCCCTCTCTCAAAATTCCTCATACATTAGTTCTAGAAATACCTAGCCAAGTTCGAAGTTGTCTTCGCCCTAGACGTGAAAGGTTGATAATTTCTGAGGTTTAGTCCCAAATCTATCTCTATTTCAATCATTTAATTAAATTGTATTGTTTTAATATTTTTCTTGAAGTTACTAACGTGTGTATTTTGTTATTAGAAAGAGGTACGAGGCATCGAAGTAAGTACTTTAATTGTTTTATTAATATTTTGATATAGAAATCATGCTTAGATTATTTTATTGATTCCTAGTATCATGTTAGGATGTTATATTGCTTCATAGTATCATATTTAGGGATAATTAAAATTTCTAATATCAAGTATGATTATTTTGATGCTTCCTATTTCTTTCTTAATATCATGTTAGTAACATGTTATGGCTAAAGCTTTAATCTTTAATGTTTAATGACATGCTAGGGTTTGTTATTAATCTTGTTAGTATCATGCCTAGGATCTTGCTATTAATATTATGCTTTAACATGATTATTTTGATTATTATTATTATTATTATTATTATTATTATTATTATTATTATTATTATTATTATTATTATGTTGCTTGATATTATATTTATATTTATTGTTATTGCTTGATCACGCCTTTTATGCATGTTTAAAAGGAATTTGTACTTGTAATTACGCTTAATAAGACAATTAATAATCTTATTTAGGGTTAATATGATTATAATTCATTTAAGCAAAATAATACGGGAAAAAACTCCCTTGAAAGAGAGGGCGGCGACTTCCTCGAAAGAAAGGCTTGACCTACCTCGAAAGACAGGCGTGTGTCCGGCCAACCATGGCCGATGAATTAGCAAACTAATACTCGAATTTGAAAATCAATGACCCTAAACATGAAATTATTGACATTGGAGAAGTGGAGGAGGAAGATTCAGAGGATCGAATTTCCCTAATGTTGGTGGGGAAATTAATTTCGGATTGTAATTACAATCTGGAAGCCTTTAAGCGAACGATGACGCAGGCTTGGTCGGTTTCTAAGAGGGTGGTGATCCGATCAATTGGGGTAAACCTCTTTGCTTTCCAATTCTTCCATTGGAAGGATAAAGAGAAGGTGTTGGAAGGACTCCCATGGTGCTTTGAGAACAATCTTCTGGCAATTAATGAAATTGGAGGGGATGAACAACCCTCTGATGTTAAACTCACTCATTCTCCTTTTTGGGTCTGCTTGGAAAACCTACCGTTTAATCGCCGATCTGACCAAGTGGTGAGGGCAATTTCAGCATCCATAGGTGAAGTAATTGACATTGAGAAGGATGAACTGGGATTGGACAAGTATAGGAGAGTCAAGATTAACCTAGATATCACGAAGCCTCTGCGCCGTTTCTTGAATATGAAGGGGAGGGATGGAAAGATTGTTCGATTTGGATTAAAATACGAACGATTACCTTTCTTCTTCTTGATGTGTGGTGTAATGGGACATAGTGAGAAAGACTGCCTTAGCGCAACGGAGGAAGAACAGAACCAGGGCCTGGGCTGGAGTTTGAGGTAGCGTGCAACACCCAGGATATGGAGGCAAAAATTACTAGAAGAGGTGGAGGAAGTTAAAGCATCCAGGAAAGTTCTCTTTGTGAATAAAAAGTCTGCCATCGACAGTGGAAATGTAGAGGCCAAATCATCTGAATTGCAGACTCTTGAACAACACCATGGAGGAAATAACATGGACTCCAAGCATGCGTATGAAGCAGGCTTTGGCACAGATTATGAGGCGGGGAATGATGTAAATCTTACACAAGTCCACAGAGATGCTATTCAAGAGATAGGAGAGGACGTTATGATGGGATCAAAACAAAGTGCTGACACAGGGTCTTCCCCTGTCCCTATACAATTCAATATTGGGACAGGATCGAAACACTATGGATTGAAGAAGGGGTTGAAGCTTAGAAGGGAGGGAGGTAGTGGCAGTAGAGAAAATCAGGTGTTGTTATGTGCAGTGGGGATAAACATAAGGTATGTTCAGTAGGCAGTAAGATGGATGTAGATGAAGTGTCGAAAAAAGCTCGTGTTCATGAAACATTAGCTTTGGAGAAAGTAGCGGGTGTTGGAGAGAACCAACCCCGCGAACAACAATGAATATATTGTGTTGGAACTGTCGAGGGGTTGGCAACCCTCTAGCAGTTAAGGCACTACGTAGGTGGTGTTCACATTTTGCCCCTGATTTGGTTTTTCTTTCGGAAACGAAAATTAATAAAAGTGAGTCTGAGAAACAAAAAGACAAATTCGGTTTTGACTGTGCGTTTGGTGTCAGTAGTGAAGGTTTATCAGGAGGTTTATGTTTGTATTGGAAGAGTGATTTTTTTTCTTTTTCTCTGATCTCGTACTCCAAGAATCACATTTGCGGTGACATTTTGGAGGTGGGAGGTCTCCCTTGGCAATGGGTGGGCATTTATGGGTGGCCGGAGACGGGAAGTAAATGGAAAACTTGGAAACTCTTGCGTGATTTATGTGGTTCTTACTCGGTACCTATCCTTATCGGGGGTGACTATAATGAAATCCTAAGTTACACTAAAAAGGAGGGAGGAGCTGATTCGGAAATAAGAGCTATATCTGACTTTAGGGAATCCCTCAAAGCCTCCATCTTCGTGACTTGGGATATGAGGGTTAGTTTTACACATGGGAGAGGGGATTAACCGAGGAAACTATGATCGGGGAGAGACTAGACAGGTATTGTGGAAATGAAGATTGGTTTGGTCTGTATCCTGATGCTATAGTGGAGAATTTGGTGCGTATAAAGTCAGATCACTCGCCTATCTTGGCAAGACTGAAAAGGCCTAAAAAGAAACGTAGGAGGGGAAAAAAGAATTTTAAGTTCGAGACGTCATGGTTACTGGATGCATCATGCGAGAAGGCTGTGAAAGAAGCATGGGGTAGTAGTGCGGGCTGTAACATTGGGTTGAGGATGGAGGTATTGCTGAGCTCTCTTAAGAAGTGGGGTGGGAAAAAGTTTGAACACTTTGATAAACAGATTAGCGTGGCAGAGAAGGAGCTTCATGAAGCTCAAGGCAGGATGGTCTCGAGAGAAAATATTGAACTTTGCACTTCCCTTGAGGCTAAAATTGAAGATCTTTGCGGGAAGCAAGAAGCTCATTGGTATCTTCGCTCTAGAGTATCAGAAATTCGAGACGGAGATAGGAACACAAAATATTTTCACCACAAGGCTGCCCAAAGGGGAAAAGGAACAAAATAAGAGGATTATTTGATGCTACTGGAGTGTGGAGGGTTGAAGAGGAGGAGTTCGAAGGAATTGTTGAGGACTTCTATGCTAATTTGTTTACATCTAGTGACCCTTCGATTGCGGATTGCGAGAGAGTCCTTGAAGCTATCACCCCGTAAATTTCGAGCCACAATAATGAGTTTCTCACTCGACCTTACGACAAAGATGAAATATATGCAGCAATTTGTGCAATGCACCCTTGTAAGGCGCCTGGGCCACATGGTGTTCACGCCATCTTCTATCAGCGTTTCTGGCACATCGTGGGTGATGAGGTATTTCTTTTTGTCAAAAATATTTTGCATGGCCTTTGCTCCCAAAAATCAGTAAATAGCACGAATATTGCATTAATTCCGAAAGTTAAGACGCCGATCACTATGACAGAATTTTGCCCTATTGCTCTTTGTAATGTTCTGTATAAAATTGCCTCTAAGGCTATTGTCATGAGATTAAAATCAATTTTTCCTGGTATTATTTCCGACAAATCAGAGTGCTTTTGTGCCGGGTAGATTAATTACAAACAATGCTTTAATAGCAATGGAGCTCTTTCATACTATGAAGAAGCGGAGTAACGGAAGGAAAGGGACTATTGCTATGAAACTTGAGATGAGCAAGGCGTACGATAGAGTGGAATGGTTCTTTGTGGAGAAATTATTGCTGAAAATGGGATTTGCAGAGTGCTGGGTTAGACTGGTGATGGAATGTGTGTCGACTGTTTCTTACTCCTTCATCATTAACAGAGTTGTCTCAGGTTCGGTTCTTCCTACTAGAGGCCTGAGTCAAGGTGATCCCTTGTCTCCCTACTTTTTCATCATGATTGTTGATTCCTTTTCTTCTCTGATCAGGAAAGCATCGGGTGACAGACTTATTCATGGGGCCGGAGCAAGCCGGAGAGGACCAAAAATTTCCCATCTTTTCTTTGCAGATGACAGTCTGCTATTTGCAAGAGCCAACCGAGTGGAATGCTCTAAGATAGTTGATATTCTCAACATTTATGAAGCAGCTTCTGGGCAGAAAATTAATTACGAAAAAATCGGAGGTCTCTTTTAGCAAAGGCGTTAATATGTCAAAGCAGGAAGAGTTGATAGAAATTTTGAATATGCGACTAGTGAATGAGCATGAAAGAGAAACTATTGTCGCGAGCTGGGAAGGAAATTCTTATAAAATCAGTCATCCAAGCGATTCCAACTTATTTGATAGGAGTTTACAGATTGCCTTTTAGTGTCATTTATGAGATCCGGTCTCTAACGGCGAGATTTTGGTGGGGGCACTCGGATACTAGGCAAAAAGTTCACTGGGTAAATTGGGAGGCTATGTGCAAACCGAAGTGCTTAGGTGGTCTGGGGTTCCGCGACTTAGGGGTCTTTAATGAAGAACTTTTGGGAAAGCAAGCTTGGCGGCTCATCTTCTCTCCCAAGTCTCTTTTTGGGCGTGTTATGAAAGGGAAATACTTCCCGAATTCTGACTTTTTGAATGCATCTCTCGGAATGAATGAGAGCTACTCATGGCAGAGCATTTGGGGTTCAAAAGCTCTAGTTAAAGAGGGATTAATTTGGAGGTTAGGGGATGGTCATAATATTAATATTTATGACGACCCATGGCTAGCGGATGAACATGGGAGATTTGTGACCTCGTCTCGGAAGGAGGAGCTTAATAGAGTACAAGATTTAATGGATGAAGATACGAAAGAGTGGAACTATGATCTTTTAGTGTCAAACTTTGATGAAAGGGATATACGGTGCATCCTATCAATTCCTCTGAGCTCTCGAATACAGGAGGACAAGCTGACTTGGGCTTTCACAAGAGATGGCATCTACTCTGTGAAAACAGCCTATATACTCGAGAAATCGTGCAATTTGGACGAGTTTAACAGGGCTTGGGTTGACATTTGGAGCTTGGACACAATCCCAAAGGTAAAGCACTTCTTGTGGAGAATTTGCACGAACTCGCTACCTACTCGAGTTCTCCTTCAAAGCAGACATATGCTTGATACGGATGTGTGCCCCTGGTGTGTTTCCTCGTCTGAAACTCTTCACCATACCTTCTTTAATTTCCCAGCAGTACACGACCTGTGGCGTGAATGTGACTGTGTGTCTCTTCTGGAATTTAACCCCACTGATGATTTCAAAGAGACGCTTATGCATTGGAGGAAATCTGGTTCGAAGAAGTGTGCGACTAGAGTGGCTCTCATGTGGTATATATGGAACAGGCGGAATGATAAAATTTTCCACAACAAAGACACCCCTCACTTAATAGTTCGAGAGAGAGTCATGAAGCTGGTGGAAGATTGTGGGAAATACGCAACTAGCATCTATGCTTAAGTGTATGATCACAGCAATGGAGCTCAAGTGTGGGATGGCTTGAAATATTCCCTACAATAACGATCAAGACTGGTAAGTCCGTTGGTCCATACAGTTGTCCATGTACCAGTAGAAGATTCAGCAGCTACTGCAGCCCCCGCTTCTTCGAGTGGAACTCCCGGTTGAGGACTTACTTGGAATGCTACCAAGATATCAGTATCTTGGGTTTCATACTCAGGAGTATAATAAGTCAATTTGTAATCTTTAACACCAGCTTTAAATCCAACGCTTGATTTAGTCTCTGTTTGTGGGGACATAAGTCCCTCCTTACAACTTCAATTTTTAATTTCTTACAACAAAGCAACAAGGTCTACTCGACATAAATTAGGCCTTAATGAAATCTTTTATAGGAATCTTTCATAAAATTATCAATTAATATTATCAACTAATCAAAATGGTTCGTTAATAGACCATGTATTTGATTTGTCAAATACATCATTATTGTATACTCTTTCATATGTATGGCGGCCCCAATCATAACCGTTGTTTTTCAAGTTTCGAATTTCGTATCCCCATTTGAATTGAAAGAACTAAAAAATTCAAAATTGACTCTTGACAGTGGTATATGTTGTATATGTATATCCTAGATGTGAAAATAGGCAGAATTCCATCATGAAAGGGTAAAAGAATAGGCTAGATATAAATCTATCTATTAAATCTAAACTAAGTCCCAGTGCGATAGAAATACGGAATCATAAAAAAATATAGTTTTAGAGTTCGGGTTCGATTTCCATAGATAATACATAAAGGATTGTCTATAATGATAGGCAAATAAAAGACTTTCTTAGGATTGTTATTGAATTGAATACAATAATTCAAAAACGTAAAGTAAGCAATTGAATTGCAGTCCTTTTGTTGGTATTGGCAAAACGAATTGCTAACTCCAATTTCTTTTTTAATTAATCGATCATCTTGCTTTTAGACATTTTTTTTTATTCGATAATATTCATTTTTGCAAAAAATTTTGACATACTTTACATTATGAGAATCAATCCTACTACTTCTAGTCTTGGGGTTTCCACACTTAAAAAAAAAACCTGGGGCATATCGCTCAAATTATTGGTCAGGTACTGGACGTAGCTTTTCCTCCAAGCAAGATGCCCAATATTTACAATGCTCTAGTAGTTAAAGGTCGAGATACTACTGGTGAACCAGTTAATGTTACTTGTGAGGTACAACAATTATTAGGAAATAATCAAGTTAGGGTTGTAGCTATGAGTGCTACAGAGGGTCTAACGCGAGGGATGGAAGTTGTTGACACAGGAGCTCCTTTAAGCATTCCAGTCTGAGGAGCGACTCTCGGTCGCATTTTTAACGTGCTTAGAGAGCATGTTGATAATTTGGGTCTAGTTGATACTCGCACAACATCTCCTATTCATAGATCTGCGCCCACCTTTACCTAGTTAGATACAAAATTATCTATTTTTGAAACAGGACTTAAAGTGGTAGATCTTTTAGCCCTCTATCGTTGTGGAGGAAAAATCGGACTATTTAGGGGAGCGGGAGTGGGGAAAACAGTACTCATTATGGAATTGATTAACAATATTGCAAAAGCGCATGGAGGTGTATCCGTATTTGGCGGAGTAGGTGAACGTACTCGTGAAGGAAATGATCTTTACATGGAAATGAAAGAATTCAACGTTATCAATGAACAAAATATTGCAGAGCCAAAGGTGGCTTTAGTCTACGGGAAAATGAATGAACCGCCAGGGGCACGTATGAGAGTTGAGTTGACTGCCCTAACTATGGCGGAATATTTTCAAGATGTTAATGAACAAGACATACTTCTATTTATCGACAATATCTTCCGTTTTGTCTAAGCGGGATATAATCTGCCTTATTAGGTAGAATGTCTTCCGCTGTAGGCTATCAACCTACCCTTAGTACCGAAATGGGTACGTTACAAGAAAGAATTACTTCTACAAAAAAAAGGTTCCATAACTTCGATTCAAGCAGTTTATGTGCCTGCGAACGATTTGACCGATCCCGCTCCTACCACGACATTTGCACATTTAGATGCTACTACCGTACTATCAAGGGGATTGGTCGCTAAAGGGATTTATCCAGCAGTGGATCCCTTAGATTCAACGTCAACTATGCTCCAACCTAGAATTATTGGCGAGGAACATTATGAAATTGCGCAAAAAGTTAAGGAAACCTTACAACGTTACAAAGAACTTCAGGACATTATAGTTATCCTTGGATTGGACGAATTATCCGAAGAAGATCATTTAACCATAGCAAGAGCACGAAAAATTGAGCGTTTCTTATCACAACCTTTTTTCATAGTAGAAGTATTTACGGGCTTTCTAGGAAAATATGTTGGTCTAGCAGAAACAATTAGAGGGTTTCTATTGATCCTTTCCGGAGAATTAGATGGTCTTCCTGACAGGCTTTTTATTTGGTAGGTAACATTGACGAAGCTACCGCGAAAGCTATGAACTTAGAAATAGAGAGCAAATTAAAGAAATGACTTTAAATCTTTGTGTACTGACTCCTAATCAAAGTGTTTGGAATTCAGAAGTAAAAGAAATCATTTTATCTACTAATAGTGGCCAAATTGGTGTAGTACCAAACCATGCCCCTACTGCCACAACGATAGATATAGGAATTTTAAGAATACGTCTTAACGATCAATGGTTAATAATGGCTTTGATGGGCGGTTTTGCTAGAATAGGCAATAATGAGATTACGATTTTAGTAAATGATGCTGAGAGGGGTAGTGACATTGATTCACAAGAAGCTCAGCAAACTCTTGAAATAGCAGAAGCTAACTTGAGGAAAGCAAAAGGAAAGAGACAAGTAATTGAAACAAATTTAGCTTTGAGACGAGCTAGGACACGAGTAGAGGCTAGCAATCTGATTTCTTCGTAACCAGTCGGTGCGTGCGTCTAAATAATCATAATCAAAAGAAGGTCTGTTTGTACACTCTTTCTATATATAGAATCAATTAACAAAATAAAAAGAAAAAGAGAACCTATTTAATAGTCTTAATAATCCAAAGGGTAAGTATAAAAAATTATTCAATACTCTCGACTCTGACTTTGGTATCAAATAAGTTTTACCTACTATTGGATTTGAACCAATGACTCCCGTCGTACGAAAGCAAAACTCTAACCGCTGAGTTAAGTAGGCCTTCTATCAATACAAAGAGGACTAAATATAATCATTCCATAGATTGATTATAAACCGAATACTGCTTATAAGCAATAGAAATCAAACAGATCAAAGAGATATGATGGTATATCGGAGAATATTTCTCTTGTCAAGAAATTATCTACATACTAAAATATGGAGCATAAACACAAGGGTTATAGCTCAGCTAGGTAGAGCACCTCGTTTACACGTGCGCCAATTAATTTCAAGGAAGTCCATCATGCAATCAAAAGAATGAATCTTTTTGAAAAATCGATGTCTTACTCTAGGCTTTGAGGAAACAAAACAAGAGAACAATAGCCTGACAATGAAATCTAGTTTGGTCCAATTCAAGTGTCTATTTAGTTACCAAATAGAACCCATTATTGATTTGACATATTGATAGGGTGAATACCCAACCTATTCAATGTTAGGCATAATGAGTATAAGGCGGGCCTCAAAAAATCTCTTTTTGTCCTATGAACTTTAAGGTGTATGAAGTTTCATATTGGATTCTTTAAGCGAAACGATAGGGACTCATTTTAATTTACAAATTCATCTAGGCCAAAGGCAGACCTACATCAAGATAACTCTTCTTTGAAACACTTTCGTAGTGCTTTTGAATCAAAGCTCAAATGAATAATGAATTTGAGCACACGGAACCATTTTCTTTCTATCAAGAAAAATATGGTAGACTAGCTGATATCTATATCAATTAATGAAAAATCCCAATGCAAAAAAATTCATGTTGGGTTTTTGAAATAGTTCAAATCATTTTGAGAATACAAAGTTTGATCGGTTTTACCGAGAAGATCTACGGTTCGAGTCCGTATAGCCCTACTAAATATATAGTAATGAATATTACTAATTTTTTTTAATAAATTAGTAATTTGATTGTTAGTGTAGGCGTCGTTTGAAGTGCGCCTACGTAAAAGCATGTGTGAATACGCTTGACACTCATAGGAAGTGGGAATTGACATATACGATTAGGAACAAGGAAAGTAGGAAGTCGCCAATAAGTTTTTAAGGAACTTGTAAACCGTTCACGGATCATAAAAGGCAACCACGATAAAGGGACGATGATAGACAACAACGATTGACCCGTGAAGGTTACACCCCATTCATAATCCATGAGATTACTAACTCCATATGGTTCAGAACCACGAAAGGAGGATCGGGGATGATGGTACGAAGTGAGTCATGGAGTCACATTCGCCCGTATTGGCCTTTACTCGATTCTTATAGTGAAAAGTGATTCATGTGATCTCAAAGACATGCAAACAAAATATTTAATATGCTCCAAACTATTATTGTGCTAAAATTGTTTAATATTAATGCACACATAATTCTAAAATATTGTGATCACTTGATTAAACAACAAGATTAAAAAGGAACCTAAACCGTTTGTCCAAATTATCTTATTAGGCATGAATTTCAATTACATATTCCCTTTAAACATGCAATATGGTGAAAATAGTATAGTGCACCCGATTAGACATATCTTAAAGAACATGGGCAAAAAAAAGAACATGCTAGTGTTTGACAAAAGAACATGTTTGTGTATGACAAGAACATGAAATTACAAAGAACATAAAATCTTTACAAAAATAACATGTTATTTTTTATGGTTACTCGGGTGGTTGAACGTGTTTGAAAAAGAACATTATATTTGACAAAAAAAGAACATGTTATTTTTCATGGTTACTCGGGTCGTTGAACGTGTTTGAAAAACAACATAATATTTTACAAAAAAGATCATGTTTGCATTTGACAAAGATAGAGGTGATCATTGGGCGGGCCAGACAAGGTTAAAAAATTAGCTCACTTCTCAGGTTGGGACAAGTTTGGGCCGAAATTTTTGTGCCCAAAATGGTCCGACCGTACGGGCTTTTCAGGTCGAGTAAAAAAATCAACTAAAATGCATAAAAACGCATTCCCAAACCCGCAATAAAAATTTAAATTTATGAGCCGGGTTCGACTCGATTTGGGGGCGAAAAAATTCAGCCCAAAACCCGTCCAAAATTGGCCTAGGCCGGTCTAACTTTGATCACCTCTAGCCAAAGAACATAAAGTCTTTACAAAAAGAATATGATAATACATTAAAGAACATGTTCTTTTCCCTGGTTACTCGATTTTTTTTTATTTTTTTAAACATTAAAGAGCATATTGTATAATGTAAAGAGCATATATTTCAAACTCAACTGGGTGCACCATGCGCATGGTGCACCTGGGTGCACCAACCACACATTAGCAATATGGTGATCATAAAAAATATATTAGAATAAACATTAATATTGTAAGCAATTTAATAATAAATTGTTAGTCAAATAAAATCATAATCAACCTAATTATGAAACTAGCAATATAAAAATAAAATAAGTAATTAAATTAATTAATTAATTACTCACATTTCGCGCGCTCCTTTAAATTGCTACATCATGAATATTTTGTTAGTAATTTCAATAAAAATATAAATCAAATGTAAATTAAATTAAATAAAAGTAGAGTTGATTTGGTCCAAATCTTGGTCCAACCCTCAGTTAATTATACCTTTTCACACCTAGGTTTAAGGACACTACTACATTTTTTTACCAAATGTAAGGGCCTTTTTTTAAAAAAAATAAAATGTAACGGCCTATTATAGGCTAATACAACGGTATTTTAATTTTCGTTGCAATAGAGTAGGCTAATGCTACAGATTTAACACTTATCTTTTATATAATTTAAGATATGTTTTCTCAACTTCTCACCACATCACTCCAAAACCCAATCTCTCAATTCTCATTCACTCTTTTTTTTTTCTCTATATTTATTTACTTATTTTGCCCTCCACATAACTTCCACCTATCCTTTTTTTTTAAAAAAAAAAAATTAAAAAACCCTCTAAACAAAACTTCCACTATTATTTTTCCTAATAACACACACTACCCAAAAAACTACCTACATAGTATTTTTATTATACTACCCAATTTCTCTTTAAAAACAACAATATTACAATAATTGCACATTTTTTTTCCAAAATTGTGTGCACTTTTTTTTTAATATCGTTACTATAAGTTCCACTATTTTCCTTTTTTAAAATTCTTATATTTTTTAAAATCAGTTCATCTGTTTAGAGATTGCCAGGTGACCCGACGAATTTGGCAATGTGGTCTCCTAGGAGTACGAGTGAAGGATGGAGACCCGGTCTTTGAGGTATGGCTGGAGAATATGTTGAAGTACGCTTTCAATATGGAGAAGACCTACCCTGAATTGGCAAGATCCATTATTCCTACCATCTGGAGTATTTTGGAAGTTCAAAAATGACATCATATTCAGAGGAACGGGCACTGATCCAGACAGGCTCATGAAGAGGTGCAGTGAGGAGTTGGTAAAGTTACAACGGATTCAAGATTATGGTTTTTCTGTAAACACGAGGGGGAAGGAAGCTCATGGTTTGGAGGATGCAGAGTTGAACTACTGGCAGCGAGGAACTCATGATTCTCATCAAGTAATAACAGTAGTGGTGGATGGGGCTTGGAAGAAGATGGAGGGCAGACTTGACTCAACAGCAATAGGGTGGGTGATTTTGAAGGATGAGAGAGTAATAAAAGAGGGTGGGAAAAGAACCATAGGGAGCTCAGCTCTCCATTGTGAGCTGCTGGCAATCAAGGAAGGCTTAACAGAGGCTTCTTCACAGTACCAGCAAATAGAGGTTAGAATTGATAGCAAGCTGAGTGTTAAAGCTCTTGAGGACCCATCACAGGCGCCGAAGGAGTTACGGAACTTAGTCAGTGATATCCTTTGTGTTAGTGCTCAGTGTACTTATTTTTGTTGTTGTTATGTACCTAGGGCTATAACCGCTAGAGCCCATGACCTGGCTGTGAAAGCTAGGAAAGGGGCGTGAGTGGTCTCTGGTGATTTGAAACTATCTTGTTTCACAGCTGTCAAAAAAAAAAAAAATCAGTTAACTTAATTATTAATTCAATAATCATCGAAATAAAAAATATATACATAATGTTTTTTATGCAACAACACGTTTTTTTTCGACAAGTAGTGTGACTGGAGTAACCCCTATAATATTGACGAAGTAACCCCTTATAACACTAAACGCATAACCCTTATAACACTAGCGGATAACACTGAACGGGTAACCCCTATAACATTGACAAAGTAACTTCTATGCTAGCTACACGGAGTATCCAACCCACATAAAAGAGTAAGTTACTATGTCACAAACAACTTCACGTATTTAAAATATATTTTTGTTATTAGATCTTTGTAATATCTTTCTATAAAATATGGAAAATGTTATACATAGCCCTTAGGGCTACATATAAGCATTAAATTTACACTTGAAAATCGTAAAAAGTTAAGAAACCATCAAAATATAAACATTAATAACACTGATTTACGCGTGTTTTTCTCATGAATTCCTAATTTTATACAATTTCCAAGAGTATATTTAATGCTTATATATAACCCTTAGGGATACATATAACATTACCCATAAAATATATATCCCGTGCATTTTGCACGGGTACACTCTAGTGTTCTTAAAGGTAGAGCTAACGCCACGGTTCTAAAGAACCGTTGCAATAGGCTAGCTGTTTCAACAAAAAAGGGAGCTGATGCAACGGTATGTGATAATTGTATAATGAATAATTTAGAAGCTCTCGGAAAATTTCAGGACTTCCCCCTATTTGTTTGCCCAAATATTTTAAAGAACTAGTTGTTGGTGCTCGCGCAATGCGCGTGCCCCCCTAACGTCATGATATGGATATTGGTGCGTGTTTTCGTGTTGTTATCTTGAGAATCGTTAAGATGTAGGATGAATTGCATAATAGTATACTATATTGTATGCCTTAATTATGTGGGTATATATAATGTAAATAAGTGATTTATATTGGGTTTTTGTATCAAGGCAAGTTTTTAGTGAAGCATATGTGATGTTACAAAAAAAAAATTGATTTATAAGCAATCTTGTAGCAAATGAATCAAAGTGTACCCGACAAAAATAAAAAGAATCAAAGTGTGAGATGAATACGGAAAATAAAACAATAATGTTACATATATGAACACCATTATAGGTGCAAAGGTATATATTAACATTAATAAACATGTATAATATTGATTTTATTTATCAGTTCCATTCATGTGACTATCATGAGATATGGCCATACTCATAGAATTACATTATATTCATACTTCTAATTTCTCTCCATCCTATTTCGTAGCCTCTTCAATTCCACAATTTAAAAACACTATGTTTGGATAGAGAGAAATGGAAAAAGAGAGAGAGAGAGAAGAGAAGAGGAGGGATGCATATCCTTTGTTTAGACATCTAATGCAAGGACGGAAGGGAGGAAATTAGAAGGACCCATTTCCTTCCCTATTTAATAAATCAATTTCCTCCATTTTCCTTCCCTCACCTCCCTTTCCCTTCCCTCTTTTTCTTTCCCCTTCCTTTCTATACTATTGTTATCCAAACATAGTGTAAGAATGGTCTTTTAAAGTGCTTCCAAACTCCTCCTTCCTCTATTCTCTCTCTCTCTCTCTCTCTCTCTCTCTCTCTCTCTCTCTCTCTCTTGCTCTTTATATCTCTTTCTAATTTATCCCTCTTCGTTCCTTATCCAATGATGTAACATAATTTACAAAGTTAATCCCTACTTGGTATTCCTCCCCACTCTAGCTTCTTATACCCCTTCTAACCCTTTTCCATCTGCGTTTACAGCTTAACACTTGATTCATATGATTTTACAAAATGTAAATTCTTTTCAAAAAGTATTGTTTACCTACTCCTTGATTACATACTAAAGATTGTCATCTAAAGAGTTATTTATCTTGTTCCTTTTCCTCAAAGCCCCTCGCCATTTTTCTTTCTTCATTTTACATTCCTCTTTTTTATCCATTTTCCTCTCCCATAGTTTCTAAGTATCTTTTAAACACGTACAAAGAGTTGAAGTGTTTCTTACCTCTTCCCTCCTCTATTTCCCTAAAACCCCTCTCTCTTTCTCTATCTCTCTCTCTCTCCCTGACCTTGTCTCCTTGTTCTCTCTAGTTTTTTTTAATGCTTTGAAATAGGTTACACTTGCTCCCCTCTCACTCGATTCTTTCTTTATTAGCCTCTCTCTCTCTCTCTCTCTCTCTCTCTCTCTCTCTCTCTCTCTCTCTCTCTCTCTCTCTCTCTCTCTCTCATTTTTTTAAATGCTTTGAAATAGGTTACACTTGCTCCCCTCTCACTCGATTCTTTCTTTATTGGCCCAAAAACTATGTGCGGATAAAGAGAAATTGAGGGAAAAGAAGAGCAAAATGAGGGAATTGAAGCATCATCAATCAGAAGGATTTATTTTCCTTCCCCATTTAATAAACCAAAATCTCTCTATTGTTGGAAAGATTTGGAAGGAAATAAAAGGTCATTTCTCCCTCCTTTCACCTTCCTTTCCCTTCCCTCTTTTTCTTTCTGCTCTCTTTCTTTCACTATTATTATCCAAACATCATGAAACTACTTGTCATTCTCTTTCTTTCTTTTATTCATTCATAATCTTTCTTATTTTTGATCCATCCTCTTAGAGCCTTTAAAAATCATAGGTTGCACTTTCTCCCTCCCTCCTCTAGACTCTCTATCTCTCTCGGCTTTTTTCCGGCCTCCTTATCTATCTTTCTCTCCCAACCCATCTCTTCTTTATCTCTCTTTTACTTCCGAGAGCCCCCCCTCTCTCTCGCTCTATTTCTTTCTCTTCTGGCCTTTTTCTACCTTTATCTAGCTTTCTCTTTCTCTTACTCTTTTTTTCCTAGTCCATCTCCCTCTCTATCTTACTCTCTTTTTCTCCTGGTCCTTCTCTCTCTATCTCTTATCGGTTTTTGTGCTAGTCCTTCTTTCTCTTCCAAATATTTTATGTATTTGTTACCCCGTCCTCAACAACCACTCTGTCTTCTTCAAGGACATTAACTTTCTCTTCTACAATGACTTGAATACTTTTTTCAAAATCCAACCACCAAAAGCCCTATGTTTTCAACCGAGCCAAATTTTAGAATTGAAGACATAGTGGTTGTTGGGCTTCGTGTGATTGACCTTGATTATCGAAAAAATTAGGGCAATTTATAATTGTTTAGCTTTCAAACCAAAGAGGCTCTTTGTTTATTTAGAATATAAGATGTTAGAATGATTAAGATGTGATTGAGAGACGTCAAGAGTTTAAAAAAATATGGTTATTTAATTTTTTTTTATTGTAGTTATATCATGAAAATGTAGGGGGAAAATCTAAGTAGAATATGGTGATAGTTTCAAAGCAAAATTATGACTGAAAAGGTATTTTAGGAAAACAAAGTCTAAAAGAGGAATAGATTCAACATGATTATACTCCGTATCTTTTTAAAACGCCCAAAATAGAAAGTGGAGCTAAAATAAAGATGCAAAAGGAGTATTTTAAAGACAGTTAAAGCATTACCCATAAAAAACCAGTTTCATTTCTCTCACACTAAAAAACAAATTGATTTAATGTCACGAGAGAGATAGAGAAAAAAAAAAACAAATTCTGCAATTATATGGGTTAGAAGTTAGAACAGAAATACCCCCATAACATAAAAGTTCAAATGTACATGACATTTACAATTGTAAGGAGCCTAAATGTAATATGACCAATATTTAGCATTTTTTCACATGGATTAAATTCATGGATGCCAAGGTAGTAGATCCATCATGCACAAATTTCAGAGGCTTAACGCTGCTACAACAAGCTCTACCAGTGCCCACGCACCTCGTTGGAGTGAATGCGGGGTTTCGTTGGCATTCTCATTCTGCAATCAATCACAAAAGAGCAATTTAATAACTCAACCAAAGGAATGAGAGATTTCCCAACAAGCGTAAAGAAAATCATGTCATGGAAACTCTTGGCTATAAAGATGTAGCCCTGAATATGAGTACGGCAAGGGAAGCCATAAGGAGAAAAAGTGCACTTTCAAACATATATATATATAGAGAAAAAGTGCACTTTCAAACATATATATATATATATATATATATCAGAAAAGGGAATACTCTAAACTCCAAATTCAGGGGGTCAAAGGGTTTTTAAAAACTTAGGCATTGTGAAGCACACAATTTATGCTCTAAACTCTTAACAAAACCCCCATTACTTTGCATAATATGTATTATGAAAAATTATAACTACAACAACAAACTTTACAATTATTGATCGATAGGTTATATCTACATGGAAATAATGTCATATGCATAAGAAAATAGCTACCAAAACTAAGGAAACACCGGCTACGTAAACAAACTTTATAACATCAGATATCTCAATCTTGTGGGTTTATATATTTAAGAGATTTTTTTTAAAACAAAATACCACAACCATCTGGAAGTTGTATCAACCGTTCATGACAGTTTTAACTACATTAACAGATAGCATTGTTTGATAATTAACTAAAATATTTTTTTTATTAGCAAAGACTATTCTTTAGTGTTTTTTAAAGTGTTACATTTACCTAATGCATTCGTGGTTTCTAGAATCATAAGTCAATCAAATCATTGGCATCAATCTCCAAGCCATGAGCCAATTTTTAACGGGATAGGAAGAGGCTGCATAATAGGCTCCAATAAGGAGCACATACTATAAAATATAAATATTAATAAAACATCTAAGATAACCGAAGCAAACCTGAGTACGCCTATCAGAAGGTTTACTTAATACCAAAAGGGGAAAGCCTTGTTAGTTGTTACTTTGTTACAAGGGTTTATCAATTATAAGTTAGTCAGAAAATCACCATATAATGCATCATACACCTGAGAGTTCTAATTACCGTGGGTTGGTAAGGAGACTCAACTTATACACAAGGTTGAGAACCAATCTAATAATATTGGTCCTTAGTAAGCTACCTCAACTCCCCTTGCTTTTTCGTACAATAATTAGACATGTGATTGAAACTTTAGTCCCTGTTATAAAGTCCAAAACTAAGATTGTGAACATATTTGCACAAATTGAATTATGAATATTACTCTACTGATTGTTTGCCGAAAAATAATAAAATAATTTCAATTGGGCATGCTACAAAAAGAAGAGGAAAACTTCATGGCTGGGAGTTAACATGATACAAAAAGAAGAGAAAAAGGCAACATTTATTCAGTTCCAGTTTTCAATATTAATATGTAGTAATATTTCACCTTTTACTACAGCTAGATATCCAGAACTGATTGTCCATTATTCATTCCCATAAAGAAGTAAGACACATTGCTTACCAAAACGAAAGCAGGACAAACTGGCTCTCCCCTCCTTCACTTCTTCTTAAGTTTAGGAAAGAAGCATCCACACACAAACATTTAAAAATAAATAAAATCTTAAAAATTACCATCAGTTTAAGTAAGTAAAAGCTCTAGTGTCTAGAACTTAAGAACCATTAAATATTATAAGACCACTAAGGTTAGTAAGGTATTAGGCCAACCGTGAGGACTCTCTCCCACTAACATAAGCTATCAAGCAAAAAATACAAGCGACGATTACCAGAGAGAGTAATCAGAAGAGTTTATGAGGCTAGAGCTTTAAGAGAAGTTAAACCATACTTTTAAATCAGGTATTAACCTCAACCAATTATTTAATAATGATAACAGAAATTCATCTAATATGCCCTTCAAAAGTGAACAGTCAAAACCAAACAGCAAAACAGGGGAAACCCTACAAAGGTTACCTGTTTATTTAAGAACTCGTCTCTCAATATATTATTGCAATTGCACATCATTGTTTTTCTCAGCAACCTGAAAACAGAGAGTTGATTGTCAGCAAGACCTGCATTGATTATTTCACCCCTCAACCCTGTTTCACACATTATTTAACAGGCTTGAGTTTATACTACGGTATTACCCAATGACATTCTTTTCATAATCCGAACCAGTGAAGCGAAACAAAAAAAAAATATCAAAGTCAATTTGAACGTATAATTTCAGTCCAAATTCTGGGCATAGATTGGAAACCTAATTAACATCAACCCATTAAAAATAAAACATGATTAAGAAAAGAGATAAATTAAATACAGAAAAAGTGCAAGACAGAAGCTATCTTAAAACTTCTTCACAGGGAGTGCCATAAAAAATTAAAACATAATTAAGAAAACTACCATCATCTTAATTATTCCTTAAAACTACCCAATTCATTGCAATACTTACAACAATAATATATTACATTCCTAATTATTATTTAATAATCAGGAAAATTCTCGATAAAAACTTCCTCTCCACACAAGCCAAGAAGACCTTGTAGAAAATCAACACATTTCCTACCTGGCCTAATGTGCAGCTAATACAAAGGCCAACACATCTGTTTATAAAGGACCTCGTAACAAGCTTGTTCTCACAGAAAGTTCTCAAGAACAAAACCTTGGTTCAACAACGCCTGCCAATCTACCAAGTTAGATTTGTTAGGCTTGGAATCCTAACTCACGGAAAAAGCAACTGTAAATAATTGCATCTATAATAATGTAAATTGAATTAATGAATTAATATGCATGCTCCTAAAATAACAATGATAGCTTTAGAAACAAAACTTGATTTCAAAAACACAAGATAATTCAGACATAGTGGCAAGAAAAAGATGTATTGGTGAAAGGATCCAACGGAATCACTAAAACTTATTTGAATCCCAACAACTGAGACAAAGGGGGATAATTAAACACTATGCAATGGAAAAGGAGGAGATCCCATAGATGGAGAACACTGTACAAGGGACACACCATATCAACACCTTTGTTAATCATGTATACAAATTAATTAGAGTGTGCTCTGCTCTTTCTAAAACAACAAAAGTTGAATGTTGAAATGCATCAAGCAAGCAAAGAGCATCTTGTGAAATACCAGAGGATTTAAACTTTTCAAAGAATTCCAAAATATGGTTGCTTATTTCTTCGGGCTTTTCTTTATTGATGAAGTAAGCAGCTCCTTGTTTCTTTTCTTTTCTTTTCTTTTCTTTTCTTTTTTTTGGCAGGGAGCAACTCCTTACCATTTAACAACCTCAACCAAAAGTGCTACATCTCTCTTTGTCTTAATTGTTGGGATTCAAATAAGTTATGTCCAGCTCTCCCAACGAACTTTAAGACTTTTTACCAAGAGGAATGACAGCAGAAACACAGCAGTCAGCATGCAAAAAATAATGTGCTTTCACAAGATTCAATATTACTATATAAAATTTTATAAAAATGAAACTTTGCAATGTATTACCAAGAAGAGTAGAGAAATCAAATGAAAACATGAACCGCATCACGTGGAACACCATGAATGATGGTGGATTTGCGTCGATTTTTGCCTTTGGATTCCTTCACCCTGTCAATATACAACTATGAACTATCACCTGTCTTCTTAAATGACGTCATAAAATTTATCCTAAATAAGTCATTTTTCCATCAAGGTAAACTGAATACATGGTAATTCAAGGAAACTCAGAAATTTTCGACCATGCATATTATATACTGATCAAAGTTGACAAGCTGAATTAAGAATTGTCTAATTTCATTCAAAAAAAAAGAAAAATCAAATAGTCAAATGGGTTCTAGAAGATCTTACCAATATATTAGCATGGGCATCAATTCGGCCACCATCATCTATAGGAATGACAACATCAGCTCATTTTTCATTAAAAAGGTGGTCATACAAATCCGTTATTGCAGTGCTCACAGAGCCTTGGTCTTCGTAAGATGACATGCCCTTGGACTTAAGAAAATCCCTCTTAGGTTGTGCACCGGGCAATGGAGGTGCTAGTGGAGGATTCACACTCTGAATTGTCGATCACATCTTCATTATACACATTTAAATGATTTCAACTCCTGCTAATAATGAAAAAATACTCAATTTTAGTAAATCATCAATTTCTTAATCAAAATTTAGAACTCTTCATCTTCTACTCAAAGCTTATATAGGTTATATAACAGTCTTATCAAATACATTGCCTAAAATCAATCTCTAAATTTAGTCCATCATAATTTCCCTTTTCTTTTTTTGTTTTAATCTTTTCTAAATCCAACCCAACAAATACATGAATTTAACAAATTTTTAAGGAAATACATACACAAGTATATAATAAAAATTAAATAAGATCCCTTTTGGGTTTTATGAGATAATGATCAATTATACAAATGCAAGAATAATTGAACTAACAATTACTATCATATAAGATCATACTACAGATAATAAATTTAAGAGAATAGAAAGAAAAAAATTATGAGTTGTATCAGATCATTTCACAGACATGGATACCCAAATGAATGAAAAAGCTCAAGTAAAGTAGAAATTTTAACACCCATGAATATTATAAACAAAATAAGAAGAAAACTCAAAACTTATAGTTTAATGACAAAAAAGAATGCCTGAATTAAGAAGTTGCTATTTAGAAATATTATTTATAAAAATTGAAGCCTAATTTTTCAGAAATGATCAATTTTTCTATCTTTCTATTCAACCACAACAAATTGAAAGGGAGAGAAAATACATTACAAGTTAATGAGTTTCGTCTATATTTTAAGTGGTTGCAGTCCTGAGATAGCGGCAGTCTGATGCCGGAAACTTCGCCATCACCATTACCCCTGCCGCCATTCATCGCAGTATGTCTCCTCTTTTTCTTGTTCGACAAAAAAGAAAGCCTGAATCAAAAGGGCAAAAATCCTTAGAATTTTATCAACACTCCTTCATTCATGGATTACTCAGATTATTTCCGATTAAAATTTCCTCAATTCAATTACAAAATTAAATTAAAGAGAGGATGCCTAGAAAAATTCAATTACAATATTAAATTAAACCACAAAAACCTCAAATTTTCAAATACCCACAAAAATTCACATTACCCCATTTCACAATAAACAAAAATAAAATCAAATGTTGGGTAATTAACCATCAAATGAACAACAATAATAATCATTTTTTTTTGTTACCGAAAAGCTGTGACGGAGGGGAAATCGGTGGTGGTAGGCATATCACGAAAAGCTCAAAGCTGAATATCTCCCCATTCTTCTGATAGTTAAGCCGCCGCCCTTGGAAATCATCGCTACTGCTCCATTCTTGCGATGTTAGCTATGCTCAGGAATGGTGGTGGGAATGGAAATAGAGAAAGCCAAAAAGAAGACGGTTTTTGAGGGAATTCGAGAAGAGGCGGCAAAACGAAAGGCAGGGAGGAAAACCAGGAACCGACCAAGGAAAGAGGGTGAGTATTGGAAAGGGAAAACCACCTCTGCAAGTAAAACCAGTCAACACAAGCAAGGGCAAAACTGGCAATATATTAATTTTGGGGGCAAGGGTGTAATAGCACCAGTTTCTACTATTCATAAGGGGGTACTGCAAATGCACGGTTATTGAATAATTATGATAATAATATAATTATATAAAAAATAATGAATCGATTCATCAGGTATCAAAGTGCAGGAAATATATTAAAACAATTAAAACATGTGAGAAAAAATACTTATAGTTATAATGTGCAAGTTGATATTTTAGGAAGTTTATTTTAGAATTTATATAAAAAAAAGTCATAACTAAATGCAATCTTTATTTTTATATAATAACGATATTTTTAGAAAGTAATTTTGGCGGGAATTTTTTTAATAATATGTTGCCAAGTGTTCCTTCAGATTCGCTTTTAGTAGTATGTAATTGATGATTCTCCATCTATATATTATACTAAAAGACAAGCGCCTCGATGTGAGGATGACAAATGTCACTCTCTCATTAGCTTATCTTATGTATAAAATATATCTATATAATTACTGTTTACATATGTAAGCATAGTTATTTTTGTTAAACTTCAAACAATAAAAGCAAGTTTCTGTACATGGATAAGATTTCCATGATTTCCTAACATAAATATTGATTTAATTTTTTATAATAAATATATACTTTCCAATACTACAAATAATCCATAAAATCTTTCCAATCTTTATTTTTAGTTAAGTTAAAGAATAATAACTAATTTGAAGCAATATGATTAAAGTGGCATAATTAAGGAAACAAATATTTCGTATTTTGAAAGGCTAATATTGTTTTTTTTATGAAAATTAAATAAAATCGATAATATTTAGTTTGACGTCAATTATGAAATCAATACAAACATTTTAAAAAAAAAATCAGATGTACAATAAAATATTGTGCACCTATTATAAAATTAAAGCTACCCTGTAATGAATGAAAGTTATTTATGCTTTATTGATAAAAGTTACCCAAAATAGTCTGCAAGTTATCCTAAATTCAATTCAAGTAATCGGATGAATACAAAAGTTTTTGATAAAGATACAAAATAGTGTAAAAATTACTTATTGTTTGTTGTACTCCTTGACAAATACTGAATGCTGAGCCGAAATGTTGTCTTGGAAAAAAATACATAATCTTGAACATAAATTTAATTTTAATCGGCCTTTCATTTTCTATACAATGTCTTTTACAATGACCTTTTGTTTTTCTTGCATTAAAAAAAAAAAAAAAAAAAAAAAAAAAAAAAAAAAAAAAAAAAAAAAAAAACTGAACCAATAACCAATCTAAACAAGAGGAATAAAAGTTAAATGAATTAGACATTTGACGGAAAAGGGATAGATATAAAATGTATTATAACTATTACTCATGTTTTAAATTGTAATATTCGTATTAACAATGCTATTACTTATGAATTTTTTTTAGAAAAACTAACATTTTGATTTAAAAATCGTGCATTGCTCATGTACTATACTAGATACACAACAATCATGTGCAATAATTTATGTTGTTTTATACATAATAATACTTTTAACTATAATAGTATGTGTAAATAATATAATATTTTTTATAATATAAAAAAGTATACATATATAATATAATATTTTATAACACGTGTCCTTCATACCAAGTGTAGTCCCAATCACCACTACACCGTACCAATTGGTTGTTGGTGTAGTGGTGATTGAGACTACACTTGGTAGGGAGGACCTGTGTGCTCCCCTACAACAACAATCGAAAGGGGAGTGGAACCTAATAACCTAGAACTGATCCTCAAATCTAGATTAGCCCAAAGGGTGAACCGGATAGAACACCCAAAACTCAATGCATATATGACGGGAATTAACTGGAATTAACTTATCCTTTATCTATCTTATACAAAATTCCAAAGTCTATTTTTTTTTTCAAAATATGATAATAACATTTGTAAAATTTTGTTAATATGAAAGATATAAACCTATCAAAATGTATGTATAGTTAAATTGTTTAATAACTTATATCAAATGCGTAGTTTTATTAAAATTATTTGCATGTAATCATTAAATGTGTTGGATGTTGTGTAGCTATGCAATGTCCAAAACTTTAGTTGAGCGACTTTGATTTAGTGATTGTACGGTAAAAAGATATTGACTTCGATCTTGAAACCTGGCCTAATAGTCTAATAAATTCTAAATAGAAAAATTAAAACAAAAGGAAATGAAAATAGTATGGCTTTAAATATTGAAATAAACATAACTTTTTAAATCAATTTAGCGAATTCAAGAGACAATTTTAAGACATTTAAAATTAAATGGGGGAAAATATATGTAAAAAGAACATTTTTAGATATATAAATAAATGTCCATGCACTATTATAAGAGTTTTGTTAACCTTTTTATAATTAAGGTAAGGATAAATCTTAGTAATATATACTCCGTATATTTTATTTATATAAAATTATCAGTATCCATACCTATATACGAAGTATTTGTGTCGTATACTATATTTAATCAGCTGTTGGTTATATATATGACTATTATATAATATATAGTTTTTGGCACAATGCTTAACTTAAGTCTATAGATAATGCGACGGGTAAATAAAACATGTATATATTAGATTGATTGTAGCTACTGATGCGGATGGTATGATAAGAAAATTTTAGTTTTTTCTCAACGGGAGATATAAATAAATTAGTCCACTTCTTATATAGCTATGTGGAGTATTATTCAATTATTTTTCAATTAATAAAATAACATTATAAAAAATTAAAAGAAATTCAAATAACATAAAATACTATTCAAATAACGTTCCTTTAATTTTTTTTATTGACCATTAGTACAAGTTCTTTAATAGTAAATGAATTACCTTTGTTTTTATTTTTATTTTTATTTTTCCTACGGGTTTAATAATTTGATTTATAATCCGTGCATCGCACGGGAACTATGCTAGTTTTTCAATTCTGAGAGGAAAATTGTTTTTCAATTCTGAGAGGAAAATTACTAAAAAAAAAATTACTCAAAAATTCAATAAGCAAAGAAATCTGAGGAAATAGACTAAGGCGGCACTCAGGCAGTGGTGGCTGATAACGGCACTCAGACGACGGTGGTGGCTGATAGCGGCACTCAGGCGGTCCTATTTTCATCTTGCATGTCCCTTCCTTTGAGCTGATTGGTCAAATTTCTGTTTAAGGTATACAACAAATTTTCGTTTTTGAGATTCTTAATTGAATTTTACGTTATTGTTTTTGAGCGTAATGGGTTTTTTTTGGGGGAACTTCATATAAATGGATAATTATAACCGAATATTGGGTTTTCTTTATTTTGTCTACTTTTTCTTTTATTCCATTGTGGGTATGTCAGATTTTCATTGTTAATCTTTGATATTTGAATTGTTTAGAGAGTAATCTGAATTGGGTTTTTGATGATTTTTTTTGGGCTTCTTTTAATTTAGCTGAATTTCTGAAATTGATGAGAAATCTGGTTGAATTTCATTGTCTTCACTTGTCTGAAAGGCTTTAGGTGATTCAGTTTTTATTTTTTTTATTTATAACTAAAGCTTTTAAAATTTTATTTGGTAAGTATTTAATTTTTAAGGGTGATGTTCTTGTGTTATATGGAGCGTGTAGCTAAATATATTGCCAACTATAGTATAAATTTAGAAATTCATAACAAATTCACACGTTGTTCGGTGTAATTAATGCTTAGTTAATGTCAAATATGTTCTAATTATGGTACCTCATATTATGTTTAACAATTTTCAATTTTAAATATGTCTTGGCACTATGGTAAACAAGTCACTATCCCTTGTATTTTTTATGCAAGTCACTATCACTTGTGAAAAATGCAGAAACATAATCACTCTCCATTAAGATATTTTTGTATACCTTTTAGAATATTCCCTTTTGAGTGCAGATTTCAATAACGTGAAGTTAGTAGTCTTGTGTATGATTGTGGTTTGCGGTACATCCTAGTCTTATGTAGGAGATAGCCAGATAGGAAGTTAATAGATCTTTGTGTATAGTCACTGGAATAATCACTTTTGATGCTAGTCACTATATGGAATAATCACTTTTGATGCAAGTCACTATCTGGAATAATCAATTTTGGTTCATGTAGCCGACTCCAATTATGGACATAGGCTTTGATTGATTTGATAGGAAGTTAAAAGTTCTCATCTTAAGGCGTTACTTTCATGTTATATACTTATATTAGAGAAATTACTTTTATTCTCCTAGATAGCACACTTTTTTTTTTTTTGAAATAAGTACACTTGTTAATGACTTTTAGGAATGAAGTTAATTACATCAAGAATAAATTGAATGATTTAGATTTATATTTTACTGGATATAATGTACTCCGTTTGGTTTGTCTATATGATGCATGAATCAAATTTGGATTGCACTACCCCAATATGTCATTAGTTGCATGAAATTTGTCGAGTTTGCTAAGAAACCTCCCATATATGCTAAGGAGCGATTGATACCATTTAAGAAATGTAAAGTGGTCTAAAGGTTGTGAGTCGATTGTTAGAAGCGAGAATATTATCCAAGTAGCTTTCTCCAATTGATAACTTTAATGTTTAGGGTTTTTTTTTAATTTTTTTTTTTTTTTATAATTGATTGAATTTTGACACATTCAATTTAGGTGATGGTGAAGAGGTTGTGGTTAGTGGCAATGGTGGTGAAAATGTAGGTGGGTGGTTATGTGACAGTCATTGTCGATATTTTGGATGGATCAGCGGTGGTTGGGCTTGGGGTTTTAGATGAGTGGTGGTTTTAAAGGGTGTTTTAACGTTGTTGGTTGCAATGGTTTACGGTGGTTGGGGTTTTAGGCAAGTAGTGTGGTTTTAGTGAGTTGGTGGCTGAGATGGTTTATGATGATAACAGTTTTAGGTGGGTGGTGTGGTTTAAGTGGTTGTCGGTTGCCGTGGTTTAAGGATGGCTGCAGTGCTTGGGGTTTTGGGGGGGGAGGGTGTGTGGTGTGGTTTTAGTTGATTAGTGAATAGTGGCTATCCTAATTTAGTGTGACAGTAGTTCTTGAGGTTTTTAATTAGTTTGCAATGGTGGGTTTCATGTGGGGTGATGGTCAAATTGCATTAAGTCAACGAAAACCGGTTACTTACCTACTATAACAGGTAAAAAAAGGGTAAAAGACCAAGATGGGAATATGGGTGTTATAAGTTGGATTTATGAGTTATTAAGATAAGCTAAGGTTGGATTAAAATCCATTTTTCCTATAGTTTAGAGCATTCCCACCAATGAGCAAAAATTGGTTTCCTCATTCTCTCTCTACCCACTTTCTCTTTCTTTCAACCCATGAGCATTTTTGTGATCATATTTTTATCTCATCAATGATCAAATTTTTTTTCCCCATTCTCTCTCTAGTACATCTTCTCTCTTACTTTTACTAATATCCTTTTATATTTCTCTCTACTATATTATTTTTAATTCTTTTTTTTACTTGTATTGTGGACCCCACATGATTACTATTCATCTAAAAAAATGCTCATCCTATGAGCAATTTTCATTTTGCTCATGAGCATTTTTCAATATGCTCATTGATGGGGAACATCTTCTACCATTTTTGCTCATGAGCAAAAAAATGCTCATTGATGGGGATGCTGTTAAAGTGTTTTATTAGTTGTATGAGATTTAATTTCTATAAAAAGGAATATGTCAGTGTTATGTTTGATAGTGATAACTCGGTTGTTTGTCAAAGATCTTTTGGACACTATGACAAATAGAAAGGAGATGGGAAAAGAGAGTGCAGAGTATTACTACCTTTGTCCCATGCAAATTGTATGAGATTTATTTTTCTATTTTGCAAAATCAACTAGATGGAGGGATTATGAAATGAATAAAAAAGGTGAATGGAGTTTTTACACAACCAAAATAATTACAAAGTTTTTGAAAAAGCATCTAATTGTTTTTGTTGCTTCTAATGTTTATCAAATTACTATAACTATCCCGAGAACATGTACTTTATTTTTCCTTATATGGACTACTTTTGAGTTTTCCATGTCTTACTAGTTCTATACTCGGTAAATGGATGAACTAACAGTATAGTATAGGCACTTAGTTTGTAACACTAATGCAAAAAGAGTCTTATTTGTTATACATCTAGTGAGAGCTTGTTATTCTAGTCATCATGTATAATATACATCTTGTAAGAGCTTTATATAATTATATATGCTTTTAAAGAATGTGTATGTAAGCTTTCTACATGATTCTAACTTACCGCTCCTCACGATACACACACATATATAGCCCTGTACATAAACATGAGGTTGTACTTTTTGTTATATAACTTGTGCTCCGTTTGCTTTGGAGGAAAACATTTTCCTAAATAATAACTTTCCAATCACCTTTCCATTTTTCCAACATACAAAGGAAAATGCCCCTAACCTTTATCCTTTGTTTGTTGGAAAAATGGAAATTAAAAATCCAACCTTTGCACTTTTTTCTCCTAAAAATCCAACCTTAAGTTTATTCTATAAAAATCCAACCTTTATACCCCATCTTCATCTAAAGATCCATTACCTGTTGGTGACCGGTTTTTATAAGTTATATGCCACGTGTCAGCTTTTTATAGGTCTATTATTATTTTAAATAATTAAATAAAAAAAATCAAAGCCCCTAACCCCCCTTTGACGGCCAAATGACCACCCTTACGCCGTCGTCCTGATCAGAACATCCCACCTCTTCCCCTTCCCCTCCCCACCTCTCCTTCCCCGGCAACCCAACCCGACCCCCAAAACCTCAACAGTCCTCTCCGATTAATTTGAATTGGCTGAATTGGAGATTTAATTTTTGCTGGCTGCTCTATTTGGCGAGGGAGATAGTGCGGTTGTCGGGGTTGAGCGAGTGAGATGGTGTAGTTGTCGGGGTTGAGTGAGGGAGATAGTGCGATTGTCGGGGTTGAGTGAGGGAGCGCGAGGGAGATATGAACGTGCACTAGTGTTTGCTGTCCAGGGTGTTTTCTTCAATGCTTACTTCCTCGCCTACATTGTGTCTCCTAAGCTTGCCCATCGTATTTTGGGTTACCTCAAGGAAGAAGCCATCCACTCATACACTGAATTTCTTAAGGAGATTGACAATGGAAACATCGAGAATGTTCCTGCTCCTGTAGTTGTCGGGGTTGAGTGAGGGAGTGCGAGGGAGATGGTTGAGTGAGGGAGATGCGACGCAGCAAGGGTCGAGTGAGGGAAATGGGGTTTGTCGGGGTTGAGATGCGGCGTTCTGGTTGCGAGGGAGATACGACAGAGGTGTATGTTGGGGTTTCAAGGTGTAGGCTGGGGTCAGGGCAGCAAGGAGTGTTAGGGGGGCAGGAGGGCTGCAGCAAGGGGTGAGGGGCATTTTTAGGTGGCAAGGTGTTTTTGGGGTGGTGGACCGGTGGTTATGGTGGGCATGGAAGGGGGATGGGGAGGTAGGAGGATAGTGAATAATAATAATTAAAAAAAAAAATCCATTTTAACTTGTTTAACAGGTTTTAGGTTAAATGGATTTGTTGGAGAAGATGCGGTATAAAGGTTGAATTTTTGTGGAATAAACTTAAGTTTGGATTTTTAGGAGAAAAAAGTGCAAAGGTTGGATTTTTCTTTTCCATTTTTCCTTGTTTGTTTTGGCTAAGGAAGGAGAGCCATTTTCTAAAGGTGAAAAATCGCTCTCCGAAAAAGGAAAACAATTTTCCTTTGAAAAGCAAAAAAATGCCACATTTTCTAGTCTAATCTATTCTTTTACTCCCCTTGCTTTATCTTTCCATCGTTCCTCTTCTTTTAACTCCCATTTCTTTTTTCTCTTTAAATTTTTCCATAATCAAACAAAGAATGGAAAATGTTTTCTACAAAAACGTATTCCATTGAAAATGGTTTTCCTTGAAAACATATTTTCCAAAAAAAAAAAATGGTTTTCCATCGAAAACAAACGGAGCCTTGGTGCTCAAGGAATGAATTAGTCTTTCCATCTTCCTCTCTATTCAAACTTTTTTGTCTGAGATAAATTGTCAAATAATAGACTACTTCTTGTTTCACAGAACTGTTTAGTGTTGAACTTGTGTGCCTGATTGTTTGTGAATCTCTTACTGAATTCATCAATTACTTCTTCACTTTATTATTTTAAGCTTATTGTACAAGCACTTTTAAAAGGATGAACTGACTTAAGAGAGGATGATTTCTACAAGAAGTTCTCATATTGTCCTGTTTTAGAAATCACAATAATGCTCTATTCTGTTTAGTTCAAATCATCTCTTATCACTCTGTTCTTTTTGGATGACATACATGTCTTTTGTAGTTTATAGTTGGTGACATATTTGTAATTTACAAGCACATCATGTTCTATATTGTATAATTGATGATGTAATGTCGATTAAGTTGGGCCTTACGTGGTTTAGATTAATATTCATTGTATTTATTATAAAAGTTGGGTTAATAATTTATGGTGCTTCAAAAAAAAAAAAGTGTAGCGTGGGTGGTGGCAGTAGGGAGTCTAGGGACATAGTAGGGAGTCTACTGCCATTTTTTAAAAAAAAATATGAAAAAATGTTATTTGTAACTGGCGTTAACATTTGCTAGTTACTAATAATATCCTAATTGTAACTTAATGCCAGTTAACTTAATGCCAGTTACGAATAATATGCTTTCTAATTTGAAAATAGATTATTTGTAATTGACGTTAAGTTAAGCCAGTTAGGAATAGTACATTATTTGTAACTAACATTAGTCGGTTACGAATAATTTTCACTAATTGTAACGGTGGCATTCGAAACCATCAATTGCCAGTTACAAAAAGTGAACTTCGCGAGTTATAAATAGCATTTTTTTTACTAGTATATATATAGGATATATCTTCTCAGCTTCAGATATTTCATATTCTTTCTTAATTCAGTAATACCAATTTGTGTTTAGTTTAAATTTGTTCATCAATTCTTCTTTATCATGCTATTAATACCTTTGCATGTTGGTCATGGATTTTCATAATTATTATCAAGCATATACAAGTTGAATTGTACTACCTCGATATGTCATATGTATGAAATTTGTTGAGTTTTCAAAAGAACCTACATTGAATCTAAGGGAAGATTGATGCCATGTAAGAAATGTGAAGTGGTTGGTTGCAAGAAATGAAGTCAAAAGACACATATTGTTTAAAGAGTGTTATTTGTCATTGAAGATCTGGTATTTTCATGTTAGGGGGGTTAAGTGTATGTTTGATAATGGTGACTCGTATATTAGTCAAAGATTTTTTTGTAAATTTTGAGGAATTCAAAGGAGATGGAAAAAAGAGAGTGCATTGTACTATTAACCTAGAAAGAATGTCGAACCAAAAAAAGAAAACTTAGAAAGAATGTGTGTTTGGAGTTTTTACACAACCAAAACATTTACAAAAGCATGTAGTTGTTCTTGTTGCTCCAAATGTGAAAGCATGTACTTTATTTTTCTTATATAGAATAAAACTGAGTTTCAGAGGCGAGACTACGAATGCTAACACTGAAAGTAAAGTCGTCCGGTTCAATTTTGTTAAATTGAGACCTAAAATCAATATTTTGAGGAAAAGTATGTTACTAAATTAAAAAACCAAGGCCCTTTTATAGTAGTTTCACTTAAGGGCCCCTATGCAGTCGACCAACTTGCTCAGAACCTTCGTTGTTGAGTTTTCAATGTCATTCTAGTTCTATACTCAGAAAATGGAGGCACCGTTTAAGCACTTAGTTTGTAACTAATAGTCTTATTTGTTATACATTTTACTAGAGCTTCTTATTGTAGTCATCATATATAATACACATCTTGTAAAACCTTGTTATATGCTAGCTTTATGACAATTTACTCATAGCTTTCTTGATGTTTCTAACTTAAGTTTCCGCACGATACATGTATTAAGCCCAACCAGTTGCGGACTTACACGTGTGCACACTGAGTGACTCAGTGCCAAAAAAAAAAAAATTTAAAAAAAAAGGAAAAAAAAAACAAAAAACAAGAGAAAACGGCCAAAGGCCCAAAACGCGTGAAATTGAAACGAAAACCTCAAAACCCTAATTCCCTCTCTCAAATCAGCCGCTACAGCACTACTTGCCTACTTCGTCGGCGACGGCAACCACGCTGGAGGCCGGAGCAGCCAACATTCAGTGACTCAGTCAGTCGTTCGACGCACGACGCTAACAAGTAACAACTCGACTTCAAAAGCCCAACTCGACTGCTGTCCTTCAAGGCTTCAACTCGACCGCTGCGCTGCCACCGAGCAGGCGAGCAGTCGTCAGTCGAGCACGGAGCACCGACTCACCGAGCCACCGTCAATTGAGCTTTGAGCAAGCATCCAAGCAGTGAAGCAGCAAGGTATTTATACTTTATAAGTTTTAATTTGTTTTGTTAATTATAATTTTGTATAATTTTAGTCATTTGATTGATTAAATTGAAATGAATTGATGATTTGTGGTTCATTATTGATTTATTGTGTAAATTACTTAATTAATTATATTTTTAATTTCAGTCATTTATTGATTTATAAATTATAATTTCATAGAATTATAGTCTTGAAAATTTGTAATTGACTGTTAGTTTGTTGTAATGTTGTTCATTGTCAATTTGTCACATTGTGGATTTGTCATTTGTGGTGTTGAATTGTTGAAAACTTGAAATGCAGAATTGTTGAGTAGTCTTGAGTACTATTGGTACTTTGTAGTCGCCCAACACATTGTGGTTGTACTTTAAATTATATAACTTGGTGTTCAAGGAATTAAATTAGTCATTTCCCCTTCCTCTCTATTCAAACTTTTTTTCTCGGATTGTCTAATTATAGACTCTCTTGTTTTAGAGAACTATTGATGCTGAACTCTCTTCTGCCCGATTGCTCCTGGAATCTCTTACTTAATTCATCAAATACTTCTTCACTTTAGGTAAGAAATTCCTCTTTCACATTTGTTCATAATAAAAACATATATGACATATGTCTTCTCAACTTTTGCGGTTTCATATTTTCTTTCTGGGTTATATAATAATACGAACTTGTGTTTAGTTGAAATTTGTTCATCAATTCTTCGTTATCATGGTATTTCCTTTGCAAGTATTTTCCTGGTAATTAACCCTCATATACAAGTTGAATTGCACTACCTGATATTTCATATGCATGAAATTTATTGAGTATTCTAAGGAACCTCCCTTGAATGTCAGTGACGATCAATGCCATGTATGAAATGTAAAATGGTTAGTTGGTAAAGAGTAAATGAAGTCAAAAGACACATATTGTTTAAAGGGTTTTATTAGTTGTATAAGATCATATATTTTCATGTTATAGGATAGCTTGAGTGTATGTTTGATACTCTGGTTGGTTTAATAGTCAAGGATTTTTTGTACACTTTGAGGAACTCAAAGGAGATGGAAAAAAGACAATGCATGGTACTATTAACTTAGGAAGATTAGGGTGTTGTTTGGTTGCATAAAAGAAATGGGGGAAATAGAAAATCATGAGAATTTAAATATTGGGATTTTGTTTGGTTCACCACAAAACATAAAAATGTGGGAATTTCAAATTCATGGGAATTTTCAATTCTCACAAAACATGGGAATTAAATTACCAAGTGTCTCCTTGGTAACTTGAAATTTCCATGATTTGCAAATTCCTCCATGAATAACAAACAACTTTCAACAATTCATGGGATTTCTAATGTGGGAAGTTAATTCCCATAATTTGTCAAATCCCATGGGAAATTATTTCCCTTGTCAACCAAACAACCCCTAGGTGTATGGATTTTTACAGAACCATAATAATTACAAAAGCATCTAAGGAACCTCCCTTGAAGCTAAGTGACGATCGATGCCATCATTTCCACGTATGAAATGTTAAATGGTTAGTTGTTTTTTTTGCTTGAGATTGGTTAATTATAGTCTTTCTCTTATTTCAGAGAACTATTGATCGTTGTTGGAGTCTCTTACTTAATTCATCGGTTATTCTTCACTTTCTCTTTCTCGGTAAGAAGTTTGTCTTTCACATCTGTTCTTAGAAGCATATATAAGATATATCTTTTGAACTTTTGTAATTTCATATTCTTTAATAATTGTGTAACTAGCTTGTGCTAAGTTTAATTTGTTCATCAGTTCTTCTTTATCATGCATTTTCCTTTGCATGTATTTTATTCATGGATTCTGATAACTATTAAGCTTATACAGGTTGGATTGCACTACCCGATATTTCATATGCATGAAATTTGTTGAGTTTGCTAAGGAACTTCCCTTAAAGCTAAGGAAAAATTGATGCCGTGTAGGAAATGTAAAGTTTAAAGATTGTCGCGAGTAATTGAAGTCAATTAAGTCAATTGACACATATTGTTTATAGGGTTTTATAAGTTATATAAGTATTTTCATGGTAAAGGGATATCTAAGGTAAGTTTGATAGTGATGACTAGATAGAAAGATTAGGTGTATGAAACTTTTAACAACCAAAATAATTATTAGAAAAAGCATCTAATTTGAGAATTTTAATGGTTTCAGCAGTTAGACAATAAAGTGCCGAAACAATGAAAAATTCTCGAGTTAGACAATAAAGTTTGAATACAATAAAGTTAAACAATATAAATATTCCCTTATGTATTCAAACTTTATTGTCTAACTGACAATTTTTCATGGTTTCAGCAGTTGATGTCGAATTGGTCTGTCGGATTTTTCTGCAATAGTAATACTTTCCTCTTTCATTTGTGTTCTTGAGATCATGGATATGATATGTCTACTGAATTTTGCGATTTTATCTTTTGTCTTATGTATTAATTCTGTATTACCAGCTTGTGTTTAGTTTGAATTTGTACATTCACGTCAATCCTCCTTTATCATCTTTCATTAGTTTTATAAATTTATCACTGTTTTTTTTCTTGATTTGAAATGTATTAATTGGAAATAGTAATAAAGTTGTATGCATTATTTAGGTTATGGATTTTCCCGATGATTACAGAGCACAAGTCGCCGAAGATAGAATTTCCATTAGTTGTGGTGATAATGTACTACAATACAAGCAAATAAGGTTAACTGAATTGGAATCAATGGAGTCTCTCCATCATTGTTTGAGAGAAATGGAGAGCAATGAGTGGTTTCCTACTATTCTTTTTCCATTTACTTTTGAGGGTTCTAACAACCCAAATATAGTAATGGTTAAGGTAGTTGATGGCAAACCAATCTCAGAATTTGATGCGAATTGGTTTTTTCCAATCCTGAAGGTTCGCAAAGGCTTCAAGTTGGAGGACAAATTCTTCAATAATGTGCGTTTGTATGCTAGTATGGGTTTTAAAAAAGTTATATCAAATATTGTCAAGAATGTTGTAACATTTAAAGACAAAGCTTTTAGACCCATATTGGATTCTCAGCATATGTACATTGGTGAAGGCAATAAAGTTGTTTTTACTAATTATGAAAAAAGAGGTATATATTAGTACATCTTTATTTCTTTTAAATTTAATAATATAAGCTATTAAAAAAAAAGATTTAATAATATAATATAAGATTGATTGATTTTTTTCATTCATTTTGATTTTGTTTTTTTAGAAGCGCATCATGATTGGATGTTTGAAGCAACTGAGTTGTCCAAGTTTTTTAAAAGCATAGGACAATATAAGGCAAGGGGTTCAGCTACCATATATTCAGAACTGAAAGCCTTTGGTGATTGGTTGATTACAACTAGTCATAATGATATACTTGGGTGAGTAAAATGAGTTAATCATATTATTATTTATTTATATTTATATTTCCTTATTTATGTTGTATGTTAAATGATGATATAATATATGCTACGTATGCAAATTAAAGTATACATTTAATTTTTGTAAAATTTTATTATTATATAATGACCATTATGCCATGATCGGGTTAAATCGAAAGTTCATTATTGTCTATTCATTTAAAAAAAAAATATGAAAAGTTCACTGTTGAATGACATTTATATACATTTGATTTTGATTCTAAGTTTAGTTGATTTAATTGATCTTTTTGTTTGTTTACAGAGACTTTAATATGGTTTTCAAAAATGTGATTTTTTGGAATGATAGAATGAGAATCGAGTATATCATTGAATTATATGATTCTTTGGAGAGTGGTCGATGTGTAATATATCCTGATGCTGAAGATGCGTTTGCGGATGCTGAAAATTACAAGATGTCAAGGCCGACAACTAGAAATTTTCAAAATATTATTAGTAATTCAAAAAATGCAATTCTGATACATGCGCAAATACAGGCCGACAATGACTTTTTGGATAAATCTGACAAATTTTTTCAAGGATTTCGGACTACATATCCTAGCTGGCGGCGTTCAAATGTAATGGGAGCAACTCCTCATATGATTGGAGCAACTCCTCAGTTGAGATTAGAACACTTGATATTAGAGCAAGGATTGACTCGTTTACGAGACATGTATCGACACGCCTTCCAACTCACAAATGTAAGTGAATTTTACTTTTCATTTAATTATTGTTATCAATATTAAGTCTATTTAATTATAGATTTGTAACGATAGAATATATTTTTTTCCTTTATAATATAGGTACTATGTCCACTTGAAGAAGTGCAACATATGTATCAATATGTTTTTCCTATACATATGATTGCTTTTGCAAAATTGCAAGATCAGATTCAGTTTGATGCTACAAGCAATGTTCAATCATTAGGGATGCTCAAGGAAGGAGATAAATGAAAGGGACCAAGGGAGAACAACAAAGGCGGTTTAGCAAACTGGATTAGGAAAGAATTTGTCAATTTTCATCTATTCTAACCCTTTTTGTAATGGACTTGATGTGTGTTTGGGAGTAATATGTAATTGTCAAACCTTAGGAGTTAGTTGTGGTCAGTAGTATTAGAACTTAACTAATTTCGGTTGGCTTATTTTGCCTTTCATTTAGACAATGAACGAGTTTACTTATTGCGCAATTCAGTATATATGTGAAGTTGAATTCATGCTTTTGAACATCAATGAGGCTTAAATTTTGCATGAAATTAGTTACTAAGACTAGTATTATATAACTGAGTTATTGCATTCTCTTATATGGATGATGCTCAATTGGGAAAATTTCAATAAGGACTGGTTATGTGGCTCAAAAGTATTCAATATGCAGCATTCACTCACCTTGTGACGATGGCGAAGAAGTTACCAATGCTGTTAGTAATGATGCTGGCTATTAAATAAATAGGAAAAGGCAGAGTTCCTATGGAGATGATGAATAGATGGAAGATGAACCAATGGTGGTAAGGAAGTGTTCAAACCATGTCATGTAACATTTATAAATCCAGTGGAGCAATTAGTTATTGATGGTTGTGGTTTTACCAGAAAAAGCTTATACCTAGGCCTGAGTTCGATGACATGGTATGCAAAATAGTTTACATGATTTATACCTGTAATTAACATTGCTTCAAAGTCACTAAGAAAGTATAGTTTTGTGATTGCAGATTTGCAAGATAGTAACTTACAAAAGGAGTGCAAGTGAAGAAGGTAGAAAATGTTCTTTAGGTGCAGAATACTTTTACACAAATGGTAAGGTTGCTTCATCTGACTGGTTCACTGTCCACAGTTTTCAACTATCTTAGGAATTAAATTTTGCTGATTCATGATAGTCAATTACTCGTTGGACAGAATGTATTGTAATTGGTTGGCTCTCTTCCATTGCCATTGCAGGATCAGAGCTGTTAAGCCATTTAGTTTAATAGCTGTCATTTGCCAAGCTATAAATTATAAAGAATCAATCGATTGCACATTGGGAATGGTTTCATAGGCAGCAGTGGCGTGTCTTAAATGGTTTTGTATCAGTGTAGCTATGCTCTTTTGTGCACTAGGAAAATGGACATGGTGATAATCTGGGGTATTTGATCATTTTTTATGGTTTAAGAATGCTTATAAGGGATGTCTAGTCTCTGTTTCGTTCTGGAACTAACTTAAGTGGTTGTCCGTTGTTGTCAGTTTTGGACTTGATTTGGAGTGTAGTTTTTTTGGGTATGCAGGTCCACTTATGTGTCGTAACCCTTTTGATGGTGTCTGTAGACATGTAACTTTAGTTTCCAGTTGACATATCTAACCATGCGTCCATGCTCTTATCCTGCTAAAGTGTTGCTCCTTATGTTTGCTATTAACTTTTGACATCTGAGGAAGGCAGGGGGTTGCGATTGTAAAAACTGCTTTCCCAAAAAAAAAAACAAAACCATTGGTCTTGGATCCTAAGAGGTCTAAACTATTGGTTGGGTCTAGTAAGAGATTGAGGTTTATTAGAGTTCTGAACTTGGCCAAATAGAACTGTAGGGAGATCAACATGTGCCCTCTGTGCACGCCACTGACTATTATATTAGTATGCTTCATGAGGATACATTGAAATAATGCGATTTCTGATGTGATTTCGGCCTCACGTAACTCGCCTTCCTACGGGTTCCCTTGCCGATCTAGTGACACACCAACCACGCCCCTTCCCTTTCTCCGATCATAAAGCCTTCGGCTTTCTAAAGTCTCTGCATTTCATTGTATCCGGGTCATAAAGTGTTGACAGGAAAATAGGCAAAGTTGTCATTAGGAAAGGACTGTCATGGGGGGGGGGGGACTTGAGCGAGTATCACAATTTAGATGATAAGAGAAAAGCAATAGGTGCACTGTAGATCAATGTGTGCCACAAGATGATTTTGAAATTCTATTCTTAAACTGAAATTTGAATGCTTGGACATTGCTTATGGGCAGGGTGACCTTCATGAAGATTTCGTCATGTGTTGTACAGTTTATGAAGAGATGACTAGTATGGCTTTTCAACAGACTGTCAGTAGTTGAGATGTGATGAGGATAGCATGGTGGAAAGGGAATTAATGAAACCATTCTTTGGCAGGAGGTGATTTCATTTTATTTGTCTTTTATATCTGCTACAGATGGACATAACATAGAACATAAGCATGTAAGGTACAATTTCATGGCTTTGGTAATTGTAACTTATCATCCCCTTGAAGAGACCTAGTTCATGCAGGCGATATATGTAAGGTATTGCTACACCTATCTTTACTCTTGGCCTTTGAAACATTTGTGGTGAAATGCAGGCTATTAAACTTGTGCGGAAATATGTCCCTAAAAACTTGATTTTTCATTATTAATTTTGTGCAGAAATATGCTCATTACATGACCCCATTTGCAAACTATTAACTCCACAGTTTTGGCAGCATTAAGACTTTCATTGCATCTACTATGGAAAGCCCACACTATTAGGTAATAAATTTGTAGATTATATTTATTATTTGTTCGGGGTTTGGACCAACTAACCAAGTATTTACCTATGATGTAGGAAAACAAAGGTGTTGTTTGCTTGGGAGTCGAAGTTAATTCCATGGGAAATTAGGCTTCCTGGGAATTGTGGAAGTGAAGTGTTGCTTGGTTGGTTGGTTGTAGGTGTAGGAAATTTGATTTTCTGAGAATTGAGGAAGAAGGCATGCCTTTCTTTTACTGGAAATATAATGATGAGGAAGAAGAATATCTATTCAGAATTAATAAAGTTGGAAAACATACAGGATAATGCTAGATAGGTGCTGGTTGTTTGTGTTTCTTTTTTTAAATCATGCTAATTTTTTGAATTACCTTACATTTTTGTTGCTTAGATCAGCCTAAAGTTTACCTTATATTACAACTGTGATTGGATGTCTCTGATCTTATTAAACCTGTTTTTCATATTAATTTGTTTGATCTTTTCATTTTTTTATGCTTTTGTTTCTCAATTGATGGAGTATTGATATGTTTTAATCTATTTTGCAGCATCTATTTTTACGATTTCTTTATTTTATCAGGCTGCTTTTGTGTTTGATCAGGTTGATTTGGTGTTCATTGCTTCCAAGTCCAATGGTTCGATGCGATATGCTGAGATGATGCTTGACCAGTTGAGTTTGCTGGCAGCAAGATCACCATGACATTGACATATGAACTTCTGATTATCTTGACAACTTTTTTCAGACGTGACATTATGCTCCTCAATGATTGGATTAACTGAATCTTGGTGGAACAGGAATTGGAAGGCATATTAATATGTGAAATGTTCGTCTCCAAAAACTCAATGATTGGATTTTTTTTTATTCTGTGACAAAATTGTGTTGGTTAAACCTTAAATTTATGAATAATAAATGTTGATAATATGCATAAAGAGGTAATTTAGTGAATTGGTATGTCGTCAATTATATAGTAATGACACTAAAACCATTATCTAGGGTTATCTTCAGTTTTTATTTCTCTTACATAGTTACATGTACCGAAATTAATTGTTTTTTCTATCTCTCCTACGCCCAAGAACCAAACTAGTTTTGAGTGGCCTCCCAAGACCCCACTGCTATAAATCTTCAATAACAAGATAATCCAGGTCTCCTTAGATTAGACAAGTGCAATGTGTTTAGACAACTAACAAAGATGCAAGCATAGGGCTCTTCGGCTCGTAGTTTTCAACTTATATCTGAATATAATCATATCTGCTGTATGAAGTGGGCTAACTGAATTCTTTATCATTCATTCTTGTGTCTTATTAGTGTAGAAAATTTTCAAACGATCAAATTTGATCATCCTTTGCTGTCTTTGTAAATTTCTATCTGTGCAGAATAAAAGTCAGTTTGATTTTCTTCTAACTGTACCAGATTTTGTTCAGCTTTAATGATCGAATTAGAGACGCAATGCTTGGTGGTGGGCCTTTTGGACCCCCGCTTCAGCAAGGTTATGTAACTGGTTTATCTATAACTATTAAAAGTGAGAAGTTTGCAAAATGAAAGACTCCTTAGTAATAGTGTGATGACAATTTTGCCCCTCAAAAAGTACAACTACGATTTTGCCCTTGTATTGCAATTGATTTGCTTGTTGTTATAGGTGGTTTGACCTTTGTGCCCATTTTCTTTCCCAAATCTCTCCCTGCCAAATTATTTATGCATCTTTATCTTCCCTTTTTATTTTTACTTTTTTGTTGGCTTTATTCCTTACCACTCATTTCACTTTTGATCTCTGTTCCTCTCTCTCCCTTCACCTTCACCTCAATTCTCTCTCCTAATTCATGCGATCATATCTCAATCTCTTTCTCTCTCTTTTATCTCTCACTTTTCCATTCAACCGCAGTTCACGATCTCCATTGAAGCACCTTCTGATCTTTCCATCCTCCATTCACTAGCTTCCGAGGTAAGATTTATAAATTCATCGAAATCAATTTCACAATCTAGGGTTTTTCTTTGATTTAATTCTCAGTATACTCAATTTAGGGCTCTTCTGTAGTTGATTATTGAATTATTAGTTATGATTAGTTAGGTTTATAAAGATCGATTTGTGTTGCTAAAGTAGAAAATTTTGTGTTTTTCGAGTTTAATTTTCTTTTAATACACTACTATGATTTAATTTAATTGTTAATTTTGTGAATTGAATTGTATGAAATTATTCCAATTTCAGCTGTAAAATTGAATTTTTTCGAGTTATAAAATCGACTGGAAAGTTGGAGAGAGAATTATTTGAGTTTAAAGTTTGCAACTAGATTAATTGAGAATGTTATATTCAAAGGTGATTATTGTGTTTGATTTATGCTATGTTGCCTTAAATATTGTAAAAAAATTTAGGTCCAAATTTCGCAGCAACACCTTACCCACTGTCAGTTCTTTTAATGTAGGAAGGAACCATGAAAATGGACCTTTTTTCCCTGGGCCCGGGGCGGCTGCCGCTCTTGGCTTGGCTCAGGGACGGAACTGATTGCTTGCTGTTGTTTAATATCAGAGGTAGTTCTGCTGTTAGAATTGCATATAGATTTTCGTATTGTACACGAACAAGCGGCATGCAGATCTACTATCTTCAAAGCGAAGGTCTTGTGGACCGGTCATGGCAGCAAAGAAAGGGTCTAGCGGTACATGTCTAATGCTAGAGAAAATTATTGAAAGGGATTGGGTCATATTTCATATTTTTGTGGTTTTCTTCAGATGTTATTGATCGAGCTCATCTAATGCTAGAGAAAATTATTGAAAGGGATTGGGTCGGCATTCAATTTCCCTTGGGTCGTAGTGCTCCATTCTTGAAGAATGGTCTCTTGGCTGTTGAGGTACTCTCCTCTTTCAATTTTTTTCTTTGGTGGTATGGCCTTCTCTTACCCTGTTGCTCTTCCCGAGGAACGTCGTTATCTTGAGCATGCCCAGAAACATGGTCATTGATCTCCCTCCTTTTTCAGGTTATTTTGGTTTGGATTGTTTCAAATTGATTCTAAATTTTGTTGATTTTATTTTTATTGGTTTTGGAGCTGGTTATGTTGATTGGATCGGGAATCTGATCTTCAAATTATTGGGTTTTATGTTTTGATGATTTGAGATTTTTTTTTGGTGAAATGTGGCTTTTGATTTCGCATTTTCTTTTGATTGATTGGTTTATACTCGGTTATTTGGGTTATACTGTTGAATTATGTATAGTCAATTTGGGGTTTTCGCTTATTTAGGGTTTCGAGTTCATCAATTTGGGTTTCTTTTCGGTCCAACTTGTGCCATCTATTAATTTTGGGATTTTTTTTTTTTGTTTTTGAGGGTTTTGGGTACATAGAAATGTGTGAAAGCTGCAAGCTTTGTTCTGGGTTTGTGTTTTTTTTTCAACTGAATTAGTTCTGCTGATTTCTTCATATTACATCGATGCAACCATCTAATTCACCTCTTAAGTCCAGGAAACCTGAACCTTGTAGCAGTAAGGAAGACCTTTATCACTCTTGTTCTTTCAGGGAAGGCCATTTTCATCTGTCGTGAGTAGCAATAAGGAAGACCTTTATCACTCTTGTTCTTTCGGGGAAGGCCATTTTCATCTGTCGTGTGTTGAGGAAGCCTACAAATAACTCTTCGACATTACTTGCATTGGAGCGGCTTCTGGGTTTTCACTGCTCTATTGAAGTAGCTTCTCGGGTAAGATTTTCTTTCTTCTTATTAATCATCAAATTTCATTTGCAATTGAGTTGTTTGAATTGCGGAAGAAGAAAATAGTGAATCATTTTATTACAGTAGTTGTATTTGGGATTTTGGGGGGATTTAAGTGCATGGTTTGGGAATGTTTGATATTGTTAATAATTTATGAATTTGAGCCTTAAAATTTCTTCAAAATAGATTATTAGGTGGGATGCTTTACAATCGTGAATAATGGAGCAGCCAGTAGCGAAACCCAAGGACGGTGGCTGAACAATCAGAAGAATTTGAAGAAATACAGCTTGGTCCTTTTCCGAACGAAAACTTACAGGTATAATTGTCAAAATTTTCCTCATTTTTCTCTCATCAACTTGATAATTACCTCTATTTATCTGGAATTTCTTCATTTTCTATCAATTTTATCTCACCCCCATCTCTTAATCAGTTAATCCCACCCCTCTCTCTCTCCACCACCCCCGCAACTGTAACAACACCTGCAGCAACACCAACACCTGCAGTGTCGCCTGGGAAAGCCTCACGGCCTGGTGGTCGGCGGAATAGCCTTAAATCTTGAGAATGAGAATGTAGGGATTGTTGTCTTTGGTAGTGATACCGCTCGAAACGTAAGTGTTCGGAGGTACCAGGGAAGTACTCCAGCCTCGAGAAAGCGCCTTTGCTCGAGCGATCAACACCATCACCAGCACCAACCACCGCCACAGCAAGGCCCACCACCGCACCACATGCAACACTTACCACCATCACACATGCATCCTCCGCTGTAGTACAAGCAGCACCCGCCGCTTCCTCTGCAGCACCAACAGCATCCTGTAATGGACTTTCACCGGGGCCCACCTCCACCTCACTCCTCCTACTATGATGCGACATTCTTCTGCTGCTTCTACTAATCTCCCTCCCGATTTTCATCACCCTCAACAACCTCCTCAATGTAATCTCTCTTCTAAAATTGTTATATATTCGAGATTTGGGTTTGTGTTTATACAAGTGTTTTCGATTTCACTCTCAAATTGTTATCTTGTTTATACATGTGTTTTTTGTGTTTTGTTAAGGATGATGATGCTTCCGTCGGAGTTTCGATCTCTTCTGTTACGGTTAGGGCTTTTGATTGTCTTTCGATTATTTGAATTCGATTTTGTGATTTTTGGGTGTTGCTTGGATATGATTTTTGATTTTGTTATTTTATGAAATGTAGGATGTTGGAGGAAACTCTAATCATGATATTTGGAGGTCTCGAGATTCTATAGTTTTCTATGGTTGTAGCAATGGCAGCAGTAAATTCATAAGTATGTTCTTTTTCCTAGCTTGTTATTTCATTTCTTTTTATTTCATGCCGATAAATTCAGTTTCTATTATTTACAGTGTGAAGTAGTTTCCTCCTGTTTCTCTCTGAAATAGGCAGAAGGAGGAAGATGGAGCAAGGTTTGCTCGATTCGAGTTTGAGGTGAATAAAACTCAGGTAGTTCGACCTGGTTTTTGTATTTAATTTCTAGAATTTTTTTTTCCTGTTGTTGATATTTGTGTTCTGTGGATTTGATGGAATTTCACTTTGATTAATTGAGAAACAAGATCAGTTGAAGTTTTGCAATTTTTTTGTGAAATTCGAACAGATTTGTAGGTGGCTTGGCGATTTTTTTTTGGGTTTGCAGCAAGATGACGAGACTTCTTTAATGGAAGCAAGAGGTTTTTCCTGGGCTATATCTGCTAGCTACACATCTATGTGTTTTTAATTTTGATGCTTTATTGTTTTTATTATAAATTTTTTGATGACATGTACTCCACTTGACTGTATGTCTCATAGCTCAATTAAATTACCATGCTTTAGTTTCACTGCATTGCACTATTCTGGCGTTACCTAATTGCCGGGACAAAATGGGGTATGGTATGCAAATCACTAATTTTTCATCAGTTTTGTTTTTGGATTACTTTTGGATTGATTTGATTTGGTTTCCAATTTATTAGGGTTTCGTTTTTTCGGATTTATTTGATATTTCTATTGCCAAGTTTTGTTGATTTTAGGATGTTTATTGAATTTGTGGATACCTGACTGAATTGAATTATGTGAAGTATGTTATAGTGAATTTGTGATTTGTTGAGAGCATGGGATGTTGATGTTCGATTCTGTGAGCTTGGAATTCGAATTGATGTTGCCGCTTTCGATTGATATGCAGTCTTTTGATTCAATTTTTCTGATTTATATTAGCTTTGATTGATAGCTTTCATGAATAAATTTGATGGTAATTAATATTAGAAAGGGTTTGTCATTTGAATGCATACAAAGTTGGTAATTGAGTGCATTCGAATAATGGATGCATATTTGATGTTGCACCTTTAATGTTCAGTTTTTGAATTGGGGTTGAAGGTTTATAGTAGGGATAGCAATTTGTAGGTTTGATTGGATAATGATATTAATGCAAAGAGTGTCCTGTTTCTCAATCTTGTTTGAGTTTATGGTGATTTTGATTATGGGTGTATAAGGGGTCGCAAAGGGCAATTGTCTCTCTTTAGTTTCAATTGTCGAAAAGCAACTGCATACGCAATATATGACAGGGCAATAATGATAGGTCTTACGTTGCATATATACAGAAGGAAAGCAGGGAGTTTATTGTAAATACAAAGTAGTATTAGAGATTTTGAGGTGCTTGAAATGGGAGAGGTTAGTGGCAGCAAGTCAATGCATGGAGTTTATTGTAAATAAGAAATTATTTTGTGTATAACTCTTTTCTGAATATCAAGTTCTTAACACGAGATCCATTGTGTTTTTTAGAAGGTTTTTTCTCTCTGTGACTCAAAACTCATAGAGGTATTGTGTTCATTACTACTGGTGTTTTCTTTGACGAACAAAACTAAGCTTCAATTCGTGAAAGTTGCTTAGGTATTTCCATATAATGTGATGCTTTGATAGGTTTGATTTTGTGGGATCTTTTTCTGGGATGGCCACGATTTTCTGGTTACTATGGATAATACACAGCATTATTGTGCAAGATCAGAATTCAGATTTGGTTCTATTTCTCTCTCCCCATTTTTTTTCTTCTAATTTTTTATATGGATGAAGATTTATTCCTTGCGGGTGTGAATTGTGGTTGAATCATGTCTTCAAATATATGGCCTAATGCTAAATTTATTAGCTAACATAATCTAAAACATGGGATTGGTTTTCTGTTTTACTAGAGTATATTTTAGTATGATGTTGTGGTCAAATATATGTTCATTGATGAAAGAATTAGTTAAAAAGGCTGTTTTTTTAGATGAAAAATAATTATTTTAGTTGATTAAACTCATTCACTGAAACAAGAGGTCAGAACTCAGAAGTGAATTATGCTTAAACGAACTTTCTGCATTGAGGTCCCTTTTCTTCAAAAATCCCTCTATCAGATTGTCGATTACTTATTTTCTATCTTGACATTGTTTCTAGATTCTACAACACAAGAAAAGGTTGCAGGACCAATTCGCTGTTCGGTGTGCTTTAGAAAATGCATTAGGTTCTGGAGTGTCCTCCTACGAGAAAAATGAACCTTCTACAGTCCCAAAGGTATGTACTACGAAGCATATGTATCACTAATCAAAAGAAAACTCTCTTTAAGTTTGGTGCTTATGTGTGATTAGAACCTCTCTTGGATTGTACTATTAGTTTGTTGTTTTTTCTAATTTTTCTTCACTCTATGCCTATTGCTTGGTTTCAGCTTGCAACAAATTTTATAAAGGAAATTGCAGTGCTAGAGTTGGAAGTTGGGTATCTGGAGCAGTATCTTCTGTCACTATACACCAAATGTCATTAATTTCTCCAACTATAAAGAATCAGAAATTATCCTCTACATCTACAACTATCTGGGATCAAAGACTCATGTCTCCTCCAGTTATTCCACGTCGACTTTTTTTAGATGGAGATGCAGCTGAAACTGCAACAAAGGTTGAATAATCAACATTTTAACCACGCGACTATAATTAGTTTACTAGGGTAATTAGTTTGTTAAACAAGGGTGATGTAGCCCTTTGTTCGGTTTTGTAGAATTGTAGTTATAACCATTTGTGGTAATATGTTCTATTTTTACCTACTCATCTTAAGACAAATGTTCTAAAGGAAAATGTACATAAAAAAATTCAATAGTCTTAAAACTTTTCCTAATTTTTTGGTAAGGGAATAATATATTAACTTAATTTCAAAGAGTTATATTTTCATTAATGTAATCAATTAGTAAGAAGTATAATGCTTTGCAATGAGTTTAATTTTTTTAGCATAAGTAATAAGGTGTTTGCAATTACTAAGTTTTTAAAATTTTAAACAATTAGTATTGGATGCTTTAAAGTGTAATCTGATTTAAACTCCTTGTCACATACTCCATGTCTATATTCATATTGTAATCTTCATCTAAATGTCACAGCTTGTCACATACTCCACACCTGTCAAACGATCATAGAGAGAGACAATATCACTCACAGCCACATTAACATAACCTCTTAATCGTGATTTCACTAATGTCAGATGCAATAATGATTTAACCATGGTACACTATCTTATCCTCTTTCCTTACTTGAGGAGTTAATCGGTCATGGGTTGAGTTACTTGGTCAGGGGTTACTCGAGTTACTAGGTAAGGGGTTATTTAAGGTGTTCGGGCAGGGGTTACTTGAGTAATTCAGTTAAGGTTACTTTAAGAGTTCGGTCAGGGGTTACTCGGTCAGCGGTTAATTAGGGTTCATTCAGGGGTTACTTGAAGAATTACTCAGTCCGGGGTTAGTCGGTCAGGGATTAAAAAATAGAGGAGGAGAGGAAGGGGAGAAGGAGAGAAAGGGAAAGGGAGGTAGAGAAACAAGGGCCAAAATAGAGAGAATCATCGAGACAGAGAGAAAGGGAATTAGGAAAGAGGAAGGGTTTAAAGAGAGAGACAAAGAGGGGCTAAGAGATAGGGCAGACCGAAAGATAGAGATATCAGTTCAAAAGAGATAAGGGGTAAACTAGAAAAAGGCCGGGAGAAAAAATGTTAGAAAAAATAGGAGAGATAGAAATATGGGTTATGAAGGAAAGAGGATGAGAAAGAAAGAGGCTAAAAAAATATATATAAGGACAGAAGAAATGCAAGGGGGTTGGAAGAGAAATAAAGAGAGTGATTAATAGGGAATATGACTGAGTAAAAAGGATAGAGAAAGAGTATATGATATAATAATAAAGAACAAAAGAGGAGACTCGAGGGAGAGGAAGAGAGGGAGTAAGTGCGACCTATAATTTTCGATTATTGTTTTATCTTTTCTTACTTGTTTGAACTCGATTTTGTCACAACATATATAATCAAACAAAAACTTTTTGATATAGCAAGCCACGCTCTGTGGCAAGGGTAACCCGAGTTATTTTGATAGGGGTTATCCGAGTTATACAGTCAAAGGTTACTCAAGTTACTTGATCAAGGATTACTTTTGGGGTTCAGATAGGGGTTGTTCGAGAGGTTCACTCGGTTAAGGTTACTTGAGGGATTACTCGATCAGTAGTTACTCGAATTACTCGGTCAAGGGTTACTCGAGGAGTTAATCGGTCTTGGGTTACTTGAGTTACTTGGTATGGGGTTACTCGAGTTACTAGGTTAGGGGTTATTTAAGGAGTTTGGTCAGGGGTTACTTGAGTAATTTGGTCAGGGTTACCTAAAGATTTCGGTCAGGGGTTACTCGGTCAGTGGTTACTTGAGGGTTCATTCAGGGTTTACTTGAAGAATTACTCAGTCCGGGATTAGTCGGTCTAGGGTTACTTAAGATAGAGGAGGGAAGAAGGGGAGAAGAAGAGAAAGGGAAAAATAGGTAGAAAAACAAGGGCCAAAATAGAGATAATCATCGAGAGAGAGAAAGGGAACTAGGAAGCGAAGGGTTTAAAGAGAGTGACAAAGAGGGGCTAAGAGATAGGGCAAGCTGAAAGATAGAGATACCAGTTCAAAGGAGATAGGGGGGGTAGAAGAAGGGATAAAGGTCGGGAGAAAAAAAGTTAGATTAAATAGGAGAGATAGAAATATGGGTTATGAAGGAAAGAGGATAAGATAGAGAAAGGAAGAGAAAGAGAAAAATTGGAGCATCGACCATACAAAAAACACAATTTAACCCAAATTTAAATGCACATTGATCAGATCCGACTAAAATAATTAATAATTGCAAACATAAATCATCTTTTATTAATTTGGTATAACAAAAAAAAAAAAAAAAAACAATCCATTCACATAAAATAGAACGACCTATAATTAAATTTCACATTATAATTTCTTACTACATAAACAACAACGACATTACTAATCCATATATAATAATAACATTATATTTGTAGATACAACAAATACTATGTCAAAATACAACAAATTAATTAGCTGATTTGCTTCATCTTCTAATAATTGAACATCGTTTGCTCCGAATACTCTCTCTTTTGGTAGCTTTTTTCGTGGTGCCGGTAGTTTTCCGCCATTGATGCTTTGCTTCTCCATCGTCTGTTAAAGGGAGTGAGAGTTGATTTTGCAGGACGTTGACGGGAAGACACGGAGGACTATCTGAAGGAGTTTCAGCCTAGGCCGAAGGTGTTTTGGGCAAGCCAAAGGTTTTTCAGCCCAAGCCAAAGGTTTTTCAGCCAAATCGAAGGTAATTCAGCCCAGGCTGATGATGTTATGGGTGAGCCGAAGGTGTTTCAGCAAGAACCAAAGATGGTTCATCCGAACCAAAGCTCACCTAAGCACATACCATGTTTGAGAGCCAAAGCTCATCCCTTTGCAAGCTTTGCCAAGTTCAAGCTCCTTACCATTGCCGAGGTTAAAACTCCTGACCATTGTCGACTGTAACTCCAGCCGAAGGTGGTTCATCCGAGCTGAACCTCGTTCGAGCCAAAGGTGGTTCATCCGAGCCGAAGGTCATTCATCCGAGTCGAAGGTGATTCGTCCGAGCTGAAAATGGTTCATCCGAACCGAGGCCCATCCAAGCCGAAGAATGTTCCCCGAACCAAAGCTCACCTGAGCCGAAGATTGTTTTGATGCGGTGTTTTTCAAAACGCCGAGATTTTAGCCAATTTGACCGATACAAACTAAATTTTGCCCGCATTGAACCGATTTTATCTCACGGCTGGCTAATTTTCAGCGATGTACTTGCTTAAGCCCAAATCAACTTACAATTCAAGAGTATAGAATCATCTTTCCTTAATTTGATACAACAATGCAACAACATCACTATTTACATAATTAACATACACATTATAAATTATTGCTACATTATGAATTGACAAGAATACACAATAATTATACTACACGTTATAAATTATTGCTACATAAACAAATACAACTTTATTAATCTATATATAATGATAACATTGTATTTATAAATTGCAACAAACACTATGTCAAGATACAACAAATTAATTACACATTAACGTTAAGCGCCAAAATAAACTTTTCCGATTAACCATACGAAGCGCGCGCATCGCGCGCGGGGGCTCGATAACTAGTTTTTACAAGTAACTTTCATCTTTGTGGCTGAAAAGATTTGACTTTCTGAGGTTTTTTTATTGTCATCTTTTAAATTACAATTAAATGATCAAAGCAGCAAGCATTTTTGAATCTTTAACTTATCCAAGTACTTACCTTCAATAAAAACTGTATTGATTTTTATCGTTTAAAATACAATTGTCTTGCAGAATTTCTATCGAAGTACTTACCTTGCTAGGCTAGTGCCATTTGGTACGGAACAAGTATGAGAAAATCATTGTCCCATTAATGTTTCTTCGTATGTTCTCATGGACAAATTGTCCATTGATTAATAATATGCACTAGCCCGGTTTGTCTCAAAAAAAAAAGGTACTTACCTTCAATAAAAAATTCTTCTTTATGTGCAGCCTAATAGCTAATGCAGATCATATATGCTTGCTGTGGCAAAAGATCACATCCAGGTGCTATAATCGGTGCCTTTTTACCTTTGGCATATATGATAGGAAAGATATTGAGTGCTATATTTATGTTTTAAATGGTTTATCTGCACAAAACTAGTATGTACTTCATTCTATTTCAATGTGTAGTTTGAATCAAAGATCTTGACAGGTTAATAATTTTCTAGTTAAGTAACATGACTCGGAAACTTGGAATATTTTTCTTTTCCTTAAGTACTTCTGATAAATTCTTCTTTTCAACTATTCATGTATGTAATCAGAAGAATTCACTCACAGTGTCAGCTACCTATTTATTTCATGTTTTACAATACCATATCCTATGTATACAGTGTACTCAATACTTTTTTTGTTAATTAGTCTTGTTTGCATTCTGGAGAAAAAGACTGATAGGTTGAGATTACAGATACCCTCTGTGTTCATAGACTGATAGGTTGAGATTACAGAATACAGATACCCTCCTGTCTTGCATAGGGTTATTATGCAACTAGAGGAACTTCATTTTTTAAGTACTTAAGTTGTCTCCTAATATCTCTTTTTCATTCAAGCAATTACACTATCGCTTAAATTTGTTTACTAGTGCTTAATTGTGTCAACACTGAAACTGTAAATTACTTTGCAAAATTCCAAAATGTTAAAATTGACAAGCGGGAGTATTGTACCCATACTATTAGTGTTCTTCTTTGGGACTTTGTATTGTTCTTCACTTTTATGTAGCTGTCTCTTGAAGTTTCTCCCTTTCTCGAAATCTATTAGTTGGTAGCCATGCATATTTTCTGAATCCAATTTACCTCCACTATCTTTAGCATATAAGTCTTTGATACTCAAAGTTGGGCTTCACGATTTCCATATCTCTCCTCTTTGCTATTATTTTAGCCATTAAAAATATTATTCTTAATTATTTTGAATGTAAAAATTTAACTACTTTTTTTATGATTTGACAAGGATCTATATTATGGATCATGCCTAGTACTGAAATTTGCATACCTAGGTTACTTTGAATAGGATTGATATTAAAATGCCTTGTGACCTTGAGTACAATATTGCTGCTAGATGGTATGTGATCTTAGGCTAGCGTAGATGCACAATTAAATTCATAAGCAGCATAGTTCAGTTCCACTTTTGCTTATGTGATTTTCCCTATATGTATATTCCCAAATAGCACGACGTCTCATCTATTTCCCTAGAATGTTGAAGGTTGATAATGGCAGCTCAGGGGTAAATAAAATAGATCAGGAGGCAAAGAAGCTAACCTGTTGGTTAGGAAATGAAGGTGTTGTTTAGTTCATCAATATTTCTTATGAAAAATTTCCTGAACAGGTTAAATTTCTTGAGATTAGATCAGTAAAGTTAATTGTGCTTAATTAGCCGCACACAGAATGCACCTAATAAACTCCTTCATTGGTTTAATATGTGGAAGAAACTTTAGTTTGCAGACTCTAGGCTAAAGTTTGTTGTGAGAATGAAGATAATATAGAGAGGAGGAGAGACAAGTGATGAAGAGAGAGAGAGAGACATGATATGCAAAAAAGGAAAGATTGCACACATAAAAATACAAAGTAAATGATTTCTAGCCCTTAACTCCTTAAGCTCCAGGATTATACCATTCTCTCTAAAAGCTGACTAAAACTTCACAATATAGTAACTAATTTGTTTTCTCATCAAGATAGTCCTTATACCCCTTAGGCTTGTGTATTACAGACTAGCTGCATAGTACATTTTACTCATGATAGCATGCTGCAATGTTAACACTGATTCCTAGACTCTTTTATTCAGTTTTGAATGCATATGATTGTTTTTGTGTCTCAGGATCGAGTGCGCTTCCATATTAATATAGTTATGAGCATTGAAGATGGTCGTAGGGGTGCCCCTGGATTGCACAAATAGATCCCAAAGTAATTTTGTCAACTGCTTGCACTTCTCTTTATCTGAAGTCTATTTGTGTATTGTGGTTCCAAATTCATATCCCTACTTTGAATGAATATTGTAGGTTCCAATTTATAGTTGTGATGATCAATGTTTACCTTTACAAAACGAAATTTGTTAACCCTTATCTGCGAGCTAAATCCCTACAGCTCCATCCTGTACAGGTAACAGATACTGCCTCTTTTTCTCATTTTCTAATTAGTAATTCAAACTGACCTGCACATAATTAATGGAATGTAACTTCGCAATCCTGATAGCTTAATTATTGTCACCTCTGATATTTGATTTTCTCAATCAATCCTTGTAAGAGCAAGATTAGCCCTGTCTGGTCTTAAGATTTTAATTAATTTCCACATCAGATTTTATATTAAATTTATTTATTTTTTTTAATTTTAATTATGTTAAGACTCCTTAAGACTCAATCAGATTTATCTCTTCAATCCTAAGACTTATTTTAGATTTATTTAAAATATTTATTAATTTTTTTTTTGTCTTTTAACAAATGTATTTCAATATATTTTTTTTGAAATACATATATAATTTTAATATGATATGAATATTCACAGTGGGGTAACAAATTTCTAACCAATTTAGATGTCACAGTTGAAAAATAATAGCAAAATAGATCAAGCAAAAAAAAATCAATTATAATGGAACTACATGAATTTAATTGATTTAAAAATGCATGAAATTTTAAAATTACACATATTGCATTAAATAGTTGTAAATGTATACAAAAAATTAAAAACAAAGTTCATATCTATAAAAAAAAAAAATAGGAACAACATACATACATTTTTTTAAAAAAAACAACGTTCATAGATTTTTTTTTATTTTTTATTTTTAAAGAAGTGTACATAAATTATAATGTATTTAAAAAACTAAAAAAAAAAATTTATTATCAAAATACCGTGTTTTGATGTATATATAGGGAAAATACTGTGTATAGTGTATAGAGTTGAGTCTTAAGTTGAGTCTTGAGTTTTCAAGACTCCACTTCAGATTTTGTTAAGACTTAACTTCTTAAATGCATTAAAAAAACAAAGTCTTGTCTTAAGATCACAAAATCAAAAAATGATGATGTCATCCTGAGTCTTAAGACTCAGGGCTAATCTTGCTCTAAGCGTGTATATAAACCTTTGGCAAGAAGTCAAGAATGCTCACTTGTATTGACTAACAATAATTCTGACATGTAATTACATCTACAATGATCCTTCTACTCCCATTCTTAATCTAAAGTATTGTTGTGCTCTTTGCAGTCAATGTCAACTGATACAATTGTCAAGCAATCCAAGTACGAACCTTATAATGGGTCCTTTACCATACCCCCTAAGACAACTGTTGTTTTCGTTGAACATCGTCATAGTTGAAGTCCAACTGTGAGGTTCATGGCTAAAATGTAACAGTACACTCAATGTGAACTGGAATCTCACTCTAATTTCACTAAGAACAAGTGAATTCAATGAAGAAACTCCATTGATGAGCTGAGAAGAATACAAGGATTTACAGAGAGAATGCTGAGGAAGAAGGAAGGGGTTTTTATTTCACAAAATGATTGAACGAGTTTATTACAATGATTACAGGTATTTATACCCTGTAAAAGACAGAAATATCTAAAAATATCTCTAACAACCTGCCACACTAAGGCCCCGTTCTTTAGAGCTGCTCTGCTCTGCTTTGCTCTGCTGAAATCTGCTCTGCTTTGCTTTGCTCTGCTCTGCTGAAATTTGCTCTGCTCTGCTTCAATCTGCTCTGCTTAAAATTAATACTTAATGTTGAATTATTATAATAATAATGTATATTTAATAAAAATAATAATAAATAATTAATACTTAATGATAATAATAATTAATATTTAATAATAATAAATAAATAAATAATATTTATTAATAATAATACTTCCTCCGTTTTCTTTTACTTGCAACACAGCCTTGTGGCACGTGTTTTGACCTCTGGTTTATGTAATGTAAATGGACAAATTTTTCATAATAATTTTTACAAATGATACTTAACTCTATTCTAATTTTCGTGTAAAAATTATATTGATAAAATCGCTCGTTTACCCTCACTAATCATCTCCTAAAACTGCGTGCTTAAAAGGTGTGTTGCAAGTAAAAGAAAACGGAGGAAGTATATAATTAATATTTAATAATAATAATATAATTAATATTTAATAATAATAATAATTAATATTTAATAATAATATAATTAATATTTAATAATAATATTAATAATAATATAATTAATATTTAATAATATTAATATTATTAATAATAATTAATTTTTAATAATAAAATTTAATGATTATAATAATAGTAATAATAGTAGTAGTAGTAGTAGTTGTAGTAGTAATAATAATAATAATAATATTTAATATTTAATAACAATAATAAAGCATTACAATTATTATTATAGTATTAGTAGTAGTAGTAGTAATAATAATAATAATAATAATAATAATAATAATAGTAATAATAACAATATTAGTAATAATAATAATAATAATAATAATGATAATAATAATAATAATAATAATAGTAATAATAATAATAATAATAATAATAATAATGAAATCTGCTCTGCTCGGCTCTGCTTTGCTCTGCTTCAATCTGCTCTGCTCTGCTCTGCTTTGCTGAAATCTGCTCTGCTCTGCTCTGCTTTACTCTGCTCTGCTGAAATCTGCTCTGCTCTGCTCTGCTCTGCCCAGAAGCTCAAAAGAATAGGGCCTAAGTACATGTTATAACTAACTTTGCTGACTCAGCAAAGCTTACAACTAACTAAAAATGTCTAATCGTTGCAAATAATATGAAACAAATGTACTCCCTCTGTGTTTTTAATAAGTGTTACAATTTGACCATATAAATTCTCAAATGAACCTGGTTCACACTAATTTATTGTGGACCACTAACATTAGAGACTATATGATTGTTTTTTTTAATAAAAAAAAGGTCACTATATTAAAATAAAAGTTATTATGTTGAAATAAAAGTTAGCGTGACATTATAAATTTATAAGAGGTGAATTTTTTTAATGAAATTTTTAATATAATGGTCAATATGAATAATAAAGATCACTATGTTAAAATTAGTTCACTATTCAACATAATGTTATACTTTAAGTTCATAATAACATTAAAAGTCACACAAGTTTTTAAAAAGGTTACTATGGTTTGTATGTTAAAAATAAGGTTACTGTAATAAAATTAGGGGTCACTATGTTAAATATAATGATAGTTATGTGTGTATAACCTTGGGTCCACGCAAGATTTTCTGATTTGACCAAATACGCATGCCGAGGCACAAGTTTGACCATTAATTTATGTAATTATATATTATGAAAGTATATATTTTAACGAATCTAACGATGTATTATACAATGACATTTTTTTTATATATATTGGTAAATTAATCAAGTCAAAACCATTATGTGAATAGTGAAAAAAATGAAAACACTTATTAAAACACGGAGGGAGTAGTAATATTCTTGTTATAACTTAAGTTGTATTTAACGATTGCCGCAGTGTTTTGAATCTCATTGTTTGGGGTTTTAAGTAGTTCCTAGCTGGATCAAGCCCGTTTTCACATTTATTTTTTATTAAAGTGTCAGTCGGCCCTTGTAACTTTAAAATCCTGGCTTCGCCTCTATTTTGTCCCAAATGATATATCGTCTGGCACTCTGCAGAGGCATCGTAATATTTACATTCCATTCAAATTAGTACTTTGTCGTAATCTTTAGAATAAGTTTATCCCTAGTCTTAAGATGAGTCTTTAGACAAGTCTTGAGCAAGATTCTAGCAATAATCTCTATCAAGACTACATATAGTTTTGAGATGAGTTTTGGATTCTAAAACCCATCTTGAGACTATACAAATGGACAAAAATAATTATGTTGTCCAATAGTGAGTTGCCAACTCACCATATTAAAATAATTAATAAATATATAAATAAATTAATGTTATAAATATTAATTGGATAAGTAAATCTGGAGTGGGTCTTGGAATAATGTGTGAAATTGGAAAAAGTCTTATATGAGTCTGAATAATAAAAAAAAGTAATTAAAAATTAGTGGAAATCTGATGTGGCAGAGTCTGAAGTATAAGTCTTAATCTTGGGATAAACTTACCCTTAGCATGTACCAATCTCTCAATAAGAATAAGGAGCCGTAGTTATTAATTTATCTGCTGCAATTCTTTTGTATCCCATGAATACTGTAGTAGCTTTCATTAAGCCTGCTCTCAACAATGGTGGATCCAGGAATTTTAAGTAGGTGTAACATTTAGCCATTAAAAAAAAAAGTTTAATACTACGTATTCCCCATATATATATTAGTGTTAATTAGCCTTTATTTTTTGTTTACAAGAATTAGCGTTTTAATTTTTAACATTTTTTTGTTTGATAAATTTTCATTTTACAAATATGGATAAATTATATTCTTGTTATCAATATAAATACAATGATTATTTTTTTTAAAAAAAGTACTGTATATGCTCGATAGTAGATTATCTTTCCAGGTTTTCTGTTGTTGAATTTCAAGTTTATCCCAGGTTAATTTCGTAATTACCAACTTAAATGAGAGGGTATAATTGTATTTTTTTTAATTAACTATTACTTGACGTCAATTAATGGTTGGTAACCATGGGTTGGTTAACCTTAGGTAGATTTGTGAGTTCACACCTTCACAATGGAGAATTATGTTCGTGAGTTAACTATTGTAACTGACCTGACCACCACCACATCATTTTTCCTGTTTTCTGCAAAACTAAGCTGCCACAAGCTTCAATGGTGGAAAATGGAAATCTCATAGCTTCAATGGCAAAGGGAAATCAAAGCTCAATTTTAAGATTTCAATGGACAAGATAATGGAAGAGGGGAAGCAAACTTAGTCTTTGGGGTTCACCGTGCCATGTATTACTCAATTTCTGTTAAATTCTCAAGGTTGTCGTTTAATTTGGATGTCGGTGTTGGTACGGTGGTTGTATAGTTCTTTGAAGAAGAAGATGAAGATGAAGATGATGATTGAATTTCGGTTGTTAATTAAAGGAGTAGGGAGATGAAAGAGGAAGTTGGTAATAGTAAACGGCGTTATCTAACAGCACAAGGCCCACCATTAGCTTACTTTTTTAAGCTTACTAGATTTTTTTATTAATATTTCACTCGAGATACTCAAATTTTGTTTATCTTTGGGATAAATGGGGGTCTCCTCATATATATGGTAATTTATACGAGTATTATTATTATTTTTTTAAAGTCAATTCTGCTAAATTCCAAATGTACACAAACGAATACAGTACTACTCATACAAGGGTCAAGGGATTCACAATATAACCTAACAAAGAATTGTAAGAACATTTCTACTAATATCATCAAGACATAGAGCAGCGGGAAAACCTTAAATGCCAGAATGCCACAGAACATGAGTCTCCACTCTCCTGTATATTCCCAAATCCTTTCACTTCTCCATTAAAAACCATCTTTTCGCCCCCAAACCCACGCACATTCTCCTTTTCTCTCTCCTAATTCCTACTTACAAAAAAAAAAAAAAAAAAAAAAAAAAAAATTCTCTAATTTGCTAAGCCTTCCATTTTCATTTTTGCCGAAAATTTCTGGTTTCTTTTACTCTACTGGAGTCTACTCTCGTCCGAATTTCTGGTTTAAAAGTGAGTGATTTGTTTAATAATTGCAATTATGATTTGAAATTTTGTTTTGCCGCAAATTTAATGATTTTGTGCACTAAAGATTGAATCTTTACATGCATAAAGATTGAATCTTTATGAACAAAACAAACTGCTAGTGCAGTAAAACACATACAACCTTGAGAATTTCTTCAGTTTCTGCATTTGGTCTTTGTTTCTTTTAAACATTTTGCAGTAGTAGGCATTTGCTACTTAGGCTACTAGAATTGTTGCTCCTGTCTTCAGATTTAGCATTTACTCGTTACTAGAACTTCTTTTAGATGGCATATAGTATTTATTGTTCTTTTATTGAGCTATTGTTAGTGTTGTAGTTGGTGGGTATGTTTGTAATCTTTTGGTTGCACGTGTTGTTGATGATGTTAGTGCATGTATTAGGTATCATTGAGTTTGCTGATATCCGCTTACATTCTTACAGGGTAATTTCCTCTCGCTTTCGCTCTCACTCGATTCCTGAATTGCAACTAGCATGGGCGATAAGGTACTTCAATTGTGGTTTAATTTTGGTCAAATCATTTGTTTCTCTCTTTTAATTTTAATATTATTCTGTCTATTATGGGAATTGCTAAGAAATGCTAAATACTTCAATATTGGTTTGATGTGTTGACAGAGGAAAATTATATGTACCGCCGAGTATGGAACGTCAACTGCGGGAGAATTTTGTGTTACTTGTCATAATAAATCGTACAGTAACTTCAAGAAAGTTGATCATTATCCTGCTGCAGTGGCAAATGATATATTTCTGAAAATCCATCGAAGTGGCAATCCGTTGTTTGCAGATTGTTTTCCACCGGTGATTACGGAAACAAGTTTTGTTTGTATGCACCGTGTCAATGGGATTACCTTGGATTCATGGATCACGAAAAATTCCAATTGGATGTACACTGGTGTTGCCGGAAAACCAACTCAACTTACTGATAAGTTAAAATTGGTTATTCAGTAAGTACACTTGTTTCAATTGAGTTTATGTTATGTTTTTATTTACTTATTAATTGATTTTCACCAAATCAATAAAAACTTCTCCTTTAAGCAGGGATTTGGGCTTTATTGCACTGCATTCTCTCAATTGTGGAGTCAAAATGAGTTTGACTATGAATGAAATTTTAGTAACCGATCAGTGCGAGCCTCCTAGAGTTTTGGCTGTTGCAGCGTCTTCAATGTCATCAGATGGTACTAATTTTAACCGCATATTCACCTTTGTTTTAACTTGCTCTTGACTTTTACGACCCATTCGGTTATTGGTAATAAATTGCGGTAATGCTTTAAATTATGGGTAATGATATGTATAAGCATTAAATATACTTCCTATAATGGAATTAAGTTAGAAATTCATGACAAAATCAGTTAGAAATTCATGACAAAATCACGTGTATATCGGTGTAGTTAATGTATTTTATCTTAAATATTTCATTTTATATCTAAGGGATATGTTTATCATTTTCCTTAACTTATTATTGACTTTTAGTGGATTTGTTGGAATTTTTCCATAGACTTGTGGGTTGAATTTATTGTAATATTAGGCTACTTTTTTTTTTTTTTTTTTCCTATATTCTTCTCCATTTTTTTTTATAATATAATAACACTTTAATGTTAATCATTGATTATTATCCCAATATTGTTTGTGTGTAGATTATAGTGAGGATACTTTGCAGCGCTTGAAAACCCTATTGGAACAAATTTGGACTAAGTGTGGGATCATAAGAGACCAATCTGAAGCTGGTGTGATAACTAGTTCTTTGAATGAGAAGAAAAGCTTGAGGTAATCTTAATCTTTCTTTTGAAAAAATTTCATTCCTTTTATGTTATTGGTTAGTTGGGTATTGACTCTCTTTTACAACTGAATTTAAAGCCAAGTGAGCATGGTAAATAGTGAGAGAGTGATAACCCATTGAATTAGTAGGGTTGTGTGAATTATTAAGATAACTAAGTGAGAGCAAGTCTAAAAAAAAAAATTAAGAAAATTCTCATTGTTAGCGTGTAGTTAGGAAAATCCCAAAAGTAACTATATATACTCTAAGCATTGTATTGAATGTAACATTAGTAACTAATTAGCAGTTAAAGGGCCGTTAGTTTCTATTACTTCACTAAACAAGGTTAAGCTAAGGTTAATTATTGGAGAAAAGTTGAACAATTATTGGATGGTGTTGCATTATTGCCACTAAATCTAGCAAAATTGCCCCTAATCCTTTGCTGCTATCATTTAATTATTTATGTAATTACAGAACATGCAGAATGTTACTATGTTAGTTGTCAGAAGCATCAGACACATAAAGAATTAAGACCTTTGGTTTAAGCTTATTTTATCAGCCTCATTTGTGCTTACACAGATATCTGCCATGGATGTAATTAGAGGTGAGAGGTCATGCTTTAATATATGAAAGTTAGCTCATGCTAATGCTAGTTTATGCTTTAATCTTGTTCTTTTAATATTTTAAAAAGAATTAAGATTGATCTGATACATGCTTTAATATACGGTGATTGTGGCATATATCATGAAACTGAATACAACAGTTTGCTGGCTTTCCAAAATTCACACAGCACAAATTCATTTGCTAATCTTGATTGAGGAATTCCTAATAGCTCAGGCTCATAGAACCAGGACTCATTTTCTGAACACGTACAACATTCATCTAGTGTGGTGGATGTACATAGAACATATAGAATTATAGATGCAGCATGTCAGTGAATTCTCGCTCGTCACTGATTCAGACCATAATACAGGTCAAATTAGACCATAATACAACTCATAAACACTGATTAGTGATTATACATTGATTCGGAGCCAAATCGGTGTTGGATAATCATACCAATATAAGTTGCATTGTAAAATTCAGACCTGATTGGCTGATTGTTTCTATTTGCTAGGGACATTGATCAATTTCTTAAATCGGCTACTTTTTGGACAAAGGAAGTCAGAATTTATATTGTTATCAAACTTGGAGTGTTTGTTGCGGGCGTGAAGGAGTCCGTTGGTAGGCTTCTGAAACAACCCCAACATGTATTACAATTTCGGAACTTGCTTTCACAAGATTCAAAGATGAGTAATTTTGTTTTACAAGTTCCGACGAACAACATCGACAAACAAAACCGGCGTTATAATGCTGTGGAAGTTGATTGTTGTATCCAATTCTTGTCGAATACTTTGGCTCATTTTGATGTAATGTGCAGGGTATGCTTATAATTTACTTTATTACTTTTTATATTTTATAAATTGAAACATTTTTGTGAATTAATATTTTTAAGCGTGCTCTCTTTTTATAGGTACAAACAGGTTTCATGAATCGAGTTGAATTGATCGAGCATTATGACTGCAATTATCCAGAAATGATGAATGAGTTATATGAAGCAAGTAGAAAATTATCAAACTTTTAGAACTAAACTTATAGTGATGTAATGATTTCAGCTCGAGGTGTTGTTCAAGCTGAGCTTTTGGCGGCGGTTTAATCCTATTCTAAGGGATGCGCAATGTTTAATCTGTTGATGTAAAGATCATAAGCATAACAAAGTGAGAAAATGGGACAAGATTTTAGCGCTCTCTTGTATAGCAAAGAACTTCATCAATATCCGAGGTTTTTTTCAACTGATACCTTAAATGAATACTACCTTAAATAAAATTTGTCTTAAATAAAATTTTCTAACGCATATTTCTTTAGTTTAACTCATGTTTTCACTTTTTTATAGCCTTGTAAAAGGTTTTTTTCATTAAATACTACTCCGTAAATATCCTTTATAGTATTAAAAAATCATACTACCTCCGGTCCAATTTACTCGCAACAAAGGGGTATTATTTGTGAGACATAAAATATTCCTTTGTTGCGAGTAAATTGAACCGGAGGTAGTATTAATTTATAATATATTTTTCCGTATTTTTCATTTTTAAATTTGTCTTATTTTATATCTGTTCTGTATCCATATCCGTACCCATATAAGTATTTATGCAACCTAGGTAGCAAATGGGGAATGAAGAAATCAAGATAATGGGTGTGCAAACAGAGTGAAGAGTAAGATAAATAGATAATTTACTATCAATTGAGCAAGAAGACCCGAACCTAGAAATCAAAATAATACTAGAACCTCTTGACAACTGAAATCAGAATAGTACATGCAACCCAATTACCAAAAGAAGTTAGATCACCACTTCACCATAAGGCATCTCTTAATATTTTACAAAAACAAATATTAACAAATCTAAACAGCTTATAATTTACATATATTTAATTTCCCATAAACACCAAATGCCTTCAATTTCACCTTGTCCTTGTCAAGGGGATATTGCCTGTATAGAGAAAATACCATCACTTAAAGTTTAAGCAGTGAAGGGGTACCACCAGATTCCATTATTTGCATCAAGACGTTCCTTAAAAACCTTAATACTATCATCCCCAAAATACCAATCATTCGAGGACATCAAATTCTTTGGTTCCATCATATCGCATATAGCTGAAAAAAAAGCATAAAAGTATCAATTATCAGACAGTATATTCAATTTACTACATTTGTTCCATAAAATTGGTGCCATTAGAGACATAAAAGAACAGAGAATGAGGTCGCAAGTACCAGTCTTGAAGTGGTTGAAGTATTCTTGCAATTCTTTGACCTTAAGATAAGAATGAAAAATTAGAAACAGATTCGTAGGAAGTGTATAACATGCTTAGCATAGGACACTGGAAAGTAAAACATCAAGAAATCCAGGCTGATGAGATTTACCTCCTCAGTACAAAAGCCAAATTTGCCAAAAACTACCGCAAAGGCAAGATAAATTACACTAGGGTTCACATATTCTGCATGCCAAGAATATGAAACAGCATGAACATCTTCATTTATTTATAAACATATATTTATGTCCAATAAAGGCAGAGATGTGTAAAAACAAAGACCAGAACCACTCAAAAAAAAAAAAAAAAAGATCAGAAACCATACCAGCTCTTGCCAATCTTAACACAATGTCATATATGAAATATGGGGGATGATCTTCTGCACCCACCCTCGAGGCTAATTCTTCCTTCAATGCAGTACGCAGCCCTTTCAATGCAGTACGGATCCCTGAAGCATCACCCAAGAGAGAATTTGCTTTACATATTCATGAGAATATATTCATGAGTAGCAGAATCAACCAAGAACATAATAGAAATCATCTAGGCAAAGTCAATATCAGAAACAAGTACCACATCCTCTCTCATCAAAAGCCCACAAGAAATGGTCCCTGTTGATAAAACGACTCCCTTCTGCCTTACGACGAAGTTCAGCAATACTAATCAAATCAAAAACAGTCAGAGGTGGAGGAACTGTATAACGAAGTTCAACAATTTCTCTCAGTTCAAATTCATTATGGAGCAATATACTAAATGGAATAGTCGATGTCCTTAATCTATCTTTGACCTGCAACAAAACAAATCAATAATAGTTAGAAATTTCTCACTCAAAAAAGAGCATGTATTTCCATGGTTGTAATAATAGGCGAATTAACCATTAAATAACCACAAGTGCAGAATTAAAGGGTTGATGCCATAAAGCATATAATCTAGCGAGGTTTAGCAAACACACCATTTTTTTTTTTACCCGAATAAGTTCCAATAGGTCAGATTTAATAAGCCAATCCAACTCTTCATGGGCAGAAGAGTGCATGCTTAGCTCCACTAAATCCTGTATTGCATCAGCCTCTAAGCTGTACAAGGCCTTGACATCAATACACTCCACAGCTTTGGCAAGCAAAAATTCTTGACACTTCTCGCTCAACACATCCCTAAATATCTCCAACAGCAAAAAAGTATATTCATCAACCTGCTCCAAGAAAAAAAAAACGAAAAAAAAACACATCGTGAACAGCTTTAAACTTCATTTCATGATAAACTACTAAAAGCAATTTCGGCAAAATGAACTAGAAGTGATGAGATGACTAAGCATCAAAACGGATGCCTTTATGGTGCATATTTATCTAAATAAATGTATGAAACTCCTTTTTTCAGTATGAATGAAGAATTCTAAAAGATCTCTTAGCTTAGGATTTTGTGTGTTCACGCATTATTGAGGGAGGTTTATGAGAACGAAGAACAATATATACTCCCCACTGTCCCTTAACCTTTAGTACATTTAATTTTAAGCAGTCTACAAAATAACATTTTCCCAATAACATGTTAGACCAATAATATCTTTGACTTTGTGTTACAAATAAATTCCGTTTTGAGAGTTAAAGTTAGTAAACTTTGACCGACTTTTTTGGCATATCTATAATGTATAAAATAATCCAGTAAGATTTTGTTAGATTCGTCTAAATGTAAGTTTATTAATATCAACTTTTTATAATTTTCTAAATTATACAATTTGAGTTGTTAAAGGTCAAAGACGACTCTTGAATACCGTACAAAATGATATGGTGCAAGTAAAAAGAAACGGAGCGAGTAAAAGTTATAATATAGTACTACACTGCAACAAATCCAATAACATTTCGAATAATAATCTCCGTATTAGGCATGAATGGGAAATTGGTCAAACTTCAAAAAAGTGTCACCACAACTATAGAAATGTAGCAAGCATTAAGGGAGGGAGGGATTAGTTACAAATAGGAAACTCGCATTCGACATTTTGTACTCCCTCTATTTCAAACTGTTTGCCACACTTTAAAATGACTTCGCTTACATTAAGAACGGGAGTAGGGCATTAGTCATATTCCTTACCGTCAATCTCTGATACTGCTTCGCCTTTTTGATTGCTTCCTCAATGTCATCATCAATAGGACTCTATAATAAATTAATAACAAACAAGGTAAACATATTAATGTTAAACATAACAGAAACAACTTGTAGACAGCAGAAAAGCAAAGAAAACATTGCTACCTTCTCAATTTCCAGGCCACGGGCAATGTAGTCCTATGGCAAACAATAATAAAAGAAGTTAGTAAACAAACATACATGGGCTAAGGCTGCTATGGCAAAAAGCAGACAATTAAATCTTCAAATCCTCATATAATGCATTTGATTTGCGATCTACCATTAAGTCATAGTCCACTGAAGCATTTAACAAAAGTATTTATATCTCCCTTTGTTCCTTGTTATTAACCACACAGTAACCAAAATGCTATGAAAGGATAGATAAAATCATAAAAAGATGGATAGATAAGAAGATCAAGACAATATGGAACTAAAGAGGATTAGTTGTAACTTGATGCATTGAAAAAACCAAACTGTGGATACAATCCTACACCTTGTTCAGTGGCTAGACAAGCTGGCCAAACTGTTACGCCTAAATTTCAACATGTTATGCTACCTACCCTTTGCTAAATAAAATGACACAACCTAACAATTACTCTTTACTACCCCCGGTTACCCTTCTTTAATTAGCTATTCATTAGAAAGTCTCTCACATTTGATAGATAGAGTAACATCATACAACACACCAAGATATGAATGAGGATATAGAGAGAGGAAACAAGAGGGGGTAAGTGCACGGACCACGAAAGGCTTCCTATACGGACACGAGTTACACAAGTTATGGTTGTAAAACTGCACATCAAATGTAATCATCAGAAAGAATAGAATTATCACACAGAAATTGCAACTAGATGAATCAATACTTGAAGGCTGTACCTGTATCATAGCAGCAACATTACATTCGTTCAAAAGAGAGTACCCATCCCAATTAATATTTGTATTCGCTATCCACTTGCAAACTTCATAGAATGAATCTCCCTGTGAAATAACAAATTCATAAAGATTAATTAATTAACTAAACTTTGAAGAAAGAATGAAAGATATACAGTAGCACACTACTTTCCCATTACTTCCTAATTAGGCTGTAAAAATGATGAAGATTGCAAACAAATTGATGCAAAAGATGTGAGCAGAACTGAAATCCTGCGTGAAATTCAATTGTTTAATTTTGAGCATATGGTTTCATACAAACAAATAGGATTGCCACAAAGAATGTTTAGCTATTGTTCAGACAGGTGAACAAAATTTAGAGTTTCTTGCATAGCAAGGGTATTGCTTAGTGAAGGGGTAAAAAAGAACACAAACACAAAGCAAGGGTTTTTCCTCCTTATGTCCTTTGCAAAAAAAAAAAAAAAAAAAAAAAAAAAGAAGGCTACATGGTCATTGCTAGTTTCTAACTCCATTGTTATACAAAAAAGAACAAAAGATGACTTGTAGTGGTGAATTCCACAATAATTACAAACCTTCTGCGCAAACCCTTCAAGTTGTTCCCAAAACTTGTTCTGTTGGTCATAAAGCATGCGAGAATGACCTAACTCGTACAGTTCCTCCTACCATGTGGCATCAATGTGGCATTAGCAATTGTTTCATAAAGGAATGTTTGTTATAAGATAAGCCGGGATAAAAGTAAAAGTGTAAATGCAAAACTAGAATGATAGATCCTAAAAATAAAGAAGTATAAGTGTATAACATGGAGAGGGGAGGACAGGAGGAAATCCATAAAACAGACAAGTGATAATTACTTTACAGAGAGTAGCTACCTTGTCAAAGAGCAAGTAAGCGAGTACGGCAACTCCATCAAGCAGACTACGGTAAAGTTGATCAGATAGTTGCTTGCACAATTCCAGAGAAGAGGAGCAAATATCCCAGATTATTTCTTTTAATGCACCTTCCTCAGTTGCTTGCAAATGAGCTAGTTCTTTCTTGGTGAGGCTCTGCCACACCACCCATGAAGGATGTGAGTTAGTTCATAGGCTTAAGCTAGTTGGATTTATAATAATAGACTACTTTGAGAATCTAGATCGTACAAATTAATTAGTTATTCAAAAGGGCTAAATACCCGGTGTAGGTAAAAAAAATAAGATTATCTAATGATAGAATTGGACCAAATCTAAGCTAACAGAATTATCCCATCCTCTGTTCAACCAACAATCCACCACCGCACAAATTTCACCACCACCACCATTGGGACTGATTCAGAGAACAAACGCTTAAATGTTTGGGATTTGTTGTTGAAATGTTGAAATTTTTTTAGGGTTCAAGTTGTAATTTCAAATTAAGATCCAAAAACTACCAAACAAACAAGGGTGTGAATTCCCCAATTCTGGAAATTTAAAGAAACGAAATGAAACACTAGCATTAAAAACCCTAACCGATTTCATATTCATATTAATTAATATTGAAATTAAAATTCAAAACTAAAAAGAAAGAGATGGGAGATAAAACTGAAGAAGTAACAGATGAATAGAAATATAAAAAGTAAAAGCTAGTACCTGAATTTCAAGTCTGGGCTTCTTCGGCAAAGGTTCATACTCCGGCATCGGTTCATGTTCATGCTCCGGCATCCACATCGACATCGACATCCTGATTCAAAATTCCCAAAATAAATAGAAATTGAAATTCTGAAAAATCAGTTTTATTACATTATTATTATTATATCCAAAAAAGAATGCTTAAAATGCAATCTGATTGTTGGAGCTCAAACTTTTACTCAGAATTATAAACCCTAACTTTTGCCCCAAATTAATATTTTGTATGAAAAATAACAATTTCAGGTGTCCAATTATGTATATAATTAAGATGAAATTAGAGCATATCAAAGAAAAACTTGAACTTTACCCCAAATCAAACAAATAAGATGTATTTTCGAGTTGTTCAAAAACAAATTGAGTAGAAAGTGTAACCTTAATAATTACGACCAACCAACGTATAGATTATTGAAGGAGGAGGGATAATTGCAAATTTTCAACCGATCGACGATGCTAACCGACGGAGGAAACTGTGATGGTACTAGGTAGAGGAGAGACGAAAAAATCAAAGATGATATCGACTTACGAGGTTTTTTTTTTTTTTTTTTTTTTTTTTTTTTTTTTTTTTTGGTGAAAGAGAGGGGCAAGCCCGTAGAAGAAAAACAGACAAACTAAAAAAATAAACAAACGAAACAAAAAAACAAAAACATAAAGAACAGCAAACTAAAGCTACCGCACACCTAATCAATCTTATTATTTGGAACCATATGAGGTTAAGAAACCCCCCAAATCCTCCAATAAAACGACTCTAAGATCCCTTGGGACCGCTTCAAAGAGGATGAACTTTACGTTGCATTCACACCATAATTTACTAGCCAATCCGCCGCACGAGTAGCTTCATGAAAACAATGTGAAATGACAATTTCCCAATCTCGGTTAGAAATCACGGCTTTGCACTTGCGTATGATATGGATATAGGGGGAATTGTCTGGTTCATCATCAACCAAGATCCTAGCAACAACCTCCGAGTCAATAGATAGGTGCACATGTCTATGGCCACCATCCCAAGCAACCATTAGTCCCTTCATCACCGCCATCAACTCAGCTTTCGTACAAGTGCAGATCCCACAATTATTAGCATAGCACTCAAACACTTCACCACTACAACCCCTGATTATGCCCCCTGTAGGCGTCGTTCGAAGTGCGCCTACGTTAAAGCACGTGTAAATATGCTTGGCAATCATAGGAAGTGGGAATTGACATTACGATTAGGGACAAAGCAAAGTAGGGAGCCACCAACAAGTTTTTAAGGAACTTGTAAATCGTTCACGGATCATAAAAGGCAACCACGAATAAGGGACAACGATAGGCAACAACGATTGACCCGTGAAGGTTACACCCCATTCATAATCCATGAGATTACTAACTCCATATGGTTCGGAACCACTAAAGGAGGATCGGGGATGATGGTACGAAGTGAGTCATGGAGTCACATTCGCCCGTATTGGGCTCTACTCGATTCTTATAGTGAAAAGTGATTCCTGCGATCTCAAAGGCATACAAACAAAATATTCAATTTCCTCCAAACTATTATTAAGCTAAATTAGTTGAATATTAATGCAACACATAATTATAAAATATCGTGATCACTTGATTAACAACAAGATTAAAAAGGAACCTAAGCCGGTTGTCCAAATTATCTTATTAGGCGTGATTTTCAATTACATATTCCCTTTAAACATGCAAAATGGTGATCATAAAAAATATAATAGAATAAACATTAATATTGGAAGCAATTTAACAATAAATTGTTAGTCAAATCAAATAATAATAATAACCCTAATCATGATACTAGCAATATTAAAATAAGAGTAATTAAATTAATTAATTACTCACATTACGCACGTTCCTTTAAATTGCTACATCATGAATAAACTGTTAGTAACTTCAATAAATATAAATCAAATGAAAATTAAATTAAATAAATGTAGATTTGATTTGGTCCAAACCCTCAGTTAATTATAACTTTGGGTATTGTATGAACTCCTTGGAGTGCTTAATTAGGGGAAGTATTTTGAGAGAATAGGGTGGCTAGTATTTAGGCTAAAGAGGGAGAAGAAAATTATTTTGTGATCAAGCTTCTTGATGATTGAAAAAGGGGAGATATGATCTCTATTTATAGAGAAAAAAAAGGGTCGAAGAATCAAGAAAAGATAAGAATTCGAATCGGATAAAACTCTTGCGATAGACACCGATTTTTGCGGTTTTTGTTTTTATCATATCTTTTGATCCAGAAATCGGAATAAGATAAATAAGATATCGTCAGAAAGATCTTGAAGTCTACTTTCTAACCCAATTGGAATAAGATTAAAATATTTTGTATAATAAAAGATATGGCCGAAATAGTGAGACGGTGTCAGTTTCGGATAGAGTTTGACATTTTATTCATATCTTTTTTGTTATAGCTTGGAATTGATATTATAATATATCATTGGAAAGATAATTTCAAGGGCTATCCAACCATATAAAATTTGGATAAAAACTATGAGGCACGAAAATAATATCTGTCTATCTTTGAACGTCTTTCAATTCTAATAGAAATAGGATTTTCAAAAAGAAAAGTTTTATTCAATTTCAAACTCGTTAATCTTATCTTTTCAAAAAGGATAATTAAGATATTTTAGAAACTTATATAAGCTTCTAATTAATCCTAATTGGTTTAGGAATTTTATTAAATCATTTGGACCCTCCACATGATCATTGGGTCGTAGGTAAGGTAGGCTTAGGTTCGGTTTGGGCTCGGCTAAATATTTTGGCCATAACTTATTCGTTATAATTCGGATTTGGGCTTATAATATATCGTTGGAAATATTTTTTCAAGCCCCATCCAACTATTCAATCATTGGACCCAGATTATGGACCAAAATAAACTGGATTAAACGTTTTTATAAAAAGGACACGAAATGAATGATTTTAAAGGACACGAAATGAATTATTTTGGGTTTAAAGGCACGAAAAGAGGAAAATAAGTTATGGTTTGGGGAAATGGGATAGGAGTTGGGTTGGTTTTATGAAATGGAAATATGGATTTAAGCACTCCAAGATTAAATACTCAACCCGACCAATAATGACGGTGAAAGGTTGTTCATCATCGGGTTTGGTTTTGGGGAGACATTTATAGGTGTCTACAGAAGCCCCCACTTTGACTGAGTTTGTAGAAACGTCAGTTTCGAAAACGTTAGTCAAAGTAGTCGATAGGGACGGAGAATGATTTAAGACCTTCTGCGATCCTAAATCACTCTGTATACGCCGATACCTGCAGAAAAATGTTAGTTCTACAGATAAAAGATTAAAGGGATATAATGCGTATCTGACACCAGTTTATCGGTGACAAATGAGTTTGGTAGCTTTCTATGCTTGAAGGAATTCACCGGATGACGTTTGTTGAAATGCTTTCCATGCTTGAGGAAAGTCGACTGACGAGTTTGGTAGCTTTCTAAGCCTAAAGAAACCTACCGGATGACACTTTCCATGCTTGAGGAAATTCGACATATGATTTTGGCGTTAGTCTATGCTTGAAGAAATCCACCGACAATGCTTTCCATGCTTGAGGAAAGCCGACAAAGGAATTTGGCGGTTTTCTATGCTTGAAGAAATCCACCGGATAATACTTTCCATGCTTGAGGAAAGTCGACAGATGATGAGATTGCAAGTCTTTGTGTATCGAGAACCTTGCGTCATGAAATGATGGTGGTTCGATTATCCCCGAACGTGGGCTGTAGATGGTCCGCTTGTCCCCGAACGTGGGCTGTAGATTGTTCGCTTGTCCCCGAACGTGGGCTGTAGATGGTCCGCTTGTCCCCGGACGTGGGAAGTAAATGGTCCGCTTGTCCCCGGACGTGGGCCGTAGATGGTCCGCTTGTCCCCGGACGTGGGCTAGTTGTAAATGGTCCGCTAGTCCCCGAACGTGGGCTATAGATGGTCCGCTTGTCCCCGGACGTGGGTTGTAATAATTGAGACTTGCAAAATAAAATTTGCCAGGGGACTCGTATAGACTATGATTGACTTGACCAACTGACTTGACCAAGTTTGACTTGACACGACATGACATGACATGAGTATGACTTGTGATTGTGTGTGTATAGTTTGAGTGTGTGTATAGTTTGAGTGTGTGTGTGTGCAGACACAAGCAACCGAAAATGCAAAAGCAAAAATTTTCCATCATTTTTGTCATGAGACGAGTGGAGGGTACCGACTTTCTCCCGAAAAAGAAAGACGTGTGTAGGGAATATTTCAAGCATTATGAACAACCCCAAACTTGAACCCCACTGTGATCATACACTAAAGTACGGTGGCGTTCCAAAGGGAAAGACAAAGAGCAAAAAGAGTCGCCAACAAGTTTTAGGAACTTGTAAACCCAAAAGACAATCTAAAAGGACCATCAACTACTCCATAAGGTCTTGAACCAAACAGGGTCCGGGGATGAGGGTACGAATTCAATCTACAAAAGAAAGGACCCGCCCTATAAAATAGGCCTCTACTTTGTTCTGCTCGTATTCATGTGCGCTTTTCGAATAACATACAAACATTATATTAAACCTACCCTGTTTAATCTATGTTGGTTGAATATTAATGCACAAATAATACTATTATTGGCGATCACTTGAGTTAAAAATCACTTTAGCCTAAACCAAATTATTAATTATCTTATTAAGCGTGATTTCAAGTACAAATTCCCTTTAAAAATCATAAAAGGTGTGATCAAGCAATAACGATAAAAAATAAATAATAATCAATAAATAATAATAACGATGATAATAGCATGATAAGGCATAATAAAGCTCAATAATAATAGCAAGATCCTAGGCATGATACTAACAAGATTAATAACGAATCCTAGCATGTCACTAAGCAATAAAGATCAAAGCTTTAAACCCTAACATGGTACTAACATGATATTAGAAAGAATAAAGCAAAAAAGGCACCCTAAACATGATTCTAGAAAGCATAAAATAACATCCTAACATGATACTAGGAATTAAACATTAATAATCATGCTTTCTACATTGAAAGAGAGTAATAAGATTACATACTTTGAAGCCTCGTACCTCTTTCTAATAACAAAATACACAAGTTAGTAACTTCAATGAAAATCAATAAAGAATAATTAAATAATTAAATTAGAATCAAATTAAATAAAGTTTAGACTAGTTTTAGACCAAACCCTCAGAAATTATCAAACCTTGCACGTCTAGGGCGAAGGCAACTTCGAACTTGGTTAAGAGATTCAAGATCTTGTGAATGCGGAATATTGTATTTGAAAAAAGGTTGTTTAGAAAGAGAGAGAAAGAAAAGAATTAAGTAATTCTTGAGAGGGAATAGAGAGAATTGAGAAAAAGTTGATGATTGTGAATGATTTGAAAACAGGAATTCGGACCCTATTTATAATGAAAATAATCCGGAAAATCATAGAATTTGATAAGGAATAAAACTCCACGCTGTCGCCAGGAATTAACTCTGTCGCGACGCGACAGGGTCTGTCGCGCGGCGACAGACTTGTCGTTTGGCGACAGCCTGTATTAGCGCGTTTTCTTCACGCGGAATCCGATCTTTAATCAACTTGATCTACGGAATCCGTACAGAAGATAAAATTCGTATTTTTAAGATAACAAAACAATATTTTATTCCAAATAAAAATCTTTTGATGATAATTAATTATTAAATCTAACAATATTAGAATTAAAAAGAACTTTCTAGAAACTTCCAGAAAACTATAATTAATCCTAATAATTTTAGGAATAATAATTAATATTGGGCCCAGTTTAGTATTTTGGCCATAACTTCCTCAATATTCATTGGAATCGGGCTTATAATATATCGCTGGAAAGATCTCTTCGAGCCCCATCCATCTACACCATTATTGGACCCTTATCATGGACCAAAATAAACTGAATTGGACGTTTTCAAATAAATAAAGTCATTTTCAAAAAACAGAGAGAGAAGAATTTAATTAAAACTAAACCGCAACATTTGGCTTTCGAATCACTTTCACCTAATTCGATAATGGTTCGACGTGACAGGCATTCATCACTGGGTTTGGTTTTGGGGAGACACAAATGGGTGTCTACAACGTGAAAAATGAAATTTTATTTCCGAACTTCCCTCGATAAAAATTTTGAAAATTTTTTTGAACTTCCCCAAAATAAAATAATGAAAAAGGGAAGAAGTTTTGAACTTCCTCCTTGAGCAAGATGAAATGAATCGTATGGATTGAATTGCTTGTCCTGAAAATAATGTATGCATGATGCATGTTCTTAAGCCAGGAGGCTAAGGACAATTACATCATGTGACACGATAGATGAATGAACTTAATTCATGGAGCTAAGCATCATATATGGTGTAAAGAAACGATCTTGAACGTCTCTTAGGTCTGGAAGCTAAGCACGTATATAGATGAATTGATTTATGAACATTGCTTAGGTCAAGGAGCTAAGAACGATATGCTTTGTATTATTACAAATCATTGATATAGAAATGTTACTCAGCACATTACGCGATGCATGAAACAATGAACATTGCTCAGGTCAAGAAGCTAAGCAAGTATACAACGTTTCTTCTGATGAATGTTGTCTTAAAAGATGATGAAACATGCACAGTGTTGAAACAAGATTTCATGAAAAAGGGTTCTTAAAGGGAAGGATGATATGGATATGGATGTGTGAGTGAAGTGTGTGAATGTGATACTAAGGCTGACTGCAAGGGTTATGGTGATGGAAATATATGTGAGAAGAGTCAAAGATGATGACTCTTCAGGCTGGGTAGGCTAAATGATGTGGGTTCAAGCCCCCAATTCTAGCTCTAAATGGGTAGGGGTAAGCATGGGATATTCTTTGAATCGATCAAGCATGGATATGAATATAAATGTGAAAATGAATGTGGCCGCACCTCGATGTGAGGTTGCCTACGTATCCGTTAGGAATCAGGCCGAACGTAGCTCTAACCGAACTTTACACAAGTGTGTGTACACCTCAAAGAGGTCTTTCAAGGGTGGTAAGGTGGTTAAGCTGAAGGTTTAAGGAAGAAAGGGGTAAAAGGCTCAAGACCCAAGAGAAGCCCCCAAGATATGCAATTGTGTATTAGACTTTGCAAGTTTTATTTTTCATATATTTTTTTGTTTTGAATTTTGCAAGTTTATTTTCATTTTTTCTTCTGTTTTTCGCTTTTTTTCCATTCTTTTGAATCAATGTGGGCAATCTCAGATCATGCGGTCCATCACTCACTTAGAATTCATGTGTTCTCAGGCACGGTACCAAGCACTCGATGAGAGACGCAATTTGGAACGTGTTCATACCAAAGACATTGGAACACTTGCCCTTAGACATTGTTTTATTTTTGCTTTGTTGCTTTTTTTTAACTTGCTTTTTGAATGTTACACAAATTACACATATTCCAATCCCAGGGTTAAGTGAATGCGGGTTGAAGAAATGAAGGTCAAACGTTAGACGAGGCTCAAAGTGGTTGATGAAGAAATGGAATGTGATTGAACGGTTAACAGGAAATGACAGGGTTGGAAAGGTGCCTCAAATCATTAGTGTACTTTGTGTTTAGTTCGGTAATTGATTTTTTTTTCTTTTTTTTTTGCGAATGAATTCGATGATCGATTGCAAAGGAAAGGATTGTTCATTGATGGAAAAGGTAAGAAATATGACACATAGACAGTACACATGGATAACGGGAACCTATGCTAGACTTATTAGGGGAGAGGGTTGAAACAAAAGAAGAAAAAAAAGCATGAAATCTTGTATGGAAACTTGTCTTGTGCTTCGTCTTCATGGTTGCTTATGAATTACTTGTTACCGCTAAGGAGGATAAGAAATTTGTTGTTGTTGATGCTTTGATTAGAAGAAAAGAAGGAAGGAATGACGTTCCCCTTATTCTTCCAACTCTTACCTAGTGATTTTTGAACTCAAGTACTATGGAACAAAATGAGCTCACTTAATGCATTGACTCAATACTCGAACTGGAAAAGAAGAGTGTATGAAAGAATTTTCAAAATCAATGGGAAGTACTCCACTCATTCTTATTACGACGAAAAACGACGCATGCATGGTCCTAGTATACGATCATAAACAATATAGTGCGTTACTCGAAGACAAAGTGTGTGCAACGACTCAACATGTGTGATGAGGTGAGTTTATTAAGACTCGTGGTATGATCGCATGGCTAGACATGAGGACGTTGTGAAAAACAAAAGACCCAATGACCAAATAGCACGGAAAACTAAAAGACAAACTAACTCGATTAATTTTGTCCAATTTTAATGTTTATGCTATTTACTAGGTGAAAACGGTCCATTGGCAATCGTTAGTCATAAGATCAACTGTATGGAATAATTTCAAGCCTTAATCCCACTAGCTTGAACCCCACTGTGATCATACACTAAAGTACGGTGGCGTCCAAAAGGGAAGAAGATAGAGCAAAAGAGTCGCCAACAAGTTTTTTAGGAACTTGTAAACCGTTCATAGGATGAAGGTTACACCCCTTAACGATCCAAGAGATCGTCAACTCCATAAGGTCTAGAACCAAATAAGGGTTCGGGGATGAAGGTACAAATCCAACTTAAAAGAGATTGAACCTGCCCATAATAGGCCTCTACTTTATTCTGATCGTATTCATGTGTGCTTTCTGATTAACATGCAATCATGAGGATTAACCCTAAACCTGTTTATCTATGTTGGTTGAATTTAATGCACAAATAAACTATTATTGGCGATCACTTGAATTATAATCACAATTAACCCTAAACAAGATTATTAATATCTTATTAAGCATGATTATAAGTACCAATTCCCTTTAAACATGCATAGAAAGGTGTGATCAAGCAATAACAATAAGCATCAAGCAACATAATAATCATAATAATATTTATAATAATATTAATAATCATCACAAATTATAACAATTATAATCATAATCATGTTCATGTTAATATTAAAGCATAATAAACATAGCAAGATCCTAGGCATGATACTAACAAGATTAATAACAAACCCTCGCATGTCACTAAGCAATAAAAATCAAATCTTTAGCCCTAACATGATACTAACAATCATAAATATTAGGAAGAACATAGGAAGCATCGTAACAATCATATTTGATATTAAAGTTACCCTAGACATGATACTAGGAATATCATAATAACAATGTAAACATGATTTCTACATCATAACATCAATTAAAACCATTAAAGCACTTACTTTGATGCCTCGTACCTCTTTCTAATAACAAAATACACACGTTAGTAACTTCAAGGAAAATAATAATCAAAACAATAAAATTAACTAATTGAAAGAGAGATTTGGGACCAAACCCTCAGAAATTAAACCTTTCACGTCTAGGGCGAAGGAAACTTCGAATATGACTAGGTGTTTCTAGATCTCGCGAATGCGGAATTTTGTATATAAAACAAAGTTTAAAGAAATAAAGAAAGAGATGAATGAAAGAAGAGAATGCTAATTAAAATTGATTGCAGATGATTATCGGTGAGAATTGGTGAATGTTGATGAATGAAAACGAAGTTTTTAATACGATATTTATAGAGAAAATCAGCTAAAAAGATAAAATAAACAAAATAGATTCTGACGCACAAAACACAGAGTTGGCGCAAACCCTGGCTAACTGGCGCCAGGCACCAACACTGGTGCCAGGCGCCAGGCCTGGTTCAGTGCCTGGGGTCAGGCGCCAAGCCTAGTTTTAACGCGTTTTCGAAAATCAGATAAGTTTGTCGTACTGGAGGATAAAATCATATAATTTCCTCGAAAATGCTATTTGATTTTAATTAAAACTCTGAAAAGTCAAAAGTCAATTTATCAATGTTAATTGAATTAGGAATGAAAAGAACCTTCTAGAAGATTCTAGAAGACTAAATCCATTCCTAATTGCATTAGGAATGATAAATCATATTAGGCCCTCCTCTAGATCATTGGGCCGCATATAAGGCTCAAACCGGGCCCAATTTGGCCATAACTTCCTCAATATTCATCGGAATTGGGCTTATAATATATCGTTGGAAAGCTCTTGTCAAGTCCCATCCAACTACAATATTATTGGACCCATATCATGGACCAACCAAACTGGATTGGCTGTTTTCTTAAAATAAGTTTTCAAAAACAGAGAGAAAAGAAAAGAAATTAAAACTATCCGCAACACTAGACTTTCCACACTTTTACTTCATTCCATTGTGAATCGACATGAAAGGTACTCATCATTGGGTTTGGTTTTGGGGAGACACAAATGGGTGTCTACAGAAGCCCCCACTTTGACTGAGTTTAGAGAAACGCGAGTTTCGAAAACGAAAGTCAAAGTAGCGATAGGGACGGAGAATGATTCAGAACGTTCTGCGATCCTAAATCATTCTTGTAACGCCGATACCTGCAAACTAACGTTAGTTAAATAGATAAAAGAGTTAAGAAACGCGTATCTTGCACCGTCGAGCACACGTCTCTGAAAGTAACCGATTTGCTGCCGCTTCACTGTTTTTTTGATGACCTCCTACAAGCTAGAGAATGCCATCCCGCTTGAAAACTGCTACGCCTTTAACTGCTTCCAATTAGAAGATTGCTTCGCCTGAAATGATCCTCCTCCGCTATGATAATATTCCACGTCCAAGGGAATACCATCGAAGATTATTTCTCTCGAAACAATCTCCATCCGCATTGATAATATTCCACGTCCAAGGGAATACTATCGAAGATTATTTCTCTTGAAACAATCTCCATCCGCATTATGACCATCTTCCATGTCTAAGGGAACATGATCGAAGACAACTTCGCCCAAAATTACCTCCAGTTGTTTGTGACAACTCTCCGCAAGCTAGGGAATGCCGTCGAAGATATCCTCACTTGAAGTCATCCTCATTTGATGCGATAATTTTCCAAAGGAAATTACCGAAGACCCACGCCTGTCGATCTTTAAAAGTTCGCCTGAACTTTGCTTCCGCTTTGCCTGTACGTCGGCGGTTCTGTTGCTTTGAACCTGTATGTCGGTGCCCTTTTGCTTTTGAACCTATATGTCAGTGCTTTTTGTTAGTGAGCCAATGCTTAGGCGCTTTAAGCTAAGTGAGACGATCTTTCATCAGGTCGATCACTTTATGTAATCAAGCCAATTACTAAATCATGTCAAATTGCTTAGACGGGCTAACTGGCGTACCAAGGAACCCAAAAATATGTTGCAGAAAGGTAGAACAACCCCATCAGGTGGCTGGGTGCTCTGGCGCCACTGAAAAGCCATCATCGCCACTTAATTAGTCTTAGCGCCAGGCGCTGAGATTGGCGCCAGGTGCCAAGCCAAACTTTTGACGCCAATGCATAGGGCTTGGCGCCAGCACGGGGATTTCCTTAAATACCCCTTTCCTCTTCATTTTGCTGGCTGCTCGTCGCGAAATTGCTCGAAAAAATCCGAAAACTTCAATTGCTCGGTTCTTGCTCGTTTCTCAGGCGAATTTGCTCAAATTTGTTGCAATTCAAAGCTCTTTTCATCTATTTTCCTGATCTATGTAAGTTTTCTTCAAACTCACATCGATTTTTATGAATTTTTGGCATGTTTATTCACGAATTTCATGAGAATTCGAAATTTATAATGCTCACTTTGCTTTGTTTGTCAAGTTTTATGCCATGAAATTGCTTGATTATGTTTATATATTGCCTTGGGAGTAATTTGAGACTTGTTTGACTCAATTTGGTGAAGAAATGAGCAATTTGCCATTTTGGACCTCCTAAGGTCGTGAAGAACAATGTGGTTTGTTCTTGATGTTTTTGCTAGCAATTCTTGTCCAATTTGTCACAATAATTACTATAGTGTTGCAAGAAATTGTGTGATTGCTTGAAAAATGCTGTTATGCTCAATTTGAATTTGTGCTCTGTTTTAGTACTACGTACTCTGTTTTTTGCGAACATAGTATCATGCTGCTAGGCGAACCTTAGATACTATAGAACCTTGATTTATGATGTTTTTGCACAATGTAGTATGGCTAGACAGCGAGGTTCGGGTTCACGGTCCCGAAACACCAGACGGGAGCATGAGCCCGTAGAGGATGACGTCACGCCTTCCACTTCGCTTGGTCGACTTCCGGAGTGGGATGAGCGGACCCTGTTCTTCGCCCCCGTCCACCACATTTCTGAGAGGGTGAGACGGGGCATCACGGTCGGGAGGACGCGGCATCATGGTTCCGGCTGTGATGGTTTGGGCGATTTGTACAAGATGTACATCGCCAGGGATCTTGAGACGAGACTCCTATGGGAGTCTTGCGGACTAGCTACTCTGTTCGAGACCTCTGAGGCTATGGTTGCCTCTAGCGGGGGTCACCATGTAGTGCGCACTTTGGTGGAGTTCTTCTGGGACACCACCAACACTTTCCATTTCCCCTGGGGCAAGATGATGGTCACGCCTACGGACTTCAGTCTCATTACAGGACTGGAGTTCAGCTCTGTGCCACTGCCGTTCGACAGTGGAATCGACGTCTTTTCTTCGGAGGTCGAGGAGCTGTTGGGGCCGATCGCTATTCGGGCCCGAGCTGAGGTCGAGACGACTCAGTTTAGTGCTAGGGGAATTCGGCGCTTGACGCTGGCAGCGGCTCTTGATGATGATGCGACCACCCGAGAGCAGCGGGTGCGTATCTTTGCGCTGATGTTGTTGTCAGGGACGTTCTCTCCTGACAAAGGTAGTAGGGCGTTGCTCTACTATCTTCCTTCTGTTCGTGATCTTCACCGGATCGGGACTTATGACTGGGCCAGCTTGGCCTATGCTGACTTTGTTCGTGCGCTGAGGGACTTGTGTCGACACCGGTCCTTTGGGACGAACGTTGCTTTGTCTGCCTTTTGGAAGATCGTAGAGGTAAACATTATTCCCTATAACGTTTAGCTCTACACTTTAGTTAGCATTTACTCACAATTTTAATTCTTTGTAGATCTGGTTCTACGAGCACTTCCCTTCTGCTGCGCCGGCGAGACCATCGCCGCGGGGATTTCCAGTGAGCGCCTCTTGGGGCGGCCACCATGTGGATATGTCTACTACACATGTCCGGAACTGGATCATCGCGGTACGACTTTTATTATTGCTTTTTCGCGGTGCTTTAGGTATATTCTCGCCTGATTGATGTTCTTTGCAGTGGCCTGAGGTGGTGTACCGGCCGTGGGGCGGTTGGACAGTCCCTGGATTAGCCGCACAGTATTCTGCTGAGCGTCGCTATTTCTTGGGGACTTATGGAGCGATCGCGTACTTAGGAGAGTGGGTTGCTAGACAGCATTCCTCCGATGTCTTCGTCGTTCCTACTCCTCCACCACGTCATATGTTCGATGACGCGCGGTTGTCGAGCATGTCTGAGGGAGATGGTACCTCTTGGCGGTCCTATGTGATCCTCGGGTGGTGCTATGCTGAGGAGCTACTACCTTTGTTAGCTCCAGCCCCCGTACCGGCTGAGGATGTGAGGGTAACATTTCTCAGCTTTTACTTTCCATGAAGTAGCCACCAAGTAATGTTTTACTGACTTTTTCTTGTTTTATCAGGGCGGTGCTGCTGAGTTCGTGCCACCTCGTATGTCCATCCACTACCAGGGGATGTATGGGCCGATTGAGGATATGATTCCTCTGGCTCCCGAGGGCGAGCGCTTCGTAGAGCGGTCGATTCCTCGGCACCAGACTCGAGTAAGCCTAGTTATTCACAATTTTTGTCCATATATCATGCATATTTACTGACTTATTTCTCTGACAGTTTTCGCGCGAGGTGGTTTCGGCGATGGCACGATGTATAGATGCCTTCCGGAGCCAGCTTGTCCGGATGAGAAATGCGGCCACTTGCCGTCGGGACAGCAAGAGGTAGTCTTTCTTTATATATATTTTTTGCATTACCGCTTCAATTTTGCCTTGTTTCTGATTTAATTCTTTTTGCAGGGCCAGCCTATTGCTTTTCACACCCGCACGAGACCTGAGGGGCAGAGGGATCCGGCGAGGTCTAGCTCGAGACGCCGTCGTACTTCGTCAGGGGGTAGAGGTGGTCGCTCTGAGGCTGCTCGTGCTGACGTTGCAGAGGGCTCGGGATCTTCTTCTGAGGGTGCTCATGCTGCACCGGTAGAAGAGGCTACCTCGGCTTTTAGAGGTGGTGGGATGTACGAGGTAAGCTCGTCATCGCAGCAGCCTCCGCAGCCTCAGCCTCAGGTTGATCCTGGGTGGAGTGGTCCTACATTGAGTCTTCCTCCTCCTACGGAGACTGGAGCTGGAGGAGAGGTGACTCCTCGTACGGCGCAATTTTACGATATGATGGGCCTACGTCCTCCAGCGCCGTAATTTGTTCCTGTATATTTTATTTTGACTTTTCATAGAACTTTGCCTGAGACTCATTATTTTTAGACACATTTTGTATATTTATGCTATTTTGAGTTTATATTGTTTGTTATTATTATGTGTATGTGCAAGAGAAGTGTGACAAACGATTTTGCGCAAAAAATTCCGTCATTTTTATTATTGATGGAGGGTATCCGACTCTCTCCCCCAAAAAGAAAAAATAAAAAAGGAAAAAATCAAATAAAATGTCGAGTGTTTGGAATTTAATTTAAATGAAGTCCAAAAAAGAATAATATTATTAAAAATAATGGCTATTTTAATTAATTAAGAAAAAGGATATAAAAAATGTTTAGAAAAAATAAACGGAGTCATATAGTCATTAGTCGACTCGAGTTTAGGATTAAAAACGCAAGTTAAGCACGCGCGTCTGTTGTGACAACTTGGCGCCAGCTGGCGCCACAATATGGCGCGTGGCGCCGGGCGCTACACTTGGCGTGTGGCGCCAAGCGCTGGCGGCAGGCGCCAATTACATGGTTTTGACGCCAATTGACGCTAATACCGTATTTCATTCTGATTAAAATTTCTCGCAATTTGTGTATAAATAGCCCCCTGCCCAACCGATTCTTCTCACAATTCCAGCAAATAAAATAATTCTTGTTTTAGAAAAAATAATAACCATGTCTTTAGTCGCCAAAACCTTCACCCAATATACTCATGAATGGTGTCGATCTCTTAATGCTAGAGTCAAGAAAGAATTAGATTTGTTTCACTTGGGGGGAATTTATGGCATCAAAGGGGTAGATCTTTACTTAGATTTTATACATACCGCTCTAGAATTTTGGAATGTTGATACTCATTGTTTCATAATAGGGTATGATGAGATTAGCCCTTTGCTAGAGGAATTTGGTGCTATTTTAGGCTTCCCTGCAATAGACCTTATAGTAATCCCTAGAGTAGATGCATACTATTATAAGGATTTTGAGCGCTTCTTTAATTTAAAAGAAAGGGATTTATCAAAAATAGTAGAGACAACATAGTTAATTTGAAAGAATTTGCACGCCATTATTTTGATAAACCTCTTTTTGAATCTTTTCATATATATAGAAGAAGGGCGTTCTTATTTTGCATGCTTAACCAATTTTTTCTTAGTAGTGGTAAAAATAATGAAGGCCAATCAATTATAACCACTGTACTAGAACAAATTGAGTCAGGGAGAAATCCAATGCCACTGATAGTTGGAGGATTAGTCTAGATGAACTGAAAAGGGACCCAAAAGCACCTTTTCGCGGCTCTCCAATTTTATTATAGGTAGAAAAATAATATTTTTAATTACAGAAATCAAAAAATATATTTTTGTATTGTAATAATAATTTATTTGCATTGCAATTTTTACAGATGTGGCTAATGGAAAGACTAGGATTAATTAGCCCTCCGGACGATATTGAGAAGTATACTCCCAATTGCTTCGTGAGAAGGAAGAAACGTTTCCCTAAGATTGGGCGCCATGGGTGGAGAAAAGTCTTCGAATCACGTGATTTTGCTATCAAGTGGGTCGTCCCATGGTGGAAAATAGAAAGGATGGTTGGTGTTAACAAGCAACCTTTCTACCGTCTTCCAAGCTTGTCTCGTGTAACTTATTATTACCCTTGCAGGGTAAAGAGACAATACGGCTTGCTTCAGAATATTCCTTCCGGGGATCTTCGTCCACCTTATGAGTACCCAATTTCTCAAGAAGTAGACAGATTTGATGCTTACTGGAGTGCTAGACCTTTATGGGAAGTGATTACAAAAAAGGTTCCTCCTTCTTTGCCCAATGATGTGAAGAAGTGGTTGCTGAATAAACCTTCGAAGGGTTCGAATAGAGATCAGGGTAAAACTGATGTGAAGAGTCGTCTGGGTGACAGAGTGATTCCTTCCAAGGAACTCCTAGGTGCAAGAATTGAATTCAAAACACCTGCAATGCCTAGGAAGAAAAATGCTACCAAAGATAAAGGGAAAAGGAAAGTTGACACCACAGATAAAAAGGCTTGGGAGGAAAAGAAGCATGGAGTGTTAGCTGATGGGGAGACTATCTACTCTAAAATTGAATGTAGGTCCTCTAAAGGGTGCCTACTAGCTAAGGTTATGGATGAGGAGGAGGAAGCAGACAAAAATTGGAAAAGGGCTAGAAAGGAAAAGAAAGATTAGGAGCATTGCTTGACTTTCAATTTATTAGACTTAGTTTATTTTTTTTTTATTATTATTTTTTTTATTTAAAGTTAATTTATTTCAGCTTTATTTAAATTCCATCAATAATGTAATTTTATTTTATTAATGAAATTTCAGCTTTTAATTAAATTATTTACTTCAAATTTATTTTATTAAAGCAATGAAAACCGAAAAAAAATTAATTTTCCAGAAATTCTTCGAGTACAGAAGTCGAAAATTTTCCGAAAAAACACCGAAATTTGCCCAGAATTTATTTTCAAATTGGCGCCACTTATTTGCAATTGGCGCCTATCATTGAAGTCTGGCGCTAGGCGCCAATTTCATCGGCTGGCGCTGATGATTTCTGGCTGGCGCCAGGTTCTTCTCTGCGACGCCGATAATTCGCCGATCTTCTGTTGAATTTTTAATTAATTCTGGAACGCGGAGATGTCGAAAAATAAAGTGGCCACACCCGTAAAGGGTTGCCTACGTATCCTTTCTTAAGGAATCAGGCCGAACGTAGCTCTCTTGAGTATCCTACTCAAGTAATTATGGGTAGTATTTCTTAAGTTGGTCAAGATTTGTCATGTTTGAGAATTCATTGCCATCCATATCAGTTAGTTTTGCTGCACCTCCTGACAGGATTGTTTTGACAATGTAGGGTCCAGACCAATTAGGTCTAAATTTACCCCTTGGATCTAAAATATTTTTCCTTAGTGCTTTTAACACCAAGTCTCCTACTTTGATATTTCTTGTCTTGACCTTCTTATTAAAATGCCTAGCCATGCGAGTCTGGTAACACTGAGTGTGATGTAGAGGTTCTAGTCGTTTCTCGTCGAGTAGAATCAATTCTTCATATCTTGCCCTAGTCCATTCAACTTCATCGAGTTTACTCTCTAATGCAATGCGTAGAGATGGTATTTCTAGTTTGACAGGTTGTACGACATCCATTCCATATACCAAGGAAAATGGCGTATTTCCTGTTGATGTACGGATTGACGTGCGGTAACCCCACAATGCGAAGTGAAGTTTGTCAGGCCAATCCTTATAATTTTCCGTCATTTTCTCGATGATAGTCTTTAAATTTTTATAAGCTGCCTCGACTGCTCCATTTGCTTGAGCTCTATAAGGGGAAGAATGGTGATGTTGAATGCTATATTTTTGTAGCAATTCTTCACATTCAGCTTGAAAGTGAGTTCCATTGTCACTTATCATTTCATGTGGGACTCCGTATCGACAAATAATATTTCTCTCGATAAAGAGTGCTACATGTTTTGCAGTGAGTTTAGTGTACGATTGCGCTTCGACCCACTTTGTGAAGTAATCAATTGCTACTAGGATATATTCATGGCCTCCTGTTCCTGGGGGAGTAATTTTGCCAATGATGTCAATTCCCCATGTAGAGAATGGCCATGGCGATGTGTAGGTGTAGAGCAGGGATATGTTGTAAATTGGCATAAATTTGGCACTTAGGGCATCTTTTTACGTATTGATGGCAATCCCTATTCATTGTAGTCCAATAATATCCTTCTCGCATTATCTTTTGGACTAACATTTTGCCATTTATATGAGTGCCACAAATTCCTTCGTGGACTATTCTCATTGCTCTTTGTGCATCCTTCTTTCCTACACATAGGAGAGCTCGACCTTTAGGTACCCTTTTATATAGCTCGTTGTCTATGAGCACATGTTGGGAAGCCAAAAGCCTCAATGCTCGTTTTGCTCTTTTGTCAGCATGAGGAGAGTATTCTCCTTTGGTGACATAATTGAGTATGTCTGTGTACCACGGTTCTTCTTCTTCTTCTTCTTCTTCTTCTTCTTCTTCACCTTGGACTACTTCGTCGTCTTCTATAGCCTGGATGTATGCTGGTTTGTGCCTTTTTTCTATAGTTAGAGGCATTTACTCGATTTCCGTGGGAATCCTAACCATTGAGGCTAATCTTGCCAAGGCATCAGCAAATTGATTTTCCTCTCTAGGTAGATATGTATATTCTACCTTGTCTAACTGATCGGTAAGAGTTTCCAGATAGGTTTGATAAGGGGCTAGACTTTCGCTCCTTACTTTCCACCTTTTAGATATCTGATTGATGATCAAAGAAGAGTCTCCGAATATCCTTAACTTTTTCACTCCCAATGCCAAAGCTGTTTCAAGGCCTACCACGCATGCTTCATATTCAGCAGCATTGTTGGTAACGTCGAAATCAAGCTTTATGGAGATTGGAACATGCTCTTCTTTAGGTGATACTAGTAACACTCCAACGCCACATCCTTTTTGGTTTGAGGCTCCGTCGAAGTACAAGGTCCAAGTATCATCTTCAGTAACCATTAGGTCTTTATCTGGAAATTCATTATCTTGCATTGGCGTCGAGTCTTCTATTGGAAAATCTGCTAGAAAGTCTGACACCACGGACCCTTTGATAGCTTTTTGTGGCATAAACCTTACATCAAACTGGGATATATTGACTATCCATCTTGATATGCGTCCATTGAGTGTATATTTCTCGAATAGATACTTGAGTGGATCTAACCGGGAGACTACGAAGACGGTATGCACCAGCATGTAATGTCTTAACTTAGTTGTGGCCCACACCAAGGCGAGGCACAACTTCTCGAGCGGTGTATAGCGTGCTTCGTATTCGAGCATCTTTTTGCTTAGGTAGTAGATTGCGTTCTCTTTGCCTTCTACTTCTTGTGCTAGCATAGCTCCCATTGTCTCTTTGGTAACCGTCAAATATAACCTAAGAGGTATTCCGGGAAGTGCTGGTGCTAATACGGGAGGATTTGCGAGATAGGCTTTGATCTTTTCAAAGGCTTTTTGACACTCGTAATCCCATATTACTGGTACATTCTTCTTGATTTTTTTGAAGATTGGTTCACATATCGTCGTCAGTTTTGATATGAACCTGCTTATGTATTGCAACCGGCCAATAAATCCTCGAATCTGTTTCTCGGTCTTGGGCGGTGGCATTGACATGATTGCTTTGATCTTGGTTGGGTCTACCTCTATTCCTCTAGAGCTTATGACGTAACCCAAGAGCTTGCCTGAGGTGACTCCAAAAGCACACTTAGATGGATTCAACCTCATATTATATTTTCTTAGCCTTTCGAAAAACTTCCTTAAGGCTACTTGATGGCCTGGACGGTCTTTTAATTTTACAATCATGTCATCGACATATACTTCGACTTCTTTATGCATCATGTCATGGAGTAAGGCAGTTGCTGCACGTTGGTAAGTAGCACCCGCGTTTTTCAACCCGAATGGCATTATCGTGTAGCACTAAGTGCCCCATGGCGCTATAAAGGTTGTTTTCTCCATGTCTTCTTCTTCCATGAGAATCTGGTTGTAACCTGCGTATCCATCCATAAACGAAAGAAGCGCGTGATTTGCCGTGTTATCTACCAGAATATCGATGTGTGGCAAAGGGAAGTCGTCCTTTGGAATTGCCTTATTTAGATCTCGATAGTCGACACACATCCTTACCCTTTCGTCTTTCTTCGGAACTAGGACGACGTTGGCGACCTATTCAGGGTATTTGGACACCTTGATAAAACCAGCAGTTATCTGTTTTTGAACTTCTTCTTTTATTTTAAGGGCTACGTCGGGTTTCATTCGACGTAACTTTTATTTTACAGGTTTCATTCCTGGAATTAGTGGTATAGTGTGTTGAGCTATTTCTCTATTAATGCCTGACATATCTTCATATGACCAAGCAAATACATCGATAAATTCTTTAAGTAAGTTAATTAAATCGGTTCTTTCTTGTTTATTCAATGTTAGTCCGATTTTAACTTCTCTTTTATGAGTTGAATCATTTGAGATATCAACTGTTTCAGTTTCTTCAATTATCGGTGTTTTCTTTTCGGGTGTTTCCATTGCTTTAATAATTTCTTTGTCTTTTTCATCGTTAGCTAAGCAATGCTCGTCATCTTGGGTTAGAGAAGAACACGAGAAGTAAGGGGAACGAGAAATATTATTATACTCTGAGATCATTACTTCAAAGAGTGATATGTCCTCAGGGACTGGATCACTAACTATCATAGGAGAAGAAATAAGAGGGGGAGGTGCTACTACTAAAGACTTAGAAGACTCTAGAAGGAAGGATTCTGACTCGGACTCTGACTTAGACGACTCTTCAAACATCGGCCCTTGTCCTGTCGTGATGGATATCTTCCTTCCGCTTGGAGTAGACACCTTGATAGTCTTGCACCACCCTTGTAATGATCCTTCAGCTGGAGTAATTAGCTTCTAGGGATCGAAGTTTTCACTTTGTAGGACTGTTTGAATGAGCGAGGAGTTATCCTCTTTATAAGTTGGCTCATTCTTTTCTCGCCCAAACAGTAATCCTATGACGTTAAAGTCAAAGCATGGGGGTGATTTCTCCTTGTGGACAGGAGTTGGGATTTCATCAGTGAAGTAGCAATCCAAGAAAATCTCGAATCCCGGTTGTCGTATGCCGTTTACAACAAATGGCTCGGGAAATTCATGGCATGGATAGTCCTCTCCTTCTTTTATAAACTGACCATTAAGCGTAAGAGGGTACTGATCCATTGGAATTGCTTTCTTTTTAATGCTAGCGTCCCTACGTACTTTTGCCTTTTCCTGGGCTCGCTTGAGATCTTTCCGAGTCGGTTCGAAACCAAGTCCGAAAGTGTCTAACTTAGGGAGGCCAGGTAACTCCAGCGGTTTTGCCATTCCTTTCTTATTTCCTAGGGTCATCCCAGGAAAGTGTCCTTGTTTCTTCAGCATGGTATTGACGATCATGTTGGAATGGGGGTCATGGAAAAGAGGGGTCCTTTCATCCTCCTGGATTAAGGAGACTTCTTCGTTAAAGCCCCATAGATCTTCATCATCCTCGTCGTGCTCCACATTAATGATTGGATTCTCTATGGATTTGATTCTCATAGGCGAGGCATCGATGGTGATTGGAATTCCCCCAACTATAGCTTTTACTTGTTGGTGGAGACATGAAGGGACGACCTTTAGATCATGAAGCCAAGGGCGTCCCAACAACAAGTTGAATGAAGCTTTAATATCTACTACTTGGAAAGTAGTAGCATGTTCTATTGCTCCTGCTGTTACATTTAGGGTAATCTTGCCAAGAGCTTGACGACGAGTGTTGTCGTAGGCCCTTATTCCTTGCGTAAACGGAGTTAAATCTTCGTCCCTTATGCCGAGCATCCTCGCAGTTCTAAGTGGACAGACGTTGATGGCTGATCCATTGTCTACAAGAGTCATAGGAACATTCATCCTCTTGCAAACTACCGTGAGGTTTAATGCCTTGTAGTGTTTGTCACCTTCTGGGGGTAAATCTTTGTCAGAGAAGGTGATCAAATTAATCGGGCTAGGAAGGTCACTTGTGAGGAAGTTGGCTAGTCCCTCAGGAGTAGTGTCGAAGTCTATCCCAATTTTGTCCAAGGCATTCATTACAGCCAACCTATGTTCTCGAGATGTTGCCAGAAGTTTCCATACATTCATCTCAATTTTGTCTTCTTAAACTGCTTAACAATATCATTGTCTTCAATGATAGGTATGGGAACTTGTTGTATGGTTGGCATATGTTGTGTTGAAACGGGAGGTTGCATTCTCCCGAATCTTGTGAGGACGTCTATCGATGAGTCTTCTTCCGCCCAAATGTCATATGTGGTGTATGACACAGAAGGTGTAGGTCCTACTACATCCTTCAGATAGACATATTCTTCATCACTGTCCCAAACTCCATTAATGGTTGCATCCTCTTCTTGTTGAACTTGGACTAGTTTCTTTTCATCAATCATTTTCTAAACCAAATCCTTGAATTTGAAACAGTTTTCTATAGTGTGACCCCCTGATTGATGATACTGATAGTAATATCTATCTGTCCTTTTCAATGATTTGAATGGTCTCGGTTCGAGAGGTTTGATCTCGCCACTCTCGGAGAGCATTTCGAACATTTGTGCATATGGGATCCCAATTGGAGTGTATATTCTATTGCTCTTCTTGGGTTTTTCAGTGACTTGTAAGGGAAAATGCTTTGCCTCATAAGTCGTTGCCTTGCTAATTAGAGGTAATGAGATCTTATTAGCTTCCACAAGATCTTGAATGTGGTTTTGAAACCTGTAGCATTCATCAGTGGTATGACCGTTTCCTCGATGGTATTTGCAGTAGGATTTGGGATCCCACCTTGGAGATCGCTTTTCTAATATTGGATCCTCTGTTGGACCAATAGGTTTGATTAGTCCTTGATCATAGAGACGATAAAAAATAGCATCATAGGTCATTCCTATGGGTGTGAATTCTCTTTTATCTTTCGGGAGTGGAAGCTCATCATATTTCTTATGGAGTTCGTTCATAGCTTTGAGAGCTTCACGTAGTAGTTGCGATACCTCCCTCATAAACAGTGTGAGCAATTGTATATCTTCCTTATTTGCCGGTTCTGGAAGGTTATCCTTGACATCGAAAAAGATTTTCTCTTCTTTTTCTATTGCACGGATTTCTTTGACAGGACTAATGAGAGATGAGGGGTCAACCTCGTTTTCCTCATCGGAGATAGCCAGGGTATGAGCGAGAGGTGCATTGTCAATGCTTGGCTTCTTACTGGCAGGGGGCAACGACAGCTTGTTGTTGTCGATTAAGTCTTGGATAGCTTCCTTAAGCTTCCAATAGTTTTCAGTGAGATGGCCCCTACCTTGGTGATACTTGCAGTGTGCATTGGGGTTCCAATTAGCCGACCTCTTCTCAACTGGTGGGTCCCCAAATGGTCCAATAGGAGTTATAAGACCCTTTGCATTTAATCGATCAAATGCGGTGTCATAACTCATGCCAATAGGAGTGAAGTTCCTCCTAAATGGTTTCTTCTGTCCTTGATTGTTCATAGCATGGACTTCTCCTAAATTAAAGGTGCTAACATTGTTTGAGTGGGCGGTTTTGGAAGAAGAAGGATTGTCGTTCTTCTTTCCTTTCCAGCCACTGTTGGAGTTATTGTTGGCAGCTTTTAACTTAGCCAAGTCATCTTCAATATTGATCCCAATGTCATAAACGACCTTGAAGGTATGGAGATTATTTTGATACTTGAGATGCTTGGAATATTTTTCTTAAAGATTTTTAATGAACAGTCTCACAGATTCTTTTTCACTTGGTACCTCAATCATCTTAGCTGAGGTTTCCCTCCATTTGTTAAAGAAAGAGGTGAAGCCTTCATTCTTTTTCTGCTTGAGGATTTCAAGTTCCCTATGGTCAGTCTCGACTTGAATGTTACACTTGTACCTATCAACGAAAGCGTTTGCTATGGACTCCCAGGTAGAGGTCTTTTCTTTCTCGAGAGAAAAGAACCATTGTTGGCAAACGGTCTCGAGAGATAGTGAGAACAGAGAGGGGAAAACTTTCTTACGATACCCTTAATACTCATTATTGTTTCGAATGCTCTTAATTGGAAGTAAGGGTTGTCAGTTGCTTTGAATTTTAGGATGTCGTTGGCGTTGAACTTCCGCGGAAGAAGATCTTTGTCCACCGAGACCCCTTGTGATGTAAGCTCTTGAAACTTGTAGTCGCTAGACAACTTGCTTAAACTCTCTTGCATGAGGTCCATCTGTTGTTGCTTCACGGGATCATCGATCTTGAGTGCGAGAAACTTCAGTGTCTCAGTTACGGTAGCCAGTTGGTTCTTAAGATCATTGACTTCTTGTGTTTCCATTATAACCTTAGCTTTCCTCTTGCGAGCTATGGGTTTGTCGAAAATTTGGACTTGTACGAAGAGGTTGTCTTTGATTAACCGTCCTTCCTTTCTTGACCACGCGCTGTAAATTAACCATTTTGCGTTTTAATTACTCGACTCGAATCGACTTGACTTTACGGTTTACTTTAAGGAAGAAAAGAAAAAAGAAAAGGGTGCATATTTTTGTACATATTTTAAGGGAACTAAGTATAGTTTATTTTATTGGAGGATTAATATCCGACTTACCCCCTTAAAAAAATGACGGAAAAAACACGCACACAAGACTCTCTTAAACATGGTCAAAGTATGGGTATTGGTGTGTGCGTTGAGTGTAAGTGGCATGCTTGGACTCTTGTGTAAAACCATGGGACTTAGTGCCTAAACTCGATCATTGACTCAAATAAGTACTATTGACAGCAAAATTTAACCTAATTAATTAGAAAACTGATTAATTAGACCCTAGGTGATGACTCGACCAATAATCCGAACTGTCGGCCAAACGACAGGACTGGCGTCGCACTGTGGAGCTTGGCGCCAGACGACATAGCTGTCGTCAGGCGCTACACTCCATAATGTGGCGCTACAACTCAGATCTTGGCGCCAATATTGGAGCTTCGATCTAGGACTGTTTTCGGTGTTATTAGTCAATTGGGGTATGCCTAAAGTCGTACTAGGTCAATTCCGATTAAAAATTAGAATTTTGTTGTTTCAATGAATACTACAAGAAGGGGGGGTTGAATTGTAGTATGAGAGTTTAGCCAAACTTTTTGCGGAATTAAAATTAAGTTAGCTAAAGGAACTGAGAGATTAAATAAAGGAACTAAAGAATGCAAGAGAGATTTTACGTGGAAAACTCCTTGGCCCTAACAAGGAGAAAAACCACGACCACTTAGGATTTTGGGAAAAGAATCTTCACTATAATAGGGCAAATGATCCTATTACAAGCTAAAGACTCAAACTCAAGTTCCTCTACGAACTTGAGACCCTGAGGAACAAGTCACCCAACTTGTTACTCTTCTCTTCTCTTTCTCTCTTCTCACTTCTCTGTTCTCTCTTCTCTTTCTCTTCTCTTTCTCTTCTCTTTCTCTTCTCTCTCTCTCTTCTCTTTCTCATACACAAATGTTCACTCGAACTTCCCCATTCCCCAATTACAACTCGAAAGATAAACAAACTCTAGTATAAGAACATTAAGAACACTCTAATCAACTTTTGTGGAATTGGACGCTTGACTCAATTAAAAGCTTGAAAACTTATGTGAGCAAGGACAAGTTTTTTCCAACAGAAATTATGAACTATTTATAGAGCAATAAACGCTTTGGAAAACTTCATTGTGCAGCAAACCCATTACGCCACTACTCATGCCCACTAAGAAGATCATGTCCCTTAATTTAAGGAACCATGAACTCCTCAATTTTGCAGAACCACGACTTGAAGAAGAACGTGGGAGAGTAGGCCGCAAGTTTTGGAAAACATGGAAGATTTTATTTTGTTAAAAATATTTTCCGAAAATCAGAAAAAGAAAATCATATTTTCCGAAAATCAGAAAAGGATAAAATAAAATCTTTTTGTTTGAAAAGATAATCGTTAGAGAATAACAACTTTCCTAAAAATTAGCTAGCACAATATTATCTTTTTAGACCAATTCCTCACAGTAAATTCGAATGTAACTAACTTTCTTATACTTACATAAATCCTAAAATATATAAACTATTTAGTCTTCATGTTTCTCTAATGAAGCTTCTACTCCGAGGGTTCTATTCCTTGGAAGGAACTTCTCTTCTCTGGTGATGCTTCTTCTCTGAAGCTTCTGTTCCCTGAGGGAACCTTCTCTTCTCAAGTCTTCATTTCTGAAGCGCCAGTTCCTGTGAGGGAACTCTTCTTTTTGGATAACTTTGTTTCCGGCTTTCCTGTTCCTCATGGTATCTTTGCTCGACTCTTAATTCTCCTAGTCTTTGCACTGATCACATACTCAAACAATCAAGCCTTTATTAGTATGTAAGTAAGTAAGGTTGTGTCATCATCAAAATCATTAAGTCCAACAATATTCCCCCTTTTTGATGATGACAAACAATCCAAACTTACTTACAAGGAAACAAAGATAATCCATCCTAAACTAAAGAAGGAAAATGCAAAAATATAATGCAATGCAAAAAGAGAACTACTTAATAAACATAAAGACAGAAAACAAAAAGAAGAAAAATTGCAAAAATGGAAAAACTTGTATTTACATATACCTGCCTGTAGAGATGTAGGCTTGCTGAGAAGACTTCGAACAGAGACCATAGAATGATTAAGTTTCCTTGGATAGTTTGCATCTTTTCCCCCTTTTGGCATTATCAAAAACCAACATACAAGCATAGTATACCATAACACAGCACCATCAAGTGGTCTAGTGTTAAGACAAGAAGCATGCATATAAAGAGAAAACATTCACAAAGCATATAGGCAAAAGCATTATAGACATTCATCATCCAAAACCGATTTAAAAACATCGACCAATGTACCAAATTTGCAAGTTCACAAAAAAAACAGAGTGCCCAAAATATTACAGACCAAATAAAAATTGTTTCCCAAAAACAAATAAACAGAAGTGTCATCAACATAAAAAGGCTGCAAGGAAAGAGAGGTTAGGAAGCAGTGCTCTGGTCATCATCAACATCAAGATCCTCAAGCTTCTTGCTGATTTGAGACACGATGTCCTTCACTGTGGACTGTCTCCCCTGTTCTGAGCTCTTGACCAGTTTCTTCAGATCAGCATCAAGAGTGAGCACACTCTTCTTCAGTTCCTCCATCTTCATCTTTGATTGCTCTTGTTCCTTCAGCACCCTCTGGAGCATCTCCTTCAACTCCTTCACATCCTCGTTGGGAACCTTAGGTGGGGAACTAAATGCTGCAAAACCTGAAGTAGATGCATACTTGCCCGAAGTAGGAGAGGTGGTAACTTTCTGCAGTTCCTCCTGTACCCCAGTTATATCTATGCAGATAGGTGCTGGGGCCTCCTTTTTCTTCATCAACCTCAAACTCTTCCTCTTCTTCTTTCCCCCTGTCTCAATAACCTCTTCCACCTGCCTTTCCTCTTCCTCCTCTTGTTCCTGCAACTCCTGAACAACATTCCCTATGGCCTCTCCTGCCTGATCTTCTCCTACTTCCCCCTCAACTGAACCACCTACTTCTTTTGGCCTCCTTTCTTCCTGCACAACTTCAAAACACCCATCGAATCTACAACTTTCATCTTATGGTTTTCAAGGAAAATGGGTTGTATGTATTCAGTGTTTTTGAGGGGCAGGGGTTCTTTGTCAGCAAAGGAAATGCCAAAGCTTTCAAACACATAAGTGAGTAGGTTACCATATCCAACCTTCCAGCCTTTAGGAACACAATGAGATAGGTGTTGGATCATGATAGAGGGAAAGTTAATTTGGATCTTTTTGGCTAGGCAGTAGATTAGGACAGAATCAAGCTTGTTGGCACTGTCTCTCTTTTGAGAGCGAGGGATTATGTCATTGAACACAAATTTTAGCAGGATTTTGTCAAGAGGGGTTAGGACATTGTGGTTTATGTAGGTTTCCTCCGGGTCACCTCCTAAATACTCCACTATTTCATCAATATTAGCATCAGGAATCGGGTTCCTTATCACATTATTTTTGAAATAAATATCATACCCAATATTAGGCACATCAAACAATTCAGCCAGATACATAGCATCAAACTCAATAGCCTTCCCATACACACAGCAGTGAATAGTACCCTTAGAGTACTTAAAGCTTTTGCAAAAATCTTTCATAGCATCAACATACAAACTTCGATTAAAACACTCACCCAACATATTCACCCAATTTTGAGCTTCAAGCAAATCCAACAATTCATAAAGCTTAACAGATTTACACCAAGGTAAATTAAGTGCCAAACCTGTCACAAAGTGATCGCTGATTTTCTCATGTTTCTTCATAGAAGCAGGCTTGTCTCGATAGTTAACACCCATCTCCGAAACGCTTTCTTCCTCTTCTTGCATGTCCTCGATTTTCCTTTTCCGGGAAGAATTGGACTCAGTAGGAGATTCCTTCTTTTGAGGCTTAGGATTTCGAGTTTCGGGGATGATTTCCATGGTGATTTCTGGAATAGGGTTTGTGATTTCTTCGGCTTCAGTTTGGGTTTTTGGTGAGACAGACATTGGTGAGAAATTTTGATCGGAGTGATGAGAGAGAAGGTAATTTTTGAGTGGTGTAAATTTTGGTGAGGCTGACATGTTTTTATGGTGGAGGTAACTTGAGGAAGTGAATAGGTGAGGTGTCGTTTGGGAGGTGAGGTGAATTTAGTTGATTTGACACTCCTATTTAATGCTTAGGGAAACGTAAACTGTGTTTTAAGAGAGTAATGGATGTGGGCAACTTTTGAACAAAAGATGATGATGAATTTTGATATATTCATCCGAATTTAGTGTTTAGATAAAAAAAAAATTGGAATTTTGAAGACCAGATAAACACAACAATTTTATCTTTTGAATTCAAATAATGAAATCACTTGCAAATACAACTTGATACACGGAACAATTCAACAAGGCTCATGCAATCAATTTTGGACTTCTAATATCTATGACTTTCAAATTTACATGCCCATTAGTAAATGTAACTCCTGCTCACAACTTGCCTTAACTATGTAATTAAACATATAACACTTGTGCACAGTATACAATAGTTTAAGCACGTCAGTTTCAGTTTCATACCTGAGGGAACTTGATGCATTTTTCTTAGTATAACTTAATCATCCCAAGTTCCATTATCATCTTCTCATGCCTTTCTCTATTCAAGGGCTTAGTTAATATATCTGCAATTTGATTGTCAGTTTGGCAGAAATCTAACTTAATTAAACCCTTTTCAACATTATCCTTAAGGAAATGATGCCTTATATGAATATGCTTGACTCTTGAATGATGGACTGGATCTTTAGATATGCAAATTGCACTAGTGTTATCACAATAGATAGTAATGCAATTAAATTTAATACCAAAGTCACGCAACTGTTGTTTGATCCAAAGGACTTGAGAGCAACAAGCAGCTGCTGCTACTTACTCAGCCTCTGCAGTAGACAATGCAACACTATTTTGTTTCTTGGAACCCCAAGAAACTAGACAAGAGCCAAGGAACTGAACCATACCTGAGGTGCTTTTCCTGTTGAATAAGTCACCAGCATAGTCAGCATCAGTAAATCCTCTAAGCATAAAGTCATCACTTCTAGGATAGAACAGACACAGGTTATCTGTTCCTTTGAGGTATCTCAAAATTCTCTTAACAGCCGTTAGATGAGATTCCTTAGGGTTAGAATGAAATCTAGCACACAATCCAACACTAAAAGAGATGTCAGGCCTACTAGCTGTTAGATATAGCAATGAACCAATCATACCTCTATAAGTTGTTTGATCCACACTTGTTCCTTGTGGATCATCATCAAGTCTCGTTGCTGTTCCCATAGGTGTGTGATTTGTCTTGGCATTCTCCATGTTGTACTTCTTCAGAAGTTCCTTGATGTACTTCTGCTGGTGAATCATTATTCCTTCTGCTGTTTGCTTTATTTGGAGTCCAAGGAAGAAATTTAATTCACCCATCATGCTCATCTCAAATTCACCACCCATTCGCTCAGCAAAGTACTTGCACAAACCATTGTTAGTAGCACCAAATATAATATCATCAACATAAATCTGTACTACCAACAAATCAGTTCCTCTAGATTTAAGAAAAAGAGTTTTATCAACCTTTCCCCTTTTAAAATCATTTTTCAGGAGGAACTTTGAGAGCCTTTCATACCAGGCTCTTGGTGCTTGCTTAAGCCCATAAAGAGCTTTATCAAGCTTGAAGACATGATTTGGAAATTTAGGATTTTCGAAACCTGGAGGTTGTTCTACAAACACCTCCTCATTTAAGAAACCATTTAGAAAAGCGCATTTCACATCCATTTGATAGAGTTTGAAACCCATAAAAGAAGCAAAAGCTACTAGAATTCTAATAGCTTCTAATCTAGCTACTGGAGCAAAGGTTTCATCGAAATCAATACCTTCCTGTTGGTTATAGCCTTTCACAACCAACCTTGCCTTGTTTCTTACAATAGTACCATGCTCATCCAGCTTGTTCCTGAACACCCACTTGAGCCCAATGATCTTCTTTTCCTTAGGCTTTGGCTCAAGGTGCCAGACTTTGTTCCTTTCGAACTCATTTAGTTCCTCTTGCATGGCTACTATCCAGTCAGCATCTCCCAAGGCTTCTTGATGATTTCGAGGCTCTAGGATGGACATAAATGCTTGGAACGCACATAAGTTCCTCATTTGCGATCTGGTTTGAGTTCCTTTCCCAATGTCACTGATTATGAGATCAGTAGGATGGGAACCTTGATACCTGAACAACTTGGGATGAAATTCCCTTGCTGGAACTCCAATTTGAGGAGCTTCTTGTTCTGTTCCCTCTGCTTGTTCCTCTTCAGCTTGTTCCTCATTCACCTGTTCATCTTGGTGAGGAATGTCTTCATTCTCTTGAGGTTCTTCTTCTGCTGCAGGATGCTTTTCTTTGGCTTGCTTTTGATCTTCTTCTTCATCTTTGTCTCTGATTAATCCTATTTCAAAATCATTATCTTCTTCCTGTTCCTGTACACTCACAAACTGGTTAACTTCATCAAATATTATGTGAATGCTTTCCTCAACACACATTGAGTTCTTATTGTAAACTCTATAAGCTTTGTTATCAGAGGCATATCCAAGAAATATAGCCTCTTCACTTCTTTCATCAAATTTGCCTAGATTTTTCTTACCATTATTATGTACAAAGCACTTACAACCAAAGGCCCTAAGATAAGATATGTTTGGTTTCCTTCCCCTGAAAAGTTCATAGGGAGTCTTGTTGATGATTCTTCTGATTGTTACTCTGTTAAGAATGTAACATGCTGTATTCACGGCTTCAGCCCAGAAGTTCCTTGGCAATCTACTTGCAATCAGCATGGTTCTAGCCATTTCCTCAAGGGTTCGATTCTTCCTTTCCACAACCCCATTCTGTTGGGGAGTTCTTGGAGCTGAGAAGTTATGGTTCATGCCATTTTCCCTGCAAAACTCATCGAATCTTGAGTTCTCAAATTCAGTTCCGTGATCTGATCTGAGATGGACTAGTGAGTGACCACTGATTTTCTGTATTTTCTTAGCAAAAGCAACAAACTCGTCAAAAGTTTCATCTTTACTTGCAGGAAAAATAACCTAAGTGAATCTGGAATAATCATCAACAATAACCAAAACATATTTCTTGCCACTCCTGCTTTGAATTCTCATGGGACCACACAAGTCCATATGGATTAGTTCCAAAGACTTTGTAGTGCTCACCATTTTCTTCAATTTAAAAGATGAACGAACATGCTTGCCTTTCACACATGCATCACAAACTTTATTCTGTAGGAACTTGATAATAGGAAGTCCCACAACCAAGTTCCTTGACCTCAGTTTGTCCAGTAATGAAAAGCTAGCATATCCAAAACGTTTATGCCATAGCAGGAGATCATCTTCAACAACACTCAGACATGTAAGGTTGTTCCTTGGGATTAAGTTGAGGTCTACAGTATATGTATTCCCTCTTCTTGTTCCTTCTAGAACAACCTTTCCTGATTTGTTGTTGATGATGTTGCAAGAATCAGAAGTAAAACTTACAGAGTTTCCCTTATCACAAAATTGTGATATACTGAGCAGATTGTGCATTAAGCCCTCGACCAGGAACACATTATCAATGGAATGAGATTTTGATCTTCCAATTTTTCCTTTTCCAATGATCTCGCCCTTCTTGTTATCCCCAAAGGTTACTGTTCCTCCAGGGTAGTCTTCTAGTGAGAGGAATTTTGATTTATCACCTGTCATATGCTTTGAACACCCGCTGTCGAGATACCACGAGTTGTTCCCCCTCACTAGAACCTGCAAGAAAACTAAGCATTAGAATCAGGAACCCAGGTTTCCTTGGGTTCCTTTGACGTGGATGCAATATCAGTTTTCTTGACCCACACTTGTTTTACATTCTTTTTATTAGCTTCTTCTCTATTCCAACATTGACCATAGAGATGTCCAGTCTTACCACAAAAGGTACACATCTTCATGCTAGGAAGCTCAACATATTTCTTTTGTTTACCTTTTCTCTTGGTCATATAACCAAGTCCTTCTGTTCTTTTTCCTTGAGCTTCAGCAATCCATTTGGGTATAACTTTTGGGTCAATACTCCTATCCTTTCTAGCATTCAGTTCATTTTCAAGTTGATCTTTTTTATTCCTTAAAGTCGAAAGTTCATTTTTCAGATTTTCAAAATCAACATTGAATTTAAGTAACTGATCACTCGAGGAACTGCTAGAATTGATATCAGAATTCATGAGCTTATACTGAGTTAATTCAACATTCAGAAGAATACTTTCATTCTTGATTCTATCAGCTATCTCTTTTATGTGTTTATACTTAATATTCAGCTCTTGCAATTTGTTTTGGGACTTGGCATAAGTTGTTTCCAACCAAGTGCCATGTTCCTTGCAAACTTTAAGAGCCTTCTCACACTTATTCAGTTTCACACAAGTTTCTCTAAAGAATTCTTCTTCTTCTAGACACAAATCTATTAAGACATATTTAGAGAGAGTTTTAAGCTGTTTAGGATCAAGAAATACCTCTTTGTGGAGTTCCTCAAGGTAGGCCTTTTCATCATCTGATTTGGCTATCAGACACAAATTGGCTGTCTCCTCTTCTGGTTGGTCATCCTCATCTTCTTCATTGTCAGAATCACCCCAAGCTGCTATCATGGCTTTCCTCATGTCCGATTTTTGAAAGTTTGCTTTGCTGAATTTTTCTTTTCCTTGCTCCTTGCCCTTTCCTTTTCCTTTATCATTTTCCCAGAGGGGACAATCCCTGATAAAGTGATCTGGGGATCCACACTTGTGGCAGCTGTAGTCAGGTTTGGCATTGGAGTCCTTTTTCCCGAAGTTCCTTGAGGTGCGGCCTTTCTTGAATATCCTTTTGAACCTTCGAACGATCATGGCAGCTTCATCCTCGTCCACTTCTGAGTCTTCATCCTCTTCTGCTTTCAGAGCCAACCCCTTGTTCCTCATGGTTTCAGTGTTGACTCCAAGGTGTAGCTCATGGGTCATGAGAGAACCAACAAGTTGCTCGATGTTGAACTTGGTGAAGTCCTTAGTTTCCTGTAGGGCTGTCACCTTAGCTCTCCATCTCTCGTCTTGTGAAAGACTTCTGAGAACCTTCCTAACATGCTCATCTGTATGAATCTGTCTACCAAGGGAAACCAGCTCATTTATGATGTTAGTAAAACGAGTTAGCATCTCCTGGATAGTTTCCTTAGGTTGCATCTCAAATCTCTCATACTTAGACATAAGTAGATCGATTTTTGAGCGTTTAACCTCATTAGTTCCTTCATGAGTAATCTGCAACAAATCCCAGATTTCCTTAGCGTTCTTGCACCCCATAACACGATTGTGCTAATGAGGTCCAAGCCCGCAATGGAGCAATTTCACAGCCATAGCATTGATTTCCATCTTGTCAAAATCCTCTTTCTCATATTCAGACATGGGCTTAGGGATTACCTCATTCTGAGCGTTTGTCTTGGTGACTTCGAAATCACCAACTTCAATGACCCTCCATACTTGGTAGTTCTCCGCCTTGATAAAGATCTCCATACGGTTCTTCCAGTAGGTATAGAACTTCCCGTTGAACATAGGAGGTCTTTGAGTTGAGTATCCTTCCTCGAGCTTTTCGTGAGTATTCATTTTCTTCAAGACCTTTCTTCTTCAGGGTTTCCTGATTCTCTTAGAAGTTAGGCTCTGATACCAATTGTTGTTTCAATGAATACTACAAGAAGGGGGGTTGAATTGTAGTATGAGAGTTTAGCCAAACTTTTTGCGGAATTAAAATTAAGTTAGCTAAAGGAACTGAGAGATTAACTAAAGGAACTAAAGAATGCAAGAGAGATTTTACGTGGAAAACTCCTTGGCCCTAACAAGGAGAAAAACCACGACCACTTGGGATTTTGGGAAAAAAATCTTCACTATAATAGGGCAAATGATCCTATTACAAGCTAAAGACTCAAACTCAAGTTCCTCTACGAACTTGAGACCCTGAAGAACAAGTCACCTAACTTGTTACTCTTCTTTTCTCTTTCTCTCTTCTCACTTCTCTGTTCTCTCTTCTCTTTCTCTTCTCTCTCTCTCTTCTCTTTCTCATACACAAATGTTCACTCGAACTTCCCCATTCCCCAATTACAACTCGAAAGATAAACAAACTCTAGTATAAGAACATTAAGAACACTCTAATCAACTTATGTGGAATTGGACGCTTGGCTCAATTAAAAGCTTGAAAACTTATGTGAGCAAGGACAAGTTTTTTCCAACAGAAATTATGAACTATTTATAGAGCAATAAACGCTTTGGAAAACTTCATTGTGCAGCAAACCCATTACGCCACTACTCATGCCCACTAAGAAGATCATGTCCCTTAATTTAAGGAACCATGAACTCCTCAATTTTGCAGAACCACGACTTGAAGAAGAACGTGGGAGAGTAGGCCGCAAGTTTTGGAAAACATGGAAGATTTTATTTTGTTAAAAATATTTTCCGAAAATCAGAAAAAGAAAATCATATTTTCCGAAAATCAGAAAAGGATAAAATAAAATCTTTTTGTTTGAAAAGATAATCGTTAGAGAATAACAACTTTCCTAAAAATTAGCTAGCACAATATTATCTTTTTAGACCAATTTCACACAGTAAATTCGAATGTAACTAACTTTCTTATACTTACATAAATCCTAAAATATATAAAATATTTAGTCTTCATGTTTCTTTGATGAAGCTTCTACTCCGAGGCTTCTATTCCTTGGAAGGAACTTCTCTTCTCTGGTGATGCTTCTTATCTGAAGCTTCTGTTCCCTGAGGGAACCTTCTCTTCTCAAGTCTTCATTTCTAAAGCGCCAGTTCCTGTGAGGGAACTCTTCTTTTTGGATAACTTTGTTTCTGGCTTTCCTGTTCCTCATGGTATCTTTGCTCGACACTTAATTCTCCTAGTCTTTGCACTGATCACATACTCAAACAATCAAGCCTTTATTAGTATGTAAGTAAGTAAGGTTGTGTCATCATCAAAATCATTAAGTCCAACAAATTTATTGACTCAAATTAATTAATTAATTAAATAGGCAAAGTTCTTTAAGTCGTTAATTTATTTAGTCTCAACACAAGTCAACAAACGGTTAAGAGAAACATCGAATATATATGCACAACAAATAATGCACACTTAGTCAAGTAGGCACAATATGATGCAATGCGTTTGCCACCTAACCATGGCTCTAGTTCTCTAAAGTTAGGGATATGGGTTAGTCAATAGAGGGTCTATGGTTAATTGTCCGGATGCACCGTGCGGAAGCCTAACCGTGAAGGGTTAGCGCGAGTGGATGGGACACCGCGAGTTTAGAAAAACTCGCTTCCATGGTTTGGTGAATTCAACATCTCGGATGTACCCTTTGTTGCATGAAGCGTTCAATCGGGTAGATGGAGCATGAATTCCCAGAGGGTTATGTCCATATGTAGAACACATATGGGTTTCAGAAAAGTGAGAAAAAATTTAATCAGGAAGTAGGATCGAGCAAACAATACGAAAAACCGGTCGAAATTAGAACGCATATTTCTGGCTCGGTATTGGGGGAAATTGGCGCCAGCAATCAGAGACTGGCGCCAGCTTTTAGCTGTAGCGCCTTGCGCCAATACTGGCGTCTGGCGCTACGGTTAAAATACTGGCGCCAATGCTCTGGCCCCTGACACTACTTCCCACATGCCTTAGCAGCTTTCGGTGCTCGATAAAATTTTCCAGTTTCGCGCGGTGTTATTTCAGTCCTAGTTGTGAAAGATATTCCTCAAATTTCCTACGTGTAAAATCGTATGATTTTAACTCATTACGGATGGTCTTTCCAATGAGATCTTTTTTATGCATATAACAATAATGTTAATCAAAATTACGCACATGAAATACTTAGAACTTTTCGAGTCTCATCCACTCATTCTAAATCATTGCCGAAACAAATTAAGGAATTAAAATAGAAATCCTCCCCTGTGGAGTCGCCAAAAACTGTAGGGAATAATTTCAAGCCTTAATCCCACTAGCTTGAACCCCACTGTGATCATACACTAAAGTACGGTGGCGTCCAAAAGGGAAGAAGATAGAGCAAAAGAGTCGCCAACAAGTTTTTTAGGAACTTGTAAACCGTTCATAGGATGAAGGTTACACCCCTTAACCATCCAAGAGATCGTCAACTCCATAAGGTCTAGAACCAAATAAGGGTTCGGGGATGAAGGTACAAATCCAACCTAAAAGAGATTGAACCTGCCCTAATAATAGGCCTCTACTTTATTCTGATCGTATTCATGTGCGCTTTCTGATTAACATGCAATCATTAGGATTAACCCTAAACCTGTTATTCTATGTTGGTTGAATTTAATGCACAAATAAACTATTATTGGCGATCACTTGAATTATAATCACAATTAACCCTAAACAAGATTATTAATATCTTATTAAGCATGATTGAAAGTACCAATTCCCTTTACATGCATAGAAAGGTGTGATCAAGCAATAACAATAAGCATCAAGCAACATAATAATCATAATAATAATTATAATAATATTAATAATCATCACAAATTATAACAATTATAATCATAATCATGTTCATGTTAATATTAAAGCATAATAAACATAGCAAGATCCTAGGCATGATATTAACAAGATTAATAACAAATCCTAGCATGTCACTAAGCAATAAAAATCAAATCTTTAGCCCTAACATGATACTAAGAATCATAAATATTAGGAAGAACATAGGAAGCATCGTAACAATCATATTTGATATTAAAGTTACCCTAGACATGATACTAGGAATATCATAATAACAATGTAAACATGATTTCTACATCATAACATCAATTAAAACCATTAAAGCACTTACTTTGATGCCTCGTACCTCTTTCTAATAACAAAATACACACGTTAGTAACTTCAAGGAAAATAATTATCAAAACAATTAAATTAAATAATTGAAAAAGAGATTTGGGACCAAACCCTCATAAATTAAACCTTTCACGTCTAGGGCGAAGGCAACTTCGAATATGGCTAGGTGTTTCTAGATCTTGCGAATGCGGAATTTTGTATAAAAAACAAAGTTAAAGAAATAAAGAAAGAGATGAATGAAAGAAGAGAATGTTAATTAAAACTGATTGTAGATGATTATCGGTGAGAATTGGTGAATGTTGGTGAATGAAAACGGAGTTTTTAATACGATATTTATAGAGAAAATCAGCCAAAAAGATAAAATAAACAAAACAGAGTCTGACGCACAAAAAACAGAGTTGGCGCAAACCCTGGCTAACTGGCGCTAGACAGCAACACTGGCGCCAGGCGCCAATGGCTAGCGCCAGACGCCAGGCCTGGTTCCAGGCGCCAGTGCCTGGGGTCAGGTGCCAAGCCTGGTTTTAACACGTTTTCGAAAATCAGATAAGTTTGCCGTACTGGAGGATAAAATCATATAATTTCCTCGAAAATGCTATTTGATTTTAATTAAAACTCTGAAAAGTCAAAAGTCAATTTATCAATGCTAATTGAATTAGAAATGAAAAGAAACTTCTAGAAGATTCTAGAAGACTAAAACCATTCCTAATTGCATTAGGAATGATAAATCATATTAGGCCCTCCTCTAGATCATTGGGCCGCATATAAGGCTCAAACCGGGCCCAGTTTGGTAAATTGGCCATAACTTCTTCAATATTCATCGGAATTGGGCTTATAATATATCGTTGGAAAGCTCTTGTCAAGCCCCATCCAACTACAATATTATTGGACCCATATCATGGACCAACAAAACTGTATTGGCTGTTTTCTTAAAATAAGTTTTCAAAAACAGAGAGAAAAGAAAAGAAATTAAAACTATCCGCAACACTAGACTTTCCACACTTTCACTTCATTCGATTATGATTCGACATGAAAGGTACTCATCACTGGGTTTGGTTTTGGGGAGACACAAATGGGTGTCTACATCAACCACAATCAAAGACAAAGAACACATGTTAAAGTTAACACGAAAATCGATCACAAGAAACTAGGAAGAGGACTAGGAATCTAGAAGAGTTATGACTCATGGGTATAAAATAAATAAATAAATAAAAATAAAAATCTATAATCCTATGTTATACGAGTTGACACAGATTAAAGGACTTGGCTAAGACTAGCTTGACACGAAAAGATATAAATAAAAATAAAAAAAACAAAAGAAAATTGACGCTAAAAAAAACCTAAATTAGACAGGCTGTCGTATATCGGTTATAACTTTTGATCTGTGAATCTGATTAGGACGAAACCAGCTCCAAATGAAAGATAAAACTCGAGGCTACAGATCCATAGGTTTCAGGACACATAACTCTTTCTAGAAATCCGGCTATGACCAAAACAAGTTGACTTTTGTGCAGTATACTGACAGGGTAAAGTCTTATCCCCTAATCAAAAGTAAATACCTAAATCCTCTAACTAAAGTAGATAGGGAAGTAGGGTCGATCTCCACAGGGAAACTAGTCTTTTTACTCCTAATTAATTATTATAATCTAAATTATCTAAGTAACCAATATTTATGTTTGAGTATGAAACTAAACTACAAAGAATAGGAATAGGGAGAAAACAATATATAAAAGGATCTAGGGCATAGGTTCACCAATAAATAATACTCCAGGGTAAAACATAGTAATCAATCATTGACATTGCATAAATAACACGATTAACAGGCTCTCGCAATTTATTAATCAACATAGATCTAACAAGCTCTCGCAATTTACTAGATCTAAGTTCTTATTGAAAATAGCCTTTAATATCAAATTAACATCTGCTCGATTCATCAATTTAATATTGCTATACTTTTACAAGCCGCAATTGTAAAACGTTAAAACAATTCAATAAGAAATTATCATGCAATACCAATAATCAATAATAGTCAATCATCAATGCATCAATTAACCAGATTGTAAAGGGATTTCGCTACGTATTACAATCACACAATTAATTTACCGGTATTAAATCTCATCTTTCGAATCTCGACCTAACCATTTATAAAATAACCTGCCTATTGAAACTAGACCTAAACATTAATTCTCATCTGTCGAATCTCGAATCAATATTGTCAAACTCATGCATAAAAGATCTGCGCAAATCTAGTCACAGAGCATTAAATCAATCAATAGGAAATTGATCTAGCATTGATAATCAACAACAATAAATTACCCCTTCATATTATTTATAGATCCCCATAAACCCTAGAAATTAAACTACTCACAAATCATCATGACTAAACTAATCAAGTAAATAAATAAAAACATAATCAAGAAAACAAATAAACTAACTGAAATTAAAAGGGAAGAAATTGTTACCAAAAATAAATCTAGAATTAAAGGAAGAATTAAGAACAAAAGTTTAGAGAGAGTTTAATAGAGAGAAAAATACTAAGTAGAGAGAGAAAATCTAAGAAAGAAGGTCGTCTAATAATTCCGTACAAAATCCTATTTAAACGTTTTCTAAAACAAGAATTAAAACTAAACTAAATCAGGTCTTCCAGAAACGCGCGCCCGATCGGGGGAAGGGCCGCCCGATCGGGCGCGCCTTTTTTCTTCGCGTTCTTCCCAAGCAGCATCGCCCGATCGTGCTAGATGCTCGCACGATCGGGCGCGCCTTAGCATGCAGCCCTATGGTTTGCCACGCCCGATCGGGCTAGAGGTTGCCCGATCGGGTCTTTGCTCCTCTTGAGGCTTGGACTTCGATTGGGCTAGATTTCTCGGCCCAATCTGGGTTTCCTCTTGGGTCTCGAATACTTGGTCCAAACGCCTCGGGATCCCAATTACCGAGCCCTTAATCACCGGCTCTCACCGATTCTGGGCCCCAAAAGTGGTCGCGTCCTTCTAGCTTCCGTAGTTGCTCTAAAATATCCCGGGAAAATACTCCAAAAGCATAAACCCCTGCAAAAGTCAACCAAATCTACGAAAACACTAGAAAACACCAATTAGTAATAAAAGTGGCTCTAAAGAGGCAAAAACACTACTAATTATGACCAAGGGACGGGGGTAAAATACTATATAAACCGGGTGACTCAAAAATTAAAAAAAAAAATCTATGGCTCGACTCTAATAATAAAAAAAAAGGGTTTGATAAGAGAAAAAAATAATTAATAAAAGGTCAATAAAAAAAATGCACACATAAGCATATCGTCACGCATGATGCAATGAAGTTCGCAACCTAAAGTCAAGTTCTATGTTCGACTATGGTCAAGCTTTTGGGTGTCAAAGGGTACCATGGTTAAGAGTTTGGACGCGTTAGCAAGGCAGCCTCCCTTGAGGGTGTATGCCAACGGGCGGCTCCGCGAGTTCGTGATGAAATCGAACTCGACTCCATGGTTTGGGTGGATTTAAAAACTCGGATGAACCCTTATTGCCATGAGCGTTTTTGGGTTGATAGACCATAAATCCCCCGGGCTAGCCATATACGTAGAACATGTACTATTGTGGCAAAATAGGTAAGCTAAAATGCATATGCATATGTGACAATGCCAATTAAATTGCGGGAATACAATTCAAGAATCTTTCAAGTCTCATCCACTCATCTCAATTAAATACCGATCACTCAAATAGATAAATAACCAAGAATCCTCCCCATTGGAGTCGCCAAATTATAGGTGTCGTTCGAAGTGCGCCTACGTTAAAGCACATGTAAATATGCTTGACAATCATAGAAAGTGGGAATTGACATTACGATTAGGGACAAAGCAAAGTAGGGAGCCGCCAACAAGTTTTAAAGGAACTTGTAAACCGTTCACATATCATAAAAGGCAACCACGAATAAGGGATAATGATAGGCAACAACGATTGACCCGTGAAGGTTACACCCTATTCATAATCCATGAGATTACTAACTCCATATGGTTCGGAACCACTAAAGGAGGATCGGGGATGATGGTACGAAGTAAGTCATGGAGTCACATTCGCCCGTATTGGCCTCTACTCGATTCTTATAGTGAAAAGTGATTCCTGCGATCTCAAAGGCATACAAACAAAATATTCAATTTTCTCCAAACTATTATTAAGCGAAATTGGTTGAATATTAATGCAACACATAATTATAAAATATCGTGATCACTTGATTAACAACAAGATTAAAAAGGAACCTAAGCCGGTTGTCCAAATTATCTTATTAGGCGTGATTTTCAATTACATATTCCCTTTAAACATGCAAAATGGTGATCATAAAAAATATAATAGAATAAACATTAATATTGGAAGCAATTTAACAATAAATTGTTAGTCAAATCAAATAATAATAATAACCCTAATCATGATACTAGCAATATTAAAATAAGAGTAATTAAATTAATTAATTACTCACATTACGCACGTTCCTTTAAATTGCTACATCATGAATAAACTGTTAGTAACTTCAATAAATATAAATCAAATGAAAATTAAATTAAATAAATGTAGATTTGATTTGGTCCAAACCCTCAGTTAATTATACCTTTCACGCCTTGGTTTAAGTATAAAACTTTGGGTATTGTATGAACTCCTTGGAGTGCTGAATTAGGGGAAGTATTTTGAGAGAATAGGGTGGCTAGTATTTAGGCTAAAGAGGGAGAAGAGAATTATTTTGTGATCAAGCTTGTTGATGATTGAAAAAGGGGAGATATAACCTCTATTTATAGAGAAAACAAAGGGTTGAAGAATCAAGAAAAGATAAGAATTCGAATCGGATAAAACTCTTGCGATAGACACCAGTTTTTGCGGTTTTTGTTTTTATCATATCTTTTGATCCAGAAATCGGAATAAGATAAATAAGATATCGTCGGAAATATCTTGAAGTCTACTTTCTAATAAAATTGGAATAAAATTAAAATATTTTTTAGAATAAAAGATATGGCTGAAATAGTGTGACGGTGTCAGTTTCGGATAGAGTTTGACATTTTATTCATATCTCTTCAGTTATAGCTCGGAATTGATATTATAATATATCATTGGAAAGATAATTTCAAGGGCTATCCAACCATATAAAATTTGGATAAAAACTATGAGGCACGAAAATAATATCTGTCTATCTTTGAACGTCTTTCAATTCTAATAGAAATAGGATTTTCAAAAAGAAATGTTTTATTCAATTTCAAACTCGTTAATCTTATCTTTTTAATAAGGATAATTAAGATATTTTAGAAACTTATAGAAGCTTCTAATTAATCCTAATTGGTTTAGGAATTTGATTAAATCATTTGGACCCTCCACATGATCATTGGGTCGTAGGTAAGGTGGGCTTAGGTTCGGTTTGGGCTCGGCTGAATATTTTGGCCATAACTTATTCGTTATAACTCGTATTTGGGCTTATAATATATCGTTGGAAATCTATTTTCAAGCCCCATCCAACTATTCAATCATTGGACCCAGATTATAGACCAAAATAAATTGGATTTAACGTTTTTATAAAAAGGACACGAAATGAATGATTTTAAAGGACACGAAATGAATTATTTTGGGTTTAAAGGCACGAAAAGAGGAAAATAATTTATGGTTTGGGGAAATGGGATAGGAGTTGGGTTGGTTTTATGAAATGGAAATATGGATTTAAGCACTCCAAGATTAAATACTCAACCCGACCAATAATGGCGGTGAAAGGTTGTTCATCATCGGGTTTGGTTTTGGGGAGACATTTTTAGGTGTCTGCACCCCTAATCCAGATGCCCCTGGATTACCCTTCGAAGCCCCATCAGTATTTAACTTAACCCACCCAACTTTCGGAGCAACCCATCGAATGTATGCTAATTCCCTCTTGCGCTTTCCCCTCTCTTGTATCACCAAAGCCCTGCTTTCCATAGCTTGTTTAATCAAACCAACCCTTGTAAAAATAAAGCTCACTTGGTCTATTGGTATGCTCGGTTCTGGGTTGAAAGCTCTTTCATTGCGCCATCTCCAAAGTCACCAACATGTTACAGCAAAGACTCTCGGCCATTCCTCTCCTCTCATTGCATCTCCACCCGCAATGTTCTTCAAAATCCAATTTGCAAAAGGAATCTCAGCATCTTCTCGACTCTCACCAGCCCCAAGCTTTTGCCAAACATACCTGGGTGTAGGACATATGAAAAGTATGTGTTCAGTATCTTCATCATTTGTTCCACATGCTAAGCATCGAGGATCCTCTATTAAGTTTCGCACAAATCGATTTTTGTTTGTTATTAAACTGTCTTGGGTAGCTAGCCAGAAGAAGAAGCGTATCCTTTGAGGAACTGGAAGCCTCCATATTATTTTCCACCCTTGAAAACCATTCACATCTTCATTTTTCAGTTACACGAATTATAGCAATAGCTGATTTTATTGTGAATCCCCCTGTTGGTGACCCTTTCCAGTAGATTTCATCCACTGTTTCCTCATCATCAATAACAGAATGTGCATCAATTTCTCCTAATACATTCTTAAGAAGGTAATCTGAGAAAAGCTCAAGCTTCCAGTCCACATTTTTGTCCCACATTTCCTTAACTGTCATGTCCTGCACTTGTAGCGGAGGTTCTCTGTTCACCAACTCCAATAGAGGCTGTGAGTTAGCCCATCTATGATACCAGAAAAAAGTTCGAGAGCCATTCCCGACAACCATATTCATTCCCTTCCTTATTATGTCCACACTGCTTATAATACTTTTCCAAGTACTAGAGGCATTCACTTTGTCCTTGAACATGTCAAGGTCACAATGTTTGTCGCAATATTTAGCTCTTACAACTCTTGACCAAAATGCATTGGGTTCAGCTAACAAATGCCAACCCAACTTAGCATGGAATGCTTTATTGGCATCCTTCATCGAATTAAATCCCAGCCCACCTTCAGCTTTTGGACGAGTGATGTTCTGCCACGAAATCAGATGCACCTTTCTCTTGCCTTCATTTTCACCCCATAGAAAGTTCCTATTCTTCCTGTCGATTATATCACAGGTTGATCTAGGCAACTTTATCGATTGCATTGTATACGAGGGAATCGTACTCAAGGTGGACTGTACTAGTGTTGATTGACCAGCTATTGATAGAGTCTTGGTCTTCCAGCCCGCCAGTTTTCCATTGATTTTTTCAACCAAATATTGATACTCCTGCTTAGAGGTACGACCATTGATTGTGGGAACTTCTAAGTATTTTCCGAATTCCTCAGTTTGATCCATGCCCAGACATTCACACACTCTATCCCTTGTGTCGAAGTTAGTATTATTTGAAAAATAAATCTTTGATTTTTCAATACTAACCTTACTCCTATAGGTATACAAAATTTAACCAAGCAATGTTTCATAATCTGCGCTTGCTCTGTCGATGCTTCACAAAATAAAATTAGATCATCGGCCAAGGCTAAGTTTGAAACTGATGGCCCATTTCAACTTGCACGAATTGGTTTCCACCCTCCTAACCTCACCTCTGTATCAATCAAATGTGCCAATCTATCCATACAAATTACATAAATGTACGGTGAAAAGGGGTCTAAGCCTTTCATAGGCTTTTTCGAAAATTTTCAACTTCGCTGAGGTGATGCATTGTATAGTCAAGTCGACCATCAATTGAGGTAGTCGAAGCTCCAAAAGTGAGTCCCTTATGAAACTCCATCTAAGCCTTTCATAGGCTTTTTCGAAATCTATTTTCACTGTGATACATCCCACTTTACCTTGCTTGTGTCTCATACTATGGAGCATTTCTTGGACAATAATTATATTGTCAGTTATTTGCGTCCTTGGAACAAAACTGCACTGAGTAGGGGAAATCAGAGTAGGGAGTACGGGCTTGAGCCGATTAACAATGACTTTTGTCACAATCTTTTAGGTTATGTTACAAAGTCCAATCGGCCTGAATTGATTCGCTTTCTCCGGAGTATCAATTTTAGGAATTAACACTAGGAAAACATCATTCAACCCATCAGGAAACTCACGACCTTCCAACACATTCTTCACCAATTTCACCCGATTAGGGCTCACAAGATCCCAAAATTTCTGATAAAATATCGGTTGAAAACCATTCGGTCCAGGTGCTTTATATGGTTTCATAATTTTTAGTGCTAATTGCACTTCACTAGCACTAAAAGGCCTTGACAAAGTCTCCATGCTCGACACTAAAATTTCTGGAAAATAATCATGAAGGAGCTGCACTTGTTCTCGAGCTTGCTGTTCTTCCTAGAATAGGCCTTTCCAGTACTCGAGGATCAAACCTTGGACTTCACTTGGATCAGTTTTCCATTCGCCATCACTGCCTCTAAGAGTTTCAATCCTATTTTTTCTTCTTCTAGTGACTATCGAAAGGTGGAAGTAACGGGTATTCCGATCACCATCACATATCAAATCAGCTCTTGATTTCTAAAACCAGAGAAGTTCTTCAGCATTTAGAACCTCTTCCATCTGTTAGCGCAGTTGATTCTCAAGGGTTATAAGGTACCGGTTACCACCCTTCAACAACTCAGATTGGATTCCTTCAAGGCAAGCCCATAATTCAGATTTTTTTCTAAAAATATTGTAGAACTCTTCTTTATTCCATCTATCCAATTTGTCAGCAAAATCGATCTTTCAAAAATGGAACAACAGGGGCATCACTCCTTCAGTTCGAGTACACAAATTCCTCAAATTTCTCATGTGTAAGCCAGGCTGCTTGGAACCGAAAAGGTCTTAGTATCTTTGGGATAGGTGCAAAACTCGAAGTACTAATTAGGATTGGATAGTAATCGGAGGCTGATTTGGCAGATTAAGAATTGCCCCTTCATCGAACCTTAATCTCCGGGCTTCATTCACTAACCCTCTATCGAGCCGAGCTGATTTGAAGGTCTCTTGAGACAATCCTCGAAACCAGGTATTAGCTGGGCCCGAGCATCCAAGGTTAATTAATTTTGTGTTTTCAATCCAATTTGCAAAGTCCCTACATCTCCTCTGCATTACGGATCCACCAACACCGTTTCTTTCATCCATACTCGAAGTCTCATTAAAATCACCTGCTAATAACCAAGGTCCCGAGTAAGCATCCTTGATTTTTTCCAACTCCGCCCATAGATCATTCCTCAAACTACTTCCAAGACTAGCGTAAATAGCAGAGAACAGCCAGGGGTCTCCACCATATTTTTTGAGTTCAACAGTAAGATGTTGAGAATGCTCTCCATACACTGTCACCGCAATTTTTTCCATCCTCTAGAATAACCAAATCCCACCACTAAATCCATGAGCTTCTACTTGACGCTGACCCGAGAAACCAATTTTATTGCAAATTTGTTGAGCATTGTCACCACTCATATGAGTCTCAACTAACACTAATATTATCGGATCATTAATTCTACTAAGTTCCTTAATGATAGAAAATTTATTCCCAACACCTTTTACATTCCAACACAAAATGACATATTAAAATTTGGAAAATTAAGGTACATATCACACACGTTCAGAGGAACGTTAGACATCAAGCTTAGGAAAGCTTGTCTAAGTGCCTTCATTGGCCCCTCTGTCTCCATTGGTAAGGTAAAATTCGCCATCATGCTTCGAGGGTTGTGCTCCGGTTGAACATAGGTGTCCAATTGAATTGTTGCCTTGTTCGCCAATGGGTGTACCACTATCAAGTAAGGTCCCTCCGTTTGGTAATCCACGAACATCTCGAAGCTCGGAGGGATTCTCAACTCCATCGTCATAGGCACTTGATTTGGGAACATGCTGAGAGCCCTCAAGGTTCGACTGCAGACGGTTTTCCTTACCCATAGCTCCAATTAATTTAGAGTACGGAGAGGCTGAGTCTGATTTCTTAAAATTTGACTTCGAAGCAATAGTGAACTTATTCTTGGAAGTCAAAGGCAGTCTATTATATTTTCATATTTTTTTACTTAAATTAGGAAAGATAGTATTTCCATTATTCTGATTAAAATTATTTCCAAGGATATTATTATTATTCAAAATTCTATCATTCACTAGATCCACATGAGAATCTTTTCCAAAATTATTCTCCTCCAAATCCTCCAGATTTTGTTCCATAATCACATCCTTTTTCATATTGGAATATAATTATCTTCATTCATCACATTGTTTTCCATATTGGAATTATCTTCATTCGACTTACGAGTTAATATGGCATATAAACGTTTTTCGTTTACATGATGGAATTTTCAATATTATTAAGCATATTTCAATCTTATATATATATATATATATGTATATATATATGTATATGTATATATATATGTATATATATATATATATATGTATATATATACATATATGTATATATATGTATATATATATACATATATATATATATATATACATATATATATACATATACATATATATATACATATATATATATATACATATATATATATATGTATATATATACATATATATATATATATATACATATATATATATATATATATACATATATATATACATATATACATATATATATACATATATACATATATATATACATATATACATATATATATATATATATATTTTAGTGGTAGCCAATTAAATACGAGATTATTAATTTATTTTAGAATTAAATAATTTAAATGACACGTAAGAAAAATTGGCGAATGAGATTTTCAGTTTAAATTAATTAAATATAAAATAATATCTTTTGATATCAGGAATTTTATCTAAATATATAACAAATTTTAGCACATAAAAAATATATATAAAAAAGTTATTTAAAAATTAACAAACCGTGGATCGCACGGGTTTCATCTAGTATTTTATTGTTTTCGTGCTTTTTAGCTGACATAACACTTAACTCTAGACGTTAGAGCATGGTTAACGATCAATTTCAATCCCGTTTTGTCTTGACTTTGGGAATCACAAGCTCTGCTTCACCCCGTCGTTGAGGAATCGACAACATGATCAACAAGCTCTCCTCTTTCTCTACTCCATTTTTGTCAGAGTTTGAGATAGCGAGATACGAATTTGATGTCGTGAGCGTACTTGGTGCATAGATCTGAAAGTGGTATAGATGAATTGGTAAATTTTCTTATCTTGAAAACCCTAGTTTTTGCAAACCCTATAATTTCTATTAATTTTGTGAATTATTGATGTCGTTTGTTGCAATTGTTAAAGATATGCTTGTAGGAAATATGACTAATAGCAATTAAGATAATTAAATGACTTATCTAGAAAATGTCGTGGCGTGACAATCGATCACTGCCCTAAAGTCGAATTTGCCCCGCACAGGTACACACGGACTCATAGCAATCGACCTCCAAGGTTACACTACTCCAACTCTTCGGTGTACTACGGAGAGTTAGATTGAAAACACCTTTGAACAATGCTCAATAGAAAAGGAGGTCATGAAGAATAATTGTAAGAGAGGATAAATTCCCTTTTTTTCTGTGTTCGGAAAGGGACAAAAGGAGATGTTTATATAGTATATGAATGTGAACTAGATACAACGAATCTGATTACGAATGAGAGTGAATAAGGTACAACGAAGTTCGTCACCAATTTAGACCAAAAAATGGTTAACATCTAAATCCCCCAATTAAGTCCAAAACGATTGACTAATTGAGCATTTTACAAGGAACCAACTTAATTTTAGGAACCAATTTATACAATGCAATCTTTGACAAATGGGAAATTAATTCTTTTGAAGCACAATTTATTTGGAGTTCTCTACCTAAACTCCAACAATGCTTGTTCTGGGTTAAAATACAGATATTAGGTGGGTAATATGTTGTTGATTTTATTGAATGTTCTTCCAAATAATCGAATATGGAATTGGAATGGAGTGAAGCAAACGGAAATTGGGAAGGGTCTAAATTATCAAAATGCTCTGTAATTGGGGGGGGGGGGGGGGTTGGATAATGTATGTGTTGTAGTTGTAGTTGTTGAATTGAAATAGGAGTGATCGAGTAAAGTGATTTCTGGTGAAGAAGTTGTCAATTTGAAATTGGATTTCTTTCATTGCTAAAAATTGCTTGTTAACTTTGATCCTTTGTTCTAATTGTTTATTTAAGTGAATTCTGTTGAAGGTATATATGTTCTTGATCTGTAGTGATAAGTGTTGGAATCTTTTTACCTTTGTTGCATCTGCTATTGAGTATGAACTGTTAATACCTTCCCCTCCCCCCTCTCATTTTGAATAGACTGCATAATACAAATTTTCTGCTTCTTTCCTGGCATTCACATTCTATTTTGGTAACCATTAATATTTTTATTTTGATGCATGCTCAGTTGTAAGTTCTCTCAGTTTGGTATCTAAAATAGGAGTGATTAAGTGAATTCTGTTATAGAAGTTGGCAATTTGAAATTGGAGTTCGTCTTATATTGCAGTTTGGCTATGGAATGTGATTCTGACGAAAAACTAGATGGAGATGTGGATTGGAGGGAAACGATTATGTGGGAAAGACCAGGCAGGTACTCTTATGATCAAAGACTTCCATCAAATTACATCAAGTAGAAAATGCAAATCGCAAGTCAAGTTTTCTCAAAATCAGGGGGAAAATCCTTAACAGCAGATCAAATTAAGTCCCTATTCGTCTTTCCAAACACCCATTAAACCATACCAGCCCAAACTCAAACATTTACGAGTTCATTCTACTAGCCCCCGTTGCATGAGACAACATGAACCAATCTACTTAAAGTCCCAGACACCGTGCTTGAGTTGCTCTTACAGAAATAACACTGTAGTGTCGAGTTACATGGCAGACACATCATCTGCTAAGGCTTGAATTAGATCACAAAGTGTTCCTAGAGAACAAAGGCCTTCAACACCAGAGAGAGAAGGGATAGGAATTCCAAAAACGCGCTTATTTTTTGGATCATCGAACGAGGTAGCTTCACCATCTTGCAGAAATACTCAAAGATGCAGAGAAATACTCAAAGGGCGCAGAGATAAATTCTTGTATATTTGATTGGTAGTTTGTTTTATCTATTTTTTCATTGAAGTTTAAGTAGAAATTCATAGGCTGATGTAATTTTAAGTTTGGATATATACTCACTACTTCAGTTTAATTCTAGAGATGCAGGAGTTTTCTGACATTTTACAACAAAATAACAAGAAACAGTTAACAATATTTGAACTCTTTAGAACTCAAAATATCTAATACTTCTGCACTTCTTAAAACAGAACATCAAGTACTACATAGTTGAAATTCATACACATTAAAATACATCAAGAACAAATGTAATTAAAAGAGCATACAAAATTTCCAGCTAATTAGCTATAAAAAACATCCAGCTAATCTTGGATTCTAGTCCACTTGAAACCTTTAAACAACTCAAAAGGCGCTTCAACAGAAAAACAAACATACTAGTTCAACTAGTGGAATTGCATATCAGAGTTTGCCTCGGAGCTGTGGCATGTAGTAGTAGTAGGCCTATTATTGCTCAATGCTATCAGAAAAAGTAGCAAGAGTTTTCTGCAGAACCCCAAAAGGCGATGAGATCGCACTCGCCGGTGGAGTGACAATCTCCACCTCACTAACATTAGACAATGCCAAATTACTCGGCCGCAGAACTTCGGCCAATGGACCACCAGGTGTGGTGGTAGAACAAAACCCATGAAACAATAAGGCTAAGGCCCATATGAATTTGGCACATTTCATCATCAATAACATTGGAATAGCCTCCATTTGATGAGGACAATGAAAGTTTACTACTTCCATTGTTCTTATTATTTCCTGCCATACCCATTGACTAAGCATCAAACAAAGGCCTTTCTAATAAACCCAATTCATCAGATTTAGTAAGGTTGGAACCAGATTGAGAGTTCAAATTCAAGGGCTCCCCTTGAAATTGTTGATGGAAAACAGTGGAATTCATGTTTGTCTGTTGTTAGGCCATATATATAATATGTATAACTAATGGGCCGTTGTTAAGTTCTGAGCCCTAATCTCTTAGGTTGTATATATATACTTGTGTATACGCTAATACGAAATACAACTCTCTATTCTCTCTACTCTCTCTAATTTGACATGGTATCGGAGCCAAAATTACTCTAATCCCTAAAATCAATTTCTACCATCAATTTCACTAAAAAAAAAAAAATTGGTTCGAATTTAGGATAATCCCCAATTAAATTTCTTCTAATTTATTTTTTTGGTTGCTTCGTGATTAGTGTTGTGCGCACTACTATTCAATTTCTTATAATTTGGGATATTTTCTAATTTAATTTCACGCTCTGCCGTGCTAAGTTCGTGGGGTTTCTATTGTTCTTCTACTCTCCTACTACTTGATTAACAATGGCAAATGACACCATTGTTTCCCCTTTTACTATATTCGGCCACCATGATACTCTGCCCACTGAACATTTTCTGTCCAAGCGACGTCAAAGGTCGGGTTTATTTAGTACTCATTGCAATCGTATGGGTCACGATTATGGTGGTTGTTTTCTGGTTCATGGCCTCATCGAATGGTGGTTGAACAAGTATGGCCAATTGTCTTCTACGGCTGCTTCTTATTCTCTGCCTACTACCGCTCTGCCTGCTGCTACTCTGCCTACTACTGCTCTACCTGCAACTGCCTCCGCGTCGCACCCTGTGCCAGGCTGCGGGGACATCCCGCGATTGCTGCACCAGCCTCGCAGCTACTGTCAGACCACAGGTATACCCCGCGGTTACTGCCTTCTCTACTATGCCTTTGTATTCTATTTCCGCTATTAATCCTACAACCTAACTAATGACGCTTATCTATCATCGTCATGGATTATAGACACTAGTTCATCCAATCATGTTACCAGCAATGAGACATTTTTACACGATGCTCACTGTATTATTTTTTGTCCTGTTGGTCTTCCTTATGGTGCTAAGGCCATGGCTACAAAGGAGGGTCGTGTTTTCTTGGCGGATGGCATTACTCTTGAACATGTTCTTTTTGTTCCGTAATTGAATTGCAATTTGATTTCGGTATCTAAGCTGATTGATGATTCTAATTGCTTTGTCTGATTCACTAATTCTCTTTGTGCCATACAGGATCAATCCTCGGGGAGCTTAATTGGAGGCGATGAACGAATAGATGGACTATATTATTTCCGACGTATCTCAAAAGTATGTGCACTCACGGGTCCGGAGATTTCTACATTTGAGTTGTGGCATCGTCGTGTGGGGCATCCGTCGGAGAAAATTGTCAAATTGCCTCCTGCTATTCGAGGTAATACTGCCACTAAGTATTTACATAAAGAATGTAAAATTTGTCCTCTAGCTAAACAAACCCGAGCCAACTTTCCTGATAGTGATATTCGTATTCTTGAAATGATACATTGTGATTTGTGGGGACTGTATAAGACAGCTTCTACTTATGGTGCTCATTATATTATTTTTTAACTATAGTGGATGATTTTTCACGAGGTGTTTGGGTTTATTTGCTGAATGATAAAACTGAAATTTGTTATTCTTTCTGTTCTTTCTTTGCTATGGTTAAAAATCAATTTGATGTTACTGTTAAGCGTGTACGGAGTACTAATGGTACGAAATTCAAAATTATGCTTCCGTATTTTGATGAACATGGCAGTCTCTTTCAAACCTCTTGTGTCGGTTCCCCTCAACAAAATGGTCGGGTAGAGCGTAAACACCAACAAATATTAAATGTCAGTCGTGCATTGATGTTTCAAGGCAATTTGCCGATTACTTTTTGGGGAGAGTGTGTTCTTGGGGAGGTTTATGTTATTAACCACACTCCTTCTCTTTGACTTGATAATAGAACTCCATATGAAATGTCTTTGGGGAAAAAACCTAATTATGACAAAGTGCGTGTGTTTGGGTGCCTTTGTTTTGCTCATAACCAAAAAACCAAAGGTGACAAATTTGCTCCTAGGAGTAGGAAGTGTGTGTTTGTGGGTTACCCTCATGGTAAAAAGGGTTGGAAGTTGTATGATTTGGAAACCGGTGATATATTTGTTTCCCGTGATGTTAAATTTTTTGAGAATGACTTTCCGTTTGTGCAAGATGGTGATTCGGTTTCTAGTACTGTGGGTGCCGAGTTGTGTCTAATGAAAATGTTGGTGTTGACCATGATTTTATTGATGACTTGGAGTATGTGTTAGAGGTAGGTGAAGACTCTCTTGTGCCCGAAACATCACCTCAAACTCACGACCCTGTTGCTGCTCCTACATCCCTTGCCTCGCCACCTGCTGCTTCCCCTATAGCACCTACCCCCACCTGCCGCTAGCCTTTAAGGCAGCCCAGACCGCACCTCACCTCCGGCCACTCCCACGCACCGCAGATACGCTGTGGAACCCTCTACCAGCCATTACTCTTCCTCGGCAAGCAGCCCTACCGCATCTCCAAGATCTCCTCCTTCTTCTATAGTTGAGTTGGGTCGTGGTCAAAGGCCACGACAAGCTCCTGGGTGGCACCGTGATTACGTTGCACATACTATATCTCTCTCTAATCCATCTATAATTCCGAGTTCACCATCTACTTTAAGCTCCTCGGGTACTCCTTATCCCTTAGCACATTTTTTGAATTGTGATAAATTTTCTTTGCGACACCGTGTGTTTATTGCAACTGTGGATACATTGGTTGAGCCTCGTAATTTTCATGAGGGAATGCAGCACGAGGGTTGGCGAGAGGTCATGCAAAAAGAGATTAATGCTCTTGAAAATAATGAAACATGGGTGATGGAAAAATTACCTCCGGGAAAGAAAGCGTTGGGATTCCGATGGGTGTACAAGGTCAAGCTAAATTCCGATGGCACACTTGAACGATTGATAAGGGTGGAGACTTGATGATCATGTATAATAATAATGATTATTATATCTTAAAAAAGAATAATGTATTCTTTAATATAAGTGGTGGAGACTTGATGGTCTTTAGTAGTAAAAACAAAATAAGAATATGGTTACTTTCTACTATGTGATAAATGTAGGTATAAAGTATTTATGTAGCAAGTCATTGTCTCATGGACAATGAGCATTGAAGTGTTTTGTGTGTCAAAGTAAAGTTGTTTATTACAATGCCACATTGAGAAAGATTTTTTGCAAGGTCATTATCTATATGGTTTTCATTGTTGTTGAGTAATAGTATGTTAAATTTTTCCTAGCCCTTATCTTTCTCTATTCTCTTTTTAGTAAGATAGTTTACCTTTTAGAGAGCAAGAAGTCTATTCAGTATAAAAGTGAAGAGGCTATATATTGGAATTGTAATTTTTAGGATTTCATGTCAAGAGTAATCTTGTAAATTAGCTTAGTTTACTTTGATTGAGATAGCTGTGTTGTAGCCTCACAATAATCTGAAATTGTTTTTTTTTCACAGTTTTGCTTCTTGTTTTAGTTTAGAATTGAATATGGCAGGAAATGGGGATGAATATTCAGCAGTTCAGAAACGCGATATTGAAGCTAGACTTCGAGTTCTAGAGCTTAGGGAAGCTAATTTACAGGGAAAATTATCTGATGCAATGACCATTCATTCTGATGTAGGTAAGAGGGTTACCAAGTTAAAGAGGAAATTCGATGAGCTATCAAATGAGATTTTGGAAATCAGGAGCTTTGGTGAAGGGAAAAGAGTTCGAAAGAATGTTGCAAGCCATGTTGATGAGTTTATGCCTATGGTGCAGTCAGAGAAGACCAAAATGCTGAAGATAGCACTTGGTGAAGATGTTGTGGTTGTTGTTAAGGGTTAAGGTGATGGTACAAGTAAGGAAGATGTGAAAAATAACATTGTTGAAGGCAAAAGTGGAGAGTGATGCAGTTTTTGGCTACTGGTTTTGGGGATAATACACAGAAGAAGAATCTGATGGGGGTGATCTTGTTAATGATTTAATCATGAAATTTTTGGCTATAATGATCCTGATGTTGCTAGGAAATAATGTGGTTTCAATTTTAGTTTCCGATTGTTATTTTAAAAACTTTTTGAGATGTTGCTGCTTTATAAAACTATGAATATGTTTGAATTTTAGATCTTGATGATATTGGCTTATAAGATTGTCAAGGATTCATGTGAGATAGATATGGCTGCCATAGATACAAATCTTTCTAGGCCTTTAGTTTTTGAAAGAGAAAAGGATCAGGACAACAAAGAGGCTAGCAGTATACTTAGTATCATAATTTGATTACAATAGTTTATAGAAATATCTTTTTTGATTAATTTGAGATTGTTGTTAAAATGGATGCTTGCAGGCTGTACTGAATTATTTTGTTATGAAATTTGCTTTGGGGTTGGTTATTTGTGGTGCAATTTGGCAGCAGGAAGTATATGCTTAATTAAATTCACATTTTAATCTTATAGTGTATTCTGGCAGAAGTATAAGATTAACTGAACACAAATCAAGTGTTCAGTTCAAAAATTAAAGATTGAAGGAAAGCAAAGAACACTCTTTGATTTATCTAAAACTCAGTAATATTTTGAAGCTATTAGAATTTTGTGATTTAAAAGGATTGATCAGGTAAATAGGAAGCTGAAACTATGGGCCAACAACAATGGATGAAAACAGAAATAGCAGGCATAGAAATACAGTTCAATAGATAAGTGCAATAATCTAAGCCTGGATTATGAGTGTTTATATTAACTACATTAAAAAGCACACATTGCCATAGCAAATTAGCTCCAGTAAAGGTTAGAGGAAATAAAGGCATAGATTGGCCACTATAGATAAAAGTTTTCAAAAGCTAAGTATATATACATGTGTGCTTGGCATAAACTATAGTGTGCCTTAAATTGGCCTTGTGTCTCAGATATCTTTTTTCTTGGATAGACAAAAACACAGAAAAATTGCAAAAGTATTAAAAATATTGTTAACATTAAAGAGCTTCGTGTGAGTCCAAAAAGGGAAAGCAGTCATTTTAGAAATCTGAACATAGCTTTTTCAGATTTCTGGAGGGGAGCAACAAGTGTACAAGCACAAAGTATATTCAGCTGAAATTTCATAAGCCGAAGTTTTTTACTTAGAAGATTTTTGTAAATTTTTTTGAAAAACCATAAAAGCAAAATGAACAAAGTTTAAAGTAAGGCAATTGAGTGAAAAGCAATAGATTCATGAAAAGTGTGCTCGAATTCCGAGCTACAAACAAATCGAATGTTTTAGAACATAGAAATAACGTCGGCAGCCGCCCACAAGCGGAAAATTACAGCCGTCGAATCAAGTACAACCATAAACAAAAATAAGGTTAAAAGTTTGTTTAATGAGGCAAGCTGAAGCAAAAAACATCTAACGCAAAAAAATGCTGAAGTGAGATTGCAACAAGTCTAAAGTTAAGTGCACGTTGATCCGCAAGACTCTGAGGATGGATGCCCGAGTTCCTATGCTTCAGGAATATCTGGTTGTGCTGAGCGGGAATCAATGGGGCCCCAAATGCCAGGGGAGGATGAGGCAGCTAAAGGAGTTATGTCTTCGATAAGTGCAATTACTAGATATATCAAGGATCACTATTATGGAGATAATAAGTTCATTCTATAGGGTCGTCAATATCTGGTGCTAGATATGATAATTGATCTTTGGGTTAGTTAAATAGCCCAAAGCCTTATAGAATGGATCCTATGAGGTCACACAACAAGGGTATTGGGTTAAACAAGTAAGAGGCCCATTAATGGGCCTCATGAGATTATGACATACCATGTAGAGTGTTGGGCTAGAGTAGTGTGTTTAGGATAAGGGTTTTGGGCTTATGACATGGGCTCTTATTTAGAGATGAGATCTATAAATAAGATCCATGCCTAGGGTTTGAAGTAAGAAGTCATAATTCACACACTGTCAATTTTGACATCAAGGCAACCAATCCCAAAACCCTAAACACTCTCCTGACTCACGGCCCTCTTCTCTCCCCTTCACGTCCGTACGTGCGGCGCCCCTCATGGTGGCTCGTGGTGTTCGTCGTGGTGGTTTGTGGTTAGCTCGTGTCTCTCTTCTCCGTTGAAGGTTGATTGAAGCGTTCAATCATGACTAACTAGCATTAGTGGAGGTTTAACTTGTGCCCGTGGACCAAGTAGAGGAATCACGCTTGGGGTTCTTTATCTCCCATTGTTCTTGCTCGATCGCACGTGGAATCACGCTTCAAAGGTAAAATTATTTGTTCTTTATGTGTTATGCATTAGATCCTTGGATTAGGTACTGTATGAATATGATTCATGTTATTTCCGCTGCGTAGTACCTATAAACTCCTACAGTGGTATCAGTTAGCCTATTGCATTTACGCATATTGCCAATAATTCTTTGATAATCCACAATTTTAATTCAATTAGGATGGAGAATATTTAATTATGGTTCAATTGTTACTTTTAATGTGATTAAACTTTTGGAATAGATTAAATGCGATTTAATTATGCTCAAATAGCCATGAAGAGGACCGAACTAAGCCCTAATATGTTCGAAAATTTCGAGCCCTAGAACCCTAATTTCGAATATTTTCGAAAATCCTAGCCCTAAAATATGATTTTGTGCTTGATTTTGATTTAATTCGATTTGTTTTATGTTTCATAATTTTAATTGGGTTGATTTATGCATAAAAATGTTTTATGTATGATCATAGATTTAATTTTAAATGTTAGAATTAAATTGGGATTAATTTTATGATGAACCCTAATTTTAAAGTTGAATGTGATTTAATTTTAATCTTATGGACTGATTTAATTTAATTAGGATAAATGTTATTTTAATTAAATTAAAACACAAAAAAAAAAGATAATTTTGGTCGGCAACCGCGGCTGGGTGGCAGCCACGGCGGCTGCCGACCAGGTGGTGGTCCAAGAGGGAGGGTTAGGGAGGGCGGCGGTCCATGGTGGCTGTGGGCAGCAGCGTGCAACCGTTGCACGGCTGCTGCCGCGGCTGCCACCGCTGGTGCTGCTGCTGCCTTGCGCGGCAGTGGCTGCTGCAAAGCAGCCAGCCACCGTGGCTAGCCTTGGCTGGCCACGCACGGTGGCCTGCAGCCCAGCAGAAGCAGCTCCACGCTGCTGCCCTTTGAGGCAGTGGCTGCTGTCACGGCAGCCAGCCACCGTGGCTAGCTTCGGCTGGCCAACCACGGTGGCCGGCGTTGGTGGTTGCGGTATTTTCAAAAAAAAAAAAAAATCAGTTTTTTAAAAATTTATTTCAAGATAATTATGAATTATTTTGGGATAAAATCAGTTTTATTTTGGATAAGTTAAAATATTTTGAAAATATGATCTTTTATTTTAAAAGATAAAATTGGTTTTATTTGGATAAAATCTTTTATTTTAGGATAAAATCTTTTATTTTAGGATAAAATCAAATATTCAAAAGTTGTTATATTTGATATTATACATATTTAAGTTGTTAAATTGGTAATTATCGTAAATTAAAGTGGTTAATTTTGGATAAGATTTGTTAGGATATTCTGAGCATATTCCAAAAGGATAATAATTGATTTAAATAATGTGATTATCCCATAATTAATTTTGGATATAATTGATTTAAAATATTGTGATTGGCTAGTAATTAGGATAGAATTTCCTAACTTTGTTAGGATAATCTTTGAGGATAAATATGATTTATCTTTTAGGATTAAAATAAGATTTGATTCTATCTCATGACTAATTTAGAATATATGATATTTTATTGATGATCATGAATAATATATGATATTATCTAATTACATTAATTAAAATATGAGATATTTAGATGCCATGTTTCCTTAATTGTGAACATTCGATGTTGTAGTTTAGGAAAGCATGATGAGTGATTTATTATGTGGCAATTTTATAATATATGATGTTGTTTATTTCTATATAATGACTAGTATGGCCCAGTAGATTGCTAAATACGATATGCGCATCGTGATGTATTTTTGTAATCTTAGTACGGTCTACGGACCGATAAAGTATTTTGTAATTTTATTTTATTTTATTTAAGTAGTAGATAGAATAGAGTAGAATTACAGGTTGCAGTTAATCCAAGAAGCCCATGAAGTGAAGGCCCAAAGGAGCAAGGTGGATGAGATCCATGAAGATTCAAGTGGGAGCATTTACTTTATTAGTTTTCTTAGGATTAGGGGCCATGCTATGTCTTATTTATGCATTCAGTATTTTATGCATGTTAGATTTTATTGATGTTTTGTGATGATGCGCTAGAGTTCACTATTTAATCACAACATAATAAATCTAGATCCCAGTAATATTGAGGCAGCTTTTCCAATTAAAAACCCGACGAAACCTTCGATCGTTTATGATGGGTCGGCCTCAGCAGAGCGTCATAATATATCTTGGGGAAGTGGGGGTAGATCACGTTCTACACTTTTAATTGGTTATACTCAACAAGGTTACCTAAAGATCAGTTTAGAACCTTGAAGCTAAGGGTAATAATTAAACATGTGATGGTTAATTATTCAACCAAGAGTTACAAGAGTTGTAATCAGTAAAGAGTTTACTCACCTTGAAAATGTAATGGTTGATGGCAGGGCCTCAGTCCGGTCTATTATTGCACAAATAAAGGATCTTGGAATCATTTTATTCAATAGGGATCATTTAAAATTGAATAAATGTTTTAAAGTTACCAATTTAATTCGCTTTTGGTACTTTAAATTTAATAAACATAATTGAATTTTGCATTTACTTATAAATAACATGTCGTTCTAATTTTATTATTATATATAATCTCCTCGATTGAAAATAAAGTTGAGAAACGTTCTCAAACAGTTTAAAAGATAATCCATAAACCTATATTCCAATTTTGCTAAGATGGTTCTAAAAGGCAAGTTTTAGAAATTCATGTCACATGTCTAAGGTTGGTTTTATTCAAAATGTTTGAGTAAAATAACAACACATCTTCATTTTGAAAAATGTTTTAAGGGATATAATGAGATGAGAGGTACAATCCCTCAAAAGACAAGTGTACAAGTCCAATAAAATCTCTTATCTTTAATATGATTGAATATAAGAAAGTGATTGGAAATCTCTATGATCAAAAGTTGATCAAATAACAGTATTCTTCATCTACTTTATATAGAGTTTAATACTTGATTAAACTCAAATATAAATAATGATACAATAGACTTAGCAGAATCATGAAAATTGCTTAAACAAGTTAAGCAAAGTATCATTTTGAACCTAAGAGAAATGTTCTAAGTGGCTCAAACGGGAAAGGTTTAGGAATATATGAGGATTGCATTAAGAAGTTATAGGCCAAGAAATGCAAACAAGTTGCTACTTCTCAAACCTAGAACTACTTACATGCTAAAAGTTGTTATGAACAATAAATGTTTCAAATTAAATGGACCAATTCCAATTGATTAGATACTACCTCATATAGTTGGAAGGTAAAAGAATGGAAATGTTCCAATTTAAGAAGTATATTATAGAGATTGATTTAGCATATTGCTACTTCTTGGACATATGATGTCTTGTTTAGATCACTCATTGCACAATTTGGTTGAACTAAAGGAAGAAATTAGCTAAAGGAGGAATAATCTACAAGTTTAGAAGCAAATGTTGCTACTTCACAAGTAGAATCTACAAGTTTGGAAGCAAAAGTTGCAACTTTACAAGTAGAACCTACATTTAACCTTACCTTGTTAATGGCTATAATTAAATAAATGTTATTCATTCTTGCCATTATCAAAACACCATTCAATGTTAGTAATGACTAAGCATCGAAGATTCAAAAACGTGGAATAAATGTTAATCTATGCTTCTTTGAGTCATAATGTGTTTTGAATTGCTAAATAGGTTTAAAGTTCTATATGATAGAAATAGTTAAACCATTTCTATATATATAAGTTGTCTCTAATATGTCAATTAATTCGAATGAAAATGAAAATTGCATGCGAAAGATCCAAAGGGATGAACTTTCAATATCCTTTGATTATGAATCTATTGATATATGTAATTATCATTCTAATTTGAAATTATGACTAAGTCACCATTTAGAGAAATGATGATGTGAACTCGAGGTCGAATACATATTGATGTAAGAAAACCAAAGGTTCAAAGGCTAGAGATGGACAACGAAACTTCATTTGTGATACGATCACTACTTATGCTTAGTTGAAGCATGGAAGTGAAAATTTTGAAAAGTTCAAAATGTTCAGTATGAAGTTCAATATCAACTTGACAAGATAATGATTACACTACAATATGATTGTAATTGTGAAAATTTAAGTCAAGACATATACTTGGCAACACATTTGAAATATTGAGATATGATCGTAATAATGAGAATTTAAGCCAAGACCTTGATAAACATCCAAGAGTCGTGAAAACGTTTTACAACAAACTCCGAAAGCAAACCTTGTGAAGTGTTTATGAAGGGAGCTATCAATCTATATGAGATATATTTTGATAATGGATGTAAATTACCTATCTTCCAACCATTGTTCAAGGAATATACTTTTAAGATAAGCTACAAAACTAAACAAAAATTACATAGGTCAAATCAGAATGTAGCAAAGGCTTCATATGTGATATGGATAAGAAAATTTCTCATATAGTCTTTCTACAAAGTAAGGAATAAAAGTTGTATTAAAATGTTTAATGCACACTCGATTCCTATATACAGCAAGGGGTACTACTACACAAACCATACTTAGCACAAAATGTTTGTTGCTCAAGTAGGTGCCCTTGTGGAAATTGTTCCAAAAGGTCAAGTGGGAGTAGTGTAAATCTCAAAAGAGTTCGAGAAAAGCAACAAACAAACATGGTTCAAAACCTTGGTTGGTTCACCCTATGCTAAATATGCCTCCTCAAAAGGCAAGTGGGAGTATAAGAATCTCGAAAAGTTCGAGAGCCTTGAAAGAGTTCAAGGAAAGTGATTTCGAAAATCTTGAAGAAATTTGAGAAGTTATCAAATAAAAGCAACAATATGAGCATGATTCACCTCATGTTACAAATGACAACGCGTGGTCTCATTAAGTGTAATGGGATTAATAACCATGTGTCGAAGGTAGTACATTCCAAGTACAAATCCTCTATTGTCGTTTCTCATTGAAAACTAAACAAAGTTGTTGTATGAGTTTCAATTGTTGCATCAAACCCACAATGATGACTAGCATATGTAAAACTTAGCCAAAGAAATATGATTTCATATTGACTAAGAGTTCTAAAATATTTATTTTGGAACATGATGATTAAGCAAGTAATAAAGATGATTTGACAAGTTATGACTCCAAGTGGTTTAAAAACCATGAATCTGAAATAGATCCTAAGTCTGTAAGCAAGTGTATGACAATTGAGTAATTTGCCTAAATTGGGTGAAACCCAATATAAGCAAAGCAGACAAGAAAGAAAAATGTTTTCTAACTAAAGCAAAGACTTGTTAAAGGATTCAACTAATTCATAGTATGACTATGATTACGATGAAACCTTTACATGTTGCAAAGATCTATTAAAGATATTTAGTGATTTCTACCTTATAAGATTTGGTAGATGGATTTCAAAACACTTTCTTGAAATTGTTCATGAAATAAGATTTGTATATGATACAGTCAAAAGTTTGGAGATCCAATAATCCTAAGGATGCATAAAAGATCCGGAGTTATGTTCCTAATTTTGTGAGTTAATCAAATCGTTTGATGTTCTCGTAAAATGAAGAAAAGGTCTTGTATGTACAAGATGTTTAGTGGGAGCTATGAAGTCTTCTTGGTCTAGTATAAAGAGCAATTATTCATTGCTTGAAGAGTCAAGTGGTGGGTAATGCATTTTGTATGAAAAAACCTTGAAGAAGAAGATGAGTACATTTGGGATTCAAGATCTATATAGATAGGTCTCGAAGGATGTTTGAGTTCTTTGTTAAGAAGCTTATATTGATAATATTCTTATAAGGTTCAACATTATATTGAAAAGAGTTTCAATCCCATGTGACATGGCACGTTGCTTAATGATTCAATACCTTGAGAAAGGTTGATGAAATTAAGACTTTGAGTGATGATCCTTATGCAATTCGCAAAGGATGCATCATGCATGCCATGGACTATACTCATCCATTTGATTCACGTGTTTTAAGAACAAGTGATGATAGATTTCAATCGAAATCCAATGTAACGTTGGAATAAGAATTAGAAATTCCTAAGTTCATTCCTTGAAAGGGCGAAGGAAAATTCTTAGTGTATGGAGATGAAAATGATTATAAGATTTAGAAATTGCAAAGTTCGTGTCTATGAGAATGTCTCATGAACTCTACTTACTGAACCCCTTCCATGACCAAGGTATGAGAGTCATACTAAGGTTTTTTGGATTTAAGCAAGTTATGTAATTTCAGTTGTGTATGTTTTGAGAAAGCATATTACAAAAGTAAATACATTAGCTTGCAGAATTATGTTTATCAATTGAAACAAAGTTTCAATCTTATTTAATCGTGGTTTCAAGATTAAATAAAATGTCCAAAATAATTATGAATTGATGGGCTCACTAGGTTGATGACCTTTTGAATGAAACCCCACAGGTGAACGAAATTCATACATTATTTAAGTTCCTAGTTCGGAATCATTAAAGTGGACATAAATGATTTCAATTTGGACTAGCATGTAAGATTGATTGGATAGTGCAGTTTCATGGGCTATGGGAGCATAGTGATAATGCTCGGTCAATCACATGGATATGCATGAATGATGCATGATCGAACTATAGACCTACTTTGAAGTTCAAGTATAGAACTTCCGGATATATTAGTGGATTCCTTTGACATGAGTGGAACACTGATTCTATTCAGTGATTGTTTTGACTGTGGTACATTCAAACGTCTTTCCGTAACTGGAGATTATAAAGGATGTTTCCCGGTCACTTCATGAATTGAGTGGGAGCTTTAGTTGCCACAAGATTGGATTGAGTCTACCTATTGACTAGGAATGTGTCTTGGCCCCTTGAAGAGGGAGAATTCAGAGAATGCATGGCCGTGCTCAAATGGATTACATTGTAACCATTTGTTTTGTAATTCTAACTCAGATTTCAAGAAAAGATTTGTAGATTAATATGATCACGACATAAGATGCAATCATATTATCAAATCGACACACATTGACTTAAGGAATTTGAATATTGCGCACTTGTCTCAGACAAGTGGGAGATTGAAGGAGTTATGTCTTCGATAAGTGCAATTACTAGATATATCAAGGATCACTATTATGGAGATAATAAGTTCATTCTATAGGGTCGTCAATATCTGGTGCTAGATATGATAATTGATCTTTGGGTTAGTTAAATAGCCCAAAGCCTTATAGAATGGATCCTATGAGGTCACACAACAAGGGTATTGGGTTAAACAAGTAAGAGGCCCATTAATGGGCCTCATGAGATTATGACATACCATGTAGAGTGTTGGGCTAGAGTAGTGTGTTTAGGATAAGGGTTTTGGGCTTATGACATGGGCTCTTATTTAGAGATGAGATCTATAAATAAGATCCATGCCTAGGGTTTGAAGTAAGAAGTCATAATTCACACACTGTCAATTTTGACATCAAGGCAACCAATCCCAAAACCCTAAACACTCTCCTGACTCACGGCCCTCTTCTCTCCCCTTCACGTCCGTACGTGCGGCGCCCCTCATGGTGGCTCGTGGTGTTCGTCGTGGTGGTTTGTGGTTAGCTCGTGTCTCTCTTCTCCGTTGAAGGTTGATTGAAGCGTTCAATCATGACTAACTAGCATTAGTGGAGGTTTAACTTGTGCCTGTGGACCAAGTAGAGGAATCACGCTTGGGGTTCTTTATCTCCCATTGTTCTTGCTCGATCGCACGTGGAATCACGCTTCAAAGGTAAAATTATTTGTTCTTTATGTGTTATGCATTAGATCCTTGGATTAGGTACTGTATGAATATGATTCATGTTATTTTCGGTGCGTAGTACCTATAAACCCCTTCAGCAGCATGAGTTGGAGTCTTCTCAACTTCTTTTTTTTTTCTAGGCCTCAGCTTCTTTCTCCTTCTCAGTAGCTTTAGATGCCATTTTGGCCAACTTAGCATCCCAACAAACCACGAACTCGCTCTAAGATGGGTGGGCAGTTCTTATATAATAATCATCTTTGGCCATGGCCCATTTCTCAGCTTGGTCCTGTAGACACCCATTTGTGTCTCCCCAAAACCAAACCTAGTGATGAGTACCTTTCACATCGAATCATAATCGAATGAAGTGAAAGTGTGGAAAGTTTAGTGTTGCGGATAGTTTTAATTTCATTTCTCTTCTCTCTGTTTTTGAAAACCTATTTTAAGAAAACAGCCAATCAAGTTTGGTTGGTCCATGATATGGGTCCAATAGTAGTGTAGTTGGATAGGGCTTGAAGAGACCTTTCCAACGATATATTATAAGCCCAATTTTGATGAATAATGAGGAAGTTATGGCCAAAATACTAAACTGAACCTGGTTTGATTTTTATATGCGGCCCAATGATCTAGAGGAGGGCCTCTTTTAAATCCTAATAGAGTTAGGATTGATAATTATGTTTTTAAGAGTTTGAAATTGAATAAAACTACTCCTTTTTAGAATCCTTATTTTGTACGAAGTAGAATATATTCAGATTTTATTTTTGTGCCTCATAATATTTATCAAAATTTTATATGGTTGGATAGATCTTGAAATTATCTTTCCAATGATATATTATAATATTAAATCCGAGCTATAACGGAAAATATATGAATGAGACATGAAACTCTATCCAAAACTGATACCCTTTCACTATTTCGGCCATATCTTTTTATCTAAAAAATATTTTAATCTGATTCTAATTGGGTTGGAAATTAGATTTCAAGAGCTTTCCAAAGATATATTATATGACTTATTTGGACTTCCGGATCAAAAGATATGATAAAAACAAAAATGCGTGAAACTGATTATTAGCGCCTGACGCTAAGCATTAGCGCCTGGCGCTAAGGCATGGCGTCTGGCTCTAACCTTTAGCGCCTGGCGCTAGTTGCCAGCGTCGACGCTAATCAAGTTTTATGCGCGTCAGAACTCTGTTTTGATTTTCTATCTTTTTGGATGATTTTCTCTATAAATAGCTCTCTAAAAACTCCGTTTTCATTCACCAACTCTCATCAAGATTTTCTTGATTATTCTCTCTCTCTCTTTTCTAAACTAGGATTTTCTCAAATACAAAATTCCGCATTCGCAATACTTAGATACACCTAGCCATATTCGAAGTTGCCTTCGCCCTAGACGTGAAAGGTTTAATTTCTGAGGGTTTGGTCCCAAATCTCTTTCAATTTTTTAATTTAATTGTTTGTTTATTATTTTCCTTGAAGTTACTAACGTGTGTATTTTGTTATTAGAAAGAGGTACGAGGCATCCAAGTAAGTACTTTAATTGATTTATTGATATTATGATGTAGAAATCATGCTTAGGTTGTTATGATTCCTAGTATCATGTTAGGATGTTTTCCTTAATTTGATGTTTAGAGTGACAACAATAAATTCCTAGTATCATGTCTAGGCTAGGGTAACTTTAATATCAAGTATGATTAAAAGTGTGATGCCTTTTATGTTCTTCCTAATATTTATTCATGTTAGTATCATGTTAGGGTTAAATCTTTGATCTTTATTGTTTAGTGACATGTTAGGGTGTGTTATTAATCTTGTTAGTATCATGCCTAGGGTCTTGCTATTATTATTATACTTTAACATGAATATTATTATGATGATTATTGTAATTTTGATTATTATTATTTTGATGATGATTAATTGATTATGATTTATTATGTTGTTATATTTATTGTATTGCTTGATCACATCTTTTATGCATGTTTAAAGGGAATTGGTACTTGTAATCACGCTTAATAAGATAATTAATAATCTTGTTTAAGGTTAATTTGATTATAATTCAAGTGATTGCCAATAATAGATTTATTTGTGCATTAATATTCAACCAACATAGATAAACAGGTTTGGGGTAAACCTATTGATTGCATGTTAGTCAGAAAGCGCACATGAATACGATCAGATTAAAGTAGAGACCTATTATTAGGGTAGGTTCAATCTCTTTTAGGTTGGATTTGTACCTTCATCCCCGAACTACCAGTCATGGTTCCAGACCTATTGGAGTTAACGATTTCCGATCGTTAAGGGGTGTAACCTTCACCATGTGAACGGTTTACAAGTTCCTAAAACTTGTTGGCGACTCTTTTGCTCTATCTTCCTTCCCTTTGGACGCCACCGTACTTTAGTGTATGATCACAATGGGGTTCAAGTTTGGGTAATGCTTGAAATATTCCCTACAGTATTTTGGCGACTCCAGTGGGAAGGATTTCAATTTTAATTCCGAAATTTATTTCGGCAATGATTTAGAATGAGTGGATGAGACTCGAAACGTTCTAAGTATTTCATGTGCGTAATTTTGATTAACATTATTGTCATATGCATAAAAAAGATCTCATTGGAAAGATCATCCGTAATGAGTTAAAACATAGGATTTTTACACATAGGAAATTTGAGGAATATCTTTCACAACTAGGATCGAAATAATGCTGCGCGAAACTGGAAAATTTTATCAAGCACAGAAAGCTGCTGAGGCATGTAGGAACTAGCGTCAGCGAATAAAGTTTAGCACAAACAATTTGACGTTAGCGCTAGGCGACATCTTCTTTCGCCAGGCGCTAAAGCCAAATTATGGCGCTGGCCTCTGTTTGCTGGCGCCAAGTTTTTCCAATACCGAGCCAGAACTATGCGTTCTAATTTCGACCAGTTTTTAGCACTGTTTGCTCGATCCTACTTCCTGATTGAGTTTTTCTCACTTTTATGAAACCCATATGTGTTCTACATATGGACATAAACCTCTGGGAATTCATACTCCATCTACCTAATTGAACGCTCTAAGCAACAAAGGGTACATCCGAGAATGTTGAATTCACCAAACCATGGAAGCGAATTTTTTTCTAAATTCACGGTGTCCCATCCACTCGCACCAACCCTTCACGGTTAGGCTTCCGCGCGGTGCATCCGGACAATTAACCATGGACCCTCTATTGAATAACCCATATCCCGAACTTTAGAGAACTAGAGCCATGGTTAGGTTGCAAACTCATTGCATCATATTGTGCCTACTTGACTAATTGTGCATTATTTGTTGTGCATACTCTATGTGTTTTTTCCTAACCGTTTGGTTTGACTTGTGATTAAGCATAAATAAACTAATTAATAAGGACTTTGCTTAATTAATTGAATAATTAATTTGAGCTAATAAATATGCCTAAAATCGAGTCATAGTTCCTTTAAATCAACCCGGATTATTATTCCCGTATACTGCACAAACGTCAACGTGTTTTGGTCATAGATGGAGTTCTAGGAAAAAATACGAGTTGTACAACCTATGGATCTATAGCCCCGAGTTTTATCTTTAATTTCGAGTTAGTTTCATCCCAATCAGAGTCACAGATAAAAAGTTATGAGTAAAATACCACAGCCTGTCCAGTTTAATGCATATACGTGAGGTCTTAACTTAGTCTTTGTTCGAGTGTAGTCACATAGTCTAGCCACATGGTCATGACACGAGTCTTAACATGTCACTTGCACTCACAATAAAGCACCCACTAATATGTATATACACCATGACCATGTCTTAGGTTTATGCATGAGTCGGTTTTCTCCGTCATTTGAGTTGGGGGTACATTCTATTCCTAATTTTTTCATATTTCTCCATCTACATCATGTTTCCATTCTCTGCATGCTTTATTCACATTACAACCTTTATTCTTCCTACCTTCCTCCATCCATTGCATGTTGAATAGAGTTTGAGTCAAATAATTAACAGTGAATATCCCCAAATTCCTTTTCCACAGTATTTGGTCGAGGAGAGAAGGGCGATTAATCAAGGACAACCTCTTTATTCAAGTCTTACTTTTTGATAAACCGATCCGTCAAAAGAAGAAAGCTAAAAAGATAATGGAAAGTCAAGAAGAGGTCAATGAACTTAGGAGTCAATTGACTGACGTGACTGAGGCGTTAAAGGCTTTAACCCTCAAAATTGATGACCTTGTGAAGCAACAACAAATGAACATCATGCAAGAAAGCTTGAGCAAGCTATCTAGTGACTATAAATTTCAGGGCATTAGTTCACAAGGGGTCTCGCTGGATAAGGAACTTCTTTCGCATAAGTTCAATGCCAACGACATCCCAAAATTCAAGGCAACAGATAACCCTTATCTTCACTTAAGAGCCTTTGAAACTATAATGAGCATTAAGGGGATTGATAGGAAAGTCTTTCATTCCTTGTTTTCTTTATCTCTTGAAACTGTTTGTCAACAATGGTTCTTTTCCCTTGACAAAGAGAAAACCTCTTCTTGGGATTCCATGGCAAATGCTTTCATAGATAGATATAAGTGCAACATCCAAGACGAAACATACCACAGACAACTTGAGATGTTAAAACAAAAAGAAAACGAAGGGTTCACTTCTTTCTTCAACAAATGGAGGGAAACTTCTGCTAATATGGTCAAGGTTTTTACCGAAAAAGAATTTGTGAGGATGTTTATCAAGAATCTCCAAGGGAAGTATTCAAAGCACTTAAAATACCAACACAACTTGAATACTTTCAAGGCTGTGTATAATATAGGCATTGCCATTGAAGATGACCTTCTGAAAGATAATAGTGCGAGAGCAAAGAAGAACGACAATCCTTCTTCTTCCTCTCCCTTTAATGAGGTACATGATACGAACGCCTCTAAATCGCGAATCCAAAGGTCAAAAAGAGTGTTCACTCCACTCGGTATGAGTTATGAAACAGCTTTCGAGAAGCTACATCACAAAGGACTAGTCATGCCCATAGGGTCCATCAAAGATCCAGTTCCAGAAGCCAGGCCACCCAAGTGGGACCCTAATAAGCACTGCAAATATCACCAAGGAAAGGGTCACGACACTGAGGAGTGTTGAAAACTCAAAGAAGCTATTCAAGATCTGATCGATGACAATAAAACTTCCGAGGTTCTAGCCATTGAAGAAGATCAAACATCCTTCGATCCATCACTTATTATCACACCTGTAGGTGAGCCCATGATCGAGACAACTTATATAACCTCTCTCGATGAAGTGGCCATAATTGAGGAGGATGAAAGTCTTTTCTTAGATAATACCAGGGAAGACTCGTAAAGTCTAAAAGAGGATGTTCGAAAACTGCAAGATGTCATTGCCATGCTCTTGAATGTGGTAGAAGGACTAGCAAATCGGGTGACGATTATCGAACAAAATTTTCGCCAAGGTTTTAATGAAGAACTCAATGCTCCTAAGCCACGGGCAAAACGGACCATTGAAGAATACACACCAATAGAATGACTTACAATGAAGATTTTGACTATCTTCACGATCAAGGTCTTATTCACCCCATTGGTCCCAGTCAAGACCCTCCGCCCGAAAAACGGTTTCCCAATTAGGATCCAAATTCTTACTGTCGATACCATAGAGGTCGTGGTCACACCACCGAAGCATGTCTCGCCCTCAAATATCGTGTTCAAGATCTCATTAATTCAAATCTCTTTCATGTTCCCCCGCGCGACAAGAAGGCCAAGATTAGTAACAATAAAAACAGTGGTTGTAAAGGAAAGAAGAACGACTATACTTTTTCTTCCGAAAACACCTACTCTAGTAACAGTGTTGGTACTTTCGACCTGAATGAGATCTTAGCCATGGATAATCGAGGATTTAGAAAGCAACTGAGAAAGGATTTCACCCCTACTGGAACTAGCTACGATAATGCTTTCGATCGACTCCATGCTAAGGGACTCATTACTCCTATTGGACCTATTCAAGATCCCCCACTTGAGAAGAGATTGCCTAGTTGGAACCCAAATGTACGCTACAAGTACCATCAAGGTAGGGGTCATACTACTGAGAGCTGTTGGAAACTAAAGGAAGCAATCCAATATTTGATCGACAATAACGGGCTTCCAATACCTCCAGTCAGCAAGAACACCAAGTGATGATGAGCCAAGGGACAGGAAGAAAGCTTCAACGACAAGATTTCATGATCTTTTTTCTATTTTTTATTCACCTTTTCCCCAATAAGTCTAGCATAGGCACCTTTTTATTCTCTTTAGATTTATTTTGTAGGATCATTATTTCTTTTCCTTAAATAAAATGAGCATTTTATTCTCTTACATATGATCATCACATTGCATTGCATAAAAAAAAAAAAAAAAAAAAAATCCATCTCAAACTAAGCACAAGGTATACCAATGATTTGAGGCACCTCTTGTAGCCACATCATATCACATTTCCCCCTTCAAATATACAATCATTTTTTTTATAAACCACTTTGAGCCTTGTCTAATGACAGACCTTTCATTTTTCAACCCATATCTACCTAATCTTGGGATGGGATAGTGTGCAACTTATGCAATTTTCAATATCATAAAAAGCTTGAGTGACTTCAAAAGATTAAAATAGCAAAAAAAAAAAAATAAGCAAAAAAAAATAATAATAAAAGTGTACAAAAGGGCAAGTGTTCCAATGTCTTTGACATGAACATGTCTTTGATATGAATACGTCTTAGATTGCGTCTCTTATCGAGTGCTCGGTACCGTGCCTGAGAAACATGAATGCCAAGTGAGTGATAGACCGCATGATCGGGATTGCCCACACTTATAAAAATGAAATAAATTCTAAAGCAAAAGAAAGAGCTAAAAATGAGTAGAAAACCTCAAGCATGAAAATACAAATATTCAAAAGCAAGGTTGCACACCTTGGGGGCTTATCGAGGGTCTTGAGCCTTTATCCCCTTCTTCTATAACCTTTAGCCTAACCACGTTACAACCTTTAAAAAGACCTTTTAGAGGTATACACATACTTGTGCGAGGTTCGGCTAGAGCTACGTTCGACCTGATTCCTAACGGATACGTAGGCAACCTCACATCGAGGTGCGGCCGTAATAAAAATGCATTCATATTCACATTCACACACTCACACCATGATCATATCAAGGGATCCCCTGTGCTCATCCCTATTCATTTAGAGCTAGACTTGGGGGCTTGATCCTTACATCATTAGCTTACCTATCCTAAGAGTCACCATCATTCGACTCTTCAAAAAAATAATATCTTCCCACACACTTAGCCCTTGTGGCCTAATTTTAGTGTCACTATCACACACATCACACATACATGACCAAATATACTTCCCTTAGGAACCCTTTGTCATGGAATCTTAACACAACGCTGAAGCATGCCTTGTCATATCAACATCACTCATCAATCATAATTGTCATTGCATCACGAAGTATGAAGTGCTTAGCCTCCGTGTCTAAGTTACCCAAATACTTTCATCATTGAGTCAACCATCGAGATAGCCTAGGATGGATTAATCCTTGCACCTCGAGAGATACTATCAAATGACATTTGACTAAGCTCATTCAACATGTACCTTCAAAAACTTCGCTTCTTTCTTTTTTTGCGTCTTTCTTTTTCGGGAGAAAGTCGGTACCCTCAATGACGGAAATTTTTTTCTTTTTTGCATTTTCGAGTTGCACGATCACAATACAATGCACACACGAGTCATGAGTCTAACACATGTGTCAAACACTTTGAGTCGAGTCAACCTCGAGTCAATCACAGTGAGTCAAGTTTATACCTTGAGTCGTGTCAAGTCAATGAGTTGAGTCAACGCTAAGCCTAAGGTCAACCCTAAGATGATTAAAGAAATTAGCGAAGTTCTATAGTAAAAAATAAATACAGGTGCAGCAGAATAGGGAAGACCCGACTCCAGTGCCAGACGACAACATCTAGCGTCTGGCAACAGATTTCAGCGCCTAGCGCTAGATCCCAGTGTCTGGTGATAGAGCCAAATCACGGCGCCAGAAGCATTGCAGCGGCGACAGAGCTCGAAGCCTCTCAGAGTAGTTATTTCAACCTCTTTCAGCAATTTTGGGTTCCTTGGTACACTAGTTAGCCCATATAAGCAATTTGACGTGATTAAGTAGTCAGCTTGATTACGATCACAATAAGTGATTGACCTGACGAAAGATCGTCTCACTTGGCTTAAAGCGCCTAAGCATTGGCTCATCGCAGAGACACTGACGTACTGGTTCATAAATAACAGGGACACCGACATACTGGTTCATAAACGGCAGAGGCACCGACATAATGGTTCACAAGCAGCAAACCGCCGACGTACTGGCATAGCGGAAGCAAAGTTCAAGCGAGCTTTAGAGATCGACAAGCGTTGGTCTTTAGAAAGCATTCAAGCTCTTTTGTTCAGAGACGCGTAGACATATCATCAAGCTCTTTTGCCCCAGAGACGCGTGGGCATATCATTCAGAAGCTCTTTGTTCAGAGACGCGTGGACAAATTCAAAAAAGCTCCAATGTTCAGAGACGAGTGAACATCAAAACAGCAAGATGGCGTTCCCTAGATTGTGGAAAGTTGTCTAAACAGAGAAGCAGCAGCAAATCAGTTACTTTCAGAGACGTGTGCTCGACGGTGCAAGATACGCATTTCTTAACTCTTTTATCTGTTTAACTAACGCTAGTTTGCAGGTATCGGCGGTACAAGAATGATTTAGGATCGAAGAACGTTCTGAATCATTCTCCGTCCCTATCGATACTTTGACTTTCATTTTCGAAACTTGCGTTTCTCCAAACTCAATCAAAGTGGGGCTTCTGTAGACACCCATTTGTGTCTCCCCAAAACCAAACCCAGTGATGAGTACCTTTCACGTCAAATCATAATCGAATGAAGTGAAAGTGTGGAAATTTTAGTGTTGCGGATAGTTTTAATTTCTTTTCTCTTCTCTCAGTTTTGGAAAACCTATTTTAAGAAAACAGTCAATCCAGTTTGGTTGGTCCATGATATGGGTCCAATAGTAGTGTAGTTGGATAGGGCTTGAAGAGAGCTTTCCAACAATATATTATAAGCCCAATTTCGATGAATAATGAGAAAGTTATGGCCAAAATACTAAATTGGGCCCGGTTTGGTTTTTATATGCGGCCCAATGATCTAGAGGAGGGCCTATTATTAATTATCATTCCTAAAGCTATTAGGATTTATTATAGTCTTCTAGAATATTCTAGAAGGTTATTTTAAATCCTAATGGAGTTAGGATTGATAATTATGTTTTGAAGAGTTTGAAATTGAATAAAACTACTCCTTTTTAGAATCCTTATTTTGTACGAAGTGGAATATATTCAGATTTTATTTTCGTGCCTCATAATATTTATCCAAATTTTATATGGTTGAATAGATCTTGAAATTATATTTCCAATGATATATTATAATATTAAATCCGACCTATAACGGAAAATATATGAATAAGACATAAAACTCTATCCAAAGCTAATACTCTACCACTATTTCGGCCATATCTTTTTATCTACAAAATATTTTAACCTGATTCTAATTGGGTTGGAAAGCAGACTTCAAGAGCTTTCCAACGATATATTATAGGACTTATTTGGACTTTTGGATCAAAAGATATGATAAAAACAAGAACGCGTGAAACTGATTATTAGCGCCTGACGCTAAGAATTAGCGCTTGACGCTAACCTTTAGCGCCTTGCGCTAATTGCCAGCGTTGACGCTAATCAAGTTTTATGCGCGTCAGAACTCTGTCTCGATTTTCTATCTTTTTGGCTGATTTTCTCTACAAATAGCTTTCTAAAAACTCTGTTTTCATTCACCAACTCTCATCAAGATTTTCTTGATTATTCTCTCTCTCTCTTTTCTAAACTAGCCTTTTCTCAAATACAAAATTCCGCATTCGCAATACTTAGATACACCTAGCCATATTTAAAGTTGTCTTTGCCCTAGACGTGAAAGGTTTAATTTCTGAGGGTTTGGTCCCAAATCTCTTTCAGTTTTTTAATTTAATTGTTTGTTTATTATTTTGCTTGAAGTTACTAACGTGTGTATTTTGTTATTAGAAAGAGGTACGAGGCATCCAAGTAAGTACTTTAATTGATTTATTGATATTATGATGTAGAAATCATGCTTAGGTTGTTATGATTCCTAGTATCATGTTAGGATATTTTCCTTAATTTGATGTTTAGAGTGACAACAATAAATTCCTAGTACCATGTCTAGGCTAGGGTAACTTTAATATCAAATTTGATTAAAAGTATGATGTCTTTTATGTTCTTCCTAATATTTATTCATGTTAGTATCATGTTAGGGTTAAAGCTTTGATCTTTATTGTTTAGTGACATGCTAGGGTGTGTTATTAATCTTGTTAGTGTCATGCCTAGGGTCTTGCTATTATTATTATACTTTAACATGAATATTATTATGATGATTATTTTAATTTTGATTATTATTATTTTGATGATGATTAATTGATTATGATTTATTATGTTGTTATATTTATTATATTGCTTGATCACACCTTTTATACATGTTTAAAGGGAATTGGTACTTGTAATCACGCTTAATAAGATAATGAATAATCTTATTTAAGGTTAATTTGATTAATAATAGATTTATTTGTGCATTAATATTCAACCAACATAGATAAACAGGTTTAGGGTAAACCTATTGATTGCATGTTAGTCAGAAAGCGCACATGAATACAATCAGATTAAAGTAGAGGCCTATTATTAGGGCAGGTTCAATGTCGTTTAGGTTGGATTTGTACCTTCATCCCCGAACTACCAGTCATGGTTCCAGACCTATTGGAGTTAACGATCTCTTAGATCGTTAAGGGGTGTAACTTTCACCATGTGAACGGTTTACAAGTTCCTAAAACTTGTTGGCGACTCTTTTGCTCTATCTTCCTTCCCTTTGGACGCCCCCGTACTTTACTGTATGATCACAGTGGGGTTCAAGTTTGGGTAATGCTTGAAGTATTTCCTACAGATCCTAATTTATCTTAGGGTTGACATGAATAGCAAGGCGCCAAGCCACCTTGTAGCCAATGTTGTAGCCCTGGTTGTACTCCTCCTGAGTATAAATTTTGGCCTGCAACTTTTCCTGAGCATCAGCAAGTTGCTTTTTTGCCTCATCGAGCTGGAGCTGAACCTTAGCGGCCTCATCCCTTTGATTCTTCAATTGATCTTGGACAAGGCCTACTGCAGTCGCAGCTTAATTGAGACAATTCTGTCTCCTTCTCCTTCAGCTGGTCTTCCATCTCTTGCAGCCACTTGTCATTGGCCTCAGCGGCGAGTTGAGCATTCAAGAGTTGATTATCTCTATTTGCAACAGCCTGGTCCAGACGCGTTACGTCTGCCTCTAAACTTTTAATGTTTTTGCTCAAGTCTCTCTTCTCGGCTGGCCATCCGAGAGTCCGCCTCAGCCTCAATATTTCGCTCAATTCGAGCCTAGAAAGTTGGAATGTCAACTGCCCCGTACTCATTGAGTTTTTCTCCTTCATCAAAGGCTGGGAGGACATCCTTCTCTATCTCTTTGCCTAAAATATCGAAGGCCGCATTAACCCTCTTTTCTTGAGCTTCAGCTTCAGCCTTCCTTTTATCAGCTGCTTCCAGCTTAGCCTCCAGCTCATCACGCAGGGCAATGGCCACTAAATGATTATGTGATAGCTGCGAAAAATAAGGAAAGTGAAAAAATTAAATGAAAATGATGAAATCAAGTCTGAAAATGAAAGGCCGACAGAGTTACTTGCATCAGAAGCCTTTGGCTATCAAGGAAAGGGTCAGGCACCCTATCTGAAACTTCAGGAGCCCCAGCAGCAGCTCCGTAAGTCCAAAACTTCAGCCTGTCCAACTCAGAGGCATTGGCAGGATCGTCGAAATAGGAGAAGGCATGAGGGCGCCACTCGTCCAGGACAAGCCGAGTGCGCTGAAGCAGGGACACCGTTGGGATAGAGCCAAATTCCATATCCGAAAATGGAAGGTGTCGAAGGAGCCATCTGCTGAGGAAGAGGGCATGTAAGTCTTGCGCTGTTCAGCAGCCCATTGTTCCTCAGCAGTTTCCTGAAACTCTTTAACTGTAAAAATGCGTGGAGGTTCAGGTAGAATCTCCACGTCTTCATCGTCTTTCTCCCCCCTGGCCAAGGGCCCCAGTTTCTCAGCTTGAAGTTGAATCTCAGTCGAGAAAGAATTAGCTGTGTGCCGAGGTGAAAGAACAATCTCTAGATCACCATGAGCTTCAACTGTTGGCTCAGGAATTTGTTGGCTAACCTCCTCCTCCCCATGAACTTCGTTTCGGGGAGGAGTCTTCTCTGCACTACCTCCTTCGGCAGGAAGAGTCTTCGGAGAGGGGGTAAACTATAATACCCCGTATTTTCATACGTATTTTCCTAATTAATTAATTAATTATTATTTTCTAAAAAGGGTATTTTAGTAATGCAACTTACTATTTAAATTTTGGAGCCAAAATGATATTTGAATTTTGGCGCCAAAAGTATTTTAAAAACAAATTATTATTTTGGATAAGATTTATTATCCATTTATTTTATTTTAAAAACCGGATTATTTATATATTTCGGATATTTTAATTAAGGCAAAAGCTATATTTTATTATTATTTTAATAAGATCCGAAAATCCCATTTAATGGACTAATAATTTCGGATTTCCTAGTCTGCAAATTTGAGTTTATTAGTTAAATTATTTGGTGAATAATTGGTATTTTATTAATTAATTATTTTATACAATAAATATTATTTACATAATTATTTTTAATTCCTTAAAACTAGCAAAATAATTTCCTAAATACTAAAGAGGAGGGCCGAAAATATGAGCTTAGGAAAGCTCAAAATTTTTGGCCACCCCAAGTGGATTCTAGGAAAATTGTTTTGGTAATTTGTATTATCTCCTTAAAATCTCTAATTTTTCCTAAATTCTAATTCTCCATCTTTTTAATATCTAATCCTCATATTTTCTTGCCATTCATTCTCCCTGATTATTCTCCAAGTAATCCCTCTTACCATATTAATTTTTTATGACATACATACCTTTCATATTCAATTATATACAATCTCTTTAATATCAAAACTTTCCTTAAATCTTTACTCATTTCTCCAAGTAATCCCTTAAACCCTACTTAACATAATTCCTCCTACATTTTCCTACCATAATTCTTGCATGAACTAGCCTATAAATACCCCTTCATACCTCTCACATTCTTCACACCAATTATCTTCTTTTCTTCTCCTCAATTTTACACAAATCATCCCGTTTATCTTTGAAGCCAATTTTCGGGCACTTCTAGTCAGTTTTGGGGAATTGATGTTGCACAGAAATTGTTCCTCTCGAAAAATCCTCGAGGTTAGGCTTAGAATCACCAAATTCAGAGTTATATCAAAGGAGTTATAGCCTCTACAAGTTTTGCCTACTTTTTCCAACGCAAATTCAATTCTTCTTTCACTAGTAGAAAAAATAAAAAAAAGGCACCCCCTAATTGCCACCGGTTCTGTCCAAACTAGTGGCAAAAATGGCCTTAAAAAATGGCGGCTTAATGAACCAAGACATATGGCACCAGTTCACTTCAAACCGGTGGCAATAAATAAAGCCCACCGATTTGCACCAGTGCCATTATTTAATAAAAAAAACGGCCCTTAGATTTATAACCCCCCCAACCCTAGAAAACTCTAACTCACAGTCGTTTCCCTTTCTCTCTCCTCCTCTTTCTCTCTCCTCTCCTTCTCTTTCGTTCTCAATCTCTTTCTCCTCCTGAGATTTCTCTTTCTCGCTCTCCTTCTCCCTCATCTCCTTCTCCTTTCTTTCTTTCTTTCTTTCATTTGAAGACCAGCAACATGCAACACCAAGACCGTTCGATTTCAATTTCAGGGTTTTTTGTTGTTGATTTTGTTTTTTTTTCGATTTTGATTTTTTTTTCGATTTCAATTATTTTTATGGGTTTTTTTTTTCAATTTTTTGATTTCTGGGTTTTTTTCGATGTCTGAGTTTTTTTTCGATTTCAATTTTTTTTGGGTTTTGTTCCATTTTAAAAAAAAAATTCTGGGTTTGAATTTTTGGGATTAAATTTCTGGGTTGGAATTTCTTTTTTTTTTCTCGAAGCTTAATTATATTAATCGATTTTTTTTGTTTTAATCGATTTTTTTATTTTAATTGATTTTTTAAGCGATTTATTTTTTATTATAATCGATTTTAATTCAATTTTTTTTATTTCTGGGTTTTTAACTGATTTCGATTTTCTGGTTTTTTTTAAACTTGTTTTAATTTGATTTTTTTTTTATTTTCTGGGATTTTTAACTTATTTTAATCATTTTTTTTATTTGTATTGATTTTTTCTATTATTTTAATCAATTTAAATTCTTTGATATTTTAATCGATTTCTGGGTTATTTTCTGGATTTATTTTAATCGATTTAAATTCTTTGTTATTTTCTGGATTTTTTTGTTATTTTAATCGATTTATGGGTTTGAATTTCTGGGTTTGTAATTTCTTTTAATCGATTTTTTTTGTTTTAATTGGTGCAAGTATATTGATGCAAGAATCAAGATGCAAGTTTATAGATTTAGATGTTGTATGGGGTTATTTTTTATTTATATGTTGTAAATTTTTTTTGATTTATATTGTAATTTTTTATTTTATTTATATGTTGTAATTGATCTATTTTATTGATCTATATTGTAAATTTTTTTTGATTATATATTGTAGAGATTCGATTATATTGATTGATATTCAATTTAAATTTTGTGTTCTTATTTATTTTAGTTTATTTTATTTTTAAGTGAAAAAGACAAAAAAAAAATTTTGGCATCGGTTAAACAATGAATAATTTTTTTTGGGTCATTTTTGGCACCGGTTAACCGGTGCCAATAACCTATTTTGCCACCGGTTTGAACCGGTGGCTTTTCATCCAAGTAAATGGCACCCCCCACATTGGCACCGGTTCAAAACCGGTGGCATTGAGGGGTTTTGAACCAGTGCCAATTTCGTTTTAATTTTCACCTAGTGTTTCTCCATAGTTTCTTATCTTTCTTCTCCTTTTTCTCTTATTCAATTATTATTGTTATTATTGGAGATTTATATAAAAATTATTATGAGTAGTTTTAAAATCAGATTTTAATATGTTTATGTTGAATTAATTTAAAAGGTTCATGTACATATAGTTGGGAGGGTTTAATTTAATTATTTGTGATTATTTGTTAACCTTATATTAATTAAGGTTATATTTATTTGTAGGGTGTTTTTGATCAAGCTACTTGAGAGTTCTTTTGAAGTGTTTTGGCTAAGCGAGGATCAAGGTACGTTAGGTGGCTAGATACCTTGAAAGTGATCGATTTGAATGAACACGTTTGAATAATTTATGTTGCTTGAATTAAATTGATTTGAATCATGGTTTATGAAATAAAAGTATGTTTAAAAGATTGGTTCGAATAATTGAATTGGAGTATTGATTTTTATAACATGTTTTGATTAATTAATTTATTATTCATGTTTAAAATGGATTGATTTTGAAAGCATGTTGAATTTATTAAAAAGGAGTTTTGGAATTATTATCATTAAAGGTTGAATAATTGGATTTGAAAGAGGATTTATTGAATCATTGAATTAATTTATTATTTATGCTTTATAAGCATGTTAGTAATCCCACTATGCGGATTTGGTTTATTGATAAGGCCTTAGACTTTGTATGACCGGGTCTTTCCTCAAAAATAGCCTTGTAACATAAGGAGACTAGCTTGAGGGTGTGCACACTTGGGAGAGGAATTGGTTTTATTGGTTTTATTGGTTTTTAATATGAGGAATTGGTTTTAAAATAATTGGTATTGGTTTATTGATTATTGATATTGGAATATTGAGAATCGGTTTTGAATCATGAGTTGGAATTATTGAATTAATTATTGGAATTGATTTCAAAAACATGTTTGCAAATAAATTGAGTTTAATTATCTTGCACTTACCGTACTTAGCATATTTTTCTAACCCATACTTCTTATTTGTTTTGGTTTTCCCTGTTTACCGTAACGGTAAGCAGTGTTATTTCAGGTGGAGTGAATAAAGTGATGCATTGGAGTCCCGGGATTTGGTTTCACTAAATTAGGAATCTTGGTCTAATATTTAATTTGAGTACTCATGACAATGGTTTCTATTTATAGTTATTATTAATAAGAAGAGTTTTGAAGTTTCCGCTTCAAAGTATTGTTTTGTTTAGTAAGTTGAGTAGCCTTGCGTAATCACGCGGCGGTAAATACGCTTAAGTCTATCTCTACGGTATAATTATACGTATTAAACTGGTATTTTCGTAGAGAGAGACACTAGTAGAATAAACAAAATGGCAAGCGGTTCAAACCCCCCAATGGCAAGCGGTTTTGAACCGCTCGCTCTTGGGGGGCTTGCCATTGTTCATTTAAATGGCAAGCGGTTCTGAACCGCTTGTCATTTGAAGAGAAAGGGCAGCGGTTTTGGCGCCAAACCGCTGCCCATTTAGGCTATTAAAAATAAAAATAAAAAAAAAAATTGTTTTTTTTCACTGAAATTGATAAACAAACAAAATATATATAAAAACAATAATATTTTTATTAATTAATTGATGTAAGTAATACATTTTCATAAACAAAAAAAATTTTAAAAAATTGATACAAGTAATAAAATTAATACAAGTTGTCAAAAAAAAAATTAATGCAAGACAACTCTTGTTCCACCACCAGCACCACCATCGTTCACGTGCACCACCATCACCACCACCATCCACGAACACCACGCACCAGACCACGCTCCACCACCACCACCACCCACCAGATCCCATCCCTTTTCGCCCACCACGACCCCTACCAACACCCACCAAATCGACCTAAACAAACCAATTCAACCACACATCACCTTTAAATTAAAAAAAAAAACTTAAAAAAAATAAAAATAAAAAAGGGAACATACCATGAATTCCACCAAAACCTCGAAATTGGCTTGAAATTTGGGTTTTAAGGGTCAAATTCGACCATAAAACTCTAGATCTAGAGTTTTTATGGTCGAATTTGACCTAAAAAATTCAAAAACTCCACTAAATTAAAATCAAAACCCACAAAAAAAAAAGAAATTGAAACCCACAAAATTGAAATGGAAACCCACAAATCGGAACCCACAATTTGAAATTTGCTCAAAATTTTACTCAAAATTTGCTCGAATTTTTTGGGGGGTTTTGGTTCAAATTTTTTGGGGGTTTTGGTTCGAATTTTTTGGGGGTTTTGGTTCGAAATTGTACTCAAATTTTCCAGAATTTTTTGGGGGTTTTGGTCGAGGAGAGTACGAGTGAGAAAGAGATCGAGGAGAGTGATATTGAAGGGAGTAAGAAACTAAGAAATGGAGGGAGGAGTGAGAAAGGATGGAGGGAGGAGTAAGAAAGAGATCAGAGAAAAGAGGTGAGGGGTGCGAGAAACTGAGAAAAGAGGAGAGGAGAGAGAACGGGTGAGATAGAGTGGGTTATAACAAAATGGGTAGGTTTTTTTTTTAAAAAAGGCAAGCGGTTCATGGTACGAACCGCTTGCCATTTGGGGCTTTTGCAAGCGGTTCACACAAAACCGCTTGCCATTTACAATTTGGCAAGCGGTTAACCCTAAACCGCTTGCCATTCACAATTTTGGAAGCGGAATTTCCAAAACCGCTTGCCATTTGGGGCTTCCCATTTACTATTTTCTACTAGTGCATAATGCTTACATCCCTTCTTTCTAAAAGTTTTGGCAGACTTATGTTTCTGTAACAATAATACATTCACATCAAATATCACAAAAGTAAAAGCTTTAAAAATATCCCTACTTGATCCTTTAAAAAAAAATCAAAATAAACTTATTGACAATTACCTCATACAACTTTTTCCATACAGCATCCTCAGCAGAAAGTTGATAGGTCATAGGATTGTATCCCATTCCAGTTTCTTGTACTAATTTACTAAATTCCTTCCATCTCTGTCTTAGTTGATTATATTTGTTCTTAAGTTGTTCCTGACTATAATCCTTTTTGGTCTTCTCCTTTAATTTTTGCTTGATAAACCTCCAAGCTTGTTTGGTTAGAGTGGTTGTTGGTCTATTTCCTTTTTTTACCTCCTCCTCTATCAAGCTTATAAGGTAAGATTCAATATTTTCATTCCATACTCCAACTACTCCAGTAGATTCAATCTCAACAACTTCATCTTCGCATTCATCATTTTTCAAATTTGACATCTATATATAAAGTAAATCACTATTAGACATAATAATCATCTAAGTCAACTAAACAACCAATGTGCAGCAACTAGAAAAACAATAGCTTATGCAAACTTCACCAATATCATACTAGCAACAAGATAAAGCTATGACTTTATTATATGATATGATATGATCAGTAGTATACAAAGTTTTTGATAAATTATAGAAAATAAAAGCAAACTCAATTATCTAACAAGATATATGTACTACGATCTTAGCAAGCAACACATAGGACATGTCTACTAATACTAAAGCAACAATTTGCTCCAATATGTACAGTCATTGGCATGTCTTGATTTTGCTAACAATTTAGATACACACCTCCACCACTAGCAAATTTTGTAAGTTTTAATGCATCAAAGGAAGTAACCCAAGACCCGTATAGTTTCTAATTGGCATTCTTCTTCCTCCTGGCCTAACCACTAATTATATTTAGTGAGCACTTCCACCAGCCACACAATGACACCTTCTATATTCAATAAAGGGATTTGTCCCTGCTATTGTTACAAAGTGATGATACTCTATTTTTACTTTCTAATTAAATTCCAAACTATAAATTCAAATCAAATTCAACCCCAACAAACCAAACTATACAATCAAACAATTAACACTCGTATAGAATAACCGGAAGCAATTTGAAGACCTGATTCAAGTAATTACAACATGATATAATTAGTCGATTTACATAGTATTATTTCAGGGGAAAAAAAACCCAAAATAAATTATATACAAATTAGACAAAAAAACAAGTAAAATTCAGAAAAATTAAGAACAACGATGACAAATTTTGATCAAAGAAATTGAATACAATCAGATTTAACAACAAAAACATCCATGAAATAACAAAGTAGAAAGAACAATAGGGAAAAACGTGGTAAATACAATTGAAATTAAAAGAAAAGATAGAGGAGAACTCCATACCTGTAATTGCTCCTTGAATTTTCAGAATGATTAGGGTTTGAGGAAGAAAGATGAGATATTGAATTTGAGGAGATACAATTGATGATATGAACGTAGCTTTGATAGGGCTTTAAAAAAAAAAACAAAACCTCAAAAACTGCTTTGAGGTGTTTTAGGTTTACCGTTTTTGTTTTAATAAAAAAGATGTAAAGTTGTTTTTTTAAGTTATTTTACCAAACAGTGTTTTGTTTTATTTTGGGGGTAAAAAACAAAAAAACCAAAAACAACAATGATGCCAAACAACCTCTTAGATTACAGAAGTATAATTATACAAATATTGAAGTACATTTTTGACAAATAAAACAATGAGTTGATAGAATTGTATAAAATTAAGTAGTTGCAGAGCATATGTATATGTAATGTAGAAATTTTACCTGATTGGACGCTATGGAACTCCTACTCCATTGATAAAGCTTCAAAGGTTTGATTGAAATTAAGGTCTAGTGTTCTTGCTCTAAATTTATGGCTTCCCCGCCCTTTGCGCACTAAGAATTTAGAAATTGTCTTCTCTCTCTTTCAAATCATCTCTTCAAGTTTCAATTTTCATGAGAAAAACATTACAGTATGTTTTAGGTTTTGTCGGTATTTTTACAAACTAGTTGTTGGCCCGCTAGCGCGCGGTCCTCCGATTTGGTGACATATGCTCGGTGATTAATGTGTAATTAGTAGTTATTGTATGTGTAGAATCTAACATTCTCTTGGTAACAGAATCAGGTATATTTTTTAGTGTTGAACAAAGATGAAATTTGATGGAATAAATTGTTTTGCTAATGAATTAATGTAATATCTGTGTGTTGATTGCAAAAATAATGTCAATAAATTACTCACGGTTTCAAAAGCGGTAGTATTCATTGTGAAATTGTTTATTCGAAATTTAATGGGTTGTTAAACGCTTTGGTGTCCAAAAATAGTTATTATTAATTAGAATCGAATTTAAGAACTATGCTTTAAACGAATTAAAATTAATCTGATCACTTGGGGCATCAAATGTTGAAAGGATACTTTTAACTCAAATGGAAAAGCTATATGCATACAAAATGTCATTGTTAACAAATTTGCATCATCATAGATATGGCGCTCGGTCCTCCAATTTGGCGATCTCTGATTGATTATTATCATTTAATTAGCTTATGTTTTATATTAATCATTATTTTATCGGTTTACTTGTAATAAGTTATGTGTATTATAATTAAGTGTAAAACAATTTTGAAAAATCATCGAACATGTAATTCTTGATAATGTGAGTGGTACTCAATGTGTATATACATCCAATTTCTTTAAACAAATTGATTTAGTAACTTATACGATTATAGATTACAGTTATGTAGATAGAGACTTCATTGTCTATATATTTTGAACAATTAGGCCTGTTTCATTGTTTGGAAACATGTTATATTGAGGTGTGTTTACTGAATTGAATGAATTCAATTTCTTGTTGTGCAATTTCCATGTAGCAGTTACACTTCAAGTCAACATTCACTTAATACGATACCAACCTTGGTTAGTAAAGTGTCAATGAAATAGTCAATAGGAATATTGATGGAGACTGTGACTAAAACTGATTGATTAATGTTGAATGTTATAGATTGTTTATTTATAGAGTAGGTTGAGCTATGTTGAGGGTCTCAACATAACTCAACCTACTATACATGACTTATTTATCTAAGCATTAGTGGTTGATAATTCTGAGTTGCTATATGAAATATATTTAGGAGTCAAGACATTTCAGCTTTAGGAGTCAAATATCAAAAGGGTTATATTCTTTTGTAACACTATACATACATTCACCTCGTAAATTTAAACTGGGTGTTATGATCAGGGTGATTAGAAGATTGACAAACTGGGTGTTACGATCAGAGCATTTGGAGGATTAAAAAACTGGGTGGTGCAATAAAGGGGATGTGAGGATTGGCAAACTGGGTGGTACAATCAAGCAATTGGAGGATTGGTAAACTGGGTGTTAAGATCATGACGATTGGAGGATTGCCAAACTGGGTGGTGCAATCAAGGTGTTTGGAGGATTAACAAACTGGGTGGTGCGATCAGGGTGATTGGAGGATTATTGGCAAACTAAGTGGTGCGATCAAGGCAATTAGAGGAATGACAAAATGGGTGGTGTGATCAAGGTGATTGGAGGATTAGCAAACTGAGTAGTGTGATTAGGGCGATAGGAAGGTTGCACATTGGGTGTTGCGATTAGGGAGATAGGATGATTGGAAAAATCCAATTTGCCAAATTAAAATTGAAATTCAATGATTGAAAAATAAACTTCAACTATTGATTAACTTTATACCTTTAAAAGTTTTACCAATTGTTGTTACTTTATGTCACTTTTGTTTTAGTGTACACTTGTTCCCTTTCCTTCCCCGATTTTTCCCTCTCTCAAGTTCCCTCTATTTCTCTCGGCTTTTTCTATCTCCCTCTTTCTTTTGTCCTCTCAATCTCTTTCTCTCTCGGGCCTTCTCTCTTTCTACCGACCTATCTTTCTCGATCTCTCAACCCCTATCTCCCTATATTGCTTTATTTCTTTCTCTTTTGATTCTTATATCTCTCGTGGCCGCCACTATCCTAGTCTCTTTATTTTGCTTTTTCTTTTTCTCCCAATTCCTCTTTCTTTCTTTCTTTCTTTCTTTGTCTCTTCAATTCTTGCGGCTCCTCACTCCGAGCCCTTTTTCTCACTCCCTATCTCTCTCATGCCCCCTCTTTCTTTCTATCTCTCTTGACCCCTCTCTTCTCCCAACATGTCTTCTCCTTTCCTCTCCTCTTCTGGCCTATCCTTCATATGTTGGCCCTTTTCTATCTCTCGGCCCCTTTCCTTCCACATCCCTTCTCTAACTTGGATTCTTCTCCAACAACACATCCCTCTACCCCTCTCTTGTTCTCTGCCATACCCCTTATTTTTCTCTCCCTCTCCCTCTCCCTCACCCCCCTCTCTCTCTCTCTATCACGATTTTACATTAAGGCTGATTTTTTTCTTAAATATATTATTAATCAATTTTCTTTCTATACAAAGTATCACATTAATATTGAGTTTGAGCACATAAAAATGGTAATTAAGTGACCACATCTCTCTTTCTCACTCCTTCCTTCCATCACTCCATCCTTCCTTACTTTATAATTTTACAAAATTCATAAAGTTAATCTTTACCTGCGTTCAAACCACCTCTCCAACCCTCACTTGCTCTTCTCTCCCTTTCCATCTTCCTTTACGTTTTTACACTAACCTCTATGGTTTATTAAATTTTAGAATCATTTCAAAAAAGTACTTTTTATCACTTCTTTGATTACATTCTAAACAAATAGTCTTCTAATTAAAGTGATCTTCATCTCGTTCTTCTTTTTTGAACCCCTTCCTTGTTTTTCTTTTTTTCATTTTCACATTCCTAATTTTTCTCATTTATCTCCTTTGTGACAGTTGTATTTAAATTAAATACTAAAAATGATCTTTCAAAATGCTTTGTTTTCACCTACTCCTTCTATTGTCCCAAAGCTCTCCTCTCTTTCCCTGTTTCTTCTCTTCCCCTGACCTTGTCTACTTACTCTTTCTTTGAAAATTATAGGGGTATAAAACTGGCACCTGGCAAGGGGCGCTCATTGCTGGGTAGCTGTTGCTGTTCAGGCGTGGATGAGATTCTATACCATATAAAACAAAAGTTCGTTCCAATGGGAAAAAAAAGCATAAAATCTGGCTAGTGTAGTCTTGAGTTTTCTGAATGTTTTCTTCGGGAAGATTGCTTTGTTTCTCATGAAGTTATGATAACCGAGTATGGTTAAGTCTTCATGCAGAATATCAAGATCATAGTACCTCACTGAAATTATATTTTGTTTTTCGGTTTCTAATAATTTCTTATAGCATACTCAGTATTACCAAGGTAATGTTTACTTGAAATTTTAAGAGGGTGACATCAAAGGCTAGCATGTTAAAAAAACCTGTGTAAATATGATATGCAGCATCCTTTTTGTTCATCTGCTTAAAGTGGATGAAAGCTAAATAACCTAACTTATACCCTGCTAAAGATAATTGTGCTCATGAAATCTGATACCATTTTTGTAAAGAGGAGCTAACATGACATCCAGATATTTTTATATAACATGTTGAGAAAGTTTCTTCTAGGATAAAGGTGCAAAAGTTTGTGTAATCAAATTATATCAGTTATCTCCTGATTTTGGCTCTCAACAGTTTCAAATTGGTATTAGGAACTTAATATTCTAATGTCCTACTTAATCAACTGCAGTAACAAGTACAAGACTACCAATTGTAATTAGGAACTTCATTATCAAATCATAAATACAATTAAAGGTTCAGAAATTCATTAGTTTAGATTTTCAAATAGGTATTGTATACAAATGTCTCGCACTTATCAACAAATACTTCAGTTTGAAGTTATAAGCAAAATTGTTTCAAACCATGTGGAAAAAAAACACACATACACAAAATTTCAGCAGGCCAATGACTCAATCTATAAGCAAAAAGAAATTTTTACAAGAAACTTTACCTCTAATATCCACACAAAACACATTCTAAGCTTCATGAGCACACCCGCCCCAAAGGCCCATCTCTCACATCTCAAAGAAAGAGTTAAACCAGAGATAGGAGTAATTACTTCTATCCATTACCTAGGCTCTGATTCTCCGTGTAAATTGGATTCAGGATTTCTTGATGTTGACTGGTGATGCTGCTGGCTGCTGACATAACTTGCTGTATACCGTGAACCAGGTTGCAAAGACTGATTGAAATCCTCCATTGCTAATTGAGCATTGTCATCGGAACTCACCGACTTTGGATCACAAGACTGCTTTAAAGGCAGACGACAAACATGACAAGTGCATTGCTTCATTAGCCAAGGATCAATGCAGGAAAGATGGCCACATTTGGGCATGATTCTCAGCACTTCTTTTTCTTGATAGTCCCCCGAACAAATAGAATACCTGGTCATAAAGAAGGCAGTAATAAGCAATAATTTCTTAGTTGTTCACAACTAAAAGATAACATTTTAACAATGAGTTTATTTTTGGCAATGGTACTCGATACTCACTGTAGATCATCGCTGGAGTTAAAATTGTTTTGCTCGGCAGTTTATGTAAAATCAAAGTCAATATTTGTTCTGAAAAATATATTGAAATTTAACATTGTCTAAAGAGCCTTAGCAGCACCACATCCAACCTTAGGAACATCCTATATAACAAAACCACAGTATCAAAAACACCAACTAACTGCAGAGCATGACCTCAAGTACACAACACTCATCATCAAACTAATTTCAGCTCAGTTTATCCAACCAAGAACATAAAAATAAAAACTTTTATGACTCAAAATACAAAAATATGAATTTTATAAATAACAAAAAAAAAGATATTAAGCAATACCTATTAAAAACCGAAGTCAACCATATCAATAACAGATATCCCTGAAAGAACAACCCAAAAAGAAAGGATACCAAAAACACAAAAAAAAAAAAAAAAAAAAAAAAAAAAAAAAAAAAAAAATTGTCAGATAACAAAGAAATGATAGAAAATATATAAAAAATTAATTGAAATTAAATAGGTCAGAAGCAACTACAATCATTTGGCAACAATTTTAACAGTATATCCTTCATCTATAATCCTTAATTATTTTAACCACTACTTTACCACTAACCACAGTCCACAACAGATAGATAAAATGAATAGCAGGCTTTGCACCTAATCATATATTTATTCATTCATATGCTAAATCTTAACAAACATGGCAGGGTCCTTATGATTCTATTCTCACGAAAGCTTGGGAAAATTGGGATACAAAGCATACATCAGAGAACACAGCAACACCAGCTCCAAAAATTCACCCAAATAACACATTTTTTATTATATTTATTCGAAATTATTCATCAAAACCTAATTTTCTTGGTTTTTAATAATCGAATTTTATTAAAAACTAATGGGAAATTCTCTTTGGTGAACTCCAAGTTTTTAAGTTTACAAGTGGTGAACATTCTTAAATTTTATTATCAATGGTAAACCTAAATTTTGTTTACCATTGATAAGTGTTATTTTAATAAAAAATCCTAAACTATAGTTAGTTTTTTTTTAATAATTAAATTATTGTAGAAATATTTTTCAAAAAAAAAAAAAAAAAACCCCACCCAACCAGCAGCCCCGACCACCAGCCCTCCCTTTGTCGGCGCCAGACCCCCTCCCCTTTTCTGGCGTCGGCGACCAGCCATTCCCCTCCTTCTTCGATTTCCACCTCTCTTCCCTTGAAACCACCTGGAACCTCACCTCCCCCACCCTCGAAACCACCTGGAAACGTCCCCCACCCCAAAAACCCTCGGCAACCTCTCCTCCATCCCCGAAAACCCCGGCCACCCAGCCCACCACCCACCCCTCCCTTATCCCGATTTTTTTGCTCTAAATGGAGGATTTATGCTCGAATTTGCTCAATTTTTCCAGGTTGGTGTGGGTTCGAATTTCTTAGGGTTTTTTTTTTGTGTTTTGCTCGAAATTGGGGGATTGTAGCTCTGAATTTTTTCCGATTATGGGTGTTGATTTGATTGCTATTTGTTGTTGAATTTGATGGGACTTTAGGGTCGAATTTGATGGGGGTTTGTTGGTCGAGTTGTTGGGGGTTTTGGGTCAAATTTCTGAGTGTTTTTTGGTCGAATTTCTGTCGACGCTGGTGGGGGAAATGGGAAAGAGAGAACGTGCGGGTGGGCGACGGTGGGAGAAAGGAGAAAGAGAGGAGGTGCGAGAGGTGAGGGAGGCTGGGCGTCGCCCCGGTCGGAGGTGGGGAGGCCAGGCGTTCCGGCTGGGGGTTGGCCGCCGGCGTGGGTGGGTGCAGGGGAGGGGGAGCTGGCAGTGGGTGGGGGGAAGGGGTGGTTTATTTTTTATTTTTTTAAAATTTTAGTATAATTATTAAATTATTAAAAAAATAATTAAAAACCTAACTATAGTTAAATGTTATTGTTAAAAAAATAAAAAAACCTAACTATAGTTAAATTTTTTATAAAATATGATAATTAATGGCACCATTAATAATTATAAAAAGTTTAGGAGTACCAAAGATAATTTTAAAAAACTTTGTTTACCACTTAGAATTTTAACTTGGAGTTTACCAAAGAGAATTTCCCAAAATTAATCAAGTAATTGAAAACAACAACATTCAATTCGAATTTTCATGTAAAACCACTAATTCGAAAGTACAAGAACCCTAATTCAAAAGGAACACATACCTCAAAACCTTAATAAAAATCCACTAAAGCTGATCCCAAATTCGAACAAACCAAAACAACAATGAATGGCGTGAGATGCAACGAAGTAGAAGGAGGAGCAGTTCGTTATTGGAGCGAAAGTATGAGTAGTTTTTTTTATTTCTGCGAATTTAGCATTCAATAGATTCTTAATTTTTTTTTTCTTTTTTTTCTTTTTTTTTTAACCTTTAATCAAAATTGAAATGAAAATTAAATAAAATAAAATTAATAGAAAGTAGAAAACTAGAAACTTAATATTTGTTGCTTAAAAAAGAACAAAAATTATTGTTAGACTTATTATATATAACCAGCGTTTGTAAGCTAGTTACAAACTTTTTGGTCGAATTTACTTTGACTTATTATTTGTAACTGGCGTTTGTAAGCTAGTTACAAATGTTTTGGTCAAAATTTCTTTGACTTAATATTTGTAACTGGCGTTCATAAGCTAGTTACAAACTCTTTGGTCAAATTTTCTTTGACTTAGTATTTGTAACTGGCATTTGTAAGCTAGTTACAAGCTTTTTAGTCAAAGTTTTTTTGACTTAATATTAGTAACTGACATTTATTTAATCAGTTACTAATAAGACTTCAAATAATGATAAACCACATATTAGTAACTGACATTTACAACGTTGGTTACTAATGTCATGAAATTTGTAACTGGCATTATCTTAGTCGGTTACTATTGATGCTTTCGTAACTAGCATAATATACGCCAGTTACTAATAGGGCGTTACAAATAGCACTTTTTCTACTAGTGTCACCTTCACCATTTTCATTACCTCGTTGCTTCAAGGAGAATTATGTCTTCGATAAGTGCAATTACTAGATATATTAAGGATCAGTATTATGGAGATAATAAGTTCGTTCTTTTGGGTTGTCATTATCTATTGCTAGACTATGATCAATGATCTTTGGGATAGTCAAATAGTCCAAAGCCCGCTAGAATGGATCCTATGAGGTCACACACAAGAGTATTGGGTCAAACACGTTAGAGGCCCATTATTGGGTCTCATGAGTTTATGACATGCTACATTGATTGTTGGGCTAGAATAGTTAGAAGGGCTTAATGTGTTTTGGGCTTGATGTGGATTTATTTAGAGATGTGATCTATAAATATAATCCATGCCTAGGGTTGTATGACACAACAATTAACAGTTAGTTGTGAATCAAGCAACCAAGACCAAAACCCTAATTCTCTCTCTCTCTATTCGGCTCTTAGTGGAGGTTTGATCCGTGCTCGTGGACCAAGTAGAGGAATCACACTTGGGGTTCTTTATCTCCCTTTGTTCTTGCTCGATCACTTGTGGAATCACGCTTCAAAAGTAATAATTCTAATTCTTTATGTGTTATGCATGATCTTGGGATTAGGTGCTATATGAATATGATTCATGTTTTCCGCATTCGTACCTATAAACTCCTTCAGTGGTATCAGTTAGCCTATGCATGTACATATATTGAATTTTAATTCTTTGATGATCCACAATTTTAATTCAATTAGGAGGGAGAATTAATTATGGGTTAATTATTATATTAAATGTGATTTAACTCTTGGAATTGATTAAATGTGATTTAATAATGCTCAAAATAGCCATGAAGAGATCCGAATTTTAGCAGCAGCAACCGCGGCTGGGTGGCGTAGCCACGGCGGCTGCCGCTGCAGGTGGTCCGGAGGGAGGGGCGAGGCAGGGCAGCAGCTCGGGTTAGGGTTGCAGCAACAGCAGCACCGTGCAATAGTTGCGCGTCAGTGCTGTTGTTGCTCTGCATCACTGCTGTGCAGCGTACACCGCAAGGTGTACGGCCACCGTGGCTGGCTTCGGCTGGCACACCATGGTGGCTGGCGCACGTTTTTCGAAAAAAAAAATCAGTTTGAATATATTTCAAGATAATCACAAAATTATTTTGGGATAAAATCAGTTTTATTTTGGATAAATATTGTTCATTATGGGATAAAATCAAATCTTTCAAAAGTTGTTAAGTTTGATATTATCCATATTTAAAGTATTAATTTTGATAATTATCCATAATTAAAGTGGTTAATTTTGGATAAGATTTGTTAGGATATTCTGAGGATATTCCAAAAGGATAATAATTGATTTAAATAATGTGATTATCCCATAATTATTTTTGAATATAATTGATTTAAAATTTTGTGATTGGCTAGTAATTAGGATAGAATTTCCTAACTTTGTTAGGATAATCTTTGAGGATAAATATGATTTATCTTTTAAGATTAAAATAAGATTTGATTCTATCTCATGACTAATTTAAAATATACGATATTTTATTGATGATCATAAATAATATACGGTATTATCTAATTGCAGTAATTAAAATATGAGATATTTAGGTGCCATGTTTCCTTAATTATGATCATTCGATGTTGTAGTATAGGAAAACATGATGGGGTAAATCAAGTTTTACAAGTTTAATTGATTATACTCAACAAGGTTACCTAAAGAGTTTAGAACCTTGAAGCAAAGGGTAATAATTAAACATGTGATGGTTAATAATTCAACCAAGAATTACAAGAGTTGTAATCAGTAAAGAATTTACTCACCTTGAAAATGTAATGGTTGATGGTAGGGCCAAAGTCCGGTCAATTATTGCACAATTAAAGGGTCTTGGAATCATTTTATTCAATAGGGATCAATTAAAATTGAATAAATGCTTTAAAGTTACCAATATTTAATATCGCTTATGGTACTTTAAATTTATTAAACATAATTGAATATTGTGTTTACTTACAAGTAACAAGTTGTTCTAATTTTATTATTATATATAATCTCCTCGATTGAAAATAAAGTTGACAAACGTTCTCAAAAGGTTAAAAGATAATCCATAAACCTATTTTGCTAAGATGGTTCTAAAAGGCAAGTTTTAGAAACCCATGTCACATGTCTAAGGTTGGTTTTATTCAAAATGTTTGAGTAAAATGCCAACACATCTTCATTTTGAAAATGTTTCAAGGAATATAATGAGATAGGAGGTACAAACCCTCTAAAAGACAAGTATAGAAGTCTAATAAAATCTCTTATCTTCAATATGATTGAATATAAGAAAGTGATTGGAAATCTCTATGATCAAAAGTTGATCAAGTGACGTTATTCTTCATCCATTTTATATAAGAGTTAAATAGTAGATTGAACTCTAATAAGAATAATGATTGAATATACTTAGCAAAATCAAGAAAGGTGCTTAAAGAAGTTAAGCAAAGTATCATTTTGAACCTAAGAGAAATGTTCTAAGTGGCTCAAATGGGAAAAGTTTAAGAATATATGAGGATTGCATTAAGAAGTTATAGGCCAAGAAATGCAAACAAGTTGCTACTTCTCAACCTAGACTGCTTACATGCTAAAAGTTGTTATGAACAACAAATGTTTCAAATTAAATGGACCAATTCCAATTGATTAGAAACTACCTCATATAGTTGGAAGGTAAAAGAATGGAAATGTTCCAAATTTAAGAAGTATATTATAGAAATTGATTTAGCATATTGCTACTTCTTGGACATAAAATGTCTTGTTTAGATCACTCATTTCACAATGTGGTTGAACTAAAGGAAGAAGTTATGGCTAAAGGAGAAATAAATCTACAAGTTTAGAAGCAAATGTTGCTACTTTCACAAGTAGAATCTATAAGTTTGGAAGCAAAAGTTGCAACATTACAAGTAGAACCTATATTTCACCTCACCTTGTTATTGGCTAGAATTTAATAAATGTTATTCATTCTTGCCATTATCAAAACACCATTCAATGTTAGTAATGACTAAGCATCGAAGATTCAAAAATGTAGAATAAATGTTATTCCATGCTTCATTGAGTCATAATGTGTTTTGAATTGCTAAATAGGTTTAAAGTTCTATATGATAGAAATAATTAAACCATTTCTATATATGTAAATTGTCTCTAATATGTCAATTAATATGAATGAACAATGAACATTGCATGCGGAAGATCCAAAGGGATGGACTTTCAATATCATTGGGTTATGAATCCATTGATATATGTAAATATCATTCTAATTTGAAAAGTCTTGACAAAGTCACCATTTAGAGAAATGATGATGCGAACTCGAGGTCGAATACATATCGATGTAAGAAAACCAAAGGTTCAAAGGTTAGAGACGCACAATGAAACTTCATTTGTAATATGATCATAATAATGAGAATTAAGCCAAGACCTTGATGAACATCCAAGAGTTGTGAAATCGTTTTACAACAAACTCCGAATGAAAACCTTATGAAGTGTTTATGAAGGGAGCTACCAATCTATATAAGATATATTTTGATAATGGATGAAAATTACCTATCTTCCAACCATTGTTAAAGGGATATACTTTTAAGATAAGCTACAAAACTAAACAAAGATAAATAGGTCAAATCAAAATGTAGTAAAGGTTTCATATATGATATGGATAAGAAAAGTTCTTATAAAGTCTTTCTACAAAGCAAGAAATAAAAGTTGTATTAAATCGTTTAATGCACGATCAATTCCTATACGAAGCACAGGGTACTACTACAAAAACTATACTTAGCACAAAATGTTTGTTGCTCAAGTAGGTGCCCTTATGGAAATTGTTCTAAAAGGTCAAGTGGGAGTAGTATAAATCTCGAAAGAGTTCGAGAAAAGCAACAAACAAACATGGTTCAAACCATGGTTAGTTCACCCAATGCGGAATATGCCTCTTCAAAAGGCAAGTGGGAGTATAAGAATCTCGAAAAGTTTGAGAGCCTTGAAAGAGTTCAAGAAAAGTGATTTCGAAAATCTTGAAGAATTGAGAAGTAATCGAATCAAAGCAACAATATGAGCATAATTCACCTCATGTTACAAGTGACAACGCGTGGTCTCATTAAGTGTAATGGGAATAATAACCATGTGTCGAAGGTAGTACATTCCAAGTGCACATCCTCTATTGTCGTTTCTCATTGAAAGATAAACAAAGTTGTTATATGAGTTTCAATTGTTGCATAAAAACCCACTATGATGACTAGCATGTGTAAAACTTAGCCAAAGAAATATGATTTCATATTGACTAAGAATTCTAAAATATTTATTTTGGAACATGATGACTATGCAAGTAATAAAGATGATTTGACAAGCGATAACTCCAAGTGGTTTAAAAACCAGGAAATCTGAAATAGATTCTTAGTCTGTAAGCAAGTGTATGACACTTGATTAATTTGCCTAATTGGGTGAGACCCATTATAAGCAAAACAAACAAGAAAGAAAAATGTTTTCTAACTAAAGAAAAGACTTATTAAAGGATTCAACTAATTCATAGTATGATTATGACTACGATGAAACCTTTACATTAGTCATGTTGCAAAGATCTATTAAAGATATTTTAGTGATTTCTACCTTATGAGATTTGGTAGATGGATTTCAAAGTGCTTTCTTGAAATGGTTCAAAGTTCTTTCTTGAAATGGTTCATGAAAGAAGATTTGTATATGATACAATCAAAATGATTTTGAAAATTCAATAATCCTAAGGATGCATAAAAGATCCTTTAATGGATTGAAGTTAGCATCATGGAGTTGATTAATGTTCTTAATTTTGTGAGTTAATCAAATTGTTTGATATTCTCATAAAATGAAGAAAAGGTCTTGTGTATACAAGGTGTTTAGTAGGAGCTATACAGTCTTCTTGGTCTAGTATAAAGAGCCATTATTCATTGCTTGAAGAGTCAAGTGGTGGGTAATGCATTTTGTATGAAAACCTGGAAGAGGAAGATGAGTACAGTTGGGATTCAAGAGCTATAGAGATAGGTTTTGAAGTATGTTTGAGCTTAGTTAAGAAGCTTATATTGATAAGATTCTTATAAGGTTCAACATTATATTGAAAGGAGTTTCAATCCCATTTAACATGACACATTGCTTAATGATTTAATACTTTGAGAAAGGTTGATGAAATTAAGGTTTTGAGTGATGATCCTTATGCAATATGCAAAGGATGCATCATGCATGTCATGGACTACGCTCGTCTATTTGATACACGTGTTTTAAAGAACTAGTGATGATAGATTTCAATCGTAATCCAATGTAACGTTGGAATACAAACTAGAAGTTCCTAAGTTCCCTGGGAAAGGGGCAAAGGAAAATTCTTAGTGTATGGAGGTGAATATTGTTATAAAATTTAGAAATTGCAAAATTCATGTTTATGAGAATGTCTCATGAACTCTACTTACTAACCCCTTCCATGACCAAGGTATGAGAGTCATACTAAGATTCTTGGATTGAAGCAAGTTATGTAATTTAGATTGTGTATGTTTTGAGAAAACATATTACATAAGTAATGCATTAACTTGCAGAATTATGTTTATCAATTGAAACAAAGTTTCAATCTTATTTAATTATGGTTTTTAATATTAAATAAAATGTCCAAAATAATTATGGATTGATGGGCTCATCAGGTTAATTTATTTAAATAACCTGGTGAATGAAACCCCACAGGTGAACTAAATTCATATATTATTTAAGTTTCTAGTTCGGAATCATTAAACTGGACATAAATGATTTCAATTAATGGACTAGCATGTAAGATTGATTGGATAGCGCTGTTTCTTGGGCTATAGGAGCGTAGTGAAGCTCAGTCAATCACATGGATATACATGAATGATGCATGATCGAACTATAGACCTACTTTAAAGCTCAAGTATAGAGCTTCCGGATATATTAGTGGATTCCTTTGACATGAGTGGAACACTGATTCCGTTCAATGATTGATTTAACTGTGGTACACTCAAATGTCTTCCCGTAACTGGAGATTATAAAGTGTGTTTCCCGGTTACTTCATGATTTGAGTGGGAGCCTTGGTTGCCACAAAATTGGATTGAGTCTACCTATTTAATTAGAAATGTGTCTTGGCCCCTTGAAGAGGGAGAATTCAGAAAATGCATGGCCATGCTCAAATAGATTACATAGTAATCATTTGTTTTGTAAATTCTAACTCGGTTTTTCAAGAAAAGATTTGTAGATTAATATGATCACGACATGAGATGCAATCATATTATCAAATCGACACACATTGACTTAAGGAATTTGAATATTGCGCACTTGTCTCAGACAAGTGGGAGATTGAAGGAATTATGTCTTCGATAAGTGCAATTACTAGATATATCAAGGATCAGTATTATGGAGATAATAAGTTCGTTCTTTTGGGTCGTCATTATCTGTTTCTAGACTATGATCAATGATCTTCGGGCTAGTCAAATAGTCCAAAGCCCGCTAGAATGGATCCTATGAGGTCACACACAAGAGTATTGGGTCAAACAAGTTAGAGGCCCATTATTGGGTCTCATGAGTTTATGACATGCTACATTGATTGTTGGGCTAGAATAGTTAGAAGGGCTTAATGTGTTTTGGGCTTGATGTGGATTTATTTAGAGATGTGATCTATAAATATAATCCATGCCTAGGGTTGTATGACACAACAATTAACAGTTAATCGTGAATCAAGCAACCAAGACCAAAACACTAATTCTCTCTCTCTCTGTTCGACTCTCTCTCTCTCTCCTCCCTGTCCGTACGGCCCACCTCTTTGGGTGGCGCGTGTGGTGGTGTCGTGGGTGATTTGTGGTGTGCTCGTGACTCACATCTCCGTCAAAGGTTGATTTAAGTGTTCGATCACAACTAACTAGCATTAATGGAGGTTTGATCCATGCTCGTGGACCAAGTAGAGGAATCACGCTTAGGGTTCTTTATCTCCCTTTGTTCTTGCTCGATCACTTATGGAATCACGCTTCAAAGGTATTAATTCTAATTCTTTATGTGTTATGCATGATCTTGGGATTAGGTGCTATATGAATATGATTCATGTTTTCCGCATTCGTACCTATAAACTCCTTCAGAAGCTACATTGCAGGTACAAAGCAGAAGACTCCATTATATTACCAAATAAAGTACAATGAAAAAGTACAAAACTAACTTCTAGAAAAGAAGTCATACATCTGCTCTCTGCATGGCTTTTCACTCAAACAAGTTTATTTGAATTCTTAAGCATTCCTTTTGCTTGTAGCATTGCATATCCAAATGTCAATAAGTTAAACATTGAATCAAACATTTACAAACTGCTTGCAGCACAGAAAAGGTTGATACCTTATTCCAGTCAATGGAATAGGGATCCCTAACATTCTGATTAGCAATAAAAAAAAAACAACCACTGGCCCTATCTGAACAATTGACACATCTGTACAACACCAAATACTGAATCAATCATAAAATAAAATAAAATCATAGTAGTTGTTACAAAAATGGAGAATTTTTCGATTGATTTACTTTGCAAGTGGTCTTAACTTATTGAAATAAAATCAGTTTGGTTATCAATACAATAATCCAACTTAGAAGAATCATATTACTGGAAAATAAATTACTGATGAACATTAACCTAATTACAAATAATCAAGATTATTAAAACATGCAATCAAATAAATATTAGCAACCAGAAACCCTAAAATATCTCACCACATCACCCTAAAATTATGGAGAGTATGGTCCTAATTTAAGGTAATAACACTAATATCAAAGCCTTAAGAATCCTTAACCTCTAATTGCAGAGATGCTGCTTTCATTAATCCTTAGACTAATACCTTAAAAATCTAAATTAAAACAAAGCATAAGCAGTTTACCTGACATGCCGATCATCACTATAAGAATCTTTTACAGCAACAGATTCAGCATTCATCTCATCCTTAATCTGTTTAAACAATGAATATTAACAATGTCAGACAACATATAATTACAGCAAGGGCAGCTAACTATGAAAAATAAACGAACCCCGAGCTATGAGAGTCCAGTAGAAATCGAAAACAAGATAATAAAAAGCAAAGCATAACAAACTGAGCAAAACTAATACTGTTGACCTCTCTTAACTTGTATAAAATATAGAGATTATCCAAACTATGGCAAATTGGTAATCACTGATAGTCAAAACTCTAAATTTCACAGAAAATCACTGATAATTCGTATTTCAGAGAGAAGTCATCAAGAAATGGTGTTAATTAGAATAACAAATTATCCCAAATAGCTTTGAAAATAGTGAAAAATCAATTAAAACGTCCCAAATGAATAGTTTGAACATAAACTCAAATCAATTTTCCAAAATCAAAAGGGTAACATAATTAAAAGAAAACCCACCTTAAATTAATCATCAGTTTCAATTATAACCAAATATAATTGAAATAAAAAATCTAACAGTTACCTAAACAATTCAATCAACCCCACATCAAACAATCCCTTAAATCCCCAAACAAAACAATCAATTTAATTGCAAAAAACACAAAAAATCTCACCCATATCCATGCTCAAAATAAGGTAAACTAAAGAGAAGGGTTTTAACACCATCGAAAACCCAATGCAAGCATCCTTTTCATCGCTGGAAACATTAGCGGACTTCGCGGATTCCAACTCATCTCCGGCAATTCAATTAATTTGATATTTTACATTGAGGAGCAAATTAGTGGAAGACATGATTGATTGCTAGCTTGCTTTGCTTTACTGGTTTGCTATCGCGCTCTTCCGAACATCTTTATTCCTTATAAAAAAAATTAGCTTGATCATATAGTAATCTCAACCTAATCAACCGTAAACAACAATCAATCCACTTTTCATGTATGATCACAACAACCTCGTTTATATTACAAGTTCAGCAAGTCTAGGGCATTCATACAATTATGTCAACTAATTAACAATTATAATCAACAATCAACCGAGAGAATTCCCAAATTTGACAAAATCAACTAAAATTCATGTCAGAAATAAGAACATAACTTCAACACACACCAGTTTAGTTCTTATACCTCTCTAAGGCGAGCCAAAACCGCTTCCCTCTTCGCCGCCTCATCATCGCTTTCATACAAACCAGACTCAACCAAAAACTGAAATTCCAACCCATTCACCTTAAATCACCATCTAATATAACATAGTGAGAGTTTTATTCTTCTGATCAAAATTCACTGCCCACAAAACTAATTAACCAAATTGGTAACTAAATGATCTCTATCTACACCCAATTGCCCTAATTATAAACAAACAACACCAATTTATACATAAACAAACTAACTACTCAAAAAGAATGAAGCATAAACTAATGCAATAATCAAAATCTAAAATCAAATTTAGGATACATAAATTCAACACAATGTAGACCATTTAAAACTCAATTCAAAATTAATCAAATCAAAATGTTAAGAAGAACAAATACCCAGAAAAATTAGAATAAAAAAATGAGGTTACCTGGGGTAAAACGAGCACCAAGCTTAGCATAAGAAGAAAGCTTAACACCAAGATCACCTTCAATCTTTCGGGCTTCTTTTCGGAGCTCTTCCCACCCAGATTCCTGCAACTCCATACTCAGATCCGACATCCTACCCACCTGACCCGATTACCACAACCCACCCCACTAAATTTGGGAATTTTGCAACTTTTTTGGGGATAATTTTGATTGTAGTGACACAGTTAGTTGATTTTGTTGAGTGTTTCTTAATTGATGTTAATGGAGGTTTTTCAGTGGGTTTTTTATTTTATTTTTTTAAAAAAAAAAGAAATTGATTTTTCCAATTTAAGAGTGTGATCTACTGATCTATGATCAACCTGGGAAAAAATGGAGGAGGGAGAAAACAGGATCTGAATTCTAAAATTTACAGGTTAAGTCTTGAGTGTTGTTTGAAATTGGGCTGTTAGCCTGTTAGGCCTGTGGGTCTCATGTTTCTCAGGAACAATCAATTACCATAAACAAGAATCCCTAATCAAAACTAAAAATTCAAGAATCAAATCAACAAACCTTCTCCAATTTCCGAGTCTTCTGCAAATCAACAGCAGAAGGTCTCACCATAGAAATCGGCTTCGTCACTCCAAGTTGCTTCACCAATCTTTCTGTACTCCCCATCCTTCTTCACTCAACAAAATTCTCTCAAATTTTCACCCAAATTCCCAAGAACAAACCCTAAATTCACAATGATCTATCCTCACAACCAAGAAATAAACCCGAATTTCACAATTAATTGAAACCCTGATGATCAAAACTCAATCACGATCAAACAAATAAGGATTCAATTGAGGAGAGAGAAAGTGAATGAAGAGAAAGCAGACAGATGTACACCAAGCAAAGACAGAAACTAAAAGACAATCCTACCCCTGAAATTTTGGTGCTTCAGCAAATGAGGTAAAGGGTAGGGGCGTAATTTCACTGTTCCTAAGGAATAGTAAATTTGGAGCTCATTTTGTGCTATAGTAGCGGTGCTATGGACTTTTATAAGGGTTAAGGATTTAACCTCTTCTCATTTTGGAGTTAATACTACTCAAGTACTCCCTTTGCCCCTAAGTTACATTTCTACTTTTCTTTTTGAGGTTTCAAAATTAGATTTCTGTTTTCCTTTTTTTTAGGTTAATTTTCAAATTACCTTCCAAAAATGTAATCATTTTCGAACTAACCACCCGTTTAATTTTTTATTTTAAATTACCACCCTTAAATTAAATAATTTCTCAGATTACCACCCATTTCAAAAATCAGGTGGATTTTTTGTTTGTAGGCCCCACCTAACACTTATTTTGACCCTTTTGACTAATTTTTTCCCCGTTTTTCTCTTCAAAAACACTCTCTATACTTTAATTCACATTTCCTTCACCAAATTCTACCAAATTTCAAAGAGAAAAATGTGAATTGAAGTTAGGAGAGCATTTTTAAAGAGAAAAATCGAGGAAAAATCAGTCAAAAGGGTCAAAATAAGCGTTAGGTGGGACCCACAGACGGAAAATTCACCAGATTTTTGAAATGGGTGGTAAATTATTTATTTAATTTAAGGGGTGGTAATTTAAAATAAAAAATTAAACGGGTGGTTAGTTCGAAAATGGTTACATTTTTGGGTGGTAATTTAAAAATTTTCCTTTTTTTTTTTATATAAGTGAATTTTTACCAAATTATCCTCATTCTCCAAATTTATTCCCCAAATTATCCTTAAATCAGTGTGATGCGACATTACTTTAATTACTTTTTCGTTCGGCAATTAATTGTTGCACATAAACCATAATATGATTGGTCCATGTGAACAATTGCAATCCATGTGCAGCACATTGCACAATAAATGAAATTGATTAGTTCTTTTATTTTTCATAAACAAACGTGATTGATCCTTTTTCTTTTCAAAGGATTGATGACATGTGCAGACAATTTATATCATTATATTTTGTTTTACTCAAAGACAACAATAAATGTCTTGTAATTCCCATTGTACTTTCTAGTCATGGGTGTAAATTTAGATATAGGAATGTATTTAGGGACGAAGGGAAAACTAGAGAGTACTAAAGTTTGCAAAAAGTTTCACTTAATGTATTGAAGTTTCAAAAGTGACCTATTACAACCTGTAAACATTTGCAAAAAAAAAAAAAGGAAAATAAAAATACTGACATAAATGCAGAAGGTACTAATGTTTGGTGTTCTTCAATAATTCTGGTAGATAATTAAGGGTAGGAGAGAGATAGTGAATTTAACTAATAAATTGAACACCACCACTCTGACACCACCAACAACAGCCACCCTGCAACCGTCGCCCCCACACCAAAATCGCCCAACGGCTGCCTGAAACCACCCCCTCTCAGCCTGAACCACCCAGAAACCACCCATACTCACCTCGAACAACTCTAAAACCACCCCCTCTTAGCCCGAATAGCCTTAAAGTCACCCCCTCTCAACCCCAATGACACCGAAACCACCTCCTCTCATCTCGAACCACATCGAAACCAAACCCCTCTCAGCCGAACCACCCAAAACCACCGACACTTATCATAAACCACCCCAAAACAACCACCCTCACTCAGGCCCCAAAACCACCGATACTCACCCTAAACCAACCCAAAACTACCATACTCACCTTTAACCACTCCGAAACCACCCCAAACTAGCCCATTCACCCCTCAAGAGAGAGAGAGAAAGGAACACTCAGGCGACGACATTTTATATGGTGATGAGCAACGATGACGTTGACGGTGGTGGTAGATGCAGCGGCAACATTAATGGTGGTGGTTAGATGCGGCAGTGATGGCGACGGTGGCAAAGGCGATGGTAACAATGTGGTGTTTGTGTCTTCATGGGAGTTATACCCATTTGAATGAATTTTTTGGATTGAATTGTTTTTCTTTATCTTTTTAGATGTGAGTTAAATTAGGTAAAAATAAATTTTATAAGTTAGATTAGGAGTTTATGTCAGCATTTTTATTTTTATTTTTTTTATTTTTTTTTGCGAATGTTTACTTGTTGTAGTAGGTCACTTATGGGTTAAGTACTCTAAGTGAAACTTTTAAAACTTCAGTATTTTAAGTGAAACTTTTTGCAAACTTTAGTACTCTCTAGTAATATTAACTCTCTCATTTTGAAAAATTGGAGTGGCTTCTTTTTTTTTTCATCTTTGGAGAAAAAAAAAGGTAGTCTTCCAATTTTTTAATTTTTACAAAGATCAATGAAAGAAATACCAAATACAATGTAATTTACAAAGTAGTGAAAAAATATAAGTTTATAAGCTTATAAATGTCTTTATAGGGGGATATATTCCATTAAGGATTTCTTCGATTCTCTTTCTTCTATGTGTTCTTTTAATTTCTCTCATCCATCCCTCGATTTCAAAAATCTTTAATGGAAAAACCAACAACTTCACAAGCACATTTAATGGAGGAGGAAGATCCCTACCTTCTGGGGGTTAACCCTACCCTTGTATCTCTTTTTTTTTCATAGGATTTCTTCGTTTAATTCGGCGATGAAGTCATCGAAATGGCGGTGTTTGAGCGTGTTATAAAGTGTTCGTGAAGAATTCGCCCTTGTTGTTGAGAAAGGAAGAAGTCGAATAAGAAGGAATTGAGAATATTAAAACAATAAACACATATATCTATTGTTTATATTTACAATGGTGCCATTAGACAAACATAAGAAGTCTATCAAAATTAAAAAGATCAATGAAGGTGACCTTGTAATTCAGTATTGTATCATGAAATTATTGGCCAACTGGTTAGATGCTCTCCTTCCACCTTTGTAAGAGCCATAAGAGAGGTTTAATTTTCACCCTAATGTATTTTAAACTTTGACTATTTATATCTAGCCTAAACTAATGAGTTCTGAAATTTGCTCTCAATTAGCTTTCCCAAAGCACGGATTAGTGAAATCTCCCACATTAATTTCATATAAGATATAAGATAATAAATCAGAAAAAAAGTAGGAGGCATACCCTCCACCTGCACCAGCAAAGTGAATAATTATTTCTGACAACAATCAATTGGACGATTTTGTGATTCCATTTCAAGCAATAGCTTGGCAACGCAATACCCCCCATCAACTCCGCCTTAGTACGTGAGCAAACCCCCAAAATTAGTCACTAAAACTTCATGGAGCTTACCGTTGTTTCCACGGAACAAACCTCCTAGCTCTTGCACTTTTTGGAACCCATGGTTGGCAAAGTAGGTTAATTAATGATTCTTAATATCATTTAAGAGACATTCAACCATGATGTTGCCTTTAAGCTATAAGTCATGTCCTTGGTTAGCATAAAACTACATTTTTTTTACTCCCTTGAAAAATAAGATTTTTTTTATTGTAATTTGAGTATTATTTTTTCTTCTTTTTTTTTTTCACAAATTCACGGCAATGGCAAAGGGAATTCAAATACGTAGTAATTTTTTTTTTTAAAAAAATTAATGATATCAATGAAGTAGGTTGCAAAAATATTTTGTATTCAATAGAAACAGAAGTTGCTTTAGGAAAGTATAAATATTAAAAAATTTCTCAGTTCTATCCTTCCTTTTTGCCAAGATCTCATATATGTTTCAACCAAGAACTAAACAATTTTATTATTATTATTATTTTTTTTTTAGTTTTGTAACCTAACCAACCCTTATTTTCTTTTAACAATTTAACGCAGTCTCATGACACGCACTTGAAAATCATTTTTTTTTTTTAACACAGAACGACGAAAAATTATATTAAACTAGCCTCTGGGGAGTATCCAGTACAACAAAATGGCAGCAAATCCCAACATCACTTGAAAATCATTAGATAATGTAAACAAGCAAATCAATCAAACTAAGTAGTACACATATGACGTTGTATAACTTGTATCTAACCTTTCCCTATTACCAATGTTAAAATTGTGTTGAAATCATTTGTTTTAATAATTCTTTATTTACATGCTAAAACAGCGTGATTTAAACCCATTTAAAACACAAAAAATTTAACTACGCAAAATGAAAACTCTTTTATTCTGCTTTTATTTTATTACAACAAATTTATGATCCGAATAAATTGTTAACCATTCAACCTTAGTTGCATACATAATGATTACAACACATAGGTTCTTAGGATACTTTTGAGTCGTCCGATGTGTCAACTCCCTCCTTTCTAACTCCCAAAGCGCAAAAATAACCCCGCCACTGATTATCTCAGCTGGCTACTATTATAAGAGAGAGTGTGTGTATTGCCGGGTTTTGCTCCATTTCAAAAAGCAACTCCCTCTCTTAAACCCTAGTAAACCTCCAAACAACCTGGTAATACAATCTTCTCCTCTTTCAATTTCTCTCTCTTTTTAGTTTATAATTCCAGATTATTACAGTATTATTCAATTCAATTGCTTCAATTTTTCATTTTTCCGATTATAGTCGATTTTTCTGAATTTTTAATTTAATTTTGTTGTAATGGTTTAGGGATAATTTGCGTGAATTTCAACTATGGCGAATGCGATTAACCTTGATCAAGATCAACAATGGCTTATCAATTGTTTGAATGCTACACTTGATACTGATCACCAAGTTCGTTCGTTTGCGGAAGCGTCTCTCACTCAAGCCTCACTCCAACATGGTTGGCTATCTTTCTCACTTTATGCTGTCTTGGTCTGGATTTATGGAGTTTTTGTTATTTTATTAATTCAAATTACGCTATCAACATGACTATTAGTTCCGGGCGGAAATTGCAGTTAATTAACTATAATGACCTTATTATGCCAGTCTACTTGTTATTTTGACTGGAAATGTAACTCTAGTTGATCTAATTTCATTAATGCTTTGTTTAAAATGTTGCCTTTGGTATTTCTAGTAAAAGAATTGATAGAAATGGTTAGTTGTATAACTGGTTTCAGTAATGAATTAATGGCTTATCTTATTTCATTATTTCATTATGGCCACCGGTTTGATTCATTATTTCATTTGGTGGTGCCTTATATAATCGCCTACTAAGATGACTCGCTGACAGATTTGTAAGAAAGTCATCTGCAAGTAAATTTTTTTAGTATAAAGTTCATGAGCTTAGGATTTGAATGGAATGTTGTTAGTGACAGTTTTTGAATCTGGAGGTAGAATAGAGTAGGCTTTCCTGATATTATGTCATCTGTCATGCGCCTAGGTTCCATGTTTTCAAATAATATTATATATGAAATAATATTATATATGAAATAGCGTCTTTGAAATAATTGGATAAAGCTTAAGAGCACCCATTTATTTGGATGGGGATTGGGGGTAAGGTTGTGTAATTTAATTTCATCCTTATCCTGCCTTAGGCGAAAAATTTGTTTGATTTTTTGGGTGATAATACAGCACATTAAGGTAAGAGTTTATCTCTAAGTTGTTTATGGTTTACATTGAGAATTGAAATTTTTACCTAGCCAATGATGGGATCCATATTAATTTGTTATGAGAAGCTCTTTTCAACAATTATTAATCTATATCCGTAGGTGAGTGTTTGGTTGGTAGGAAAAGTGATTTTCCTAATTTCCATTGTTTGGTTTATAAAAGATGGGAAATGGTTTCCTGAGGGTGAGGGTGGAAAATAATTCCTTTTTATGGCAGGATAACCTTGTTTTCCTCTTTCTCTCCTTCCATCTATCCTCCTATCTCCATGCTCCTTTTCTCTCTTGAATTCTAGATTTTCTTGAAAGTTACCAAGCAAAGGAAACTAATCTATAATTTTGTTTTTCCTAGAAAATATATTTATTTAAAAGGTTTACCATCAAACGAAAGGGAGTCTAGAGGCCCTAGAGTAATGGGAATTTTTTTGAAGTAAAACTTCTCTTCTCATCATATCAAGTACTTCCCATATGTTAAACGTCCAAGTCACTCGATAATTTTATAGGAGTTCCTTTTTTTTTTTTTTTTTCCCTTGGGTGGTTATTGATAGGTCTCCTAAACTGTGCAATGCCTCTTAATTCTGTTAGTAATTGTCTATGCACGTGTGCATGCATGCAATTTAACTCAAGTTTGCTGATCAATGGCATCATTTAATTTTTTTTTTGCAAGATATAATAACATTAAATTAGCATAGAGACCACCATTAGTAAGACATTGCATTAAGGATAAATTACAAGTTTGATGTTAATCACGAGCCACCCATTACATGAGACAAAATTTAAGATGTGAAGGTGCAAAAGGTAAAGGGTGTAACATGTATTGATGTAATTTTCAGTCAAAAATTTGCACCCTCTCCCTTATGTATGCCTTTTCATGTTACTGATGGCTATTGATTAGAATTATATATGCAATTTGTGTTTTTTATAATCCTTGTATCTGTGTTGATATTATTATGCGTAGCCAAACTTTGAAACGATACTCTAGATTAGTATGTCTATCCTGAAATTTAAATTTTGGCTATATGCTCGATCTCCTAATGAGAATGGAGGTCCTTGCGCGGGCGTCTCATGGAATTTGAGTGCCGCAGAAAAGCTAGCTTGAGCGACGCGACGGGGGTAACAAAATATAGCAGCACGGCGGTCAGGAAGTCAGGATACAGAAATTCCTGAAATGTATATGTTCCTATGAGGGCTTTTTAGGTATAACTAGAATTCTGCAAGCAACCATGAAAGTTGCTGCATCATCGAAATGCAGTGTTACTAATTCTTTCTCATGAAGTGGCTCCTGATATAATGGCGCTTTCAGATTGGAGTAGTTATGTGTGTGCATATCTGTGTTAGTTATATCAGCTTTCTAGGTCATTATGTCTTTTCTGTGTGTGGATCATCTAAAGGGGGCTTAATCTATTGCAGATGTATGAATTTTTTTTGCATCCATGTTAGATCTACATTAACATCTCGAGCAATGAGTTAATTATCTTCTTGTGGCATTCAAATGAGTTTATTGCATGTGGGACTCACCCTACTCCCGCCGTCCATTTAACGCATGTATTAACTAGCTGATTCAAGGCCAACCACTGAATTTGACCCTTTCTAAATTTCTAGGTTTTGGAAGTGCATTGGCCAAAGTAGCTGCAAACAGGGAATTGCCAATGGGACTGCGCCAAATATCCTTTTCTTACATTTTAAGCTTCCTTGTTATTTATCTTTTCTATACCTTTGTTCTGCTATGATTTATTACATAGATTATTGCTGATTTTAGTTAGAAATTTTTGCTTATTTATTTATTTTATTTTATTTTTTATGCATTTGTTAGATTCCTTATTTGCTTTATTTGAAACACACAATAATCAATAATCACCATATCCATTTTTTTTTATTTAGCCTTTTTATTTTCCTGACATACTTGTGGCCCCTATTGAATTATTTTGGAGGCTTTAACATGTGTTACCTAGCCGCAGTTCTCTTGAAGCAGTTTATCAAAAAGCATTGGCACGAGGACGAGGATAACTTTGAGCACCCTATTGTTGCAAGTGATGAGAAGGTATATCAATTTTTTATCCCCATTGCTGGGTTCTTTCCTTGTTTGTTCGAAATTAATATGCCTGGTCATGGAGATTTTTAATGGATTTTGACTATTCATACACACCTTTGATGGTTTTCTCACTACCCAGCTAACCTTTTGTCTTCTCTTCGGAATTACTTCTATTATTTATTTATTTATTTATTTTGTGTTTGTGTGGGGTAACCTGTGTATATATATATATATATATATATATATATATATATATATATATATATATATATACATACATCTTTGTACGAATTTTCAACTCTGCTATATGGCAAGAATTGTCACAAGGCAAAGACTAAAGAGAAAAGCTATAAAGGTGATGAGGAGGGGGGTTAAATGTATGGTGACTGAGGTGGATGGTGAAATATATTATAATTTTTGGGTTATCAGGATAAGTGAGGGAGGGAGAAGAGGCTTAAGGACCGGAATTTGTTTGTTCCATCTTTTTGACAAAGAGGAGAGTCGAGCAAATGTCTTCATGTTGTTTTGGCAAACTTGCAAAGATAGCAGGAGTGTGGAGGGACTAGGGAAGAATATATCCAGGAGGTAGAGACCACCACCCCCCCCCCCCCCCACCCCCACCCCCTTTCCCTTCTCTCCATTGGATTTTACTGCAGTTAATCAATGAATGAGAGAAGTACAGTGAGAATTTTTAGAGGATAGATTGTGATTATGTCTGTTGACTCACTGTAAGCTGTTCCAGTAAACTCCTCTTCAGTTTGATTCTTTGCCTGAGATTTTATACATGAAAATTTGAAGGTTCCAGCAAAGGAGAAACCTTTTGCATAGGATATGTATCTTGAAACTTTGTTTACATAAATTTATAGGATCAAAGAGGAAAACAGAGGTATAACACATTATGAGCAGTTTGTTTTAATATAGGGAAAGTGGAAAAATGGGAAGAAAATCGTTTCTTGAATACATAGCCTATTTGAGATTTATGGTAAAGGTGAGCGTGCTTTGCTTAAAGTTTGGAGCATCTTCATATATAAAATCAGTTAAATGGTATTAAACGATAAGGCTTACAGAAAAAGATCACAAATCAATTTAGCTAAAAGTTTGGTGCATCTTCTGATTAAATCTATTAAATGTTCCCCACTTACTTTCTTTTGGGTACCTTTGTCACTGGAGTCTAGCCTAGTTTCATCTGTGCTGAACTTCTCTAAGGCATAATATAAGAACTGAGCTACCTGAACCACTATCCAAAAGTATGTTTTCTTCATCAATTAGTGTCCTACATCATCTGTAAACATTTGTCCACATCTCGCTAAATTAAAAGAAAATGCTTTTGAGAGTTGATAGTAGGGGGAGCCTAAAAAAGAGTCAATGTGGACTTGGATGCTCATATATGATTTCAGATTCCTGAACACCATGAACTTTTGAAAGACAACATACTTTCCAAAAGGAAGCTATATTAGTCACCTGTTCTTTGTGTTGAGCCAAAGCCTTCTGTTAATTAATCTGGTTTGTATTAATGAGTGGAAAGTTGATTTATAATAGTTGTTTCTTCTTTTGGGCATGTAGTATTTTTGTAAGAAATGGACTCAATGACATACACCGTAATTTTCTGAAAGTGGTTATTTGTTGGGTTTTCCTCTGGTATAATTTTGTTTTATCAACCTCACTAAGATCAACTTTCTGGTTTCTTTTATGATTATAAACTAATGCATACTTTAGTTGTGAATAAGTAATTGTCACTTTTTTTCATCAGCCTTCTACTGGTTGGCAATGGGGGAGTCTAGGTCTCAACTCTCACACTTATTTTTCCAATGGAAAACATGACATTTATATCTGTATCTGGAACACATGGCTAAATCTAACACAGTTTCATTATTGAAAAGGTCAATGCTTTATGTATTGGAAATATTTTTGAATGGTAGTTGGTATTAATAAGAGGCAAAAACTAACGAACGCCCCGGGAGCGTTGGATAGGTTAACTAAAAGTAGAAAGATTAAATTAAAATGAACATTAATTACACCGATCGACATGTGATTTTGTCATGATTCCCTAATTAATACCACTTTAGGTAGTATCTTAAATGTTTATCTAACGCCCTTGGGGGCGTTCGTTAGCAAGACCCTTAATAAAAAACTAGAAAATCTGTAACTAAATTAGTGTATTTTTCTTAGACTTCCTATTTGATGGTTGTGGAAAGATGGGGAATAAGTGCTGTAGGCGTGTTTGATTCAATGCATTTGCATGTCTACTATATTGGTTACATAGATGGTGAATAAAGGAGAAAGGAAATCTGAAATTCACATCGTGTATTATTTGGAATGTTTTGATATTTTGTGCATATTACCAGTATTTTCTTTAATGAATCTTATGATGTCCGTTTTGAAAGACAAGTTCACTTCTACTTGAGTTTTAATAAAATACCAATTGCTTACCTCCGTTTATTTTAGTTGACATGTATTCCTTTTTAGGAAGTTCATTTTAGTTGACACGTTTCCTTTTTGGGTAAGTTTTATACCTTGTATTTACTAGTGTACCCCACTTGCTTTATCATTTATCTCATTCACTCTCCTCTCCTTATTATGTGTGCTTAAATTGAACGCGTCAACTTAATAGAAATGGAGGAAGTATTTTTTTATATTCCAACCTGTGGTTACTCTTTAGGCTAAAATACCCCCACAAGATGCTCATTAGTTTTCTTGAAAGTTGCAAATAACTAAATTTTGATTGAGAATTTTGTTCGTTGTGTTGTAATTGAATCGATTGGTTCTACTATACTATAGCTGTATACCTTGACCCATTCCATGGAATGAACTGACTATTTCTTATGCTCTTTTTGGTCTTCTCATTGGATTTGTCACTTGTCGTGTTTCTCCAGGAAGTCATACGCAGACTTCTCCTGCTGTGCTTGGATGATACACATAGGAAAATCTGCACAGCAGTTAGCATGGCTGTTGCTTCAATTGCACACTATGATTGGCCAGAAGATTGGCCTGAATTATTGCCTTTTCTGATGAAATTGATTAATGATCAAACTAATATGAATGGAGGTAAGTTTTGGACTCTCGAATTTTTCTTGGGCTTTGCATTGATAAAAAAGTTCAACCTTTCTGACTAAATTTGTGTCAAGTTGAGATTGAAAGTGAATCAAAGCTGCTGTCCCATTATTGGCTTCCATTGTCTCAGGTTTTGGATGGTGGAGATAAAAGAATGCAATTCATATTTAAAAATACTCTCATATATGTAGTTTGAAATGTTAAATAACTGAAGTATTCTATTTTCTAGGGTGATGATATTTTAATGTTGACCGCATTACCTTTGCAAAGCCTTTAGTCACCGCTCTCAGTTGTTGGTTTAGTTATGCTTTACTGTCTTTTGCTATATTAATCTGCTGTTCTATTCAAGGCATCGTTTCAAAGTTAGATGAGAAGAGTTTAATTCTTGAATATTTTTCTACAGTGCTTGGTGCATTAAGGTGCTTGGCCCTTCTATCCGGGGACATAGATGATAAAGCTGTACCATCTTTGGTGCCTATCTTGTTCCCTTGTTTGCTCTCAATTGTCTCATCTCCTCAGGTCCGTATAGTTCAGCTATTCATTGTCTCATTTCAAATGTATATGTGTAGGTTATTATTTTGATAGTATGTGCCCTGTACTTGAGTGAATTATGCCCTAAATGAGTCAATGCAGAATCTGCTGCATCTGAAATTTAGCTGTTTATGCTTACATGCTGTCTTTTTTTGACACCAGTTTAGGTCTTAAGGAAGTAAACCTTTGCTATTGGTACATCAGAAGTTATAAGCACCATAAGGCTTAAGTATATATAATTGTTTTAATATTAATATGTTGGTTATTGTGTATAGTAGCATTCTACTTTAGTGTATTTTTCTTCTTATTATATGCATCTGCTATTGTTTTTGTACCTTTGTCACTGGACTGCTGACCCTTTTTTGAATGCTCATAATATTGCATTTCTAATTACTTGACAATCTAATTGACATTGTTTGAACTATCCATATATTGAGCTGTAGTATCTAGAAAGTAGAATTTTAGAATGATACTGGTTTGATTACCTTGTTCCTATTTCAGTATATTATCTAAATTTGCTGGAGGTCTAAACGATGCTTTCACACCTAGTTGCCTAATTGGTCAATAGTCATGCAGCAAAAGCTTTGTTTTGGTAGCTTCATACATGGGCAATTTTGAAATGATGGGGGCTAAATCATGTTAAGCTGGGTTATAGCAGTTTATTATAGCCGAAAGTTTCTCATTGCCAAGCTCTTTGTGTAAGCTGTATCCATGTAGCATAGTAGCCACGGAACTGATGAGTTACTTTGGGGCTTTTTTTATTTTAGCGAAACTCATTTTTCAGGAAAATGATTTTTCCAATTTTCCATTGTTTGGTTTGTAAAGGTTGAAAAACAATTTTCTCAAAGGTGAAAATTAGTTTACCCTAGAATGGAAAACCATCTTCCTTTTCAGAAGAAGGAATGCTGTGTTTACTGCCTACTCTTAATATCCCTTTCCTCTCCTCCCATCCATCTTTTCCCTTCCCCTCCCATTCCCCCCTTTTAAATTTTCTTGTTAGGAAACAAGCTGAAGAAAACTATTTTTTCAATTGTGTTTTCCCTTAAAAAATTGATTTGCATGAAAAATCATTTTCCCGAATAATTTTTTCAAAAACAGATGAAGCCTGAGTGTCATGAGGTTATCTTTCTTAGTTCTTATTGATCCCCTACAATATAAATCTTTTTTTAATTATCTTTGTGATTATTTGAACAACTTAGTGGGTCAGTATCGACTATATTATCACAGCCCTACTTTAAATTTCTGTCTACCCATAGTTGATCTCAGCTTTTAGGGGCTGATTTGGTAAATCTATATAAAGTAGTGTCTAACTGTCAACTTAATGAGTTGCTTATCTGTAAAATTTAGACTATAATTTCAAGTAGTTGCTCCAGAGTTTTATTTTTCTGATGAAGTTGATGCTTCAAATTGATGGTGGCTCACCTCTGTATTTACCTTGGTTAGATCTATGAAAAATCAATGCGTGCAAAAGCTCTGTCAATAGTCTACAGCTGTACATCCATGCTGGGTACCATGAGTGGTGCCTACAAGGTATTAAGTTTACATGTCTAAATTCTGAGTAATTAAATTTATTTTGACTTTATTGATTCTGAATAATTTACATATGACATATAATGACTCCTTTCAGGCAGAGACCAGCCATCTGATGTCACCAATGCTTCAACCATGGATGGAGCAGTTTTCAGCTGTATTAAGTCATCCAGTGCAACCAGAAGATCCTGATGACTGGAGCATAAGAATAGAGGTTTATTTTGACAAATGACATCCTTCTTTACCTTTTTATTTTGAGTGTGTGATGCTGGACTGTGGGGCTTGGATGAAGGTGAAACAGCCAACCCTGAACTCCTGAATTGCTTACTGCTATGCTAATAATATTATACGCATTTGTTCTTTTTCAATTGTCAGGTTCTGAAGTGCTTGAATCAATTTGTTCAGAATTTTCCGAGTGCTACTGAAAAAGAGTTCATGTGTGAGTTTAATATGCTTCTTGCCTACAAGATAACAATTAGGCACATTCTTATTGTATTTCTCTTTCTTTTTATGAGGATTTATCATCCTGTTTCTATGTGTCCTGTGTTGCAGCTATTGTCGGACCTCTGTGGCAAACATTTGTGAGTACTTTAAAAGTATACGAGCAATCATCAGTCGAAGGTACTCAAGACTCTTTTGAAGGACGATATGACTCTGATGGGGCAGAGAGAAGTCTAGAGTCCTTTGTTATACAGGTACGTAACAAGTGAGTAACTGCTTTTCCCTTTTGTTTATATTACTGCCATGTCATTGGAATGGAACAAAATTAGGATAGGGGAACCTGGAGAGTAATGAAAAAATGCAAAAGACGTATTGCATACTGAATTCACATTTCGCACTACCTTCCTTAAAGCAGAAGTTTTACCTTTTTAAAGCTACTCTAGCTAGAAATTTGAAGAACACCAACATCTAGTGATTTATACGAACCTTGAGAGTGGATAGTTGAGTTCAACTCCCTTGTCCGGGAATCTGAATGGTCAGAGGGCCTTGAAACTATTTGGCCTGAGGGCCTTGAAACCATAACCCTATACTCCATCTTGTTGAATCCACAGATTCTACACAACTATGGCACAATGCTTCCAGAATTTATAGAACAGCTGCATCAACTTCATGCTTGAAGGCAGGACAGATGGAAGTTGAATCTTAAGAAAACTTGAAACAAGAAAGTTGTATTTCTCTATATAAGCCACTTGGATCTGTCTTTTCAACTTCATAAGGCATAGTTATTGTACTGAAGTCTAATAGAGCTATAAAGATTTGCCAGTTTGGCTTGATTTCTTGCACTGTTCCCAATTATTTATGATGCACAGTTCTAAAATAAATAAGCATCGGTAGAGGTAAATATATGACAATTAATGTGCTTAATCTGGAGAAGATACTTTGTATTTTATAAAGAGGAGACTTAAAGTGTGTCTTTCGAACATTTAGGAGTGGTTACAAATACGGTTTGTGGGATTTGGTAAGGCGAAGGAGAAGTTGCTTTGGTGAAATACAATGATGACAATCTTGTGTGGTGTTTGGCTAGACATCGAGAAAAAGATGGACAAATTTTTAAGGATGTTGCTTTCGTGCGTGACTTGCTCTAATATAAAGTGACTTTGCTAGCTCCTTATGGATTCAGGCCGGAGATTTCCCAAATTATACTTTAGTGGGGATACTGAGGAATTTGGCTAAAAATTGTTTTTTAAAATTTCTTGTCACTTTTTCTACCTTCTGTATTACCCTTCTTATATTCAATTAAAGAGTTTGTTGTGAGGAAACCTTGTTCTCCTTCTGTATTACCCAATCTGATAATTGTTCTTTGTTCTTATGAAAAAAACCATTTGCTTATGAAACGATCTCTCTAAAAATTTAAAACTTCCTCGATTCTCTAAAGGATGCTACACTTCCAATTATAGGAAGCTTCATATTGGATGCAAAATTATGCTTTGGCTTTTGTTTCCCTATCTCTCTCATCATCAAATGTGCCTCCTTAATCATCTCTATTTTTCTCTCACCTATCACATGGGTCTCTTTAATATTTGTGCCTCCCCCTTACCCCTATGTGCATCCTCTAGAGAATGGAGGAAGTGTAATTGAGTGGCAAGGCTGTATAGATCTGTCTAGATCTCGTCTGTCTGGCTGTGATGTGAGTTATACAGGGTTATTATCAAATAAGTCTTCTAAAAACACTTTGCAGCTTTACGATTCAGGCAAAAAATGGAAGTCAATAATCTATTTTTCTAGCAGTGATGGGTCATTCACTTTATTTTATATGTAAATTTATTGTTTAATGCTCTGCATCTTTTTCAAACAAATATACTTAGTAGTGCAGTGTAGTCAGGTTGAATTGTCAGTATGGTATCTTCTTTCTTTACCTCTTTAGGCAAGGTTACTAACACAAACGTTTTGCAGTTATTTGAATTTTTGTTAACAGTCGTCGGCAGTTCGAGATTTGTGAAGGTATAACAGCAAATGAACCTTGAATTCAGATTTGTAACTTTATTTTGTTTTCTTGTTATGCACTTCTGATAACGGCTTTTCCTTTTTCTATTTAGGTTGTTGCAAATAACTTGCAAGAGCTGGTTTACTATACATTTGGATTTATGCAGATTACAGAACAACAGGTGCTCCATTTTTTCTTTTGTTTTTTATGCCTCTTTGGTGATACTTGAATTTCTGGCTGCCCAAATTGGATAGTCAATTTTAATTTATTATCTTGTCATCATGAAATTGTTTGTTGTTTTCCTTGCTCATTTTACATTTGTTGAAACCAGACGTTTTTCCTTAAAAAAGCCATCTGTGAATTGAGGAAATGGTACGACTTTATCAGCTGTATTATTATGTTTTTGTGGCCATCAGAAGATTCCCACATACATTTTTAAATCCTGTTTCAATCTCTGATAGGTCACTCGTAGAAAAATTGAGGAACTTAAGTTGCGCAATTTAGTTTTTTTTTGTTCTTTAACTACTTTTTCTTTCTTGGATATTATGTAGATGAATGCATGGTCTCTGGACGCAAATCAGTATATCTCTGATGAAGATGACAATATGTACAACTGCCGTGTTTCTGGTATGCAAAACTTGAAGGGACAACTATAGAATTTGTATAGAAAAATCAGTACATAAATTAAAGTTTAAGATTCAGTAGAAGGAACTATTTGTCCTCATTGACAGTAAACGCAATGTAGCCAGTCCTTTTGTTCACGTAGTGATGGACATGTAATTTTTTCTCTATAGTATATGAAAATATAGAAACACTTAGTTTTAAAAATTTGGTCATTAAAATCTTGGGAACAAAATGATTTCTTGTTTGTTAGGATTATAGGTCAGTTGGAGAAGGCCATGCTATATAATTCTGCTTTTGTCTTTAATCAAGCTGCTCCAGAGTTTAGTGTTATGTTATGAGTTTCCCTAGTTACTTATATGATTTAATATGGGAACTCTACCTTTCTTACGCTTGGAACTTATGCATTGTTAAATTTTGGTAAACAGTGTTGCCATCCCTGTTCTGTCAACGTCTACATCTTTTTTGTGTTGCCTTCAGTGCATGTGGCTTGGGAAAGTAGGATTAAAAAAAAAAAGGCTTGGATTAGTAAACTTGGGAATTTAGTTTCCATTATAATAATGTGTTCTACATTGATGGAGAGACTGAAAAAATCTTTGAGGGCCTAGCTTCTCTCTACTGAGGATCTGTGCTACCTTTTCTGAGGCTATTTTACGACTGGAATCAAGTGTTCGTCTCTGTTGGACACATATTTCCTGATAATATTATCTTATAAGATAGCCTATAATGTTTGATCTGGCTCAGTTCATTTGGGGGGGTGGGGGGGGGGGGGGGGGGGGGGGGGGCGCACTCCTTTTCCTTGTAATGTAATTGATTTTGGCTATATGATTGTTAATTGTGTTGATTTTCCATTTTGTCTACAGGTGTCCTATTATTAGAAGAGATCATCAGTTCTTGTGGCGAGGATGGGCTTTGTGCCTTGATAGATGCTGCTAGGAGGCGATTTATCGAGTCACAACAGCAGAAGGCTGATGGTTTTGAATTTTGGTGGAGGGTAAGTGTAGCAAAATTTGTTGCTGCATTACTTATTGGTTTGCAAAATTTGATATGTTCTGTGTTGATTTGAGAATTATCTGATGAAGTTTATATATGCTATTTGTCTTCTTTTTCCTGAATGATTACCCTCTGTGTGTTTGTATGTGTGTGTTTCGTATTTTCAGGAGTGGGAGTTGTTGAGTAAATTTGCTTTGAAATCTAAACTTGTATTTTTCTGTCTTTGATGTGACAAAGTACTAACTACTTAACAAGCCTATGCATCTTGGTGAAACATTTCTGCAATTCTGCTAGATCTGTTTGAATAGAAATTAAGGCTGTATGAATGGGACTCTTTTTGCTCTGATCATGATTGGAAATCTGTAAATCTATTCATTGGAAGAGGGCTCATAAAATGATTACACTTTCTTTTCATTATGAAGCAGCAGACAACTGTTTTGTTTCAGATCACGGGTCTAACTGAAGCAGCCACTTTATTGGTGAATGGATAAGGTTGTGTACCTTTTACCATCTTTCGCAAGTGGGAGCTGCTTTGGTGGCATTGGGTGTAATACCATTGTTCATTCATGTATTTGTGAAAAGTTGACCTTCAAGCTTGAAATAATTTTTGGATATCTGCTGATGCCCAGTCTGGGTTGCTATAGCATGTAGATTTTGATGCATAATTTGTTGTTTAACTGCCGTTATCCATGATTGCAGAACACTTATCATCTTGCTGCACATCTTTTTTTATTAAATTACGATTGTCATTTCAGATTGTGGATAACAAATAGAAAAAGTAAGTTTGGTTTGATAAATGATGATGTATTGATAAGGACAATTTTAAAAACGTTCAATTATTGTTTGATACTAAGCTACCGAGGGTCGAGGGACTGTATATTGACTAAAAAAGATACCCTGGAGTTTCTCACTTATATTAAAATTTGATACGAGTGGTTTTTCCCAGGTCAATATGAAGGCTGTTATAGTTTAACAGAAATAATGCCGTAGTCCATCTGTAAGTCAGCCTGTGCCAATGAGAGCTAGATGAGGTGGGGTTAATGAACTAGATTATAGATATGATGGTCTGTAAAAATAGGGTGCTGAGGTTTGTCCCTCTAATGTCAAGGATGGGGGTTTGGAGAAAATCGATCTTTCCTCTAGTATACCTTGGTGGTTTCTTAGATGGCCCCCACTTCACATATCTTTTTGCAATTTCATCTAATCATGAAATAATGTTTTGGGTGATAAGATACATGCAAACGTGATGCAAACGTTTTAACCAAATGGGGCCAAAGGGTAACTCCAATGGTTAATTTTTGCAGCTTTAAATTATTTCTGCTAGATGGAAGAACTTGCTTGAACATTGGAATCTGTACATGTACTCAGTTCTGTAGTCAAAACCAGATACCTTCCTTGCCTCAATATAAGGAAGGAAATTTTAATTAAAGTTTGCTTTCAATGTGGGGTTATACCAATGTATTGTAGCTGAATATAATGATGTGGCAAGTCAAGCTAGAAGTGATCTTTCCTACCATTGGATATTTCATGTTATGATCAAAGTTGATGTTAATCTTATGCTTGAGGTGGTCAATCTTACTTCTTCAATATGGCCTTTGACAGATAAGGGAGGCTGTTATTTATGCTATGGCATCATTATCAGATCAATTGCAAGAAGCAGAGGTTTGAGCAGCTTTGAGTTCTCTGTTGCTGTCAATTAGTTTAATATTCCTTTCTTGATTTTCTATTTGAAGTATGAAAAGGTCTTCCTATACTTGAGGTTGCTTAATATGTTATTCACTTTTCAATAGTTTTGTGGCTCTGATGGATTTGATTTGAAGAAATTTATAGAGCAAATGATAATGGAAGATATTGGAGCAGGTATGCAAGGTTGTTAGGGCTTTGAGTTCGTATTTTTGTTTATGTAATTTGGCTAAGCAATTCCTTTCCACAGGTGTTCATGAGTGCCCTTTTCTATATGCCCGCGTGTTCTCATCAGTGCCTAAGTTCTCATCTATGGTAATGTTGGCGTTTTGTCTCTTTCAAATTTTTGTCTATATGGGAAATTATTCAGCTTAACTGTATCTTAAGAATAACCTCCTTTGCAGTTGAGCCTTGGGGTGATTGAACATTTTCTTTTTGCTTCCTTGAGAGCCATAGGCATGGATGTGTAAGTATAAGTTTTCTACTTCAATTACAATGGTTTCAAGTTTAATGATAGGTTGTGACTTATCAGGGAAGATATCTGATATGTATTCTGTACAGGCCGCCACCTGTTAAAGTTGGCTCCTGTCGTGTGCTTTCCCAACTCTTATCTGAAGCAAACAAAGAGGCTCTTCAACCTCAGATATTGCAGTTATTTTCATCACTTGTTGATCTACTTAATCATGTAATGTATTATTGGGAGGTTATGGCTTTCCTTTTTATTTCCTGTGTTATCTTCTTGATGGTACTAGCTTACATCTTTAATTTGACTGTAGGCATCTGAAGAAAGCTTGCACCTAGTACTTGAAACATTACAAGCAGCTATAAAGTCAGGTAGTTTTCTGTAATTTATGCCTGCACAAAAATAAAGACGGGAATGTGGACTTATCTTCATAGTTTGATGTTTGTTACTGAAATAGAATTGTCTTCTTATTTTATTTTTATTTTTTAATAATTTTTGGTGGGTCCAGAGTCCTTTCTCTTAAAATTAATATCAGATTTATTATTATGTAGGTCATGAAGCATCTTTATCCGTGGAGCCGATTATCTCCCCCATAATTCTTAACACATGGGTCTCTCATGTCTCTGATCCCTTTATTAGTATAGATGCCATTGAAGTTCTGGAGGTAACATTTGTGTTCCTTGTTATGTGCCTGTTTTCTGCTCATTCAGTAAAAGTTATAGATTATTGGACAGAAGAAGTGGGATTGGATATATCAATCAATCAATCAAAGCCTTAATCCCATAAGTGGGGTTGACTACATGAACCAAAAGTGATTATCCCGTGTAATCATGGACAAAAATCTTCCTCCTCCATCCCTTACGATCCAATGCTTGATCCTCATGCAAATCCATATACTTGAGGATTGGATATACCAGTTCCTTTTTCTTAGTGTGAAATTTCTTGTCTCGTTGACATTGAGTTTCCTTTATCAATGATTACTGTAATTAAAAGAATAGAGGCTTGTAGATGATGGTTATAGGCCAGTAAAGTTTTTAAAGATAAAATTGTAGTAGTCAGGAACAAAAAATCAAGAACTCTTACAAATGGAATGGAACATTTAACAGGTTTTAATATCCTTAGCATTTATTAGTGTAAGAAGTGATTTTATAATAGGACCAAACTTGTTATAAGTGGGTTGTATTTTTGGTGATGGATATATAGAATAATATGTTTCATTAGTTAATAAGTGAAATACTTTTGGCCAAGTTTTATTTAAGAACGGACATAAAGGAAAAAGGCTCTAATGTTGCGTGAAGGATTTGATTTATATCATGGCGTTTTGTAACAGGGTTTCACATAATGATGTTTTCTAACCCATGCTTAGTTTTTATTAATTAAATGGTAATTTAGAGAACTGCAGACATCTCATGCATGGATATGGCCCTCCCTAATCCCCATTTCTCTAATTCCTATATGTTTTAAGATACTCCCTCCGTATTTTAATAAGTTTTACAGTTTGATCGGTACATAGTTTTAGACAATTTAATAGACTTAAATAAAATAAGAGGTAAGTGGGGTAGTTGGAGTATTAAAATATTGTAAAAGAAAGGTAGTGGGGTTATTAGCTTATTGAAAAGTAATGAATGTGAGACGAGAAATATAATAAAAAAAAGTAGTAGTGGGTTTTGGTGGGGACCATGAAAGGAGAAAGATATATTATTTAAATGTAGTTTTTTGCCAAAAAAGGAAGTGTAACACTTATTAAAACACGGCCAGATTTAGCAAGTGTAACACTTATTAAAACACGTAGGGAGTATAGAAACATTTTGCACCCTTTCATATATTAAATTGTTCCCAAGAGAAGGGACAACTTATGTGACCTAAACAAACAAACAACAAAGCCTTAGTCCCAAAATGGCAAAATGATTTGGGGTCGACTAGCACGAATCATTATAAGGAACTGTTTGGAAAGGAAAAAGAGCATAGCAAGATAGTCGATGTAATAAAAGTTTGAAAAAAAAAGTTGTAAAGTGAGAAACAAAAAGAATATACAAATTAAATTTAAGAGAGTTTTAAAAGGGAGGTAAGGGGATAAAAAGGAGAGGAAAAACATGTGAATGAAAAAAAAGATGAAGGTTTGAGAAAACTTTAGCAAAGGAAATAAGTAAAGTTTGCAACGCATGAGTTGAGTAAATAATGAAAGCAATTGCTAAAATAAAATAAAATAAAGAAAAGTATAATGGTTCTATATCATCTTCCTAGAACATTAAATTCTTCTAATACTCTAATCAGTGAACCAAAAATGACCTATCTGCAGGCTTGTGCACTACATGATTTGGATTTCCTCCTTGCTAGAAATATTTCCTACTTCGATTCTCTTTTTTACAGTTTAAGCTCAGTTTTCCAAGCCCCTTTGGGTGATTTGTGATATATGATAAATTATCATACGAGATTCCCAACATATCTTAAGGTTGAAAATCCACACTTTTCCAAACCCAGAAAACAGACGGAATTCTAGGACTCTGCCTTGGAGCAAATACTTTTATTATGCATAACTCTTCTAGTTGATCCATACCGTACTTGATTCTCGTAAAATGATACACACTAGCTAACAGCCTGCCAGTGTGACATCATAAGCTCATTGAGAACGTAAATAATTGTAACCATAAAATAACAGCCGTAGAATGCTAATCTTCGGGATTTATTTGTAAAGTTTCTATTCCTTGGTAATCAAAGCCCAACGATCTATGAACCAACCCATGTTTGACTAGCCAAGCTGATGACCGGCATGACCCCACCTTTTGTTTCTATCTCCCTCAGCTGTTTATTTGTTTGTATAAATATTTTATTTCCATTTACTTTATGATATGCTGAAATTTCTTAAGATTGACGTGCCGCTTACAATTAAAAAAAAAAAAAAAATCCTGTTTAATTCACTAATTTGGGTGAAGATGCGGAGGTTTTGTGTGGAAAATGTTTTAGAAGGAATCTTGGAAGTAGATAGAGATTTATATAGTAATCCTTGACCATAATTTCTGATATGAATACTATGCCCAACACAAACAATTGTGATTGATAGTAAAACGCTTATTCTTCGGTTTGGCTGTCGACAAACTTGATATGAGCACTTGATTATCTGAATCCACTAGGCTTAGAGTCACAACCGGTATTGATCAGTCCAAGGAAAATGTTTGGGACTATATCTCAAATATAGGTTTTTTAAGTTATGCTTGATGAGAGTGCTTATGTGGTGACATGGAGGACTTGTTCTTTCACTTCTATGTATAGAAGCTATATCCTCTATATTTGTGTGACGGAATGTCTGAGTGAGCTTGGCCTATGTATGATTACAAGATCTGGTTTTTGTATCTGAATGAACAGTATCTTGCTATACAAACTTATGTTGATTATTGGTTTGGTGACATGAAACATGCTGGCCAGTCTTTTGGAAAATCTAACAGTGTAGATAGTGATTGTTTGTTAGTTAATGTGGATGGTGGCCTGGTGGATTTTATTTGGGGGAATTTGAGGAGCTTTGGGTTTTAATCTATATGTTTTATTAAACTATTTATATTTCTTGAATATTTGCCTTCTTTTTTTTCACATCAGGCAATCAAAAGTGCTCCGGGTTGCATCGAACCATTAGTTTCTCGTGTATTACCCTATATTGGACCAATTCTTAGCCAGGTATGTCTTGGATCCTTAAGCCTTGATAGTGGTCAAATGAGTTCAGAAAGATCAAGTTATTGAGTTGCATGCTTGGCTGTGTGTATAAGCCTAAACAGCAGCCTGACGGATTAGTTGCTGGATCACTGGATTTGGTGACTATGCTTTTGAAGGTGACTTGTGACTCTTGTTATTCTCCTAGAGTTCTTTTTCTCTTTCTTTTAACACACTAGATCGAGCTTATGTCCATTGTTTTTGACAGAATGCTCCTGGTCCGGTTATCAAAGCATTATATGATGTTTGTTTTAATCCTATAATACAAATAGTACTTCAGAGCGATGATCATAGTGAGATGCAGGTAAGACCTATTATGATGAATTTCATTTTCGACATTGTTAAATTACTTTTAGCACTCAGTTGTATCTGTACTGCTCACCAGAATGCTACAGAATGCTTAGCTGCTTTTGTATGTGGTGGAAAGAGTGAACTTCTTGCTTGGGGTGGAGATCCCGGATTTACGATGAGGAGTCTTCTAGATGCTCTTTCAAGGTATTTGATTTCCTTCTTTGATGGTGAAATACAATTCATGTGACAGAAATATGTCTTATTGATTCTGGTCATGATATACTTTCTTATTAAATCTTAACATCTTTAATACGCATGAAAGGAGTAATTTCAATTTAGAGGACCGGCTTGGGACTTGAATGTATATGTGCCATCATTATCATAATATCTAGGTTTAGGAATTATAATTTACTATTTGGTTGTTGTACATTACTACATAGTAAAAACTCAAAATGCTTTATTTCTGTTAGCTAAGGATGACTTTTTTAATTTTTATTTTGTTATTTTTTTTTTGGCATGACTAGAACCTGCAAAGTCCAAACGGTACTTGGATGTCTTAGTATATATTTCAATTTGGTATTCAACTCTCAACTTGTGTACTACCTCTGTTCACATTTTTTGCAACTTTGAAGGGTATACAGACTCCTAGGCAAAATTTGTTTGTGAGTGTAAGCAGTGTTTGAAAAAGCGCGCTGAGGCGCAAGGCGATCAGGGGTGGTTTTTTGGGTTAGGCGCACAAAAAGCGCCCGAGGCACACATGAGGCAAACATCAGCCAAAATTTTTTAACAGCCCATATACTGCGCCTCACTTCAAAGAGGCGCACCTAGGCGTAGCAGAACCCCTCTCGCTTCAGTGCGCCTTGAGCTTTTTTATACATTGAGTGTAAGATAGGTAGAGTAAAATAGGAATGCATGTGATGAGGAGAGAGATAGAGAGAAATGACAACTTAAAAAGGAAAGAAAACATTAGTTGCAAATAATGTGTAGCTTCCATTTTTGGCAAAAGTTGCAAAAAATATGAAACGGAGGTATTAGATAATTCCAAATTGGAGGTTTCAGAATCTTCAGATATAAAATTTAAATATTCTGAATTATATTTATTATCCTTTTATCTGCCTCTAAACTGAATTAAAGTGGATTAAATTGTTCCCAGTCTAGTTCCACTTCTAGGCTGACAGAGGTTAGATTGGATGGCTATGTTTGGCTCCTCATTGCAGACCTGTGTTTCACTGCTACAATTATTCTCTATGAGTATGAGTTCTGGAAGGGTTTTGATGTATGTAGTCTTGCTTGTGACCAAACTCGAGAGGGCGAGACTGTGTTCTTGATTGCCTGGTGAAAAATCCTCAAAAAAATGTAGGCCAGCATTTTGTGGAAATTAGTAAAGCAGATACTTGGGAAAAGGGTAAATAACATTTGTAGTGTGGCTGTTATAATACCATTGGTAATAGAAGTAAGCAGAAATTTGGAAAGGGGGGATGGTAGGAGGGAGTATTGTTATCAATAAGATCAATTGGAGTTATTGGACAGACCACATGGTGATTTGGTTTTGGCCAAAAAAGTGTCTTTGCATTATAATATGATGATTATCCTAAAATCAAGCGGCCCTTCTGGATGGAGAGTATCATTTAAGGAATTGAGTGACATGTTAATTTGCTTACTAACAACAATATGCAACAACAATTTAAGGCAGCACTAGTGTGAGTATTCGAACAAATGGGGGAGTATTGTTTTCAGTACGATCCATTGGACAGACCACATGGTGATTTGTTTTTGGCCACATAAGTGTCTTTGTATTATAATATGATGATTATCCTATAATCAAGCGGCCCTTCTGGATGAAATTAAGTGACATGCTAATGTGCATACTAACAACAATTTAAGGCAGCACTAGTGTGAATATTCGTACAAATGCATTATTACATATTCTCTTATGTCTTTGCCAAATACATTAGTTTGCTTGAAATGACTGTTAATATGATGGAGGTGGTCTTAAGAGGCTTTCTTTATATGGTTCAATTTCTTGCTCTTTTGTTTGTTCTTAATTCTGAGGTTGTCTTGCCCTCTGATTAATATAAATAATCAGATAATATGATGTATTACTTTGACCCCAGTAGTGATATGGTGGTTGTATAATTCTCATTAATATAGCTTCTCTTTTACCATTGGTCTTTCTTGAGTAGCCTCTTTGTGTTAATATATGTTAAATGGCTTCCTTACATCTTATATTAACTAAATCAGTCCCCCACTTTAGGCAGAAAACCTCATTGGTGGTTGCTAGAGTATCTATGTTTGTCAGCTACCTTTTTCCTTTCCACTGATGCTTTGGTTCTTGTGTGTGAACTGTTATACAAGATAGCTCTTGTCACATGCTACTGACAAAATTTATTGTTGTTGATCTGTGTTGAAAGTGGCAAAATTAAAGTTTTAGTCACCTTAGTCTGGATATTATTATGACTATTGTTTATGATATTATTTTGCATTTTCATTTTGTTGATACTGTACTTAAGTTTTCATCTGCTTCATTTGTTCAAGTCAATATGCTAATTTGACTTGTCACCTGTTTCTCTGTGGGTGGATCCTTTTTCTTAATAATAATTTTTGTAGTGATATGTAACTGTTGGATTTTGCTGTGCATGCAGGCTTCTGGACCCTGATCTAGAAAGCTCGGGATCTTTTTTTGTCGGGAATTACATTTTGCAACTTATTTTGAATCTTCCTTCACAGATGGGACAGCATATTCAAGATCTGGTCTCTGCACTTGTCAGGCGCATGCAATCTTGTGAAATCGCTGGGCTGAAAAACTCGTTGCTACTTGTTTTTGCCAGATTGGTATTACTCATAAACTTTATCACCTTGAACTATTATCACCTTTCGCTTTCAATAATAATCGTAAGTTCATGGCTTCGGATGATGTCATTCACGTTTTTCTCTACGAAAATCATCAAATTTGTGGCATGATATTAGTGCTAGAATTTTTTAGTCATCCTCCGGTGAGTCCTTTGGTTCTCACGCTAATTCTTGTTTGGAAGATCAGCAATCTAATGAAAAGTATTAAATCAGAATGAGGTCATGATTAATTTCCCCCCTAGAGAAAAAAGTGATTTTTTCTTTGAGTCTTTTCAACTTTAATATACCCAATGTGGAATTTTATCAGTCACCATGTACCATTTTTTTTTCCCTTTTTCCTGATGTGCATAATATAGGATGTATGTATTCTGTTCTGCAATCCTTCCTTAAGCTGCAGTAATAGGCTAATAGCAGCCAAAGCAGACATTGTTGTCCAGTTGTGTGATTAAATGGAAGCATGAAGCTTGAGTAATTCATTTGAAGCATAAGTGTGCACTCTATGCTGTGAACCTATTTCTGTATGCAATGTTTCCTAAAGTTGTAGTAACAGCCAAAGCGGAAAATTTGTGTGGTTTTTATTGCAATTAGTTTTACCTATAACCGATAGGAATTTTTGTATAGTTGGAATTATATTGAACATGTCGCTGCTAATTCCATATATTTAATGCCTTATACTGTGTATAGGTTCATTTGAGCGCTCCAAATGTTGGCCAGTTTATTGATTTGTTGGTCTCCATACCCGGGAATGGTGACAGGAATTCGTTTGCTTATGTAATGTCTGAATGGGTCAAGCATCAAGGTTAGTACTTAGTAGTATTCATTAAAGCATGCAAATTCTTATAACCTGACAGAAGTGTGTGTATGTAGAGCATTTACTTGTAAGTTTTCGTTTGAAATTTGAGGATTCCACTGATTGCATTGTAAGTTGTAACATTAATCTTTGGATTACAACCACAATGATAACTCAATGTCAGGGATCTAGGCTGATCTGGTATCTTGAGTCTTATCTCTGGATTGGATTGTTACAGGGTGCTTCACGTTTTTATGTGTAGTAATCAGTCGTGACCTGACTGCCTCAGCCTTTACTGCTATTTGCATCTGTAAAAGGACTGTTATAGTTCAATGAACTTTAGAAAATATGAATTGATGTTGCTTACGTCATGATTATCAGAATAAGGAACAGGAGCAGATCGAGTAAAATAAATTCTTCAAAAAATGTAGTTTATCATATACTTCCTCTTTTTTTTTTATTTGATGTCACACTTCATTTTGGCGCACAACTAAGGAGAAGTGAAAGAGAAAATCAAAACACAAATATACCCTACCCTTATGGGCCTTATCCCACCTACCCTTTTCCTTGTAAGGTGACCTAAAAGTGAACTCGCAAAAACCAGCAACCAAGGTCCTCTAGGCCACCACCACCCCCGACGTTTGTCTGTACCTAAGTCGCCACCTCCCCTACCGTTGTCAACCTTGGCCGTTGTGACCCCACCTTCGCTTACACCTCCCCTCCAACCTTTTGGTCGTCTCCCTTTAAGCTATTAACCACCCAAGTAAACACCATCGGACCCAAACCCGAATCCGAAACAACCACCTTCAACGGCTAAACATCAACATCTACGGCGGAAAGTGACTTTACTTACAAGTATAAAATTACATAACTTTACTAAAAGACAGTTTCACTCTCTTCTCTTCCCCCCTGTGGCCCTGTCTATCCTGGACAAGGATTTTATGCCTCTGGAAACCCCCACCCCCTTTATACCAAGGACAAGGGCGCAGGATAGTTTATACAACTGATCACCTCTTAGAAAATACATATTTACAATAGCCATGGTGATTCAATTTTCTGCTGTTTCTGCATTGTCGTGAATAGCTGGCTTTCTGTGTATATATGTTATCCATACTGTTCAATTTATTTTAAATACCTGTCACTGGCATTTTGAGATGTATCTTTTACTCGTGTTGGTATTTTGGTAATGATTATTGCGTGCTGTTTGAAGATGATTTCATTAATCTGAACCTCTGTAGGTGAGATACAGGGATCATACCAAATTAAAGTTACTACCACTTCTTTGGCACTTTTGCTGTCTACCAGGCATGTAGAATTGGCAAAAAACTTTGTTCAAGGCCATTTGATTCAGGTTTGAATTTTTATTCTGGACTCTTTTTGCAGAGTTACTATGTAAAAAGAGCTGACTGTCTATTGTATGAAGAACACTGCAGGAATAACAACACGTTCAAAAGCTAAATCAGCTCCAGAACAGTGGACTGTGATGCCTCTTAATGCAAAGGTTGTACTTCTCCTTGATTCTGGTGTTCTCTCTTTCTCATATACTCCCTCTATGGCTCTATCTGGGCTTAACTATCTCCACTCACAAGTACTTTTTCCATTTTCTCATATAACTATTCTCGTATCATTGTGAAATTGCCCACATTTTCCAGTAAAATTTACATGTATCTCAATATCAAATTATCTTTTTTAAAACTATATGCCCAAACGAAATGAGGTAAAGATATTTGTTTTCTTTGCACCAGTCCATTTAAGTAGGCATATATTTGGAAAGCTAACTATAATCTAATAACTAATGTGTCAACTTTTTTGAACATTCTATAATAGTACTTCCTCTCTTCTTCTTCTTCTTTTTTTTTTTTTTTATTTATTTATTTATTTATATTTTTTTTTTTATTTTTTAATTTTTATTTATGTGCAACATATTCTTTTTCACTCATACCAGGGAGGAGAGAAGTAAATGGGCAACAATTAAGCCATCTAATTACTTGCCCCACCCCTTAACCTTATCCCTGTCATTATATCAGACCATCTCACCATCACCACCACTGCCACTACAACGCCACCACATGTATCATTCTTGACAGTTTCATAACAAAGCGCTCAAATCAAGAGGAGAAAGAAAGAATAAAGAAAAATACTACACCACCACACGGCCAACTACCACAACCAAACCCATGTCCTTTGGTTGAATCTCGCCACCAACACCTTTCTTTTTTTCCTCTCGTTTTTTCCCTCAAAATTTGAGACCGTGGTCGTCAAATTCAACCACTGAATTTTCAGATCTGGAACCCGTGGCACATTCCGACCACCATGGATTCAAGTTCTGAAAATTTTGTTGGGGGATGTGTTTAGGGTTAGTTTTGTGGGTTGGTGAGGGTAGTTGTTTCGGTGAAAGTAGGGTAGATGGGTGGTGTTTCCAGGGAAGGTGGTGAGTGTACAATCAGTGGATGGCGTTTTTGGGGAAGGTGGTGAGGGTGGGTGGTGATTGTGGCAGTGATCTTGGTTGGTTAAAAGGACAAAACCTGGATCTAGTTAAGACAAGTTTAGTAGGCATGGTATTTATTATTTTGTCACTTTGTATGTAGTTTAAGTTCTAGATCAATGATGGTTTTATAGCATGTCCATTGCCGAATTAATATTTTTGGTATTAGACTATTAGTTAAAATTGTATAGTGCTCATTTGGTCCCTTATTATTTTACATAGGTGTGACACAAGATTTAAGCACATTCCGTTCTTTTACATTTCCTTATCTTTGGGGTTAGGAGGCTTGAGTTGTCTTATGGTAATAACAAAACCTATCACATTACTATTATTCTGTTATCTCATGTAAAAAGGTTTCTCTTAAGAGCCAATCCAAAGATAAGATTTACTGTGATCTTGTGAGCATAGATTTTTCAGTATCTTGTATGCTCTTCCTCTCCATACTATGCATACTTTAAAGATAAGTATCCCTGCAGTACGTCTAAATCAAACTGCAGCATATACCTTTTCCCCAACTTATGCACACAAAAGGCCAGATGCATGTAATTTTAGTGCATTATTTTTACCTCTTGCGAGTTGACCTCTGTCAGTGAGTCTTCACCTAGAGAAGTCGTAATTAGTTGGTGTACAGTTTCAATAAAAACTAAAATAACCTACCCCAAAAAGAAACGGTGGATACAGCCAGTCCCAAATCTCCCTATTATTTGACTCTACACCCCTAAAAGCAGTATTGTCTAACTGGAAAAGTAGCTACCTTGAAAGAGTTTTCCCACCTTGTGACCAGCCGGCTCCGTGACCGAAAAGCCCTGATGGACTAATCCTTTATCCCATTGAATAGTGACCCATGCAATCAACCTCTGTTATCCAGTCATAAGAAAGACTAATCTACCCTGAGCATACTAATCTACCCTCTGTTGTCCTGATTTGTTGCAATATATATATGATGGAGGTTAGAGAACAAACTGTCGGAAATAACATATTAATCTCATTTGTTTTTTTTTTTAATAATCTGATGCAGATTCTTGCCTTGTTAGCGGATACACTAATTGAGATTCAAGAACAAGTGACGGAGCATGATGAGGAGGTAATGATTGAACTATTGATTGTATTATTTGTATCCTGTAAAGTAAACTGGACTAAAAGTTTAATTTAAATGCTGTGGCAGGATAGTGACTGGGAGGAAGTTGATGCAGGAGATGCAGATGTAGATCAAAATATCTTACATGTGGCAACTGCCAAATCTTCTGGCAAACCTGCTTATGAACATCTTGCGGCTATGGCAAAAGTATTTGAGGTAATATTTTTTTCTCCTATTTCTCTTCTTATATTCCTTTGTTTATCCATTTTTTTTTTCCATATTTTTTTTCTGGAAATGCTTTAATTCTTATCATAATATCTGCTAACATTTCTTTAACGATGCATGGTGCTGAAGAACGAACAGGATGGAGATGAAGATGATCTATTGAGCAGTATCGACCCCCTTAATGAGGTTGATTCATTGTGATCTGATGGGCATGTTGCATATAGGTTGACGAAATCATTGTTGATCTAATCTTTTTGTTATTTGTTCCATTTACTTTTGCAGATTAATGTAGCAAATTATCTTGTTGATTTTTTGGTGAAGTTCTACCAGAGTGACACTACACTTTTTGATCAGCTTTCCCAGGTTGCCTTGAAATTATATTCTGTATAGGCTGAAAAAACTCTAGTTGCATCATTGCATTCAACTTGAAATGCTATTAATATTTGTCTTATGTTTATATTGCAGAGCTTAACGCAATCTCAACGGCATGCAATTCAAATGATTTTAAATCATTACCAACGTAATACTGCTTAAAAGCCTAGTTTGTCCTTGATGCTGATCTTCCTCATATATGCACAAATCGAAAAGATTGGTTGCCTAAAGCCTTGTCATAGGTTTCAACGGTATGTCTTTTTATCCATGCTCAGATATTCTGTATTCCCCTGAATACTCTCGTATAACTCTCAAGTGATGTGATTTTTGTGGTCATTGTATCTTCAGGTTAAGGCGTTCCTATTGTTTATCATGTAATATATCAAGATGTCGCTGTATTAGAATTGTAACTTGATTTGCATTGTAATTTTTTGGTTATTCATTATTTTCCCCCCTTATATTTTTTGGGTGGCTGTTTGGGGGAGGGGACAGACTGGTAGTAGTCGGGATAAAGGGCTTGAGGCTATTGTACCTGAAGAGGTCTAGCAGACAGTGGATTACCGGAACCATCTGACTTTGATATGTGAGATTTTGTATCCGTACTACTGCGAAAAATATGGAATTTTTGTAAATTCTCAATTGTACAAGAGCTGAAGAGCTTGTAACGTATAAATATATTGGGCATGTCATAGATCTGCTCTAGGTTTATGACTTGATTCAAATCATCAAAAGAGATGGAGTCGTTGGAGTTTTTTTTTATTAACAAATTTTGTTTTTGGTTGTCATATGTGCTTAACTTTGTTCCCTTCTGTCTTCTTATCTTCTTATCTTTTTGTTTGAACTGATTGGGAGAGTAGAGGGGGAGAGGTAAAGGAATCCCACTACTCCTGAGTCCTGACTCCCGAGCAATTGTAGTTGGTGGGACTCGAAGTCACAAGCTGAATTCCACACCAACATCCTCTACATACCACCCTTAATTTCCCGTAACAAATCAAAAGTGTATTACGAAGTACACATTTATATGGAGTAACTCTCCATAATATAGGACGAAGGATGTAGACTAGTAGAGTCCTTTAGTGTTAGGTTGGTAATCAATTATTTGTGGCGATGATTGTGATGTGTTTGTTGATGTCAATACCAAATGGAAATTTATTGGTAAATGTGTTTAAATTCATAAATGTTGAATTTAATAAATACAGCTCATCCAGCTTCTATTGGCTAAATACTTTATATTCGTTGCTGCTGGAAAATGGTGCTGTTTAACTTATCTTGGAATTTCCATTTTAGATTTTTCAATCCTAAAAGTAACAACAGGAGCTTTAATTCGTTCCTCAACATCTCCTATCCTAATTACTTAAACAAGCACCCGAAATTAGTCAAAACATAAACAAAAAAGCTCTCACATTTTTAGTCAAAGCGTTGCAATTTTTCCAAAGTTAGTAAAGCAAATGGAAACAGAGATCTGGAATTTCATCAAGATATGGGCAGTAGCAATAGCATCAGCTAGTTACGCCTACTCAATATCTAGAATCTTCCAGATCAAAAAACCCATTTTCAGATTATTCTTCGTTCTTCCAATCATCTATCTCTTCACTATTCTCCCATTTTCTCTCTCCTCTTTCCATCTTGGAGGCCCCACTTTCTTCTACCTTGTTTGGTTATCCAACTTTAAACTCCTCCTTTATTCCTTTCATTTAGGCCCTCTTTCTTCTCTTCCAAACACCTCTTTACCTCTTTTCATTTCCGTTGCTCTTCTTCCCATCAAAGTCAACTCCAAATTCATCCATAATCGAAGTAACCCAAATAAATCTCTTCTTTTATTTGGGGTCAAACTGCTTGCATTTGCTGTTGTGATAAAAATATACGACTTTCGTAATGACTTACCCAAGTCTATTCTATTGGTTAATTACTGCTGTCATCTTTACCTTGGTGTTGAGGTAACTTTGGGAATTACCGCCGCTTTGGTTCGGGCCGTTTCGGGCCTGGGCTTGGACCCGCAATTTGACGAGCCTTATTTGGCTACCTCGCTTCAGGATTTTTGGGGCCGTAGATGGAATCTAATGGTGTCGGATATCCTACGGTTGTCGGCTTACAATCCGATTCGACGTGTCGCATTGCCATTGGTTGGGAAAAGGTGGGCTGTAGTGAGTGGGATGATGGCGGCTTTTATTGTGTCTGGTCTCATGCACGAGTTGATTTACTTTTATTTCATACGTGTGATGCCCACGTGGGAAGTTACGTGGTTCTTTGTTTTACATGGGGTGTGTACTGCGCTAGAGGTTGTGGTTAAGGAGGTGGTTGTGCCGAGGTTTCGGTTGCACCGGTTGATATCGGGTCCGCTCACTCTCGGGTTCATTGCGGTCACCGCATGGTGGCTATTCCTGCCTCAAGTCTTAAGGAGTGGTTATGATGTTAAAGTTATTAACGAGTATCCTGTAATGGCTAGTTTTGTTAAGGAGAAAGTGTTAAATTTCTTTATATATGTGGATAAATTTTTGGTTATTTAAGCATTTTAGCTTCAATTTTGGGTGTAATTTTTTTTTTAATTTGAAAAACAATTTTGGATGTAATTTTTCTAGCTCAATTTAATTAAGATCACTTTACTACTATCTTCTTATTATCCGGTTTATCCCCTCCCTATTCTATTTATTGACGTGTTTAGTTATTGTTACGTAACTATTGTGAAACAAACTTATTGCTGGTTTGATTTTCTTTTCTTGCAGGTTAATTTGTATGCATATAAGCTAATTTCTCAATAGTTTGCTTAATTTATCTTTGGGAAATGTTGTTCAAGCTAATTTCAAAATCACATAGTAGTGGCAGTGAGTTCCTGTTGGTTTGTTATAGGACATACAATTGGGCCGAATCGACTATAAGCAGTGGCGGATTTTGGGCCAAAAAGTTAGAGGGGGCAAGGTTTGAAAATAACAATACTTAATTACATGCCACAACATTTATTTGTAATTATTATTTATCATATTACTCCGTACTTATAATCAATAACTAAAATATGCTTAAGGGGTCCGGACTCTTACCCGCCTAACCAAGATCCGCCCCTGGCTATATCAGTATATTGTGCAGATGTCTTTCTATTATTGTTCATAGAGTTTGATTGATGTTTCTTGGTCAGGAATTCTATAGGTATGTGGACAATGTGGTTGCATCAGAACTTATAGCAATTTTTTCCGGCCTTGGCTTTGGAAGAAGATGTAATGCCAGAAATCAAGGACGAAACCCCGCCCTCCTGTTGGAGAGGGAATGGTCATGTAGTGTGCTGAACTAATTTGCTTTATGGGTTATGCAACTAACTTGATTTCTTCAGTGGCTCTTCACACCTAGTTGCTGAAGCATTTATAAAATGTTAATGTTTATTTGCTTTACTCAGCTGGAATTTTAATTGATTTAATGAAATTTTTACTCCTGTTTCATACTTTATATTAATTGAGGAATGTTATCTACGAAGATTCAGCATATTTCTATTTGTTACTCTCAAGTAGAGGTGGACAGAGGCCACTGAGGTCACCTAACCTTAGGGTCTGTTCACATTTACTGAACTGAACTGAATTGATTGGAGCATAACTGAATTGAATAGAGCTAAAATGAATATTTTATTAAAGAAGGAAATTAGGAGCTGAAATGAAATGAAATGAAATGAACTGAGCTGATTGGAGCTAAACTGAATTGAATTGAAATTAAGCTGAAGTGAACAAACCCTTAATAACTGTTGTTTCGTTTGTGATTCATAATCTGAATCTATTGATGTTGTATATACTCATATCAGTGAATGGCCCGGTATTGTTAATGCAATTGAAGCATTTAAGTTGTCTATCGTCTATGAGGGAAAGTACGAAGAAGGAGAGAATACTGTTGCTGAAGCTTGCAGTAAACGCAAAGCTATAACTGAAAAGGCAATACAACAGTCTGCTAACTATGACAGGGATCATCGTCCTGTTACTGGAAATGAGGCCAAATAAAGAGTCTGAATAACATTCTTATTTAAGTATTCCCTCTCACAAATTGGCAGTGGTAAGACTCACAAAGTGAGCAACCAAAAGTTGAAATAAAGTGGTACTAAATTCAACATTGTCACATAGTAATGACTAATGGAAAGAGTCTCAAATGCCCCCCTATATTCAATAAAACAGAAAAAAAAAAAAAAAAAAATTGTGCAGTGATGATAGAGCAAACCAGAACCTGGTCAAATCCATGAAATTAATCATTGTTTAGCTCACAATCAGCTTCGCTACAACAAGGGGGGAAATCTGTATTGTGATTGTACACAATACAACATACAGTACAGCTTTAAATTTGTATTAACTGGAGTAAATGATCCATCATCAACTGAACTTGGTTAGTTAATTTCTTTAGAGAAACTAGGCTTTAAATTCCCTTGTACCCAGTTTCCTTCTCAAATGAAAGATTGTGTATTTTTAGTTTCTCAAGGTTGCATAAAACTAAGCTACCATCATCTTTCAAAAAAAACAAAAACTATACCATCATCACTTTCAAATGTAAATACTACCTCTGATTTTTTTAGTTGTAACTTTGGAGTATTATTTGAGATATATAAAATATTTCAAAGTTGCAACTAAAAAAAATCGGAGGTAATATATACTATATAACTTTATTAAGTTACTACCTCTGTTTTATTATTATTATTATTATTATTATTATTATTATTATTTATTATTATTATTATTATTATTTATTATTATTTTTTTAATGTACCGGTTTGACTTTTGCACTATTTACATACTATATTTGATTAAATGTTTTGCTATTATGAATAAAAGGAAAATGTTATACTACCCTTTAGAGCTACATATAAGCATTAAATTTACATTTGAAAATCGTAAAATTTAAACACTGATTTACGCGTGTTTTGTCGTGAACTCATAATTTTATAAAATTTAAACACTAATGCACGTATGGCTAGGAGGGGAAGCAGGGGAAGGGAATGCATTTATGTTAGATGGAATTATCCTAGTGAGGGGTGGGTTAAATTAAACACGGATGGGGCTTCTAAGGGTAACCCAGGGGCTGCTAGAGGTGGGGGTATTATTCGGGGATCTCGGGGTGAACTACATCAGATGTTTGCTTTTAACTGTGGTGCTAGATCATGCACAAAGGCTGAGCTATTGGCAGTAGTGAGGGGATTGAGTATAGCGTGGAACGCGGGACATAAAAGAGTGCAAGTGGAAGTGGATTCTGAGGCTTGGTGAAGCTGCTGGTGGAGGATATTAGCTCCTCCTCTCCATACTATCATATTATCAAGAAGTGTAAGGACTTGATGAGTAAGCAAGGTTGGGAGGTGATGATACAGCATTGCTATAAGGAGGCAAACCAGGCTGCGGACTGGTTAGCGAACTATGGAGTAGCATCGACCACCAAGGTTGTTGTGTTTGAGGCGGCCCTGGTGGGTCTCAGGGCCGTTTTATTGGAGGATTGGGGAGGTGTAGCCTTAGCCTTAGCATCGACCTCTGTTTATTTTTATTTTTTTACTTTTTGATAGATTAAGGGCATGTTTTCTTCAATTTAATTTAATTTCAGTTCAGTTCATTTCAGCTCAAATCAATTCAATTTAGTTCCATTCCTAATTTCCTTCTCTCATAAATAATTCATTTCAGCTCTATTTAATTCAGCTCCAATCAGTTCAGTTCAGTAAATCAGAACATGCTCTAAATCTAACTATAACAGAGTACATGGCTATACCAATTTACAACACAGATAGTTAACAATCCTCAAGAAAAATAACCTATAAATAACATCCTCGGTATCAAATAGCCCAAAAAGCTAATTATATATATATATATATATATATATATATATATATATATATATATATATATATATATATATATATATATATATATATATATATATATATATATATATTCTTTTTGAAAAATAAGAAGTATTTTTTAAAAAGTATTGTGTTAGGTGCAACGTGACAGCATTGCAACGTGACAACATTGCAACACATTACCAACCATAATTAAGTTGATTATTTTGCCCAAAGGGTGAACATAATGGAACACCAAAAAATAAATAAAAAAAAAAATCTTAACCATCTTTGCGTATGCTTTCATATTAAACTCAACTTAAATAAATCTACCCTTTAACTCTAGATATCATTTGAGCCATAAACTAGTATTCGTGATGAAACTAAAGTCACATGAACAGGCTAATGTTCTGTTTGCCTCAGCTAGTTGGCTCCCTAACTTAAATTTCTTGAAAGTTGATAAGTGTTCAAAATATTATTGGGCCAAACCCAACCAAGCTCAACCCAACTTCAACGGTCCAACCTCTTTAATTTCATTTCAGAAATGTCAAATCTTTTTCACAACGGATCAAAATTTCAAAAAAATTCAAACCCAAAACTTTTTAAATATTGCATATTACTGCTCTCGTTGTTTTTATACCCTCAACTATTTCCATTTTTTCTTTTGTTTTTTGTTTTTTTTTGTTAGTTTCAATTTTTAAAAATTTCTAAAACTCACACTTCAAGACTGTGTCAGTAGTACACTATAATCCTGTTAAAATAACCCACAAATTAAAATAAATCAAATTAATTAAAATAAATTGTTTCAAAAAAAATTAATTAAAATAAATAAATAATAATAAAAAATAAAAACGTTTGAAATTTGAAAAAAAATCCAGTCTCCCTCTTCTCTTTCACTTATACCCGCGCTCCTTCCTCCTTAAACCTCCTTCCCATTTTTCCCCATTTTTTTCTCTCTCCTCACAAACCCTTCTCTTTCTCTCTCCTCTACTTCTCTCTCTTCTCACTCATTTTTGGGAGCAACCCAGATCTTAATTCTTTCAAATGTAAGCTCCTTTTCCCTCTAATTTTTCTGTGTTTCATTCATTTTAGTCTATAGTTTTTGATTTTTTCTGGGTTTTGTTTGATTTCTTTGTGTTGAGCTTACTGAATTGGGTGGTTGAACTTTTAATTGAGTAATCTGTTTGTAATTGAATTGGGTTTTACTTATCGATTTTAAGTAATTGAGCTGTCAGATGTAGTATATTTGATAGAATTTTTCTGGGTCATTGATCCGATTTGATATAATTGAGCTCTATAATGTCAGATTTCACTGTAAATTATCTTAATTTGCTCAGAAATTTCTGGGTTTTGGGTTTTATTGTTGTTTACGAGATTCTAAATTTGCCCATCTGATTTTGTTGCTGTATCTTTCTTGATTAATCGGTAAATGTAGGATCTTTTTGAAGTTTAATTTGTGGTGATTTAATTCAATTTGCTCACTAATTGTTTGTTAAATGCTCCCAGAGAACAAAATAAATGGAGTCATTGCCAGATGCCATTGTTCAATACATATTGTCTCACCTAAACAATGCCAAAGATGTGACATCTTGTATTTCAGTCTCAAAGAGATGGAAAGAGTCTATGCCATTTATTCGAAGCCTGTACTTCCCTCGAAACGTTTTCGATACGTCCTCAATGAGAGATTGTGACGATACCAACCCTGATGAAATCATATTGAAAATTGTAATGATGGTAGTTCGATTAGAGGAGCTTGTTGTATACTGTCCTTTCTCTAGTTCAGGGCTTGCAGCTTGGCTCAATGTAGCTAATAAGTCCCTTAGACATCTCGAGCTTCGAATGGATAGCCTTTCGGAACATCAAATTAGTCCAGAGGCTTCAATGAGTAAACTAGATTGTATAGGTATTGCAAAGAATTTAGAGTCCTTAAGATTGTGGGGTGTGATGATGACCCAATCACCTAAATGGGAAACTTTCCATTATCTTCGAAATCTTGAAATTGTTGGGGCAAGAATGGAGGATCATTCATTGGTAGATGCACTTCAATTGTGTCCTAATTTGAATCGATTATTGCTCCTTGGTTGTGAGGGAATTCGATCTGTTTCGATTAATATGAAAGAGTTAGAGGAGTGTAAATTGGACTTCTATGGTGCTGGAAACAATTCCCTCACCATTTCTTGTCCAAAGTTAATCAGCCTTGAGATTCAAGGGTGTGGTTGGATGAGGGTTCGGGACACTCAATGCCTTCGAAATCTTTCGATTTCCAACAGTGGAGGTAAATTCCTGCTATGATCACTTTTCTAATCAGACTGTTTTGAGGGTTTCCAATTTTCTGTTTAACTGACAGTTTTCAATCTTGTAATGTTTATTGACAGGAAAAGTTTACCTGGTTGATTTTAGCAAACTCGTGGCACTCGAAACCTTGTCTTTGAGGGGTGTTCAATGGTGTTGGGATGCCATAAGCAAGATGCTTCAATGGGCTTCTGAGGTGAAGTATCTTTACATGAAGGTTGAATTTACTGGTGACTTTGAAAACCTTCTGCCCTTCCCTGAGATCGATTTTGTCGAGTTCTTTAATGCTCATCCAAAGCTCCAAAAGTTCGATATCCATGGAGCTATGTTTGCTGCATTATGTCAGAAAAATAGCTTGAAAAATGTGAGTGAACTACAGCATAACATAACCTTAGTAGAGTATATACATTGGAATTAGTCTTGGATGTTCTGCAGTAGTCTTACAGCTCTTACTTGAGGTGTGACGCCTGTCTTTTATTGGTTGCAGGTCGATTCAAAGTTTTCAATTCCATGTTTGGAAGAGATTGTACTAACTGTAAGATCACCATTGAATGCTGAACAGAAAATGAGTACTCTTGAGTCATTTGTGAAGTATGCGCGAAACCTTAAGAAGATGGTAATAAAGATTCTTCAGATGAAGAGTAGCCATAGCAGCACAGACGATTTCTTTGAGGATATCTGTAGGTTTAAATACATGAATCGAAAAATTGTTCGAATAGAATAACAAGGAAGAAGTGATTTCTCTTCCTCTCTTTCCCTTTCCCTTTACGTGGAATTCCCACATCATTTGTTGTTTCATGTAGAACTTCTCATCAATTTTAACTGATAAACTGTATCCTCATCATTTTTAACAGATAAATGTATCAATTTCTTTCCGTTTGAACTGGTATGTTGTGTAGATGTTCTGAATTTGAAGTCTTGGCTACTACACTTTCGGTTTGGAACTATGTATTTTTTCAAGATTTGATCACAAGCAGCCTTGAAACTATCTTTAAGAGACGGTAGTATCGTTTGTGTAAGTACATTGATCGAGGAGAGCTCTATTAGGGCTAGATCAAGATCGAATTGATACAAGTAAGTTTGATGGTCGTGACTTGTGAGTAGCTGTGACTCTGCTTCTTTGATGGCTTCGGACACTTCAGCTATCTAGCAAGTTTATAATGAAAATTCGGAGGTCAAAAACATCAAGCAAGCAACTTAAACAAATATAATAAATCAGAATACTAATAATCCATACCACCAAAGAGTTTAGTTTTTCATTTCTTCTCTTGTAGCTATATATAGTGAATGTTTAGAGCGAAAGTTAAGCAAAAATTTAAGGGCAGAAAACTAATATCACATGCCTAACTGTTTGTAAAGTATGGAGTATCCTTTCTAGTGAACAATTGTTGGCTATCTCCTAATCTGCTTGGAAGAAATGCCTCAATGATCATGTTTCTATCGTAAAAGACTTCCAACTAGTCTAAGCATAAACTTTAACTCTTGAAATTTCAGGGGAAGAAGGGGAATCCTTGTCTGAAGAGCAGATTTGAGCCCTTCTTTTAGTGTATTTGTTTAATTAGAGGATACAGAATGTAACAAGGGTGTCACAACTCACAACATATTTGCTCTCCTAAAACAATTGTGACTATTCACACAATTGTAACGCCTATTCAGTTTCAAGTTTGTGGCAGATTGCATGTTGTATTTGAACACAATGCTCAGGATATGATCAACTCATGTAAATACAGTGATTAACAAGATAGTATAAATGAATACTCAGAATTAGCTTTTCTTAATGTATGATTAAAACTTTTGTTTTGATCATCCCTTAATCAAGAACTTAAAAATACGGAGAAGTCAATAATCTTATTTTGGTTGTCATTAATAGAATTATCGATCATTAAAAGCTAAATTTAATTCAATTTCTTTAATTAATGCCCTAACTTTTTTTTAGTAAATTAATGCCTGAACTCCTGGTACAATAAAAATAAAAAAATAAAAAAAAAAAAAGGCGTAAGGCTTTTTCTAGTTATTGATGTTAATCTTATCTTATACATCGATTAATTTTGTATGCTTTAAGAAAACATAATTAATCTATGAAATCAGAAACAAATTACTATTGCAAAATTATACCTACATATAAATGTAAATAATTTATAGCATTAATATAATTAGAATAAGAAAAATGTTTACTAAAAAACACAAATTCTGCAAAGAAAAAAAAAAAATCCAAAAGCCTTGTAAATTTAGAGAAACTATAAATTATTTCCTCTTAATTAGGCCCTCTTTTCCGGGTAATTTTCTTAACCACAATTTCATATATCTCTCGCCTGAACCTGATTTATCCTCAATTATTTCAAAACCCTCAAAACCACCAAACACCAAAAGTCCACCTTCCCACTCCTTCATCACCTCATCCTCCTCATGAGGCACCAGCTTCATAGGCAAAGCCTGTTTCGGACCCCGTACACCGGCTAAATCAGCCACAAAGTCTCCAAATCGAACTGTGAAGTCTAATGGAATAAGGCTTTCAACATAGTTAAATACACTAAAATTAACCTTCTTGTAGCCCAAAAAATCGACCCAACCGGGCAAACCCGAGATTCTGATCCCTTTTACATTCCCATCATTCAATGAACGGAGAACAAAATTATGTAACAACACATCAGGAGTCAATAGCATCCCTCCATTACCTACAATAGACACGAAATTTGCATCAATTCCTTTTCTTTTTAGGGCAACAATATTTGTTCCTACATCTTTTTTAACCCATTTAGAGTTAAAATACACCCATAATTCCAATGAACAATCTCCATAATCTTTGAAGCTTATGACGCCTAACTTCTCCCCTACATTAGCAAGCTTAGACTTCGATGGCACCCCATTAGGAGGCGAGGGGATAAGTCTAAACTGCTCGTGTTCAACATCGAAACACACGATGTTTTCTTCACCCGACGCCCTCTTCCCAATCCAATAAATAGAACCATTAAGAAATACACCTTGTGTTCGGAAAGGGTAAGGGTAAGGAAAAGAGGATGATATCTTTCTCCACGAACACGAGTCGAATGAAAACTCATCCGGGGTTTTAATGGTTAGAACCCTAGACTCAACATTGTACAACTTGTTATCGTCTAGACTAATCGTGCCGAAAATATTCAAGATCTTGAAAACCTTAGAAGAAGAATCAAACCCAAAAGAGTAAGAGCAAAAGGGTTTATGAAAATAAGAATTTAGAGTGGTAGTTTTGTAATTATTAGGGCAAGGAGGGATACTTCTGACTTTTCTTGTACTAGGGTTACAAACAAATACATTCTTGCCATTAAAGAAACACACTAAACCCTTCACAGGGCTAAGAAAGTTAGCCTTTGACATAGGACCTTCGGTTCCGGTTCCAGTTCCGATACCAGGTACGGTAAGATGGTGAACAGCACGGGCTCCGAGGAGGCCGACCGAGTAAAGGTAATGCCTAGATCCATCAGAGTTGGAGAAAGTGATAAGGATACCAGAACTACTGCTCCCTCCAACCCCGAGCCGGGTTTCGGCACGGGAGAGGTGGGAATAAGCAAAGGAAGGGCTGTCAATGATGGAAAGCCATGTTTTGGAGACAGATCTGAATTGTAAAAGGGATTTGACAGGAAGAGAGGTGAGGATAACAGGCTCAACTTCAACAGGAAGAGAGTTAGGGTTTTGGGCAGAGTTTTTAGGGAGGGATTTGATTAGGGTTTTGGTGGGTTTTTTGGATTTTGTCATTCTAAACGAATGTAAAGAATGGTGAATGTGAGGAGTGTTGAAGTTGGGTTTTTATAGATTTTGGGAGGGTTGAGGTTTCCTTTGCTTGGTCTCCAAGGAGTTTTAGTACGAGTAGATTTTCTTTCTGATTTTTTTATAAGACTCTAATTACTTTTTCTTTTACTTGGTCTCCAAGGAGAATAAGTACGATTAGATTTTCTTTCTGATTTTTTTTTTAAAAAATAATTATTCTTTCTTAACCCTAGTATTTTTTTGTTCAAAAAAAAAAAAAAAAACCCTAGTATTTTTTGTTGAGAAAAGGAAAGGAAAATAAAAGAGTAATAAAGCCCACCAATGTATTGCTTCCGAATATTAAATTAAAAGTTATGTTTTAATATATTAAGTAAAAAAATTAATGATAAATGTTTTTTTTTGGTAAAACAATGATAAATGTTTTAAATTTAGTTAAAATAAATTAATATCAATTTATATTCATTAAAAAGTAAAAAAAAAAAAAAAATTTAACACATTTTTTAGACAAAATTTATTAATTACTTCGTAGTATTATAATTTTTCCTATTAATTAAATTCATTCACTAGCAATGTGTGACCCAGACTTTGCTTCGAGTGATAGTTCAAATGATTTTTTTTTATATTAGACATTTTAAAGATTTGTTTTTTTTTTTTTTTATTGTGAGTAAATTAGAATACAGTGATAAGAATAAGTTAAATTAGTGTTTTTTTTTCTCTCTAGATTCTAATACTTGTATTTATTTATATATAAATGTGGATCAATATAGGATAATTTATTTCTATGGTAAGATGGTAATATATAAATGTCTCGTTACTTAACCTTTAAGTCAAACAGGTGTACTACAATCAATATTGTAAATTAGTTGTAAAGTAACCGTAAAATGAACATATATAATTTGTCCATGCTATAAAAAAATAGTTGCCTATATTTTTATTGATAAAGTTTTTTTTTTTTTTTAAAGGACTATTTTTATTGATAAAGTAGCTCTCTTTATATATGTTCATCAGGAGAGAACGATGAATTTGTACGATTTAGTTCTTTTGCTCGTAGTAGTGTAACATTGGCGGAAATGTACATTTCCCCTTAATAAATATAATGTTTCATTAAAAAAAAATTATAAAAAAATTATAAAAAAAAATAATAAAAAAAGTAGCTCTCTTTAACAGAATAAAAATTAAATTATAGTGTGTGAAAGTAATCATTTTGTAATTTATTACGGAGTATAAAACTTATCTTATGACTTATTTACAATAAAATTCATATGAAGTTTATAGTCGAGTTACCCCGAAAAACTGGTTAAAAGTTATCGAATATTGGTAAGAGTTATTCTAAAACTATTTGATATACATAACTATTATTGCATATCTGGTGTACACAAGATGATTTTTTACTCAAACGAGGAACAAGTCCAAAAAAGAAAAATCACAAATGTGGTACATCAATTAGGACAATTACACTAGTAACTACAGTATGTACCATCTACCAGCACTTAATTTGCTAGTGTAGATCACATCCTCTTGCTGTTACTACAGTACGGAGTACCATCTAGTCATCTACCAGTACAAATGATTTACAGCAATGAAGTGTGTTCTTATAAGCCAAATGTTGTACATCAATGCATAAACGTTGCGTATATAATCACAAATACATCAAAAATACATACTTGATAAAAAAATAAAAATTTATGTAGAACATTAGAAATGCATAAAAAAAATACATAAGAAAATTTGTTGCAATTATTTCAAGTTTGTCATTAATATATTCAATTACTAGTTCTTTGTCCGAGCAACGTTCGGATGATCACAGGAAAAAAAATTATAATTATATAAGCTTGTATTTATTATAGATTTTGTATACATTTAATATTTTATTTATTAAAGTTGTTATTGTTCTATTATGTATGCTTTATATTTTTTTTATCAATTATCTTATTATTTTTTAAGGGGAAAAAAAAAAGTTTTTGACGGGATTATTATTTTTTAGTATATAGTATATAATCTATCTATCTATCTATACTATATACTAAAGTAATCACCAAGATTATTCTAGAAATACATGTGTCACGATTATATTAAAAAATTTCCTGCCAAAAACCTTTTTTTTTCCTTAAAAAATACTCCATAATAAGATAATTAATAAAAAAAATATAAAGCATACATAATAGAACAATAACAACTTTAATAAATAAAATATTAAATGTATACAAAATCTATAATTAATACAAGCTTATATAATTATATAGATATAATTTTTTTCCTGTGATCATCCGGGCAAAGAACTAGTAATTGAATATATTAATGACATAGATTATGTAAAAATTTTCCTATATCAAGTCCTTACTACATGTCTTAACGTTGTCCATGTTTGACATATTGACATGAGATGAATGTGAGTGCTAAAATCTCATATCTTAAACCACCCTCAACAACAACAACAACAACAACAACCAAAAAAAAAAAAAAAAAAAAGAGGATTTTGAGTACGGAGTAATATGTAGTGTTACTCTGTATTTTTGAGGATTGACTTAAGACTTGTTAATTGTTATACTCCCTCCGTATTTTATTATTTGCTCTATTTCCATATGCGCGGAGTTTTAGAAAAATAGTACTCTGTTGTCAATAATAAAATATGATGGAAGTGGTTAATTGAAGAATAAAAAAAAATCTTACAAAAATAAAAGTGAGTGTAGGTGAGAAAGAGAGTGAATATGAAAAAGATTCAGTTTCTATATACACATTGCTCTTGGAAAATTAGGCATATACCATAAAGTTCAAGAAGAACGCAAAGCTTCTGGGTGGAAGTCAAAACAAAAGAAGATGAGTATATAAGTGTACCTATAAAAAACGGAGATCCATCAGCAAGAGAAAAATAACCGAAACATGAAACAAGAAAACTCGACTCTGTTATAGCACTAGAAATTTGACATTTACATTCATTTCTCAACAACTGAAGAGGATATAGAAAATAAAGATCGATAGTCTTGCCAGAGAGGTAAATGTATTAGTAATTGCTTATGCAACTCGAATGTGTATTCTTTCCATGATGCTATAGCAGCAGAAAAGCAAGCCCAATCAAAATGAAATTCCCTGCTACCGGCAGGATATGAATCACAAAATGTTGTCTTAATGCTCAAGAAAACAGATCTTAGCCCATGAACGATCTCCTTTTGTTCTTCAGATAATATTACAATATCACTCATATCCATGGTAACTTCTGATTGTTGCAGGGTAGGCTGTTTCCAGACATAAAATTGTACAGCCTGTTTAGATACAGCAAAGAAAAGCATATAAAGTGAATCAAAGTGTATTGAATTCAGGAACCATAGGCATCGGGCTTATGAAGAGGTACATATAACGTATAAAATAGAGGATAATCAACTAACAGATTAACAATCAATGCCACAATTTATGGAGTTTAAAATTATGGTGACACACCGAGGCGTTTGTGATGCAGAATTAAATACCCTAAAGAATCATTTGTGGGGGCTCAACAACAAAAGCATCTCAACAAATACAAGCCCTAGATAATATTGATCTATAAATGTCCACAAATATGTAGCAAGTTCTAATAATAAGATAACTACCCACTATATTGCAAGATCATTAAAAAAAAAATCCTGTATATAGAAGCCATCAAACCCTAAACTGCCAAAGCTCCACTATTATCAAAGACCCAAAATAGCGCGTAAAGGACCATCCACCATCTCCCTCTCACTACCCAAAGAATGCTAAAACTTCATACCTTAAGTCAAACTGTGTTACTGTGTAGTCATGTCAAATCTTAATTACATTTCATTTCAGTACAAACATATATATTTCAGATTAAGTGGAAAAAGTTACCTGGAGGGCATGCAACAGGTTGGCAAATTCTTGGCAATATAAGTTGTCTCCCCTAACCAGCTTCAACGGTTTCATAAGTACATCAGAGCTCTCTAGCTTATGCTTTTCTGGAATACAAATCCTTCCTTGAGTGGTATAGATATTAAATCCCAAAAAGAATAATCTTGCAAAGCATATGTCATAGCCTTGTTGATGATCTGAGCCCTGGTCTAAAGAAAACCAATACATATTGCTAGGTGCCGGTAAGGGAATGCATGGAGTTGACTCGTTATCTAATATGCTCTGAGTCAAGAGTGAAACGAGTTTAGCATCTTCGTCAAATGAACTATTGCGGCTGAACCAGAGTGTTAATGTAAGTCGTTCTCCATCACTTATCTGCAATAAAGCCTTTTGTCATACACCCAAGCAATATTCAAATCAAAATACAGATAAGATCCCAAGGAATAAGAGGGAAACGTTGAAGGGTTCTAGAAAGATGAAAAAGATCATCACTTTCTAAATCCAGAATTGCAGGGTATGAAGTTAAACAAACTAATCTTCATCCACCACCAACCAGTAACCAAAACCACAGCCACCCCACCCCAAGAATACACACATCTACACAACAACATTATCAAATCTAGAAACCCAATGGTGAGGTCGGCTGCATGAACCAAGAATTTATCTCTTGCAGTTGTCAGCCAAGTCCTCTCTCTCTCCATGCCCTTCTTTCAAGTGCTATATGCTTCTGTAATCTCATTTATTCATATCATTCCTAACTCCGATCCCTCCATCCAAGTCATCTTTGGTCTGTCTCGACTTCTTCAAAGATCTTCATGCTCCCAACTCTCTACTTTCCATCTTTTGGTCTCCGTCTTACCTGCCCAAACCATCTCAACATAAATTGCAACTCCCATTTTTCTAAAACAACCCTTCCTAGATCAGTAGATACCCACATTCCTGCCCATACAACATCGTTGGTTTAATGCCCACCCTATAAAATCTACATACATTATTTTTTCTGAAGAGGAAACCATAATGGTTCTCATAGTCTGGTTACTCATTCAAGTCAAATAATCATGCATCTGAGGGTGATCTTACCGACTTGTTACAGAGACAAGATCTGATTTTAACACTAAGTCTCATAGCATCAATATTAACGCGGAGTATAAAAATTTGAATAGATAGACGTTATGGTAAAGGCTTCACAGCAAAGGGGCAACTTAAGTGTGAATAATACAAAGAAGAGTATTAAAAGCAAAGAGACAGGGAATGAGGGAAGAGATCAAGTCAGTAGAAAGGATGTGAAATGTACAAGAGGACAGAGGATCAACAAGTACATTTTACTTTAATTTTTAGCTTAATTGAGAGGAAAACAATGATAATCATTTCCTCAAAATAATGTTACCAAAAAAATAACTAACGGTATACCTGATTTATGATGTGAAAAAAATAAAATAAAAATGCAAGTCCTACCATACCCTAGATGGGCAGTATGTTGGGAGTGATTTGGGAAACAATTCATTATTGACATACTTCATACTTGTATATAACTTTTTGGTAATATTATTTAGGTATAATATTATTTAGGTATATCATTCAGATAATGCTATTAAAAGAAGTTATGGAAGAATCAGAGTTAGCTTCCCCATAAAACAACCAATCCCCCCCCCCCCCCCCCTCCCAGGGATGTGGACTTAGCTTTTCAAAGTCTGCCCTGACTAAAACCAAGTGAACCAGTTTGAGCCAAGTGCCATGTCTAATCAGATCATGATGCAAAGATGCAGTGTGTAATATTTGGAATGATACATATTTTCTACATCCATGAAAAATCTTCCTATTACGCTTTTACAGGCATATTAAGGATTTTAGTAGGGTAGGATGAGAGTGTGAGATAAAGAAGTAGTGGAGGGGTCCACTTCACGTGGGTTGAGCAAAAAAGATTTCTGAATAAAGTAACAGGAAAATTTTGTGGACATCCTAAATAAGAATACATGAAGATTAAATGTTGATAGGAGTACATTTTAGTTACATGGTGGCTTCCATGTAAATCTTGAAGCAACGCCATTGGTGATCAAGTAATCACACAATGTGCAGAGTTCAAGAAAAAAATTACCCTTATTTCTTGGATACAGTGTTCAAAAGTTTGGAATACAATTGATCCCAAAAAATCCGCCACTCAATATATGCCTAAATATTAGTAATAGGGTGATTTTCATCTAAGCCTTGAATTACAGATGAAACAAGAAAATGAAATTGGTCTTACTGAAAAAGTGAAAAGGTTAGCAAATGCTTAAGGCTACCCGAACAGTAAGGCATAAAACATTCATGGCCTGTAGAGAAATTTCCGAGGATAATAGGATTGAAAACTCGAAAATTTCAGAAAACTAATTATGGTTGTGCTTATGCATATACTACATGTCTACATCAGATTTTATACTTATATACCTCATCAACACAATGTATGTTGCGGTTGTCAGCAGAGTACACGACTAGATCCTGAAAGAAACAGCAATCAGAAGTCAAGATAGAGTACTTTAGGAAGCCAAATACACGAACAGTTTACTGGAAGCAAGACTGAGACTCTGAGAGACATTTTCCAAGATTCGATAAAAATAATCACAAGTATAATGGCTATAGATACTGACAGTGGAAGCAGATTGATATCAAAACCTTGATGCACCAGCACTCAAAATTAATTTAATATAAAGCCATCATGGAGATTGGCTTACCCCAGCCATGGGAAAATAATTTGTTGGCTCCGCATCCTGAAAGTGAAACACGCCACCACTAAAATCCTGCCCGTAGCTGTTTAAATAGCAGACTGCCTTCGTAGAAATGAAGTATTGTGTCACTAACTCTTGATAAACATATATTAAATGGGGAAACATCTCAACAGTAACGGAACCAGAATAACCTATTGGAAGGGTATAAAAAGATCAGCAGAAAATTGGGGAAACTGTTCATAAGAATTGAACCTGCACACCCTCTCCTTAGTTTCTACATATATAATACAAAATGATGCATGACTAAATTGGAGTTCAGTGCTGCAGCAGATTCACTCATGACTGATAAGTGATAATCAGAACTGCTAGCCGATTTTGTCAGACAAACGCACATTCCCAAGACTAGGGTATGGACGAGTTTAAAAATGTCCAGCAAAATTTCCCAGATGGCAGGTATCATAAGCAGATCAACTTCAAAAATACAATGTAGTTAGCAACTCAAAACAAGCAATTATCAAGAAACAAAGGATTGCAAACACACCGTATAGTCACGCTGTTCGAGATAAGCTCTGTTGTCATCACTATGCCACCCAATACTTGCTCCTTTATTCCAGCTGGCATACAAGAGTTTCATTAGTGATACTAGGAAAAGGTGCTCATAAAAAATAAAAATAAAATAAAAATAAAATAAAATAAAAAAAGAAGAAAGAAAAAAGAAAAAAATAATCTAGGAAAAGTTATAACTGTTTTCTCAACACTAAAATGATATTGACTGACATATAAGGATGGAGAAGAAACAAGATTAGCTAATTACATCTTGCTTGAGCTTCTGTTATTAGAAATGCTTTCAGAATTAACAAAGTTATTTCTCAACAAATAAATTTATTAGAAGCATAGAATACTAAGCGTTCATTTGGTTAAACATAATAGATTGAAATGGATTGGGAACTCCATAGCCCATACCATGTTAAATTTGTTTTGTTAAGATGGAATGAATGTGTAGGGATTTCTGATAAGTATCTCTAATTATCAACAAGTTCCTAATTAGCTGAAGACTGGAGTTTTGCAGATGTACAAACAAAAAAAAAAACTTAAGGAAGTACACGTAAAGTCAAGACAAAATTTTGGGATGATTCAATTTTATCAAATAAGTCATACATGTACATGTTTACAAAACTCCACTCATTGAAGATAAGTTACATCAAGTTTACAAAACTACAAAATTGAGTTCCCATATCAAAGAATTTAATAGTCAATGGATGAACCTCTCACATCAAAACCCTTGAGACAAACTTTAACCACAATTCGGGGAAATAGTGTTGATTTGCTTCAGGCCTACAATTCTGTGAATGAACATACTAGTGCACCAAGGAATGGTTGCCAAGTCCACACAACAACGAAGAAAACAATAACAAATTATCAAGATTCAATTCTTAATTCAAATGCTCAAGCCGGTGCATATTCCTTCCACAGTTCCACCCCAGGAAAGCGCAGAATAACCAACATACAAACCTTCTTCCATTTCCAAACATTCAATCAAACAGTAAAATATAAACGAATACCTACTCACATTTGAACTCCATCCATATCAATATACCAATCATCCAATATACATAACTTACAGAAGGAAAAAAAATGTAAGCCAACAAATTAAAATTAATACTTCATGAAAATTACAAGATCACTCAGAAATGCTAGTAAACAGCTCACCTAATCAAACCAGTGAATTCAATAAATAACTCATACTCACAATCAAACACTTCCTCAACCTTGTCCTTCAATTTCTCTGCAAAATAAACAATAACAAAGAAAACCCATCAATCAAAAACACAAAAAAGGGGCAAATTAAATAGAAACAAAATCTGGGAACATATCAAAACCTCGAATTGGGATGAAAGGCATAATAAGATGGGCGCAATTTGTGGCAATAAGATGAGAGAGAGTAGTAGAGAAGACATTTGGTCTATACCCAACTGTACAATTACTCTTATGAATGAATTCCAGCTCCTAATATCATCAATTTCAAGTAATCTGTGATAATTTTATGAAAAATTTGAAGGGAATTGAAAAAAATGAATGATGTGTACCTTACAGACTTGTATAGGAATAAAATTGCGAATGATTTGGCGTGGATGATCGTTGGAGGCCATTTTTTATTGAGTTCTTGGTCTTCTCGAATGTTCGAATGAATGAGTGCGGTGTTTGACTGTTTGGCGCTTTGGAGCTTCGACTTGGCTATAACTCTATAAGTAGTTGTTGCAAAGGATGAACTGAACAGATGTTTGAAGGCAAATTGGTGGAAATGCTTTTTTTTTTTAATTTTTTTTTACCAGGAAGAAAAAGGGATTTTATTTAGAGCTGTTCATGGGCGGGACGGCCCGCTAAGCCCGTCCAACCCGGCCCGCAAAAAGGGTGGGCTTGGACAACCTTTTTGAAAAAATTTGGATATTTGGACGGGCTAGGCCCAGCCCGTTAACATAAATGGGCGGGTATGGACAAGAAATATGTATCACGGGCTAGCCCGCCCGGCCCGTTTATTAATATATAGTAATAATAATAATTATTATAATAATAATAATAACATTCTTATTTTAATAATCTTATTTAGTTAGTTATGACATACTTTGCGTATTTTTGAAAATAAATCCAAAGAGATTATATTGAACTATAAGCTTTTATTATTTACAATTACTCATTTTAATTTTATAGTTTATCATTAACACTTATTAAATAAGTTTTATCTTACATATATTTATAACATATGTCATAGTTTCAACTTTTTTTTAATTTCTATTACCATTTGTGAACAAAAATTATAAGACAACTACACCAAAATAATTTTAGCACAAGTAAATAATAAAAAGATTAGTTAGTGTTATAAAAAGTAAAACAAAAATTAAGGCCCGTTAGCCCGCGGGCAAGCCCGGCCCGTTTAACAAGCGGGCATGGAAAAAGTATCAAGCCCGCATAAAAGGGTTTCGGTTTGCTACATAAAGCCCGTTGAACAAAAAAAAATAAGCATAGGCCCGTCCCACTACCCGTCCAAGCCCGCAAATGATCACCTCTAGATTTCATTAATAAAATATAGTCAAACGGCACTTACATAAAATTCCTACATTGCAGATTTGATTATGAATCGCATTTATAATAAACTTCATCTGAAGCAATACAATATGCGAGTTCGCACTGATTCGGCTTGAAATCCATTGATGTGTAGTCGTTTGAGTGAAAATACTCATGTGGTCCTCCAAATTCTTATAGAGATTATGAAACCCTAAATCTTCAACTTTCGCCATAGAAACATAAAAAGAAAATAAACTCAAAAGAAAAAACATGATCTCAATGATGAGATCTATTTATTGAAAGCAGTTTAAAGGTTTTTGGGGCTTACCACCGGTAAGAACACCAGTGGAGGCCCCTACAAAGATTCACAATTGAGATCAAGAGGAAAAGAGATGGTAGAGATGGAGGGAAAAGGGGAAGAGAAAAGGAAAACCTTCAAAAAAAATTGAAAAAACCTAGCAATGGAGGCTAATGAAAAACCCTCCCAAGGAGAAAACCCTAGAGGGAACAAAAAAAACCCTCCTAAGGAGAAAACATAGCCCTTTATTGAAATAAATAGTAATTACACTTTATTAATACTCCTTTAGAGTATTTACTAGATGAAGCCCGTGCGATGCACGGTTTGTTTGATTTTTTTTAATAATTTTTTGTATTAATGTGCTAAAATTTGTTATATATTTAGATAAAATTCCTAATATTAAAAGATAATATATAATATTTAATTGATTTAAACTTAAAAATTTCATTCGCTAATTTCGCTTATGTGGCATTTGAATTATTTAATTCTAAAAGAAAAGGGCAATGGTTGACCCACACTTGCTCAACTCTAAAAGGTACTACTCTAGCAAGGAAGTGGGCTACATTGTTACCTTCGCGTTTAACATGAGACCACACAAAGGAATTAAACTCACAACTTAATGACAAAATATCTTCTAGCACTCCATCTAAATCTGAATAGAAGACAACAACCTTTGAAAGGCGATTAACTAGCACTTGGCAGTCTGATTCAAGCACAACATCAGAGTAGCCAAATCTTCTTGCAAGCTTCACTGCCATGGCAAGTGCCTTTGCTTCAGCGATCTCAGAGGGCCACCAAGCTCTAACTCTTATGGTTGCAGAAAACAGAACCTCCCCTTTAAAATTTCGAGCAACAATCCGTAGTCCAATCCACCCTTCCTCCGTTACACTTGCATCCGTATTAATTTTAACCATGTCCATTGGAGGTGAAACCCAATGAGACGGGCTGCTAGCACTAGTAGGACGTTTAATACCATAAATCTTTGTATTGTACATCCCATATTCATCCACCAACCTCTTCAAGCGCTATAGCAGAATCGAGTTGGGGGTGCAAGTGCCATCAAAAACCTTCTTGTTGCGCTCAGACCAGATGATCCACGCTAGGTAAGCTACTCTTTGCATTTTCCTCTTGTCCATCTCCTTCCATCTGACCAGCATATCACACAAGGTGTTACCCTTGTCTCTAAATAGCTCCTGACATCCACTCTCCTCCCACAACTCATGCACCCTCACACAATCAAATAATGCATGACAGTAAGTTTCAACCTCACCTACGCACCATGAGAATGCTGGTTCTGGCAGTAAGTGTCGGTTAAAAAGGAGAGCTTTGATGGGCAGAGTGTTTGTACAAAATTGCCACAAGAAATGTCGTGCCTTCGGTGATACATCCATGCCCCAAATTACCACCCAAGCTTGGTGGAAATCATCAAAGTTGCATCCTTTACTGAGCATATACGCAGATTTTGTTGAATACAGTCCATCCTTAGAGAATGCCCAAGTAAGCATGTCCCTAGGAGCTCTTATACTTATCGGGATTGATAAGATGCATTTTTGATACCGTTCAATAAACACCGAAGAGACAACATCCAAGTTCCACTCCTTTCTCTCTGGATCCATTAAATCACTTACATAAGTGATTCCTTTGACACTCAGACTGGTCACAAACCTGCCCTCGGAATCTGCGAGCCACGGATCACTCCAAACATTTATGCTCCCACCGTTCCCAACACGCCAGATAACTCCTTCTTTCAGCAGAACCTTACTACTCCAAATACTTCTCCAAGAGTAACTTCCCCCATATCCCAAATAAGCATCTAAAAAGGAAGTTTTCGGGTAGTACTTAGCTTTCATGACTCGACCCAAAAGAGACTCCTCTTTGTGCACCAACCTCCAAGCCTGCTTCCCGAGAAATGCGTCATTAAAAATTTTGAGGTCTTTAAAGCCCATCCCTCCCATACATTTTGGCACACACATCGCATCCCATGACTTCCAATGCACCTTCCTACTAGCGCCTTTTTGTCCCTAAAAAAATTGAGCCATTACAGACCTTATACTCTGAATAACTGAGCACGGAAATTGATATACTCCCATCAAATAAGTCGGGATCGCCTGAATCACAGATTTAAGAAGTATTTCTTTTCCGACTCTTGAAAGGAGCTTTTCTTTCCAACCGTGCAACTTCTTCCATATTCTATCAGTAAGAGCTTCAAAAATGATGGCCTTCTTCAATCTCCCCACGACAGTGGGAATTCCCAAGTACTTCTCATGCATGTCCACTTATCTCATGTGTAGAACACCCATTAGCTCATTCCTTTGCTCAATGCTCACCCCTCTGCTGAAAGAAACCTCCGACTTCTCATAATTAATTTTTTGCCTTGATGCTACTTCATACTAGTTTAGAATATCAACTACAACTTCGCATTCTCGTCAATTAGCTCTCGCAAAAAGTAAGCTGTCATCTGCGAACAAAAGATGTGAAATAACAGGATCACACCTACTAGCTTTCGCTCCATGAATCTCCTTTTCTCTCACTTTATTCTGCAGCATATGAGAGAAAGCATCTGCTACGTACCAAAATAAACAAATACGGGGAAAGGGGATCCCCCTGTCGAAGCCCCCTAGAAGGAGACACCGAACCACAGACTTTTCCATTAATAATGAAAGAGTAAGAGACAGACATTACACAGTCCATTATCAAGTTTACCCATCGGCCATCCAAACCCATAGTGAGAAGTAACTTTCTCAGAAAGCCTCATTCAACTCGATCATAGGCTTTACTCATATCCAGTTTCAAAGCAATAGTACCTCTCTGACTCCGGTTCCGTTGCTTCATAGTGTGAAAAAGCTCAAGGGCTATTAAGGCATTATCTGTGATAAGTCTTCCAGGGACAAATGCACTGTGATTTTCCATCACAACTCCAGGGAGAATATTTTTCAGTCTCATAACTATCGCCTTAGACACAATTTTGTATAGTACATTACAAAGGCTAATAGAACGGAATTCGAACATACAAGTTGGGGAGTTAACTTTTGGGATCAGGGAAATGTTAGTACAATTTACAGGACCCGCGGACGAAAAACCATGAAGAACAATACTAACAAATTTAAACACATCATCCCTAACAATATGCCAAAAATTTTGATAAAAGATAGCATGTATACCATCCGGTCCCGGGGCTTTACAGGGGTGCATCTGTTAAAGCGCTGCAAAAATCTCCACCATAGTATATGGCCGAAGTAACTCTGTGTGTATGCGCCTTTGAAATCATCGGACTCACATGCTTCAAAACTTCCTGCATACATGTCTCACTCGGCTCTGCAGATGTAAATAAATTCGAGTAATAGTCACACACTACTCCTTCCCGTTTCTTCTCATCTTGCTGCCAATTAAATCCTTCTTTAATTGGCTACAACAAAAATTTATAATCCTACATGGCGCGCTAAGAATATTAAATCCTACGTGGCTCTTCAAAAACTCGGGAAAAAACTCCCCTTTATATATTTATATATATATATATATATATATATATATATATATATATATATATAATATATATATATATATATATATATATATATATATATATTAGATTGTTAACTAACGTCTCAACTCTCAAGGTGTTTGTTAGCAACATCCGGATTTCGGAGTACATGTTTGAACTTTAAATTGTGGTTTATAAATGACTTTTACTTTGTTCGAACTAAAGTTAGGCCATGTTCTGCTCTGCTTTGAGTCCTGCTATGCTTTTAATTAAAATTCTCCCTTGCCCTTCCAAACTCCCACGAATCCCTTCCCACCAACCGAGTTCGTGGGAGTTTGGAGGGGCGAGGGAGGATTTTAGTTGGTGTTTCGAGGAGAGAGAGTGGGTTTATGGGAAGGGAGGAGGTGGTTCAATCCTCAAGGGGAAGGAAGGGGTGGGGCGACAGGACGGGAGGAGGGAGTGGCTAGCCGGCGGGAAGATTGAGGTTGGTTTTTCGACGGGGTAAAGGGAATGGGGTGGCTAGGTTTGGGACTCCGGTGGGCGATGGTGCTAGGGAAGTGGAGGCTAGCTGGTTTTTATTTTTTTTATTATTTTTTGTTTTTTTAAATGTTTTTAGCTAATTAGGACTCGACACGTGGAATTTATGAGAAAAAAGAAGAAATTTAACCTTTGTAACCGATAACCGGTCAAAGGGATTAAAGAAAGTAAACAACCCACAAAGTTGGGATAATGTTGAGATTATTAAAAGAAAATGGGGCAAAGTTGGGATTATTATTTACAATTTTTCCTATAATTTATATATAATAATCATTGATAGTTTGACACTCTCTATTAGATAAACTAGTTTGGTGCCCCGTGCGATGCCCGGGTTGTTTTTTGAATTTTAAGATAAATTTTTAATCTATATATCAAATTTTAAAATACATCATTGATACGAAATTAGTTAGGAATTGATGTGCTTTGGTGACGATTAGCTATCTAGTAGGCATGTAATGACTAATAATAATGTTGGTGGAAATGTTCGATTTAATACATTAAAAAAGTAAAAAAAAATTAGCAAAAAAATAAATAAAATAAAATAAATGTTCAAAGCCCGTTGGGTTGACCCGAACCCAAAACTTTGGGCAAGGGTTGAACATTTCTTGACTCGTAACCTGAAGTGACCCAATCCGAGATGACTCACCCTAATTGACAGGCCTACATAGTAATAAAATACTATTAGATTGTGAAGTATATTATTTTAACTAATTAGTATGTAATATAAATGAAAATTTTACGCTTTGAACTATTTTCTTCGCTCCAAAAAATATTATGATATAAAAAAAATTAATAATTTTTGAGAATTATAATCTAATAATTTTTTGAATAAATTATAATTTAATTTGTACATCTAAAATATTGGTGTTTTATCGTAAATAAAATTCTAAACTAACAATTTTATCCTAAATTTCTATCAAAATTGAATTCTAAACTAACTTTTTTTATTTTATGAAGTCTATTTAAATCTATCCAACGTGACGCGACACTTGGCGAAAAGTTGGAACGCCAAGTGTCGCTGCCTCATGACTTGGCTAAAAGTTTAGATTTATATATTAGTTATATGATGTACTAGTAAATGTTTCAAATTCTTTCATAGCAAAAGTCCATTTCAACAAATTTGAATATACCAATTAAACAAAGCTTGGTGTAATTAGCTGTGGGTCACTTACAACCTTGAACTCACGAGGTCAAACTCTGAACCTTTAGTTAATGGCCTGTGTATATGATGAAGGGTAAAATCTAATATAATATATATCATATCTCATATCACTAATATATAAAGTCGGTCTCGTAGATAGACCATGAGACAACGACACTTGACATTTCAGTTTTTCGCCAAGCTAAGTATCGCGCCACATAGGAGATCAATAGGTATTATTGTAACATATATGATGCTAAGTAAACAATTTTAAAAAGAGATTTTTTAAGATAAAATTATTTCCTAGAGTTTTATTATTGATAAAATTCTAATATTTCCTATATACAAAATTAATCATAACTTTTAATAAATATCCTTTAACTCAATTCTATTTTCATCATCAAATCCATTTTAAAAAGATTTTTAAAATAAGGTTCATTTATAATATATTTAATCACAAACTTTTATACGTAGCTGGTCAAACCGTGTCACCAACTATTACAAGATTAGAGTTATAAGGGTTACCTGGTTAATGTTATAGTTGTTACTCAATCGGTGTTATAGATAGGGGTTACTTAATTAGTGTTAGAGGTTACTTAGTTAGTTTTACAGGGGTTACTCGGCCGGTTTTATAGGGGTTACTTTGTCCGGTCAGATGGTGTGGTTAGCAGCATACAAAATGCATTGTTATTGAATTTATTTTAAAAAAATTTAGAGAATCCGTAAAATAAGTTTTAATCAGTAAAAATAATTTTAGTTTGGTAAAAATACTTTCTGTTCAGTGAAAATAATAATTTAAGTTCAATAAAAATAATTTTAAGTCAATAATAAAATAGATATCGTATGTCTAAATATCCTACATTATATCTATTTACAAGCAAAACTACACAAAGTACACTCCATGATATCGTATGTCTAAATATCCTATATTATCAAAACGAATTATTTGTCGTATTTAACATTCAAGTAAAAATGTTATCTTAAAATTTTATCAACCATGGGCATCGCCCTGGCATAAAACTAGTCATATAACTAATATATAAAACTAAACTTTTAGCCAGGTGGCGAGGCAGCGACACTTGACGTTCTAACTTTTTGCCAAGTGTCGCGCCACGTTGGATGGATTTAAAAAGATTTCATAAGATTAAAAAGTTAGTTTAGAATTATATTTGGATAGAATTTTAGGATAAAATTGTTAGTTTAGAGTTTTATTTTCGATAAAATACCAATATTTCTGATGTACAAATTGAATTATAATTTTATTCAAAAAATTTATTAGATATAATTCTCAAAAATTATCGTATAAATTTATTTTTGTATCATAATATTTTTTTAGAGCAAAGGAAGTAGTTCAAAGCGTAAAACATACAATTATAATATATACTAATCGGTTAAAATAATCTACTTCACAATCTAATAGAATTTTATTATGATGTAGACCTATCAATTAGGGTAAGGTCATGAGTCATCTCGGATTGGGTCACTTCAGGTTACGAGTCAAGAAATATTCAACCCTTGCCCAAATTTTTAGGTTCGGATTAACCCAACGAACTTTGAACATTTATTTTATTTATTTTATTTTTTTGCTAATTTTTTATTTTTCTAATGTATTAAATCGAATATTTCCATCAACATTATTATTAGTCATTACATGCCTACTAGATAGCAAATCGTTACAAAAGCACATCAATTCCTAACTAATTTTGTATCAATGATATATTTTAAAATTTGATGTATAGATTAAAAATTTATCTTAAAATTCAATAAACAACCCGGGCGTCGCACGAGCACATAACTAGTATATATATAAAGGAGAGTTTTTTCCCGAGTTTCTAGAGCGCCATGTAGGATTTTAATTTTTAAAAAATTATTAGAGCGCCACCTAGGATTAGTATTTTTTTTTAAATGCTACAACAGGATTTTGCCACGTAAGATTAGTTTTTTTTTAAAGCGCTACGTAGGAATATAATAAAAAATCACTACGTAAGATTATTAATTTTAAAATGCTAAAATAGGATTATGCCACATAATATTAATTATTTTAGAGCGTCACATAGAAAAATGTTATATTTTTGCTTATAAAATAAGAATTGCAACTTATTTTAGATCAAACAATCTATATTAATTATAAAAAGAAAATCAGAGCGTTTTTGTGTGGGTGGTCATATCATGTGGCCGGCTGAGATACAACCAAATAATGATCGAGTAACCCCTGATATAACCCTTGACCAACCAAGTAACTCCTTACCAAGTAATCCCGACCACACGATGTGACCAGCCACATATGAAACTTTGTGAAATAAAATATATTTTTTTATATTACAAATGTTATCTAAATATGAGAAATAAAGTTAATAATTCATTTGAAAATAAAAATTTCAACTAGTAAGCAAGCAAATATCACAAAATTTATTAGATAAATATATATTAGTAAAATATTTTATTTGAAAAATTACAAACAAACCATACATCGCACTTGATAAGTGGTTTATTTGACCACTTATTGTGGTAATTTTAACTCGATTTTGCAATTTTTTCCCCCTCTTTCTAACCCGTTTTGTATATAAATGTTGTGTTTTGGCCAGTGGCGGAGCCAGAAATTTTAAATCGGGGGAACAAATGGAAGACATCGCATGATGTGGCAAAAATGTTAAGGAAAAAAAGGACGCAAAAATAATTAAATAGCTGAAGTTCAAGTTGTTAAATACTTGACATGTAAATTGTTATTAAGTAGTCGGAAAAAATGATGATTTCCTTTGGATTTAATTCTTTCTAATAGGAATTTTCAAAGATCAAGTTGTTTTCATGTTGTCTTAGACTAGTTTGAAATAAGTGAATCATTTGACATGTCATGAATCAATTATTACCATATATTTCGTATAATTTTACAATCAAATTATCAAATAACTTAAATAACTAGTAAGTTAACAACCGAAAAACCTTAAGATTCTAATAGAGTAACATAATTTTATACTCCGTAATATTTAATTCAAGCAATGTGGGGTTTGAATTTTAACATACAACTCAAGTAATGATCCAATATATACATATAAAATTTTATCATTCAAACAATTAGAAATTACTCCGTATGATTACTGTAGAAAATATAGTTTGAATTCTATGGAGTAGTTAACTAACTAATGCTTGCAAAATAAATTCTTAATATAAATACAAGTTAGAAAAAAAATAATTTTCAAAATAAAAGTAACTTGAAATTTTTTTTAAGTGGGGGGACAGCTGTCCTCCCTTGTACCCCCTTCTCTCCGCCACTGGTTTTGGCCTTGCCCCCTCTTTGTATGTGTTTGTCCAAGATTTGCAGGTGTTACGACTCACTTTGACAAGCAATCAAAGCCCGCTCTTGGAGGAGCGAGCGTGCACCTCTCTTCAAGGCAAGGAAACAAAGAAGGGAGAGCCCGCTCTTGGAGGAGCGAGCGTGCACCTCTCTAGGAGCGGGCGCTGATTCATGATCACAAACATCCTATGAGGAGCGGGGGTGCTCCCAAGTAGGAGCGGGCGCTCCTCCCCAAACTACTTGAATCTGCCATCTACTGAGGATCAGGGGAGCAGGCACTCCTCCTCTACACTTTCAAATCTGCCTCTTTCTGAACCCAGCATGAGCGGGCACGCAGCACTAAGGAGCGGGTGCTCCTCATTCTGGAGTAGGCGCTCCTCTCTGGAAATCCATCTTATTTTGACAAATTAACCAATGTAATTAGGGGAGTATAAATACTACCCCTTTAGTCCATTTTATAGATAAACAACAGTAATATAGTTTTCAGCATCTCCTCTTAGTTTGAAACAATCCACTTTGGTAATTTAGCTTAGTTTTCTTCCAATTAATCATTGTAGTAGTTAGTTTCAAGGATTATTCTCAAGATTTAGCATTTGTACTCAACATTTGAAGCTTCAATTAGTAACTACTTCTGCTTTCATCTATTTAATTTCTGATTTCATTTTGTTATTGCATGTTAGTTAAACCTCTTTAGTTCTTGATAATTAGTTGTTGGATGTTAGTTTTATCATTAGTTAATCACTTTTCCCTAATCATTGAACTAGTTAGAACCTTAACCTTTGTTTGCATGTCACTTGAAATGTTGTGAGTAGTCCTCTTTGCTAGGGGTTGGGTGAAGCTCAACCTTTGTTAGTTAAGTAAACTAGGGAGAAGTATTGATTTTTGATTTGTGATTAAATTGATTGTATGAGATTGCTTGTTAGTTCTTCATGATGATAGGATTAGCTACCCTTGATTTAGGAGCTTGATAGCATGTTATGCTTAGTTTGACATGGAAATGTAAATTGAGTATGTCATTACTTTATTGCAATTTGATTATGTATCTTCTATTGCTAAACTAATGAGGGATTTAAGTTTAGTAGTGTGAGTTGTTTTCCTAAATGCATGAGGTTGATCTTACATATAGTCTTTGCTATCTCTTGTCTATTTTACTCCCAATTTGCTTAATTGCCATGGTTGAGTGGATCCCATTCCCTAGTATCTTTTATCACTTGAATTAGAACTATAGTTTGTTTGTCTACTTGACGAACCTCCAATCACTAAAAGACTTCGAATTAGCTTAAGTGTTAAGATGTTTAGCAATTATATCCCGTTCTTTGTGGACCAAACTCATACTTATCATTGTGCTTGGTTTGTTGGATGTTTGTTTATAAATGTGTTTGATTGAGTGTGGAATGTGTGACCGTTCTAACACTCATCAGCACTACATTCAAGTTAATCACTATTCTAAATCTTCCATTTTTTACCCCTCCCAAATTTAATAAAACAATTTTGCAACAACTTATAGAAAATTTAAGCAAAATATTATTCTTAAAAAGATATGCATAATTTTTAAGGAGTATAAATTTGTATAGAGTATATACATCATACATTCATATGGTTATATATATTCCCTCCATTTTTAACTCCACTTTCCTTTTTCGGCCATTTTTAAATACTTGCTCCATTTCCTTATTTCGAAACCTTTTACAATATTTAATTCATTTCTCTCACCTAATGGACCCAACATAAATCATATTTTCTTAATTTCATATTTTCTCTCTTCCAATTCTCTCCATTACTTTTGCTTTTTACAATTTTTTATTCTTCCACCTACCCCACTATTTCCATATTTTATTACTTTATCCAATTTCTCTTAAAACTCCGCGCATGCAGAAATGAAGCAAGTATTTAAAAATGGAGGGGGTACAACCTAAAACTTATTACAAAGTATTCCGTATTTTTGTATAAGAATATTGACCTTTGTCATACTTTTTTTTAAAGAGAAAAAAATTATAAAAAAATTGTTAAAATAATACAATTTTTATAATTCTTCAAAAAAAAATAATAATTTTTATACAATTTGGTAAATTCGATTGCACGAGACCATAAGCTAGTATTAATGATAGGGGAGTTCAGTTTGTAAAATCAGTTGGTCAGTTGTGAATTTGTTACAATTATTAGAAAGCTATAACAGAAATGTAATTAGTTAGATTACATCCTGATAATCAACTATAAATAAGCTAGCCAGTATATTGTACTCCCTCCGTTACGATTTACCCGCAAGAAAGAGGGAGTTTGCGCACTCCTAGGCAAAATATCTTAAGTGAGATTATTGAAAAATAAGAGGATGTACTTAGTATTAATCCAACCCAATAAAAAAATAAATAATTAAACCAAAATAAAAACCACCACCCAACACCACGATACCACCAACACCACCTGGCCGCAGCACCACGATACCACCACCACCACCACCACCTGGCCGCAGAACCACGATACCACCACCACCACCTGGCCGCACCACCACCCTGCATTGTACCACCATCCAGGAACACCATAGTTGAACGAACCACCCACAATCAAACCGCCCACCACACAAACCACCTAGAATCGAACCCACAATCAAACCGCCCACCACCACCAACCAAACAACCAACAAACCCAGAACCACCACCCACAACCCCGAAACCCACAACCCACGAACCCAGATCCACCACCCACAACCCCGAAACCCACCACCCACAACCCCGAAACCCACAACCCACGAACCCACAATCCCAAAATCCACAACCCACGAACTCGAACCCAAACCCAGAACCCTAAAATCCGAAACCCACAACTCTCTATCATCAATTAAAGCTTTAATTGGTCAAATTTAACCATCAAAACTCTAGATCTAGAGTTTTCATGGTTAAATTTGACTATAAAACCTTCAAATACGTGCTTCACCGGCAATGACAAAACAACAAGAAGAGGAAGAGAGAGAAAACGGAGGCGGCCACAACTTAAAGGACATCGGCAACGACTTTTGGCGACAGTGGTGTACTGAGGTGAATTTCTGGGTGATGAACGTAGAATGGAGATTGGTGGTGGACTGGTGGTGGTGGTGGTTGCCAATCAAGATGAGAATGAATTTAGATAGGAGAGGAATGATTTTGGGGGAAATAATTAGTTAATTAATGTTAGGGTGTAAGTTAATAAGTTAAAATCAGTAGTTTAATTAGGGTGTTTAAAAAAAGTAAGGGTAATTTTGTAAAATTACACATAAAAACTTACTATATAAGGAAAAAAAAGTTTGTTGCAAGTAATATGTAACAGCCATTTTTAGTAATTGTTGCGAGTAAATTGTAACGGAGGGAGTATTCATCATCCAAACGTTAATTAATACAATCTTCTTTCTCTCTCCTCCCTTTCTGTTTTTGATATTAGTTAGCAATAGAGCAAACCTCTCGGGGCTCCTGCAACATTATAGGTGGTGGAATTGGAGTATTGTTATAGTCTGGATTTTGCTTAGAGTATCAACACTCGTGGTATAATTTTATACCACAGTGTAAAAACTCATCCAAAACCTGCAACTTTTTACTAGATTGGTGGTATAAAACTATACCATTTGATGGTATATACCATCTCATGGTAAACATTTTGCTTCGATCCCCGTGAAACATGAACCAACCAGGTCACGTCATGGCCTGAATATCATGTACCTTTTCTTCTTCTTTTTTTTTCAATTGCATTTTAAGAAAAAATTATAAAGTAAAAAATTATGAAAAAATTACCATTGTTCATATTTTTTCAAGACCTACACATAGATACCCATATTGATATAGTTTTATATATTTTTTCGAATTCGCTTTTTACTACCTAAATTGTTTATTTTATTTAATTAACTTTACAAACATTAATTAGTTATTTCTAATAATAAAATGAAATATAATTATAATTAAATTAAGTGTATTATTAATACATATATGAGAGAGAAAGTGTGGTGGTAAACTTTTTTTATACCATGGGTCATGGGTGGGATGATTTTTGGAGAAAGTATATTGTATTGTGGTATAGATGATGTGGAGGAGTTAGAAGGTGGTGGAGAGAGAGGGATGATGTAAATTTTTATACCATGATGAGGCGTTTGGTATGAAGGATGGGATAAAGAGGGATAAAAAGGGAGGATAAAGGTGGGACTAAATAAGTAGGTGTAGACACCCAATGTGTCTCCCCAAAACCAAACCCAGTGATGAGTACCTTTCACGTCATTTGATTATCGAACGAGGTAAAAGTGTGGAAAGTCTAGTGATGAGGATGTTTTTATTAAAATGTTTCTCTTTCTGTTTTCAAAAATATTTCTTTTCTTACACTATTTTATGAAAAACGTGCAGTCCAGTTTAGTTTGATCCATGATATGGGTCCAATAATAGTGTAATTGGATGGGGATTGAAAAGACCTTTCCAACGATATATTATAAGCCCAATTCCGATGAATAATGAGGAAGTTATGGCCAAAATACTAAACTGGGCTCAAACTAGATCTTACCTACGACCCAATGATCATGTGGAGGGTCCAAAGGTTTAATTTCATTCCTAAACTAATTAGGATTTATTAGAAGCTTCTATGAGTTTCTAAAAGATCTTAATTATCCATTTTTAAAAGATAAAATCATAAAATTTGAAATTGAATAAAAATTTTCCTTTTTTAAGTCCTAATTCTATTCGAATTTAAAGATGTTCAAAGACAGTCAGATATTATTTTTGTGCCTCATAATTTTTATCCAAATATTATATGGTTGGATAGATCTTGAAATTATCTTTCCAATGATATATTATAATATTAATTCCGAGCTATAACAAAAAAGATATGAATGGAATACGAAACACTATCCAAAACTAATACCCTTCCACGTTTTCGGCCATATCTTTTTATCTACAAAAGATTTTAATCTGATTCAAATTGGATTGGAAATTAGACTTCAAGAGCTTTCCAACGTCATATTATATGACCTATTTGGACTTCTGGATCAAAAGATATGATAAAAACAATATCCATAAAAACTATCTTGCATCGCCAAACGACAGTTTCGACGCCTGGAGACGAAGCTTGTCGCCTGGCGACGATTTCGTCGCCTGGCGACAAGCCCTGTCGTTGGAGACAGAAGCGTGTTTTATTCCCTTTTGAACTCTGATTCTTTTCTATCGATTCCGGACTATTTTCTTATAAATAGGGTCCCTGGACCTCCGTTTTTCAATAACCAGAATTCTCTAATTCTTCTCTCTCTCTATTCTCTCTCTAAAAGCTAGAAGCTTTTTTTCTCTCTCTTGTTTTTCTAAACCTTCCCTCTCACAAAATTCCACATTCATTAGTTCTAAACACACCTAGCCAAGTTCGAAGTTGCCTTCACCCTAGACGTGAAAGGTTTGATATTTCTGAGGGTTTGGTCCCAAATCTCTATTTCAATTATTTAACTTAATTGTTTTGATTATTATATTTTCCTTGAAGTTACTAACGTGTGTATTTTGTTATTAGAAAGAGGTACGAGGCATCGAAGTAAGTAATTTAATTGTTTAATTGATATTATGATATAAAAATCATGCCTAGATTATTATTTTGATTTCTAGTATCATGTTAGGATGTTTTATTGCTTCCTAGTATCATGTTTAGGGTAAAAAGAATGCTTCCTATTTCTTTCCTAATATCATGTTAGTGTCATGTTATGGCTAAAGCTTTGATTTTTATTGTTTAGTGACATGCTAGGGTTTGTTATTAATCTTGTTAGTATCATGCCTAGGATCTTGCTAATATTATTATGCTTTCATGAGGTTGAGAATATTATTATGATGATGATTATTATTATCATGTTGCTTGATGCTTATTTATTGTTATTGCTTGATCACGCCTTTTATGCATGTTTAAAGGGAATTTGTACTTGTAATCACGCTTAATAAGATAATTAATAATCTTGTTTAGGGCTAATATGATTATAATTCAAGTGATCGCCAATAATAGATTTGTTTGTGCATTAATATTCAACCAATATAGATAAACAGGTTTAGGGTTTATCAAATGATAGCATGTTAGTCAGAAAGCGCACATGAATACGAGAAGAATAAAATAGAGGCCTATTTTATAGGGCGAGTTCTTTCTCTTTTAGATTGGATTCGTACCCTCATCCCCGAACTTCCAATCATGGTTCCAGACCTATTGGAGTTAACAATCTCGTGGATCGTTAAGGAGTGTAAACTTCACCCTGTGAACGGTTTACAAGTTCCTAAAACTTGTTAGCGACTCTTTTGCTCTAGCTTCCTTCCCTTTGGACGCCACCATGCTTTAGTGTATGATCACAGTGGGGCTCAAGTGTGGGATGGCTTGAAATATTCCCTACAGTAGGATTAAATTTATTTTATCTCTATCCCTTGTTTGGTTGATAGGATATAGAAAGAGGACAAAGGTAGGGAATTGAAATAGAAAAACAACATATTTACTATATTGCCCTTTTTTAATCATCAACTAACCCCAACCCACACTATTCTCTCTCCAAAAGAACCCACACCATTCTGACTCCAAACCTCTTTTTTTTTTTTTTTTTTTAGCACAGTTCCTTCGATCTTCCCCCTGACTCTTTCATTTTCTCATTTTAATTTCATAAATTTCTAACAAATTAATATTCCTACAACAAATTATCATCGATTATAGGTTTTTTTTTGTTGCCTTCGTGAGTTGTTGCCTCTGTTAACCGCTGTTGTGGTAGTGGTGGTTGTTACTCTGCGTGGTGGCGCTGCTTGATGGAGTTGTCTAAGGTTGAAGATGATGGGTAGAATGGTAATTAGATACGAGAAGGATTAATCCCCATTCTCTATACCTGCTCCCCCCAGTTACAAGATTCAAGGGATAACAATCAATTTAATCCCTATCCCATCCCACTGAAAAATTCAATTCCTTGTAAACAAACATGGGACAAAAGTGAGGAGAGATAAGAAATCCTTATCCCTACCTTCTATCCCTTCTACCAAACAGCCGGTGAGAGTATACCCAGCTATTAACCATTTAGGTTGGTTATTAGGATAGAGAGTGTAAAAATATTATAAACAACTGTAGAGAGAGAAAAAAGAGGAGTGAGAAAACAATAACCTGGTTAAAGTTATAACCGGTTATTGTAACATGGTTATTGAATAAATTATTCTTTCCACTTTTGCAAGATTCCCCACCCATGTAATAGTTGATGATGTGGCAATGTTAGGAGTTGACACATATCATAATGATTAATGGTTAAGATGCATTTATAATTTATAACCATTGGACAATCATTGGGATACATAGGTTATAAAATGGTTATAAAAGTGGTTACAAATGAAGTGGAAGTGAGAGAAATTTATAAAATAAATGATAATCACAATGGTTGTGGTTAACCATTGGCTATACTGTGAGTAATGATGGTCTTTTGTGGATGAAGAAAGTCAAATGGCTATGATTGAGGATAGAAAAAAAAAACAATGAAAGTACAAAGTTGCCCTTAAATTAATGAAAAAAATGACTTGTATATCCTCTATTATAGGAAAATTTGGCAATTGCAGCTATTTAAAATTTGTTATTTGCAAATTACAGCCATTTAAATTTTTTTTTGCAAATTACAGCCTAAAAGTATTAATAAATTGTAAATTGCCTCCTAATTCAATTTTCACCGATTTGCGTGTTAAAAAATGTTCATGACAAAAAATAACAATAAGTGCTTCATTTTCATGGCAAAAAGTAGTTGCACACAAACAATACAATTTTTATACGCAAGATGGGATACTTTATTATTTTGCCAATTTTCAGCTCAATTTGGAATCTTAAAGACTAAATTGACCCCTACAACCTTTACTTAATATTTTTCTGCACGCAAATCAAGGAAAAAATTGATTTGGGTGAAAATTAACAAGTTTAGGACTTTTAGGCTGCTATTTGCAATTGTTTTTTAAATTAATGTAATTTGCAAAATACAAACTTTAAATGACTACAATTAACAAATTTTCCTCTATTATACCACATTAATCTATCTATTCAATGACACTTGTCATAGCATTGAGAAAAATTTTCCTTCTTCCCTTTAAGTAAACTATATAACTTATGATGTTTTCTTTCTACTTTGACAATCATATTTTATACTCCCTCTGTTTTTTTTTATTTGCATCACTTTTCATTTATGGTTGTTTTTTTTTATTTGCATCACTTCTATATATAGTAACTTTAAACTATATTTTATCATTTCTCTCTTACTTTAAACCCCACTCAAATTAATTTATCATTTCTCTCTCATGGTCCCCACAACTCTCTTTCACATACTTTTACTTTTATGTCCCCACATTACTTTTACCATAATAATTTATTCACCCGCTCACAATATTATATTACGCTTTTAAAACTCCGTGCAATCCCAAATGAAATAAAAAAAAACGGAGGGAGTATATACCCAAATACTTCGTAAGATATTATTCTACTCCCTCCGTGTTTTTTTAAGTGTTACAGTTTGACTGGCACATACTTTTAGGCAATTTAATTGACTTTAGTAAAATAATAGGTAAATGAGGTAGTTTGAGTATTAAAAAATTGTAAAAGAAAGATATTGGAGTTAATAGTTTATTGAAAAGTAATGAATGTAATAGGAAAGATATAATAAAAAAAAGTAGTAGTGGGTTTGGACGGGGACCATGAGAGGAGAGAGATATAATATTTTAATGTAACTTTTTGTCAAAAAAGAAAGTGTAACACTTATTAAAACACGAAGGGAGTAAATATCTCTTATATACTTTATATTTTGTACTCAGTAATATTATTGTCATAAATATTTAACAAGGGATTTTATTATTTTAACTTGGAAAATTTGCAAATTGCAGCCATTTAAAGTTCGTATTTTGCAAATTGTAGCCATTTAAAAAAAAAATTGCAAATTACAGCTCAAGAGTTGGTATAAATTGTAAATTGCAGCCCGATTCAACTTTTCATCGGTTTACAAGTTGAAAATTTTCGATTAAGGTTTTAGGGGCCATTTTAGGTCTTAGGGGACCGAATTGAACTCGGAATTAGCAAAAAAATAATGCAAGTGCCTAGTTTTGGGTAACAAAAATGTATCCGAGCCCATAAGGGCTAAAATGACCCCTAAAACCTTAACCGAAGATTTTTCGACATGTAAACCAATGAAAAAGTTGAATCGGATTGCAATTTACAATTTAAACGAATTTTTGGAATGCAATTTGCAATTCTTTTTTAAATAACTGCAATTCGAAAAATACAAATTTTAAATGGCTGCAATTTGCAAATTTTCCAGAGTTTTTCGTACATATCTGACAATCTAGTATTTAAAGTATTTACTCGTATGTTTGAATCACAATAGTTTTAGGGTTTGATTGATTCCCAGTGAGAATTCAAGATGGACCCGATCTTCCCCTCCTCTCCCTCGGAGTCGGCGTTGGCGCCGGAGTCGGAGTCGGAGTCAAATTCGGAGTCGGCGTTGACGTCCGAATCCGCTCTTGTCCATGCAATGAAAACAGCGGCTATGCTATCTGGCAAGGCTAAGCAGCACTCTTCTCAAATTCCAAGTAAAAGGTATGGACTGCATACTACTACACTACTTATAATTGCATTAGTTTTTAAGTTCGTTTCTTGATGAATTATGGATTGATTGTTGACCTAGTTTAACAAAAGGAAAAAATTAGGTATGATTTGTCCTTTAATTTTACCAGAGAAAGTCTGACCTAGTACTTTTGGCATTTGTGTTGCTCATAACTGGTCGTTGTTTGATCTACACGCATCAAGGAGTTTGCAATTGCATTTTGAAGGCGAAATTGCTAATACAATATTCACTAATCAAAGGTTGGAAGATCAAGGGGTTCTATTGAGAGTAGTTTTGAGAGATGATTCTGGGAGCATTGTAGAAGAAACTGCTGAAATAAGGATTGTTGTTCTTGATGGTAGTTTTCCAGTAGATGATATTGATGTCTTCACCTTCCAGAAGTATGTGATCCGTGAGAGGAATGCCGGAAGGCCCCTTATAGCTGGAGAAAGTGTGATTACTCTTAAAAAAGGAGTTTCAGACATTGTTAACATTGTGTTCACTGATAATTCAAGTTGGATAAGGTCTGCAACATTCAGATTGGGGGCTCAAGTTACGAAAAGTGTTCCTACTGGACTGACTGTAAGAGAAGCAGTCAGTGAAGCTTTTGTGGTAAAAGATATTCGAATGTGTAAGTGTTTCTTACCTGGCTTGTTATTGCTCTTAGCCATTATTGCCAATCTAATATGATCAAAGAAAATAGTTAAAGATGTACAGCATGACATAGTAACAAATCTTTATGCTTTTCTGCTATTATATCCTCCTTAAGTTGGTTGATGTGTATTTTGTTCCTTCAGCTATAAAGAAAACGGCTATTATATCTGTGGACGATGAGGTGTATCGCTTGCGCTGCGTTGCCAAAAATGGGATTCTTCACAACAGGATGAAAATGATGAACATCTTTTCAGTGAAAGATCTACTACAACTCTATGTTGCAGATGCAGACTCACTGAAGAAAGTCAGGATTGTCTTTCTTTTTTGTCATTGACATGATCCCTTGTTATATACAGTGATGATCTCCTCCTTGTTTTTTAGTTTCACGCCCCTTAATTCTTTGTTCCTGTAATGCAGAATCTTGGGGTTTCAGACACAAAATTTAAAACCATTGTTAAAAGTGTTGCACCACTGTATTCAAACAGTAAGGAACTTGGGCGCTCTACTATTTCTGATAAGGTATGCCAGCTATTAGCCTTATTTTTTCTAGATGAAGTGGTATGTATGCATCTCTCTCATAAGTTATTAATGGTAGTCGTTTTGTTACTTTTATGTTCACAAGGATGTTAGTTGGGCTATTCACTGGTCCAAGCCCAGATCGATCCAACTTAACTACACTGGTTATGTTTGGACTCAGACTGTAACGCTAATACTGGTCTAAAACTTGTACTTGATTGGCTTAATTAATCCCAAATCTGTACTTGAACCCATCCAAAGCCTGTATTGGACTGGAGTTTTTTTTCCTAAAATTTTACAAATTAAAGATTAAGAAAACTTATTGTTCAATGTCTTTTTTGATATTTTAATAACGTAGCTCATATTATAATATTCTTTAACAAGGAGAAAATGATATTTTTTAGTGTTACACATTTTTTGTAACTAATAAAATGGTGTGGTCCAAAACTGGTTGTTATAGGGTTTAAGATTTTAAGATCAGATCTATTTTTGAACTCGCCTAGACTATGGTGAAATAAATTACAGACATAATCATAATCATAATCATGCTGTAATGTACTGGAGGTCTGGAGCTATTGCTTTTAAATATAGATATCTTTTGTAACATTTTTAATCTCCTTTTACATCTAGTTCATTTGTTTGGTACTCTTTTAGTACTTATGGCATACGTAAGCTTACTTAGCTACTATACTTGGTTTTTCAAGAATCAAATACTATGTTAAGAACTTAAGAAATATCTCTTCTAATCCATTTGATGCAAGTATTGTTTTACTTTTACATGTATTATGATGTTATTAATTGTTTTGAGCATGACCATGATGGAATAAGTCATGGAATGTAGAATCAGAGTTGTTAATAATGCAATGTTTTGAGGATTTGATAGTAAATTTTGTCATTAATGGCCATTTGTACTTTTTAAAATAAATCTTTTAGAAGCCTTAAGTTAATATTTCACTACTTAATTACAATATCCATCAATTTTGTCTTAGACCTTAAAAGAAGCTTATTATTACCAACAAACCCAATGTTGAATTTAATGATTGCATTGTTGGAACAAACTTGGGCAACCAATAAAGAAGTCGATTGGTGTGATTGTTGCCTTGCTTCTTATAAATGTTGGTATTGGAACTTAGTTGGGTATTAGCTTAGTACTACTTTCATACCAAAGACAATAAAGTTGGGCCTATGGGTTGTTTATGGGTCTTGTTAAATAATAAACTGTTTTTATCTAGTTGCAATACACCACTTCGATACACACACTTTAAGGAGAATATTATACTAGGTAAACGGACAAATCAATTGAAATAATTTTATAACCAATAATAAGAAAGTGTTAAGTTGTTATGTTTTGTCAAATTTCTTTTCAAATCACATCCTTAAATATCGTGTCGACTGCTTGTCGAAAAGCTGTGTTACAAGTATTTAATAAAAACAGAGGAAGTATGACCTTTAGAATTTAAAAATGTAGAATTTTAAAAAAATCTATATACTATACTAAAAAAGGGTACACTAGCTCCATGGCTGACACGTGTCCCTGTTTTAGTTTAGTTTATTTTTGGTTAAAAATTGTTACAATTTGTTACAGATATATTTGTCAAAAATGCTATTCATATATATTATTGCATATTTTTACATAAGAACATTATATTATAATACTTAATTTTATAGAGTATTACATAATTTTTTTCAAAGATAACACATATCCCTATTTAGTTTATTATAATTTTTATTTTTGGTTAAAAATTGTTACGGTGTATTTTTTTCAAAAATCTTTTTCATAAATATTATTGCATATTTTTACACAAGAAAATATTAGTAAAGTACTTATTTTATAGAGTACTATATAATCTTTCTCAATTGTAAATAATCATGTATAAAATCTTTGTCAAATAAATATATCTTTAATAAAAAAAAAACATATATTTTGATTTGTATTAGTTTAATATCATATTATATGCTCTTTATATCATATTCTATACCTTTTATAAGCTCTTTATATTATATGTATAGGATATTTTAATACTTGAATTAACTTAAATTTTTAAAAATTTTCTTATACGTATTATATTAAGATTACATCCTATTTAAATTAAGCAACTAGCTTAGTTCCCAATATACTAAGATTTATTTAATAAATATAAATACTATTATAATTAAATTTAAATAAATCAATTTACACAAATTATGATTCTCATTTTTAAAGTTATGACATTGATCTTAGATTTCACTTCAGCTTAATTTCTCAGTTCAATTCAATTCAGCTCCAATTTAGTAAAAAAAACTAGGTCAAAGGAAGTTAACTAATTGTACTTTTGAGGACAATGATGGTTATAGGGTATAAATTTTGCTAAGGGATAGTAATGGAAGTAGTTCTTCCAACAAAAGGCAGAGATTGAGTATGAAAGAATTTTTTAGCTGGTATATTATTGATGTTTAGAAGGTTATTTGAGCAGTTTTTTTTGGCTAAGGTCTTCACTATGATTGAGGCTAATAAATTTAACTACATTCGAACACATCAAAAACAATTGAGGTCAGAATTATATAAGAATTTTGCTGATGGAGTTTTGAGAGGAGACATTGATCTATATCTACGGGATAACAGATTGTCTTATCTTCGTCATTTACTGATAGTGCTAGATATATGATGCAAAATTTTTAGGATGTTTGGCTATATATACATACATATGGTATGGATATCCAGAACTATTTATCACATTTACATGCAATCTAAAGTGGTTAGAAATCACTAGATTTGTTCAAAAGATAGGACTTAGACCATAGGATAGTCAACACTTCCTATGTAGGTTTTTTAAAATAATAATATGAGGCATGTAAGTGTATGTGTACTACCTTATAAGAAAAACTATAATTTTCATTTTTAATATAGATTTTGGTACTAATTTTATATGTGTGTAGCCAATCATCATAGGGTTATTCGGTTATTGTTATAGTGGTTACTCGGTTAGTGTTATAGTGGTTACTCAGCTACTGTTATAGTTGTTACTTTGTTGTACTTTGTTATTTAAGGGTTACTAAACAAGTATAATAAGATTTTTTTCACTTCACCTTTAACTCTTAAAGGTATAATATTTGGTAAAAGTAATTTCAGTTTAGTATAAACAAGTTCAATTTGGTATATTTAATTTCAGTTCAGTAAAAAGCAATTACTTTAAAGAAGAAATGTAATAGAGAAACAATTAAAAAAAATTATCAACAAAAATAATTTTAGTTCAGTAAAAGTAATTTTAGTTCACCAAAAATAATTTTAGTTTAGCAAAAATAATTTCATTTAAGCAAATATAAGGTGAAGTGAACCGGGCTTAGAAGTTACTCTATCAATATAATAAGGGTTAATTATTTCGTTTTTTTTACAAGCGGTCACACAGTGTGACAAGCCGCACCGAAAATATGTTGTAGATTTTGTATATGTCGTCACGGATGATATGTAAGAATGATTTGCATTTTTTTTGCATCTCTTACATGCATCTCTTTAAAAAAAAGACAGATAATTAAACAATTGACAAGCCTAAACATCATTCTGATATTAAAATTTTAGAAAAAGAAAATTATAATTCGTGCTAAGCTTTTAATTTTAGACAGGTAAATTTTTGGCTGTAGAAGGTGCAATAGGTGTGTGGTGATGATCAAGTGAATTCATCATGTAATAAAATTGAGGTAGTAAGTAATGGGATTAAAAATCCTATTTTTATAAGTTTCATGTTAAACTTTTAAGTGTTTTTAGAGGCCATAGAGGAGAAAAAAGATACAAAAATATTTGTGATATACGAAATACAATATATAATGATCATATTGTTATTATAATTGTAAACTTTTCCAAAAATATATTGAGTTAGAGGACGGAGATAGTCATTTAAAAGGCAAATTTTTATATGTGGCAGAAGTTACTTGAGTTACTCCGTGAAGGGTTACTTGAGGGGTTCGCTAAGAGATTACTCGGTCAGAAGGGGTTTGGTTAGGGGTTAGTTTTTCGGTCATGGGTTGCTTAAGAGGTTACTCGGTCATGGGTTTCTCGAGGGGTTACTCTGTTAGGGCTTAATTTAGGGGTTACTTGAGGATTTTGGTTAGGGGTTACTCGGTCATCATGGGTTGGGTTACTTGAGGGGTTCGGTTAGGGGTTACTCGGTTATGGGCCAGGTCATGAGTTACACTTGGTGAGGGGTTTAATTCGAGGGGTTCGGTCAGGAGACTTAATGTGGGTATTGATTGTTAGTTCATTGAGTTGAATTATTTTTAAATCTTTCCATACAATTTAAGAATTAAAAAAAAAGATTGTTTTCAAGTAGTATTTCGTATATCATTATTTTGAGGGTTAAAAATATATGATTAAGACATATTTATAAGTAAAATCATTATTACTCATTAAATTATTTTATTTTAAAATTTTTGTGAAATGAATATGAGTATTAAGATTTGTAAGCTATGCAGTGCTATACTAGTGTTTAACTAAAGGTAGTTATTTGAATAATATTGTTTATTAAAGATAATTATTGACAATTTCCTAACTAATGTTGTGTATTTTTCATTCTTTTTTTAGCATTCAGAAAGCTCATCCAACTTTGAAGTTTCTTCAAATATGCTCGTTGATGTTGTAACGCCAAATCCAGGTATGAACGCTTGGAAACAAATCTTAAAAAATTACTACTCCCTCCGTGTTTTTGTAAGTGTTACAGTTTGACCGATACATAGTTTTAGGTAATTTGATTGACTCGAATAAAATGAGAGGTAATTGGGGTAGATGGACTATTAAAAAATTGTAAAAGAAAGATAGTGAGATTAATAATTTATTGAAAAGTAATGAATGTGAGAGGAAAGATATAATAAAAAAGTAGTAGTGGGTTTGGGTGGGGATCATGAGAGGAGAGAGAGATAATATTTTGATGTAGCTTTTTGCCAAAAAAAGGAAGTGTAACACTTAAAAAAACACAGCTAGAAATGGGAAGTGTAACACTTAAAAAAACACGGAGGGAGTACTTCTTCCGTTAAATTTTAATTGCAACAAAAGGGTATAATTTTTGAGATTTAAATATTCCTTTGTTGCAATTAATATTTAACAAAGGAAGTGTTTCTTTTGCCCTTATACAATAGGTTGCATTTCTATTTTAGATTATCTCAAAATAGTAGATTACTTTCTAAATTTAGTGAGTTCAAATTTGAACTTATTTATAATACCCTCCGGATAAAAGCAATTTAAGTTATAGACCCTCCACTATCCTAATGATGTTCCACCCTCAAAACTTATAGTGGTTTTATAACTATGAAAACTAAAACAAAAAATATGTTTCCTAATGTTAGTCCCATTTAAAATCTTTTGACTATTAAAGATTAAAATTAATCTTCTAAATTTCTCTCTCTATATAATAACAAACATAATCATATGAAATCTAGTTTTATTCGCCTTGATGAGTACATTATTATTATTTAATTTTTAAAAATTTTGCTAGTGTGGGATTAAAGATATTTGCGATCAAATATTTCCATTGATATATGTAAATAAGACTAACATTATAAAGCGGAGAGAGTAATTAATATCAACTATTTTTGTAACAACCTAAGTAACTATGTGATATTGGTGGGGAAAAAAAATTAATTCTCATTCCATTTTTTTAAAAGGAAATTGAAGAAAGTAGAACCGATTGCTTGAAGTCTAAATTGCTATTTCACACGCATGCATGATATCATTATTCTATTGTGAAACTTACTTTGAACTATTCTATTCAACCAATTTCAAAGAACACACATTGCAATCCAAAGAACACTGCATAATGACTATAGTACAAGTTAATTACTAATAAACTAACTTTGCAACTTTAATTTTGAAAGCTGTGTAATTTTTATATTTATTTTTCTTTATCTTTATGGTGAAATATAATAGGTTAGTGTTTTATTAAAAAGTTCTTCTGCTCAACTTTTTTGGGTCATATCATGAATGAAGATAAACGTGGTTCCCCAAATATAATCAACATATATAACAAAATTACAAGTTTCACTAGTTAAGTCAGCTTGAAATATTATTTCAAAAAAAAAAAAAAAAAAAAAACACTTTAAAAAATAACTATCGAAAATTTAAGAAGGAAAAGTCAAACTCGCTTTTTAAGCTAATCAAGTGCATTATATTCAATGTAACAATATGAGGTTTTGCCGGGCCATACACTTGAATATAATGCACATTGAATATAATGCTTCATATACATTCATTTTAAATAACATGTCAATCTCTTATTTATTGAATTCTATCTTATATTGTGAAGTGAACCTATTCCAAAATTTAAACATTACTCTGTTCTTTATTGTAGATGCAAGGGTAGAAGATAGCATGTTCAGATGGAATGTTTTGTTATTGGTTCTACGTGCAATATCCAAAATGAAAATCATGGTCCAAGAAAGCTACGAAATAATGATGCTTTATTGTCTACTGTTTGGCGATAATTATGAGTTTGAAAGAGAAAAATTAATTCAACTGTGGATGGCAGCAGGGTTTTTAAAGGAGGAGCCTTTAGAAGATATCGGTGATCGCATTTTCAAAATTTTCTTGGACAAATGTTATATCCTACCAGTAAGAATTAAAAATTCAAGACAAACTATTTTGTTTAAATTGAATTTTGAATTGGTAGTTGGTATAATTGCCAGGTCTAAAGCAATTAAAGGCTTTGAAATGAGACTAAAAGAAGATAATGTTATTGCTAATCAATTTGCTGATTTCTGGCATATTTCTGTGCGGTCTAGCAGCATTAACCAAGCAACTTTCGAAACACTGCAGAAGATTGACATGTTGAGAACACTTTTATTTCTCAACAACTCCCTTCTAACAACTCTGGCATCAGATTTCTTTTCAACTTTTAAGTTTCTGACAGCTTTGGATCTGAGTGGTAGTTGTTTAACAGAGGTGCCAAGTTCTATTCAGGATGTCACGGAATTGCGTTTTTTAGATCTTTCATGGACACGGATCTCTAGGTTGCCCCAATCTTTAGTCTATCTGCAAAAATTACAAACATTGAGGCTAAAAGGGTGCATGGATCTTTTTGAGCTACCTGAAAGAATGAATAAGTTCATCAACATTCGACATCTGGATTTTGATGTTCTTGGCCAATTAATGTTGATGCCGACAGGGATAGGGCATCTTACCGAGCTTCGAACTTTATCAGCATTCATAGTTGATGGAGAGGTCATAAATGGGAAGAAATGTTGCAATATTAAAGAGTTAAAGCACATGAATAATCTGTCTGGAAAATTTTGCATTTCGGGATTGGAACATGTGAGTTCACATGATGTAGAAGAAGCAGCTTTGACTGATAAAAAACACCTTAAGCATCTGGAACTAAGATGGAGTGATGCCATTGCTTTTCTTGATAAGGAGGATCATGTTAGAGTTCTTGAAGGTTTGAAGCCAAATTCAAGTCTAGAAGAATTGAATATTGTATGTTTTCCAGGAGAAATACTCTCAAACTGGATCGAAGATTCTCAGTATCAAAACTTGGTTAGTGTTTCCTTATATAAATGTGAAGATTGCTTGAACTTCCCCTTTTTGGGCCGACTGCCTAAGCTCAAGAATCTTGAAATAGCTGAAATGAATGCTGTCGAAAAAATTGATCACCAATTTTATGGTGATGGCTTAGATTGTGTAGCATTCCCTCTATTGGAAAATCTGTCAATTGATGGCATGTATAGAGTGGAATCAATAACAAATTGGGACTTTGCTTGCCTTGTTAAATTCAGCATAAATCGATGTCCAATTCTTGCAACACTCTCTTTGTTTCTTAGATGTCAATCTCTTAAGGTTTTGGAAATAACCGAGTGTCCACTGCTCAAATATTTGCCAGAAGAAATGTTGGCCTCCCCACTAGAGAGTCTTGCTATAGATAATTGTCCTCTGCTCAGAGAGACTTATTCAAAAGGTGGGGAAGATTCTAACAAGATAGAGCATGTGATAAGTGTGTGGATCGAATCAGATGGGAGTCAATTAAGCAACGGCCATTCCACTGATGATGATAGTTCTACAGAAGGTAAGAACTGTCAAACCTCTATGCTAAACTGTCCAATAACTTGAGGCATGAATATTAAAATAAATCATACTTGTGATCTGGACTATTTGCAGGTATACATTTAGATGATAAGTTGGAAGAAGGTACTGAAATTTAGTCAATTTGGTATGGTATGCTACCATGTAGGTTAAGAAAACTTCCATCACAGGCTATCATATCTAGGTAAATTTTAATTTTTAATTGTCCATTTCAGTTATTTCAGTCTCATTGTACTATTGTAGAAGTGATTTCTTATTACTTTTCTCTCTTTCGGTTTTGAAGTTGCGAAGGTATATATCATGCCGGTATTTATCATGCCTTGTTTCATTCGAAATTCAACTACTTTTTCTTTTCCATTTTATTTTTATCAACCCATCCATTTCTTTTTGTTCTTGTTTGATATTTTTATAGATTTCGATGCGAATGGAATCTTATTCTCCCTCTATAAATATATATGAGCTCTTTTTCTTAAATTAAGTCACATATTTGACCACCGATTTTCCCTCTATGTTTTCAGTTGCATAAAATCCAGGGACACAGGGAATATTAGGAAAAATCTTTAAATAGACACCTTGTATTGCCCAGCCTTTCCCTTTTTTTTTTTTTTTTTTTTTTTTTTTTTTAATCTGTTAACCAGCATGATGATTTTGCTGATGTTGTACAGATTGGCTGGCAGCAGCCCTCTCAATGTAATTTGTTGCTGGGATATTTGGTATAGGCAGAAGTCTTTGAAGGCCTGCCCTGAAAACAATAAACACTCAATGCTTTCAAGGTACGTACATCTGGGAAAATTGAGCTTGTTAGGCTTGGTCTTAAGGCAGTACAACAACTTCTATACTCTGTTTCAGTAACTCTTTTATAATAGAGGGAAAACAACTTATTGGTGGTCTGAAGAAGTGGAGCAAGATTGAGGAGCAGATCTGGCACCAAAAGGCCAGGGCTGATGGATTGCTTTGAATGATCCGATGTGTTGATAAAGAGTGATGTCTGCTCAGGTGCCATACTTAAGCTCTTATTAAAGAGGAAGAAATTTATAACCAACTTTTGTATATATGATTCATGCAGAGGAATAATAGAGTTGGATTGCTTGGTGTGCCTAGAAGGGCTGGGATTGGATGTATGAGATGCGGATAATAAATCAGCAAGTCCAACATTGGGGCTCATCAGGTTTATGGGATGTCGGTGGCTGCCGTGGTTTATATGCTTTGGGAGCAAAGAAATGCGATAAAATTTTGTTCTGAGCAACATCCTGCTTCCAATAAAAAACTGTAATTTCATAATTGTTTGTATTCCGAATGATATTTTTTTTTAACCCTCTACTATTTGATTATATACCCTCACCAATATGATATAATTTTTTAAAATATGAATATAAACAGATATGATGAATTTAAATATGAATGTGTATGTTTACAAACTTAGATTCCGATTATGGACAACTGGATGTATTTGTTTATTAGGAGTACCTCTTATGAAGTGCGGAGGAGGGCTTTCTAATGTTTATTTATTTTTTATTTTACCTCCAAAAAAAGGGTGTATTTCTTAGTAAGCAAAAGTAATTCTTTGTATGGAGTATTCAAAATAAAATTATTTTCATTCCACTACCTTTTTATTATAATTCTTCACTATTTGATTTAATATTATAATTTACCTAGTTTTTTTGCCATAATTTCATTTTCTACAAAAGAATTGGGTCACAAGGGTTGAAAACGAAATGAGGGACAAATTTTATTAAGATAATGTGTCATGATAATTAATTATGTCAATATCAAATTGCAATCTTATTCTAAATTGGGAGTGGTACACAATATTACTAGGTCAATATTGTGTACTATTTCCTCTATTTTTTTTTTTAAAAAAAAACTAGAGTTGGAATAGTGCGGAATATAGAATATTTAATAAAATAAGATGTTCGTGGGGTGAATAAAGTAGTAATATTTTATTGAAAAGTAAGTGATGCGAGAGATAGTGGGAATCATTGGAGGGGTGAGAAATGATAAAGTAAGAGAGAGTAGGGATATATTTACTACTCCCTCCGCATCGACCCTATGAACAATTTTCACGGGTATCAACAAAGTTAAATAAGAAATAATAAAAGTACATTGAAAAGGCAAGTTTATATAGGGTTTGCAAAAAAGTAGAGAGAAAGTATAAATGTCTAAAATTTTACACGAGGAATCTAATTTTTCACAAATATTGTTACAAATTGGAGGGTATTTTAATGCAAATGAGATGATCTTTTTGGGACTAAGTTTTGGCCATAAGGGTCAAACTTTTGAGACCGAGGGAGTATATATATATATATATTAAAAGACGTTCATTTAAGGAACAGTGCCATGTGAAACTCTTCAAAGTATATGCGCCATGTCACGTTTGGGCTAGATATGAACCCGTAACTTCTAACACATATAGGTGGTACATTATCATCTCAATCAACTTTTATTAATGTTTTAAGTTTTACATAACATTAAATTTTATATATTTCTTTAATTTATTAAAAAAATTAGAGGTTGTATAATTTAAAGAAGTACAAATTAGCAATCCGGGGCATCGCTCGGGCCATACACTAATTAGAATGGAAAAGGATATGAGAGTTGGAAATCAATATGGACATATTTGGGTTAACTCAAAAATAAAATTGGATAAAGAGAAAGACATAAATTGACAAATAAACAACAATGAAAGAAATGAGAAGTTTGATTTTTTTTTTTCTTTCTTTTGGTGTAGAGAGCCAGATGAAGAGCAAGGGTAAAAAATCAATTTCAGAATCTTTCGAAATAAAAAAAAAATAAAAATCGAAAGGAAAACTTTAATCACTTCCGCTATCCCTCGTTTAGCATCTCAAATAAGTCTCTTTATATGGTATCAAAGTCAGTAGTGCGTATGATATTGATAGAGGAGTGAGCTTGAAGCTCCTCCAATGGTGAATTTCTGGGTTAAGAGAGAGAAAGAAGAGAGAGAAAGAGAAGAAGAGAAATGAATTTGGGGAAAGAAGATCGATTTCATTTATATCCTCCAACTACTTTTATTACAGTATTTATAAACTAGTGGGAAATGACGTGTAATCCACTAACAAACTTCCACTAACAATTCATGTTAACTAACTAATAACAAACTTAAGCACTAATAATAACTTTCTTGCTTATTTTTTTGTTATTTCTCAGCAATAATACTGTATCATAGCTCCCACCCATCAAAAGACTTGTCCTCAAGTCTGGGTCAGAAAAAACTCTGGAAACCTCTGCTCCAAATACTCTGCAGGTTCCCAAGTTGCCTCATAGGAAGGAAACCCTACCCATTGCACCAGATATTGAACTTGAGCCTTGTTTTGAAATTTAACCATCTTCTTGTCAAGAATTGCAGCAGGCTTAATGTCATCACAATCAACACTATGCCCCTGGAATACAGGTGGAATGTGAGCAACCATTGGCAACTGTCCCTTAAACATTTTAAGCTGAGAAACATGAAAGGTATCATGAATCTTTGCTTCTGCTGGAAGTCTAAGCTTATAAGCAACTTTCCCAACTGCAGCCACAACCTGAAATGGTCCATAAAACTGATGTGACAACTTCTGGTTACATCTCTTCTGCACAGTATGCTGTCTGTAAGCTTGCAGCTTCAACCAGACCCAATCACCTACCTGAAAGACTCTTTCTGATCTATGTTTGTCAGCTTGAGTTTTCATTCTATGTTGTGCCCTTCTCAAATGAAATTTCAATTCTGAAATCATCCTTTCCCTTCTCTGTAAACTTCTGTCAACTTCATCATTTTTAGCTTCACCAGCTAAGTAAGGAAGGTGTAATGGAGGGGGTTGATTATACACAACCTCATAAGGAGTAAGCTGCAGAGCAGAATGGAAATGAGTATTATACCACCATTCTGCTAGAGGCAACCACTTATGCCATTCTTGAGGCTGATCACCAGTCATACACCTCAAATAAGTCTCTAAGCATCTGTTAACAACTTCAGTTTGACCATCTGTCTGAGGATGGTAGGCTGTAGAAAGCAACAGATCAGTACCATATAAAGAAAAGAGTCCCTTAGTGAGGCCTTTCCAATAAAACAACTTTTTGATTCTTTTCAAGGTCAATTCCCTACCCCCATGTCCACTCTCCGGAGATTCATGGTGCCAAGAAAGTATTTTATTTCTGAGTTGAGTGTCAGGGCCAACCACAATTCTCCCTTTTCTCTTAAGCAAATTGTTGTCCCATTTAAAATCATGAACTGCCACATTATTTTGCAACTGTTGAATAAGGGCTAAATAGTTATCATCCAACTGGTAACTTGAGGTAATCAATGCACCCAAATTTGAATCCACTACTGTAATAGCCAAAAACAAGATCTCAGAACCTTGAACTCTAGATAATGCATCAGCAGCCACATTCTCTTTCCCACTTTTATACTGAATTTCATAATCAAAACCCATGAGTTTTGACAACCAAAACTGCTGAAATGGAGTAGACACTTTCTGCTGTAATAACCATTTAAGGCTTTTCTGGTCAGTTTTGATAACAAAATGAGCACCAACTAAGTACTGCTCCCACTTCTGAACAGCAAACACTATAGCTAAGAGTTCCTTGTCATAAACAGACAATTTCTGCCACTTTGAACCCAAAGATCTGCTGATAAATGCCAAAGGGTGCCCTTCTTGCATAAGCACAGCTCCAATTCCTGTTTTCGAAGCATCAGTTTCAAGAACAAACAACTTGTCAAAGTTGGGAATAGCCAAAACAGGTGCAGTGACCAAAGCTAGCTTAAGAGCTTCAAAAGCTTGCTGAGCTTGATCACTCCAAACAAAGCTATTCTTTTTAAGAAGATCAGTCAAAGGCTTGCAAAGAATAGCATAACCCTTAACAAACTTCCTGTAATAACCAGTTAAACCAAGAAAACTTCTCAATTCCTTGACACTAGCAGGAACTGGCCAGCTGCTGACAGCAGACACCTTCCTTGGATCAGTTTCTAGGCCATTTTGAGTAATGAAATGACCCAAATATTCCACCCTAGAAGTAGCAAAGATGCATTTGCTTTCCTTAGCAAACATACAATGTTCTCTCATAAGTTCAAAAACTTCAGCCAAATGCTTCCAATGATCTTGTAAAGAACTGCTGTACACCAAAATATCATCAAAAAATACCAATACACACTTCCTAAGTAATGGCCTAAACACATGGTTCATCCACCCTTGAAAAGAAGCAGGGGCATTAGTTAAGCCAAAAGGCATAACTAAAAACTCAAAATGCCCTGTGTGAGTCTTAAAAGCTGTCTTATACACATCATCAGCATGGACCCTCATTTGATGATAACCAGCCCTCAAATCTAGCTTGCTAAATACAGCAGCCCCAGACAGCTCATCAATAAGCTCATCAATCACAGGAATAGGAAATTTGTTCTTCACAGTCCTATTATTCAATTCCCTATAATCAACACACAACCTCCATGTCCCATCTTTCTTCCCCACTAACACCACTGGTGAGGCAAATGGAATGGAACTATTTTGAATAATACCTCTATCCAACATTTCTTGAACAAGCTGTTCAATGATGTCTCTCTGCTTTAATGGATACCTATAGGGCCTAATATTTACAGGAGTGCTACCAGGCATCAAGGGAATAGAGTGATCAAAAACACCCCTCTCAGGAGGCAAAGTAGTTGGTTCCTCAAAAACAACCCCATACTGCTCCTTAAGAGTAATAAACTCTGAACAAGTCAAGACATTAAGATTGTCCTGTTCCAACTGCATAACTGAACCAGTATTTTCAGCAACCTGTAAGAGACACAACTGAGCTGCAGAATCCAAGAGTTTCACTGATGGATTGCCTTCAATAACAGACAGCTTCTGAGGTGGTACACCTTTAAGAACAAAATGCCTACCATGCAAGTTAAACTCCATTCTCAACTTCAAAAAGTCCCATTGAATTGGACCCAACAGTCTTAACCATTGAATACCCAACACCATATCACAACTGCCCAAGGGAATCAAAAGGACATCTGTCTCAAATGTATGGCCTTGCATTTCCCAAGCAAACCCTTTACACCCTAGCTTACATGGAATATTGTTCCCATCAGCCACTGATATTGTTTGCAAAGGGATATTATCCAGTGTACACCCTAATTTTTGTGCCACATTTACATCAACAAAATTATGTGTACTGCCAGAATCAATTAAAATATGCAAATCCTTGCCATTAAGCCTTCCCAAAACTCTCATAGTCTGAAAGGAATGATTACCAGCAAGTGCGTTCATAGAAATCCTAGGTTCAGAAACAGATTCATCAACCAACTCCAAATCTTCTATCTCCTCATCATATTCTTGGATGCAGGAATTTCTACTGTGAACAACTGAGGCTTCTTAAACTGACACTGATGATCCCTAGAATAAGGTTGGTCACAGTAATAGCATAGGCCTTTAGCTATTTTCTCCTGTCTGACATCAGCAGGAATGTGTCTGTAATTTCTAGAGTTGTGAGGTGTTTGAGTCAAAGCAGGAAAGGAAGATCTAGATTTTGGTGTAGGTAAGAGTGGGGGTAATGTGTTTGGGTTAATTGGGGTTAAGGGTGTCGTGGTTGAGGTTTGAGTTTTTGTAGGATAGGTGTTTGGTTTATTATGTTTGAAGCTGGAAAAAGAAGTACAACTCAATGACTGCTCCTGCAATCTAGCATATTCCACAGCCTGAGTAATTGTTAGAGGTTTAAAGGCCTTAACAAATGGCTTAACAGCAGGTCTAAGGCCACCCACAAAACTTTCCAAAAAATATGAATCAGGTAATATATGATTATTCATCAATAAAACTGATCTCAACTTCTCAAATTCATCTATATAATCTTCAATTGAACCAGTTTGTTGCAATCGATTAAATTGCTCCACCACATCCAAAGCAGAATCATCCTTAAATCGAGCATACAAATCAACTACAAAATCATTCCAATCAACAACAACAGATCTCCTAATCGACAAGTAATTCATGACCCAATTCTCAGCCTTATCAATCATATTCAAAGAAGCTAAATCGACCTTTTGATCATCAGCGATTTTACAAAGTGTAAAATATTTGCAACATTTTTTGACCCAAATACGAGGATTCATTCCATTAAACTTCGGAAACTCAAGTTTAGGGTTCATACCTAAGGTCCTGGTTGGATTGGACCTGTTCAAGCTTCCATTAAAAGAGGTAGGAGAAGAAGGCTCTGAATTCGAAGGAATTGAATTCGAAGGAGTTGAAACCTTCTCAGCTTGTAAGGTTTGCATCATCTTCAACATCTCCTCGAATTTCTGTTCGATTTTGGAATTTTGATCATCCAATCGTTGTTCTAAGGTTTTGAGCTGAGCTTCCATGGCTGCCACTCTTCTCGTAACAGGCGGAGGCGCCAGAATCTCTTACTGAAGAAACAGCAAGTTCGGCTCTGATACCAATGATAGAGGAGTGAGCTTGAAGCTCCTCCAATGGCGAATTTCTGGGTTAAGAGAGAGAAAGAAGAGAGAGAAAGAGAAGAAGAGAAATGAATTTGGGGAAAGAAGATCGATTTCATTTATATCCTCCAACTACTTTTATTACAGTATTTATAAACTAGTGGGAAATGACGTGTAATCCACTAACAAACTTCCACTAACAATTCATGTTAACTAACTAATAACAAACTTAAGCACTAATAATAACTTTCTTGCTTATTTTTTTGTTATTTCTCAGCAATAATACTGTATCAGATATTGATGTTAATTTTATAAAAAACAACAAATTCTCATTCCTAATACCAACCTCCATTATCTTAAATTCCACTCCCACCTAACCAATGTTCCGGTCAACTCCTTAGGGAGAGTACAGTGAAAGTAGAGAATGAGCAAATTCTTACTCATTTATTCCACTCCGTTGTTGAATGTGAGTAGATTTAAACTGAGAAAGATCTGAGGAAGTCCCAAATCGTTCTTATTTCTCAATCAGCCTTCCCTTCACCAGCTCGGATAGGTCGTGAATCTCTTCAGTTAGGTATGTATTACTTCTGCAAATCCCCAATCTGTTGAATTTTTATTTATTTTTTTCCTTTTTATGGGATATATTAGCTAAGCTATAGATGCAGACAAATTGTTTCAATTACTAGTATTAATTTTGTAATCGAAAATATTCCTGCTGTTTAATATACAGGTAAGAGAAAAACTCCATACCCAATGGAAGGAAATCAGGACTAGATGTTACTTCTCCATTTCTCAAACATAGCTTCTTTTAGCTTAGTTCTTTTACTACCCAAGAAAAATAGATACTTTGTTTTGTAGCTGATTTGAATGCGTAAATGGTGGGTAGAAACTGGAAACTGGAAAATGAAATAGAATTGTACGAGGAGTACTGTGATAGAGTATAAAACATATTACTAGTCTCGAGACTCTCAACCATTAGCTTAAGCTTTTGGTTGAGATGGTCCTTAACATTGTATCAAGGGCCAACATGTTACATGTTACATGTTACAAAGGTTACGGGTTTAGTATAAAACATATTCCTAGGTCTTTACCATCAGGTTAACCTTTTGGTTCAGAGGGTCCGTTTACAATTGTGACAAGCTTTTAAGAGATGAAGGCAGTTTTACCCGATTGCCCAACATTTGCCATTTTATTGCAAGTATAAATCACAAAAATTAGTCAAATTAGGTTGGGTAAATAGTGTCAAATATGTTTTTTTGTTTCCAATCTTTACTTGAAGATAATGATACTATAAGAGAAGGGTCTTCTATCTTCTTTGTTCTAATCTCTACATTGGTTCTTGGCCAAGCCGCTTAATTGTTGTCGGTTACTTTCCTAACCCAAATTCGATCATTGCTGTGATCATTGATACTCCATTGAAAGTTCAATTTTTTTTTTTTTTCATCTTTCTATATAGCTTGAAGATTTTACATGACCGGTAAGATTTATAAATCATTATACAACATCCCTTGTAGTGTATGCAAGCTTTTAAGGATTTTACAAAACTCCGAATAACAAACTGTTTACCAATATTAATGTTTCCTTAATTGCTATTTTCAGGAAGGCTTTGAGGCAAAAGGAAATCTTATCTAATAATGGGTGATTTAATTCTTTCTGCCTTTGCGTCAGAGGTATTCAAGAAATTATGGGATCCGGTTTTTAATGTCATTGGTGATGAGGTCCAAAAGGTGACAGACATGGATTTGGCATTGAGAAAACTAGAAGTATGTACAGAAGAAGCCCTAGACCTGCTGCATAAAGTAGACTCCAGCCATAGACAAGAAGCAGACAAATTAGCTTACTATTGTCATGAAGCAGATGATCTTATTGAAGAGATTGAGCATGAGATCAGAAAGCTGAAACCATCAGTATCATCCAGCAGCTCATTGTGTCATATTATGCTATCACTTAAAAACTGGATCAAGCCTCATAAAATAAATGAGTTGCAGAAGAAAATGGCTGGAATAATAGATAATTTGAAGGAACATGTGAACTCAAATCAACAAATTCAACCACCTTCGGATTCTGTTAGTAACTCCAACAAACATCTCCAGTTGATAGGGAGGGAACCAGACGTCCAAGTCATAATTGAAGAGTTAACCCAGTGGGAGAAGTATGGTTCTAATGGAGTTTCTATTGTAGGCATGAGAGGAATTGGAAAGACAGCACTTGCCGATTACATCCTCAATCACAAGGATGTACAAGCCAAGTTCCCTCTTATATTACGAGCTTCCATGTCTGGCAACAATTTCTGTGAGGAAGACATGATTTCTAGGCTTGTTGTGGTCTATTCTCAAGAGAGGCTCAATTCTAGGAAGAGGGTCAAACTCGAAAACTATGAGATTCATCTCCTAAACTGTGATAAGTGGTTAATTATGCTGGACAATCTTGGAGAAGTTCCCTCAACTGTTTGGCGTGACTTTCAAACTTCTTATCTAACAACTGGGAGAAAGCTTCTCATCACCACTCTCAGTCCTAGAGTTGGAAGAATGGCTCGAACTACTGTCCATTATTTAAAGCCCTTGTCAGAGACACATTGTCAAGACCTGATCCGTCATGAGTTTATGCTTTCTCGCAACTCTTTCGTACCTTGGCCTTCTATGAGCAGTGACTTGGCTAGTAAATGTTACGGTTTGCCATTAATTGCCCAATTCTTGGTTTGGTCATTGCCAGGCATTGGGGAGGAGAATCAAAGGTTCCTTCATGAAGACTTGTGGAGTTGGCCAGGATTTGTAAAAGAAATTCTGCCGATTTTAAAATCAAGCTTCATGGGTCTTGAATCAAAAGTAAGGTGGTGTTTTTTTTCTCTCTCCTTGTTCCCCCACGACTATGCTTTTTGCAGGGAGGATTTGATTCATTTATGGATTGGTGAACGGCTAGTTCTACCTCATGCTCTGAGATTTGAGAATAACGGGCAGACAATTTTCAATGAATTACTGGAAAGATCTATCATTCAACCACAAGCTATTGACAGCCATGGTTTGATGAGGTATGAAATCCATAAAATTTCTCATGACTTTGCCCATATTCCTGGTTCTAAAACATTTGTCCGCATGGATGCTGAATGCCCTTCTAGTCCTTATCAGCGGTATAAGTACACATGTCATTTATCCTTGTCTTGCAATAAGCAACTCCAGCGTTGGGATGAAATAGGGGAGCAACTTGGGCGCTTAAGGACATTGCTTTTGTTACCTAATCACCAACAAAGTGGGAAAATAAGCCATCTTCCTGATGATTTTTTCAAGAAAGTGTCGAAACTTAGAGTACTAGCCTTAAATAAAACCAACATCACTGACCTTCCAAGATCTATATATAAGTTGAGGCACCTTCGCTTTCTAGACATTTCAGACACAAATATAAAAAAATTACCTGAGAAGTTTGCTAACCTATCCACCCTACAAATTCTTAAGCTAAAAGTTGGCCCTGAAATTCCAAAATTACCCATGAACTTCAGCATGTTAACTAACCTTTCGTTTGTTGATTGGAATGGATGTCATATACAAAAAATGGAAGCTATGCTACGCAATATTGGGAACCTTGTCAACCTCCAGACTCTTCCCGTATTCATTATAGGTAGCAAGAAGGGATATCGTATTTCAGAGCTGAAGAGTATGAATTATATCCAAGGATCAATCAAGATAATTAATCTGCAAAATGTCACTGATGAGGCAGAGGCTAGAGAAGCCATGTTATCTCATAAATCATTTCTTCGAAGGCTGGAATTCATATGGACAAAAAAAGCCTCAAATGCATGCAGAAGCAGTTCTCTCAGGCCTTCAACCTCATAACCAATTGAATGAATTGAAGTTAGTAGGTTACAGTGCTCCCTCATTTCCGCAATGGCTTTCTAATAGTGTCACCAAGCTTCATAAACTCGAGTTAGTGCAATGTCAATTTTGCTGCAACATACCTGCGGTTGGACAACTTCCATATCTTAAGACCCTTCATCTTGAAAAATTTAATTCTTTAGTAAATTTGAGCCCGAGTTTCTGTGGAGCACCAATAAATGGTTTTGGCTGTTTTCGCTCACTTGAATCACTGGTATTGCATAACATGGTGGAGCTTCAAGAATTTGAAGGATTGGAAGCCAATATACCTTGCCTTCACGAGCTTAAGGTCATGAACTGCCCGAAGTTAAAGAGCTTGCCTTCCCTTTACCATCTTATTTCACTTGTTGATTTAGAATTCAAGGGATGCAATTCTTTGAACTCGATACCAGAGTTGCCAACATCATTAAAGTCATTGACCATTAGAGATTGTGATTTGGTGAAAAGCAGATGTCTAGATGGAGGTGAAGATTGGTCAATGATTAAAAATATTTTGGAGGTATTAGTTGATGGTGTTAAAATCCTAACATTGGCTTGTGAACATATTCCTTCTCCAAACGCGGAAAGTCATAACACATATCTCCAGGTATGGACTGAACTTTTCATAGATTAATGAATAAAATGTGCAAAACTGTTTATGATTTTGTTTACAATTGTGTTAGGTCATCTCACTATAACAAGCATTTACAATTGGTTTGGCTTAAGAGAATAAAATTTTCAACTTCTTTTGTATGAACACATATAAATCTATCTTCACGGTAACAACACTTATTTTCATTGTTGCAATTCTTGCAAAGTTATTTGTGAGAATTTAGTTTCAATATAGAAATATATATTAGTTTGAAATTATATGTTTTTGTTATTTTGTTTGAACTATCTTGTCAAAAAAGAAAAATAAAAAAAATAAAAAAAAATTGAAAAAAATAAATAAATAAAACAAATAGCCTTTCTTTTGCTGTGTTAATAATGCATTTGAAAGGAGGGTGGGGGTGGGGGTGGGGGTGGGGGGGGGGGGTTGTGGTAAAGAATGAGTAGTGTGTAGACCTAGTAATTCTGACCAACTTGTGAACCAAAAACAACTCCAAATTGACCCAACATGAAAGTGTAGCTGACTTGATTTCGACCCGACCCAATTTGAACCCGAATTACGTGACTTGAACAAATCATATCCGAAATGACCCGAGCTAAAATTACCTTATACTAATACTTTGTATGAGTTCATTATTGTCATAATTAGTAAATAAAAAATACTCTAAACTATTGTTCTGTTAACTTATAATTTGTATCAGTTAATTTCAATAATAATCCAAGTCTAAACTATTGAGTGAGTTGAGAGTTTTGCTTTTGTTGGTACCAAAAGAATTGTGCTTTAATAACTTTTCTTCCTATGTACCTTTCTCTCATTTATAAACGTGGGACAAAATCTATTACAATATCGTAAAATTTCATTGTTGATTTAAATATAAATTTTACAATTTGTAAATCCATAAGGCAATAAATCCAAAAATAAGTAGTTTTATTTTAGTTTGAGTTAGCAAAATTAGTTTAAGCTCCCTCCGTTTTCTTTTGTTTGTGTCATTGGAATCCTAAGAGATTTTAATGAAAATGAAATATGGTAATTTATTGGTTTTTCTATACTTTAAAACAAAATCATGTAGGATCTTATTAGCTCTTATTGTTTCCAAATAGATATTAGATAGGACAAACATTTAAAGATAGAGAAGTAGTTTAAGTTGAAAAAAACAACTTTGAATCAATTAATACTAGTCAAAGAGAACATGTCATCTCTCTATATTTTTTTTAACAATTCTGGAATTGGAGATATGAATTGATAAGTTTTTACCAAAATGTTCCAGGGTTTCCAACACATTGTTCAAGGTGTTAAGTCAATAATTATTAACCAGCTGTTTTGAGGAACTACATCAATTTCAGGTGCTCCTCACATTGCCTTATGACTTCTGGTAATCTTCTAAAATAGACTTCTCCATTTCTTAAAATATTTCTAAAGCTCTTACTATCTCCTTTTCTTATTATGGGTGACAAAAGAATATTATATGTGTTATGTGAAATGGAAATTATGGAAGGGTATTATTTGTGAGACGCAAGTGTTCCGTTGTTGCACATAATAAAAAACGGAGGTAGTACTTTGCACGTTTATGTTGAAAATTGAATTTGTTTTTCTCTTTACCGGTGAAAATGATTTATACCATGTAGTACAATCTACACAAAAGCTTTAAAAGACCAAGAAAGAATTGGTGTTGTTGGTTTTGAATTCCTCTTGTAATGTTAGAAACATAAGGTTGAAACCTCCTAATAGATTGGGGTGAGAATACCTCGCCCTTCCCTCTCAAAAGCATACTAAGAAAATGTGAGGGCTAGGGTTCATATGCTCATCTACCTTAAGGTGTTTTCAACTATGTTATTTAACTTTCTGGCCTCCCAAAATACTTTCCTTGTTGGAATTAAGCTGCATGGCCCGTTTCTAGGCATGTCTCCTCTTGAAAACCTGGTAAGTAAAAGGACATCACAAACTAAAAGACAATGCATTCTAAAACAAAGGTCTATGTCTTCAATATTAAAGTAATAGAAATAGAAGGAAGAAGCCTTATTTCTAAAAACGAGAAACAGTGGGTTAGAAGGTTTGTTATAAAATTGGGTTTTATGGTTTCGTTGATGAAACTAGAATTCACGGTGAACTCTAATGTTGCCAACAAGTAGTGATAAAAAAAAAGAATGTTGTTGGTAAAGTTGAAGTTTGGGTGAGAGTTTTCTCAGGTTTGTATCTTTGGTATTGTTGGACATCCTTCTTGGTAAGAAGGTCTTTATCCTCTTGATCCATAAAGTTAAAGTTCTTTATTTTGGGCTTGAATTGTGGTTTTTCTTACTTTCCTATAGAGTAAGTACCACTTCTTCTTTCAAATTTTTCTTAAGATAAACTTTCTGTACTTGTATAGCATTTTGGATTGAGCGATGAAGTCTTTTCAGTTATGTTTAGTCATTTTCAAAAAAGTAAATTCTTCGTAGTCCTATGTTCTCCCTTGTGGGTTTATTTGAGGTTGCTTCCTTTGGACAAACTGTTAGCGGTTAAAAGTGGGGTGTAGTTTATAATTTTCAGGTGAGGTGTGGATTTGCTCAATCCTTTGTGTTATTTTATGTGTGAATCTCATTTTTGTTGGTATGGGCGTTACGAGTTGAAGTTATGGTTTTGTTTTGGATTTCAGTTTGACTGAATTTCAGGAAAAATTTGTTAGGGAGGTTAAAGGGTCTTCGAAGGGTGAAATTTGAGGTGCAATGCAACTCTTTTATCATGTTATGTATGATAGTTCAAAATGGATTTTAAGTTACCTGCTTACTTTTGATTGCACAAATTGAAAGGTTAGTAGAGTTCTAACTTTATTTAGTTTTCGTTTTAGCTTGTGGAAATTTTGGGTTCATAGCATGCCAAATAAGAGAGTTTTGATTGGGGTCGTTTGGTGTGTGTGTGTATATATATATATATATATATTATTATATATATATATATATATATATATATATATATATATATATATATATATAATTATTATTATTATTATTATTTTTACGAATAAATCAAGTATGGGGTAAGAAAAGAATCATTTAAATCTTACCTTTTTCATGAAAATAAATCACTTAAATCTAACTTCCTTTTTTTGTTTGAGGAGGAGAAGGGTAATTGTTATCTTAGATTTTATAGAGCTAATAAAGCAATGAATGTGAGAAAATAAATAATTAAAAAAAATAGTAGTGAGTTTGAATAGGGATCATGGAGGGAGTATTGATTGTTTCATACATGTATAGGTAAGTATAGCAATCATGTAAATTATATTTTTAATTTTAACTAAGTGCATTTTCGGTTTTCCTTTTAGTATCTCTTTAAATTCGAATGATTTACTCTGTAAAAAGTTTTATGGAGTAAATTTTAGAAACTGACGTGATTTAACAATTATTTATTTTAGATTTATAGGGCAATATAGGGAGTTCAGAAGTTGGACAACTTTTCATCCCCCTCCCCTGGACTTGCATAATAAAGTAAGATCTAACAAATACTTTTCTTTCGTTGCAGGTGCAATTGGTGACGCCTTGGTCTTGAATTATAATTCTCCTCTAGTATTAAAATCCTATTGTCTGCGGAGCCCTTTAAATCAGTATTTATGTCCATAATAACTCTTATAATTTAAATATAGAAAATCATGGGAATTTAGATAATTGAGGTTTTGTTTGATTGACCACAAAATATAAATTCATGGAAATTATTAATTCCCACAAAACATGGGAATTAAATTATCAGGTACCCCCTTGGTAACTTGAAATTCTCATGATTTGCAAATTCCTCCATGAATAACAAACAACTTTCAACAAACAATGTGGGAAGTTAATTCCCGTAATTTGTCAATTTCTATGGAAAGTTATTTCCCTTGTCAACCAAACGACTCCATATTCTTACAAAATTTGTCCAAAACAATTACTGCGTACACATTTCAAATTCTTTCACAGCAAAGACCCATTTCAAAAATTCAACAAATTTGAATACACAGACATTTTTAACCTCGTATGTCAAGTACATTTCCCTACCTAACAGACATGTTGCCCCTTGTATATGCGTTATTGAGCACCAGACTCACTCGTACAAATCTTAGTCCCACTTAGTATATATCCACCAAATGCATTCATCTGCATATGAGGATGAGTTCTTGATGGAAGTACCTGCATCATGTCGACAATTGATTTCATTAAGTCCTGCTGATACGTTCTATAAGATATAAAGAATACTTGTTTTTCCTCCCTCTATCATAATAATTTTATTCTTTTTACAAGCCCTCTATCAAAATATAAATTACATACGGAATACAACATTTCCAATCCTTTAATTTTATTTTTTTGACGTGATCTAATTACATGTTTCAATTTAGAAAAAGAAACTAATTCAAAAAAGGATTGTAACCTGATATTCTCGGAGCCAAGATTCTGAAATTTGCAATCCAATTGCTAGTTTCTCGCTTTGTAAATTGTGCGTGCATTCTGCAAGTGGCTGCATCCAGAAATGAAACGTGTGAATTTTTTTTTTTGCCATGCGACAATGTTCCATGCAAGTGCAAAGCTTTACTAAATATGTAGTATAAACTCGCAAATAATTGAATTGACAAAAGGGGAAAAGCTATCTACAAGATAATATTGCAGTCTAAATCATGTACAAAACTTCTTGTATGAGCAAATGATTCACTATCTTTGAACATGCTTTAACAATGAAAGCTATTCTGAATTTCTGACATCATATTCAACAACTGCAATGGATATCACATCACAATCATTTAAAAAAATATACAAATTTACCTCGACTTAAGAAAAAGGCATTCCAATAGCCAAGCTTATTTTCATGATACCTGAAAACTTTGCAAGAAGAAACTAGAGAGTTTTGAGATTCAAAGAAGACTTTTAAGATAATACGAAGTACATAATTTATTTAAAGCTTTAAGATAATAGTACCCGATGCTCCAGAGACAAAGCTTTTAGATTTAATTTATTTAAAGATCAAAACCTGTTTCCTTTACAAACAAGGCTTTGGTGTCTTCAGTGTATAAACTTTTAAGTAGCTCCTAGTCTTCGCGTGTTAAGGTTATAGCTGACTATCAAACCAGACCACATCAGGGATGTAAGATATGTTTACAGATGCAACAATTCTTTCAGTTCCATGGAACACTTAAAAAAAAAATCTTTATTATGACATAATTAGAAGCATTTACACCAGATAGTATGTTACTTCGTATTTGTATTGCGTTATTTGTCTGGGCAACTCACTGACTAGATCCGCTTTGGACGTCTCTATTGAAACTCTATAAGATAATGCGGTTCCCTTTTTTTAATTGTTAACCATGGCTGAAACTTTTTCAACTTTTTGAAGTGCATAAACCCTCAGCAAATTTTATGTCACATCAACCATTTTCATTCATCCACATATGTATGCATCTACAAGGGAATCAAATTCTCCCACATGCTTAAACCAGTGGCTCACAGATACTATAATATTTTTTACCATATGAAACTCTTTTTAAAAAAAATATTCTCTTAGCATTCCATCCTAAATCCTAATTCAGATATAGAATATGTATTGCAACTACAAGTATGAGCATGAACTTTCCAAAAGAAAAAATGGAGAAGCAGGTCACATCTCATCAATTTGCATATATAGTGGAGTCATAAAATGCACATGCAACAGTAAGAATATATTTGCAACATGAGACATAAGATTTAATTGCAGGAGACCTGGAGATATTGGTGATAAATTGCAAAAGAGGCTGAGTATGATAAATGAGGTAGTAGCTTTTGCAATATGCCCCATACATCCTGCTCAGGTGCTGCAATTATTAAGCTGCAAAGATCCAAATACAGATATGTAAATTCCTTATGTTTTAAATGACAAAATAATGACTAAGAGCAGTGTTAAAGTACCTAGAAAAACCCTTTTCTTTCCATGAATCAATAAGCTCTTCTGAAGCCACTTCTCCTGCTTTTATTGCTTTGCAAGTTGTGGGATCCCGTTTACCAGTTTTGTTGGAAGTGTCGACTGATGTCTTATTTTCCTCCAGGGAAACATCTTCTTCAATAACATCTAGTTGATTCCCTGAATCACTTGCCTGCAGATAAAGGTAGTAGATTAGCAAGGAATATATGCAGCTGGAAATAATGCTCTTGGCTTCTGAGCAGAAAAAATTACCATGTTCTCGTTTTGTAAGTGGCTTCCATTTTGACCAGGGCATAGATCATTGAGGCAACAACAAACAATACTGAATGTACATGGAATTTAATAAGGTTCAAAGTACTTGAAATGTGCGCATTAATATTACTTCTCAGTCACCCAGCAGAAGTACAACAAATATTTTGATAAAGAAATTACAGGTGTCAAACCAATTGCAATTGCAGGTGTCATTATAGAAATTGAAGATCCTAACTATTTCCAAGGAATGTGGCGTGACACCCAGATGCATGTTGCAAACACACCCCGTACCTGGTCAAAAAGATAATCACTTTAAGTAACAGCCAACTTACATGAAAAGAAACACATATTTTCTTTCCATTACAAATCCTTCTCCATAGTATAGATGTCGATTCATATATTCAAGTGACATTTTCTCATTGTTTGCCATCAATGGAGCCAAGAGGACAGCAAATCTACAATAACATCTCCAGAAAATCTTCACAGCAAAGATGATTTATAAAGGGTTCTTGGGTAGATAAAAGAAGATATGAACTAAAATTTGAAAATAGCACCAAACAATTCACTCCTTATATCCCTTCATGATCCATACAAACTCCTTTTTTGATTGACAGGAAATAAATATATTAAAAATAAAAACCTTCACACTTCTACCTTCTATAGTTCGTCAAGTGAATTTTTCCTTCTCTCTTCATCAAATCAACCCTTATCTCTCTATCAAGACACTTTCTCTTACCTTTATCTGTTCACTAAGCGCTACCAAAAATATTTATTCACTATCCTACCAAACTCGTATGTGAAAATCATTTCCACAAAGGATTAGGAGCTCTGTAATCTAGCACAAAGCAAGGATTAATTTACTCAAAACATAATTATTTCCACAAAAGATTAAGAAGACGAAACAAAAAAGTCAAAAAGCCCCACTCTTTAAGCCCGAGGATCAAATTTTCAACTCATCATCCAAACTTCTATATAGATGAACTAGCCTTTCTTTCTTTCTTTTTTTTTTTTATTTTTTATTTTTATTTTTTATTTTTTTATTTTTTTTATGCGTAGGCTTTATAAAGCAAAAATAAACCCTAATAAACATTTAAGGCCACTTGAAATTCTTCTTTATTTACAAATAGATTAACTAAGATGATCCATTAAACCATCAAAATGATCATACTAAAATCGAATCATTACCAAGTATAAATGGGGATGCTCTAATCCAATTTAAGCTCATGTAATAAGTGATGCTCATGCATCAGTTTAGAAATGGTTCGCAGGCAATCACTTAGTTATTCGGATAGGTGGTTTACTAAAAACAAAGAAAATGGGAGCTTTTAGGTGCAACTAATAGACAAATGAGAGCCTCAAGTGCTATGCTTTCAATAAAAAGATTCCCCTTTCTCAATAAGCTATAAGTTAATGTACACATGTTCTCTCTCAATCCCATACAGCAAGAGTTTTTTTTATCCCAATGAACCAACAAGCAAACGGTTTACTGCAACCAGGAAATACTGTCTGAGTTGTATTTATATAGTTTAGTGGTAAGTTTAACCATTAAAATCCATTCATATGCATGCATAAAGACTAAGAAAATAAGCAAGGTACACACATCCTCTCACACTGCTTAATAAGCATCTAGTACAACTTTTCTGGCAAATCATGGAATATTATTAAAATATAGCAGCGGTGTTTCGCTTTCATCATACAAGGTAACACAAAGGCTACAGAAGTACAGAGTCACTCTATTCTAAGAAAGTCCAGATAACACCTTATTACTTTATCCAAACTGGTGTGATAGTTTCTTATGCCATTTTCTTGTGTAGACTGAACTCTCTATGGGCTCCATTGCCCTAGCAATACTAAGGCCATAAAAAGTCAATGTATACTTAGAATCAAGAAATATGTTTTGCACTTTTGCGCAAGTGGATGAAAGATTGCAAAACAAAGAATTCTAGTTCAGTATGTCCCCAGAGAAGAGATAATTTCAAATTTACAAGAAACAAGGGTGACTAAGCTATCTGCATGAAGGAGCCATCCTGCCTAGAAAAGGGGAGATAGGTGCAACATCATCCCATCATTTCCAAACTCTAATCACCCTGATAACCAGAGCAGAGATAGAAGGAAAAGAAAGAAAAAAAAGTGTCCTCAAGATGATGAACCATTCATCTAAAGACTTAAAAAAGGACGAATGATACTGAATAATGAATTGCATGGATCCCAGTACACAGAAGCCTCAAAACAAGAGGCTTCAAAAACCTGAGAGGCTGGTTTCATTAGGGCCTAATTTATGTCGAGTAGACGAAGAGCTTAATCTACGAGATTCCGGATTGGAAGCGGGTCCGATATCCGATCTCCCACTGACGTAGGGTGCCACAAGGCACGACCAGTTCTTTCGCACAAATCAATGTCGTTCGTTCTCAATAATCCGTCATCTCTTAAACAGTTTCTAGCACGATAACTGGTACATCAGAGGTGCGTCCTTCCCGGTCCTCTCGTACTAGGGAAAGGTCCTCTCAATGCAGCCTCGAGAAAGCGCCTTTGCTCGAGGTAAGTTACTTACTTTGAGCTGGGGTCCCCGCCAGCTTTGGAGAAAAATGTGAGAGGATTTGGATGATTACCAGTCATTGGCTCATTAAAATGGCATCTACTTCCATGCTCAAGGAAACAGGATAGGGACAAAACGTGACAAGGTGCAAAACAAAACATCCATAAAATGCAGAAGAAATACAGAGTGGAAAGCAAATTACAATCAGAGTACCTCCTAAACGTTCTGACACAGCACCAGTAACAATCCCACCAACCATATTTACCACCAAGACATCTGAGTGTGCAGTAACATTGGCCATTGAAAGAAGAAGAGCTAGAGAATCTGATCGTAAGCAACTGTAAGTATGAGACAGGATGAGTTAATCTGAAAGATACCTCTTAACTCAAAAGACAAGATAACATAGAGGAGCCTGGATATTTATAAATAAATAAATAAAATTAATAATAAAATACTGAAAGCGACAAGTTCTAAACTATAACAAGCAACAAGTCTGTTGCATTTTCTGCTCCACTGCTACATGTCTCCCCCAAGGCCACCATACTGTTAGCCATGCTATGCATACATTTTGCCCATTAGCTTGAAAATCCTTTATTGCCTTCCATGATTCACTACTATGATTTCAAATAATATCCAACTCCAACACTGCCCCGATTTAAAGTCATCAACAAAATAATGACCTATATTACAGTAAGGTTAATGCCAAGATAAGTACCAAACTAACAAGATGTTTTGAATTCTCATCTGAAGCATTAAAATAAAAAAATTTAAGTGGTGTACGGATGTTTCCTTTTTTTTTTTTTTTTTTTTTGATCCAGTCATGTTTTTCAATTAGGCATAATACAATTAGAAATAACAGCTTCAGGGGCTTCCAAGAATATTCCTTATCTAAATACCTTATATTGATGCCAAAGGCACACCAATGTATAGGAAGACCTAAAAACCTAGCTCATAAAGTATTTCTAGTACCTCCTTATTTTTCTTTAATTAACCCCAAGAAACTATAAAATTCACCCCAAATGTGGCTGCCTATCCTTTACATTTGCTTGCAATTAATAGTAATGACTAGCTCAGAAGTTTAATTAAATCATTTCTGATTCATTGTGCATAGAAAAAATTAACAGCTCTCGGGGAAACTGTTAACTTCATGGGGAAAGGAAAAGCTAGTTTATCAATCCCAGTGCCAGGTTTGATAGCTAAAGTGTTAGTGCACACCACTAACCAACACTACTACAATCACAACATCACAAACTTTATGTGATAAGTGACAAGCTCACTAGCTCAGCAAACAAAGAATAACGGGGTAAACCCAAAGGAAATGAGACATAAGAATGGAAGCAAAGGATACACAAGAGGGAAAAAAAAAAGGAATGATGAAAGTGAAGTAAGTCTTCAAATACCTCCTCATTCAAAGTTAGAGACAAGAGAATGGAAAAGATCAAAGATGAATGAATGAGTGAAAGTATTATATTCAAAGGGGAACAAAGCTAGATAACTAGAGTATACTAAGTTCCTCATCAATATTTTGTGTGCCCTTGTCCATTTTATATTTAAAAATAAGAAAAATAGTATAAAAATCATCTGTCATAAGATGTATGAAACAAAGAGGACAAGTTGTTTGCTAAACTGAACTATAATTCTTAACCCAGTTTTCTAAACAACTCTGAATGGGTGATTCCTAGCTTTCTTATAAGATGTTTTCCTAGCTTTTGTTAAACTTTCCAAGGCTTTAGATTCCATTATTATGTTTACATCAATCCAGTGTTCCCCTGGGAAACAGTGTAAATTCAAAGCTCTATTGGGAGCAAAACTAGTGAAAATCCAAAAGCTTCATATCAAGTGATGTCTTGCTTTAAGCCCTTAATGCATATTAGTCGTTAAAACTTTATAGATATTGTGTCGTCACATATATTTTAACACCCAAACTCACTAGACGCTATCAAGCCCCAATCACACATACTCCATCACCAATATATAAGAGTGCCCTCGATACACCCGCTAGTGTTGCTTTGTTGCTCACAAGCCATGTTTCCACACAAAGCTTGCAACCTTCCCGACAAATAGGCAAGAGCACACGGCACGATCTGGTGTCAAAGCACTCACACTTAGACTATAAAGAAGCTAAATAAGTGACTTTGTTTCATAATAATTGAAAAGATAAAGTGATCTCAACTCCTCTCCAGCCTCCCACACCACATGATTGCCATATAAGCATTCAGACATGACAATTGCTTCTCCTTAGACTTACCAACCCCTTGAAATCTAATCCGTAGCCAGTCCACAACCTCTAAAAAGATATCCAAGATTCCTTGCATAGCCAATAACCTCCTCTAGAGGAATCCTGCCATGTCACAATGTAGAAACACATATGAACAACACTCACTAACCGCTCGACAAAGGATACAAAAATATGGCTTACTAACCAAACAACTTTTGAAACAAGTCCATATTATTAATCCAGCTCGACAAATGATACAAAAATCCAGGTATCTAACCAAATAGCTTCTAAAGCAAGTCAATAGTATTAATCCTATCCAACGCCAAAATCCACACAAAGCCCTCACTTTAAGAAGAATGCTCACCTTCCCAATAGTTTGATGCTAGAAAGCTAGAAACTAGGGGAATTAAGTCAAACAACAAAGAGACGATTTGAAAGTAAAACGCTCAGACAAGTCCCCTATCCACACCCTCTTTGATGCTTAAGCAAACTCTGTCAAGTCCGACGAGTTTTTGACCATTGCTGCTACCCAAGTTTTTCGAGTTAGGGTTTTCTTCAAATAATGGATTTTGATAGTTAGGGTTTTTCTCCCACATTGGGGATTCGATTTATGGTTGAAGTAAAGACAATCTATGCATATAACTAAAGTACCTTGCCAAATAGCCTCGATTATTGTACTCCACAAGCCCACAGACATTTATTTTGAAAAGTTTGATTTTTTCCGAAAATTCAAAAGAACATGTACCCAGGCATGCTTCATACCACACAACGTCAAAGGCGCTCTGCTTTACGCCATGAAAAAAGCGGCAAGAGCGAGGTTTCTAGAATGTTTGGGTCTGGGAAGGTGGATGCGCTATGGCTCGCGCCTTGGGCACGCTTTTTAAAACTATAATCTAGGAGTAAAAAAACATTGACTGCTTCTCAATATTCGGCCACAGAAAATTTTGACAATTGTAAGGGAAAGAAATTTAATACATCATAATTCAGACCAAAGAAAGGATGCACAACACACGATTTGAGATGCACCATAAAGATAGGATAGTAATACGGGTTTAACTGATAATGCTCCAACAAGCACAAATTTATAATTGCCAGATGACTTGTTAGCACATAGTAAAGCATGGAGTAAAAAACTGCTCATAATAAAGCGAAAAGAAGGTAAAATAATGACATTACCCAATTCTAGCAGGATATTTCCTGAAGTATGCATCACATATGCTGAAAGCAAAAAACCAGGACAGACTTATAACTTAAACATTGAAAGACCTAAAATAAACATCTCTGACATGTAGATCAAAGTAGCACAACTTTGATGCCTACCTTCTAACAAAAGGACGCCTAACAAGTACCTTGGGAGCATATTTTTTTAGCTTACGAAGCCTATACTTCTCCTGCAATTGACAAATAATCAACACGCTAATCTTGGGAACATTCTTCTTTTATAATTTTGATATTCGTAAAAGAACCTGTGAGAAAGATGTCTTATTCTCAAAAGTTGTGCTATTGGCAATCAAAGCTTCTACAATCTGTTCACCTGTTGCACCTTGTCTGTACCAGATCAATGATTTTGCAGACATCATCAGCATAATCAAAACTTAAGAGGGAAAACTGCTAGCAACTAGAAACTAATGATTGCTGACAACTCACTTATGTCGAAACTTTAAAACACCCATATCCAGAAACCTTTTTAAAGATCAAACAAGAAAGAACACTGAGGTTCTCTACTAAAATCAAATTTTCTTGGGTTAGAGAATAATGAAATCATCTAACCTTCGCATTTCATCTATGTCCTCTCCAGTAAGACTTTGAGCAGTGTTGTTATCAACTAGAGCTCTATTATCTCTCAATTCTTCACCTGTCACATTTTCTTCCTCTTGGACATTGTTACCTTGAATGATAAGAACAAAAGAAACGATGAGCCATTATCAAGAACGAAACTAGCAGATACGACTCATACAAGCTCCAACCGATAAAAGAAGCTCTTTGGTTGAATAATCAAAGTTATTTGGCATAATCATTTGATTTTCCGATAGCAAGACCCAAATCCCAGTGTCACGGTACGGTCTTACAACCACAAAGACAACAATCAATTCAACAGTTTCATACAAAGTTACAAACACAAGCCGCGATTAGAGTTGTCCATTTGATCAGAAAAAGAAACAAATATTTCAATAACAATCTTTCAAAGTCCTAAATTGATTAGAACTTCAAAAGCTATATAGTTACCATAATCCTAATTGAGGTTACAAATATACACCATGTAACTTTTGTTACAAATATTCACACATCAAGTTTCAGCACTAGCCTACGAAATCGATCACAGAACTTAATAAAAAATTCTAAGCCAATTCAAACAAATATATTTATGAAAAAACAACAGCATTAGAGCAAAGAAAAGATACCTCCTTCCTCTTCTGAAGGTACAACACGAGATAAATACGGCCCGTCTTTCCCATTTTCGACTTAAAACGATGAACCAAACGGCCAACCAACAATTGGCTGCAAATAAGGTTATGTGGAGTTTACTACACGGTATTTAAATGAAATACTATTGTGTAACCCGGACGTCGGGACGTTGCATCAAGTTGTTTACTTTAATTATTACTTGTAATTACTTCCTCCGTGTTTTTTTAAGTGTTATAGTTTGACCGGCACACATAGTTTTAGGCAATTTAATTGACTTAAATAAAATAAGAGGTAAGTGGGGTAGTTGGAGTATTAAAAAATTGTAAAAGAAAAATAGTGAGGTTAATAGTTTATTGAAAAATAATGAATGTAAGAGAAAAAATATAATAAAAAAGTAGTAGTGGGTTTGGGTGGGGACCATGAGAGGAGAAATATATAATATTTTAATATAGTTTTTTGTCAAAATAGAAAGTGTAACACTAATTAAATCACGGCCAGATTTGGTAAGTGTAACACTTAAAAAAACACGGAGGGAGTATATGTATTTGATATATATAATGTCTTTTTTTTTAGGGAAATTCTCTTTGTAAAAATCAAACTTTTTAATTTTCTTAATGGTAAACATTAAAAAAAATTTATTATCATTGATAAATCTAAATTATTGATTACTATTGATAAGTGTTATTTTAATGAAAATCCTTAACAATAGTTAGTTTTTTATTTTTCTAATAATTAAATTATTAAAAAAAATTTAGAAAAAAAAAAAAAAAAACCAAACCCCTCCGCCACCCAGCCTAGCCACCAACAGCCCCTCCCCCTGCCGGCGGCCAGGCCCCAACCTCCCCCATCCTCGGTCGGCGATGCTCGATCTCCCCCACACCCTTGGCTGCGACTTCCAACCTCATCGTCCTACCTTCTCTCTCCTCCATCTCGACACCTCCCATTTCCTCACCTAACACCCATCATCGTTCGCTAACCACCCTGAAATCGGCCCCCTTCCTCAACGACTCCCCTCCCCTTTTCACGCGGGCTGGAAACCTTAAACCCCACCCAAAACCAGTTTATAACCCAAACCCATTTTCTGGGTTTGGGTATTTTTTGGTGTTTCGATTCAATAGGAGGTTAGGGAGAGGGTTGGGCGCCAGCGGAGGGTCAGGTAGCTAGGCGGGTGGGTCCGGTGGCTAGGCGGGTGGGTCAGGTGGCTAAGCGGGTGGTTCAGGTAGCTACTAGCTAGGCAGGTGGGTGTTGTGGCTAGGCGGTTGGGTTAGGTGGGTAGGTGAGGTGGCTAGGGCGTGGGTCAGGTGGGTGGGTCAGGTTGGAAGGGGTTGACTTTTTATATTTTTTTAAAAGAAATTTTTTAAAAAAAAAAAACCTTACTATAGTTAAATATTTAGTTAAAATTTGTCATTAATGTAGTTAGCTTAATATAAAAAATTCAAGTTTACCAATGAAAATAAATTTTTTTAACGTTTACCACTAAGAAAATTAAAAAGTTCGAGTTTACTAAAGAGAATTTCCCTTTTTTTAATTAGACCTTGTGATTATCAATTATATACATTAAATTTCATGTTTAAAACATAGTTGATAGTTGGCTTAGATGGTTAGATAACTATCTTTCTTATAAGAGGTTGGGTATTTGAATTCCCTTATCATTATTTTTTGTTATGAAGCAATATTCAATGACGTGGCATAATGATTCAGGTTGATTGTGTAAGGATGATGTGGCATAATGAGAGATGGAGTAGGTGATGTGGCGTGGTTTACGTGGCATAGAGACGTTCTTAGTAACACCTTTTAATATATTAGTATAAATATAGATAGTACTATTAAGGTTATGCTTTTTCACCTTATTTCTACTAAACTGAAATCGTCTTTACTAAACTAAAATTAGACTTACTGCATTGTTTTTCAGCTGGATCTGGGCTTAGCTCGGCCCGAAACAACCAGCGATTAAGGAAGAGAACCCAAATCAGCAAGAGACCATCTGTTGAGGCGTCAACGAGCGATTCAACACATTTTCTCCATTTTTTTTTTAATGTGAACCCCCTCGAGGGTAGCCGTAATAAACTAAGGGTCTGTTCATATTTACTGAATTGAGCTGAACTGAACTGAACTGAACTGATTGGAACTGAACTGAACTGAACTGAACTGATTGGAACTGAACTGAACTGAACTGAACTGAATTGAGCTGAAATGAATATTTTATGTGAGAGAGAAATTAAGAGCTGAACTGAACTGAACTGATTGGAACTGAACTGAACTGATTGGAGCTGAGCTGAACTGAACTGAACTGAAATTAAGTAAATGTGAACAGGCCCTAAATTGAAATTATTTTGACAGAATTGAAATTATTTTACTAAATTTTATTTCATTAGGTAAAAAGAATTAGCAAAATGAGTACTTTAAATGTTTTATTTTTGGCATATTTTCCCAAAAATATTGGTACTTATAGCTTCAACAAATTTTTAGGTTTAAGTTGTCTATGATTAAGGATTACTCCTTTTTTTTTTTTTTTTTTTTTTAATGCATCACTTGAGATTTTATACTATTAATTTGTTACCTTTGACTTAATTTTTTTAACTACTATCAAATTTACAAACATGATAAGGTAATATATTGTTCGGGCTTGGCCTTCTTTTGCACCAAAAAATAAAAGGTAATATATTGTTGTATCTATTACAATGTCTATGTTCATAAAATAGTTTATTTAAAATTTTTATAAATATCTTTTTTAATATATTGACGGTCAAAGTTGTGCCTCGAGCCCTCGACAAAGGTGAAACTCAAGTGACACATTAAAAAAAATACAAGCAATAGTTATAAGAAGAGAGGGTGTTAAAAATTAATTTTTTGTTCTTTTGAAAAAATGAAAATAGTTCTTCGTTCTTTAATTTTTTATAATTCTTCACTCTGACTAAGGTCTGATCTGATTTACTGAACTGAGCTGAACTGAACTAAATTGAACTGAGCTGAAATGAATTGTGTAAGAGAGAAGGAAATTTGGAACTGAACTGAAATTAAGCTGAAGAGGACATACCCTAAAACCCTACTTTCACTACTTCGTATTTTTTTTCTCCTACTACCAAAGAGTACCAACTACAATTTATTTTGAAGAGAATATTTTTTTGTGCGAGCTTCATAATCATACGACACACTATTTATACCTAATAAAGTCGACCCGTTAACGGCTTAATTAGCTAGTGAGGGGTCTTAGACCCGAACCATAACAACAAGCTTCGATCATCACACCACCACACGAACGCACTTCACTTCCCACAGTTCAACAAGTGGACAGCAACCATAAACCAAAACTTCGCCACCAAAACACAAAAACAAACAACAATTCTGAAAAAAACTTGCACTTCTACTCAACAACCTTGTTTTTTCTGTCATATACTTTGTTTTGCCTAAAAATTTCTTCACTACATTACAAACTTGATCAAATATTGTCTACAACTGCAAATACATTGCTCTCTTCTCCTGGAATTTCTCGCTCTTCTTTCCCTTCCTATCACTCTCTTTGTCGCCGCCAATTTTCTCTCTCCTTTTCCTTCTCACCATGGTTTACCCGAAAAATTTCAGTGGAGGTCTCAAATTGGTCTCACTTTGTTGTCAATCTCCTAATATTGGTACTTCTTTTACTGTTTCTGCCATGTCGAATTCTTCGCCTTCGCCTTCGTCCGCCATTGATTTTCTTACATTGTGTCATAATCAAAGTGACGAATCTAATGATATACTTACCTCCGTTTTTTATTAGTTGACACGTATTCCTTTTTAGGAAGTTTTTTTTAGTTGACACGTTTCCTTTTTGGGTAAGTTTTATACCTTACTTTTTAAGTGTACCTCACTTGCTTTTATCATTCTCTCTCACTCTCTCTCCTCTCCTTAATATGTGTGCCTAAATTGAACGTGTCAACTAAATAGAAATGGAGGAAGTATTATACAATAACATTTATTTATTTTATAGAGGTGAAAAAACTAAGTCAATTATGATATGTGAATAGTGAAATAATCAAAGTGATACATTTAAAAAAAAATAGAGGGAGTATTTAAACATCGGTCAAAGGGATTGAAGAAAGTAAACAACCCACAAAGTTGGGATTATACTAGGATTATTAAAAGAAAATGGGGCAAAGTTGGGATTATTATTTACAATTTTTCCTATAATTTAAATATAATCATTGATAGTTTGACACCCTCTATTAGATTAATGTACTAGTAAACGTTTCAAATTCTTTCATAGCAAAAGTCCATTTTAACAAATTTGAATATGCCAATTAAGTAAAGCTTGGTGTAATTAGCTGTGGGTCACTTACAACCTTGAACTCACGAGGTCAAACTATGAACCTTAAGTTAATGGCCTGTGTATATGATGAAGGGTAAAATCTACAACCATCGTTAAATGTTATGTGTAACTTTAGAGGGGTTGCAATTACCAAGACAAAATTTGAGGGGCAAAGATTAACTAGTGTAATGGGAAGTAATTAAAGAAGGGGGGGGGGGGGATGGGACCACCCCACTTAAAAAAGGGTGGGGAAATTTGATTTTATTAGGAAGGAGAGAGAAAATGGAACCACTCCACCTAAAAAAGTGAGAGAGAAAATGGGATCACCCTACTTTATTATTCAAATCTGATTTTTTAAGTAAGGGTATATCAATCTTTTTAAACTTTTTTGTTTACTTAAGTAGAAAAGAAAATGAAAAGTTGCACATAACCTTGATCATCCGTTTTTTGCAAAAGTTGCACATAGCATTTAAAAGAGGTAGTAATATAATATATATCATATCACTAATATATAAAGCCGGTCTCGGAGCCAGACCACGAGACAACGACACTTGACATTCCTGTTTTTCACTAAGTGTCGCGCTACATAGGAGATCAATAGGTATTATTGTAACACGTATGTTGCTAACTAAGCGATTTTGGATAGATTTTTTAAGATAAAATTGTTTCCTAGAGTTTTATTATCGATAAAATTCTAATATTTCACAGACACAAAATTAATCATAACTTTTAATAAATATCCTTTAACTCAATTCTATTTCCATCATCAAAAATTCGTTTTAAAATAAGATTTATAAAATAATATATTTAATCACTAATTTTTATACGTAGCTGGTCAACCGTGTGTCACCAACTATTACAAGATTAGAGTTACTTCGTTTGTGCTATATATAGGGGTTAATAGGTCAATGTTATAGTGGTTACTCGATCGGTGTTATAGATAGAGTTACTTAATTAGTGTTTAAGGTTACTCAATTAGTATTATAGGGGTTACTCGATCAGTTTATAGGGGTTACTTTGTCCGGTCAGATGGTGTGGCTAGCCGCATACAAAATGCATTGTTATTTAATATATTTAAAAAAAAATTAGAGGATCCATAAAATAAGTTTTAATCAGTAAAAATAATTTTAGTTTGGTAAAAATACTTTCAGTTCAGTGAAAATAATAATTTAAGTTCAATAAAAATAATTTCAAGTCAATAATAACATAGATATCTATTTACAAACAAAACTACACAAAGTATACTCCGTGATATCATATGTCTAAATATCCTACATTATCAGAATGAATTATTTGTCGTATTTAACATTCAAGTAAACTAGTATATGTATAAAGGAGAGTTTTTTCCCCAATTTTTAGAGCGCCACATAGGATTTTAATTTTTAAAAAAGGATTAGTTTTTTTTAAAAAAAATGCTACAATAGGATTTTGCCACATAAGATTAGTTTTTTTTTTTTAAAGTGCTACGTAGGATTATAATAGAAAATCGCCACGTAAGATTAGTAATTTTAAAATGTTACAATAGGATTATGCCACATAAGATATTTTAGAGCGTCACATAAAAAAATATTACGAAGTATATTTTAGCCTATATAAAAAAAGAATTGCAATTTATTTTAGATCAAAAATTTTATATTAATCATAAAAATAAAATCAGCGCGTATTTGTGTGGCTAGCCATGTCATGTGGCCGACTGAGACATACTCAAATACTGATCGAGTAACCCCTGATATAACCCTTGACTAACCAAGTAACTCCTGACCAAGTAATCTCGACCACACGGTGTGACCAGCCATATATGAAACTTGTGAAATAAAATATTTTTTTTATATCACGAATTTTATCTAAATATGAGAAACAAAGTTAATAATTCATTTGAAAATAAAAATTTCAACTAGTAAGCAAATAAATATCACAAAATTTATTAGATAAATATATATTAGTAAAATATTGTATTTGAAAAATTACAAATAAATATATATTGCATCGCACTACATTCAAGTTAATCACTATTCTAAATCTTCCATTTTTTACCCCTATTCTGTGGTTAATCACTATTCTAAATATTTTATTGTTTGTGGGCGGTTAGTTTATATTATAAACAAACCGCCCACGAACAATAAACAAACCGCTCACAAACAATGGAAGATTTAGTGCGAATACACAAAATTCTATAAATATTTTCATAATGGAAAATTACAAACAAATATTCTCCCACGTTCATTTTTTATTCATTATAGAAAATTTGAAGAATTAATAAAGAGTGAAAAATCTAAACTCTACAATCACCAATAAAATGTGAAAGAGACCAATCGTCAACTATTTTTACTCAATAGAAATAGAAATTTTATATTTAGTCAATTTAATTATAAAATCTTTTTGAAAAATGTATAATTAATTAATCATTTTGAAATATTTTCTTTACCTAGAAAAGTTAAAAAAAAAATGATGTTTTGGAGGGAAAATTTATTATAAAAAGCTAACACATAGATAGTGATGATGTCAACGCTGATTACTTTAGTATTAGTTATAGACTAGTTCATCAGATACGTATTATATACGAAGACATGAAGTACTCACTAGGTTAAAATCCCTTGTTAAATATTTATGACAATAATATTACTGAGTATAAAATATAAAGTATATAAAAGATATTTAGAATATTTTATTTAAGTATATACAAAATGTAGAATAAGATTGTAAAAGTGGAAAGAAAACATCATAATATATATATATATATATATATATATATATATATATATAACATCATAAGTTATATAGTTTACTTAAAAAAAAATAATAACAAAATAAAAAAAAAAAAAAAAGAGAAGAAAGAAGTGCAAAACGTAGGAAAATTTTTCTCAAGGTAATGACAAGTGTCATTGAACGATTTGCTTTTCGTATAGGTTAAATGATAGTTTAATTTGGTATAATAGAGAAAAATTTGTTAATTGTAGTCATTAAAATTTGTATTTTGCAAATTACAATTTTTTTTAAAAAAATTGCAAATAGCAGCCTAAAAGTCCTAAAAACTTGTTAATTTTCACCCAAACTAATTTTTTCCTTGATTTGCGTGCTGAAAAATGTTAAGTAAAGGTTGTAGGGGTCAATTTAGTCTTTAAGATTCCAAATTGAGCTGGAAATTTGCAAAATAATAAAGTATCACATCTTGCGTATAAAAATTGTATTGCTTGTGTGCAACTAGTTTTTGCCATGAATATGAGGCACTTACTGTTATTTTTTGTCAATTCAAAGCTGGGAACATATTTCGACACGCAAACTGATGAAAAAATTAAATTGGGTGGCAAGTTACAATATATTGGTACTTTTGGGCTGCAATTTGCAAATTTTTGTAAAATGGCTGTAATTTGCAAATAACAAATTTTAAATAGCTGCAATTAACAAATTTTCCTATAATAGAGGATATAGAAGTCATTTTATTCATTGATTTAGGGGCAACTTTGTACTTTCATTGCTTTTTTTTTCACCCCCACTCATAGCCATTCGACTTTTTCATCCACACAAGCAACTTCAGACCACGCCGATACACCAAATCCTCCACTACAATGTTGCAGGAGCCCCAGGACTCCAGGAGGTTTGCTCAATTGCTAACTAATATCAAAAACAGAAAAGGAGGGAGAGAGAAAGAAGATTGTATTAATTAATGTTTGGATGATGAATATAATATACAGGCTAGCTTATTTATAGTTGATTATCAGGATGTAATCTAACTAATTACATTTCTGTCATAGCTTTCTAATAATTGTAGTAAATTCACAACTGACCAACTGATTTTGTGATATATATACGGCTAAATTTCAGTTATCAACCACATAATAGGATATATATTACAAACAAATAAACCGTGCATCGCACTACATTTCAGTGATTAAAATTTTGTGTCATTAATAAGTGGGGTCAGTTGACCTCATGACTTATTTGATAAAATTTTGTCTCCGCTTATTTTTTCATAATGGAAGATTTAGTGTCAACAAATATAGTGGGTCAATTGACCCCACTTATTTTTGTAAAATAAATATTTGTTATAAATATTAGAAAGTAAGATTAACAAATAATAAGTTATTTAACATTAAATTATTTAATATGAAAAAAGTAATATAAAATTATTATTAATTTATCAATATCAACAACTATATGTGGCAATAATGTCTAATATAATATATACGTAGTTTCATTTAATTTGTTAATTTATAAATAATTATAATATAATTTATTTAATTTTAATTTAATTTGAACACACTTGTATAAAATGTTAGATTCGTCACTACATGGATGTGGCACCGAGAAAGTTAGAAGTATATACAGAGAAAGCCCTAGACCTGCTGCATAAAGTAGACTCTAGCTATAAAAGCGAAGCAGATAAATTGGCTTGCTATTGTCATGAAACAGATGATCTTATTGAAGTGATTGAGCATGACATTTGGAAGCTGAAACCATCAGTATCATCCTACACCTTATTGTGTCATATGTTGATATCACCAAAAAACTGGACCAAGCCTCATAAAGTAAATGAACTGCAAAAGAAAATGGTTGGAATAATAGAAAATTTGAGGGAACATGTGTACTCAAACTAACAAATTCATTCACCTTCAATTTCTGTTAGTAACTCCAACAACATCTCCGGTTAATAGGGAGGGAACCGGACGCCAAAATCATGATAGAAGAGTTAATCCGGTGGGAAAAATATAGTTCTAACTAGGTTAGGTCCTGTGTCATGCACGGTAATTTTCAATAATTATTACTTCCTTCGTTTTTTTAGTTGTTATACTTTTATTTTCACGGTCTCCTAGACAATTTTTTTAAGAGGAGAGAGATAAAGTGAAAAATAAGATGGAACTATGTGGGTAGGAGAGAGATAGAGAGAAAAGAATGTCAAATATGAAATGTGTTGCAACTAATTAAAAATTTCCAACATAGGAAAGTGTAGCAACTAAAAAGAAACAGAAAAAGTATTCAGGGCATGTTCACTTCAGCTTAATTTTAGTCCAGTTCAGTTCAGCTCAATTCAGCTCCAATGAATTCAGTTCAGTTTAGTTTAGTTCAGCTCCTAATTTCCTTCTCTCATAAAATATTCGTTTCAACTCTATTCAGTTCAATTCAGCTCCAATCAGTTCACTTTGGTTCAGTTCAGTTCAACTCAGTTTAGTTAATGTGAACTGGCCCTTAATTAACACTATACTTAATTATATACTTCCTACGTTTCTTTTTAGTTGACACATTTCTTTAATTGTCGATAAGCAAAAATTATAAAAAGTTGATATTTTGAAAATATATATTGTGATGGATCTAACAAGATTTCACATGACTATATTTTTCATTATGTGTCAAAGGAGAGTGTGTGAATAGTGCAAAAGACAAAACGTGTCAACTAATAAAAAATGGAGGTAGTAAAAAAAAATCTATCTAGCTAGGTTACTACTACGTATCATGAAATTATTATGAAAGAGTCTTATAGGGAATATTTCAAGCATCCCACACATGAGCCCTACTGTGATCATACACTTAAGCATGGCGGCGTCCAAAGGGAAGGAAGCTAGAGCAAAAGAGTCACCAACAAGTTTTAGGAACTTGTAAACCGTTCACAGGGTGAAGGTTACACCCCTTCATGATCCATGAGATCGCTAACTTCATAGTGGTTCTGAACCATGACTGGATATTCGGGGATGAAGGTACAAATCCAACTTAAAAGAGATTGAACCTGCCCTAAATAGGCCTCTACTTTATTCTTCTCATATTCATGTGCGTTTTCCAATCAACCTACAATCAATACATTAAGCCTAAACCTGTTTAATCTATGTTGGTTGAATATTAATGCACAAATAAATTTATTATTGGCGATCACTTGAATTAAACCATATTAGCCTAAACAAAATTATTAATTATCTTATTAAGCGTGATTTCAATTTAAACTTGCAAGAGAGGGCGTGATCAAGCAATAACAATAATATCAAACAACATAATAATATTGACACAACAAATCATCATTAATATTCTCATCAAAGCATAATAATATTAGCAAGATCCTAGGCATAATACTAACCAGATTAATAACAAATCTTAGCATGTCACTAAACAATAAAAATTAAAGCTTTATCCCTAACATGATAGGAGAAAATAGGAAGCAACCTAAACATGAAAATAGAAACATACATGATATTAGAAATATTAGTTAATACCCTAAACATGATACTATGAATCATAAAGACATCCTAATAACATGATACTAGGAATTAAAATAATCTAAGCATGATTCCTAAAGAAATAGAGCAATAGAATTACTCACTTTTTTGCCTCGTATCTCTTTCTATCAAAACAATACACACGTTAGTAACTTCAATAAAAGTATTAAGTCAAACAATTAAATTAAATAATTGAAATAGGGATTTGGGACCAAACCCTCAGAAATTATCAACCTTTCACGTCTACGCGAAGGCAACTTCAAGCTTGGCTAGGTGTGTCTAAGTCTCGTGATGGAGAAGTATTGTATTTGAAAAGACAAGGCTAAGAAAGAGGGAAAAGAATAAGCTTCTAGCTTTGAGAGAGATATAGAACAGAATAGATGATTGTTGTTGAGTAAAAATGGAGGAAAAAGACCCTATTTATAGAGAAAAACGACCGAAAATGATCAAAAAAGAATTAGAATTCAAATTGGAATAAAAATGATCTGTCGTGACGCGACATAGCTTACTGCGGCGCGATAGGATTATCGCGGTACAATAGAATTATCGGGGCGCGACAGAATTATCGCGTCGCGATAAAAATAGTTTTTTGCGGATTTTGTTTTTATCATAACTTTTGATCCACAAGTCAAAATAAGTCATACAATATGTCGTTGGAAGGCTCTTGAAATATAATTTCCAACTCAATTAGAATCAGATTAAAATATTTTGTAGAAAAAAAGATATGGCCGAAATAGTGGAAGGGTGTCAGTTTTGAATAATGTTTCATATTTCTTTCATATCTTTTTTGTTATAGCTCAAAATTTAATATTATAATATATCATTGGAAAGATAATGTCAAGAGCTATCCAACCATCTAAGATTTGGATAAAAATTATGAGGCACGGAAATAATATTTTGACTGTCTTTGAACGTCTTTCATTCCGAATAGAATTAGGACTTTCAAAAAGAGAAGTTTTATTCAATTTCAAACTCTTTAATATTATCTTTTCAAAAAGGTAATTAAGATGTTTTAGAAACTTATAGAAGCTTCTAATTAATCCTAATTGGTTTAGGAATATAATTAAGATTAATGGACCCTCCACATGATCATTGGGTCGCACATAAAACTTGTTTTAGGTCCAGTTTAGTATTTTGGCCGTAAATTCCTCGTTATAACTCGGAATTGGACTTATAATATATCATTAGAAGGGTCTTTTCAAGACTCATCCAAATACACAATTATTAGACCCATATTATGGACTAAAATAAACCGGATTAGACGTTTTTCATAAATAGGATACGAAATGAATGATTTTTGAAAACAGAAATGAATTATTTTAATTTAAAACATTTTAGAAAATAGAGGGATTCACGAGACTCTTAAACATTTCACCTTACTCGATACCAATGACGTGAAAAGTACTCATTACTAGGTTTGGTTTTTAGGGAGACACAATCAGGTGTCTACAAGTCTATATTAGCAAAAATAGATATTTTAATATATGCACATATGTAAATTTATGTACAATATATTTTACCCACAAACTTATATCATCCTTCCTATTAACCAAATGAATATCTTAACAATATGTATTTAACCCGTAAATATTTTTTTTTAATAATTTTTTTTATACTAGTAAAATCATTGAGTATGTTTCATTACTCCGTATCTCTTATGTAGTAAACTTTTTTCAAACTGACTTAAAATATTATTTTCATTTCTTTCTTAGCAAGCTTTTCAAACACAAATACAAAAATCTTAATAAAAATTCTTGTTGTAATATGGAAGAGTAGTTTATAATACTATGTATGTTATAAATTATGTTAAGAATTTGTTTTTTTTTTCATAACTTAAGTTTATGGCATCAATATATATTGTGTTAGGATACATTAAATCTTTTATTCTTTTATTTATGTATAAAATTTATTTCCTAAAAGCTTTTGAAAAAAAAAAAACACAAAAAAAAAAAGCACTAAAGAACACACCAGGAAATGACACACGTCATGGCTGGTATGTCTTTTAGTATATAGTTATTGATGGAATTTCTATTGAAGGCATGAGAGGGGTTGTAAAGACAGCACTTACCGATTACATCTTGAATTACAAGGATGTACAAGCCAAGTTCCCTCTTATATTACGAGCTTCCATGTCCGGTAACAATTTCTGTGAGGAAGACATGATTTCTAGGCTTGTTATGGTCTATTCTCAAGAGAGGCTCAATTCTAGGAAGAGAGTCAAGCTCAAAAACTATGAGATCCATCTCCTGAACTGTGATATGTGGTTAATTATGCTAGACAATAATCTTGGAGAAGTTCCTTTAAATATCTGGCGTGACTTTCAAACTTCTTATCTAACAACTGGGAGAAAGCTTCTCATCGCCACTCTCAGTCCTAGAGTTGGAAGAATGGCTCAAACTACTATCCATTATTTAAAGCCCTTGTCAGAGAAACATTGTCAAGACCAGATTAGTCATGAATTTTGCTTTCTCGTAACTCTTTCGTACCTTGGTCTTCTATGAGCAGCGACTTGGCTAGTAAATGTTACGGTTTTCCATTAATTTCCCAATTCTTGGTTTGGTCATTGCCGGGCATTGTAGAGGAGAATCAAAGGTTCCTTCATGAAGACTTGTGGAGTTGGCCGAGATTTGTAAAAGAAATTCTACCGATTTTAAAATCAAGCTTCATGGGTCTTGAATCAAAACTAAGGTGGTGTTTTTTTTAATCTCTCCTTGTTCCCCCACAACTATGCTTTTTGCAGGGAGGATTTGATTCATTTATGGATTGGTGAACGGCTAGTTCTACCTCATGCTTTGAGATTTGAGAATAACGGACAGACAATTTTCAATGAATTACTGGAAAGATCTATCATTCAACCACAAGCTATTGACAGCCATGGTTTGATGAGGTATGAAATCCATAAAATTTCTCATGACTTTGCCCATATTCCTGGTTCTAAAACATTTGTCCGCATGGATGCTGAATGCCCTTCTAGTCCTTATCAGTGGTTTAAGTACACATGTCATTTGTCCTTGTCTTGCAATAAGCAACTCCAGCGTTGGGATGAAATAGGGGAGCAACTTGGGCGCTTAAGAACATTGCTTTTGTTACATGATCACCAACAAAGTGGGCAAATAAGCAATCTTCCGGATGATTTTGTCAAGAAAGTGCAGCGTCGAAACTTAGAGTACTAGCCTTAATTAAAACCAACATCACTGACCTTCCAAGATCTACATATAAGTTGAAGCACCTTCGCTTTCTAGACATTTCAGACACAAATATAAAAAAAATTACCTGAGAAGTTTGCTAACCTATCCACCCTACATATTCTTAAGCTAAAAGTTGGCCCTGAAATTCGAAAATTACCCATGAACTTCAGCATGTTAACTAACCTTTCGTTTGTTGATTGGAATGGATGTCATATACAAAAAAATGGAAGCTATGCTACGCCATATTGGGAACCTTGTCAACCTCTAGACTCTTCCTTATTCATTGTAGGTAGCAAGAAAGGATATCGTATTTCAGAGCTAAAGAGTATTAATTATATCCAAGGATCAATCAAGATAACTAATCTGCAAAATGTCACTGATGAGGCAGAGGCTAGAGAAGCCATGTTATCTTATAGGAAAATTTGTTGAAAACCATCTTATAAAAATCAAATTTTGTTGAAAACCATCTTATAAATTTTTTTTTTTTGTCAAAGCACACTTGTGTTTAATTTTTTTTTTTGTTAAATCCCACCACTTTTCAGATTTCGACTATCAATTGACATTTGCAGCGTTGATTAGCATGTGCACCTCACGTGACTACTTAACCCTACTTTTCTATTATTTCGCCCCCCTTTTCCCTTCATTCATTCCCTCTTCGTCACTTATATTTCCGTGCAATTATATCAAAGCCTATAAAAACCAAAGTATGATGAAGAATATTGACGAAAAGAGAAAGAATGGAGGGAAAAGGGGGAAAAATAAAAGAAAAGTAGAGTTAAGGGGTCACGTGAGGTGCACATGTTAGTCAACGCCGGAATTGTAAGTAATTAGTCAGAACCCGAAGAAATGGTGGGACTAAACAAAAAAAGTTTTAAAACAGGTGTGCCTTGACAAAATTTTTTTGTGTTTTGACAAAAAAAAAAAATTATAAGATGGTTTTTAACAAAATTTGGTTTTTATAAGATGGTTTTTAACAAATTTTCCTATCTTATAAATCATTTCTTCGAAGGTTGGAATTCATATGGACAAAAAAAAGCCTCAAATGCAGCAGCAGTTCTCTCAGGCCTTCAACCTCATAACCAATTGAATAAATTGAAGTTAGTAGGCTACAGTGGTGCCTCATTTCCGCAATGGCTTTCTAATAGCGTCACCAAGCTTCATAAACTCGAGTTAGTGGGATGTCAATTTTGCTGCAACATACCCGCAGTTGGACAACTTCCATATCTTAAGACCCTTCATCTTGAAAAATTTAACTCTTTAGTAAATTTGAGCCCGTGGAGCACCAATAAATGGTTTTGGCTGTTTTCGCTCACTAGTATTGCATGACATGGTGGAGCTTCAAGAATTGGAAGTCGTAACACATATCTCCAGGTTTGGATTGAACTTTTCATGGATTTATGGTAAAAGTGCAAAACTGTTTATGATTTTGTTTACAGTTGTGTTAGTTCATCTCACTATAACAAGCATTTACAATTGGTTTGGCTTAAGAGAATTAAATTTTCAACTTCTTTTGTATGAACATATATAAATCTATCTTCACAGTAACAAAACTTAAATTATTTTCATTGTTGCAATTCTTGCAAAGTTATTTGTGAGAACTTAGTTTCAATATAGAAATATATATTAGTTTGAAATTATATGTTTTTGTTATTTTGTTTGAACTATCTTGTAAAAAAAAAAAGTTGAAAAAAATAGATAAATACTTCCTCCGTTCTATTAATATTGCAACAATGGACATTTAGCACTATTCATCACTCTTGTTTGACCACATTATATGATTTATACGTTAAGCAAAATATAGTCATGTAGGATCTTGTTGGATCCGTCTCATAAAATACTTTCACAATTTCAACTTTTTATAATTTTCACTCTTACACAATGATAGATATTTAGCATATAAAATGTGTTTTGAGATGCGTAATTTCATCTTTGTTGCAATATTAATAGAATGGAGGAAGTAAAACAAAAGCCTTTCTTTTGGTGTGTTAATAATGCATTGAAAGGAGGGGGTTGAGGGGGGGGGGGTTGTGGTAAAGAATGAGTAGTGTGCAGACCTAGTAATTCTAACCCAACTTGTGACCTGAAAACGACTCCAAATTGACCCAACATGAAAGTGGAGTTGACTTGATTTCGATCCGACCCAATTTAAACCCGAATTACTTGACCTGAACAAACCAGATCCGAATGAAATGACCCGAGCTAATATTACCGTCTTATACTAATACTTTGTATGGGTACATTATTGTTATAATTAGTCAATAACAAATTCAAGTCTAAACTATTGTTTTGTTAACTTATAATTTGTATAAGTTAATTTCAATAATAATCCAAGTCTAAACTATTGTGTGAGTTCAGAGTTTTGCTTTTGTTGGTATCAAAAGAATTGTTTTACCATAAGTCATTTTTTGCTTTAATAACTTTTCTTCCTATGTACCTTTCTCTCATTTAAAAATGTGGGACAAAATCTATTACAATATTGTAAAATTTCATTGTTGATTTAAATATAAATTTTACAATTTGTAAATCCATAAGTCAATAAATCCAAAAATAAGTAGTTTTATTTTAGTTTGAATTAGCAAAAATAATTTAAGCTCCCTCTGTTTTCTTTTGTTTGTCTCATTAGAATCCTAAGAGATTTTAATGAAAATGAAATATAGTAATTTAATGGTTTTTCTATACTTTAAGGCTTTGTTTGGTTCAGTAAAGGAAAAGAAGAGAAAGGATGGAAAGGGAAAGGAAGGTGATTTTATTTTCCAATATTTGGTTGATGAAAGGAAATGAAGGGAAGATAAAGGAAATTACTTTTATTTTTCTCTTTCCAGTCAAATTCCTCCAATTTTGGGAGGAAAGGAAAGCCAAAATTTTGTTAAGAGACTTTCCTCCCACTTCCCTTTCTTTCCTTTAGTTTTTTATGTCATTTATTCAACCAAACATGGGAATATGATTAAAATAATTTCCTTTCTTTTCTTTTCCATCCAAATCCCTTCAACTAAAAAGGGCCTAAAACAAAATCATGTAGGATCTTATTAGCTCTTATAGTTTCCAAATATAAAACCGAGTAGTAGATATTAGATAGGACAAACATTTAAAGACAGATAAGTAGTTTAAGTTGAAAAAAACAACTTTAAATCAATTAATACTAGTCAAAGAGAACATGGCATATCTCTATATTATTTAGCAATTCTAGAATTGGAGATATGAATTGATAAGTTTTTACCAAAATGTTCCAGGGTTTCCAACACATTATTCAAGGTGTTAAGTCAATAATTATTAACCAACTGTCTTAAGGAACTACATCAATTTCAGGTGCTCCTCGCATTGCCTTATGACTTCTGGTAATCTTCTAAAATAGACTCCTTCATTTCTTAATATTTGTCTATAGCTCTTATTATCTCCTTTTCTTATTATGAGTGACAAAAGAGTATTATATGTGTTATGTGCAATGGAAGGGTATTTTTTGCGAGATACAAGTGTTCCTTTGTTGCACATAATAAAAAACGGAGATAGTACTTTGCACGTTTATATTGAAAATTGAATTTGTTTTTCTCTTTACCGGTGAAAATGATTTATACTATGTAGTACAATCTACACAAAAGCTTTAAAAGACCAAGAAAGGATTGGTGTAGTTGGTTTTGAATTCCTCTTGTAATGTTAGGGTCATAAGGTCGAATCCTCCTAAAAGATTGGGGTGAGAATACCTTGCCCTTCCCTCTCAAAAGCATAGTAAGAAAATGTGAGGGCTAGGGTTCATATGCTCATCTACCTTAAGGTGTTTTCACTATGTTAATTAACTTTCTAGCCTCCCAAAATACTTCCCTTGTTGGAATTAAGCTGCATAGCCCGTTTCTTGGCATTTCTCCTCTTTAAAACCTGGTAAGTAAAAAGACATCACTGACTAAAAGACAATGCTTTCAAAAACAAAGGTCTATGTCTTCAATACTAAAGTATAGAAATAGGAGGAAATAGTGGGTAAGAAGGTTTGTTATACACATTGGGTTTAATGGTTTCGTTGATGAAACAAGAATTCAAGGTGAACTCTAATGTTGCCAACAAGTAGTGATCGAAAAAAAGAATGTTGTTGGTAAAGGTGAAGTTTGGGTGAGAGTTTTCGCAGGTTCGTATCTCTATGTGTTTAGGAGTTGAAGTTATGGTTTTGTTCTGGGTTTTAGTTTCACTGAATTTCAGGAAAAATTTGTTAAGTTAGAGGGTCTTCGAAGGGTGAAATTTGAGGTGCAATGCAACTCTTTTATCATGTTATGTATGATAGTTCAAAATGGATTTTAAGTTACCTGCTTACTTTTGATTGCACAAATTGAAAGGTTAGTAGAGTTCTAACTTTATTTAGTTTTCGTTTTAGCTTGTGGAAATTTTTGGGTTCATAGCATGCCAAATAAGAGAGTTTTGATTGGGGCGTTTGGTATGAATATTTTTTTTTTTTTTAAAAAAAAAAAAAACATGTGTGGTATATATATATACATATATATTCCAATAATTCAAGTATGAGGTAAGAAAAGAATCATTTAAATCTTACCTTTTCCATGAAAATAAATCACTTAAATCTAGCTTTCTTTGTTGTTTGAGGAGGATAAGAGTAATTGTTATCTTAGATTTTATAGAGCTAATAAAGCAATGAATGTGAGACAAAATAAATAATTTAAAAAAATAGTAGTGAGTTTGAATGGGAAATACTGATTGTTTCATACATGTATAGGTACTATTAGTATAAGAATCATGTAAATTATATTTTTAATTTTAATTAAGTGCATTTTCGGTTTTCCTTTTAGTGTCTCTTTAACTTCGAATGAATTACTCCGTAAAAAGTTTTAAATTTTTAAAAACTGACGTGATTTAACAATTATTTATTTTAGATTAATAGGGCAATTTAGGGAATACAGAAGTTGGACAACTTTTCACTCCCCCACCCTTGGAGTCCTGAACTTTACATAATAAAGTAAGATCTAACAAAAACTTTTCTGCCATTGCAGGTGCAATTGGTGACGCCTTGGTCTTGGATTATATTTTTAATTTTAATTAAATGCATTTTCCTTTGAGTTTCTCTTTAAATTTGAATGATTTACTCCGTAAAAAGTTTTAAATTTTAGAAACTGATGTGATTTAACAATTAATAATTTCTCTTTAAATTCGAATAATTTACTCCGTAAAAAGTTTTAAATTTTAGAAATTAACGTGATTTAACAATTAATATACGAATTATATTTTAGATTTATAAAGGCAATTTAGAGAGTTACAAAGTTGGACAACTTTTCACTCCCTGACTCCCCCTCCCCTGGACTTGCATAAGAGTAAAATCTAACAAAAACTTTTCTTTTGTTGCAGGTGCAATTGGTGACGCCTTGGTCTTGGATTAGATGGTTACCAGCTCTCTGTATGACTGTATTTGGATGTAACTCCAATTGAACAATTAATTAATTGTACACTTGTACGGGCAATCATCAACATAAACTATAGTGTATTTTATGCTATAAACTAAAAATAATCATTACTCACTCTTCAAATAATCATTATTTGAATTAAAATTTTCCTCTCATACGTAGTATTAAAATCCTATTGTTTGTGGAGCCCTTTAAATCAATATTCTTGTTCATAATAACCCTTATAATTTAAATATAATCATTGACACCCTCTCTTCGATAAATTAATATTCTTACAAAATTTGTCCAAAACAATTACTGCGTACACATTTCAAATTCTTACACAGCAAAGACCCATTTCAAATTTTCAAAAAATATGAATACACCAAGCAAAGCTCGTTGTAGTTAACTATGGATCACTTACAACCACCGTCTAATATAGAAACATATCAAAAATACTCGAGGTTGAGGACTTAGTTCCTGCTTTTTAACCTCATATGTCAAGTACATTTCCCTTACCTAACAGACATTTTTAACCTCATATGTCAAGTACATTTCCCTACCTAACAGACATGTTGCCCCTTGTATATGCGTTATTGACCACCAGACTCACTCGTACAAATCTTAGTCCCACTAAGTATATATCCACCAAATGCACTCATCTGCATATGAGGATGAGTTCTTGATGGAAGTACCTGCATCATGTCGACAATTGATTTCATTAAGTACTGTTGATACATTCATTAAGATATACTTCGTATAGAATACTTATTTTTCCTTCCTCCATCATAATAATTTTTTTTTTTACAAGCCCTCTACCATAATATTAATTACATACGGAGTAAATATTTCCTCTAAGGAAAGTGCTATCCAATCCTTTTATTCTATTTTTTGACGTGATCTAATTACATGTTTCAATCCAGAAAAAGAAACTAATTCAGAACAGGAGTGTAACCTGATATTCTCGAAGCCAAGGTTCCGAAATTTGCAATCCAATTGCTAGTTTCTCGCTTTGTAAATTGTGCATGCATTCTGCAAGTGGCTGCATACAAAAATGAAACGTGAATTTTTTTTAGCCATGCGACAATGTTCCATGCAAGTGCAAAGCTTTACTAAATACGTAGTATAAATTTGCAAATAATTGAATTGACAAAAGGGGAAAAGCTATCTATAGGATAATATTGCAATCTAAATCATGTACAAAACTTCTTGTATGAGCAAATGATTCACTATCTTTGAACATGCTTTAACAATGAGAATTCTAAATTTCTGATATCATATTCAACAAGTGCACAAATTTACCTCGACTTAAAGAGACTAAGAAAAAGACATTCCAATAGCCAAGCTTATTCTCATGATACATGAAAACTTTGCAAGAAGAAACTAGAGAGTTTCGAGATTCAAACAAGACCTTCAAGATAATACAAGTCACAGGATAATTTCTCATTATAATAGTACCCAATGCTCCAGAAACAAAGCTTTTAGATTGAATTTAGGATTATTTAGAAAATAACACCACAAAATAGCCAAAATTTTGATTATAACACCACAAAATTTGAAACTTTTATTATAACACCATAAAAAAACCAAAAAATTTGATTTCACCACCACTTAACGGATTTTTGGATGGAATCCGTTAAGTGGGGTCCACATTGCCACATGTCACCATATTATTGGTTAAAAAATAAATAAATAAACCCAGCCCCGCCACCACCGCCGCCACTGCCGGCATCCCAACTTCAGTCACCGACACTCCTTCCCTCTCCTACCCCAGCCGTCCGCACTCCACCCTAACCTAGACGCGCCTACGCACAACCCTAGCCCAACCGCCAGCGCTCCCTTCCCTTCCCTACCTACCCCGGCCACCACTGCGTAAACCCCCCCCCCCCTTTCCCCACCCTTAAAACGGTCAAATCGACCATTCTGGGTTTCCATGGTCGATTCCGGCCATTTTGTGGGTGGAAAAAAAATGGGTGGTTTTCGAGCTTTCGACCGGTTACGGTCGTGGTTGGGATGGCGTGTTTCAACTTTCAAGGCTAGGGTGTTTCAAGGTGGATGGTTTTCGTTCGTGGCTGGCTGGGATGTTTTAAGCGCCGGTTGGGGTTGGGGTTGGGCTTGGTGGCTGGGCTCGGGTGAGGATGTTTCACCGGTGATGGCGGGGTGCTGGAGTAGTGAGGCTTGGTTGGGCTTGCGGCAGAAGGGCTTGCGGCAGTGGGGCTTGCGGCATAGTAGGGGTGGTTTCGTCAGGGTGGTCGTGTGGGGGAGCCAACAACCGGGAATGGAGTGACGGCGGTGGAGGCAGGGAGAACCGGCGCCGGTGGTAAGGGTGGTGGCTGGGGTTGGGAGTTATGGTTTTTTCTTTTTTTTTCTTTGTTTTAATCAAATAGTTAACTAACATGTGTAATGTGTGGTGCCCACCAACGGTTTTTTGGATGGCGTTAGAAAGTGATGGTGAAATCAATTTTTTTGGTTTTTTTGTGGTGTTATAATAAAAGTTTGAAATTTTGTGGTGTTATAATCAAATTTTTGGTTATTTTGTGGTGTTATTTTCTAAAAAATCCTTGAATTTATTTAAAAATCAAAACCTATTTCCTTTACAAACAAGGCTTTGGTGCCTTCAGTGTATAAACTTTTAAGTAGCTCCTAAGTCTTCATGTGTTAAGGTCACAGCTGACTATCAACGTTGACCACATCAGGGCCATCATGGATGTAATATATGTTTACAGATGCAACAATTCTTCCAGTTTCATGGAATACTTAAAAAAAATCTTTATTATGACATAATTAGAAGCATTTACACCAGATAGTATGACTAGATCCGCTTTGGACGTCTCAATTGAAACTCTATAAGATATTGCGGTTCTCTTTTCTATTAAGTGTTAACCGTGGCTGAAACTTTTTCAACTTTTTGAAGTGCATAAACCCTTAGCAAATTTTATGTCACATCAACCATTTTCATTCATCCACATATGTATGCATCTACAAGGGAATCAAATTCTCCCACATGCTTAAACCAGTGGCTCACAGATACTGACTAATATTTTTTTACCATATGAAACTCTTTTAAAAAAAAATATTCTCTTAGCATTCCATCCTAATTCAGATATAGAATATGTATTGCAACTACTCCAAGTATGAACATGAACTTTCCAAAAGAAAAAATGGAGAAGCAGGTCACATCTCATCAGTTTGCATATATAGCAGAGTCATAAAATGCACATGCAAGTATGCAACAGTAAGAATATATTTGCAACATGAGACATAAAATTTAATTGCAGGAGACCTGGAGATATTGGTGATAAATTGCAAAAGAGGCTGAGTATGATAAATGAGGTAGTAGCTTTTGCAATATGCCCCATACATCCTGCTCAGGTGCTGCAATTATTAAGCTGCAAAGATTCAAATACAGATATGTAAATTCCTTATGTTTTAAATGACAAAATGATGACTAGGAGCAGTGTTAAAGTACCTAGAAAAACCCTTTTCTTTCCATGAATCAATAAGTTCTTCTGAAGCCACTTCTCCTGCTTTTATTGCTTTGCAAGTTGTGGGATCCCGTTTACCAGTTTTGTTGGAAGTGTCAACTGATGTCTTATTTTCCTCCAGGGAAACATCTTCTTCAACAACATCTAGTTGATTCCCTGAATCACTTGCCTGCAGATAAGGGTAATAGATTAGTAAGGAATATATGCAGCTGGAAATAATGCTTCTGAGCTGAAAAAACTACCATGTTCTCGTTTTGTACGTGGCTTCCATTTTGACCAGGGCATAGATCATTGAGACAACAACGAACAATTCTGAATGTACATGGAATTTAACAAGGTTCAAAATACTTGAAATGTGCGCATTAATATTACTTCTCAGTCACCCAGCAGCCAAATATTTTGATAAAGAAATTACAGGTGTCAAACCAATTGCAATTTATTATCAAAAAATAAAAGAAATATTACCGTTTGCAGGTGTCATTATTGAAATTGAAGATCCTAACTATTTCCAAGGAATGTGGTGTGACACCCAGATGCATGTTGCAAACATACCCAGTACCTGGTCAAAAAGATAATCACTTTAAGTAACACCAACTTACATGATAAGAAACACATATTTTCATTCCATTACAAATCCTTCTCCATAGTATAGATGTCGATACATATATTTCAAGTGACATTTTCTCATTGTGTGCTATTAATGGAGCCAAGAGGACAGCAAATCTACAATAACATCTCCAGAAAATCTTCACAGCAAAGATGATTTTAAAGGGTTCTTTGGTAGATAAAAGGAGATATGAACTAAAATTTGAAAATAGCACCAAACAATTCACTCCTTATATCCCTTCATGATCCATACAAACGTCTTTTTTGATTGACAGGAAATAAATATATTAAAAATAAAAATAAAAACCTTCACACTTCTACCTTCTACAGTTCTATGTCAAGTGAACTTTTCCTTCTTTCTTCATCAAATCAACCCTTATCTCTCTATCAAGACACTTTCTCTTACCTTTATCTGTTCACTAAGCACTACCAAAATATTTATTCACATTTAATAGCTATCCTACCAAACTCGTATGTGAAAATTATTTCCATAAAGGATTAAGAGCTCTGCAGTCTAGCACAAAGCAAGGATTAATTTACCAAAACATAGTTATTTCCACAAAAGATTAAGAAGATGAAACAAAAAAGTCAAAAAGCCCCACTCTTTAAGCCCAAGGATCAAATTTTCAATTCATCATCCAAACTTCTATATAGATTGATAGCCTTTATTTTTATTTATGCGTAGGCTTTACAAAGAAAAAATAAACCCTGATAAACATTTAAGGCCACGTGAAATTCTTCTTTATTCACAAATAGATTAACTAAGATGCTCCATTAAACCATCAAAATAATCATACTAAAATCGAATCATTACCAATTATACATGGAGATGCTCTAATCCAATTTAAGCTATGTATTAAGTGATGCTCATGCATCAGTTTAGAAATGGTTCGCACGCAATCACTTAGTTATTCGGATAGTGGTTTACTAAAACCAAAGAAAATGGGAGCTTTTACTAATAGACAAATGAGAGCCTCAAGTGCTATGCTTTCAATAAAAAGATTCCCTTTCTCAATAAGCTATAAGTTAATGTACACATGTTCTCTCTCAGTCCCATACAGCAAGAGTTTTTGTATCCCTATGAACCAACAAACTAAAGGTTTACTGCAACCAGGAAATACTGTCCGAGTTGTATTTATATAGTTTTGTGGTGAGTTGAACCATTAAAATCCATTTATATGCATGCATAAAGGCTAAGAAAATAAGCAAGGTACACACATCCTCTCACGCTGCTTAATAAGCATCTGGTACAGCTTTTCTGGCAAATCATGGAATATTATTAAAATATAGCAGCGGTGCTTAGCTTTCATTCCACAATGTAACACAGGCTACAGAATCACTCTATTCTAAGAAAGTCCAGATAACACTTTATTACTTTATCCAAACTGATGTGATAGTTTCTTATGCCATCTTCTTGTAGACTGAACTCTCTATGGGCTCCATTGCCCTAGCAATACAAAGGCCATAAACAGTCAATGTATACTTGGAATCCAGAAATATGTTTTGCGCAAGTGGATGAAAGATTGCAAAACAAAGAATTTTAGTTAAGCATGTCCCCAGAGAAGAGATAATTTCAACTTTACAAGAAACAAGGGTGACTAAGCTATCTGCATGAAGGAGCCATCCTGCCTATAAAAGGGGAGATAGGTACAAAATCATCCCATCATTTCCAAACTCTAATCACCCTGATAACCAGAGGAGAGCTAGAAGGAAAATAAAAATAAAAAGTGTCCTCAAGATGATGAACCATTCATCTAAAGACTTAAGAAAGGACGAATGATACTCAATAATGAATTGCATGGCTCACAGTACACAGAAGCCTAAAAACAAGAGGCTTCAAAAACCTGAGAGGATTTAGATGAGTACCAGTCATTGGCTCATTAAAATGGCATCTACTTCCATGCTCAAGGAAACAGGATAGGGACAAAACATGACAAGGTGCAAAACAAAACATCCATAAAATACAGAAGAAATATAGAGTGAAACGCATTACAATCAGAGCAAGTACCTCCTAAACGTTCTGCCACAGCACCAGTAACAATCCCACCAACCATATCTACCACCAGGACATCTGAGTGTGCAGTAACATTGGCCATTGAAAGAAGAAGAGCTAGAGAATCTGATCGTAAGCAACTGTAAATATGAGATAGGATGAGTTAACCTGAAAGATACCTCTTAACTCAAAAGACAAGATAACATAGAGGAGCCTGGATAAAAGAAAAAATTAATCATACAATACTGAAAGTGACAAGTTTTAAACTATAACAAGCAACAAGTCCGTTGCATTTTCTGCTCTACTGCTACTCGTCTCCCCCAAGGCCACCATAATATTAGCCATGCTACGCATACATTTTGCCCATTAGCTTGAAAATCCTTAATTGCCTTCCATGATTCACTACTATGATTTCAAATAATGTCTAACTCTACACTGCCCAGATTTAAAGTCATCAACAAAATAATGAACTATATTACAGTAAGGCAAGATAAGTACCAAACTAACAAGATGTCTTGAATTTTCATCTGAAGCATCAAAAAATAAATTTTAAGTAGTCTACGGATTATTTTTCTTTTTAATCCAATAATGTTTTTCAATAGGCATAATACAATTAGAAGTAACAGCTTCCGGGGCTTCCAAGAATATTCCTTATCTAAATACCTTATATTGATGCCAAAGGCACACCAATGTATAGGAAGAACTCAAAACCTAGCTCATAATGTATTTCTAGTACCTCCTTATTTTTCTTTAATTTACCCCAAGAAACTATAAACCTCACCCCCAAATGAGGCTGCAAATCCTTAACAATTGCTTGCAATTAATAGTAATTCTCCACAGCACTTGTTAGTATTTCACTTTAGTTCAACAATTAGTTCAACTAATGACTTTTTGACCAAATCATTACTAATTCATAGTGCACAAAAAAAGTTAACAGCTCTTGGGAGGGGGAGGGTGGGGTTAAACTGTTAACTTGGTGGGGAAAGGAAAAGCTAGTTTATCAATCCTGGAGACAGGTTTGAAAGCTAAAGTGTTAGTGCACACCACTGACCAACACTACTACAATCCACCATCACAAACATTATGTGATAAGTGACAAGCTCAGCAAACAATGAAGAACGGGGTAAAACCAAGGGAAACAAGACATAAGAATGGATGCAAAGGATACACAAGAAAAAGAAAAAGAGAAAAAAAAAAAAAAAAAAGGATGCTGGATAAAATAAAGTGAAATAAGTCTTCAAATGCCTCCTCATTCAAAATTAGAGACGAGAATTGGAAATGATCAAAGATGAATGAGTGAAAGTAATATAATCAATGGGGAACAAAGCTAGATAACTAGAGTATACTAAGTTCCTCATCAACATTTTGTGTGCCCTTATCCATTTTATAAGAAAAATAGTATAAAAATCAGATGTATAACTAAATATTAATTCTTAACCCAGTTTTCTAAACAACTCTGACTGGGTAGTTCCTAAAAGCCTGAATTGCCTTAGTGTTAGAATCCAACCTCCTTTTTATATGTAAGAAGTTTTCCTAGGCTTTTTTTTTTTTCCTTTTTCTTTTTTTTTTTTTCCTTTTTCTTTTTTTTTTTTTTTTTAAGTTTCCAAGGCTTTAGATTCCATTATTATGTTTATATCAACCCAGCATTCCCCTGGGAAACAGAGTAAATTCAAAGCTCTGTTGGGAGCAAAACTAGTGAAAATCCAAAAGCTTCATATCAAGTGATGTCTCGCTTTAACGCATATTCGTCATCAAAACTTTATAAATACTGCGTCATCACATATATTTTAACACCCAAACTCACTAGACGGTATCAAGCCCCAATCATACGTACTCCATCACCAATAGATAGGAGTGCCCTCGAGACATCTGCTTGTGTTGCTTTGTTGCTCACAAGCCCTATTTCCACACAAAGCTTACGACCTTGCCTACAGATAGGTAAGAGCGCAGAGGATGATCCGGTGTCAAAACACTTACACTTAGCCTAAGAAGCTAAATAAGTAACTTGGTTTCAAAATAATTGAAAAGATAAAGTGATCTCAACTCTGCTCCAGCCTCCCACACCACAGCCATATATGCATTGAGACATAACAATTGTTTCTCCTTAGACTTACCAAACCCTTGAAATCTAATCCGTAGCCGGTCCAACCCCTCAAAAGGGATATCCAAGATTCCTTATGCATAGCAAACAACCTCCTCTAGAGGAATCCTGCCATGTCACAATGTAGAAATACATATGAACAATACTCGCTAGCAGCTCGACAAGGATATGAAAATATGGCTTACTAACAAGTCCATAGTATTAATCCAGCTCGACAAATGATACAAAAATCCAGCTAACTAACCAAACAGCTTCTAAAGCAAGTCAACAGTATTAATGCCATTGAATAAGAAAATCCACACAAAGCCCTCACTTTAAGAAGAATGCTCACCTTCCAAATAGTTTGCTGCTGGAAAGCTAGAAATTAAGGGAATTAAGTCAAACAACAAAGAGGCGATTTGAAAATAGAACACCCAGAAAAGTCCTCTATCCACAACCTCTTTGATGCTTAAGCAATCTCTGTCAAGTCCAATGAGTTGTTAACCACCGTTGCTACCCAAGTTTCGAGTTAGGGTTTTCTTCGAATTGAGGATTTTGAGATTTAGGGTTTTTGTCCCAAATTGGGGATTTTGATATATGGTTGAAGTAAAAGACAATTCATGTAATTAACTAGGGTACCTCGCCGGATACCCTTGATTATTGTAATTCTTAAGCCCGCGAACATTTAATTTAAAAAGTTAGATTTTTTTCAAAAATTTCAACAGCATATGTACACAGGCACGCCTCATACCACAAAGCGTCAAAGGCGCTGCGCCTTACGCCATGGAAAGAGCGACGAGAGGCTCGAGCCTTTGCAAGGTTTCTAGAATGTATTGCGTCTGGGAAGGTGGATGCTCTATGGCTTGTGCCTTGGGCACGTTTTTAAAACTAAGCTTTTAATGTGCGCCTAATCCATATATCAGTGACCAAGTTCAGAGAGTATATGAAAATTTCAGAAGCTAATGTTGAAAACTTGTGTTTTTAAACAACCATTTTGCAATTTATATTAGTGCTTCAGAAAGACCTAATTCAATACCTGACATGTATTAAACATCTAAGTTGTAACACCCTCTTGGATAATCACCACTTTCTCACCACCCCAGAGAACAAAACATTCAACCTATTTCCAATTTGAAAGTCGATTCCAGCAACACAGATGGTGACAGCCGAAATTAAACAATGTTTAAGTAAAATTGCTTATAATCTAGGAGTTTAAAAATAAAAAAATAAAAAATAAAAAAAACATTGATTGCTTCTCAAGATTCGACCACAGAAAATTTGACAATTGTAAAGGAAAGAACTTAATACATCATAACTCAGACCAAAGAAAGGATGCACAACACACAATTTGAGATGCACCATAAGAGATAGGACAGTACTACAGGTTTAACTAATAATGCTCCAGCAAGCACACATTTATAATTGTGAGATGACTTATTAGCACATAGTAAAGAATGAATGCAGGAAAATAATTTCTTATAATAAAGAGAAAAGAAGGTAAAATAATGACATTACCCAATTCTAGCAGGATATTTCCTGAAGTATGCATCACATATGCTGAAAGCAAAAAAACCAGGACAGAGTTAAAATGTGTACATTGAAAGACCCAAAATTAACATCTCTGACAAATTGGAGTAGATTAAAGTCGCACAACTTTGATGCCTACCTTCGAACAAAAGGACGCCTAACAAGTACCTTGGGAGCATATTTTTTTTGCTTACGAAGTCTGTACTTCTCCTGCAATTGACAAATAATCAACACGCTAATCTTGGAACATTCTTCTATTATAATCTTGATATTCGTAAACGAACCTGTGAGAAAGATGTCTTATTCTCAAAAGTTGTGCTATTGGCAATCAGAGCTTCTACAATCTGTTCACCTGTTGCACCTTGTCTGTACAAGATAAATGATTTTGCAGACATCATCAGCATAATCAAAACTTAAGAAGAATTACTGCTAGCAACTAGGACTATAGATTGGAAGTCTATAACATATAAAGGTAGCAATTAGCATATTAAAGTTGTTTGCTGGAATAAACCAAAAAGGGGCTGTTTGGTTGGGAGAAATCAAGAGAGTAACAGGCTCTTATTTTTCTTATTAACTGATGGCTTGGTGTATTTTGACATTTCCAAAACATTCTACTCCAAGTCTATAGATCATAAAGGGTGAAATTATGAACGAGCGTTCATTCGTTAATGGACAGGACAACTTCAACCAACAAAACCTTCTTCATAACAAATCATTTCAAGGTAATTTCATTTAAAGATTAAAGTTGATTCAAGAATTTTTTGTCAATAGATCATAAACCCTATGTGAGCGAGTCACGAAAAGAATATTTTTGAAGTTGTTGGTTACATGAAATAACATCACAACTAGCCGGGTAAATGCCCGAGAGCCTGAAAATTACATCTATTTGTTTCTTTAGATGATTTTAGCCTTTCATCTGTAATCCAATTAGAAGTTTCTTAATGTGACCTAATGGAGCTGTAGCCAACTTATAATTTAAGACGGGTAAGATTGAATGAAAAAAAAAATATTATGAATATATGAGATGCTCCCCCAACATTTGAACCTTGGTGACATTCCCTTAACCTTTGTAATTAATCAAACTGTGTGAGATTGGTGATTAAAACCTTGCTCTCTTCAAACTTAGTGATTGTAGAGAGAAGTTTTATCCTTTTTGCTTGTTTATTTCCTATTATCTCATCATAAACATAAAAACCAAAAATATTGGAAGGTGGAAAAATTTTCTTAAAATTGAAGCTTAAAGATTACATATCAGTGGTGGTGAATATGGAGGATGAAGATGATAGTAATGGAGGTTGAAGAGGAACAAACATGGATGCTCTTGCTGTTTAATAAACAAGTTATAACCAATTCATCGAATACTTCCTCTTGTAGGTGAATGATTGCTGACAGCTCACTCATGTTAAAACTTAAATACACCCATATTCAGAAACCTTCTTACAGATCAAACAAGAAAGAACAATGAGGTTCTCTAATCTCTACTACAATCAAATTGTCTCAGGTTAGAGAAAGGTGAAATTATCTAACCTTTGCATTTCATCTATGTCCTCTCCAGTAAGACTTTGAGCAGTATTGTTATCAACTAGAGCTCTATTATCTCTCAATTCTTCACCTGTCACATTTTCTTCCTCTTGAACATTATTACCTGGAATGAGAGGAAGAGAAGAAACAATAAACCATCATCAAGTGCATAATTAGAAGATACGACTCGGACAAGCTTCAAACCCATGAAAAAAAGCTCTTTGGTTGAATGCAAATAAGTCAACTAGTCAAGTGTGCCAAATGAAACCATCGAGCCTAAGATCTCACAAGAATGATATTCACAGTAATTAGCATAATCATTAATTTTCCGATAGAAAGACCCAAATATTTCACCAACAACCACAAAGGCAACAATCAACTTCAACATTGCATACGAACACAAGCTGTTGTTAGAGTTGTCCATTTGATCAGAAAAAAGAAACAATATTTCACTAACAAACTTTCAAAGTCCTAACTTGATCAGAACTTCAAAAGCTAGACCATGTAATTATTTTTAAAAATATACAGTACATTAAGTTTCAGCATTAGCTTAAGAAATCAATCTCACCTCAATAAATTTCCATTGTAATGAGACCACAACTAAATAAAATTTGAGCAAATTCAATCAAAAATATATATGAAAAAACAACAGCACTAGAGCAAAGAAAAGATACCTCGTTCCTCTTCTGAAGGTACAACACGAGATAAATACGGCCCGTCTTTCCCATTATCGACACGAAACGACGAACCAAATTGGCAACCAACAATAGGCTGCAATGAAAAATTCTTCTTGCCAATCTTCAAAGTCCTGCAAAATAAAAATAATAATTCAAATTCCATGTATTACAGAATAGAAATTAATTCAATTACTAATCATAAGACTTACGCAGCAGGAGAAAGGCGGGCGAAAACAAGGCGTTCACCATCATTAATATCAAGCAAAACACTGCAACCTTCCCATGTCAATCTTGAGCTTTGATTTGATTCTCCCATTATAATTGAATAAGCTTGATTATGCTGTGATTTTGACAATGATAATTTAATGGATGCAAAACTAGGGATTTTTGTTTCAAAAATTACAAGAGAGATTATGAATTAGTAATGTATGATTCTGTAATGTTTGAGATATGGAGGCTAAACCTTTGGTTTGTACGACAAGGAGAGAGGGAATGGTGCGGCGGGTGATGGTGATGGTGATGGTGGTGGTGGGCGGCGACAATGGCTTTGCTGGGCGGCTGAGTGGTGAATTGGTGATGGCACGGCGAGGTACAAGGAAGGCGAAAGAGGGGCTGGTTGAGTGACAGGAGAGTAGGAGATTGAGGTTTAACTGTTTTGGGGTTTTCAGAAATTTAACGTTTATTACGGGCATATTCGGCAAAATTAGTTGTCCTTCCTATGTTAGTTTGGAGAACTTGAGAAGTTGTGCGTTGTTTACTTTATTTTATTTTTGCTGAATTTAAATTATTTTTATTGAATTTAAATTATTTTTAATAAATTTAAGTGATTTTTAATGAATTTAGCATGGAGTATCTTGCATATGAGCTCTCTAAAAGGAAGATCCATCTTGTTGATATGAGCAGTATATCAAACTCATTTAAAGCAATCACGAGGGGTATTACATATACCCCCACTCACAAACCAACACGAATCCTTCCGGCGCATTTTGTCCTCACTCATGCGCACCCTAGGAAGACTACTCCCAGCCAAGCACGCTTAACTATGGAGTGTCTTAGTATATAGGCTCCCTAAAAGGAAGATGCATCTTGTTGATATGAGTAGTATATCAAACTTCTTTAAAGCAATCATGAGGGCTATTACAAGGAGATTCTGAAATTGTGGAGTTTTCTACACAGTATTTAAATGAAATACAGTCCTATTAAGGTTATGATCTTTTCACCTTATTTCTACTAAACTAAAATCGTCTTTACTAAACTAAAATTAGATTTAATGAATTGAACTTAATCTGTTTTTCAGCTGGATCCGGCCTCAACTCGGCCTGAAACTGCCGATGATTGAGCAAGAGAACCCGGATCAGCAACAGAGCATCTGTTGAAGCATCAGCGGGCAATTCATCACATTTTCTTCAATCACTTTTTTGTGATGTGAACCCCCTCGAGGGCAGGCCGTAATAAACTAAATTGAAATTATTTTAACCGAACTGAAATTATTTTGCTAAATTTTATTCATAAGGTGAAAAGAATTAGCAAAATGAGTACTTTAAATGTTTTATTTTTGACATATTTTCCCAAAATATTGGTACTTATAGCTTCAACAAATTATTAGGTTTAAGCTGCCGATAAATAAGGATTACTCCTTTTTTTTTTTAAAAAAAAAAAATGCATCACTTGAGATTTTACACTATTCATTTGTTACCTTTTACTTAATTTTTTTAACTACTATACAATTTACAAACATGATAAGGTAATATATTGTTGTGTTTATTAAAATGTCTACTTTCATAAGATAGTTTATTTATAATTTTTATTAATATATAATTTAATATATTGATGGTCAAAGTTGTGCCTCGACAAATGTGAAACTCAAGTGACACACTAAAAAAATTACAAGTATTCAGTTCTAAAAAAAAAAAAAGTATTATTGTAGTAGTTATAAGAAAAGAAGGTGTTAAAAATTTAATTTTTTGTTCTTTTAAAAAAATAAAAATAGTTCTTCATTTATTAATATTTAATAATTCTTCACTCTCACTAAGGGTCTGTTTTGCCGAGTTGAACTGAGTTGAATTGAACTAAACTGAACTGAAATAAACTGATTAGAGCTGAAATGAATTGTTTAGGAGAGAAGGAAATTAGGAACTGAACTGAATTGAACTGATTGGAGCTGAAATGAATTGAACTAAACTGAAATTAAGCTGAAGAGAACAGACTCTAAAACCCTACTTTCACTACTTCGTATTTTTTTTCTCCTACTACTAAAGAATACTAATTACAGAGTACAATTTATTTTAAAGAGAATATTTCTTTGTGCGAGCTCATACAACACATTCTTTTTACCTAATAAAGTCGACCCGTTAACGGCTTAACGTTAAGTCGCTAGTGGGGGGCTAAGTCGCTAGTGGGGGGTCTGGACCCGAACCATAACAACAAGCTTCGATCTTACACCAACCACACGAACCACACTTCACTTCCCACAGTTCAACAAGTGGACAGCAACCGTAAACCACAACTTCGCCACCAAAACACAAAAACGAACAACAATTCTGAAAAAAACTTGCACTTCTACTCAACAACCTTGTTTTTCTGCCATATACTTTTGTTTTGCTTCAAAATTTCTTCACCACATTAGAAACTCGATCAAATGTCGTCTGCAACTGCGAATCCATCGCTCTCTTCTCCTGCAATTTCTCACTCCTCTTTCCCTTCCTATCACTCTCTTTCTCGCCGCCAATTTTCTCTCTCCTTTACACCATCGTTTTCATCGAAGAATTTCAGTGGAGGTCTCAAATTGGTCTCACTTTGTTGTCAATCTCCTAATATTGGTACTTCTTCAACTGTTTCTGCCATGTCGAATTCTTCGCCTTCGTCCGCCATTGATTTTCTTACATTGTGTCATCGCCTGAAGGTTTTTTTTTATTTATTTTTATTTTTTATTTTACTGCATTGGTTTTATGTCTTCTAATTCATGTTTTAATTTTAATTTTTAAAATTAAGTGTTGTAGATTATACTTACGGCCTGTTTGGTGGGTGGGAATGAATTTAATTGTAATTTCGCAACGAGTTTAGTGTCACAGTGAACATAACTATTTATTACGGCCTACCAAATGAGCTATTAAGGATGATGAAATGGGGAATTAGAAGTTATTGGTGTGGACAAGAGTTGATAGAATGTTACTGCGAATTACAAGTATAATTTATGTTTGTGTTGGTGTGTGTAATGTTGGGGCTTGGAGGACTATAATGTTGGTGTTGACTGTTGAGTATATTGATTTCAAGGACTAATTTAATTTGACATTTGGAAGAGAATTCTGTAATGCTTCATCCCAATGTGTGTGAATTCGATTTTTCGAGGCTTGGGCTGAAGTTGCTGTGGGTTTTTAGATGTGTTCCATGCTCATCAAATGGGTTACTTTTGAAGAATTTTGATCATATGTGTGTTTTATTGTGTTGGGTAGTGGACTAGTCGATAAGAGTTTGCCCATGTGCTTTTCATCTTTAAAAAATACTTCTTGTTTGTGAATTTTGGCTTAGAGGTTCGACAAAAATAAGATTAATCGAAAAAAACATGCCTTGACTATCAATCTTCTTTGTAAATTTGCAGAGGTTCTCTATTCGTGTCAGTACATCTGTATAAATGGGGACATGGGGGGAGGGGATTGGGTTAGGATTTAGAGGTTGTTGCTTCATAAGCGAAAGCTGAGGCTTTGCAGACATTGTGGTTACAATGACTTATGCTTGCAAAGCTGGTTTCAGAGATGTGCTGGTTGAGACTCAAGAGTGATTGCTTAGAGCTAATAGATATGACTATAATGAAGGTGTCAGACTGTCTGAAAGATCATTTGTGCATATTGCTGTCCAATATGTTTTAGCTTTAGTTGGAAGTTTCAATTATTGTAAGGTTGTTCATGTATTTATGGTGGGGAATTGGATGGTACATCATCTTGCAAAACTTGCCTCCACTTATAGATAGGCAAGAGTTTGGTTGGGGCCGTAGTGGAATACCCCTCGATTCTATGTCTTCTGTAATTCTGTGTTGCTGGACCAAATTTCAATTAAGGGAAATGAAGCTGAGATTTGTCTTGTGAAAGAAGAAGGGAAAAAAATAATAATAATAATAAAAAAAAATAAAAAAAATTATGGGGGTATGAGATGCTAAAATCCTAAAATCACCCAGCTTTACCCTCTTAAGATTTTATTTTTTGCCTTACCTCCTTTCATCACTTCCATCTTTCTCTAGGGTCTACTTTTCAGTTTTCATCTTATGCTTAACTCTTGCTTTAAGATTTACTACAGTGCCAAACTCACCATTTTACTTAATGTTCTCTGCTTCTCTCAACTCTAATCAAGATTTAGGTTACATTTTTTTTTTGTAATGACATGCATGACTAATGTGTTATTACTTTGGTTCTGTATGATGTATTCATGTTAGTAGACCAGCTTGATGTATAATAACTTTGTAATTTGAGAACTTTGTAACTGGACCAGATGGAGTATATCTTGTTTTTCATTCAACCGTTCTGTTATATATCTGCCTGTGAACTTATCTTGCCAGACCACAAAAAGGAAGGGATGGATTAATCATCGGATAAAGGGCCCTGAATCCATTGCTGATCATATGTATCGAATGGCATTGATGGGTTTGATTGCTGGGGACATTCCGGGTGTGAACAGGGAGAGGTTGGATGTTAACCAATTATGCTTGTTTGGGACAAATTGGTATTTCCCTTGCTGATGAGCTATATTATCTTCTTTTGACAATGCTTTGCACAGATGTATCAAGATGGCAGTAGTTCATGATATTGCTGAAGGTATACTCTTTTTATTTTTGTACAATATCTTATATTCTCATTTTATTTTAAGTTGTTGATATTCTTTGTGACAAGAATCAGCTTGCCTAAATTGTTTATTTCTTCACTGCATTAGGACTCTTTGGCTTTTGTATAAACCAAAATAGTGTAATTATCACATATTTATCTGTTACAAATTAAATATCAATTTATTGAAGTCTCTAGAATTTGAATACTTAGGAGTAGTATCTACTTAATCCTTGTGGTGCCTTCTTAGGAGAAAGATGGTTTTTTAGTTTTTTGCTAATATGCAGCATTGAAAGATTAATGTCAGGTTCATATTTGTTTATGCACCACTACTCCTATGTTATCCTATTATCTTGTTTGTGCTAGAACTTCAGATCACTGTTGATTATGAGTGAACATCGTTTGTATCATCAAATTATCGCACTGTGTTGAGTTCTATTTTCCCTAGATTGCTGATTTCTGACTCTTATCATTATCCTCTTGATGACCTTGGAATACTACTAGCTATTGTTGGAGATATAACACCCTCTGATGGCATACCAAAAGAAGAAAAGAGCAGAATGGAGCAGGCAGCATTGAATGAAATGTGTGAAGTTCTTGGTGGTGGGATGAGAGGTTGGCAATAGCTGCCTTCTTTAATATTTTGCATACCTTTTTTGTTAGTATGGAATCTTGCTCATATTTTCTTGTGATTGCAGCTGACGAGATCAAAGAACTCTGGACTGAGTATGAAAATAATTCTTCTTTGGAAGCTAATCTGGTGAAGGATTTTGATAAAGTATGTTACTTTTAGCATATTCAATTTTTTACACGTTATAACTTGAATGACACATATTCAACGTGATATGGATGCCTTTTAATGCCTTTGTGTTGTATGTATTATATATGCCTTTGCAATTTTACCATTTTATGTGGACATTCTTGTTAACTTAGCTTTCACAGGGTTTTGAAAGACACATTACACACATACAATAGCCCAGTAAAAAAAATTTGTTGCTGGCATAATTTTTCGAGTTATAATAATAATGTACTGTATTTGCTTTTTATTAAATCAGAATTCTGGAACTCCATTAACCTAGTTTTCAACTTATTGGTCTACCAATTTTCTAATAAGTAATTACTTCTATCCAGGTTGAAATGATTCTTCAGGCGTTAGAGTATGAAACTGGTAAGGCTTATACTTAAATGCTGCATACTAAAAACTTGCTATTTTGACAATTAATTTCATGTATTAACTCTGTCACCAATTTTTATCTTCTACTACTCATTGTTAAATGCTCATTTTTACTTGGTTCGGTGGTGGCTAACTGAGTAACTAGCTACTGGCCTGGCTCCTCTATTCTGGACAATGGCTCATACACTACTTATTTAGTTCATAGTGTGTTATCACAATTGGCGTTCAGGTTGTAATTAAGCATTACTTTTTAAATTTTTAATAATTCTGGTGTTAAGGTTTTAACCTTCAGGTGTTTTTCTAAACCTCTTCTGCATTTCGACCATAGCTTCGTCTTGTGCTCTCCTGGGTTTCGTTTGAAATTACATCGACAGACATTCACACCTTTACTCATTTGCAAAAAGCTTTCAAGAGAGGCTATGCTGTTATTTGTTGATATTTATGATCATGGATATCCTTCCCCTCACTGAAATTTGTCTCTTTCTTCCCTTGAACATTATAGTATCTTTTTTGGAATTAATATGTAACATGTCCAAGTTCTAAGTAAAAAAAAAGTTTATTTGACATCACTCTTTCACAAATGAAAGTTAAGAGACAAGTAATAAATGACACCTCCTTATACCTTGCATGTAACAAGGGGTTTATTTGATGATTTCAATGGTACAATGGGAATCAATTAGAGACTTATTGAATGCGTGTTGGGAAGGTGAAGATGTTGGTTGATTGGGGGAGTTGATCAGAGGAAGAAAAAGATGGGAGGGAAGGAAGGAATCATTACTCTAGACAGAGAAAGAGGATTAGTCTTCTGTGGAATGCTTATTACCCTCTCTTAATGTATTCCGGACATAATAAATAATCTCTTGTTATAAATTTCTTGGTAGATTTTACTCCCTAGTTGACTCCCATCTTCTCTAGTGTGGCCTTCAATTAATTGAATTTAAGATAGAATCGACTTTATTTTTGACAAAAAGAACAGGTGTTATTGATGTTTGTTGCACCCCCTTCCCCCTTCCAATTGATGCCAGTCATATATCTTTAGTTCTGAACCAACATGTTCATACTGGCTCACATCTCTTAAACCTTTAATAATGTTTTTCAGTCGTGTCGTTGCTGCTAGCAGGCATCACTTGTAGTGCCCTGGGCGTATTTACTGATGATTTTGGTTTCTCTTGGCATCCCTCTTGGGCTATTGGCAATTATGAATAATAAAATACTACGGAGTATTTGATTTTATTTCAACCCATGTGACCATGCCCAGTCTTTCCTATGTGAGATTAATCACTACTAAGAAATGCTTTTGGATTAGATATTGTGGGATTTATGTGTCAGCATTCTATCATGTTTCTGCTTCCTCTCCTGTCATTGAATCAAGCATCCTTGACAGCATGTGCTGCCTGCCTGCAGTGAATAATATGAAATGTTTGGTTGTATAGCGATGCATCTTGACACACTAAGCTGTAGGATTGGTGCTTGACCTACTTGTGGCTGCTAAATTACTTGGGCTGTAGCTGCTGCTGAGGTTATGGTGCTGCATTGATCTTTTAAGAGACCTGTACATTAATGTAATTAAATTTGCTTGCTAATTTAGACAATCGCAAGCATTTCATGATAGTGTCAATGTTTGCACATGGGAACACATTTAAATTGACCAATGCAGTAAGGGTTTGTATAACCCAGGGGCCAGGGTTTAGATGGTTACTTGCATTGTGGGTTAATATCATGTTTTCGTACCTGTTTGATTTTTAGCACAAATATGGAGATTTGAATTTGGCTGCATTGACATTAAAGTTTGAGGTCTGATGTTTGCTTTCTTATTTATTTGACAGAGCATGGGATGGTTCTTGATGAGTTCTTCTTGTCAACAGCTGGTGAGCTCGGCTTTCTGTCATGATGTTGTACTCTTAACCTTTTGCTCCATAACCTCATATAGCTAATATCCAATGTTACTTTATACAATTTTCAGGAAAGTTTCAGACTGAATTAGGAAAAAGCTGGGCTGCTGAGGTTATATCTAGAAGGAAATCCACCTTGGCTAGTAAAGGAAAATAAGCAGCAAACTAACCATAGTCTTGATCTTTACTGAAGGAGCTGATGGCTACTCAAAACTGGAGTAGCTTCATCGTGATTGATCAGTTCAGCAAATTGATGGTTTTCCACCGTTGCTCGTAATTTTGTATGGTGATTACATATAAGCAGGCATTTGTGGTACTCTGTTATGCAGATTGAGGCGTATAGGGTTTTAGCTCGTATAAGTTCACCCAGATTCTATAGTTTTTACTCCTAAGATCAGAAAATGTTTCCCGTGTTTCATGCTCGCTTAATGATTAGCATAATAAATCGACCTTTTTGCACCATGATTAACAATGCTGATCGGGGCCAATTTTTGCTGATTTATTGTCTTATATTGAAGTGTATAAAGTCTGTCTTCTTTAACTCCCTGCCAGTCTTCCACAGTTGAACCACCGAAAGTAACTTTTTTTTCAGAGCTAATATAAGGAAACATAAGTGAAATTCTTAAGCTCTACCCCGATTGATGTGTGATTTTTTTTCGTGCATTCTCAAATTAATTCAATGTCAAGTGAAATGCTTATATATAACCCTTAGGATTGTACTGCATATAATAGATGCATAATATCTGTGAAGTGCAACTCATGAGCATCTTGCAGCCTTTCACTAACTTCTCCCTTTCAGGCTCAGCAAATAGGCCTATCAATTGCCCAGAATATCTTACTATATCAATTGAAATTTTATCGAAATACATCTATAAAAATGAAGAAAGGGTGATTAGTGGTCCACATATTTACTACGGGGCACTTAAACTGCATGCTTAACTGAACATTAACAAGAAATACAAGAGGGCCCAGGATATGAAACAAAGAATGGGCTTTGTAAATTGTAACTAAGGAGGTTATTAATTAATCAACCCATAACACTATTAACACTACGGAGTCCATGTTACTAATGTTAACCACTAGGTCCTTATTATTTTTTTTATTTTTTTTGTACCAATTGGTTGTTGGTACATACAGTGATGATTGGGGCTGCACTTGATAGGGAGAAAGTGTTCGATCCTTGCAACAACAATTGGGAGGGGATTGAAACCTAACCATCTAGAATTGAGCCTCGAATCCGAATTAACCTAAAGGATGAATCACCAAAAAAAAAAATTATTTTATTTATTTATTTATCGATAGAACTTTATAAAGAGAAAGGACATCTTGGTTGATAAATTTGACTTTTTCCAAAATGTCCTCAATCTTTTATTTTCTTTTAAAAAACTACCATCTTTTTTTTTAAAAAAAAAAAAAAAAAAAAAAAAAAAAAAAAAAAAAAGAAAAAAAGAAAAACCATCTTTTTAAAAAGACCACCATCCTTATTTTCTTTATTTCTTTTCTTTTTGAGGGTACTCATATTCTACTGTTAGCCTCCATGACTTCATCAATCTTTTAACCCACTAATTTATTTATTTATTTATTAGAGTAAGGTAAAAAAAAGAGAATCGAGTCGTTTTTTATATTGCACCCGTAATGTATGTGTGTCTCCTAGCTTGTTTATTTAGCTAGAAAACGTATAGAAGATACTACCTATTAAGGCTACCCATTTAATCATAAAATGAAAAGGGTTATTAATCCATATACAAAATGTTGGCTTGGCACATCACCATTGAGTTGGAAAAAAATTTCATTCCCGCGGTCCTGCCCATGCATGCAAATAACCCTTTTTTTTTTTTTTTGAGAAAAATGCATGCAAATAACTTGGATATGAAGTATTAGAATTAAATATTTGACTAACATTTTTTGTTTTGTAAGTCACTTCAAATAATATGGCTTTATTTAGACCGAAATAAAAATGAAGTTTATGTTACTCAAAATTAAATGAAAACGACTTTCTTTATTTCATTCATTTAAATAGAGAACTAGAATAGAATTGATTTATTAGATGAAAACATATTCAAACAATTTCGTGAGTCAGTAACTCGCATACTGAAATACACATTGTGATGAGCTTATTATATGCCTTAATCAATGTTCCAATTTATGTGATTATCCAAAGAATTCAAGTTGCACCTATTACATAAAACTTTGAATAGCAACAAGGCCAATAACGTGATAATTGACATTATTCTTTTTAAAAGTTTTTATATTTAGACGTTAATTGTCTCACAAAAATAAAGTTAAAACTTAAAGTAAATTAAAACTAAAAGAACTTATAGAGATAAAGAGAGTACAATACTCGAATTGCAATTGAGCTTTCGTTTTTTTTGGAAAGAAGCTTCTGTTAATTTAATCATCACAAGAAACACAATATAATCCTCATGCAAGCAAGTACTACACATACAGTTATTTAAGTCGTGGACAAAACACATGCAAGTAATGCAAGATCCTCTCTCTCTACTTCCAAGGAGTTCACGTTGACTTGAAAAGTCTTACCTCAACCCCAACTAACGTTACATCTTAGAATAATACTACTAGTTGAAAGAATCAAATAATAATTTATTACTCCGTACAAATTATAAATTTAGGTGTGAAACATTGACTCTAATTAGCTTTAAAGATGCCTGAAAAACAGGTTTTGTACGACTTTGTTAGTTGCTAGAATACAATATATAATGTAAAGATTGATCGAATATTAATAATGCTTGTAATCAAGGTTGTAAGCTTTCGAGGTCATTTATACATACATGTCTGAGTAACTCGATCCGAGTTAATGTATAATTACCTGAAAGATGTACTAGATGGCACTAAAATAGATGTAATGCGTGCAAGTCACCCAACAAGAATGTCATACATGTATTGCAATTGGGGCTTGTGCACGTCATTCATCGACGTGTGCAAGCCAAGCCATTATATATGGTAGACTGATTGTATCATCGTAAGAGCTACTTTTATGTTAGAAACTTCGTTCCTTTGTTTCTACTAAAAGTTATTTCATTTTACTTTATACATAAATGTATATGGAAAAATTAATATTTATTTAATTCTTAGCTTTTTCGATGTCAACTTTATGTGACATTTTATTTTATGTATTTGAAGAGTTTAATGCATGCTTTGATACTATAGAGGAAGTTGTACAAAAGTGAAACATACACATTATTTTTTTGAAAAGAATGATAGGCACATCGGTGGACACGGGCGTGCATGAACATTATTTTTAAAATTTGCACAAGTAAGGTGAGACAACCCACTCACTTTTAAATAACTAACAAAATATATATACTTGTCATGATTATATATATATATATATATATATATATATATATATATATATATATATATATATATATATATATATATATATATACGCACGCAATTCTCCTTATCAAGTACAACCTTAATCAAGTGCATCCTCAATAATAGTAATGATTATAAAGTATATATATATCGCTCCTGTATGATAGGAATATATGATTATAAAAATGTACTTCATATGTAATAATACTAACGTAAAGAATATGTTTGAGTGTTTAAATTAAGTGTTCAACTCTCATTTAGTTTAATTTCATTCAAATGGTGTATTAAATTTTGACTTTCTAAGGCGGTAAATTATACTTTAATTATGGAGGGATCTCGATATTCAAGTGTAAGCAGTTTCGAGGGTATTTTGAAAATACGAGGATCAAAAGTAACGAGCATGGCTTTGGACATGATAAAATTGTTCACGGCTCTAATAACCTCTTAAGATGTCAATATACACAATGATGGAATAGGCTTTACTAGGGTAGGGGGCCAAAACTAAGCAAGTGACTGCTCAAGATTGCCGCAACTTCAGGAGTATCATAGAAATTAGAATAAACAAATAGTACTTGTCATTGTTGAGCGTAAACGCAAAGCATTTTGTGTAGCACTATGGTTTGATGAGTAGGAGGAGCATGCGTCGTTTACATGGCCTAGCTGTATCAAAATTGGTGCATCAAATTTGGGCCAAAACTATATATTATAATTTTTATACTTCTATAACGATGCACCAAAAAATGACATAATAAGGTGCGTAACCATTTGCTGAATATGATGTGTATAATATAGTAGTTCCTCCGTCTTCAAAACTTCGACCCTTTTAGCCTAATTTTAGTCCCAAAGTGATCGATCCATTTACATTAAAACACCCACCAATTTACAACAATATTTGTGCAAAATTAGCTTCCCTACATAAAATTTTGTTTTTTCATGTATTTTTAATACTTTCTCTCTCTACTTTTTTACAAACTCCACATAAATTTATCTTTCTAATATATTTTTATTTAAATTTCTTAATAACTGTGAAATCAACCCAAAAAAATTGAAATTTTAGAGAAAGAGAGAGTATAAAATAATAGCTTTATAGTCAACATATCTTATGATTGGGGTTCGTGGGTTTGTGTAATCAAAGTTGAAATTGGTAGAATTGTATGATTTTATTAATATGAAAATGTGAAAGATACTAACATGTGTTAGCCTGAGATCTTGCTACATTAGTGTGGGACAAAGATGTGTAGGTCCATTTTCTTGGTAGTGCTACTTAGAATGTGTCATCAACTCATTTGAGTATGTTTAGACTTTAGTATCTTCCACCGACATTGATCTTTAAGTGTGCGCCTCTTACATTTTTCTACGCTTTGGGTACTATACTATGGTCTCTTTTGTTGATTAATAAGTATTTTGGTGACTCTTGCTTAAAGATGGGCATAGGTTGTGCCTGCTTGAATACATGCTATGGCAGTAGCGGATCTTGGATCAAAAAGTTAGGGGGTCAAGGTTTGATCTCTCAATCTTTTCACAAAAATAATAATACTTAACCACTATGCCACAATATTTTAAATTTTAATTATTAAATTTTTAAATTACCATAAAAAAATGTAACCATTTTCGAACTAACCATCCATTTAATTTTTTATTTTAAATTATCACCCTTTAAATTAAATAAATGCTCAGATTACACCCATTTTAAAAATCCGTTAGATTTTCCGTCTGTAGGCCCCACCTAACTACCCTACTATTTTTTTTTTAATCTCTCGATTTAATCATCTCACTGATATATTTCACTCAACTATCATCATTTCCTTCATTGAATTCAACACACCAATTTAATTTCATTTCTAAACCCCTAAAATTTACAACTTCAGACAAAAAACCAACATATCACCACCATTACACTGCCACCCTTCTCATTCATTTTCTCTCTCCTCCCCTCACTATTAAAAGTTGAAGATGGCGGCTCTAGCAAAGAGAAGGTGGTTGAGACGGTGGGGAAGATCATTCTCCGATGAAATTCCACTGTTTTCGAGGAAGCGCGTGATAAGATGGTTTTCTCCAACGACCGCCGTGAAGTTGACCATTACCTCCGTGCTGTTGATGAGATCCAACATTCACTTCATTCGCTCGCAATTTCAACTCTGTGCTGCTTCCTTCATTGATTTAATCCATTACAACAAATCAACACACTAACAACTCTGCAACACCGAACCTCTCAACCCAGCCAATACCCACCTCCGACCCCACTTCATCTGCAGCTGCAAACAGCCGCGCAACAACTCATATCCCCCTCTCCAACCGTAACAGCAACCCACAAAAAGGAGCTAGTTGCAACAGCTAAGCGCCGGCAAGAGTGAATCGCAGTCACTGCAACTTTTAATTTCAGCCCCAATTCGATTTGAATTCAAAGCCCCCATTTCAACCCCAATTTGATTTGATCCATGAACCCTAATTCCCAAATCTACCCATTTACCCCAATTATAGTGAAATTTGGTAGCATTTGGTGAAGGAAATGTGAATTGAAGTTAGAAGAGCGTCTTTTAAGAGAAAAATCGGGGAAAATCAGTCAAAAGGGTCAAAATAAGCGTTAGGTGGGGCCCACAGATGGAAAAATGTAATACCTCGTATTTTTATACGTATTTTAATTAAAATAAGTATTTTGAGAAGTATTTAATTAAATTGAATTGATTTTATTTAAAGTATTTTAATTATTTATTTTAAATAAGTTTGGAAATAATTATAAAAGGAAAGTTTATTTAATTTAATTAAGTTGGGGTTTAATTTAAGGAAAGTTTTAATTTAGTAAAGTTTTATTAGGGATGGGATTAGGAAAATTAAAAGAGGAAAGTTAGGGAAAAAGGGGTTGTAGAGAAGGGGTATAAATATCCCACTTATGAGGCAAATCAACTTTGCCCAGAGTGAAGAAAACCCAAGGTAAACTTCTCTCTCCTTTCTTCTTATTTTCTTTCTTTTTATTTCTCCTTTTTTTCCTTCCCCTTTTCTTTTTTTTTTCGGCTGCCCCCTTCACCACCACTGCCGACCACCGGCAGCAGGCAGCCACCGGCGCTGGCAGCCGGTGTGGTGGCTGCTGCTGCTTTCTCTTTCCCCCTTTTTTTCGAACATATAAAAAAAATCTTTATCTTTAATGTTGAAAACTAATCTATGCTTAAATCTAATTGTTAATTATGAGTTTTGGGATTTGATTTTGATGTTGATTATAAGTATTATGTTGGCCCCAATTTTTAAAACCCTAGGTTCTTGATTTGTAAATTATTGAAGGGTTATGATATATAATGGTTAAGACCTTTGATTAAAGTGTTTTAAGGCTTAATTACAGCAAGTTTTAATTAAAATATAGTGCTGGAATTTTTAGTAGAACATTTAAAATCAAGTTTCTTTAAGCAATTTTAATTACCCATTATTTGGGATTAAAGTATGATGTTTTAAATATAATTTCAGCTTATTTTACTTAAATTATGAGGGGTTTTATAATAGTATATATTGCTGGAAATTTGTGTAGAGTGGATTTTAATACTCTTCTATAATTTTAAATTGTAGGAGACTTTGAAGTGAGTGATTTTTATTAGTCGTGGCGATTCTAAGATCGTATACAAGGTACGTTCGCGTACTTAGCATAATTATGTTAATATAATAGCATGCTAAATGTGTTTGATTTATTACAAGTAGTATCATGCTAGGTTTGGATTGGAAATTGTGATTGGTGATTAGATTATGAAGCATGATTTATTTGTGATGGATTATTGAATGGAAATTGATAGTTTGGAATATTATTTATGAACCACATATTTATTTATGGCATGTTAGAAAACATGTTTAATTAAACTAAATGTTTAATGTGGTTTGGAATATTGAAAAGGAATTTTATTATGGTTCATATAATTTTTAGTGATGCTATAAGCAAGAGGAAAGAGCTATATAAGTGTCTATGTACACGAGGAATAAATTGTATGTTGGTGCCTTAGTGCACTTAAGGTGTTTTTCACACCGAGGGATAGGATTTGTGGCGCTTTATGCGTTTAAGGTGTCATTGGCACCGAGGTAGAATTAAAAAGGATTCAACATTAAATATTATCTGGTCATTAATTATTCAAGAATTAAATTGGTATATTTGATTGTTTGAATAATTATTGTTGAATGATTATGGTTTGAGAGTCATCACCAAGTCTAATAATATGTAAATAACGTAAAGTGAAGAGATTACGCACCAAAACTCTTGGAACGTATATACCTTGAGTATGGACATATGGGAGGAATTATGTGACTTTACATTTGATCATAACTTCTACTGGAGTACAGGACGTTGTACATTCCTTTTATTATTATTATGCGCAGGAATTCCGCCACTTATGAGTGGTTATTGATGCTGGCACGGTTAGCTCCCGTGTCAGTAACCTCAAATTTATTTGGGGGAGGTTGAGTGGAAAACCCGTTCGATGCGTAGTCAACATTAAATAAATTATGTAGTGTCTAGTGAGAACTTTTATTGAATGTTGTATGCTTGAAAAACAGGTACAACGAGGTAAGTTGTGTGTTGATAGAAAATCGTATGTTAGTGTGTTAATACGCTTATGTGCTCAGCTTTGCTGATTGTGTGTTTTTTGCGTTTGTTGGCCTTGTCTTTATCTTAGCCCTATGATGACTCATTTTTAATGGAGAGTAGTGAAAACAAGTAGAGATAAGTTTTTCAGGTGATTAAGCACATTCATGAATGGGCATGAGTGAAGAGCGAATCATGCTAGTTTCTATAAGTATATGATTGTGTTATTGCTTTATTTATTTATGACTTTATTTATTATATGTGACTAACGAAAAGGGGTTTTGAATTTCGGTTTTGTTTTAATAAGGGCCTACAATGGTTCCAAGTTGTAGGTTGACTTTATTTTACTTTGTTTGACTTTGGTTTGACTTTACTTTCGTTGTTTGATTTTCAATGTTGACTTGGTTTGAAATGTTTTGAAATTTGTCTTCCGCTGTGTGTTTTTTATAGTTGCCTTAACCGTTATCACGGTGGCGGTAATGTCTTAGATATTTCTATTTAAAAGTTTTAAACAGGGTAAAACAAGTATTTTAAAAGGGAGGAATTTCTAGGGTGTTACAAAAAATCCACCGAATTTTTGAAATAGGTGGTAATCTAAGCATTTATTTAATTTAAGGGGTGGTAATTTAAAATAAAAAATTAAACGGGTGGTTAGTTCGAAAATGGTTACATTTTTGGGTGGTAATTTAAACATTTTCCTATTACTTATAATCAACAACTCAAATATGCTTAGGGGGGGGGGGGCCGAACCCTTACTCGCCCTAACCAAGATCCGCCCTTGTATGTAAGCAATTTTATGGCCAAGCGATTTGTGTCAAAAAAGAACCGTAAAGATATAATCATGTCGTAGCAGATTTATATTGATCTCTTTTATGTGAAGACTCATGCACGACATGTTGTATTGGTTAAGCTTGAATTCCTTAAAACGGGCTAGTTTCACCCCAATTCAAGTCCAACTCTACGTACTCTTGCTTTTATTATTGAGATTATAATTAGGTTAACATAATGGTGAGTGGTAACAATAAAGTGTTACGATTTTTGGGATGATTATTTAGCAAAATTTCAAATTATGATTACATTGGTCTTCAAAAGACTTAAGGGAAGGAAAGGAGAGATATGCCCTCTTCAAAAAAAAGTTGCAATTGCGGTTGTCAAAAAAAAAAAAAAAAAAAAAAAAGGTTGCAATAAAAGTCACTGTCTAGGTAGTTTAGGTCAAGGAAATTCTTTACTTTTTTTTTTAGTATATGTGGTAATTAAAGATCTTCCCATTTGCAATACGCTTAGTATTTTAATATAGAGTATACATTTATCACCAATAACAGTCATGGACAAAATTTTGAAAATTATATGTGGTATATAAATCATCAAGACTAACAAAATTTTTAAGTAATATGAAAAATACATGTTGAAACTTGAAATACATCTATATACATTATGTTTTTTCTTCTTATAAATAGTATACAAATTACCAAGACTAATAACGTTTTTTTTTTTTTTTCTCAAAAAAAAAAAAAAAGGACTAATAACGTTTTTAAAATTTGACCACATAATAAACAATAAAACGGAAATAAAAACGGTATAATATTTTAATTTTTCAAAGGGTATTTAATTTGTTGTAATCTTATATACCCAAAAAATAGTTCGTTGTTTACAAAATATATCTATCAAAAAAATTAACAAAGCACAAATATACAATAAACTTTTTTTTTTTTTTTGTGACAGGAAGTATACAATAAACTTTGGCTTACTTGAGTTCAATAAAAAAAATATATTAATTTGTGTACACGAATATATACTTTTTCCGTTTCTATTAAGCTGATACGTTCAATTTAGGCATCCATATTAAGGAGAGGAGAGAGAGAATGAGAGAATGTAAAGCAAGTGGGATATACTAAAAAAGCAAGATATAAAACTTACTCAAAAAGAAAATTTGTCAACTAAAAGTAAACTTTTTAGAAAAGGAATATGTGTAAAAAAATAATAAAAAAAAAAAAAGAGGTTAGTATGAGTAAGTTTAACGAAATTAAACTGAAAATGATAAAGTATCTTGAGGCTTATATTAATATATATATCCAAAATCACTCAATTACATGTCATGAATGATAACAAATAGATATTTCCACATGAGGCATCAACTAGCTTAGAAGTAAGATCGACTAAAATCATCAATAAGCCCATGCAACTTGATATTCGATGAGGCTAAAGGAATTCCATTGAAGTCGAACCATGCTTGTGGTCACTCCAATTATACGAGTAAGACGATATTACATGATTAGTCTTTCCACATTATATCACAATGGAAACATACGTCATTATTTAAAAAGTAAATATAATAATAACATTTTCATTTTACTTTGTACTGTTTATCATAATGTACTCCCCATTTTAAAATGTAATGCACCTTTGCACACAATTTGAAAAAACAATCTAATTTTTCTACTAAGTATTAAACTAGGGCGGCTAACGCTCATGGTAAGCACATCATAGTCAGTACTATATTAGATTAAAAGACAATTTGGTTTCAAAACAAGATTAGAGACAATTTTCATTAATGAAGACAAAAGCATTATTTATAAGAGTTATCTCCAAAAAAAAAAAAAAAAAAAAAAAAAAAAAAAAAAAATTAGGGATAATAGGTATCTAAATTGGATCCGTCAAACCACTAGATCAAGTAAGTTATATTTGAAAAAAAAAAAAAAAAATTACTACGTGCTTCAATTAAAAACAAGCTAAGCTTAGCATGCTTGATAGAGGCATTAGGCATATATACTTTCATTAACTAATGTCTGTTGGTAAAATAACTATTGAAATCAATAACAAACAAAAAGATTAGAACTTTCCTAGATTGAAGATCCCAAACTCACAGTTGCGCCGTGGAACAATAATCCACTGCCTTAGAAGCGAAATACGCCACCACCGGTACAAGTTTCCTAGTGACGCACGCCCCCCAAGTTTAACGCAACTCTCTCCGTAATCCGTGCACCCGATCCTGAAGAGTGGAATTGCTCAAGAACTGTTCAGATCTCAAATGGTAGGTTTGTGTTTTTGGTTTGAAAGTGAATGAATGAAGATAGAAAGGCAATGCTCGTATTTATATGAGTCCCGAAAATCGAAGACAAATAAAAACAAACCGACCTAGGAAAAAAGGCGGGGCCGATCGGGCAACCAGCCGCCCGATCGGGCGCGAGATGAAGTTTCCATACCTGGTGTCGCGCCCGGTCGGGCGATCTGGAAAAACCCACCCCGGGCGAGCCATCGGGCGAAAGCCGCCCGATCGGGCTCGTCAAAACTCGACTCCGTCGCCCGGTCAGGCGAGAGCCGCCCGATTGGGCGCGAGAGCCCTTCTTTTTTCCTTAGCCAACTCCGCCCGGTCGGGCGTACAACCGCCCGATCGGGTGCGAGAATCCGTTTGCATTACCATTTCCAACAATCCCCCACTAATGCGAGCGGATCATCGACATGAAATCTGAACAGTAAACGAAAGTCTTAGTACTTAAATGCTTGTATCCAAAGGTTTGAACTAACACATTAGTGCACAAGGTTTTCGACACTTTCCTAGTGAGTATCCTAAGATTTGAACTCCTAGGAGCGAGGAAGGGACCTTGTATACACATACCTTGACTTTAGAGCTTAAGCAACTCCGCCAATCTTGGCCAACACTTGGGCTCTCATGACTACTTCAGGAAAACTATACTCCAGTCTTCCCTTGAAGGAGGCCACCCCTCGTACTCACGTAGGTGTTCAACCTATGTGTTATACACACACATTCCCAGCAAATTCAACGGTCTTTCCCAGCAGGCTTAAACACGTTTAAGCACCTTGCAAACCAGAGACTTACATGCAATGAAATTAGAACATTAAGAACAAAAGTTCAACCCTCAACTTTCGGTGTCATTATCAATCTTGTTTCAAGAGCCACTAGGCTAAATGTCTTAACTCACTTAAGAACCTCCATCAATCCCTGCTCAGAAAACAACTGGACTAATGACATTAAGAGACAAGCTCATCCTAGCAGAATCTAACTGGTAAAACTTACCACTCTTAAAGAGTAATAGATTTAAACACATGATACATAACTAACAAATCCACATGATTCACGACAATGAAACAAGTAAACCAAAACAGGTTTCAGATTTATTAAAAAACCAAAGTATCATGTCACATAGCTTATATAGCTACAACTTCAAGTCATTACAACATAGGTCCTAGACCCATACCAGTTGATGACTCCACCACCAGTCTACGACTTAATCCCTTAGTAAAGGGATCTGCCAGGTTCTTCTCTGTACGAACATAGTCCAACGAAATAACCCTATTCACAATAAACTGCCTCACAGACTCGTGTCTGACTCTTATGTGCCTTTTCTTACCATTGTAAACGCTGTTCTTAGCAACACATATAGCAGCTTGTGAATCACAACGCATTGACACAGGTGGTGTCGGCTTCCCTCACAAAGGAATATCAATAAGCAAATTCCTCAACCAATCTGCCTCTTGAGTAGCAAGATCCAATGTGATGAACTCAGCTTCCATTGTCGATCTAGCTATACACGTCTGCTTTCCAGACTTCCATGAGACTGCACCCCCACTAAGGGTAAAAACATAGCCACTTGTAGAACTTGTTTCATCGCTGTCTGTTACCCAATTTGCATCACAATACCCTTCAAGAACCAAAGGATGACCAACAAAATTCAACCCCCAAGTCATGGTTCCACACAGATATCTAAGCACGCGCCTCAAAGCAACCCAATGTTGCTCACTAGGACAATGAGTATAGCGACTAAGTCTACTAACTGCGAAAGCAATATCAGGGCGAGGGCAGTTCATCAAAAACATCAGACTACCAAGCACCTTAGCATATTCAGTTTGAGACACACTGTCTCCCACATTTTTCACCAAAGTTCTAGAAGGATTAAAGGGCGTTCTCAATGGAGGTAAATCAAAACAATTAAAGTTCTTCAAAATTTTCTCCACATAATGAGACTGAGACAGAAAATACCCTTTCTTGGTTTTAGTAACTTTAACACCAAGGATCACATCTACCTCTCCCAAATCCTTCATCTCGAACTTTGAATTCAAATATTTCTTAGTTTCATTTATGACATACATATTTGTGCCAAACAAGAGCATGTCATCAACATATAGGCATAATATCACACATTGGGCACCAAACATCTTAGAGTACACACATGCATCACTACCATTGACGACAAAACCAAAACTAAGAACAGTTTTATGAAATATTTCATACCATTGCTTCGGAGCTTGTTTCAAACCATACAAGGATTTCTTTAGTCTGCACACCTTACTCTCCATGCCAGGAACTACAAAACCTAGAGGTTGCTCCATGTAGATCTCCTCCTCCAAATCGCCATTCAGAAAAGCTGTCTTAACATCCATTTGATGCACAATTAATTTGTAAGATGAAGCTAAGGCAAACAAAACACGAATAGTTGTAATTTTAGTTACAGGAGAATAAGTATAAAAATAATCAAGGCCAAATTTTTGAGTGAATCCTCTTATCACCAATCTAGCTTTGAACCTTTCCACGGTGCCGTCGGTTCTCATTTTTCTCTTGAAAATCCACTTGCACCTAATAGCTCTACTCCCTTTTGGCAAGTCCACGAGCTTCCAGGTCCCGTTAGACATGATGGAATCAAGCTCACTGTTCACAGCTTCCTTTCAGAAGGTTGCATCTTCTGAACTCATAGCTTCTTCGAACGATTTCGGATCTTCATCCACAACCTGTAGACACAGCATGATCTCATCTAGATCATCCTCAAATTCACCAAAATTTCCACACTCTGCTATAAAGGCTGTTAGGAAATCCGGTCCAAAACTTGTCTCCACTCTCAGCCTTTTACTTCTCCTAGGTTAAATTTCACTTTCAATCCTAGGGGAAGCATCTTCTGGCTCTACAGATGAAGAAACATCGTTAGTAACTAAGTTTTTCTTCAACGGAAATACCTGTTCAAAGAACTCTGCATTGCGGGATTCACTTATAGAGCGATCTTCCAGGCTCATAAACCTGTATGCGGCACTATTCTCAGCATAACCAATGAACACTGTATCATAGGTCCTAGAACCTATTGTTGAGCGCTTGAACGATGGATAACCCACCTTAGCTAGACACCCCCACACTTTCATGTGATTCAATTTTGGAGCATAACCCTTCCATATTTCATATGGAGTCTTGTCTAACTTCTTGTGAGTCACTCTGTTCTGTACATAATTTGCTGATAGAATCGCTTCACCCCACAAATTTTCAGGCAACCCGGAACTCAGGAGCATTGCATTCATCATTTCCTTCAAGGTCCTATTTTTCCTTTCTGCCACACCATTTTGTTGTGGAGTATACGGGGCAGATACTTCATGAATGATTCCCTCACTTTCACATAGATTTTTGAGGAAATCGGAGCCATACTCTCCACCCCTATCTAAGCGAACTCTCTTTATTTTCCGCTCCAACTAATTTTCTACTTCTGCCTTATACACAAGAAACTTGGACTCAGATTCATCCTTTGTTCTCAAAAGATACACTCTGCTATATCTCGAACAATCATCAACGAAAGTGATGTAGTAGCGTTTCCCGCCTCTACTTTCCAAGTTCTTAAAGTCTGCTAAATCTGAATGAATTAGCTCAAGTGGTGTGGTCTCTCTCTTTGTGACAGATTTGTAAGGTTTCTTCACAAATTTAGACTCCGCACACACTTCACATTTTTCAAGTGCATCTAATGACATGTTTGGGAGCAAATTTAAATTCTTCATTTGTTTCAATTTCGTTGCACCAACATGACCCAATCTACTATGCCATAATTCAAAGGACTCAACAATATAAGTAGAAGTAGAAATCTTATTCATTGAAGAAACAGTTACAATCTCAAGGACAAATAGGCCCCCACTAAGGTAACCTTTTCCAACATACTCCCCATTACGAGTTAACACAAGTTTATTAGTATCAAAAACTAACTTAACTCCTACTTTGTTCAATAAAGCACCAGAAATTAAATTTCTGTGAAGAGAAGGAACATACAATACATTGTGTAGAGCCAAGGTCTTCCCCGAAGTCAGCTTCAGAACCACTTTGCCCTTCCCAAGTACCTCAGAGCTGCTTGAATTTCTCATGTAGACTTGTTCACCTTCCTTTGCCTCTTCCATACTGACAAACGGGTCCTTGTTAGCACAAAAGTGTCTAGATGCACCAGTGTCCACAATCCATTCAGTGTTGTTCTCAACCAAGTTGACTTCAGAGACAACTGCAGCGATGACATCTTCATCCTCATTCTCAACCAGATGAGCCTGACCCTTGTTCCCTCCACTCGACTTTAGATTTTTCTTCTTCTTGTTCTTGCACAGTGAAGCAAAGTGTCCCACTTCACCACATGACCAACACTTGACAGTGTTCTTCTTCCCAATCTTGCCCTTAGCTTGGAGATTTCCCTTCTTCTCAGATTTCCCCTTCTTGGCACGATTGTCACCTGATTTCCTGTCAGAGTCAGCATTAGATTCAACAAGGTTAGCTTTGACTACTAACACGCTCTTTGGCTTAGAGGAAACATCCTTAAGCCTATTGGCTTCCTCAATCTTCATGTGGCTCACAAGTTCTTCTAGGGTTAAATCCCTTTTTTTATGCTTGAGGTGATTTCGATAATCAGACCAGGAATCTGGTAATTTCTCAATTAAAACATTGGCCTGAAGGATTTCACACATCTTCATACCTTGAGCAAGAATCTCAACAACATAATTTTCATACACATGGACCTGGTCCATTATAGGCTTTGTATCAACCAATTTGAAGTTCAACCAATTCCCAGTCACATACTTCTTTTTCCTAGCATCATCAGCACCATATTTCTTTTCTAAAGACTCCCACATCTCCTTAGCATATTTCATATTGACATACAAATCAAATATGTTGTTTTTCATGCTGTTCAAAAGATGACCTCTCACAAACTTATTATCGTGATCAAATTTCCTGATTTCAGATTCATTAACAATGACAGTAGTGGTCCTCTGACTAGTACCAGACTCTTTATTCCTAGGAACAGGAGTGCTAGGAATTTCAATCATATCATTGGTTTGTTCAATAGGTTTTGGGGCATCCCTAAATAAAACATAATCAACCTCTACTTGTTCAAAAGCAATCAACATCCTTTGAGACCATCTCTTATAATTAATTCCATCAAGAGACTCAACCTTAGACAGATCTAGGTATGAACGAGTTTGAGAATTGCTAGTCATGATATCAACAGAACAAATAAAAAATATTTCGCTTCTAAATTGTTGGTAAAATAACTGTTGAAATCAATAACAAACAAAAAGATTAGAACTTTCCTGGATTGAAGATCCCAAACTCACAGTTGCGCCGTGGAACAATAATCCACTGCCTTAGAAGCGAAATACGCCACCACCGGTACAAGTTTCCTAGTGACGCACGCCCCCCAAGTTTAACGCAACTCTCTCTGTAATCCGTGCACCCGAACCCGAAGAGTGGAATTGCTCAAGAACTGTTGAGATCTCAAAGGGTAGGTTTGTGTTTTTGGTTTGAAAGTGAATGAATGAAGATAGAAAGGCAATGCTCATATTTATATGAGTCCCGAAAATCGAAGACAAATAAAAACAAACCGACCTAGGAAAAAAGGCGGGGCCGATCGGGCAACCAGCCGCCTGATCAGGCGCGAGATGAAGTTTCCATATCAAGTGTCGTGCCCGGTCGGGCGATCTGGAAAAACCCACCCCGGGCGAGCCATCGGGCGAGAGCCACCCGATCGGGCTCGTCAAAACTCGACTCCGCCACCCAGTCGGGCAAGAGTCGCCCGATCGGGCGCGAGAGCCCTTCTTTTTTCCTAAGCCAACTCCGTCCGGTCGGGCGTACAACCGCTCGATCGGGCGCGAGAATCCGTTTGCATTACCATTTTCAACAATGTCGCAGTAGAAAATCAAATGAATGAGAATAACAATGTATAAATATAAAGTATAAATGAGATTATTTATTTTTGGATAATGAAATGGAAGTGACAAAGTAGAAAGATATAACAAAAAATTATAAAAATAAAAATTCAATTTCCTTGTTACAAAAATCATATGGATTATATAATATTTACTAATTATTTTCTATGAATCCAAAATATTTTTTGGTCAAACTCACCCCGAAACAAAAAAAAATAAGGTATGTCGGTGCCCCCCCCCCCCAAAAAAAAAAAAAATAATAATAATTATAAAATAAAATAAAATAAAATAAAATAAAATAAAATAAAATAAAATAAAAAAGCAAGCAATAATTATAATAGTTCAACAAAGACAAAAATCAAGTAGGCCAAGTTGGATACTCTTGACATATTCATAATGTGGTAGTCAACTACTGTATGTCTGTATTATACTTCTACTTAGCAAAACTAGCATAAACATGCAATTAAAACAAAATAAAACAAACAAAATAATACTCAGGAGAGATGACATAACTTCAAAAGGAGCAATAGAAACTGGCAAACTGCTTTAAAACTCGGAAACTCCCAATTACGGAGTACTCCGTACAAAATACACTCACTCTCAAATTTTCAATTTTTGCCACTAGGCTTCGGAAAAAAAAAAAAAAAAAAAAAAAAAAAAAAAAAAAAAAAAAGGGAAAACAAGGAAAATAAAAATAATAATTTATTTATTTTCTAATTATTGATTTAGAAGTAAGAGGTTTGAATCTTACCAAGTGGGTAGGGATTTCCTTAACCTCTCAGGCTCTCATCTACTCCCAAGTGCCTTGTTCACAAATAGTGGACTAAAAAAATCGAAAGAGTTGAGGTCTATTTAGGTTGGGTCTTCCTTATAATAATAATAATAATAATAATAATAATAATAATAACAACAACAACTAAAGCTTTTTGATAATTTCCATTTTTTTTGACAAAATTTGCATTTCTCTAAATCATCCTTTATTTTAATTTTTTTTTTCTTGAAAATTATCCATAACCCAATTCAATAAATGACAATAAAATAGATTTTTTTTCCCCATAATTCTCATTACTTAATACAAGTATATTTACCGGTGTAAAAACCAATCTTTGACAAATGTGTTTAATGCTTAATTTCAGTTCAGTTTAGTTCCTAATTTCATTCTCTCGTAAACAATTCAATTCAGCTCAGTCAGTTCATTTCAGTTCCAGTTCAGTTAATCAAAACAGACCCTGCTTGGTCAAACGACGTTTCCAAAAAAAAAAAAAAATAGTCACACGACACATGCAATTTAAAGAACCAACCTAAGTACATAACACCTTAGAACTAATTAGGCCATGCACACTTCACCTTAAAAATTAATATTCAGTAAAAATAAGTTCAGTTCAATAAAAATAATTTCTTTTCATTAAAAATAATACTTCCTCTATTTTTTTTTTCAATACTTAGCTTGCAACACTTCTCTTTAATTTTCACGCTTGCTGATGTATTATTTCAATCGTAATATCTTTAATTACCAATATGCAAAAATTATAAACATATGATATTAAAATAGTATAAGTCGAGACGAACCTAATAAGGTCTCACATGATTATAGTTTTGCTTAGCTATAAATCATCAAATCTAGTCAAAGTGGAACATATGAATAGTGTTAAAAGTCAAACAATTACAAGTCTAAAAAAAGGAGGAAGTATAATAAGTTCAAAAAAAAATTATTTTAGTTCAGTAAAATAATCCAGTTCAACAAAAATAAGGTGAAGTTACTCACATAAACGATCAACAATCACCTTAATAAAACCTTTCATCTAAAGCATTAGAACAAATTAGCTTGAAATCCATTGATGCATAGTCATTTGAGTACGGTGAATACTTATGCAATCCTCTATATACTTATGGTGATTATGTAATAACCTTATATCTTCAATCCTCGCTTGACAAACAAATAAAGAAAGAAATTAAACACAATAGAAAAGAGATGAAATATAAGAATATTAATGGAAGCCCCTATAAAGATTCACAACTAAGACCAGGAAGAAAAGAGATGATATAGATGGAGAGGAAACTAACGAAGAATCAATAATCAATAACTATATACTAAAAGAAACACCATCAATGACACGTGTCAATTTCTGGTGTGTTCTTATATATATATATATATATATATATATATATATATATATATATATATATATATATATATATAACTTTTATATTATAGTAAATTATTATATACAATAATAATTGTCATAGTGTGTAAAATAAGTAAAGATCTTTTACATTCTATACATGGATATGCAACTACTATATGTATGTGTTTTGGCAACATATAATTACTTAAAAAAAACGCAATCTTTAATTTGAGAATCTTTTTTTTAGAATATATAATTTTCATAAACTTGACAAGAATAATTATTGAATTAGGAAAAAAAAAAGCCTATGTATATAATTTATAAAATACTTCTTTGATTAATACGGAGTAGTAAGAAATAAAAAGGATACATCAATTTTGTCTTTCAAAACTTAAAATTACCCATACGATCAAAGACCACTACAAGAAAAACGCGTTTTTAGCGACAATATTACCGACATGCGTCAAGTTGGTAAAATGAAATATTAGCGAATGGTTTTAAAAACGGTTTCTAATTACCATTCGTTTTAAAATCAGTCATTCGACATAATTTTTAAAATACTCATTTGACTAAAGTACTAAACAACTCTTTCGCTTGATATTCAATATTTAAATTTTTGTAAAGACATGAAATAAGAAGAAAATAACTATATTTTAGTAAAAATTTGTTCACAATTGTTTTAAAAAAATTTAATTAAATTGAATGCTAATTTATTAATGAAAATTAAAATATATCGTGCATTGCACGGGACCTAACCTAGTAGTAGAAAATATTCACACACACACAAAAGTGATGTAAAACCCATTCAAGGAAGAAATCCTAAGGAAACGAGAAGCCCTCTTAAAAAAGAAACCCTAAGACCACTAAAATTTGAACTCGAACTAAGTTAATTTATTGACAAGCTAATATGGTGAACTTGTGAGACCCAAAATGACCCAATTTGAAATTCATCCCACCTAATTTAATTATTATTTACCCCAAAATTAGCCCGAACACAAACCTATACTCCACTTACCTCTAATTAACATGATTTAGCACTATGTGAAATTGTGAACTTGAACTTGATATAGATTGATCAACAACTTCTACACTCTTCTTCGAAATTGATAATGATCCAATTCAAACTTGATTATGCCTATTATAGTGACCTAACTTGAACTAAGCTGAACCTAACCTAAGCTCAAGAAGGACCTAGTTTGAAGTTTATATAATTCGATAATATCCTACTCAAATTTGAATTACCAATCATAAATCTGACTCAGTACAAATTGAATTCTAAATAGAACCTAACCTGAAGTAAACCCTATAGGCATTTGAAACGGTAAATGACTCGATTTAACTTGAATTGAACTTGAATTTATCCAAACCTAAACGTCGAATTATGAACCAGCCTACATCTGGCCAAAACTGATATATGTATCTGAATTGACACCTATAATCTCTCGTCGTAAAGAAATCACTACCCCCAAGCACTCTCATTTGGTAGGATTCGAACTCCAAACCTCTAAATTTTGAGGTAAAAACAACATTTTGTTAATACGAGTAATTTTTATTGACTCATGCGAATATGAAACAAAAACTAACAAAACCAAACATCTAAAATATAAGTATATTCTTCATTTTACGAATGATCTAACTTTAAGTCTAAGGTAAAGACAAACATATGATGTGATTATGATATCAACATTATTCAAATGACATTTTTGTCCAAGCTTAATTTTAGATTAATTGAAAATCATTAGTAGTACTAATTATAAGTATTTTTTGTTATGAAGATTTACGAGTGTTCGATTTTATAATGTCGTTGTCAGCTGAAATTTTTGCTAGAGTGGGCCCCACAATACCGTGTGCAAACACAGCCAATAGCCGCGCTTTCGAGAGAGAAGATCTAGAGAGAATGTTAACGGCAAAGTGACCAAGTCTTATACTTCCCTTCTTTTTTGGTTTATTTTTGTAACTCTTTTAGAAAATCATTACTGTAATTGTTCACTTTCACGTTGATAGTTACCCAACAACAAAAGGTTAGCTTTTCATAAATTCTTTCGTTTTTTTCTTTTTTCTCATTCATTTACATTCAAAATTGTGATGCACAGTTGAGGTTTGAATTCAGATACTATTGGAATATTTGGAAGTTTCTGAATAAAATTAGTCATTTTCAGAGAATTATCAACTGGGTTTGCTTCAAAAGTCTGTTCTTGATCTGGGTTGTCTCAATTTCATTCATAGACTCAAAGTTCATCTTAATTTTTTAAGTTTGTGATCTGGGTTTTGTGTGTAATTGATCTGGGTTTTGCTGGTTTTGTGCAATTTGATCTGGGTTTTGTCTGAATTTTACTGGGTATATCATAATTTCTGTGATTATCTTGTGTAATCTGAGAATTTTATTTGGAGGGAATTGGTAAATGATAATCTTGTTCAGTTGTTATAACAATTGATACAAGTACCAGCTGTGCAAATTTGGTGGTTGAGAAATTTGTGTTGTTATTGTATGAAATTAAGGGTTTTGTTGAGACTTGCGAAGTTGAAATAGCTGAATTTTGTTGATATAGAAGATTTATTGAACAATTTCTGAGTTAGCTCAAAATTTATCAAATTTAGGTTTGAAAATGATGTTTATGTAGATATGATTAGCTGTTAGATGGCGACAATATCGCCATCTCCTGATTCTGCACCTTCTGGTGTACCACCAATTTCCTCTAACCCACCACCATCACAATTGCCTGTAACACCACCACCACAGCCTTCAACAACACCACCTCCTCTTGCACAACCCACTGCCAATCCACCGGATCCTTCGACGCCTTCACCTCCGTCTACGGTGCCAAATGCTTCACCCCCTAGCAATCTAGGAACTCCAGTTGTTACACCACCACCTGTAGAGTCACCTCCCCCACCTATTGCTAGTGCACCACCCCCCGCTACACCTGTATCCCCTCCTCCAGCTCCCTCCACTGCTTCCCCGCCACCGGTCCCCAGTGTTTCACCACCCACACCAACAACTAATCCCCCAGTAAATGCACCTCCACCTGCAGTAGTTACACCTCCTTCGCCACCTGCCAATCCGCCTACTGGTTCACCTCCACCCCCCCCATCATCTACCCCACCTACAAGTTCTCCCTCACCACCTACAAGTTCTCCCCCAACAAGTTCTCCAACCCCACCAGCAGCAAACCCACCAAGTAATCCTCCCCCTCCACCGCCAACGTCAAACCCCCCTGAGGGGTCTCCACCTCCACCAGCATCGAACCCACCAAAAACTTCACCTCCTCCAGAAGCACCAACTTCTCCTGTAAAGCCAACACCACCATCATCACAGCCTCCTCGAAGCCTGCCTTCTCCACCTGCTGCATCTCCTCCAAAGAGTTCAACTCCACCCTCCGGAGATGCCCCACCTCCATCTGATCCTAACCCAGCTTCTCCACCATCTACAAAACCAGGTGCACCTCCTGGATTGCAACTTTCTCCGCCGCCCCCAGGCTTAGTCCCACCGACTTCTAGTTTACCGGGGAATAGACCAGGTTCTGGTTCAACTGAAACTGCAAATAATGCTCCCAGTAATGGGGGAACTGGTACGGGAGGAGCTGTTGCTATTGGTGTAGTAGTTGGCCTTCTAATGCTTGGACTCATTGGTTTGGTTGGTGTGTGGATCTTTAAGCGAAACAAAAAGTCTTCTGGACCTTATGATGGGCATGTCATTCCTGCCTCAATTGGTTCTTCTCCACGATCAGGTAATATTTTTGCTCCTTTGCTGTGGCTGAAGAATGTTGATTACTGATAACTGTTTTCACTTTTCAGTTAATCTGATTTCATTCCAGTTCTTATTTTCCGTTTGATCAATATACTTTTTAAGAAACTTTTGGCTGAAACCCTTTCAATGTCTCTCTAATACATTATCTCATTATGTGTCATTTACTTTTTCCTGGTGAGAACTTTTAAGTTGTGAATATATGCGGAGTTAATGTTAAGAGAATGCTACTAATATAATTTTGAAAGAAGTAACTCATTGCGAAAACTTCTTGCTTTTTTGATTAAAGGGTGTTGATATAATATTTCATCCCAAGTTGTACATACTACCTAGCGTCAACTAATGCCCCAAAAGTATGTACTTTTCTTTCAGCAAAGTTTTACAAATGATAAGGCACCCCTACCAACAAAGTTCTACTGCCTTATCTGGTAATCCTTTATGCAGTGTTGTCTATCAATATGATACTCTCTGAAGATAACTTAGTTAAAGAAATTCATCAATATGATGTATGACTGTTTGGAAGCTTGTGAACGTGTCTATATAATGTTGATGATTAAATAGCTTGTAAATCTGGGTGAATTGGTGTAAAATATCGTTGTAATATGACTCAAATGACTACTTTATTGGTTACAGATGGAAAACTGTTAGTGACGACAGAGTATCCAGGTTCAAATTTTGGAGGCTCTGGTAGTGAAACACCCACTGATTATGGTGGATATGGCCATTCAAGGTCCTGGTTTACTTATCAAGAGTTGTATGATGCTACCAGTGGATTTTCTGATGAGAAACTTCTAGGTGAAGGTGGGTTTGGTCGTGTATATAAAGGACTTCTATCAGATGGCAGAGTGATAGCTGTGAAGCAGCTTAAAGTTGGTGGTGGACAAGGGGAGCGTGAATTTAAAGCAGAAGTGGAAATAATTAGTCGCATTCATCATAGGCATTTGGTTTCTCTTGTTGGGTACTGCATTTTAGAGAATAAAAGGCTGCTTGTTTATGAATATGTACCTAACAACACACTCCATTATCATCTTCATTGTAAAGGTTTGCTCCTTATAGCTCTGCTTTATTTTTTTGCACCTTGTTATAGTGCTTGTAGATTTTTTAATGAATGCCCTTATCTTGGCAGGAGATGAAAGGCCAGTTTTGGACTGGGCAACACGTATTAAAATTGCCGTGGGCGCTGCTCGCGGTATTACGTATCTTCATGAAGATTGTGAGTGTTACTCTTTGCTTTACAATTCTACCATAAATGCTTACATATATGTCTCACAATTATCTACAAAAAACATTTACTGGTTAACTGAGAATGCATTTGTGTTTCTTAAGTGCTGCAACTTTCTGCAAAAGAAGAGGGAGTCATAACCCTGGGTATAATAAATCCAGAGCATATATGCAGTAGATCTAATATTAAGACTGAGTCCAAATTTTGGACACTAGATTTCTCCTTTTCTCTTCTCAGCAGCTCAGATATAATTTATTATGGCTAGAATGTCTTAAAATATCAAAGCCGTGTGCAGATTTTAGGCAATGTTGGAGTTCCCTCATGTCTACTAGTCGTATGCCCATACCCAGTCTAATTTGAAAAATTATAAAAGAGGAGAATGTGTAGCTGAAGGATTCTAAAATTTAGCACGCAGCCGACGCAGGACAATTACACAAAAGTGCCCACGTTGATTTATCCCTAATCACCTTATAAATCACTCACCAGCAGGCGGTCAGGTCTCAACCTTAGCAGTATGCCTATACCTTATCTTTAGTGTCTGCTGGTGACAACTGCTAACATGCTTTGCTTTCACTAAACTTACTGCTAGCCAGAGTTAGGATATGAGGAGCGTGCCCTGGATGACTGGATGGTGCTTCTTCTTTTTTTTTTTCCCATTACTGCAATGTCATGTTAGATCACATTTATCCATTAGGTTGTATATTCCTGCATTATCACCATATATATTTTCATTACTTGATCGTATATCTTTCTGTAAACCAATTTGCTTCATTGGTACTTGCCATAATGTTATATTAGTGTCATGACCCTCTGCTTATGAGTCCATTAATTTTGTTCCATAGTTAAATGGAAGCATAGTCATAGTCTTGTAGAGATAAACTCTTAGACATATGTTGACCATTATCTATCCTTTCTCCATTGTCAACTTGATTTAGGCTTTTATATATTTGAAGACTGATACTTAGCATGGTCCTTTACTACTACTTGTTTTAGACAATCACTGATGGCTTCTTGTAATGTCTTGTCCTAAATTTGTCTTCTTATACACTTCATTCTCTTTAATTTACTGTTTTTTTTTTTTTTGTGCCAGGTCATCCACGAATAATTCATAGAGATATTAAATCGACAAATATTCTATTAGATAATAACTATGAATCTCGGGTATGCAGTTTGCTCACAAGGCTTTTAGTCCTCAATTTCTTTCCTTTATATACCTTTTGGGTTTAGTGGTCTATTTTCTTTTCAGGTTGCAGATTTTGGACTTGCAAAATTGGCAATGGATGCAGAGACACATGTTAGCACTCGCGTAATGGGAACATTTGGGTAGGTATTAGTTAGAATGGTTGCCTTTATAGGTATATCTACCAAGTGAATATCTAATTAGGTGATAACATGTTCTTTGCTTAACATACCTGGTTGGTGCTGTCTGATTTCAGATACATGGCTCCTGAATATGCTACGTCTGGTAAGTTGACTGAGAAATCAGATGTGTATTCTTTCGGGGTCGTCCTTCTAGAGCTTATCACTGGTCGCAAGCCTGTGGATGAGACGCAACCTTTGGGAGATGAAAGTCTAGTTGAATGGGTATGTATCTTGCCGTTAGTCAAATTAACCTGTCATTGTGTAGTCCTGGCAAGAAATGGGGCATTGTTTGATTTCTTTGTATCATAAGCTTGAGCATCAATATCATGAGGTTGGGATGCTAGATTTGGCTTGGCCCTTTAGGAGACAGGGGGAAGAGGAGAGGGGGGGGGGGGGGGGGGTGCTGGGGGGGGACTTGCATCTGCATCCAAACAATGGTAAAGGAACTTTACATATGCAACCAATAAAATTAATTTCAATAATAATTAGTAGTGAGTGCAATAATCTTCGTAGGGTTTGTATAAGAAAAAATAATCTTTTTGTTCTTTTATTCTCAGATAGTGTGAAACTGTGAAATATACAGTACCGAACACAACTGAATTTACTTTTGCAAAAATAAAAATAAATTAAGAGGGTCTGCATGGATGGAAGAAAAATAGAAACAACCACCACCTAGTATGACTCCAGCTAGTGAAGGTTGTGGTGTATGCTGTCTTGTTTCTAACTATTTGAGATAGTGTTTGCATCTAAAAGACTTATAAGCCTTTTCAAAGAAGAGAAGGTAGTATGGAAGAAGTATCAAGTATATCATCATATATTTTAGCATAGTTGTCAATTTGCAATAGATGGAAAAAGCAAATTACTGCCTGTCTTTTTAGTTGTTCTGCTCTTTCCTATTTGGGATGTCGTGAAATAGTTCCATTTCGCTATTTGGTGTAAATTTATGGCTTAAATTATACGCATGCTCTCTTTCCTCCTTTCCCCTCTTATTTTTTCTGACCTCCAAAATTTTGCCTTAATATCACATGGGCTAAACTGTAATAAATTATCCCTTTCCTCATTTGTTATCTTCTGGCTATATGAAATGTGATCACAAGTCATTAAATGTTCTGATAGTAGTGATTTGGCATGCTTTTCATGCTTCCTATGACGTGGTTCTTCCCCAATTTGGTGTGGTAATTTATATTTGATAAACCATTCCAATTCCAATAGTAATATTTTAGTCATTCTGAATCAAATATTGCCATTTCAGGCACGGCCTTTGCTTGTTCATGCACTTGAGACGGGAAAACTTGACGGTCTGGTAGATCAACGTCTTGAAAAGAACTATATTGAGAGTGAGATGCTTCGAATGATCGAGGCTGCTGCAGCTTGTGTGAGGCATTCATCTGTAAAGAGACCGAGAATGGGACTGGTAATTGACATTAATTTTGTTTTTACTGCTATTAGCCTAGTATGGAGGGAGTAGAAGTAATACAGATGGTCACTCTCTTGTTCTACAGGTTCTCAGAGCTCTTAGCATGTCCGACTCAGGAGATCTGTCAAATGGGCTGAGGGTGGGTGAAAGTCAGCTCTATGATTCTGCTCAACAATCTGCTGAAATTAGATGGTTTCGGAGAATGGCATTTGGTGGTGGTAGTCAAGATAGTAGTGATTTTTTCAGTAATCCCAGCCAGAATTTTGGGTACTCAGGCCAGAGCAGGCAGAATGTTGATCGTTCAACTCCGCATGATCATAATCGAAATTCTCAGAATGTGGGCTTTCCAAACCAAAGTGGAAATAATGTTAACTTTTTGGCTGATCATCATTCAAGCCAACACAATCAGCATAATAGAAATCTGAGTGGAAATAATGTCAACTTTTCAGCTGAGCGTCATTCAAGCCAAATCAATCAGGGCAATAGGAATTCCAGTGGAAATAATCTCGACTTTTTGGCAGATCGTTATTCAAGCCAACACAATCAGGGTAATAGAAACCCAAGCGGAAATTATGGTTACTTTTCGTCCGAGGGTCATTCAAGCCAACACAATCAGGGTAATAGGAATCCGAATTTTTATAGGGAAGACAGCGTGAACCAAATGACAAGCTTATAAGGGGTGAATTCATCTCAAGGCGGTTGAAATTTGATATGATTGTTGGAAGGCTAGGCTCCGCTATGGAACATGTAGCTATGCTCTTTGCTGCATATTTTGCACAGAAATTTTGCATTTTCTCCATCATTCTTTATCATTGTAAGTATTACAGGTACAAAGATTTTGTTTAGCAAAATTTTTTACACTTTAGATGAAGGTGCTCTTTTTTTTCATCCTACTCCCTATTTGGTCACAACTCCCTTTATCTAGAAATAATAGTCATGCACATAAGAAGTATGCTATTTTAGGATTTTCGGAATAAGCTCACACTATCAATTTTGTGATTGATTTTACCCTTATACCTTTTTACTAAGATTGCGTTATAGGGAAGTACGAGAAGGGGTTTTTTTGTGTATATAAGGTGTTGGGACAATGTAAGTTATGTAACTATTATTTAAGAACAGAGAGAGTATGTTGTTGCCATTTCTGAAGTCTCTTGTTCGATCTATATTTTGGTAATTGTACCTCTTGCTTAAGGATGCAATAAATTGGTGCGCAAGGTCAAGCCACCTTGATAATATATAGCACATGTATAAGTTCAGTAGCTCAGTGATTTGGCTAACTTCATTCCATTTTTCTATAAATTAGATTAGAGGATAAGAAAATAAAGATATGTAGCAAGATTTTTGTCATGTGCTTGCATAAGTATTCAGAAATCTATGGCTTGCAATCCTGTATAAGCTAAGCAAAAGATTTGATGCTGTAACATGAAGATCGCAGCATATGAAGGTTACTTGAAAGAGCAAAAATTTATGAATGAGCTTAAGTTTTACAATTAATACTCGAATTCTGGGGTGTTAAAAAGATTTATACCGAGGAGAGGGAAACTTATGGATTAGCCCAAGATTTATACTAAGGAGAAGGTCCATCCTAAAAGGGGGTAATCCAGGAATGTAAGGGAAAATCCCTCCTAAAATTTGTTGGGTGAGATTTGACTTCTGGCCTCAGGCCTGAAAATCGGAGAACTAGTCAACTACTCTAGTCTCCTATCTCATCGCCTTTGACTCTAGTACATGACATATATTTGAACCTCAATTGAGCAGTGTATGGCTAATACCATCCATGAACCATCAAGAGAATTGACCATCAACATCTAGTAAAGGACGTTGAGAATATGTGGGTCAAAATAAGTTTTTTTTTTTTTTACACTTCTATATTTAGTTTATGATAGAAGAACTAAGACTAAAGAAAATGTCTTATAAGGTAGGTTATTTTTCAATTTGTCTAACATAAATTCGTTACAAAAAACTAATATACTCCATATACTAGGTACTTCCTGACAAATTTTCCTACCAAGTATCGTTCCTCGAGTATAGTTACGCATAATTTATTTATTTATCTTAAAGGGAGGATGGGAAGAAGTTGGTTATACCTGGAAGACAAGCCATTGTCACATGTAGGCTACTGATAAAGAAAGTTACCTGGAAGTGGACCTCCTTAAGTAGACATGAAGGAACATCAAATTGACATCTCCTTTTGATTCTTCTTGTTTTTTTGTGATTTGCCAACCTCATTTTAATTTCCATTTGCTAAGTTTTTTTGTCTCCAAACTCGAATTCTTTCGACAAATTATAAACCATATGTTTTGTCTATGAAATACTAACTTCAAAGTTATCCTTTTTTTTTTTTTCAAAAAAAAAAAAAACTTTATTAAAGAGAAGTTTTATTATATTCTCCTTTGCTTGCTTCACCCTTGTTCACAATGCTCTCCTTACAAGAGAAAGGAACATACAACTCTACAAGCAACAATTTCTTGTTCTCTTCTTTTATAATAATAATCCCTTTTTCCTTTCATGATCACAACATCTCCTTGCTTGATCCCTCGATAGCTAGCTACCTATAGCGCGATTCCATGGAGGATTGTAACATGGTTATCTCTGATTGTATCATCATATCATGTTGTTGTCAATGCTTGCTTCTACAACTTGTAATCTTCGTGTTTATACAACTCCCTCGTCGTGTGGCTCGTAAGACTAAGGAGTATGCAAAAAGGAAGCTAAGGAAGAGGAGAAAGAAGAAACAAGGTGATCATCAAGAAATGGTAGAGGAAAAACAAAAGGCGGTATATGGGGACGAGTTTGTAGGGTTAGATGATGATGACAAAAGTGGAAAGTCAATGTCTTTGAGAATTCTTGAATTAGAAAGTATTGCAATGAATGAGTTGCATAATTGGGGGAGTTGTAATGAAGAAGTTGATAAGGTGTTAGGAGAGTTGGCTTTAAAAGGAGAATTTGGATTTGGTAGTTTTTGGGGAAGAAATTCTGAAATTCAAACAAGAAAAAGTAGTAATTGTTATTGTAAATGTAATAGGAGATTGACAAAAGAAGATGAATTAGATTTTGGTAGTCACGTTGTAAAGTTTCATTTGATTGAAGTAATTGAATCTTTTGATTAACAACCTATAATTGTTATTTTTTATGATTATTAATTATATAATTTCAAAAGTCGAATATTGTAATGAATGACTTAGTCATCAATTAATTATTGATGCATTAGGTTTGGACTTCCAACTATTTTAAAGTTATATATGGATATTTTAGTTATAAAAAGTGTATATAGTTTTTAGATTCTTGTTTAGTGTATTTTGTAATATAAAAGGTAGGATTTAGTGGATAAAGTTGTGTTTTCTTAATTATAATAAGAGGGGTTTGTACTTGGAATTGAAGGTGGGATAGCATAGATTGATTTAAGAAAGGCAAGCCTAATCATAGTAATAATATTAGTATTATCGACTTTTTCTCTTTTCTCTTTTCTCTCTCCTCTCTCCTCTCTCCTCTCTCCTCTCTTCTCTCTCTTCTAGGGTTTTAATTTTCTTGGCCGTTTAGGCCAAAAATAGTCTAATTTCTTCGGAAATTAGATTATTTTCGACCCTTTTTCTTTAATTCAATTTAGTTTTTTGTTTTGGTTTGTTTGTTTTGTTTTGTTCTCTCCATTTGTGAGAGTCTATCCCAATTTTCTGGGTTTTTCTCAATTTTCTGAGATTTTGATTCTCATCCATGGATGGGAATTTTATTTTTAGGGTTCTTATAATAATTGGGAAGGTAATTTGGATTCTTATGGGTCTGGGATTTGTCATCAACCGGTCGATCAAAACATCAGCGCAGATTGCGGAGGTCTCAACTTGGAAAGATGCAAAGACATCGAAAATCATTGCTCGCGTCAAGCTTGAAGCGGTGGAGTATGAGTTATGCCAAATATGCAAATTAGTTATGATTTTGATTGTAAAAGTTATGATATTTTCTTTGAATCTGTGGTTTATAGATCTTTATTATTATAGATGTCGTATGGCTATTATTTAATGGTATTATTACTTCCTGTTCAAAAAAAAAAAAAAAAAAAAAAAGCAAGCCTAATCCTTGTAAAGGATATTCTTCGTCATTTTATAAGTATTGGGCCAAGACCTGGGCCAGGCCCAAACACATATATAATAATAATAAAAAATGGCTAAATACATATAAAAAAATACCCAAAAAAAAAAAAAAAACAATCATTTTGTAAATTCATTGCCTAGCTTGGAGAAGTCATTAAGTGAAAACAGAAAATACTTTTTTAAAAAAAATTAACAGAAAAAGTGATATTACCTTGTTACAATACCAATTTCACAATGAAAAAACATGATTATGTGAGGTATAATTACCATTCAAACCTCTTCTCCAAAAATACAACATCCAAATTCACTAATCAATAAATAAAAACATCCAAATTTCCATCAAATTACAGCAAAAATTTGGTCATAAAACTCCTAGAAATTTGGCAAATGAACGACAACAATTTCAAGTTAAAAAAAAACTATTTTACAATTCCTAAATTTACAAACCAAAATCACAATCAATTCTTTGACTTACATCCTCATGAAAGACCATAACATTATACATGCTCCACATTTCCCCCACTTGCTTCCCTTTTGATCATTCAAACAATTAAACCCCCCAACCAATTTAGACCATTTCAACCCCAATTCAATTCAACTCCTTTTACACCCTTTAATTTCTTATCCAAAAATTTCTTCAATCATAATTATATAACCAAAAACCAAATTGTTATGGCGAAAAAATAAGCCATCGCCATAACAATTTGAACAAATAAAAGGAATTGTTAGACGTCGCCCTGAAAGGCTGAAATACAACCCGTGTTAAATCCCACAAAAAAAAAAAATGGATACCTTCAACCCCGAACAAATAAAACAACTAAAACACATATTTGAACGATTCGACATGGACTCGGATGGGAGCATAACGCAGCTAGAACTAGCTGCGTTGTTACGCTCCCTAGGGGTGAAACACACGGGTGATCAAATATACGCGTTGTTAACATCCATGGACTCGAATGGTAATGGTTACATTGAATTCGACGAGCTAGCACAGGCCTTATTACCTGAGCTAAACAACCATGATATAATGATCAACCAAGAACAGTTATTAGATGTTTTTCGGCTGTTTGACCGCGATGGGAACGGGTTCATCACGGCAGCCGAGCTAGCGGGATCAATGGCTAAGATGGGTCATCCTTTGACGTACAAAGAATTGGGTGAAATGATGAAGGAAGCTGATACAAATGGAGATGGTGTTATTAGTTTTAATGAGTTTGCTAGTATTATGGGTCGATCTGCTGCTGATATGTTTGGCCTTAATATTACTTGTCCTGTTTCTTAGATGTTACAATCAAATTTACTACGATTTTGTAATTCTCAATGATATAAGTATATAAATCATGTTTATATTCTTGGGTGGTTGTTAGTTATTGGAATGTGTTGATCAAAATTGTTGGGATTTACTTGGTTTAACATTTACATTGTTTTTTTTTTTGTTTTGTTTTTTTTTTTTTTTTTTATGATTTGATTGAGGAATTCTGGTTTTTGTAAATTTGGTGAATGCAGGTTTCTTGTAAATTTGTAACTAAACTCAATGATTTGTTTAATGTTTGTGAATCTTGTAGTTTATCCAAAGGGCTAGCGTATGCGTTACTTTTTCTGTAGTCATTGTCCTTGGATGTTCAATGATTGATTATTAGCTTTCTCTAATTCCATTCCTCGGAATTGTTGTATGCCTTAATCGAGAATTTGTGTCCTCGGAATTATTGTATGGTTTTGGACCAATACTACTAGTCTTTTTATCATCCTCTTTTTCCTTAATTGGAATCATTGTATGGTTTTGGACCAATATTATGAGTGTTTTATCCCTGTAATGATCAATAACCATGATCCACAAGACCGCAACACGTTAAACAATATATAGCCATTTAGCCACCTTAATTATCAAGGTTCAAGTATTGATTTAATAACCCAATTAAATCTAGTATGCAAAGAATTATTTCTCTGTTTTAGTGTTCTTAGTGTAGCTATAAGAAGATTATAATCATGCTGTAAATTCTTATCTGGGTGTCTTTGATTTTGCTTAGTGATGAGTTTAACAATTACAAATTTACAATTAGACCCTAATATGTTCATATTAATTCTATTTTCGGATTAAATAAGTTTATGAAAATTAAGTTCAGATCACGGGTAACAATGGTTAACCAATTTCAATTTTCAACTAAATCAATTTCAAATGAATTCAAATATGTGAAAATCAATGGATAGAACGCACACTTAATTTACACCCTCTGGAGTTTTCCATCATGTGTTCCATAGGACTCCAACCAACCCCATGGTTCAGAATCAGAAATATCTCTTGATTAACATTAACATTTTTACAATCATTATGGCCCATTCAAGGCCCCCAAACAAAATGAATGGCCTTTCCCACATTGATGGATGATGTTTATGGTATCCATCTCCATTGTTGTCATGTGCTTGTATAGTTTAGGAGACTTGGCAAAGGGTATCTAAGTGTTTGGTACCACCGTACCATAATTTATTCCTCTATAAATTTTAGGTAAATATATTTGGAGACTTATCAAACTTGTTTCCCCCTCCCCCCCCCCCCCCCCCCCCCCATTTTTTTAAGGTAAGGAGAAATACCCTGACTGTACCTCAATCCTCATGGTTTTTTTGAATCGGTATTTGCGGGTAAGACACTTTCAGAGTGAGAGGGAAGGGTAAGGGATCCCCACTTCTAAAGTGTCACTAGTGGGGATTGAATCCCCTACCTCAAGGTTAGAAGGTGACAATCTTACCTAGGGGTGTTCATAAATCGATCCGGACCGAACCACCTCGGACTGACCCCAGACCGGACCGAACCGAATAAATTCGGTCCAGTCCTCGGGTTTGGAAATTTATTTTCCGGTCGGTCTTGGACCGGACCGATTTTGATTAAAAATATACGTGAAACCTTAAATAATGGTTAAGATTATCCTGAATAAGCTTAGAAAACTTTAATGTTATGAGCTTTTTTGTACTAAACATACAAAAAAGACTTTAAATTATAGTTTTTCCTTTACTTTTTTCGAGTTTTCCATAAAATTATTAAAAATTTAGAATTCTTTTAAAAAAAAAATTTAATTAGTCCAAAGCGGTCCGATCCGAGTTTTGGACCGGTTCTTTCGGTCCAGTCCAGGTTCGGTCCCAGCTTAATAGGTCTGGTTTTTGATTCTTAAAATTTTAATTTTCGTCCGATCTTGGACCGATGAACAGCCCTAATTTTACCACTAAACCAAGCTTAGCTTGGCATCAAACTTGTTTCCTTACCTGAATCATGTTGCAATATCAAATACTCTGTAATAGTCGTAGTTTAGAGCTTAAAAGTAACCACATGTGCACAACGTATAATGTAGTACATGTACATCTCAAGTCTTTACGAGTTTTTGACTAGCACAAATCGATCCGGCGGGGACTATCGAATGAACATCAATGAGCTATGATGATGCTAAGCTAACTTGTAACTTTTGATGGACTTTCTAATGATATTGTAAGTTGCTTAACACTTAACAGTCATCTATGACAAGAAGCCTTATAAATATGTAGTAGAATAAAACATCTTTTTTTTTTTTTTCTCTATATATAAGAACACTGGATTTCTGTACAAAGTTCTACACAATTATGAGCTATAACCAAAGAATATTAGCAGTTCCTGATGAAAAGATAACGCGAATGTACATATTCTAGCCTCTTAATTCTGCCCTATCTGACACATATGATACAGGTTGAGTATACTTTTTCTGTACAAATCATCTTCAAAGTGATAACGACGACAAAATTCAGGCCGAAAAATTGACCTTAGTCCCCTCCAAGTTCTGAGGAGTTCTTCTCTAATGATTCTATACAAATGTCATCAGCTTTTACTTTTCCGTCTATCCTTCTTTCTGGCTGCTGCACGGGCAGTATAGCCCACAGTTTGTGGCCGTATTGATCTTTGCCTGACCATATGGCAGTACTCGGGGTCTTCGGTTTGACCCTCGAGTCTTAGCCATTGGATCATTTGATGGTACATGGGCACAAACCTCATCTGTATAGCGGAGTAAGTAAAATAGGGGAGTAAAGCTGAGATCACCACAAAAAATGTCAGGAGCCAAAATTTGGGTGCTGGAGCAAGTGACTCAATGAAAACCTGATATCCTGTAGTTGAAAAGTTGGGATTCATTGAGCCATAAATCAAGAGGAAGATATACCAAAGAGCAATTGAACCCCAGATGACTATATGTTGTATTAGTGTAAAGTAGCAAATGAAAAGCGCCATTTGACAGTTGACCACCCAGACAGCACATGTGTACATTGTTGCTCCAAAGATTTGAAAGTCTACCGGCCTCCCGTCATTACTGTAAGCCTGATTGTACATGGCTTCCTTGCAGAAGAAGAAGATGATTATACCACTGATCATTCCATTAACCATCCAGCTGAGAATACGCAACCAACTGAAGAGGACATTTTGAACACCTTCTTGATATAGTAAAGAGAACTGCCACAGGAACATTCATAGAGAAAAGTGTGAGATGAACAGAGCATTCATGATTTATTTAGTTATCCCTCTATCCTTAAATAACGCAAAGTACTAATAAGTAAGATTTTATTCAGGTTCATTGTTAAAGATTTGCATTTAAAAAAGAAAAAAAAGCACTACAATTTTGTAATGATAAAATCTTTAAATTAATGGTGAGATTAGAACAATAAATCTACCTTGAGACAGAAACGTGCAGAAACATCTTGGTCAAAGACTCCCAAAGCAATTGCAGGAAGCGATGTGAAGAATACATTGAATGTTGACAAAAACCAGTCATTATATGCTGGTTGGCCAGAGAATGACGCATATGCCTCAAACAAGAAAACTGTGACTCCAAAAGTTACGTTCTTGTAGAAGAAATAACAGATCTGCCGAGGAAAAAAAAAAGGTGTCAACAAATTATCACTTGAAATTACCAAAATGATGTTGAAATTAAACTAATTTAAATGGAACTATAGTTTCTAGTAGACAATACCATTGAGGTTATTCTTCTATAACACCAATGACCATGGACAAGCAACAAACGCTCCAAAAATCGAAATTGTGCAATAGCAATATCACTGGACATTACAGCCTGGCAAAAAAGAAAGGGTAAGACATCATGCAAGAAAAGACTAAATGAGTGTTTCAAGGGGGAACACTAAAACAAAAAGACAAATCAGACAATTCCCAAGGCATGCTGTGTATATACCTGCATTCCTTCAACACCACTGATCCCAATTCCTATGTCAGCTTCTTGAAGCATTCCCACATCATTAGCTCCATCACCAATGGCCAATGTTGTTCTATTCGTACCATTTTTCACGAGTCTTGTGACCTGTGAATATCCATCATGATTCAGAAAACATGACAAGGGAACATGGAAATAAGAAAAGTTTTTGGAACCATGAGAAATAAGTAGTCATGTGAACTCACCAATGCCTTCTGCTTGGGTGATGAGCGGCAGCAAATAACTGAGGCACAGCCAATAGCAAGCTCTAGAAATAAATTCTTCATATCATCCTCTAGAGCATATGCGAGAGATTTCCCATCAATAATCAAAGCATAGGCCTCAGAAGTTGAGCCAGATGCATCAAGTTGAGTTTTAGCAGTAGTAATTTGCTTGAGCACGGTTTCTCTGGATGCCTACAATGTTTGAATCATCACATTAGATATTACAGTGTGAAAATAATACTTTCCAGCATGTAATTGCAAGAAGGCGGGGAAGCACAAGATTATAGGAGGCCATGTGGTGAGGAGCTATATAATTGGCAATATATCCCTTAAAGTAATAGCTAACAGTGACAGAGTGGCAGTTGTGACACTAATTCTTTTGTAACGAAGACAGGTAGCATTGCTACAAAGACTAAAGAATTTCTTCGGAGAGTTAGTTTCTGGCATCAGCATAATCACTCTAGGCCTAACTGAGAAATTCCTCCCATTAGAAGAATGTTCATGATATATTAATCTGAGTGCATTGCAAATACCAAAGAAGCAGCAGTAAACTGGACAGCGAAATAATTACTTCCTGGGCCATAAGAGTTTTTCAAAGGCCACGTATGTCTAAAAGGTCAGGATGGTGGTTGTTTAGATGGTTTGCAGAACTTTTTGTTTTATTTCATTGTGCATTAGTACTAAAATATTTAGCAACTCACCTTAGTGATGGCATCCTTGTCACCCAACTTCTCCAATGTTTTGATTTCTGGGGTCTCTACACTAATTAGTATTTGCTTCATTCCCTGTCTCAGCAAGCTACAAGCAAACCTGAAGTTTCCATAAACTAAAGTTAGAAATGGACTAGGATTCAAAGCCAGTGTGGATAGCAGTAGGACCAAAAACTATACCCAATATTAATAGCTGTCTCCATCTTATCCCCAGTCAAGACCCATATCTTTATTCCTGCTTGGGCAAGTTTGTCAATGCATTCTGGAACCTATACACAGATTACATGCAAAGATTAGATAAGTTCGACATCACTTTAACAATGGTTTATTTTTCTGAGCTTAATTTCCCTATAAAAGAACAAGCAAAGATCCAAATCCTACCCCACGCTGAAGTTTATCCTCAACAGCAGTTGCACCAAGAAGAATCAAATCTTTTTCAATTGACTCAGCCACTTGCTCAACTAGTGATTCCTGATCTGCACTAACAGCATTCCTAGCAGCGTTAAAGTTTTCATTGAACTCTCTGTACTCTTCATCATCTATTTCCCGGTAGGCAAGTATTAAAGTCCTCAGTCCTGCATCAGCATATTCATTTACATGGTCTCTGGTCTGCTCCTCAAAGTGGCTGCCATGCCTGGCTAGTCGTGGAAACATAACACTGCATAGGATGAAAAGGAAATTATAAAACACCCGCCAGAAAAAATATATATTATAAAAGTTGTTACGAATAAAGCAAAGATTGTCATAGTAAAATTAGAGTACAATTTATACACATGGAAAAGAGGAAAAGGGGCTGAGTAAGAAAAGGTGGTTTAAACAAACCTGTCAGCACCCTTGCAGAGTAGAATTTTTTTCCCTTCCTCAGTTTCGACAATCACTGACATTCTTTTTCTAGTGCTATTGAACTCCAAGATACTTAGGACTTTGAACTCCCTGCATAACGGCAATACATGTTAAGAAAGAAGGACATAGTGTAAACATTGGTTTGAATTGTACTGTTCACAAAATGTCAAAGACTACATAACTAAAATTGCTGTTTTCAAATATCGGAATATGGAGCTTGTACACTATGCAAAATCAGCACGCATAATGGTGAATATCTTAGTCTCTAGCTTACTTCAGTTTTAACTTTTAAGCATCTTGAGGATGAAACTTAAAATCTTGAAGTTGTTACAGGAACAATGAAATTAGGTAAATTAAAAATCATATATTCAATTTTCTAAGCTGGACAAAACTCATACAGAATATATTTTGACTTATGCAAAGGATTAGTATATGTATGCAATAACATAAACAAAAGAGAACAATGTAATTGTTATTTACTAACCTGTCAATTATTTCTCCAGTAACAGGATCCAACTCATTCAATGAAACATTGGTCTGAGTCCTTTTGTGGAACTCGAAACCAAGTTCTCTAGCCGCAATAACAAAAGCTGCCTCATCGGGTGATTCTGCTTCATAGGAAACTTTGCCAGTTTCTTCATCTACTTCTGGAATCACTGTATGGCAAACAGCCAGTAGTTGAAAGAACATCTGAATAACATGTGAATTTGGCTCGTTTACCCAGTTGCCGTTCATAACCCTTTCATCCTTGAAATTGAACCCTTTAACACCAGAATTTGCCTCAGCAAATTCCTCCTCAATTTCATCATGATCATTAACAATAGACTGTAAACCATTCATCAATCCATTGGATAAAGGTGAACCTTTTCTTTTGGCCATAGCCCTCTCAACCTCTGTAATACCACGACCATAAGCTGTCCCTGCAATTGAACACTTAATGAACTCCATAGAATTGCATGTCAAAGTGCCTGTCTTATCAGAAAGTATTGTATCAACTTGACCAAGCTCCTCATTTAAGTTTGAGGTACGGGCATGAGCTGGCTTGTCAGTTTCTTCGTGATACATTAGAATATCTTGGTTGATAAAACGACTTTGGAGAACTTTCACTATCTCTATAGACACATACAAGGAGATAGGGATCAAATAACTGTACAACATAAGGCCGGTGAGGAAGTGTAAAAACGCTGAGAGTGGAGCTCTATTGGCATCGAAGTAAATTGTTGGGTGAGCATTCGGTCTAAGGTACCACCTCTTTACTACACCATCTTTCAGGTCATCGTTGGTAGTAACACCAAACACAACAGATCCAACAAAAGACATCAAAAATAACATGAAGAATAGGAAGTATATAATCTTATCCATTTTCCTCTCAACCCTGCTTCGCTTAGAAGGTGGGTCAGTGGCATTCTGCATAACCTTGGTGTCATGACCAGTAAACACCACAACACCATAAATATAATCTGTATTCCGAAGTTTTGAGTCTCTCAGGAGAAGTTGTTGGGGGCTGAGTGGAAATTGTTGTTCCTCATAATCCATAGTTCCAACAAAAGTATACAAATTGGCATTAGGGTCTTCACATCTAACAGTAGCTTTAAATTCCTTGAAACTGGAGTCCTCATGCAAAGATGTAGTAACTTCAAGCGCTTGTTTCAATTTCAAGTTTGTCTCCCCGTCGAGATTCATGGTTTCGACATAACAGACTGCATCCTCATAACTAGATGAAAGCAAAAGGATATCAGCTGGAAAGAACCCATCTTTCTCAACTTTCACCACATCCCCAACCTTAAGATAACTCGATTCCGACTCCTTAAACTCCCCATCTCCAAAATGCACTTGTACTTTTCTCTTATTCACCTCTACATCCTGAATAAATTATTAAATCTATATCATACACTGGTTGACAATTCAAAATCCAGCTATTAAGCTCAATAATTTTAAAAATTCAATTAGCATCCAATGCACCCCACCCTGTAACAGTCAGAAACTCAGCACTTGCTCAATCAACAACTAAATTCCAAAAATCGATCGAATTTAAAGACAAACATAATCATCAAAACATACTTTTGAACTTAATCACATGCCATTTACAGCCACATAAAGTTAGGTTGGATTATTAAATTTTCAACAATGCAAGCCACATTTAGCAAACAAAAATCTCACCAAACAATAATTACTTCTACAGTTCTACATTCAATAACATAAACTCAAACAATGATCATGAGAAATTAAACCACCATTTTTAGCTAAATTAGAGATAGAAATAGGATCAAATACCTGCTGATTTCGCCGCCAATCCTCGATGGCCTCCTTCAACATACTCACACCAATAACAAACACCAATGGTGCAATAGCACTAACAGCTGAATAAGGTGCAAGAGGAGTAAAAGCCAAGATTCCAGTTACCAGGAAAAAGAAATTGGCAACTCTCCTAAATTGCTCAAACAAAGATTTGGGTATAAAAGTTGCAAGTGTATACTTTGTTGTTCTAACATAATTATCTGGGTAATCTCTAATTGAAGACTCAAAACTATTTGGCTCATTACAATATACAACCCTTGAAAAACCAGGACCTCCAATTTGTGAAATATCATCTTCTTGAAAAGATGCTTTTCCACAATGAAAAGAATAGATCTTGCTAAAATTCAACCTCCTTCTTCTCCTTCCATGAACCATTTTTATTGACTAAAAATGGCTCAAATCTTGTAAGAAAGGTGGGATCTTTGGCAACAATTTTCACTCAATCTTGTAAAAAGATGAGTTTTTTTTGGGATTTTTTGGGTTTTTTCTTCCAACTTCAACAAGAACACAACCCAAAGTGTAAATTATGGGAGAGTACCCAAGAAATTAATTAAATGCAACTAACTACCAAATTGTATGAACAAAACCCAATAAATACCTGACCCCAGAAAAAGCTCTAAACCCCAGTAAAAAAATAATTTGACAAAATTATTTCTTCCTTCCAACAGCAACTTGAAAATGAAAATAGTGTTATGATTCTCAATAACCCGACCCAAAAACTCGTACGTCGCACGGGCTTAAATCTAAGTACACTCCCTTCACTTGTGTAGACAATAAATTAATCCAGTGGTTGCACCAAGCAGTAAAAAAATATATGAAAATTTTCCAGCTGTATTGTAGAAATACACAACTATTAACAAACCTCAAACACACAAGAAAATCTCACAAGATATTGAGTAATCTCTGCAAAAGTGCAATAATACCCAGAAAGATAATTAATCACCTTATATAAAGATATTAAGAATATGAAAAAATAAAATAAATTTATGATGAAGAAGATGAAGAGAAAATTAGTTGCACATTCAGCAAAATAAATATAAGGTGATAAAATAGGGAGAAAATTATTTATGTTGAATTTTCAGGGCATTTTAAGATTTTTTTTTTTTTTTCTTCGACCAAAGAAGGCAGCTTTGAATGAAGACTTGAATCATCTCTCTCCTTCGTTTGACTTTCCACCCTTTTGTAATCTAACACGCATTTGCCCGATTTTTTTGATCTATAATTTAAAACCCATTTAAATTAAAATTAAAAAGAACCCAGAAAATGAAAATGTAATAATAAAAATTCAAGATTTTCAACTACCATCAACAACCCCACAAAGGAAATTTAAGACCTTTATATAAAATAAAATAAAATAGAATATTCTAAAAGGGAATAGTATAGTATAATCGTATAATATATAGTTTTTTTTTATAGAATATATAAATTCAACAAAAGGGGATGATTGAAGATGACTGCAATTGATTTGATTTGGGAATCGCGGGAAAATTAAACCCAATTAAATAAAAATAAAATAATAATTCTAGACTGGGTTAAAAAAGAAGAAGATGAAGAAATTGTTAATGGTGGGCGTAAAATTAATTTGTTGGTTTCAGGGGTTTTTTCTGTGAATCTTCTTCTTGTGATTTGTGTGACTGACTTTTTTGTTTCTGTTGTTTCGCTGAATCTTAGAGGAAAAGACATGTGAAGAACTCTTTACTGAGATTAATAATTAAAATTGATAGATTTACTCTTGTGGTAAAATTAATTTTCTATCTTTTTTACTTTATTTAGTGGAGTGATGAGAATAAATTTTCAAAAACAAAAAAATTACAAAATAAAAAATAAAAAAGTTGAATTGATGTGTCATGTGTGTGATTTGTTGTGTTGTGTTGTGTCTTTGATTCAATTTTGCATTATTAGGGATATTTTTAGCTCCCTAATTCACTATTGAGGTAATTAATTTTTGTACATTTTAGGGTGCCAAAATGAAAAGAAAAATAAAAAAAAACTGTGTGATCTAATTAGTTGGTTAATTTGCTAGTCAACTAATACAAATTGCGAGAGCTATTAGTTAATTTTTAGCCGAGGTGAATAGCTAGAACCTTAGGGAGATTGATAATGTAATAAGGAGTTGATGTTAATCCAGCATGATAACACGATTGTGTGATATGAACAGGAAACAATATAGGCGTGTTGGTGTTAAAATTCTTATCTTGTTAATTCAAATGAGGTAACTTGAGTGTAGATATACGGAGTAATAAATTGATCGAATTAGTGTTAAAATTTTCAATCTGAAAGTGACATCGCATATAACATTAACTTAGAAGTTATTATCTTTTTCTTTGTTCGTTAAATTTATCTTAGTCCTTTGAATTAAAATTGATTTTATATTCATTGAATACTTGCTGATATTTTTGTAAAAACTTTTTTTCAATCTAAAATTAATTTATTTGTAGGGTAAAAGGTGTGTTGTCTTTTTTTATTATTGAACAAAATTGGATTGTAAGACTAATGTTAGGAAATAGACCTACAAAAACCAACAACGTTAAATCGTTTAAAAGATATAACACGTACCACTTTATTTATTTCTATCTTTTATTCTTTCCTAACTAGATAATATTTGCAATTAGGAAACTAGATGGGGTTTAGGTATGTAATTATTCTAGGGTTATTTAGGATTTTGGGAGGAAGAAGTAAAACATCCTAATTGATGTGGATTTTCTACGTTAGGCTACAAAAGAAGGTTGAGGCTTACTATAAAATTATGATGGTTTATTGAGGATGAAAAATTATCAAGAGGGCTAAAATAATAATATTTGATGGGACGAAGAAACACTCCTTACCCCATTGTTATTGCTTTAAGACTTGTGTGTTGTTTAAGCCTTTATAGATATTGTGCTTACCTTGTTTTAAAGCACCCCCCACCAAACCAAAATCCCTCAAAAGACGCTTTCATCTCGTCGGTTTCGCTTGTGCCCGCTTTGAAGTATCGGCCGTCACAAGGCCGACTCCGCATTCGTTGTTGACGAGTGCTTCTTTGAGATACCCTTGGTCCGTGTTGCTGTGTGTTCACGAACCTCTTCCGCTCTAGGCTTGCGTCTTTGTTGCCAATAGACAAGAGCGCGCCGCACGATCCGATGTCAGAACTTCGAACCGTGACAGTTGGTATCAAATTTCCTCATAAACATGGTAATTTTTTTTTTTATAATTATCATATTTTGCTATTTTGTTCTATATTGTGTTTGAGGTTGCAAACCGTTCCATGTGCACGTATTTCATTATAACTAATAACTTCATACACTTAATTTTTTTTAAAAAAAAATGGTATCTTCATAGTTTTTTTTTTAGTGTTTATAGAGCCACGAGAGTGAGTGATGAGAATCAATTTCAGAATCACCTAGAACCGGGAGGGGGAGCTCTAACCACCTTAGCTATTCCTCATATCTTCATAGCTAAACTTTAATTTAATACTTTTAATCAAAATAGTGAAATACTTATTTTGAGTGTCTATTTAGGACATGTTCTCTCATAAACAATTCATTTCAGTTCAATTTAGTTCAACTCTAAATCAGTTTAGTTTAATTTAGTTCAGCTCACTTTAATTTAGTAAATTAGAATAAGCCCTTAAGTAGAGCAGAAGCTAAGTTTTTATGGGGCTACATTTCATATAATTCAATTTTTATTAAACAAACCAAGTTGAGAATGGAATTACTCGTTCTTAATTAGACTAGATTTAAAAAAAGAAAAAAAAAATCGAATAAAGCGGATCAATTCAAATGTCAATCATGTAAACAACTTACAACTAGCCACCACATTGTGCCATTGACTTCTTAAATTGTATCTTAAATTTCAAGTTTAAATAGTAAACCCACATTTATTTATAGAAAAAATTACAAGCTCATCAATATTTTACTCATTACTAAAAATAAAAGATTAAAAAATAGAGCAAATGTAAAAATGTGATTTAATTTCATGAGTTAAGTTAAATTGACTGGAAACCTGTTGAGGTGGTACTAAATTAGTGAATAAAATGACAAGTTGTTGAACTAATTTTAATAAAAAAAAAGTGAGTAATTAATAAAAGAACAAGAGTAACGCCGTCATGGAGGGCATAATAAGGGAAGAGCCGAAGAGGTGAGTAATTAGCGCAACCGGTGAGATCGGTCAAATGTCTTTGGTGTCTTACGTAATCCCATGCGTTTCTAAGGAGGCTTATATAAGCTACGGAGTAATTATCAATTATTAAACTAACTTATTTTAATCTAATAAACTTTTTAGACGTAATTTAGTCGCTTCACTCAACTATATATTAAAGAATTCATCCGTACAATATTATTTTTAATTAGTAGAAAATATCTACATGTTTGAGTTTGAACCAAAGAATTTTAAGGTATTAAGAATGTGAGATTGTGATCGAGATTCTTTGATTGTTTTTGTGGGCTTTGTTTGACAATAAGCAATAAGAGATGAATGATTAGCGGATTGAACTAGCTGTTAGCTGATTGTATTATTTGATTAGCTAGTTTGTTGTATTGATTGTGTTGTGTAAAAGTGTTTTGGTAAATGTTTATTAGATTTTAGACTTTTACATTAATTGAGTGAAATGATCACCTACAAAATGTTACCATAATACAAAGTTTAGTTGAAGGAAAAGTTTTGGAATTTCAATACATGTATGTACTAAATTTGACTAAACGTGGATTTGAATAGTCATTTAGCTAATACATTAAAAAAAAAAAAAAAAAAAAAAAAAAAAAAAAAAAAAAAAAAAAAAACAACCTGTTTACAAACCAAATTATACTACGTATAAGATAGATTTGTAAGTACCTTCAAACTTCTCTTTCAACAAAACATTATCACAATAGGTTTAGACTAGTCAAACCTCTCTTTTTGACCCAAATTATTTCAATCAAAAATTTAAGAATCCATACTTTCTTAAAAGTTTATATTTTTTAAATTTTGATCTAATTATTATTATTATTATTATTATTATTATTATTATTATTATTTGATATGACTTTTCAAATAAAATATACTAGATGAAACCCGTCCGTGCACGGTTTATTTGTATTTTTAAAATAAATAAATATTTTTTTGTATTTATGTGATAAAATTTGTTATTTTATTCGTCGTATGTGGTATATTATTTAATATTTTTATTTTAAAATAATTATGAATTTCCTTTTATTCGTTATATATTTTTAAAAAATTCTAATTGCAAAAGATAATATATTATATTTAATTAATTTATACTTTAAAATCACATTCGCTAATTTTACTTCTGTGCATTTGAATTATTTAAATCTAAAAGAATTTACAAATCTCTTATTTGATTGGCTATCAATAAAATTTATAATCCTACATGGCGCGACAAGAAAATATATAACCCTTAGGGGCTGTTCACATTTACTGAATTGAGCTGAATTGAACTGATTGGAGTTGAACTGAACTGAACTTATTAGAGCTGAACTGAACTGAACCGAGCTGAGTTGAGCTAAAATGAATATTTTATGAGAAAAGTTAGGAGCTGAACTGAATTGATTGGAGCTGAATTGAATTGAAACTGAACTGTACTGTACTGAACCGAACTGAAATTAAGCTGAAGTGAACAGGCCCTAACTTGATCGATACATTCTTAAAATAGCAAAAAAGGCTTTAATATTCTCTTCTATTTCATGCATCCCAAAATGTTGTGCCCCTGTATTTTCAACTTTTTCATATAAATTACCTATAGTTTAATTTTTACCTTTCTCAATCCAAGGCCTCATGTAAATTATGGTGTGGAATATTGTTAGATTTGTGGTGATTTGTATTTTCCTAATATAATATTCAAAGAAAAATTAAAATTTTTATTATAAAACTGGAGATATTATTGATCAAAGTTATGTCTAGAAAGCCGTCAAAACACAAATGAGAAGAAATAAAAAAGAAAGGAGGGAACATTTAAAATAAGGTACAAAAGCACCAAATGTTTAAGCAAATTACACACTCTCTTCACTACCATTAATTTCCTTCCAAAATAACCAAAAAAAAAAGATACAGACATGAGACATCACGTACTATATTTTGGGATGACAAAAGTAGTATGTATAATTTTTTTTATTATTATTATTTTTTATCGAGTCATAAAAAGTAGTGATGTAGATGAGATTTTTAAGTCAAATGGACATATACTGATATAAATATATCAACTTTTTGGTGCAACGGGCCACACCGTATGGCAGAGATTAGTCGAGTTAATTGGTCAGGAGTTACTTAAAGGGTTTGGACAGGGGTTACTCGAGGGGTTTACTAAGTCAAGGGTTACTTAAGGGGTTATTCGGTCAGGGGTTACTCGAGTTACACGGTTAGGGGTTATTTAATAAGTTTGGTCAGGGGTTGCTCGAGTAATTCGGTCAGGGGTTGCTCGAATAATTCGGTCAGGGGTTGCTCGAATAATTCGGTCAGGGGTTACTTAGCTTGAGGGGTTACTCGGATTTGAGTTACTTGAGGGACTCGATCAGGGGTAACCTCGTTTAAGGGTTACTTGATCAGGAGTAACTCAAGTAATCCCTAACCCCAGACCGAGTAAATCGATTAATTCCTACACCGAGTAACTGAAGTAATCCCAACCGCACGGTACAGCAAGCTGTATACGAAAAATGGCCATATAAATATTGTCACCAATTAGGAACATTTTCTTTTTTTTAACAATATTTTTCAAATAGATTGTCAGTATTCGGCATTCCGGCATTCCCTATAATAACTACGAAATTGGTACAACATTCTGAAACAAGAAACTTTAATCCAATTATATATTGAAATATTTCCTTGGTGCACCTACTACAAAAACAATACTCCGTATTAGAAAAGATGGGTATGTATGATAATATACATATAAAAAGAATAAAAATAGCATCAGAATCTAATCATCATAGATAAAAGATTTATAAAAACCAATAAAAAAAAAATACATAATGAATTAATGATAGAGTGTTAGAGTTGTCTGTCCGGGATATTGTAATCTAAAATTAATTTATTAGGTTATCTACGGTCATAAATTTGCTGCTCGTAATATTTTACTCAATCATCAATCATGTGGTAGAGTGATTAGATTAATTGCGAGTTTATATTTGTCTCTTCTAGAAGAATCATTCTTGGATTTGTCTGAAGGAATTAAAATTTGTATACATTGCTATCTTTATAATTTATAGTGTGTTTTTTTCACCTGATTTTTACTAATCTGAACTTATCTTGAATTTATTTGAACTTAACTGAATTTATAAATTTATCTTAACTTATTCAAACTTAATTTAGTTATAATTTGAGCTCGAGTAACCTTTATCTAAACTTATTTTTCCTGAACTAACTTATTTAAACTTTAATTGAACTTTTTAACTTAATTGAACTTATATCAACTTATTAGATTTGAAATAAGTAAAAATAAGGTGAACAGAACATGTCCTTATTCATCAAGTTAACTCGGAATTAGAATTAGGACCATAAAATTAAAGCAGATTTATTGTGTATGATATATATATGTGGAACTTCTACAATATTAATCTTCAGCCTGTTTTTTCCCCCTACTTTTCTTTCTTAGGCCTTGTTTAGCAATTGGCTGCTGGCTGTTGGCTGTTGGCCGTCGGCTGGTTTAATTTGACTAGCTAGTTGTATTGGCTTTTTTGTTGGCTGTTTTGACTTTTTATTAGTCTAAAAACTGTTTGGTAAAATTGGTTGTTGGATGTTATTAGTAACTTAGGTAGCCAAAAGCTACTTCAAGTAACTTTTTCATTTTGGCTTAAAAGCCAGCTTTTCAGCTGGCTGAAAAAGCCATTTACCAAACACAAATTTTAGATGTTTGACCAAATGAAAAAGCCAAAACCCAAAAGCCAATCAAAAAGCCAATGAAAAGCCATTTACCAAACAAGCCTTTATTCTTATTTAATCAATATACAAAATATTATTTTTACTAGGGCGGTTACCACGTACAGGTGGCGCGCTATAGCTAGTTATTCTTTTAGCTCGACCTTGAACCACAAATTTAGTTGTTGACAATTAATGAAATATGTAAACAATATTCTTTGCGGCATAAATTTCCACTCATTATTTTATAAGTGGCCTCTTTTGATAAACATGTTTATCTATATTGATAATAGGATGGTGAAGGCAATGAGTAGAGCATTGATTTTTTTTTTTTTTTTTTTTACCTGGTTCACCCTTTTGGGTTAATCTGGATTCGGGAATCAGTTATAAGTGGTTAGATTCCAGTCCCCTCCCAATTGTTATTGCGGAGGATCGAATACGGGTCCTCTCTACCAAGTCTAGTCCCAATCACCACTACACGAGTCCTAATGAGTAGAGTATTGTGTATACGCCTTCATCATCACATTTGCAATTGATTTATAATTAATAGTAAAAAATATACATTTGTATGAGATTTTATGAGTATAAAATGCATATCAATAAAAACTTTCAAATTATTGATTCTACGTTGTTAGTAATCAAACACATTAATGATTAAAATGATGCATTGATGAATGACATATAATAAGTCACAAACCAAATCGATAGCGGTTACCAAACACACAAGTACACAAAGAAAGAGGTTTGGGTGTTTCCACCTTAGACAAATCAAAGAGTTGGTTATCGCTACCATTGATGGGGCTTTAACAAAAATTTTGTACATATAATGGTACAACCTGATTAGATACAAATCATGTACGTGTCACGTAAAATGTTGTTGCTGGCCTAATAATTTCAACAATTCATGTTCTAGAATCCTTTGACCAATCATTATATCCCACATCACATGCTTCATACTTTCACATGCTTTCTCTTTCCCTATTCATCTTCATCACTTTTATTTTCTCCTTTTATTTTCTTTTATTTATCTTTATTTATTTATTTTTATCAACGTTACGTACTAAATTTCTTTTTACCTTCTTTATTTTTTCTGAAGTCAATTAATTGGTGTCATAAAACGTGATTCATGGGGTAATAAAGTAGTACGACTGTACGAGTAATGCATTATTGCATGCATGCAAAGCTCTTTATGTTAGTGTTACGGAGTTACTCGTGTTACTTATTAGATTAATTTAGAAAAAGTTAAATAAATAAATGGTACTCGTATTAAATAGAAGGAAAAATTAGAAAAAATAATCCCAACTTTCATCAATTTTGGTTTCGATTATTCTGGAATTATCCAAACTTGGGGGGTCTTCTTTTTCTTCAATCCCAAATACTAGTTACCGGTTGAATGGGTTAAATTTTTTTTTTTGTTTAAGTGACACGTGTCGTGATTTAATTGGTTAAAATCCAAAACAAAAAAACCACCTATTTCAAAACCCAGCCAGATCGGCAACCCGCCCAGCCAGCCACCCCCTCGCTGGACCGCCGTCTCTCCCCCACCAATAAAGTCGCCGCTCCGGCGCCCTCTCAAAACTATCGCCCCCCTCCCCAAAACCCCTACGCAATCTCTAATAAAACCCCTCCCTGAAACCCCAACCCCAACCACCAATAAAATCCCTTCTAATTTCGGCCACCAGCCAAACCCCAAAAACCACAGGCTGATGCTATTAGCCATCCCCCTGCGCCGCTGATTCCCCTCCTTTCTGCCGGTTTCCCTTCCCTATGCGTTGGTGTTGCGATCCCCCAACCTCCCTCCTTATCTCCCTTTCCCGTTTTCTGGCAACCACTCCTTCCCTTGAAATCTTTTTCTCCACTCGAAAACCCCTTAAAACCACCTCCCCTATTGTCGAAAATCACCAAAAACTCATCCCCCACCATCGAAAACTCTAGCCGCTAGGGTTTCAAGGTGGTGGGAGGAGCAATTTGGGATTTTTGGCAGTGGGGAGGGGTTTCATTGGTGGTTATGTGGGGGTATGGGAGGGGGTTTCGAGGAGCGGGGAAAACGTCGGTCCGACAATCCTATGTGGCAGGGGGAGATGCGGCGGTTCTGTGTGGGAGGGGAGACGCCACGACGTACGGCTGGTGGGGGAAGGAGCGGCGAAGGCGGCATACGACTAGTGGGGGAAGGGGAGGCTGCTGGTTTTCCCTTTTTTTTTAGTTTTTTTGTATTTGTTTTTTTTAAAAGTTTTTGACCAATCAGGACTTGACACGTGTCAAGTGACCTGATATAATAGGTCATTGACCGGTTTGGGATTGAAGAAAAAGAGGAACCTCCAAAGTTCGGATTATTCTGGAATAATCCAAAGTTGGGATTATTGAAACAAAATCGATGAAAGTTGGGATTATTATTTCTAATTTTTCCTAAATAGAATTGATGAACAATTATTTCCAAGGCAAAGGGATCTTATAGTATATACATGGAATAATCGCAATTTACTGGCACGCAGTTAGAAAAATGGTAGATTTCTTTTACTCAAATGCAAAATTACAAATTTACAATGAGCTATGGCACAAGTTTAATCACTGACATGAACTTGTCTACCACATAATTAAATTCACATCAATCTGGACTATAGTTATACTCACTAACATAAATTAAACTTATTAAATTAATCATTAAACGCAAACATAGTTCACGTTATGAATTTAAGTGTCTTATATAACTATTTATGTTTTGCACCAAAAAATGACTATTTATGATACTGAGTTTTATAATGACCAAGATATAATGTCAATCTAACTATAAAGACATGTTCATGTTAAATTGTTAATGGTTGCAATTGAGTTATAGTTCATATCCATGATGGGTGTAATTATTCCCCAAAAAAGAAAAAAGAAAAAAGAATAAAGAAAAAAACCCTAAAACTTGCCATTGATAACATATGAATGATTGATACATAAATCCTAAGGTTACGTATATAAAAAGTTAAAATATAAGACAATAAATGAAATAAAACATTAATTACATCGATCGATGCATGATTTTGTCATACTTTCTAGCTAAATTAATACAATTAATTAAGTAATTTAATAGACCTCTGTCAAAAAATAATAAATAAGAACGATAGACCTCCACAATATAATCTTGATACAACGCGTGGTAATGTGGTATGTATTGGGGCTTAATTAATACGAAGTATATATGGATCATCGCTTACATGAACCAATGTCATTATATTATTTAATATGGGTATGTTATTAAATTTTGAAATTGAAATATTGGACACTTTAGTTTGGTTTATAATAACATCATTCGACACTACTTCTTTTGTAATTATACTCGTAGTTGTAATTGAATTTAAAAATTGTATCGATCTGAATTGATAATCGTATACTACGTGTATTGATTTGGGTGACCTATGTTTGGATCAAATACTGAATAAGGTTTTTGAAAAGCCCTAATACGTATCTCAGACCCTCGAAATTATTGAAGGTGCATTGGCAAATGGTAATACACAAAGCTATTGAGTTATCCATACAAAAGGTGAAAAGGAGTAGCACAATTATCCTACTATAAAATGTGTGCCAAAAAACAGTGATAAATAAAGGTCCCTATGAAATTGCTTTTGCTTTAAGTAGTCTATTTCGAAGAAGAAGAAGAAAAAGAAAAAAAAAAAAAAAATCTAAACATGGAGGAGTAAGATATTTGTGTTCCATTCTTATATTGCTATTTTTTTATTTTTACTAATTCTAGATTAAAATCATTCTTGTCTTTTATTACATATTATTGTTTATGAGAAAAGGATAACTCAAGTAGTTAAAACTCCCCTCTTAATTAGAGGTGATCTTAAGATCAATTCTCATCATCACCCGCCCTTGTGACTATCTAAACACTGAAAAAACATACTACTCAGTATTGTTTATCACTTAATATTGTGTAATTGCATTGACTCTGATTTTTAAGCTATTGCAAAAGTAAAGAATATTATATAGTCGTTACATAATAAGAACAACTTTGAAAAAATAAAATTAAGGAATCTAGAACAATTTTACCCGTGCATGCGTGACGACGCAAGCATACATTTTAAGTTTCCCGGAATCCCGGTGATGAGATATTCGGATCCAAATTGGACCAATTCACACGTTGTTTGTGGCTCAAGTTTTCTACTTTTTCTACTACCTCCGTTTCAAGTTTTTTGCAACTTTTACCAAAAATGTCTGCTACACATTTTTTGCAACTTTCCAAAATTTTCCATTTTTAGTAAAGTTTTTTTAAATAAATTTACTAAAATACCCTTACTAAAATTTTCAAAAATTCAATTAGTTACTTAAAACAAAACTTAATTAATCTAAATATTTCCACCAAATCTAATTAATTCCCCCAACCAAATTAATCTGAATATTTTAGTTCATTGAATAATATTCATAATTCATCTATCATCGAATCTTTCCAGAAAAATCAAACCCAATTCTTGAACTTCTTCTTCTTCAATTCCCCATTTTCTTTCTCTACCCTTCAATCTGACCCCTTCTCTTTCTCCCATGAAGACAAACCACCGCACCATTGCGGTGGTGAAGATTTACCCATGGACAATGATGACCGAAAGTTCGCGGTTATGGTGGTGGTCGAACCACCAAATTCAAACGAATTTAATTAAGGCGATATGGGTTGGTGGGTATTTCGATGAGGGTTGGTGTCGGTGGTGGTTTGAGTAAGTGGTTTGAGTTAGTGTGGTGGTTCTGGGTTTGGTTTTTGGTTTTGTGTGGTATGGTTGCAGCGGGGTTGGTTTCGGGTTTGTGTGGGTGTGTGTGTGGTGGCTACGGGATGAGTTTTAGGTTTTGGGTTTGAGCGCTAGTGGATGTGTGGTGGTTGGGCGGAGTCCGTGAGGCTAGTGTTGGTGGCTGATACTAGGCGGTGCGTCAAGGTGGTGGTGCGTCGAGGTGGTGATGCGTGTGGCTGGTGTTATGGAAGGTGGTAAATTAATTTATCCCCAATTTCTCTCTCCTTCCTTAATCACATGTCCCTCCCTTTTCTTAATCTCCATTTCTCATTTTTTGCCTAGGAGTCCGTGTCGACTCCAAAGTTGCAAAAAACTTGAAACGGAGGTAGTAGATTATTCTTTTTTCTTTTTGTTAAAAAGATTTGATCATTAATCAGTACACTAGCATTAGTATTATTAATTAAATAATAAAATAATGTGTTATAATTAAGGTTGATGAAATTGACCTGTAATAAGATAATTGAAGGTTCCAATCATGGTCAATATAGTCTAATATTTGATTATATAGTTTGTCTAGTTGTCAAAATGTCAACTAGTTCCTGCTGCAAATAATGTTTACCGATATCATACTCTGCCTTGAATTTTTATCTTGACCAATGACCATCTTTGCTAAGTCATATTAGCTCTGAAAATAATTAATGTAATTCCTCATAAATTATAAAATTATAATTCTAGAATAAAAAAGTCTATGCTCTAATAAAGAATTTTTCTACACATGCCCAACTTATATATAGATTAGTCCGTAATGCGAAGTACAAGGAATTTTGCTAGCATGTAAAAGCCTCTAGAAGAAACACAATTATTCAAAGACCATGGTACATATATTGAAAAATAATTAGAAATATAAAATGTTTGTTTATAATTCCACTCTAATAATTTGCTACTCAGTATAACTCAAATATAATTAAGCAAGTTTAATTATTAAGTTACCATATATCCAAAGTGGTAATAAGCTTCATTTCTAAACTTATGTTTTTCTTCAACGGTTTTCATTTATTTTGAAATATGGTACAAACAAAGCTAAGCGAGCTACCAGGTGAGCTGACCATTGTGCTCGCTCATGTCACAAATTTTAATAATTATTATTATGCACAACCCATGGCCCATTGGCGTGTCGTGTATCGACGAGCTTATGATAGACTCGGGTCATGTCAAAATTTCTTGATACCTTAAATGGATTATAGTCATGAAAAATGTTGCCATACCATAACTCATATTTGAGTAACTCCGGGCATGCAAACCTTCACATGCAAACACAAATGCTGAAAATGAAGCACTTAATATAGAATCATCTTGCGTGCGTAGGCTGCGCGAAAAACTGTGTGCAACATCTAAGCTTGCATGCAACCTTTGGTTCTCTTGTGCCCTGATTTAAGGTTTTACATCTTTGTGGCATGATTTATATAATGTTTTAAATTTTAGTTTCTCCATATGGCGACTACAAGGAATTTACTCGGGGAGCAATTTAGGGTTGTTTGTTTAGGGTTCCACGATCTATTTAATATTCCAATCAAGACCGTGGTTAGGTGATCATTTATATTGAAGCCTCAAAGCCGTCATGCCACATTAATTAGAGATTCCTTGTATATTCAGAGCTGGGCATCGTGTTGTGCCGGGTTGCCGCGGGCCGTACCAGGAGGTGGGTCGTCCCGTTCCATGCCACCAAATGGCACACCCCAGCCCACGGTACGGCACGACCCACGTGCCTGACGGGCCGGTTTGTGCCAGCCCATTATTTTTATTATTAATTAAATAATTTTATTATTAATTAATTAATTTTAATAATTTTATTATTATTATTATTAAGTATTATATTTCTTTTTATTAATTTTATTATTATGGGTCGTGCTGGCGGTTCGTGCCCGGCTCGTATCAAGTTTTTTATTTTTTGTTCACGGCACGGCCCACAGCCCACCCCTCGTGCCTCGTGCCATATTGGGCTTTACCGTCCCGTGCTTGGCCGTCCGCGGGCCAGCCCGGCCCATCCCATGTCCAGCTCTATATATTCATCATGTTCTTTCTCCGCTATGGCGATTTGAATTCCTCACTTGTGGATTAGGTCTAGTTGGCTAACCAATTCCATGTAAACCCTTTTGTGTCAGTGTGTTTAGTTTTGTATTTCTTAATTTATTGCCTTCACAACTTTTATATTCATTGATCATTATTACTTCACTCTAATCAAATACAACATCACCTATATCTCAACTAAAAAGGTATGAAGAAAATGAGATATGTGAATGGCATGAATTTGCATTACACGGGTAGTGACTAGTGAGTAATGACAAATCGACAATAGGTTTTTCAATTCTTACAAATTTACTGAAAACTTCAATATCATTATGAAATCTTCCTTATGAAAGACGATGATTGTTGAAGTTTGCAACTTTAATAAATTTCATTACAATGATTTATTAAGAGATAATGGTAATGAATTAATGATGATATGAATGCCATTTATATTGCCATGTAGCGCCACTGGTACAATTCGTCCTTTTGCGGACCCTTAATTGTGATATTATACATTATACACTTGATTAGTCGACAATGATGTTTTGTACTCCGTACTATGTAATGATATTTCCCCTTTTTTCGAAAATAATTTGAATTTTGGCTCTATTTAAAGAAGTTGAGTAAACAGAAGGAAAACGTGATTAGACAAAATAGTAAAGAAAAAAAAAAACACCACCACTAAATGTTTGATTTGTGCAACGTTATTGAGCCAATTGGGTGGAGGTGATTTGGGTCTTTAGGTTGTCCACTTCTAGCAATAAAATCACTTAATCTTAATCTTGATATAATGTTATGTCATAACTCATAATGTATAACTTCCAATTTCACAAAATAGAAAAAAACATTCAAAAATCAAAACGTTGGCTCTCACCATCCTTTACATTGCCAATACATAAGATGACATCACTTGATAAAGGATCAATTCAATCAAAAATTTAAGCTAATGGGTGAAGCCTATGACCGGTTTATATACTCCATCACACCCCCTTACATGAGAGCCCTATTGGGCTTGAAATTTGGATATAGCATGAGCTCCACCATACTTCCATACCCAGCGTTTAATATTTCACTTTGAAAGGAGTGGATGAAATTCGAACCTGACCTTTGTGTCACGCTAGCTCTGATATCATGTTAGAGGATTAACTCAACCAAAAGTTTAAACTGATGGTTGACGCCTAGGATCGGTTTATATAATCTATTATCACCATAATTTAATTAGCTTGAAAGTAAAAAATTTAATTTTAACATCAAAACTGAAAACAATTGTTAAATATCACATCTAACTATTTAATTGTGCATTACTAAATACGGAGTTTAATTTAGTGTTACCTTATTTAATTAATAAAGAGATTATAATACTTGTATAATACAAAAATTCTCATAAACAAGGACCTTAACCAAAGATTACAAGATTACTCATTTCTTGTTGTTTGCCTTAGTTTACTTTTTGGGTCATCTTTAATAGACCGCCTCATATTTTAAATGTCAATAGGGAGCTCATATCTTTACTTTCAATAAAAATTACATTACGTTACGTTCAATCTCACTAATTTTCTTCTCTCACATCTATTCTTAATATAACTTGAGAGCATATATATAATTAATTAAGGACTAAGGAAGTGCAATGATATGATTGCTCTAATAGAAAAAGGCAATAATTTTACAACAAGGAAATGAGGTGACATCATAAAATGAGTATGTGCAAAAAGCATAGGTTTCAATCACGTCTTTTGTGTATGCATATTTCAGCATGCTAACAACCTCCACTACTCACTATTTTAAAAAAAGCAAATAATGCATACAGTATTATTGATACGCCTAACGCCATGCATCACAAATTTCAATCTAGCTTTACATACCTTGTTTAGCCCCAACCATGATTTTGATATGTTTCCGCAAGTGTATGTTAAAAGTTGCACCAAAAAGGGACATACGATTATACGATACCTCATGCATTTCTAAAGCAATAGGGCCATCATATGTAAACCTCATATATAACTAATTTTTAAAAAATAATCATCCCATTTGTTTATATTCCTTTTCGCTAGTGATAATTATAATATACTTTTATGTTAATTAGACATAATTATTTGAGTGTGCTCTTATTTGGTATCCTAAGAGACAATTAAAAATCAAACGACATTCACTGTGTCTCATACACGTACTGCATGCCATAACTTTATTTCATTCAATTTATTTTGTTTGAACTTACTCTATTTGAATTTATATGAAATTATACGTGCGGATAGAAATATGTTTTGAGATGGAGATAATACTCAAAAATGATCCTATGTGATCATATTGATCATAAAGATTCCAAGATCATACGCAATTCATATTGAATTGAATTTCAACTATAGGAAGACCATGGAAATTAAATATCTTTGATGAAATCCAAGTGAATGTTACTGTACTTAACAGTTAACACACTCTTCTATGAGATTACCATAGCTTATTGCTTGTATCAGCAACTAGCTAGGCATGCATATGAAGTATATTTCCAATCAAGCTATATATCTTTCTTTCTCTTTCTCTTTCATTAACATGGCTAACTTCTTGACCGTAGAATGAGTCAATGAGATCTAAAACTTGTTCATTACCCAAAACATGCAAGGTCATTCCCTATGTAAAAATGAAGGTTCATTAGTTATGGAAACTAATAAAGTTACATACAAAATTTATGATATATTCCGTAAGAAAGAGTTTTGATGTTGGATTAATGGATTATAGACTTTGTTAATTGGTTTTACTTTTTTTGTTTCAACTAATACCTATACGAATGTCATTGTATCAAAACTTATACTGCTTGAATTTATTTGAACTTATTTTATTTTTCGAAAAAAGACAAGATGAAATAAGTTGTAACAAACAAACTCTTATGTGACAATGTGCTTTCTTATATACGGTCCACATAAGGATATGGTTAACATATGAGTATGTATGTGTAAAGCAATTTGTTACGCTTTGCATTTTCTTTTTATTTGTTACACTTTGACCTTCACGATCTCCAATGCAAATCTTTGGCCACAAATACATTCAATTAGGTGTGTGTAAAAATTATAAAAATTAATATATTGAAATATTAACTTTGACTTAGTCCTCTATATATCAAACATTTAAAAAATAAAGGACGTGCAATAATATATGTGGAGTCTAGTAATTTCATTATTTGTTCAAGAGTGTTTGTTACGAGTCTTAAGTCAAACACAAACATAAAACAGATCTAAAAAAGCCAAATTAAAAGTAAGTGGAAATAACGTTACATACGTGCTTGTAAGAAAATATCTATTCCCTCTTATTTCTAATTCTTTCAATGTTAACGTCAAATTATACATCAAATTAGACATAAAATACACACTTTAATGTTACATACACATTGGAATAAGACTCGTTTGGCCTTGTGCGCAATCTTTGTCATCTGTAGAGGTGGGACTAAACCTTCTTTTTAGATATGGATTATGGAATCTAGCTGAGCAGTTGATTTGGTAAAGAATTGAAGGATTCTAAATAATAGACACAATTCATGTATTTATGGGACCAAAAATAATATCTAGCTACTACACTACTTTTGTGTACAAGTCTCTATGCAATTATTTCTTAATTATCCATGCAAATGTATCATTTTTAATATTTGCATCTTATGGTTTTAAATAAATGTTAAAATAAAGAAACAAATACTATCAAACAACAAAGTATTATTGATTTATTAGTATTAGGTTTTATTGATATATATGTTATTAAGATAAATATAACAAAAAGTTGGTATATGAATTGATGTTTAAGCAATTATATAAAATTTTTTTTGTGACGTTTATGCTGAAATAATTAGCATCTAAAAATACATTTATATTATGTATAATTGATGAGGTTCAAGTTTGATTGGGTACTTTATTTCCAAGCAATCAATAAAAGAAAATTATCATGAGATTTTTTCAACCAAAGAATTTGTAGCAAAGACCTTAGGGTCTGTTCACATTTATTGAACTGAACTGATTGGAGCTGTAATGAACTGAACTAAACTGAACTGATCGGAGCTGAACTGAATTGAACTGAAAAGAATATTTTATGATAGAAGGAAATTAGGAGCTGAATTGAACTGAACTGATTGGAGCTGAACTGAACTGAACTGAACTGATTGGAGCTGAACTGAACTAAAATTAAGCTAAAGTGAACATACCCTTAATCTAAATTAATTTGGCCTACTATTGATTTGGTTTGCATAATATGGCTTTTTTCCTATATTTTTTGATAAAAAAATATTGCGTTTGAAGGTTTAGAACATAAAAAAGGAAAGATTAATTAGGAGGTTTAATTTGTTGTGAACCTATAAACCAACGCACTTTCGTCATCAAATTATAAATGTAAGCACTCCATTGAACTGCCCTCACTAAAATTGGTCAAGACGTAATAGCATTAAATAGGTAACAACCTCTCTCGATCTTGCCTTGTTACAATACAAGTAGCATATAAACTTAGTATATGCTAGCTAGTGACTATAAAATGTAAATCCACTACTCCTAACTCCTAAGTTGTACGAGTATTACCTATGTTTTCCTAATTTTACTACAAAAAACCGTTAAAACAAAAATTACTGAAAATTCAAAAAATGATTGTTCACACTTCACTCCTACTATTCATTTTTGAAGGAGCTGAGAGAATAGAATGTAAGAGAATTATGAAATATTATATATAATTGGGTACCATAAAGTAAGGTGGAAGATGATAAATTATGAATATAAGGTGAATACAACATGATATTTGGTTGATATCCAAATACTTGGAAGTAATAACTTGTATTCAAGTATTCGTCGTCATGAACAACAAACTCAATGCCAATAATTAAAAAAAAAATAAAAACCAACCCTTAATCTTCCATAAGAATTCAAAGGTCAAATATTAAATCAAATAATTTTACTCACTTCAAAGGTGCAAGTGAGTTATGTTGGTGCACTGCACTCAGGTTGTCCTAGGTGCACAGTGTTCATGGACTCATGACGCATATGCACCGGTCAAAACAACAAACAAAATGTGTTCATGTTATTTATTGTTAAACTATATATTCTTTTAATTTATATATTTTTTAAAAATACGACCCATGTTCTTTTTATTTTTCAATAAAAAATGAACGTGTGTGTTTTGGATTTAAATTACGTATTCTTTGGTTTTTGATGTGGAGATTAGACATGTCATTTGCAATCAACTTATATAGTACTTTTTTTTGTTGATTTTGGGATTTGTGTACATTCGTTTTATTTCTTATTATGTTATTTTAGCTAGGGTCGGTCCATATTCATTTGTTTTAGTCTGTATGTACGTTATTTGAATTTAAATTTTATGTTCATAGGGTGTGTACTCGAGTGCACAAACCAATAATTACTTCTAAGGATGCAAAATTTCATAGAAATCCAAATATATAACATCCAAAGCTATAACCAAAAGCAACTAAATGGTAACTTATGTAACTAAATTAAGGCCAAAGTAAACACATACATGTCATCCTAGTTAGGCCCTTATAATGTGTTTGCTAGTTTCTAGCTATTGTATTTGCTTCCTTGTTCTTGGATGAAAGTGAGCTTAAAAAAAAAAAAAACATTTTGATTTTTGAGTATAGAATGTCTAGAAGCTAGCTGAACAAAATTGACATTAAACATCTAATTTATTCTCTAGGATTAGATGACGTATGTGGATTTCTTTCTACAATTGAAACTTTTATCTTTGGATTTGAGCACTTTCTTCCGTTTTTCAAACTAAGAAACCTCTCATTAGACATGCAACTTGTCATTTCCTTAGTACTTATTCTTCTATCACATGTAATACTATTCTCATCTCTTTATCCATTCAGCTTTAGCTCAGTCTACAGTACATTAAATTTCATCGTAGGGAGTTAGGTAGTGACATACGCAGTACATGTCTTATCTTATTAGTTACGGTATGAATTATATATCTAAATACTTATTTTATCTTATGCTTTATAACCTTACTTATCGGAATTTATTGGAGCTTATTAACAGTTTTCTTATTTTTTACAACTTTATTAACCTTTATCTATATTATATCTAAACTTATTAATTAACCTTTTATCTATCTTGGCATTAATCTTATCATATCCCATATTTATCTTTGTTACATATAATAAAAAACAGAGATGATAAAAGATGAAAGAATACAATAATTCTACCAAACGTCTATCACCTAATGTATGATTTCAATACCGTTGGCAATTTCTATAATACTTCTATCAATTGGAGATTTGATAATACTATATATATATATATATATATATATATATATATATATATATATATATATATATATATATATATATATAAACTAAAAAAAAAAAAAAAAGGGTTAGATAGAAGTATTAGGTAATTTTGAGAATTAAGTGACATCATTTAAGTGTATTTTAAAAACCATTAGTTGGTTGGTTTTATATACTTCATATGATACTAATTAAAGTTTTGATGATGATACAAATTCATCTACTTGTACGTCTTTTAGGGCATGTTTTCTTCAGCTTATTTTTAGTTCAGTTTAGTTCCTAATTTCTTTCTCTCATAAATATTCAGTTCAGTTTAGTTCAGTTCAGCTCAGCTTAATTCAGT